>NC_046224.1:30932165-32319665 GCF_009819885.2 Catharus ustulatus
GACTACTTCGCATCCAAATATAAAATAATAAGCATTCCCACTTACAGACTTAACTTATTTTTACGCTTGTCAGATCCAAGTTTGATCAAAATAGCTGCAAATAAAAGACTAGTAAATCCACAGTGCATTGGACAGTTTATTGAAATGTCAATTTTTTTTCACTTGCTTAGTTCTATTAAATATATTCACATACCAATGAAGAGTACTAAGTGCTTTTCTTGGGATAACTTGTTACATATTTCTAAGTGAATGTCTGTGTAAGATAAAAAACAAAATACGTAATCTCATAAAAATTTACTTAATTTTTGCCAGATTTTAAAGAGAGGGCAATAAAGAACTTGACATATCTGCTCTTCTCAAAGCTTTGGGAAATCAGGATATAGCATATTTCTCCACTGCATCATTATAGCTATACAAAAATTTTAGAAGCTTGAAGTACTGAGGTAAATATAATATATTCCAGTGGTGACAGCATTTGAGTGGTTTCCAGAATGATTCCTCTATTTACAAACAGATCTTGTGGATGACATGCAGGAAATTTTATTTAACACGATAGACTCAATACCTAACTATACCTAAATCAATGGCTCTCTGTCACATTCTCCTTTTCTCTAAACATTTAGCAAGTCATGGATACAATTACCTCTCCAAGAGGTCAACCTATCTGCTTTTATAACCTATAGTCATTTTTAAGTGGGCGTTTAGATTGGCAAAAAAAGCAGCATGTTTGGTACTCTCTAGTCAGCTCTTAACAGACACACTTTGCTAAGGGAAAGGGAATAATGATACTGGTCTCATCTCTCTGGAAAAGATCCTGACCAAGGCAAAATCTGAGCTGTTCTGTTTGGGCAGCTTCAGGCTGTACTGTGCAAAATCACAGGGTGACCTGAGAGATATACCCCACTATTCCTAAAAATGTTCAGCAAATGTGTGCATGCCATATTACATTACATATACACACATATGTACACATTAAATTAATTTAATAAGTATATAGCTACAAAGAAAATTGCATTTCAGTTTCTGTTTAATTCCTCCTGAGATGGCAAACTTGTATAGGAAAGTAGAACCTTCTCAGAATCATATAAACTTCCTATTAAATTGAAGGCTAAACTGAATAGTTTGCATGCAAAACAAATAAGCTTAAAGATGCTTTGTAAATCTTACATGATGAGCAAAGAGCAAGGGCATGGGCAAAGGCAAGGACAAAGGAAAGGAAAACGGAAAGGAAGAGAAAAAGGAAACAAGGTGAAAAGAAAGTAAAAAGAAAAATGAGGAATTTGCTGCAGTCATGCAAACAGACTAAAAAGCAGATGATTCATAAAGGCCAGCTCATGGAAGTGCTCAGCCAAACAAGAAATTGCAACTCCTTTTCAATTTCACGAGGCCAAAACTTGGCATTTTTCCTCTCATCATCACTATGAATAAGAGTTAAGTTTTAAACTCATAATAATAATATATAATAAGCGCTAGTTAGTGACTGAATGTTTTGTTCAACTATAATTGCAGGGTTCCCAAGACATATTAAAGACTTCATAGGACTAAAATAGACAAAATATTATTCACCAAAGAACTTGAAAATAAATTATTGAGATTTAATTTCTATCCCCTCTGTGATAGAATGTTTATCACTTTCTTACCTTTAAGCTACATATATATTTTCACTTCCTTAGTATTATTCTAAAGAGAAAATAACTTCATTCTTTTCATTCTGACACACCTTTTATATATTTTCTATATTGGAATGACTTACACCCAGTTAGCCACTCCTGTAATAGCCCATGTAAAATTAAATGACCCAAAAATGCATTTGCTTTGTCTAATGTACAGTTAGTCCTCATTTGTTATATTTGCCAACACTGTATAAACCATTCAATAGAGAAAACAAAGGTTTTTAGCTGCTTGAAGGGCTTATAGTCTCCAACTAGAGTGACTTGACTGTGGAGGACACAAAGGAAAAATTAACAATGGTTAAAACCACCACCACACCAACACAGACACACAAATTTCTTGTGAATACTGCAAAACCAAATTTTTTTTTGTGCCAGAAAAGTAGAAAAAGGACAGCATGTTTTTTATCTAAAGAAACCACTGGGAAAAATGCTTTCTGCCTCAAGCAGAGTAGCTATGCCTACTACAATACAGAATTCCAGACAATGCTGGAAGAAGGAATTGAGGGCATCTTCAAGTATAATAATGTGCTTTCCTTTTTCCTAAGATCAGGCAGGGTAACAATGTTCTCAGCCTACACTACAGATGTAGATCCATATGTGTCCTATTTCTAGTCAGTATTTGGAGAGTTTATTATCAGACATATTTGGTGTGCTCATTATGCCTTCTTGTATTGTGATTAAGACTGACACAACCTGACCACCACATCTAGAAGAGAAGAGGTGGTCTCTCCAATGGTCCTGAAGTTTTGCTCTCCAGACCATCTACAGCTGCTGACAGGCAGATTTCTTCCCTGGCACAGGCACCCAGGTTTCCTTTCTGGGGCAATTATGACTAAAATAGAATGGGAATGTGGCTGGACTGTGTCTGTCTATGTTCCACAGTGGGAGAAAGTCCCCATAACTCTAGTCAAAGAACAAGACTGGACTAGGAGCACAGCACATGGAAAGTAGGACAGATTGTGACTACACAAATAGTGAGTTGTTGAGTCTACAGCAAGAAATTTATTTTGAAATATGATTTTGGCCCTGGTAAAAATTGTGCTTATTGGCATTAAGAGTAACATAGGCCAGAAACTGTGGCAAATAAAAGGGTAAAAATATTTCGCTAGGAAGAAGAAAATATTTACATGCAGTGAAGACTTCTAAAGACAGTTTTATGGGTTTGCTTACCTTCAAGGCACCAAATGCATTTATTTTAAGGAAGTAATGAAAACATTTATTTCAGAGCACTGAAAGAGCAATCTCATACTATTACTATACTGTAGTGAAGTTTAATCCATACTGACCTCAGCTGTGGCAGTTCTGATAGTACATGGAAGTATATTATCAATGCCCGGAAAGCAGCAGGGAAGCAGCTAGTCAAAATAAACCATGTCAGTTCTGCAGTTTACATACAAATATGATTGAATTTCTTTTCCTGCATTATTATAACTGCTCAGCTACAGCAATTGCTTGGGTCTGACAATGACAACATGGGCAAGAAAAATGAAAGGAAATTAAATAAAAGCAAGATGACCTAGTAACAAGAAACATAAACCTCCTTCTCCACATAATGAAAAGATTATATTTAATCAGCAACTGTGTGCTTTGAATTTGATTCAAACTACCTCAAAAGACCCTTGACCAAAGACAATTACAGTCAGTGAATGGTAGCTATTTTATGCAATTTAGTATTTTTGAATTTGAATCCCTTTTCTATTCACTCAGAATCCAGTATTTCTCCATTAAAATAAAGTGTTAATAACATCATGCTAAGTAAAGACTTAAGGACAGAAAAGTTCAAGAGTAAGAAATGTTTTCCTATTTACCTGTCACTTAAGTTTAAAGCTCACTGTGTATACTATTCAGTTCAGAAAACACATTACAACTGCACACTCAACTAACAGTTCTGTTCTGAGTTTCCATGAAGATTCTCTACTATGAAGAGGCTCAAAATTCACCCATGAAAATATATTCCTGGGAGGCATCTCATGTCAAGAATGGATATTTTGATTTTTTTCACAGCAGGTATCTGAGGACAAATTTTTAAAAATCATTTTCTGAAAACATAGAGTGAACTAAACATCAATTTGAAGAAGGTCGGTCTGACAAAGGAGCCCTGGAGGGGGTGCAGAAGCCTCACTCACTCCAAGCCCCCTCTGGGAGGAGGCTGGAGCCCCTGACAACAGCAGCAGCAGCCTTGGCTCCTGTCCAGTGCAGTCACAGAGCCCTGATAACACGTCTGCACAGAGTACAGATGGATCCCCTTCAAGCATATGTCCCTAATGTGAAAGGCTCAGTCCTCTTACACTCTACCATAAGCTTTCCACATCCTGTTCCATTCTACAAAGAGGAACCAGATTTATTTTGCTTCCTTCTGCCATATGCGCGTCTATAGAGAAAAGATTTGTCCTAGTAAATGAGAACACTATACAGAACAAAAAATATTAGTTCCATTTCTCTGTTTCTGTCATGCACAGACTTGACAGAGAAAACCAAAATCCGTTAATATCAATTACGTTTAATGTGGAATCCTGCTGCTGACATTTTAAAATACATATTCATGCTTAAACTTCCCAAATATTTAGCACAATCAATAGAATTCTGCAAGGTTTTTTTGTCCACTTTCTAGCCATCTTAAACAACACAGTGAAGCTAAACAAAGCTTTCTGATCCATGTTCCTAAGACATGTTCTAGCAGCTTTTACTTCAAGGTACAATTTGAAACCATGTTGTCATTTCTCTTTAAGGTTTATCAAGCATTGCAAGTCTCCCTTTGGAACCTAAACATCATTGGAGGAGAAGTAATTACAGAAAATGCCTCCAAATGGTGCTATAGTGAACAGAATTTTCCTAGTCGGAATAATGTTTTCAAGTTTGTTTTGGCAAATAGTTGCATGAGAACTGCTGCTATAATGACACATCTTTGAGACAAGTGATTTTGATAGATCCTTACAAAAATAATAGCACAATAACCTGAACATAAACTCAGTTTTTATTTAATTTCTTCTGGAAAGTGCAATCATTCCTCAAAAACTTTCCCATTCTCTCCCATGCTTTTTCTTGCCAAAGAATACAGTAATTCCATGACCATAAGGCGCACCGGACTATAAGGCGCACCCCTCGGGAGTCAGCAAAATTCGCAACTTTGTAGATCATATAAGGCGCCCTGGACTATAGGGCGCACTTTTTTTTTGCAGCGAGGCTCCGCCCCCAGCTCCCCCTGCGCGGTTGCTGGACGAGGCCCCGCCTCAACCCAGCAGCCATGGGCCCCCGGGCCCGCCCCCACCCAGCAGCCATGGGCCCCCGGGCCCACCCAGACCCAACAGTGGTGGCGCCGCGGGCCCCCTGGCCTGCCTCCACCCGGCTGCCACAGCACTGCCAGCTCCCCCCACGGCTCACACTTCCGGGATGGCAAATGTCGCAACTTTGTACATCATATAAGGCGCACCGGACTATAAGGTGCACTTCCGGGATCGAGGGAAAATTTTAGTCAAAAGGGTGCGCCTTATAGTCGTGAAATTACTGTACTCTCAATATTCTGTGAAAAATTCAACTTTCCCACATTTCAAAATGAAACTAAGGCTCCACTATTAGAAATTACATGCTAGTTCCACCCTGTTATAGCATATACATAGAATCACAGAATAATTAAGGTTGGAAAAGACCTCTAAAATCATCAAGTCCAACCATCAAGTCCAATCATCATGGTAGTATCACCACAATATTCACCATTAAACCACGTCCTCAGGTGCTCTATCCACATGGTTTTTGAACACTTCTAGAGATGGCAGCTCCATCACTTCTCTAAATAGCCTGTTCCAATGATTGAAAATCTTTTTGATTAAGCAATTTTTCCTAATATGCAGTCTAAAGCTCCCTGATGCAACCTGAGGCAATTTCCTCTTGTCCTGTCACTTGCTAGCTGGGGCAAGACACTGACCCCCACCTCACTACAGCCTCCTTTCAGGTAGTCCTAGAGAGCAATCAGGTTTCCTCCTTTACACCAGGCTAAACAATCCCAGTTCCCTCAGTCCTAATAAGACTTGTGCTCCCTCCACCTCAACCTTTTCCTTGCTGTAGACTCCTCTTGGGGTTCCTCCCACAATCCAGCACTCCCTCCCCTTAGGGCACTGAAAAGCACCAAATCCAGTGAGATTCATCTCACTTCTAAGTGAGAGTTGTTAGACATGACCAATAAGGCAACTTGGACCTACCCTCTGAAAATTATTTTTCATGCCCCCTATACCCTCTTTCTAGAGGAACAGACTTGTCCATCACTTCCTCACTGTACGTACAAAATCACATTGTGGTGTCTATACATAAATGACAAGAAATAGGCAACTGTGACCACATTGTAAACTTACTTTCTCTACATCAGTTGCAATAGATTCAAATGTATACATGGAGAAACTTGCACCAGTCTAACTAAATTGATTTAAATATCAATGTAATTTAGATCAGTGTCACTTCTTTTTCAGGAAGAGCCTTGTATAGGCATTTCTTTCCATTCAATATAGGCATTCTCTGGATGGAACACATGATTTTCCTGTTTATAGCAGCACAGATACTCTTAGGTTTTGTTTAACTCATTCTAAGTGGTTGAAACTGTCCGCTGACTGAACAGTTTTGAAGTAGTTCTGTGGTGGAAGATGCATCTTTAAGAATTAAATACAAAAATATTACATTCCAAAGTTACTTATCTGTCTGATGTACACTACCCTGTTCTTGATCTCTCATCTCAAATAAATCCCACTTATCTTTCTTTCCTCTTCCTATGCCTATTTGAAGAAAACTATTTAAATCCTCTTTTTTACCTTTGCTCTTATTATTTTCTGCTCTCGGTTCAGTTGTTGTGCCATGTCTAACACTGTATGCTTTTTAGCTGTATCTAGTCCTCAGAACAAAGTTTCTTTTCTAATCTATATTTATGTAAAAAAGTAATGTTGACAGATGTATCAAACTGTTTGTGCCCAAATGCCATTATGAGTGGGTCATGTAAAAAAAAAAAAAAAAAGTTGCAATCTAGATTAGATTACAGGGCTGAAAGCAGGCTATTCTAGTAGCAATTATAGAAAAGTTACTTACTTGAATAAAAATAGTCGAGAAATTTCAAAAGAAGATCTACCTTAAGACAGAAAATTAGAAGTTCAGTAAAACAAGGCTTAGGCTCAGTGCTCAGTCAAGTGATTAACATAGCCATATATGTAAGAAACAAAAGATATATAGATAGAAAGTCATTATAAAGTCCTTATTGGAAGAGAAAGAGCCATGGATTTTTAAAAAATAACTTCTACAACAATCAGAGCTCCACTACCATGATCACCTATTTAACTGTTTTTTTGAAAAGTTCAGTTCTAATGTCAGACAATCATTCTTATATAGAGAACAATACTGAGAACATAACTTGAACACACTGCATCTCTCCTTCTGCCAAGAAGTGCTTTAATTATAGCCCAGGGCTCAGTCAGCTGGACACCTACGAGTTAAGCCAGTAGTCCCTAACGTTTTGTATATTCTCTTGAGAAAGATGGCAATAATCTGAACCTCACCAGGATCAGCTTATTTCCTGCTGCTGCCTTGATATCAGCACAAGGAGTACAGTGCACAGAGTAGATCCAGCAGTATTTATACATGTGGAATCCACACTGTTCTATGGATTAATTCCATCCATTAAGATGAACCCACCAACTATGAACTACTGAGCTCACATGTACTGTATGTAAATGCTAAATAAATTTAACAGTGCTATGTGATAAAGGGTTAAGATATAATATCTTACTTTTCATATGAATAATGACTCAAAGATGCTCATCTCAATCAGAAATAAAACACTAATGCTGTCAATTATGGTATTGCTGTTTGCTTGTTTTCTTTTAATTTTATTTAAACTGGACTAAGATTCCAAGATAAAGATTCTGGTTTTTGTTTTGTCCACTAAGTTCTGAAATTTGTGGTTTAAGAAATAATATTTGTCTCCTACAAAAAATAGCCCTGAGACAAAGAAAAAAGATTTTCGGTCATGTGTTCTAAGAACGATCAGATTGAACATTTCCCCACAAAGCCAGGAAGAAAAATATTTTCAAGTAAGTGAATTTGGATTTGAAAACAAATTAAATCCATATCCTGTCTGTTTTCCAGTTTCCTACAGCTGGTAATTGTACCACAGCTTTTAGTGAAACAGCATCACTCCATAGTCTTCCTGAATCTATAGTGGTAGAAATAGGAAAAGCAAAACACAAAGAGTCCTGTAACACTGTGCCATGTCCGGATCCCTTTAACCCACTTTCGGAATGCATAAAATAGCATTTATTCTTATGGACATGTTTTTTCAGCAACCTCCTGTCAAAGAAAAGTAGTCCTATTGGCAACAGTGAATAATGGGATGAAAAATGCTGTCATTTAGCAACAAGGGTTTGATCCACAGCTGACTCTGCTACATCATTCTCTTACTCACTGATCAAGACCACTCAGTTGTCACAGACAACTCTGAATTCAGACACGACCAGATGCCAGCTCATAGCTGTTCTTCAATTACTTTGAATGAGAATCTCTAAAGGATGCTGAATTCTGTCATTAGGAAGAGGGTGACCTCTCTCTGCAAGGCATAAATACATTAATAGTGACTTGATACAACAATTTTAAAATTAATAACAACAGAAAAGGTCACAAATGCAAATTAGCAGAATATAAGGAAAAAAAAGAAAGGTTGAGTCCCTTGAAAGGAAAGATTTCTGCAACTAAGCTGCCTAAAATAAAAAATCCAAGAAGAAAAAGAAGAAAAGGTTTTTCTATAAATGTAAAGTAGTTTTGTTCATTGTAACTAAACTCTAGGGAGACCTATCTAGATGAGCTTTGCAGAGTGTCAGGCTAGATATGCTCTGCAAAACATTTCTTTTCTTCTAATCTTGAGCAGCTTCTGTGCTGTTAATAAATCCTGGTTTTAATTAGACCACTTGAGTCTCAGACTTTATAAGGAAAGTTTCATACAGGTTGTCCCACAGAGACAAAACTTTCTATCGCAAAAAGGTAGTGTAAGAAAAGTGTCCAACAGGGATTCGCAGAAAAGAGGGTGATTTTGCACTTCTTTTACACAGTTATATTACTACAGCAAGACTAAGGTCATAGGCATTCTTCTTCCACTGACCAAGTACAAGAAGTGAATTCAAAAGAAGCAGCAAAGAACAGAACATCTGTGCACTTTTTCCTTCCCCTAACTTCAAATACCTAGTCAGACAAAAGGATTGGCAAGTACTTGCACAACTACCAAATGACAAAACCTCAAATACAAGATAGTAATTTCAGAGACTAAAATTGCAAAAATATTTTCAAATGCAGCTTCTGATTTTATCAGCCTTTTTTTGTCCACATATGAAATGGATTAAATGAGTCATCTTTTTTGAAAGCATTGAGAATACTTATTTAGATTACATGAAGTGTCAGTTGGAGTAGCAGACCCGTAACAAATAGGAAAGTAGAGAGAGCTCCTCAGTCAATAGAATGCTTAAAGACATCTTCTTTAATAGCTAATGAAATTTAAACTGAGAAAAATTTGAAAGATCAGGACTTTAAAAACTTTGACAAATCATGTGACAACAGCTACTAGAGTGAAATAGCAAATATCTGACAAAGTATTCTGTTCAGCCACTCTCTAATATCCTATGATCTTTCATTCATGATTGGGCAAATACTCACAAAGGAAAAAAAAATAATGTTGAATATTGTTTGCCAATAAATTTCTGAATACGAATCTTAAAGTACCTCTTGTAAACATAAAAAATGCTTTGCCAGTTATAATACATGTGGTATTTCTACTATTATAATAGTTGATTTCTAGTCACTCCCTACTTTGCATACAGCTCCAAATAACAAATACTAGCAGCAAGTTATATTGCAGCAAGCAAACTGTCACAATATTTTCAGGACATATTTGGTCTGCAAATTTCACAAACTAGCAGTTGCAATCAGCAGAGGCAAGGCAGCTGTCACCACCTTTGAATCTGCTTAATAATTATCCTCTAAAGAATACACAAACCAACACAAGAAATTAACCATAAAATCCACATGGAAAGGGAGCATTGCAAAATGCAGCTGTAGTATTCTGCAACCATGGCTGTAACTACTGACTGAACAGAGGTTCTTCCAAAAGGAAAACAGCATTAAGTAATTATCTAAAATTCCCCCATTATCTTAGAAAATTTTCCTCAGGTTTTTTCCCTTTTAAGGGAAAGATTGTAAAATTTTATGTATCAGTAGTAGAAGTCTTTCCTTTTCTTAATTTAGAAATATTTCTTTTTCTTTAGTTTTGAACTGCACCTGTTATATGACACACTGCTGTGGGAAAAGCTGCGCATACAAAGGTTTCAAAAGGAATGTCCAACATGAAAGACAAAGAATGGTCTAAAATATGACAATAGTCTGACTCAGTGAAAACTAATTTTGGGTTGAAGTGGGGAAGAAGGGAGAAAAATCAAAGCTTTTCATGTACTTTTCTCTTGACCTGAGAAGGACCATGTGGGACACTTACAAAAAATCTTATGATAGATAATGAAGACCTTCATGAAGACGCTCAGGTTTAACTGAAATAGCAATCTGTTCAAAAGGAAGAAAAACTTGCCTCCCTTTTTTCCCCATTCTATATACTCTATCTAAAGAGTATAAAGATCTAAAGACTAGTTCTGCTGTACATGTTTAACCAGGAAAGAATTATATGTAAAATATATTCAACAGGTAATAATGAAACAGCTAAAAATAGAAAGTAGGGCATGATGTTATGGAGATACTATATCACAAATGCAAATCCCATGGTCTATCCCAACTTTGTCTTTTTTTTTTTTTTTTAAATTCAGTAAGATATGTGAGACAGAGTCCATGTGCAATGAATATATGGTTTAAAAAATACTGATACAGTAAATGTCTATATTCAAACGATAATGCCTCCAACCACATGGGCATTTTAATTCTAAAATAGGAGTGTTAATCATACTGTGAAAATACCATAATTCACAGGTAAGACTACTATTTTGAAGTTAAGATTTTGCACCCACAGAAACATTATTTATCAAGGAAATAAACCAAATTGCAGTGTCTTTATTTTTAACACTTGATCACCTCCAATACTTGTGGGGTTTATATATTTATAATGGTTTTTATTGTTTTCTTTGATACTACAAGACTTTCCATACCATATAATCCCGCTGAAGACTTGCACTGTATTAAATCAGCTACTTCATTACTTTTAGAGACCAAAGCCATTTTATTTTTCTATTTGTACTGCAACATCAGTCATTTAAAGTATATTTTCAATTGTGTTAATATTACGAGATATATAAAGCACATGAGGAAATATATTGTAAATAAATTTTTGCTACATTACTAGATAGCAATAAAGGTTGAAAGAAAAGAAAAAAAACAAAGCACATTACTCTCTGATAGTGAGACTGCAGCAAACGGCAAACTGCTTAATCTATAGAGACAGGACAAATGTCAGAGTAAATTCTTGAGCAGGACTGTATAGCTCCAGGGAAAGATAATGGCATACTGTGCTCTTCAGCTTTAGGTCAGAGCCTGGCACCAGGCTCAGATCATTCCTCTTTTATGCAATGATCCACTGCTTGCATACTCAGACATCAGAGTTGTTGGTTAAAGGCTCATGAGGGATGTTGGTAATAAAACTCACCACTTCCATTTCTCACAGCCAGAAAATTACAACACAAGCCAAATGATTTCTATCATGTTTGAAAACCAACCACAACTAACAGTACAGGGACCATCTATAACTGCTCGAGCAGGTATGAAACAGCTGCTGAAAGGAGGAAGGGTGATTCTCCCAGGCCATCTGATGGCTGTCGAGTGCCCCATGTGAAATGAGCACCTCACTCGCTTTTCCCTGGTTCCCAGTGGACTGATAAGAAGCAGTACCCAAGGAAACCAGAGACCTTGGCAGTAGAGCCAAAAAGAATGAAAAATTCTGTCTTTCTTACAGCACCTAAGAGCTGAGAGATGTTATTCAAATACAAAATAGAAACATGAACCATCACCAAAGATAACACTGTTGTGATATCTCTGGGTCAATGTCAGTCACTGGATGTGATTACAGACAACCTTCACATTCGAATTACAGGAGAAACCAACTCATTTTCATACATGAGAATTTTCACAAAATTGTTTACTGATCTTTACATTAAAATATGTCCCTGAGAGGCACTAGAAACACCACTATAAAATATGTGATATATACCAGAGGAAATAACTTTTCCACTACTATCAAAATTATTGAAAGAGCATTTCTTGTGGTTTCTAAACTAGTTATACTGGCCAGAGCTTTATAAAACAGGATTCATGATCCAGTGCCACCTGACAGCTGTTGCTACCACCATTGCTACTAAGACTGTTAACTTCTGTAATGTTCAATGACACTATATCCCTCATTAAGAGAATCCTTGACAAGCAAATGTATGGCACTACTCTCAGTACACAACACAAAAATGTTAACAGGTCATGATAATAAACATTTTAAAAATAAATTAATATTAGTAATGGTAGGATTAAGTTTATTAATATTTTTGCCAGACAGCAACTAGCTAAACCAAGCAAAGTACAAGCTTTGCTGGAAAGATAGCATCCTCAATAGAAGGAAAGATGTTGGGAAAGAAATACAGAGAAAGGTACAATGGCCAGCAAAGTCTTCAAAAACTAGACGAGTTTTAAAAAATCCTATATTTTTTTTTAAAGTTAGTTTCGTGTATATTTTATATTTGCAGTTGAACAAGAGCTAGAAAGAAAAAATGGAGGAATGGCTATTCTAGAGGTAGATATTAACCCCAAGGAACTAGCTGGTTGAGAATGCCATGGTGGGTGGAAGGCAACTTGGGTGACACTGGTGAATAATTTACAAAGTTCACATTCCTTTAAAAGGGAAGAAATACACCGCAAAATAAAACAACTAACTTCAAGAAGGCAAACAAATTTGGATGAATCAGTGGAAAGACAGCAAAAATAAGTTCAAAGAGTAATTTTTTTCCACTGGAGACAAAGGTGGGAATTGTAAAAAATCAGATATTTCACAGACCTTCAACAAGCATAAAGTATTGCACGCACAAAAACACACAGTGAAAAATAAGAAAAGCCAACACACATTATGGAACACATACAAGAAAGGAACAAGATTAATAGGAATACAGACCCCTGTAAATACACTGGCAGTGAGAGAGCAACAAATAAAATGGTTACCGGCCATTCAAAAGAGAGGAAAGGATATTGACAGAGTTCAGAGAAGGGGAAAAAGGATTTAATAATCTCTTCCACCAATTGTCACTAAAATACTCATTTGCAAGCAAATGGCCAACCTGGTTTCTACCAAAGAGGGCTCAATTCTTAACTCTGGTTAAGTTGATCTGAAGATGTGAGCTAGAATCATGACTGTTGTGCCGCTCTTTGCCATCAATCACCTGCCTAAAAAAGGAAAGTTAGGGACATAAAAGATATTATCAAATTTGAAAGAAGGCATTGAATGGGCAGTGCAGTTGGAATTCAAGGTGGCGTACTTGGGGAGAAGTATTTTTTGGTTTACATAGTATTTAATAAGAGACCAGAGTTCAAATAAAAAATAAGGCATTGAAGCAGAGTTGAACCATTCTAAAACTTCAGTGATGAGCAGCATTTCACAAGAAACATTTTTGCTATTACAGAAGCTGTCAATTGAGCTAAATTAGATTCATCGAACTCATAATTTAAATAAAATTATTATGTTTCTTCTCACTAAAATCCAGCAGATGCTATAATGTAAGACAAAATATTATTTATCTACCTCAAATCAAATAGCGTAAGCAGAAAAATTCTGTATGGAACAATAATTTAGTTTCACTCTTCAATTTTTACCATGATTTCTCTTCCTTGTTTCTTCCTGTTTCCTTATCGCAGGGTGTCCATTCATACAACACAACTGACACAGTCAAGATAAAATGAAATCAATCTTAAGATAACTGGGATTATGGTATCCACTGAATAAACAGTACTTCTAGCAGCGGTCTAAATCACCATTCTTTCTACTCTTCACAGCAAGAAGACATGACGGAAAAGATTTAGAGGTAAATTCACCCAACTAAACACAAAAGTTCAGACCTGACTCTGAAATCTGACAGAGCAATCAAGCCTAAATATTCAAACTTCAAGACATGAGCTCAGTCTCCTCAGGAAGTAGCTGTGAATAAGAACACTGCACACACAAGATTTGCAGGGAATTCTTAAATACAAAAGGATTTTTTGTTACAAGATCATAATCAGAAAATCACGTTGGCAACTGCAGACTTTGTGTTTGTTTAGTGAATGAAATTACATGATAAATATTACCCTCATTTTTAAAAAATGCTTAAAAGCAGTGAATTTTACATTAGGAGAAATAGAACATATTTTCATAAATTTTATAAAGAATAAAAGTCAAAAAGAAACTCCTTATTACTTCACAATATGTATAAAGAAACAGTTTGCATTACACTACATTAGTTACACTTTAATAAAAAACACAAGTGTGGGTTTTGCAGCTAGACAGAAATATCTATTTTTAGATTTTATTTGTATGACACTTTTGCAGAGGAAAAAGTACACATGTAGACTGAGTAAGAGATACTATTAATGACTACTTACAGGTAGGAAGATATTTAGCTTCCATCTGTGAACACTGTTGTCAGAAAGTGCAGGGGGGTAACAGTGGGAAAATTAATTAATATTTTACAATCATTATGCTGTTCTGCTGTTGATTCTTTTGATCAAGCTGTTGGTTGCTTTAAAAGACTAAGATCCTCAATTACTACACATAGCACAGAACATTAATCATATTCCTGACATTTTCAAATCTGGGTAAGTCTGTTTTGTTTTGTAAATAGGTGCTGTATCTGAAATACGTGATTCAGACTGACTTAGAATGTCCCAAAAAGATACTGAAAGGAGAAGAGGAAGAGGAAGAGGAAGAGGAAGAGGAAGAGGAAGAGGAAGAGGAAGAGGAAGAGGAGAGGAGAGGAGAGGAGAGGAGAGGAGAGGAGAGGAGAGGAGAGGAGAGGAGAGGAGAGGAGAGGAGAGGAGAGGAGAGGAGAGGAGAGGAGAGGAGAGGAGAGGAGAGGAGAGGAGAGGAGAGGAGAGGAGAGGAGAGGAGAGGAGAGGAGAGGAGAGGAGAGGAGAGGAGAGGAGAGGAGAGGAGAGGAGAGGAGAGGAGAGGAGAGGAGAGGAGAGGAGAGGAGAGAAGAGAAGAGAAGAGAAGAGAAGAGAAGAGAAGAGAAGAGAAGAGAAGAGAAGAGAAGAGAAGAGAAGAGAAGAGAAGAGAAGAGAAGAGAAGAGAAGAGAAGAGAAGAGAAGAGAAGAGAAGAGAAGAGAAGAGAAGAGAAGAGAAAAGAGAGAAGATGAAAACAAGGCGAGAAGCAGAAGCCATTAATTTCACAAGAGAGCTTTGGATGGTATAACAACCCACTTCAGATGCATTAGTTGGATATAATTTTCTGTTTCAGTAAGAGTAAGATCAAATCAAGGCAGCCTTATAGTAAAATCCTACAGTTACACTTTGAAAAGAGGGGTCATTTTAATTTCAGGGTCTTTTATTACACAGCAAGATAACTGATTGAACTGTGAAATAGCATTAACAGCATAAATACACTCTGATGTCCTCTCTTTAATGCATTTAAAAATTACATAGATATTTTGGGGATTTTATTTGCAGAAATTATGATGAATCTTCAATTCCTTTCCCTTAGCTACAAAATACTTGTATGAAGACTGTACTATTGCTAAATCTGCTGCCGCTGCAAAATTTTGCCCTAATTATGAAATTAACTTTTTTAAGGAGTGTGATGATGTAATAGTTTCAGGGGTTCAAAGCTCTTGACCAAAAGTTAACTTGTTTGCTATAAACCCATTACATTTTTCTTATTTTTGGAAGCCTTTTTCTAGAGCAAAATACTACTGTAATTCAAAGCAAGAAAGTGGAAAATGTTGAGTGTTTCTATTACAAATGACTTGAAAAGGAAACTGTGCTTCATACAGCCTTCAGAGGATTTACTGTCAACAGAAAAACAGCCTGATACTGCAGAATAGTGTTTCCAAAAATTAGGCATGTTGCTTCAACGTAACATAATTTCTACTAAGTAATTCACAAAGAGGGTTTTGGTAAGCACAGATGTGTCAGTGTTTAAAATATGCAAAGATCCTGAAGACTCAAAGACCCTAAGTTCAACTAAACCAGCATTCATTCGGAAAGAAATCCGAAGTGTGTGTTGTTGTTACTCTCATTCTGACTAGATTGTGTATTACATTCAGACGTTTTTATGAAAATGAGTAGATGATATGATATTTACTCACACTCAAAGAAAAGTGAAATGGAGTCACTTTTATCCTAAGACTCTGAAGTTCCTGCCTATAAATTTAGAATTCATCTGAAGACAATATAAAGGTTTTTGGAGAATCTCCCAAGTTTGTCTTATTATGGTAATGACAGAAATCAGTGTGTACTGTAATGGCTTAGGATCAGTGGGGCTCCACCACATTCCAGCTACCCCATCCCCCATTAGTCTGAACTAGGATGCTGATCCCAGATATTTCAGGCAGGTTTTACACTTTATGGAAACTTTGATGAAAACCTCAATGCATAAAACATACTCTATCATTTTTATTTTTAAGGTCTTAGCCAAGTATATGCAACACCTCTCTCAAAAGATTATGTATTAATGCATGAATATGTGCTGGGACACAACGCTTTACACCAGCAGCTTCACAGTTCTGAATGTGCTTAGCAACAAACAACCTAACACTTTTATTTACATGCTACCAAAAATACCTTCAGGAAAATACATTAAATGGAATGTAAAGTTGCAACTGTCAGTTCAAACTTACCCATTGCAACTCTGAGTCACGTGAGTTGGTTGAACTGAATATTCTGAATCCAAGTAACCTCATCTCTACACACAGATTCATTCACACCTCACCCTCAGTGCCAAACCACCACTGACTAAGGAACAGATTTGTCTACCGGAAGAATAGCAGATTGTAGGAATGAGGTTAAATACATTTTACTGTTACCATAAGTACTTACAACTAACAGAACAAGGAATACATTTTTTTTACAGTTGAGAACCAGTTACTATCGAGTGAGAAAAGTAAATATAGAATACTGAGAACACAAGACTTAGTTGATATATTACTTTTAGTATGGCAAAGAAGAACAAAGAGGTAGTTCAAAACTTTCAGTGTAAGCATAAAACTGCAGTATGTAGCTCAGCTATTGTGTTTCAATCACAAGACTAGCAATAATGGTAAATATGTCTAGATTTTAATTAAATTTCCCATAGACTTGAGTATCTGTGACTAACTATTTAAATTTCTTCAGTCACATAATATTTATAAAATTTCACAATTGTTCTTTAAGATATAAAGAACTATACATAATCAGTTTTTCACCCAAGCAAAGAACTATCTGCATTATACACAACTCTGATTATATTCCGTATATAATCACTACCTACACTTCAAGAGTATTGTGGTTAATTTGGATCATATTATTAGCACACTCTTGTTCTGAAATCTTTATTATATTCAAACATAATACCAAACTTTGCAGTAATAATTCCTGTTTCCTGTTTTTCTGCATGTGTCCATAGAGATGTTTATATCTTCATTTAAAATAATCCATGTATATGTTAATGCCACCCTAAAGACTCTTCAACCTTTTTAGCTCCCTATGTGGTGATTTACTGTATCCCAATGTTTACACTGTAAATTTTTAAATGAAATTTCTACTCTAGTCCACATTTAATTTGTATGTAGAAGTAACTACTCCTTCATAAATACCTAAATAACAGAAAGAACTTTCCACAGTTTTAAATTATATTTTTAATAGAATTCATCCATTATCTGTTGAAAATCCCTCTTATCAGGAGCACTACATTCTTATTTTTTAATGTTTTGATCTAGAGATCACCTTGCTATGTATGCCCAGAAATTAATCTTGATTTATGCTCTGGAGTTCTTCAAGTCATTTCACTTGGCTGTAGAAAAGCACATGCAATTTCCAGTAAAGTTTTCCCAACAAGTTTTCCCTGTAAGCGCAGGGAGTAATCCAAAGGCAGCACTGGCATGAATAGTCATGTGTGCTAATGCAGAATTGATGCTAATCAAATAAATGTTTTAATCAGGATATCTGCATTTACAATTCTTAACATTCAAGGGCTCGGATGTGTTATTCACTTGTTAAACCACTTATGCTTAAGAATAACATAAGTTCAATGTAAAAAGAAAAGCAACTCATCAGTGACAGAACAGACATTAAACAGAAAAGAATCTTAAAATCTCGTCTGTCATTCTACTTATGCAGAAGAAAGGTGGCAACCTTTATTTTGAGTTCCTAGTCTATCATTGATTACTAATTGTGTTAATTCAGCTGTAGTTATTGGGTAATATAAAATAATTTTTAAAAACAGATAAATCCTTAAACTTAGAGATCCACTTTTAACAGTGCCTTTGTGATTTCTCAAGGAAGATTTTGTTAAATATTATTGCTGCCAAACAAATCCAATATTAGTAAGTGTTACTCTACTTGAAACTCTGCAGTAGACACAGAATCAACTCTGTTGACCAGCTTAAAGAAACACCCTCTGAGGTTCAGAAGCTGAACCTGACAGAGTTACGTATTCATATGGAATTCTATTAGGAGCAACAGACAGCTAAAATTTCCCAGTGTGATTCTCATTCCATTTTCTAAGGCAGTTTTTACTGACCAGGCATTCTAAAATATATCATGAAATCATTCTCTACAGAGATTGAATTATTTGACCAAATGGCTCAATCAAATTACGTGGCAATCATAAGTGGACTATACTTTTTTTCAAACTACCTGTACTCTGACTTCAAGCTTTATTTTTTCCTCTCACTTATAATGTTCCAGATAGTACAGCTGGGTACTTAAGATCTAAAAAGAAAACTGAAAGGCAAAGGTTGAATTGATTTGTCAGGGTAAATGCAACAAAGACGAATAGTACTCCTATTACAAAGAACTATGAAGACAGTCTTCTGACAAGGAAGAAGGGATGATTGCTGCAAACACATTTTTGCATGTTTCCCAAATACAAAGAAGGTACCAGTACTGTGTTGTGCTGTTAGGCAGATATCTTACTTGATCTCAACAATAGCCAGTGGGCCACAACATAACCAATTACTTACCGTATATCAACAATCAACTGCAGTCAATTAAAATGTTCATATGCTTAAGGGTAGATAAATTGGTTTAATCTCTTATTGAATCAAAATTTCAAGCAAGATATTCTTTATACAATCCCTTTAGTCTCTTTTATTTTTATGTGCAGTCTTGGTGGCTTCCATTAGCTGATATTAAAATAATTGTATGAAACCTACATGAAAATTCTTCCTAAGGATCTAACTCCATTTAAAGCAAAGCAATGTATTCTGTACATAAATCATTTTTTTTCCTATTCCCAATCTTATAACCTCTGCCTCTGTGTAGGGAGGCAACAGTGTTTTTCATTGTTGGGAAAGTACTAGCATACTGGGTGCATATTTGATTAATGCGCATGAAATGAATGCTGTCCTTTCTCTACAGTTCTTGCTTTCCCCAGTATACCCTTTCAAAATAGTGCCTACAGAACAGGTATTTTTGAAAAGAGGTGCTTAAAATGTGGACATAAAAAAAATAGAATCATATGTATTACAGATAAAATTGCCTAGCAGGCCACCTATGCTCTCTATGCACTAGAGGAAGATTGTTCTTCATGGTGCTTTTTCTAGTTTTCCACCAGTGAAATTTTTAATGTGCTAAACAGTACTTTTATCATTCCTCTTGGAGATAATTTCCACTTAATATATATTTCTGAAGATGTTTTGTTCAAGATTCTATCCATATTTTATTTTTTAATTTTACCATACAGTATCCTGTGTGGGGATACCCTACATATTCGTTTTTGTCTTTGGTCTTAACAGCTACAAAATACTTCATAGTCATTTCTTTAATCCTCTGCTAATCTGTTATCTTATATATAAACAATTATTTTTTAAAAACCCAATGACCATATGTATAATTTGAACCCATAATTTGAACTATATATATATGTATATATATTGATGACTTAGTTTTGTTATGTATCAGCAAGTATATACATGCTAATTTAAAGAATAAATATAGAATTATTAGACATACAACTGTAGAAATCAAGATCCACATTTCTCATATATACATACAAATGGACTTTGATATTACATATATTGCACAGGAATATTTGCTTTGGAAATAACACAAGGACAAACCTTTTATGCAGTTTCTATATACTTTTACTACTTATCTAAGCAAAACTCAAATTAAGTGAATTCATATAAAATAAGAAGGTGAGAATTCTTAGACACAATGAATCATTATATGACTGATCTTATACCTAGTTAAAGAATTTTGGATTTCAAGCAATAAGGAAAGTGAATAATTACATTATTAAAGTCTAAAGACGTTTTAAACCCTTAAATTCTACTTTATAACATCACATTTAGTACCCAAAACTTATCTTTACAGTTTCTGATGTAAAGTGATCTAAAGGCATTTCAATTTTAGAGTGAAATGAGATGTCATCTATAGATCTTTAGTATCAGCAAGAATCAATGAAGTGGTAATTTGCAGTAATAGGCAAAACCTAAATATGGCACACCTGGGAAAGAAGCAGCTCTAAGGACTAGAGCAGACTCATCCCAACTGTCTTTATTCCAGCAAAGGCTGCATTAAGCCAGGCTCTCTCACTCCGTTAAAGTTTTAGCATGCAATAAAATTAATGTTCCTCTACATATTGATTTTTCACTTCATAAAAATGTAACACTCTGCAAAAGAAAATTTCATCTCATTGCAAGTTTTTGTATTTGTTTCTTTCTTTGGCCTAATTTCAACTGGCAACCAAAGTGCTTCACACCCAAGGCTGTCCCAATGTCACTGATCCTTCTGTCCAGATAAAGCAATGCATTGCAGCTGCCATGTCACTGTCACAAGAAAAACCCAACAGTAAAAATCCCACTGGTAGCAACACAAAGTCAGTCTAAATGCACCTTAACTGCATATAATGGATAGCTTCACTGGCTTCCAGTAAAACATCTTTAAGTCAGGGGTTCCCCATGCCAGTTAAACAGCAATGTTTTCCAATTTTCAAGAAAAAAATCATAACTCACCCAGAAAGAAAAGCTAGTTCTTGTCTTAAACAATACTGAATTATTCTATCTGTTTTGAAGAATTTTGGAATGTAAAATAGAGTAAGAAAGTAGAAATAGGATATTGAGTCTGGAGTACCAGCAAAGAAACCAAATAACTGCAGTAAATTCAGACATGTTGCCTTGAGAGGAAAGACATCCCACAACTAAATATAAGTAGTTGAGATAATTCTTAGAAAGATTTCTTAAGTGAGGGTACGTCTAGGAACAAAATAAGACCTAGTGATCTCTACCTCTTTTGTAAGAGACATGGACAGTTACTGATCTCACTTTGGTATTTTCAAATACAAGTTGCTTTGCAATGAAATTTCGCCATTAGAAAAACAGAAAAAATATTTAATTGGTTTGAATTTTGTCATACTTGCCCCAAACTATGTGTATTAAAAATTATTTCCTCTCTCTCTTAATATTTTATATAGTTATTTTTATGGTATAAATATTCTGTCGAAAAATCCATAATATAATTTCTCTTACTATCTTTGCAAAACTCCATTTTTTGAGCATTTGCTTGTCTTTACTGAGTTTCTGCGGCCTGTTTTTGCCGTTTGAATCCTAATGAAAGGTGAACCTTATAACTACATTGATTTCATATTTTAGATTTCATATTAGATTTCACATTAGATTTCACATTTTTCTTCCTTTGTATACCTCTTTATGACAAAGCATTTAGCATTGATTTTTATAAAAGCTAGACCAGTAATAATATAATCAGGAATGCTTAAAATTATAGGCATCTTAGAACCAATTTACAGCACAAACTGTAAGAAAGTATTATTTCTATGCTACAGGTTCAAAATTTGAAGGTACAAATTAATTAAGACATGAACAATAGCTGGCACATCACACAGTGAGTATAAAGAACTTGGACCAGCTCTAAGTCTGCTGAGCATGGTAGCAATAATGCGGTCATTGAGCTCTTACTCCCCCTGGTTCCGCCGCTGTTACTACCACTGCTAGAAATATGAAATCAAAATAGTATGGTGAGACCTTTGAAAAAGTAGACAAAGCTTTTCACTACTTCCATTAAGCAAAGTATGCTTCTGAGTCCCACATCTGTATTTATCAGTATCAAACTTAAGAATTTTGTTCAGTTGCCATAGAACAAAATATATTGTTTCAAGGTCATGATAATGTGGCACTGTGTTTTGCCATTCAATTCCTCAGCACCATCTGAATAGAAATCTTTCTTTCTTTAGTATAAAATTATTTTGCCAGACGCTTTTTCTCATCAGTCTCTTGTTTAATTGCTTTTGTCTCTAGCAACCACAGCATTCAGTTTTTTAATTATATGTTTGGGTAGCCCCTAAATCACTAAACAGACATGGACAGGACAACCATCGTTTGCTTCCATGGTAAAGAACTGACTGTGGCTAAACACTGTCATCTGTAGAATTTACATAAACACATTAATTAGCCCTCCTTTGTTTCTCTTCAAAACCATATTAAAATACCAGACGCAGCTGTCTCTACAAAAGACTAAATTCATGTCCTTTCTAAATCATGATGTCACCCCAGTCACAAGCAATTTCCTGTAGTTTCACTTTCAAAGGAAAGACAACTAATGAAAACACTACTATAAAATTTTACATGTGGAAGTTGTGCAGACATTCTACAAAAAAATTTAGTATTCATTTGAGACCTCTTTCTCATAGCAATGGGCAAAGATATATAGGCCAGTATTCCTGAAGCTAAATCAAACTTCACTTCCAATAAAATAAGCAGTTATTATGACACAAGCTGAGAACTTGTCCTTCTGTTGGAATATTGCTTTCTCATACACTGTGCTGGCTTTGCCTGTAACTTTCTCCACAGTAGCTGGTATGGAGCTGTGCTCTGGATTAGTGCTGGAAACAGTGCTGATAACACATGGATGTTTCAGCTGTTGCTGAGCAGAGCTCACCCAGAGTCAAGGTTTTTTCTGCCTCTCACCTCACCCCACCAGTGAGGAGCCTGGGGGTGCACAGGGAGGGGACACAGCCAGGACAGCTAACCCCAAGTGACCACAGGGATATCCCAGACCATGTAGTGCTGTGCTCAGCACACAGAGCTGGGGGAAGGAGAAGGAAGGTGGGGACATTCAGAGAGTGATGGTGTTTGTCTGCTCCAGTCACTGTTACCTGTGATGGAGCTCTGCTTTCCTGGGGGTGGCTGAACACTGCCTGACCATTGGAAATGGTGAATGAATCCCTTGGGTTTTTTGCTTGCATGCATGGTTTTCCCTTTACCTATTAAACTGCCTTTATCTCACCTCATGATTTTTCTCTCTTTACCCATCTATTCTCTCCCTCATCCCACTGTAAGGCAAGTGAGAAAGCTGTTGTGTGGGGCTGAGCTGCCCCCTGGGGTTATAATGACACACAACAAAACTCATTTACCTTGTAACGCTTAAGGAATAGCCAAAGAATTGGGGCTTTACCTTTTCTGATAATGATGATCAATACTAGCAGAACACTTTATGGAAATGTATCAGATTCAAAGTATCATATGAATTTATGGAATAAAGTAAATGGGTTGATTTGGCCAAAAGGGCCTTTCAGAGACTGAGAAGAAAAATTCTCAGTCTGAAAAGCAATAGAAACACTAGAAGAAGAAAAATTAGTAAAAATTATAAGATCTTATATTAGAAAATAATGACAAAATTGAATTATTTTATTACTACAGCCACAGTCAATACGCCTGTCTACAGTGTTGCAATAAATGAGGACAAAAGCAAAAGGACAAAGAACATGGTAAGAAAGTCCATCGCCAAGAGACTGGACACACTTGTTCTAACACCACCCATATCTGTATTGAAATCCATATCATTACCTTTATTCCTTAGTTAACGAAAATACTACAATACTTACAATTAAATGCCACTTACACATCATACATTTGTGACCAAAGATAGAAAATTTAAAAGGTAAGAAAACCATTGTGAACACTCACGTTCTCACCTATTTCAGCATAATACTCTTTTTAAGGGAAACAAGCAAGAGAATGTTCACAAGCGAAAAACAGGATTAAAACCAAACATTATTAACTAACTTTTAATTGCATTTGTGGTGTAACATAGTTTTAGATTTTTAATCTAATGAAACAAAATTTCTTTAACAATCAATAGTGAAAGGCACAGTACTGACAACACTTAGAAACAAAGGCTCAACATCACACAATATTATTCAGGTTAATTTTTTTCCCAAGACCAGGCGTCAAATCCCTGTCAACAGAGAGGTATATTATCACTCCTTCGTGTATAAAAAAACCACTTACAATGCATAGAAATGGTTTATTATACTATACACAAACATTACAGTACGTATTATTTTTTTATCTTTCCTATGGAATTGAGAGTTTAGACCTCACACTGGACCCACCTCTCTGTCTGAACCTCCAGAGACTTGATATTGGTCAGCATTGATGTTTAATTAATCAATTAGCTCAAATATTTTGAATACATGGCATAAGCTAATTCTCACCATAAACTAACTTCAGGGTACTGACATGTTATATTTTGAATACAGAAAGAGAGCTTTACTAAAATACTATTTTTACAAATTTAAATGCATTAAATTAACAAGAGGAAAAAAATTAAATCAGCTTTGGTCACCCAGTCTCATTACACCTACACATTCACACTTTAAAGTACTGCATAGTAATAGATGGGTATTACTCTGCAACCATTGAGGTCCAGAATGAAAACTGGGGCCCCTGAACCAAGTAAAGAAAGCATGAAAGGCTACGAGATAAAGGATGTGCTTTGCAAAGGACTCCTGAATGCATCTAGATTTGTAGCAGTAACTGCATTAAGCAGAGCCATCAGCTGCAGAGAAAGCAGATGAGTGTAAGAGTAGGCTGCTGCCCATGACAGGAAATGTTAGCAAGCTGCTCTAACTGGCCACGCTTCAACAAAGCATTTAAGGACAGTGCTAAAAGGCCCTCTTGGCTAGAATACTTTCTTGAATTGAGCCTAGGGGCCTTGTGGAATTAGGGCCAGAAAAAAACATGTATTATTGCTTTTTTGTGCACAAAACTGTTCAAATACAGAGTGCTCAGAGAACTCATGCATTCAACTTCCTTACTATTGAACAGAAACAAGAACAGGATGTGATTAACAACTATGGAAATATATAGTTTTCATATGTATTGACAGTCATATCTGAAGTTGACTATAAACATATTTGATACACTCTTCATTGCAAGGCTGGAGTGATAAAGACACCATGAGGCTTATTAGAATGAGTGTATAGTTAGAAAAATGAGTGTGAGAAGCACATTTTTATTATAAAGACAACATTAATTTATACTTTGGCTGAAATTTTGAAATTTAGAAAAGAATGCAAAGCACCTTTATTTTTTAAGGAATTTTTAGAGGAATTTATGTATTTCATACATATATATATTTTAAGCTTGTAATTTCTCTGAAAGCAAGTCCACATACCTATGGGAGAAAGCCATTTCTTCCAAAAAAAAATGCCAACATCTCTATCACCAATGGTAAAAAAATATTTATAGAAAAATATCTATAGAAAATACTTATTTTTATGTATAGAAGTGCAGCCAAATAAAAAAAAGCAGAAGATATCCAAAGGAATATGTTCCTCCATCTATTTTTAGTGAAATTTATTACTTAGTGCTATTAATTATTAAAGAGAACACATATATTGTTTGTGCTATAAGTCCTATAAATGCTATGAACTACTGAACAAATGGAATATTTTTGCTTACAGCCCTTAAAGAGGACTACATTTCCCATTATAAATATCCTTGTACCACCTGACTTTGGGGGCTTTGAAGGCTTCAGGGAGGAATTACTGCAAGACCCAACTTTCACTCAGAAAATCTGTTCTTTATGTCTTAGAAAATAAACCTCAGGCTCACTGAATATTTGCAATTATATCCAATTTCTTTCCTCCATGAAAGAGGCATGTTCCTAGTTTCTCCCAATTCACCTCTACCCTCTAACATTTCCAGTGTAGGGTGAGGGAAGATTAAAATTTTTTAACTCTGAAAGAAAGCTTTTATTTTCTGTCTAATTTCCAGTTTTTAGAATTATGTATTTTATATAATTCATGTGACGAAAACACCTAGCTGTTTCACAGTACTAGAAGAAAGAACCTACCCAGCACATTTACTGATTAATCTAGAATTTTACTCCCAGATGGTTATTGTCCCTCATTTCTATGAAACAAGACATCATTGCCAGCAAATACACATCTATTCTTCTGCTGACATTGTTCTACAGCTTAAACACATTCTCACTTTGCCAGTGCATTTCTCTTTGAATAGAATAAAAAAGAGAGTGCATTTCTTTATTCTACAAGAAGACATAATAATTCCTAATAATACCTAAAACAGAATCTTTATTTCCTCAACTCTAGCTGCCCATCTTGCACTTCTTCCTTTTAGAATTCATGTTTCAATCACATGTGACCCACACTACAAACAGAATTTGAGATGAAATCCCACCAGTACCATGTACATTGCCTTTAATATTTTCTTTCCACTTCTAAAAATGCTGTAATACATCCTGATATGTCTTTACACCTTGTCTTTTTTCTTTGCCATGTCACACTTATGGCTTTAGTCACCCTGAGACTAATAAAGCCAGATCTCTCTCTTCCTCTGACACTTTCAATTATAACTCCCAGCTTACAACAGAAAAATCATATTACTTCCTAATTAGACTTTGTACTACACACTTTTTGCTTCACTCACCCTTCCTTCTCTGACTTTTTAATCTTTCACATCTTTTTCTATCAGTCAGTTTTCCAGCCTTTATTTTTGCACTCAGCAAAATATTTCCTGTTGCCTCCAAATTAGGACACAGTTCAATATAAACTTCAGTAGCACTGATCTGAATTAAATTAATCTAAGAGTGGAAAAAATTGTGGCTCCATATTGGCTCTCCTATCCAGTTTATCAAACAAGTTCTGCCAACAGTCAACATGAGAGCGAAAACAAGCCCAGAAGGGAGGATGTGCTTCTATCAACCGATGTAAGACAGACACATCAGCCTGCTCCAGAAGCATTACTTTCGCTAGCCTCAGTCTGTCTAACAGCTGACTGCCATAATCTCCTCTTTGCTGTTAGGCTTTATCTTTTCCTGGCTGCAGCACTTGTTCCATCCATCACTCGTTGCACTGCGAAGAACGCAGATCATCACTCACCTGTTGCCACGATCTGGACAGGGCTAAGCAAAGGGTCAGAGAGTAGAGCCCTTGGAGGGGGTGGGAATGCAGCTGCTGATGGCAGAAGGTTGGGAAAACTGCAGCCAGAAGTTCATCTGCAAAGGTTGCTTTACAGCCCAGTACCAGCCTGGTAAGAGCTCACTGCTCTCAAAGGACCAGATCATTTTCACCTTTTTCCTTCCTGTGTTATTACTGTTCCTCTTCCCTGCTTCCAGTCATGCACTGCTGCTCAGGGCATTGCTCAGTCCCTTTGTGAGCTGCCACCTTCACCCACCTCAGAGCCAAGGACTGCCTGAGACACTGGGAGTGACCGCATGCATGTATGCTGTCCAACAGGAACACTCAGCAGGGAGAGAGACATGGAGGCAGAACCATGCACCTCTTTTCCATCTCTTCTTTCAGTTTTTTATCAATGGATTGTAACACAAACTAAAAATAAGTAGTATCAATAACGAATAACTAAGCAACAAATCTGAGTAGCTTTTCATATACCAAGTCACTGCTACTCAGTGTTAAAAACAATATACCAATTTAATTGTTCAAAAGGTATTTAGGCGTTGGAAGATTTAAATTATTCACTCAGCCAGACTCCACAATATGAGCTTATGGTAACTGTGATTGCCCAGTGGGTCAATCAGGAAAGTTCAGGGAAAAAATATTCCTTTCTTTCAGAAGAGAAGAAATATACTGGGATATCACTCTACAACACTGAAATAGGCATTGACCATCTTGTCACATTAGAGTGCAGGTATACTTGCTGATATAGAAATACATCATTCAATAAAGCCTCTTGTCCAAATATTTATTACTTAATTAGTAAGTACTTGTATAAAGACAAACTTCTGCTTTAAAAAGTCATGAAAGTTTAATGAGGACAGGAGGCACTAGAGTGAAACTTGTGAAACAAACTCTATCTCCAAGGCAGCAGCTGAGAAAACGTCCCATAGTTATTACATGACTTGGAATGGAAAATAGGTTCTGACACAATTAACCTTCTGGTAATGCAGAAAAGTTATTAAAAAGACTAAGTGGTGTTTTCTTGAAGGCCAAAATTTGTATAACTCGCAAATCCACTCAAACTCAGCACTACTTCAGAACTGATAAACACACAAGGAGCAGTTACAATTAACTTCTGTTTTCAGAAGTAGTATTAGAGGTACAAGAACTTATTCTTAGTCCAGATGTCAATTTTCTTTGTTTGGAATAAATGAAGAAAACAGACAATGTGTGCCAAATACTAACATAGAAAACAGAAAACAAATGAAACAGTAATAAGGGGCAAGGTAAAGGACACAGTTTCTAAGCATAACAAGGTAACAGTACCTGGCAGATAAATTTATTGTGCTCTTAATCAAGGGTCCTGTTACATGTAAAGTACTGTTCTGACTCTGTGAAATGGATTCCAGGATTAAGACCTAACAAATTTATCTCCTCTTGAGCCACCTTACATCCTTATGAAAAGATATATTTTATTTTTATTTTAATGGCATGCACCCTACTATTCCTGTTGCGTGTTATTGTACAAATAGCAATCAAGGGTAGTTTTATCAATCAAAATTTTGCTGTTCTTCCATTGCAATTTAAAATATTTTCTGAGGTTTTTTTGCTAATTTAACATTAGCTAAGTACTGGCATCCTCTCATCTGCAAATGCACTTATGTTATCTAAAACAAAGTTCACTAAAAATGCCTATCACACACACACATGGATGCACACATACAAAAAATAGCAGGAGAGAAACAGCAAATTCCATCCAGGATGATATACTGAAAATTAAGTGTTAATGAGTTGCAGATCTCAAAATAACTTATTTCTTCTAGTCCTCTTTCTAAAATACCTTTGTATTAATATTTCTTAAACCTAGGTGAATTTCTGATCACACTGAAATCAGTAATTCATAAATTGTGTTCTACGAAACCCACAGTTTGCCTGCATTTTTACTTACATATGTCACCCAATTTTATATGTGTCTCACTATTTTTTTTTTACCTTTTTTTTTTTAAATTCAGTTTCCAAGCATATAAGTAGAATTTACAATAGGCCTTGGACAAGTGACCACAGCATATTCAGTAACTGCTACCTCAAAATCCTCCATTTCAGATTTCTCATGGCTTCAAGAAAAACAGTAGTAAATTTCTGCTTCTACAATTTCAGTGCTGAACCCAATCATGCAAAACACTTTACTACAACATCTATCTCATTCCCTAAAAGTATGTTTGGGAATGATATGTCAATGAAAGTGAGAATGATTCTATGATTCCTTGAGATATTATCAATAAATAACTGCAAATGAACTTCCAATTAAGCTCCATGATGCTGATGCTAAATGTTTCATTTCCACAAGTTCTTCAGAGAGCCAGTGCATGATCCCACCCAACTCCTGAAATACACAATTACATGGTATTGAAGGTGAGGTATGTGTTTATAGAGCCTATTGAATGCTTTCAAAAATAAAAACCTATAGTATTTCATTGTTTAAAAGGAGTTTCTCTCTTTGAATCCTTTCAGAAGTCTATGAAAATTTTAATATTCATAGGATTTACACATAGGTAAAATAACAGAAGTATGGCTCTCAGAACATAAAGATTTTCCATGTATTATAGAGCTCTTGACTACTAGAGCTCTTCTGAAAGGATTGATTAATCATACTGTTTAAAGGTTGTGACACATTTATGCCCAAACTAATGCAGGCAAAGCTAGTAATTCACAGTTACAAACCTGTGCAAGAGACAGCTTATATGTTGGGACACTTGGTTTTAAATTCCAGACCTTTTTGGACCCTGCCCATTTCTGGTATTGAATTCACTTAATTGGCATACCTTAACTCTCCTGTGTTAAGATATGAAGGCAGGAGGGAAGTCTGATTTGTTGTTATTTCATTTTCTTTAAAAATTCTTTGCCACTACGATTGACACAGAAGAACCATAAAAACTAAAGAATAGAAATAATAATTCATATTCCTCATCAGTCAGGATCATACACTTTAGCTTTATTAAATAATAAAAAATAAAGAACCTGCAGAACATTTATTTAAAGCACAGAAATAGGTGTTCATCATAAATATACTGAAGAAGTCAGACCAATTTTAAATATATATTGAATTGGGTGTTAGTAAATTATGAACGTAGACCTTCAAGCTCCATAGAACCAAAATTTAATCAAGGTAGAGACTTAGTCAAGGCTTCTCCAGAGAGACAATGAATATTTTGTGCCATCAGCATCCTAGAACCCTTGGAGTACAGCTGTGCTTATCAGGGGCAAAGAAAAAGCCATACTGGTATATGCCAAGTAAAAGTTCTTCTCAACAGTTCATCCAAGCCAGAATACTGACATTTCAATTTATTTGCCTTACAAGCTTCCAAAGCATTTACCCATGAAAAATTTATATACCTTGCTTCATCTCCTTTCCACCAAAAACAGAAGAAAAATGAACTGCATCCATGATCTTACCTTTCTATGATTTAAACTGAGAAATGGGGTTGTAGCAGCTGACTCCAGGAGAGTGAGGGGCAGCTATTGCTTAGGCAGCACTTATCCGTAAGTGTTTCTTGTGCCTGTCCATGCATGTACTTTATTGCAAAGAAGGGAAATCCACAGAAACAGAGCCTATTGAGCAGGTGTCAGGCTGACAGCATGTCCTCGGGTCAGACTGGCCAAGTGTAGAGCCCTACTAAGGCAGACCAGTGTTTAAGCCAAGGTTACAGTAGACTTTCTGCCACCGCCAAAGGAAGGAATAGACTACACACAGACCTGCCTCTGACATCCTTGAAAGTGTGTGATGCATAAGACACCTTGAAAGAGGAAGCAGAGGACTGAAATCTGCATTCCTCTGGACAGAAACTACCAAAGACAAAGACCAGAACAGTCAATGGGGAAGAATTCAGAGAAAGGAAAGTGAACTCCTTTTTCAAAATTAAAAATTTTGGGCAGGGTGGGAGAAGTTCTTTGCACAATCACAAAGAGGAGGAAAAGTCTGGGCATGGAAAAGATGAATCTGTGGAAAGTGAGATTCAAAGCCTAAGGTAGTTTATAATTAGCTCAGTTAGGAATATTCAATTAAAGGCTTTTAAATGCAGTGTAGGCAGCAATGGAGTTTGGCTTCTCTCCAAAAGTAGTTGCACTCATATCCAGAACATGGACATTCTCAGGAGAGATTAGTGAAATTAATGGAATTACTAGAATTTCCTCTCCTGGTCAAAAGTTAGTGCTCCTGCCCGATGTACCAAATTATTCACCATTTAGGTTACTCCTGAGGCGCATTTTTAAATAGCAATATTGAGTCTCCTTTATGTTTAGTTCAATATTCTCCACGTGACATAACAGAAACCATGACAAAAATATGTGTCCTGAGAGTACAGTTAGGAAAATATGAGAATGTATCAGCAGTTTGATTTCTCCCTCTTCGACCCATGCATTTTAAATTCTTGGGTTTCCAGTTTGAATGTTATTACTATTTCATTAAAGCCATAACTATCTGTGTTCTGGTTCCTGAAAGCCTATTTGGCATAACATTTGAATTAGCAATAATGAGCAGAATACGCTCTTCCATCATCAAGTTTGTTACCTTGATGAATATCTCTCTGTAGAAAAATATGAAATGAGTTAATGTACCTGCCTATTAAAGCCACTTCAAGAGATGGCTGAACATATGAATGGCCTATTAGCTAAAGAAAAAGTCAACCTAAAGCCCAAGGAAGAAATACAGATGTATCTAAAAAGAGGATTTATTGCAGCTATTTCTTATGGTACTCAAAGAAAAAGCAGATGTCAGCAAAATTAGGAGTACTAAAAGATCACACTAAAAAAAGTTAGACAATTTTGGGGCTTTGGGATTTTGCATACAAAATAGTTAGGCTTACATTATTTTTTTGTGAATTTAAGGCTTTTTTGCTCCTTCCTTGTAGCTGGACTTGTAGCAAACAAAAACCCTAACCAAAAAAAACCAAAAAAACAACAACAAAAAAACCCCCACAAACCAGAGGAAGAAACCAATGACAGTACTTGACCAGCTGAGTGAGGCTTCTACTTAGTGATCAAAGTGGTAGAATGGAACAAAATTTTGGATAAAATCTAAGGCCTGAATATTTGTGTTAGAGAGTATTATCAAAAGGATTATTGCTTACAGAACTATCTAGAAAAATGGAAATAAAAGACTTCAATATGGATATTAATTTCCTATTTTTCTTCTGAACTTTCTGTAGTGTCATTGAACTATTTTCCAGCAGACATAGGTAAACCACTACTTTATAATTGCAATTAAACCTAAAATCTAAACTCATATTTACTTCATTTATACTTATCTAGGTAACTATTGAGAAAAGCTGTTTTAACATTGAAAAATGAGTATTCCCACCAGTTGAAGAGTTAGAAATTCCCATTGTCAAAAAAATTCAAAATTATCAAAGAGACTTTAATAGATTTTAGAATGCACAGATAAGGATTGGATTTATATAGAAATCTGATAAGTAGGCTTAATCTTTGATAAGCAAAAAACGACTGGAAAGATCTTCCAAAAAATGTGACGTTTAGCTTCTTGTTCTGTAGGCATAAAGTCAGCTATTTGTAAACATACCTCTTTTATAAATATGCCAATCAGTATCTTTGAAGCAGGGCTTTTTTTCGCTAGTGATTTATTTCACCCAAGTCCTGGTTGGTTTGGATTGCTCTTGCTTTGATTTTCTATCTAAACTATTTCCACTGGAAATTTTTCCCAGGATGTGATGACTCACAGGGGGGGAGGAAAAACCAGATTTAAATTTAATCACAGTCACACACAAATTTTGTTCTTCTTCTACCTTTTCCTCATTATGTGCCAGCAGGATGTATTTATCAGCAGGAATCTTATTTTCTCCCTGACTTTCCTACACTACACAAGACAAGGTTTTTTTAAACCCCTCTGTAATGTGGGCTCTGCTGTCACCCGAATAGTGTTTAATTGCATGTGTTCCACTTTGAATGAATATGATTTTCAAGGAGAATAAAATCATAACTGAATTAATTACTCCAAGTGAAGTGGCCAGTTCCTTACTGCTTCTGGAACAATTTTGAACAACAATCCTGGTGAATCCTCAGATATATTTGCTTTTTTCACAGCTGTACCACCCTGTCTCTTACCTCTTGGTAAACCAGTAATACAAAGATATGTCCTCCCTCTCAGTTATTTCTAATAAACCCACAATGTAAAGCAGAATTACATTTTATTGGTTCCAAATGACCTTCCATTGTCAACTACTTAAAATGTAATCCCATACCTATTACTGAAGTTCAAGGAGCCTTTTTGAATGATACTCCTATGTTCCTCTGAGCTACTTATTGTGGGAAAACCATCCTCCTCCCATTCAACCTCTCCTTTGCCTTCTCGTCACAGTGATGTCATTGAAAGATTTACTTGGCACTAAACAATAATTTATATTTTCTAGTGAATTTTATATGATACTTTTACACAATTACCAGACAGTTAAATTTCTACAAAATATTAGTCTCTCTTCTCTGGTAATTAGAATTCTCAATTAAATTATAACTCTTAATTATTTCTCAGTATCAAATGGTCCTGGTCCTCACAAGGTGATATTTGTGTAACAAAAAAAAAATGCTAGCTTTCTCTGAAAGTACCAATCCCTGTTATTTTATAAAAAAATACTGATTTCGTCTCTTTTATGACAATACTGATGGGAGTTAGAGGTTCAATGCACTCTCTTGGAAACACACCAGTTACACCATAAAGGAAATGGTCAGTATTACCAAACACTGAAGATCTTATTTCTTGCTGCAGACATAAATTAAGGGATAATGAATAGCAATGCTTTTAGTGTTCCTTGAGACATTTCGTGAATTCTTACAATTCAACAGTAGAAAGTAAACATAGCCACTATACTGAAATAACACAAATATTCTGACATATTAAAAATTGACATTTCTCAGCCAAGACAAATGTGTTCTGATATCTCTATGTAATTTAATTTATTTTGCTTCACCCAAAAGTATTCAAGTAAGTCAAGGGAAGGACATGTCAGCTTTACCACAGGACACGTCATTTTCCCATGCATTTAACAGTCAAGGAGTTACAGCAAAAAATCTATAGGGACAGGCTGCTTATAAATTGTGCACACAAACACACACATAAATCCCTTTGAGGCAAATTAGCTTTAAAAGTAAACTTTTGTCACCCAAAATGGCTTGTGAACTATGCAGCATATATTACAAATAATTATTCATTATACATAGCAGACAGAAATAACTGATGACTTAAGTTCATTAATTTCAAAATAAATTGGCATTAACACATATAAAACATAAGGGAAATTTATTTTCTATAGTACAGGTTTGCTGTCACATGACCCTACAGAGCTGAGGGCCTAGTAGCCATTAAAAATGGGAATTTTCATCTTTGTCTTCAGTTTTCTACCCTCTTTGGCAAAAAAATTACGTGACAAACTAATTCATGTAGTAGAACATGATGAATAAGAATATTTATTAGCCAGAAACTTCATTTCCCTACAGATCTCCGGTAATCTTCTGGATTTCTACATTTCTCTGACACTTTGAGATTATTTGCAAACAAGTCTCATCTTTGAGGATACTTTGAAATCAGTTCCAAGTTATTGAAATACTTACACTTTAAACATATCAAACCGGTTTTATCTGGCTGTACTAAGGCAACCTTTTAGTTTCTGAGCATATCAGCTGAGCTTATCTAATTGGTAATAGAGGGATTCTTAATTTAATTGTTTGTTAATACAAGAATTTGGTCAGCATAGAATATATGTGATATTCATGTGGGGAAAACGTGCTGGCTCAACTATAACGTGTAAGTATGGTTGGGTGTGTATTTGCAGTCAGGTCTCACACTTCACCAAGAATTTTACCAAAAACAGACTCACTTTCCAAGCAAAGGTTTGATAACTGTTCAATGCAGAGCCATTCTTGCAGCCTTGTTTTATCCATAACCACGGATAGGGATTTCTTTCTTTTTTGATCTCATACTACGCTTTGTTTCGGGAAATTAAAATCAGGATTCATTTTTGCTGCTACCTATGGTACACCAGAATTTTCAAATGTCTTTACAATAGAGGCATGAAAAGTGCAGGAAGTAACAAGATCTGCTTTCCTGCCTAATTTATTAATATTTTCACGTTGCTTTTTGTAGGAGTAAAATAATCAAAATGCATACATATATAGATACATCTCTCAAATATATGTAGATATGTACGCTTTCATAAGCATGTAATACAATATGCTACATTCTTTAAAGATGGAGTGGTTTTATGCCTCTTTTGTTTCCCTTGCTTCTTTCTCAGTGCTATAATGCAATCCTGTGTCTGTCTGAGCACCAGACTTCAAATGAGAGATCTATTCAAAACATGCACAGACAAAATAAGTGGTTTCCTTAGTAATGGAAACTATGTGAAAGCCTCTGAAACAACTCCTCCTCCAGTAAGTCATGGTGTACATGATCTTTTCTACCCCCAGTCTATTGATTGAAAGATAGCTTTACATTGAAATAAAATATTTAATGTGTACAGGTTTTGTCAGTGAAACTAGAGATGAGAGGGAAGACATTTACTGCATTCCTAGTTACACTGTTTAGATTTTAATCAGTATGGCTGTATGTATTTTAATCAGTATGTTCCAGGGACCTTTTAATTAATTTTCTAGATCTGCAAGTTGAAAAAAAATGAAATTGTATAACTAAACTACTAAGGACTTCACTTAGGTACCCATTACACTCCAATAGTTTAGTGTACTTTATTTAAAGTAATAGTTAACCTTATTCTGAACACACACTGCACTTACCTGTGCTGTTTCTTGTTATCACCAGGACAAATTCATGCTACTGATGGCATGGGAAAATAACTGATACTTCTCTCAGTCTCAGAGTAAAAGCATCTAAAAGCAAAATGACATTCTAGTTCTAATATTTAGCTTAGTGACTCTAAAGTTTTCTAAATCACCAATATAGCTCTTGTGCAAATAGTTATGAAAAGCAGATAATTTAGAATTTCTATTGCTATCCATCCATTTTAATATTAAACAACAATAAAATTAAAGAAGAATAATTTATTTAGTTTCAATGAAAAGTTAAGAAATTCAAGTTGGAAGTTCCGTCCTTGAGAAACACACTCTATATATATGGCATTTATTGCCACAAATGTGGCATTATCAGGGAAGGTGGCTAAATTTAAAATAAAATAATTATTGGGAGAGGGAGGTTTCCTTTCACTGATCACATACTATTTTCCACACCACACAGTGTAAACAGAAAAAGAACACACCTGTTTCAGATAAAAATATCAGTTAATGTTCCATAGAAAGGCAAATAGATATAAGCAAAGAAATGCAAAATGGTTTCTCTATAAGGACAGAAACTTCAAGACCTATTGCTACCCAATTACAACAAATTGACACCAGGATGGAAATTCTAGACCTTGCATTCAAATCATTACTGCCATTATTTTCTTCATCAGCCTTAGATATAGATTAGCTCCAAGAGCTATGACACTAACTGCTATATTCCATGCACATTCTGGATCCTCCAAACAAGGATCACAAACAAGTAGATCTCTAAGAAATCAACAAGAGTATCTCAATCTTAAAGATCCACCACAGAGAAGATCCTAGTAAGTTATATCCAACTAACAAAGGCTACAAAACCTGAGATGTCACCGTAACTAAGACATTAACTTACTGAGATGAAATAAATTTTTTAACATATACACTGAGCTTGAAAATTGCTTTACAGACAATTCATCTGCCTTATCCAGCTGCATATAAAGATTCTCTAGCTGCTTTTCACCACTCAGTCTTCATTAAGAAACCCATGTGACATAGCAAGGTTGTGGTTGCTATGCGTGACTCACTTCCAGCCTTCTGCAGATAATGGTATGCCAGGGAATCTTGCCTATTAAAATAGGGTCAAGGATGAAAATTAGAAGAATTCAGATATCACCCCGTGTTGGACCCAGCAGGGATAAAACTTGTTAAGATTTTTCAGACCTCAACCAAGTCAAAAGGCTGACTATGATTTTGGGACCTGTAATGAGGAAAGAGACTACAGCTTTTGCCTGTGATCTCATACTTTTTGTTTCACAGAAAGCAGTTGCTACATGAATAGGCAAGTTTTCTGGAACAGGAAATACCTCCTTGATCACCAAGATCAGCTCCTCACCCCTACTTTCACTCAACCCCATTACACATGACTGAATTTGTCTGTACTATAAGGCTCTTTACTATGCAGTTCCAGATTTTGCCAAGTCATATAGCACCTACTACCTACATAGCATTTAATGAAGTAACTGAGGCTTTGTGTATATGTGAATTTTTCCTTATGTGAAATTCTTTACAGATTTGTTTCCATCTGCTTTTGCTCTATTGTATCAACACTACCTCTCAGATCTGATAAAAGAAATTTCATAGCAGGTTAAGTAATCTGATACAGCATTTTCCATTACGAAGTGCAACTCTAGAAATTTGAATTCATTGTTGGCAACAAGCCTTTCATCTTCAAAAAAAGAAAAAGAACAAGAGTCATAAATGTTGCTTTTGTTTATCACTGCAAAAATGACAGAATTTCAGAAAGATACATATTAATAAAAATTAGTCTGTATGGGAGTTTAGCCCTTTTAGGAAAACGTCAATAGTCCTGCCAGAACACCTAAAAATTGCACATGACAATGTCAGGTTGATGATATTGTACTGAAAATGCTGGTAGATCAGGGTTACATGACGTGGTAGCTCTTTTTTCTCTCTTCTAGGCAAATCACACAATGACAACTGGGTATAAACAATAAGTCAATTCATAAATTAACTGATGACACCACGACACAGATTTCTTTGTAACTGACCTTCACTCAGAAAGGAATACCTTCCCACATGGAAGGTACAAAAAGGGTGTGCTTTGCAGAACTGGTGAGAATTAATCTGTCAAATAAACACCAGTACTTTTTTTACTCTGTGAGCTACAAGAAGAAAGTGAGAAAAGCCACCACTGAGCCTCCTTCTTGTAGTCATGGTGGCTCAGGAACCAGGATAGGAGCACATCTAGTCATGAGTGATAAAGCTGCTCCAAAAGTGCCGTCGTCTCTTTCACATATGGACATAATCTTTATGGATACACACTTGAAAAAATTTTAACTACCAATTTTTGATATAAAGTGTGTCATCTTAGAATTTAAATCAAATAGTTGTGGGATTTTTACCGTAACTGCATAGCATTTATTACAGTTTTTAACTACACTCGCTGTATTTTAAACAGAGCTGTGTTCGCACAGACTGAAAACACCAGAAATGGCCATGGTTAATCCTGAACCACAAAAAAGAATATGGAGGCCCAAGGATGTTCTGCCTTTCTACTTAAAGAAAAAGGGGAAAAAGGTTTGAAATCATCTTCCAACTCTGAAAAAATGTAAACATAGAATCATTGTATTTTAATAACTAAGGGGTTTATGGATTGTGTTTATTGTCCATTACAAACAAATAATTACTTAGTTTATTTAATGTGCACTCAGTAATCAGATAAAAAGTATGCTAAATAAATTGCTGGAGTTAGTCTGCATTAATTTCATTATCTCTCTATCAGTCTCAGAGAATTTCTTCTATCCTGTAACCTATTAAGCTATATATATGATTTTCATAAAATAGATTACATTGTTATTTTAAAACCTCCAACCATCATAGTGAAATCAGCAGAAAAATAACAATGAACTTTATTAATCATAATTATTTTGGTTATAAATGATGCTTTTCTCCTGCAGATAGTTTGAAAAAAATATATTCTTTTAGCATTACCTAAGCCATAAAATTCAATTACTTCACCTTTTTTCATGAAAAAGAATTTAAGTATGATTTAATAACATTTTAACAAATATGTAAATGTATGCCTATCAAAGAAGTACTTTAATTGCACATATAGTCTATCATAAGAACTCACTTTCTTTATGCAAGTATACTTTAGTTGATTTAATTATCCAGCCCTCTAATTACACAGTCCACACCAATCAACCAAAATGAAGCACTTCTCTAATCTTAATTTCACATGTCAAATAACTGAATATGTTTTTGCATGATTCCCATGTTAATTAGAAAGCCAGATTTTGAATGAATGACAGTGAGCTCATGAGGAGGCTAGGGGCAAAACCCAAGAAAGATTTCACATAGGGCAATGCTAGTCCCAATCTATTTACCTTTCTCCAGATCATCTGTTTCTCCACTGGGTGAGATATAGCAGTTTTTATTTGTCTTTGAAAGAACATTTTCAGCTTTCTCCAAATTTTTTGAAATTTTCTTGTGTCTTACTCCACCCAAAATACCATCCCTGCAGCACAGGTTAATATCATTTGAGGGGGAGAGGTAGGAGAGGGCTGAGATCAGGAAGGATTTCCATTATTTTTGTGGGAGCTACAATGGCAAGATGTCCTACTCTTTGGACTTTGGGTTGTGCTTACTTAAAACACCCTGAACATTACCCCATCCAACATGGGACATTATGCTGTGCAGCAGGGAAAGCTTATAGGTTGGCTTGAAAATTTGAAATGGCTTGGACTTGCAGCTCATACTGGCGGACATTACATATATCAGAGGCTCCAAGAGCCATCTCATGGGGGCAAAGGAAAAACAAGGTTTCACCAATGAGACCTGAGGCTACAGAAACATCATGTGACATCTTTCTGATCTCAGTTTTCCCTGTCCCAACCTCAGGCAAGAAGACTGGGAAGGTAACTAAAGATGAGTCAGTTGCAACTTTTTTGTTGCAATTCTTTAACTCACATTAGGCAAAAAATGAATATCCATTAAAAAGGATGAGAGAAAATGAAGAGACCACTTGGCCTTTCCCTGGCCTAGAGTATCTCACCTATTTGCATTTAATCAGTCACTTAAATGCTATTATTTCATCTATGAAACAGTCCCACTCAGTTGGATAAGTGGAAAATGAACAGCACACATCTCTGAAAAAATTTAACACATTTTTCACTGTAGTTATCTTAAGTGCAGTATTCTAAAATTTGAGGCAGAAGAAAGACTGTTTTAATAGAGGCACAATATAAGTACCTGTGAGTCTAACAGGAGTATTTTTGCAAAATTTGTCCTAACCAATTATAACAACCTGAAATTTATTCAGAATGGTGGCATTAGTTGAATTCATTTTCCATAATAACTGATTTTACCAAATGAAAGTAAAAATAATGCAGTCCAAGATCTCACTCAAAGTGAATTAAGAGTATTCAGAAAATAACAACCATTTTATTGCAAAAGTTTGGTGCTATTGCTGTTGCAAAAAGTACACGAATTCACACCATTTACTAATCTTAAGAAAGTTTTCATACTTTTATTAGACAAGATCATGAGCCTTCCTTCAAAGCAGATGAGAGTGAAATGAGAACCACATCTCACTTCAGTCCACTAGAGGGTGGCCTCACTTGCTCAGGGCCGTGGAACTGAATTCACACAAGAGACACAACATTTTCTACTTTTAGACCTGTTGATAACCAATTTTTTGCACTTCATTATTAATCATCTCCTATTATAAAGTAAGTTATTTTATATAAATAATATATATTATTAAAAAACTCTTTTTCTAACAACGTCTATCTCATTTATTGTTTTGTATATCTAGGAGAAGGGATGATGATAATCATTAATTATTCTACAGTTCTTAAAACCTTCATAGTTTGTATGCCCTTTGGACATGTACACAGAATAAATAGGGAAAAAAATCAATCATTCAGCAAAGAGCATGGCATAAAGGGAGAAAGAAGAAAGAAAGGAGGGAAAAATCTGGGTATCTTATTGTTTATACAAATGAATGGCCATAAAAGACAGACTCTAGTAAAGAGAGATTGAGAGAAACTGACTTATTATTTAACTAACCCCTTTCACAGTTAATTCTGAAATTTTATGTCTCAGGAAGATGTATCATTTCTCTTACTTTCTACTGATAGACACATGTAGTAAAATGTAATATTTGACAAAATTTGGAAGAGGAAGAATATGTAAAATCTTTTCCTGTCTTAAGCTTAAAAAAAAAAAAGGCACCATAACTGAGGGTAACGTACAACACATTTTTCCTGAATGCTTCCATCCTTCAGTATCCTCTGAACTACAGAAGCCTTTGCACAACTTGAGTGATGTCTAATAAGTTGTTTTGAGTACAGATAACAGCCCTTAAAAAAAAAAAAAAAAAAAAAAAAAAAAAAAAAAAGGGAGGTGTGGGGAGAAAACTGGGACCTCCCAGTGTGTTGTGCACAGACAGCAAGCGAGCCTGCATCTCGCAGGAACGCGAGGGGTCCGGGGGAGCGCGCACGGCTGGCGCGCCGTGCCCGAGCGGCGGAGCGGGCACCGCGGGCGCGCACCCAGAGCCCCGCACGGCGCGGCCCCGCCGCTCCCCGGGGACAGCGCGGCCGCCAGCACCGCACCGCGGCACCCACGGCCCGGCCGGCTCCGCCAGCCACCATGGAAACCAGCAGAAAGACGAGCAGATAGCCAGCATAGCTCTCTGTCTCTCTGTCTCTCTCTCTCTCCCCCCCGCCTCTTTCCCTCTCCGCTGGATTGCGAGCCTCAGCCAGCCAGGGAGCAACAGCGCCTGGCAAACGCAAGGGATCTCAGCTGGCAGCACAGAGCATCGCTCGTGTGGTAGGATATCCATAGATACATCTTTGTATTATAGACGGTGAGACACACGCATGCACACCGACTCACACCCATCCATACGTGTGCTCATCTACACAGACTCTGGCTTTAATACAAGTATGTCGCTACCTGAACTAAGGATTCAAAATTACTGAGATGCAAGAACTCCTCCAGCTCTGAAACTACTCTTAATATAGGGTAAGTTCCTCTTTATTTTCAATTTTACCCCGACTTTTATCTTAACTTCTAGACTCTTTCCCCTTTCTTCTTTCTGTAAAGTTATTTTATTAGTGTATTTTCACATTTAACTTTCTGAACAGAAATGCAAATGCAATATGCTTTTTATGCCAGAGACAATCGAAATATGCTTGCAATAGTATCAGATTTGTTCATTTGTTAGCTTGAAAGAACGTCAAAGGATAAAAAAATATAAAAGGAGAATGTTTCCACTGATGTTTCAAAGGCAGTATCAAATTAAACACTTGCTCTATGTTTTGAAACCAATAAAACATGATACAGGACAGCCTCCTTTCTTCTCTCCAGTGCTAGGATTAAGGGAAATGATGTTTATGTCAAGACCTAAAAACCACTGAGCAATGAGCCTGAATGACCATATCACAAACAGTTATTGAATTTCTGCCAGGCTACATCTTAAGGATTGTGGCAAATGATTTCGCTTAAAAACATCCCCTTTCCAGTCAGAAGGGACAGTGTGAATGTCTGATTACTGATGCAGCTGGAACTGACACGTTAGGTGAAAAGGATCACATTAAGCAGAAGAGTTCTAATCTTCTTTGGTAATTAACAGGATCTCAGCATGGTGCCTCTATTTACATGGAAGGAGAGTGTTTAAATCCATCCCTATAAAAGCTTTGCCTGTTTTAGTATAGCAAGGCTCAGAACTGTTTGTCTTTGCTTTCCATGTCTTTGTTTTCACATGTCTAGCTGGAGTTTTTGCCCAGCACTGCTGATGAGAAAGAGAGCCCAACACAGGGGGAAGGCAGCAAATGCTGGGGACTAGAAAAATATCAGTGATTTTCTATTCAAACAATTTCATCAACTTAAAATTCCAGGCTAGCACTACAGTTGTACTTGTGCTTATGCATGCGTATGTAATTTCTTCCATGCAGTATCAGAGTACCTCAGTATCCTTTTAGATGAAAACAGATTTGTTAAAGTGCATCAGCATGGATCTGTGATTCATGCATCAGTGAAAGACAGAGATAGATTTTACTTTACACCATGAAAAAGACAGGTTAGCCCTCTAATGCATGCCTGAGAGGGGAAAAAAAAATACCATCTGCATCTTCCCGTATGCTTTTGTTTGCTTTTTAGAGTACTACAGCTATATTAAAAATACCTCAGTATTTTGATTATTTCTCCTACCCATTTTTCTCCCTTCAGCCCCCTCACTCCTATGAACTCAAGAGAACATCATAAAGATTCTGGTTCTTTGCACCAATATAATTATTTGCTTGCAATTTGTAATTGTGTTCTGAAAAACAAACACTGTGAAAGAACCATCAACAGATAGCCACTGGCTTTAAGTCTGTCACCTTTCCAAAAATGTCAGGAAATGGGTAGCTTAACAATATGTATGGTAAGAAGTCAATTAATTCAGGTGACCTTTGTAAATGGTGACAATAAAGCAGCTCTGACAATATGCCACAGCATTCGACATTCCCTCTGGAAAATGAATGAGCTGTAGAAGAGGTTTTCTTTTCACAGTACAAAATGAAAGGTATTGAAGCATTAGCTCCTGCTATTGGCAAGCTTGCTTCCTCTATTTTAGGTGGTCTGTGAAACCTGTTTAAAGAAAGCTGACTTATTTTATGAAAAAAATATTTGGTCTAATTAATTAAATATCCTGTTTTCATTCACGTTGCACGTGCATTTTACTTGTTAAAACAAGCATTTCTAGGTCTTGGTTTGGATTTTACAAAGTGTGCTATAAAATAAGTAGAGAAAACCTGATTCTGATCTCTTCATGCTGTGTGCAAAGGACTACTTAGAGGAAACTTTTTCTACATGCCTTGATAGCCGCACAGCTTTTCTGAATGTTTATCCCTATTCATTTTTAATGTAGAAAATAAGTAAATATGAGTAACTTTACACAAATGCATGTTGGGTTTTGCCACATGCACTCTAATGTGCTACGTGCTACTTCAAAATACTATCTAGATCAGGCAAAGAGCTTCAGAAAAAGGTGGGCATTTCAATCATACATGTACAGAGAACATACGCCGTAGATGAAGCATCTCTACACAGCATAGACATTCCTAACCAGCAAAGCAGGCAAAATGCATGGTGACTGTATTTTGGCTAATACTCCCTCAAAGCTCCTGAAATAATGTTGTAGTGTCAGCCAACGACGGGCTGATGTTGTTATGGTAACCCCAAATCCCGCCTTGTAGGGTGGCAGCTCTGAGCATGACATCAGAGCATGCCTGCTTGGAGTACCCTCAAGTGGGTGAGTACTTCATTTTTGCACCTCAATTAGACCAGATCAACCAAGCAACGTAATGCAGGCAAAACTAGAATGTATAATCTTTGTTACCTGATCAAGATTGAGCAGCTTATGAAGATACTCACATCCTGCTTTTCACTTGTAATCCTTTGTCCCTTGTCACTAAGTGACACTGAGTCTTGCAAACTGTGTGTTTGCAAGAGAGACCAAACGCTGTAGGAGTGTTGGAGTCACTTTCTTTGATTCTCACCCATAACCTTTATTATATTAATAATTACAAGCTAAACACAAGCTTTGCTGCTTGCTGACAATCACTCTTGACTAAAGTTAGATTGGTACTTAATAGCCAAGTTTTAGAGAATTAAAACAATTGAAGTAGTAGAAAACAAAAGTTTTTCAAGACAAGCTCTATCTACAATTTAAAGAAAAGTCACCACACAGAGAAAAATGATACCTTTTTGGAACTATATATAGATGGGTTTAGTGGTTCATGGTACATTAATGTTTCAGTTAATTCACCTATCTTCTTTTCAGATAGTACCATTAAAAATGGAAGGGACTCCGCTCTTGAGAGAGACATTGTCAGGAACTACCTTAGCATACTCTTCCATGTCAAATTCCACAGACTCTACTTGATATTAAGTACCAAAAACTGACAATGAAAAACCAGTTTCACATGTAGCACTCAAGAACTATTTTCTGAAGACAAAGGAATGGACAGTTTCTAAAATGTTTCTGAAGATCAGAAATCTGACAGCTTCTAATTATTTTTTTAACAGCATATGCCTTCTACAAGCCTTCATACTACTTTAAAAGAGTACTAATTCTCTTTCTAATAACACAACAAGCAATTAAAATGCTTTGCTTCATTGAAAGAAAATGCCAGTACAATTTGAGAAGAAACAGTAGTGACAGATGTCATTAGAAAGGTCATTAAACACATTAGTATTAAGAGAAAAATCAATGTTTCTCATTAAAACTGTAATGTAACTGTAAAAAGGAATTACTGTGCCTTTTATTTATTCAACTGACCAGTCCACAAACTCTTAAAAGCTGTTATTGTGAAATGGTGTAGTTCATAAGAACTTATTTAAATAAACAGTATGACCTTCAGCGATATACACAAAATCTATAATAAATTATTTCATCAATTTTTCCTCAATAAATTCATATCCTTAACTCAACTGAACTGATAAATGTTTATTAGCTCAGCACATGCAGCTAAACACATCTGCACCAGAGAAAGATCCAATATGGATGTCAATAAGATTATTTCACATTGAGTTCTTTGTGGAGTAGTTAATGTTACACCTTGTGAGAAAGAGTATTTTGATGAGGGCCAAATACAAACTATTTTCACAATTTTGCTTGATCCAATTACCCTCTCCCAAAAGGATTTTATATTCTTTACACACGGAACATCAACTATAATACAAGCTATGGGCATGCTCTCACCCCTAGCATTCTCCAAACTGCTTGCTTCTCTTCAAAGCAAAACCAAATGCAGACATTAAAATGAAGGGGAATTTTCATTTTATAAACACAAATTTATACAGTATATCCTTCAAACCATTACCCTTCATTTAGAAATATTTCTTTTTCACAGAAGATTTATCTCAACTCTCTTTCAGCCTGACCATAAGCGGCAGTGGTCTAATTCAAAGGAAATAAGAAATAAGATCTCTGTATTCACATTATTTCTATTCAATTGTTGTATGTCTGCAATTCATTAAAATATCTGCCCATGGTAGTTTAACTCTACTGACCTCTGTATTAGAGTAGAAAAGAATTTTTGCTTCATTTGTGCTCCCAGCTCCCAGAGTCTCAGTCAAACTGGGAAATACTTTTTGACAACACTGGCACAAAAGAAATCATTTAGCTTTTCTCTTTCCTGAATAAGCATCTGTATTTAGAGGTAAACACTTCAAAGCAGAATAAAATGCTACAGGGAATATTTTTTCAAAATGTCTACTGATTATTAGTATTACCCCAAGAGTCTTTTAATAGACACTTCTTGTTATGCAAATAGCAACCAGTCTGCCAGGAAATACTTTAAATTCTCCTGAACATTTGGCATAAAAAGGTACAAATCTTAAGTTCAGCTGTACCAAAAATCCCTGCGCATCCAGTTACTAGTATAAAAAAAAGAAGAAAAAATATTTTTTATACAGTTATATGTCTAGGGATCAGAAAATATCAGAAATTACCTATTTAATAAATTATGGAATAATAAAAAAACGTGGTGTAGTAGAACACACAATGAAGAGCAAAGTTGTGCATTGAGACATTTTTCTAAATCGACAGAGTACTCTATGCTGAAGCATTCTATTATACTATCATCTTGGATAAGAAAAGGCGACTCCCAAAGTGTCTTTAAAAAGGCAACATGATGGTCAGACATCAGGGCTGTCCTAGTGTGGTGCTGAGAGGTTAAAAGAAACTGAGTTCTCTGGTTTGGTCATGGTGCTAAGACAAAAAAGTCATTCTTATTTGAAATAGAATGAGAAATATATACCAGATTTGGGAGGCATTTAAATAAGTACAATTATGGGATTATTCATTCCCTGAATAAGGATAAATACAAATGTCTCCTACTTTACAACAATAGCATATCTCTGCTGAAAACAGATACATATGTGCCACTATTTATATCATATTTATGTGATTCATTCAGTACCTAAAGACCTAATAAAATATTTCGTCTTGACAGGAATAATTTTTACGTGAAAACAGAAACCTCTCAAAGATTTTAGCTAGTGTCATGGTAGCTATAAATAGAAAGATTAGAGAGAGATATTAGTTTCTTCACCCCAAGGTCATTCCTGTTGCCAAGTTCTCTCAAGTCACTGAACTTCATCTCCCCTCTGGAAAGAAGCTTTCTCTAGAGGTCATGTCAAGCATCAGCAATTTTTGCAGATGACACTTAACAGCGAGCTAATTCACCCAAGTGCAGTGCAGTGGAGTGCAGTGTTTCCACCAAAGTGCAGAATTACCTGCTGAGCTCCCCGCCTCAGCTGACTCCATGTTGCATGATGTGGAAGGAACTGAGAGACAGGAGAGCCCACTCTGGTCAGGATTCACATGGGAGATGAGTATTCCAGAAAAAAATCCTTTCTGTGTAACAACATCTTCAAACCCGCTGTATAATACTAAACTGCTCTCTTTTGTGTGTTCCATACAGAAATTAGGCCGTGCTATAAAAATTCTTCCTCCCTCTGCACTGCAAAAGGATGTTCTGAAACAATTCAATCAGGTTATGAAGTACAGTATTTTCTCTTGTCAAATTCTAAACAAATAAAAAAGCGCCTTTCGGTATGAAAAATATAATTACAGTCAAGTGGTGTTTCATTACCACTGTAGCTTGAGGGACATTATCTGCACAACTCCTATTTAATATCACTTTATAACAAAACATAGTTACTTAGGTTATCCTCCTAAGTATAACACTAAAATATCCTAGCTATATCACGTGTATTACACCATTCTGAACATATATTTCTTTTTTACACCAGATGCACCATGTTAACTTTCTGAAAAGATAGCTGAGATTGTGGAGCCACTATTTCATCACACTCTCACAATACAGTAATTTTACTATTTCATTTTAATGTTTGGCCAGTTACTCGCTGGTAAGCCCGATACAAGGCTAAAACTCAAGAGAGAAATTGAATGATTAATAATGATTATACCAGTTCACAGAGGTATCCTTATGAGGTGAAAGAAGACAAAATGGGGTAATTGCAAATATAATGATCTGTTAAGCTAGAAATGTTTGTTTGAATAGCAATTTCACCCAGCATGTATAATTCAGGTAACATATTCTTCTGAATGTTGCTTTGCTATAGATTATCCAGTCATCAATATTTTGTCAGACAAACACACTTTCAATCATTTTATTTTTATTGTAAAACAAGAGACAGAAAGGATATTCATCATACTATTCCAGGGTTAGATTCCAAACTCTAAGCTCCAGAAAATAAGGAAAAGTACTCTGTCTTTCAATAGCAGCAGACAAACTGCTGAGCTCTGGGCAGAAAGAAGAGCCAGTCAATCTGAGGAACTGCACAGAAATATTTCTGCATTTCCTATTTCCACCCAAGGATAATAAGCATGTTGGGACACACATTATACAAACCCTACACTCTCTCTGATAGGAAGCAATCACCTTGGATATTAGTGCACAGAGTCCTTTTAATGAGGCTACTCAAGGCAATGCAGATCCCAAGTGTCTTTATTAGGCATTTAAATATTGCCTTCAGCAGGTACCATTTAACAGTGAACAGTAACTAGAATAGATACCTAAAATTACATATAAAGATTTAAATGCTGAAATCTTAAAATCTTACCCGTATATTGCCCAAACTACTAAGTACATTTAGGATCTCTGGTCATTTCAGTTCTAGCAAAGTATATAGATCCACATATCTGAAACTTGCACACTTGTAGGTCTTGGCCTTCTGCTCCATACTGAAGAGCTCCTTTTCTCTTTTAAAAGTTGGAAAATACATAAAATTGCTGGGTTTTAAATGTTATTCTCATTACTGCTCAGACAGCCTCTGAGGTTTAATAAAAATTCACAAAAAGAAACAAAAAAATCTCATTTATCTGAGGTGAATGGGGATTAAGTATTTGTAATCTTTACTTTGTTTTAAATTTGGTTTATGTATCAGTTCTTCAAAAGGCATCTTGTGTTGGTATGCCATTATGTCAATCCTAGCAACAATAAGTACAGAAAACATTAAAGATTAAGAAAAAATGATAAAAAGTTTAAATAAACACACAATATCTGTGCCTGACACAAATATGGCAGGGAAACAATAATAATTATGTTGAGATTGTAGACTACCCATTTACAACTACTCAGTGGTATGTATATTAAAAGTTGTGGCATAAATCCACTATGCTACTATTTAATCTCTCACATAGACATTAGCCAAACTTTCAGAAAGTCTGAGTAAATTCTGTTAAAGTCATCTACTCCATCATTACTTGCAATGTAAATTTTTTTTTTAACAATAAAGAATAATCAATACTCAGGGCTGAGGAAAATGTCCAATTCCATAAAAAAATAAATTTGCATTAGCATTGCTTTAAAATACATTTTGTTTGGCATGTCAGAGTACGATATTGAAGGTACCATGATCTATTTTCAATGGAATGATCAAAGAACAAGATTCACAAGTGGTAACAAGCTCCAGTTTGATTTTTACCTCCCACAAGCTGGTCTGGCATAAGAGCAGACTTTGCTTTGAGAGGGAGGTTGGACTAAAGAGTTCCTTAGGTCCCTTCCACTTGACTATCCCATGATGACCCTCTCAAGGCTTCTCTGCCAGCACTGCCTTGGGTAACGAAATACAGCACCACTGTCATCGGAGCCTGCTTAGATGTCTTGGTATGACTGCATCAGATGAGAGCAATTTAGATGTTACTAGAGGTGAAGGGCACTGTTCAATTGGTCTCTGAGCTAGCTGTCTCGAGTTGAAAACTCTGAAAAGGCAGACAGTCTGCTGGACTGCTAAAGGAAATAAAACACCATTTGGTCACGAGGCAATATTTGCTTTGCTGTTACCTACCAAGAGAAGAGTAACTCAGTGAAATCCCAGCAGGACACTAAAAATTGTTTAAATGTACTACTAGCTTGTTTAAAAATTTTAAAATAACACACTATATTTATTCAGTTAACAGAAAGCAACTATTTTCTAGGAAGAGAGAAGCACGATTCCCTGAAACATTACCATCTTAATTTGTAATCTCCGCATTTCTGCTCAGCCAGGTGTTCAGTATTTTCCACAGATCTGGGACTGAATACACTACAGTTTTATACACAGCTTCAAAAATACAGCATTAGCAATCATGAATTAGAGTTAGCATAATAACCACTTCATATTAAGTGCTAAACTTCAGCTTTAACTTCCTAGAGTGGTATTTTAGCTCATGTAGTGAATATACTTAAACTGTATCATTCTTTACATGTTATAAATCTGTAGTGAGTTTCTTGAGAAGTGGTTCTGCTGAGAAAACTCATCAGTTTGAAGGTATTATTTATGCTGAGTTTCCATGGTTACCGCCAATATCAAGATTATTTACTCCAAAATCAAGATTATCAAAATATTCTACCATGAAACATGACTTGGTCAAAATGACTTTGCCTGAAATTTAGAGTACCCTTTTGCAAATGATTAAGTTGACACCATTTTAAGACCTAGTTTTGAAAAAAGCTATGTGCAAAGGACAACACCATACAACCACGCATACTACCTGTAACCTCACGGAAGCCAAGGAGTATAAAGCAGGACAGAAATAAACTGCAGCACTAAATTCCGGGCTTTGCTCTAATCTTATCAGTGGGTAACATATGATTGCCTTAGTTCTGCATGTGCATAAAATCCTTGTCATGAGATATACTTAGTACTAAGTTTAAAGGGAGGGCTGGGAAGACCTTTAAAGTACTTTTCTCGTATTGGAACCATCCCATGTAGACAGGTTGCATTTTTATTCTTTAGCATGGGTAAATGCTATAATTTGATAATGTTTTTAAAGAAAAATGGTTCTGAAAAAAGTAAATTATATTACAGATATTTATCACTGGTATTATATCAACTCCCTAAGTAAACGTTCTAGCACTGGAATACTCTAAACTCAAAAATAGGAAGAATAAAGAAATTTTAGAAGAAGAATTTCAACAAAATAATTATAGACTATGTTTATCTATGACAGTTACATCTGCCAGACAAAGTCTGCTCGTTGGCATTCACTGGGTTTAAGTATTTGAATATAACTCAAAATGTTAATGATTCATTATAAAATTATTTCTTCTTGTAACAAGGATGTATTTCTCATTATACAGTAATTTGGAGAATTTATTAACAAACATTTTCTGAAACAAGAACAGAAAGGTTTGCTTTAACAAGAATTCCAGTTCAGTCCTAAACAGGACTCTTGTGAGAACAAGAAAATCTTGTCTTTCCAAATGCCTGCTGGCTTTTAACTCAGACTCTCATATTCAACATAGATGCTTAATGGAATTTGAATAATTTGAACAATTACAGGAAATCATATATAAGTGTGAAGGACAACTTTTAAAATTCAATTTAATTTCTGTTTACATGCCCTGATAATCACACACAGCAAACATCATCAGCACTTACAGCAACCACAGCTATATCTTATCGACAGTAAATCTAGATAGTTTGACAGGGCAAAAACCAGTTTAAGCTTAGCAGTTGAAAGCTTAAATGCCTTTCATAGCCATGCAAAATACAAGTGTATGGGAGATTCAAAGTAAGAGATGAAGCAGATCTTATTCATTGTTATGTAAATAGTATAGAGGAAAATCATAAAGAACAAATTGAGAACATGAGACTGTATATGATACTGCTTTCCACACTGCCAATTTACATGTGTTTTATTCTTGGACTTTTTCTGCAAAATGCAAAAATTGGTTACCCTAGCAACTGCCACATGTTACTCAGTTTATTTCTGAGGTACAGAGCAGCCTATAAAAGAATAATATTGTGCACTTCTAATAGGATCTCTCAGCACCACAGAGAATCCACAACTTCATGTGTCAGCTTGTGCAGGTATTTTCTGAAGGTTTTAAGAAAGCATATTAAAGAAGAAGTATGGTATGTTCTTTGAAAACTCATTTTCTTTATGGTTTATGTGCAAATTAAAAACAAAGATTAGGAGCTGTATGGAGAAAAATGTATACTTTGTCCAACCTGATAGTTGTTTTCTGCTTTCTTTTTTTTTATTACAATTCTAGTAGACATCTCTAGCAAATAAGTAAAGCTTTCAAAACTTCTTTAATCATCTTCCACAGCATAATAGGGACCTGAGCAAACTGTATAGTGGAAGGTGTCTCTGCCCATGGTGGGAGGGGCTGGAAATAAGACGATCTTTAACATCCTTTTAAACCCAAATTATTCTATGATTCTATGATAATTCTATGATAATCATTATGAAGATCTCAAATTCTCATAATCTGTTAAAGGCTAAGATTTAGCTCAAAGTAAGAATTAAAGGATTTTGCAGTTGCTCATTAATTATATGCCCGCCCTCCCCAAATTGCAAACCTCTTTGTTACATGTCTAGGCCCTATATAATTCATGACATGTCTTGCAAAGTAATACAAAATAAGCAGAATGATAAAACGGGAGTCAACTGAAGTTAGCCATTAATGAACGCGTCTTAAGGAAAGCTCTGACATGCACTTTTGAAGCCTGGAAAGGAGCCTGTGTGTCTACTGGAGAGCCACAGCCCCTGGTCCTAGAGACAGGCCTTTATCCAAGCAGTCTGCACTGGAACCAAGCCAGGACTCATAATTTATAGTTTATAGGTCAACGTTAAGAATTTTTTCCCATTTTCCAGTAATTTTTTTTCCACATGAAAATATTTTTTAAATAGAACAGAGGAAAATACTTTGTGACATCCCAACTCCTCATTCTAAATACATGATTTTGCCCATTAAGATAAAAATATTTCTAAATTTGTACTTGAAACAGAATAATCAAAAATTAAAAAGTCTTTGAATTTAAATAAGCATTTGTATGTTTGAATATTCTTCTTGCTAGCTATTTTCACAAGCTCTAACCAGTAAATGTGGTTCTGCCTGTTTTACTTATCTCTGCTGACTTCTTCTAAATCATCATATACCTGAAAAGAATACAAAAGCTAAGGAACATCTTAGCAGAAGAAATAAGCCCAGGTAAAAAAGAAACATTTTTTCCTATGATTATCAGGGATGGGGATTTTGGCATGTAGCTAAAACTGCAAATTATAGCATTAGATTGACAAGCAAAACAAGAGCACATGTACAACTCCTGAACAGGTTAGAAGTTTTGAACAGATCTGGCAGAGTCCTCTTGGATTGGAAGGGTAAACTAATAGAGGCTAATTCTGTATTTAGGCTTTGGGAAGTATTCAAACTAAAAGTGCCTCAGACATTACTGCTATGAGCATATGCTTCCCTTTGGATTCTTGTGATGCTTGGTTTAATCAAACTACAGAAACACAATAGCAGGGCACATATAAACAGACCTTTCTGCATTCCCTTGGGACATACTATAGAGTAATCAATTGTAAATTAATTGGGGGAAATTTGTTTGGTATAGCATAGAGAGGCAAAACATTAATTTGGAATAATTTGCTTAATGGCAGTTCTAATATGTTATGCATGTATTCAACCTCGTTTTTTATAGTGAGATGCAAAACAATTATTGAGGATGTAAATGCCAACAAACTGTAATCTACACCTTTATTACAAGTAAAAGTAGAGTCAAAATACTAGATAAAATTTAATTTCTACCAAGAACATTCAGATTAGTTATGTGAGTGCACCAAATCTTCCACCAACTCTTGACAATTTATAACCATTTCATTACATTTAGTCACACAGTACAGATATGCAAAGCCACTCGACAGCACAGAGGTTTCATGTTGTACAATCTATCTGTATGTAAGCATTCAAGTCAGTGCTAGCTCTCCATCTGTTAATTGCTTTAGGTCTTATATAAACAATACCTGTTCTAAGTACGCTTTCAAGGGGAAAAATACTGAGCTATTAATAGTATAAGTTTAAAAATAATTCTCTTTATTTTTAAACAAAATCCTGCATTTGGTTTGTCTTATATTGATCTTCGCAGATAAACAGATAAAATAAGCATATTAAATATACATGATAAAGGGACAGAAAGATTTTTTTTTTAAAGTCACTCTATGGTTAAAGTCCCCAAGCACATCTTCCAGTGAAAGCACAAGCACATAAACTAATAAAAGGAAAATATGTAAAAACACAATTATTTTGCAAGTTTCTTGCCTTATTAAGTAAGTCACCTTAATTCAAGACTTAGTGAATGTGAGATTCAATAAATGCCATTCTTGCTCTGATTAAACGTCAGGGCCATAAGCTTGTTGGTGCAAGATGAGAGAGCAACAATTTTATATCTACAATGAACCCTCCAGGTGATTTGTCTGTGCAATACTTTTCTTATCAATGAAACACCATAGTCTCTTGAACTGTGGGTTCTTTATTATGATATGCTTTGGTTTAATAGAAATTAATTTTTTATTTTTAACACTAGAAACAAAATTATGCAAATTTGACCTGATTGTTGACTAGATCTTTCAGAGAAGGCAGAGAGGAAAGAGCAGTCAGAAATCTTATTGCATACATGGAAAAGAGTGTCTTGTGATGATTTTTTCTTTTCATACCATTAATGAGGTTTGAGATATCCTTTTTGAAGTTCCTGTCCTCAAATCCACCATTTCCACAGCCAGAGGCATTGTAGGTCAATGTGGTTATCTCAGAAAGATAAGGTTTTTGTGACTGTACAAACCTAAGCCCCAGAGGCACTCTATGTCCATGTGGTTATCTTAGAAAATAAAGCTCATCACCACACAATTCTACAATCTATGCCTAACCAGACACAACTGAGCCCTCAGGAATTAATGGACTTTCCTAAGTGACATAAAAAGCATCTCTCAGCAGAAAAAAGCCACTGCACTGGATCATTTGTTCAAATTCCTTGCATTTAAGAATTCAATAGTTTACAAGTAGTTCTAGAAGTATTCCTGGTATATTTAGAACTTACATCTATAACATAGAAATATAAACATCAAAAAATTGCTAAGGATTTTTGCAAAAGTTACATTGCATTCAGAATCCAGACAGTCTGAATCATATTTGCTTTTTTTCCCTGCTTTTCAAATTTGTTTGCAGGAATAAATCTGTGTTCACACAAAAAGCTATGTAAAATGAATTCTGAGTCTATTACTTGAAATTGTTCAGCTATAAAGCATATTCTGGCTTGGATTCAACAAAGTTCATAAGCAAGAGTTTATGAAAAGTGAGTTATTTACTTTGAAAGCACCTCCAACACAAAGTATTACACAGAGGTAACAGTAAACTCGGAATATCAAATAATAAATATGAACAATTATGTTTTTTCAGACTGGTTAAATGGGAAAAAGTGTTGAAAAAACTTGCAGTTAACTACTTTAATCAAGAACTGGTAAATGAAATCTGTTGCATATGACAGAACACTGCAGAAAGTAGGAAACATTGATAACCCAAAGAGACATGGAGCTTGGCCTAAATTTGAGACCTTCCAGGTTATGTGTGATAAACACTGAGCTCTTGTAACAGGTTGATGGCACTGTAAATGCTGGTTTCATTCATCTCTTTCAGGCCTAAAGGAGTGAGAAGTCTAATTTTTACCACATGGGTCCCCAAACAGCCATTAGGAAGAGAACCTTAGTCTGAGCGGGGAAAAAAAAGCCCTCAAAGGACAAAGTAACAAATGTTTAATTGTTTTGGTTTTTTTTAAATGAGAAGTACTAGAAATCACTGTGTAGAGCAGAATTAGAATTAAGTTAACATCAATTTGGTTTTTCTTCCAACTCAAAGTAGGAAAAAAACCCAACCCTTGTCTTTGTCCTCATGTTACTCTCCTATGTGTGTCTAGCAGACAAAACCTGTTTGTACCTATTCCCTTCAGCATAATCAACAATTAAACATAATAATATTATATTATAATTTTAAATTGTGCTCAGAATACTATCCATTAAGGAAGCAGTTAATTCCTTATAATTCCTAGTAATTCCTAGCAAATATAATGGTGCAACTGAGAAGACCAAATTTAAAAAATAAAAATATTAAAGAAAATTATAGTCATTCTGAATACTTTGACGATTTTTTTTTTACCAAATATATTTCTTCTAAACTCTGAACATGGCTGGAGGAAGTATATGAATATAATGCATGGTACATAGCAGCGTCCCAAAAATTAGAATGTGAAAGACTGGGAGACATGCATGGAGCTACTTTAAGTTGATTTCCAGTCAATAAGCATTCTGAATATTTTCCAGGCACAAAATTAAATGAGACCACAATTAACCTCAGCTGGATTCTGACACATGCCCATATTGCAGAATGCTCTATCTGTATCCTCCTTTCCTGCAGCCAGACACTGAAATTTTATTTTTAACTCTACTGAAAATGTCTACTTTATGGACAAATAGATGCAGTTTTGCAGTGTGCGTCAGTGCCCCCGTGTATATTGTCATATTAGACAGATGTCACTGAAATCTGATGCTATTCATTTTGAATATTAAAATTTAAACAGTATGTATAACAAAAACTATTATAGTAACTGTTGCTTTAGAAGTATGTTGCCTGATAGTCCCAAAGAATTACCTGTATTTGTCTGGTATAGTTTTGTAACCCCGGAAAACTCTTTCCATAACATGCAGAATGAAAACCTAACACTTGCAAACATTAAAATATTAAACTAGCATTGGTAGCCTCTGGAACTAAGGATTTTTCTTCCAGTGAAACAAATTCTGTTTCATGCTGCTTAGCTATTATTATTTTTAAAAGAGAAAGCAATTAAAACCATGGTGAAAAATTCATCAAGAGCGACTTTCATAACAAAAGTATTTGAGACTCAATAGCAGTAAGATAGGAATGAGCCTGTTCCAAAACAATCTGCCTAAACTAATTACCAAACTAATGACGGCTAATCATTTCAAACCTTAATAACAGCTTGAAAAATATGCTATTTCACAATTAAGCAAATGAACCAGAAAGATTTTTTTTCACTAAAATGTGCTGATTTATCTTTCCATTGGATTTCAGAGAACATATTTGTGTATAATCTACTATTTTATTTATAGAGTAAAACAAAATAAATCAAAACAAACCTTCCCATTCATCAAAAATAGTTTGTTGAAAGTTTCTTTATATTCTGTTACACATTCAGAGAGAGAAATGTTGCCTCCCCCTCCTTCTAGAAATTGAGTTCATATATAGGGAAGGATTTGGGGACATGATTAGAAGCATTTCTGCTTTAACAGAATAGAATTTGTATTCTCTGACATCGGGGAGATCTAATAGCAATTCCTGAAAGAATTAAAACCCTCAAAATAGCTTGGAAGACCAGAAAGAAAAAAAAAATGAAACTTATCAGGACTTAATCATTTTACCATTTCCTTAGTTATTAGTTTGGTAGCTACAAAGTATTAAAATGAGATTATTCAGCCTAAGAATAAAACAACTGTGAATGCTTTCTAATTAAACATAGCTAACAGTTAGCATTTTGCTTCACAAACATTGAGCATTAGCTACAACCAAAACATCCTTGGTACCATCTTATTTATTAGGTCATCATCCTGGAGAGTCATAAGGAAAAGGAAGTCTAATCCTTCTGGAGAAACATTCAGATGTCTTGCTAACTCTCAACAAAACAACAGTTGACTTCAAAGCATGAGTTGCCTTGACAAAAAAGGGTCTGGTAATAGATCAAGCTACTAATAAACTGCTCAGAATTTTTGGTGCAGATCACTATATGACAATGTTTGAAGGAATACCAAGCCTCACCTTATCTTTATCAACATGTAATTGTAGTCTTCCATTTTTATTTCTTTCAAGCGAATTATAGGGGTTTGCAACTAAGTAATTTCACAATTACAAGCCGCACCGTTTTGACTAAAATTTTGCTCCCACACCGGAAATGCGGCTTACACTCAGGGACGGCTAATATGTGAATAATTTTCTGACATTTAAAACCCCAGAAGTGCAAACCGAGGTGCCGAGTCAAGCAACCTGCCAGTAAAAGCCGGGACTGTGTGATTGTTACAAATTGGTTACTCTGTTGCACCGTGGGTGGAGCCAGCTCAGTGCAGGCAGTGCGGGGGGTGGGGAAGGCAGGGGACTCCTTCCTTCAAGCAGCCCAGCCTGGGGGAGGCAGGGGGCTTCCTGCTGCTGGTCCAGCAGCTCGGGGGAAGGCAGGGGGCTCCCGTCCCCTCCTGCCGCCGTGGGTGCCGGCGGGCTCCTGCCGAGCCAGTAAACCCCGCCCTGCCGTGATTCTGTTACTATTTGCCAACTTTGTTGCACGTGGCTCCTCCCTGTGAACGACAGAGCAGCTTGCAATTGGGTGTGGTTTGTGTATGGACAAAGAACGAAATGTTTGCCAACACCCGGCGATGCGGCTTATAGTCAGTGCGGCTTGTAATCGTGAAATTACTGTAACTATGTCTGAACCTGCACTAAAATTCCATCTTTCATTAAAATTCCATCTTTCATAAAAATTTCATTTTCATCTTTCATTAGTCTCATGAATATTGGTTTTCTGTGTCCAGATGACTATAAACTTCAAGGACATTAAAAAGGATTGAGACATCTTGACTTTGGAGAGAACACATCTCAATAAATCTTCAGTATTTTGTTCCAATATAGACTCCTATTAACTATCAAAAAATGTTAGAAATATTTTTTAATTGACCCTTGAAAAATAATTATTTGTAGAAAAAAGGCAACTAAACAGCAAAATTATTTGTATCTTACCAATTTACATTCAATTCTAATTTTTTACAGCAACTTGGGAATTGCAATGAAACTAAACCCCAATTTTCAAGCCAAACATTTTTAAGGCCTTTAGGGTATTTTCCTTACTGCTTGAAATGCAAGTCCTAAAAGCCTGTTCCTGAAGGACTGCCAAACAAAGCTATTCCACCTCATAACTACTCGACTTTCTACTCATTACTTCTATAACTTTCAAATGCTATTTCATCTTCCTTGGATGTTGCTCACATTATTGCTCATGAATACCAAGAGACAGAAAAAAACATTCTGTCACCTTCAAGGGAGTTTTTTCAGGACTTTTCAAATTCTCAGCCATTCAGATGCAATGCTTTGCCTATTAATTTAATCACAGAATGATCTCAACCTTTAACCAACTGAAAATTACTGGATGGCACCAGAGATTCAGAACTGAAATTTCAGAAATACATCAGGATAATTCTCCACAATGAGTAGTGAAAAATGAACCTGATTTGTTAAGGTTTGAAAAATAGGAATTAGAAAACTCAGTGTTCCACACTCCATTTTCCGAATCTGGATTTACTTTCAAAATTTGCATTTCCCACATAGGATACAATTATAAGGACAGTTTAAAACATACTTAAACAAACCTAAGGACCACTATGGATTCTCATCTTCAAATCCTTTCCATGTTTGTGGTTTTTTTTATTTTTTTTATTAGGAACATTAAAGCAACTTAAGGTGACATTTCCTAGCTCATTAACAGAGGACACAAAGTCATTTGCAAGGAGACAGACAGGTGGTTTATAACTTCCATCATTATAATATCAAACAAGGTGACAACTATTGCCTGAAGGAAGGATAATTACACTACAAGAGAACTTAAACTATATATTTAGTTCACATGTATAAGAACTGGCAGAACAAAGCCACACACCAAAGGTGAATTATCCTCATTTACCTGTTTATATTATGATTAACCATGTTAACCCTTAATTCCCTTTTAATGGTATTTGTGTGTGTACTGCATCAGCTAACTCCATCAAGTGTATTATCTTCAAAGTTTGTTATGCACTGCCATAACATAGAAGACCCATTAATATTTTTAGAGAAACAACTCAGCCTCTTAATCTCCTTTTTAGATGACAAATCAAATGCTATAGAGATGCTGTCTACCTAGTTTTAAAATACCAGTGTCGACTGCTTTAAACTCTTCCATGGTATATGCATATTTTTCTTCTCAACTATAGCAACAAATATCGTTTTAAATATTGCTGATTGCATGTAGGATTAAAAAAACCAAACCAAACCAAACCTAAGTCATCACTTTCAGCATGTATCTAGAGATTTTCTGTCTATTTTCTATGCTTCTAAACAATTTACCTAGGACACTAAGTACTCGTACATTGTTTGCCCACAATATTTTCTCTATATATACTCCTAATTATTTTCCATACATATCAGTATGTATTTTCAATTAGTTCCAGTTAGTTTCCATACATACTCCTAGTTAACTGGGGAGAACCATTTATTAATTCAACAGACCACTGGCAATTAATCCTCATATGGCTCCTCAAAGTTGATGTATTTTTCAAGAATTATGATGCACATACAGGGAGAAAAACAACTTCACGCTTATTGAATAAATATAACTACTCCTTATCTAGCTGTAAATGATTTGTCATTGTACTAAATATTTACAAAGAACTAACAACTCTTTCTCCTCTGCTGTCAACAAATCTAATGCTGTTTTACAGATAAAAAAAACTTAATTTCCCTAGTTTCTTTCAGAAAATTTATTATACAGTAATTTCACGAATACAAGCCGCACCGTTTTGACCAAAATTTTGCTCCCACACCGGAAATGAGGCTAATACTCAGGAGCGGCAATATGTGAATAATTTTCTGACATTTTCAACCTCGGGAGTGCAAACCAAGTCAGTGCAAACTGCAAAGTCAAGCACTGGCCAGTAAAACCCGGCATTTACGCGGTTGTTACAAATTGGTTACTCTGTTGCGCGGCGGGTGGAGCTGCTCCGTTCAGGCAGCACAGGGGGTGGGGAAGGCGGGGCAGCTCCCTCCTGCTGGCCCCATGGCCCGGGGAGAGGCAGGGGGCTCCGTGCTGCTGGCCCCGCGGCTCAGGGGGCTCCCATCCCCGCGTGCCGCTGCCGCAGGAGCGGGGGAGGTTCCATCTCCGCCTCCCACCGCTGCCGCAGGTGCCGGCGGGCTCTGTGCCCCCCCTGCCGGCAGCCCTGAGCCCGCACGGCCGAGCCAAGCCAGTAAACCCCGCCCTGCCGCGATTCTGTTACTATTTGGCAACTTTGTTGCATGTGGGTCCTCCCTGCGAACGACAGAGAGGCTTATACTCAGGTGCGGCTTATTTATGGACAAAGAACTAAATGTTTGCCAACACTCGGCGATGCTCACTGCGGCTTGTATTCGTGAAATTACTGTAATTTTCCTCATACCAACTGATTCTGCCCTAATTCCAATTTGTTCTATTGAACCTCAGTGACCAGCACTATATATAGCATTCCTTGAGGGTTCTTACCTGTACCAATAAGATAACATGATTTTTGGCATCTGCTGGGCTTATAATTTTTGTTTCACAGGCTTTCTGGTGCCAGTGGTACCCCTATGAGAAAGGAAGCATACCGTGTCTTTCTCCTTACTTCTCGTAATCACTCTGATGACTTCCAGCCTTGAATCAGGAATTACTAATAGACCCTGAAAGCATAACTTGCCATTTTACATTGTTGAAATATCACACTATTGCATGATCTATCTTTACTTATTCAAGTTGTTTCACTGCTGAAAAAGACAACCATGCCATTATCTGAAAGCATGAAGGCTGAAGTCAGGCTTAAAAAAATGTCTTAGAATAAAAATGCAGGTTAATTTGGCATAACATCATTACAAAATTATGTCCAATCCATCTTTGGAAGGACAAACTGGAAGGACAGATCGAAATGGTTTATCTGTCCCATCCCATTTTAATAAGTGTGATAAAAAAAGATGTTCCATAATCACCACTAATAGCATCTTTTCAGCGTCTTAATTCAAACTTGCCTTTTCTTTAGTCGGAAGAGCAACTTTTCCATATCAAGAGACATTGCACTGCACAAATACATCTCGGTATCTCCATCATTCTAATCATAATATGTGAGGTAGTGTTCCTACACGTTTCTGTATAAGCACCTACAGCAGATATGTCTATCAAAGCCTTGGAATCACAAGTAGGAATCACAACAAAATGTAAGAGAAATTATGCATGTCAAGCAAAAGCTAATGTAAACTTTTGATTGCAGTGATTGCAATCTGGTTGACTGGCATGAATTCTTGAACAATAAATACCAGTCAAAACTCTTTGGAAGGTCAGAATGTCAGATTTTGTGTTGATGTCAGATTTGGCATCCAAAATTCAGAAAAGTGATGCAAAGATGATAGATTCTGCACAGCTAAGAAAGAAATACAAAATCAAGATGTGACTATATCATTGTAAGTTTCATAATTGAAATAATCCTGTTCAATGCTAACGAGCCAAATCATCTAACACTAAGGAATTGAGTAAATCTTTCACTTCAGTCAAAATTTAAAAGAATATTTTAAAATAACAGTAAAACACTAGAAGAGTTATACATTGGGAAATAATGGAGTGGGATCAGTGGGTATTCTATCTATACATTCTGAAAAGGGTTTAAATAAACTTTCAATTTTGAAAGGAAATCAAAAACACTTGAAAGAGGATTCAGTTAATGTTCCAGGAACTATAAGATTATTTTGCTGTAGTGACACACAGTATAGAAGGAATATGATATTTAACTGTAAGTATTGCTGTTTATCTATATTGTATTTATGGTCTTTCTTCTGGTCTTATTTTAAAAAGTAAATCTTGAGAAGATTATATCATTATTTTAATGTATGTATTTCTGGGGAAATAAAAAGGGAATCACGGTAAACATATAGTGTGGATTAGAGCAAACAAATGGGTTATAAAAGCAAAAAAACCTCATAATTTAAAGTCTAAATATAGCATTAGTTTTGAGAATCACATAAAAAACCCCTAACATGTAATATTATTAATGACATGCTCAGTTGAGCAAAAACTGTAATTAAAACTAAATACAAACCCAAATACTTTCTGCAATCAAACCAGTATATGGCAGAATCTCTATGAGTTTGTAATTTATGAGTATGCCTGAATTACTCCAAATGTTATAAAGCCCAGCAGAAAAAGAGCTTTTATTTCCTGATCTTTACAATAATATTCTGGTTTGTGCACTGTCAGTCCTTGCATCCTGAGGTATTAATTTTAATCAATCCATTTCTCTACATTGCCTCAAGCAAAAAAAAAAATTACCAAAAAATTACCAAGAAAAAAAAAATTTAAATTATCCATTTTTGTTGAACAATACATTGTGAACCTGGTTCCCCAGGTGGCTCTGAATGAAAGTAATCACCCAATACAGTCACAATTATAAAAAAGCAAGTCAGTGTAATTTGGTAGCAGTATTCATAATACATAATAAAATCTCATCCACTACTGGCACCTAAAAAAAACCCCACTTTTTGTTTTTTAGTTTCTGCTTGCTAAAATTATAAGCAATAAATGTTTCCCCTTCATGTATCTCAAACCAAATTTCATGTAATATGTTCTAAGTATACATCAATTATTGGCTGTCATTGTAGCAGAATGTTGCTGATATAAGTGCATTCATTAAGCCCATTTATATCTTTGAGTTATTACAGTTGATACTCAATACAATGCACACTGGACATAATTTTTTAAAAAATTTTTATAAGAGCATTTACCTTGATGTGACCATGTCCCAAAAAACCATAAATATATCAATAAACTAAAAGCTGAATTCACTAAATATTCAGAGGTTGCCATTAAAGACCAACAGTTTACATAATTTAGGTCTTCCAAGCCTAAATTTCTGTTATTGACAAATTATAAAACAGAAATTGTAACTCCTAAAGTTATTATTATGCTAGTTTTATTACAGTGACCTTTTTCCCCATGATAAAAAAAAAAGAAAAAAAAAAAAGACAATTCCTAAAGAAAATATCATGTGGTAGGTATAGCCACTACTGTTTCTGTCTTTATTATAGATATCTGAACACACCTATTTCTATGGTTTAGGCATTTAATATTTACATTTTAGGAGCCCCAGAGGAAAAACATAGGCAGATTTTGCCAGTAGCTTTGCTGGATTTTGGCTAGGTTTTTTTACTACTCAAATGTACTACAGATTTTCAGAATCTGTATGGTAGCTTTCTAGAAAATCAAGCCAAAACTGGTCCAAAATCTTTAGTTCTGGCCATCTGCTAGAAGCATCTGGTAGCTGGGTACATGCACCCACATCCAGAACGTGACTGCTCTCTTGCCAACTATGTGCCTAGGTAACTGCCAATATGAGCTTCTCCACTGCTAACATGACAACTGTCAAAAAGAAGCTGAACATGTACGAATAAATCTAAATTAAACTAACATATTACTTTCCTAAGTTACAGCCATCATTTTTGTACAAAATTGCTTGATAATGGAAATAATAAAAAAGTTGCACAGTGAAATCTGTCTAAGGCTAAGAACTACAACAAGGGTACCAAGGATCTAAGTATTTTGAAGAGTTATTGGTAACATTTTGGTCTGTTTCCTCTGACAACTAGAAAATATATATGTAATACTAGCGATGTGTTACATCTCTATATAAAACATCAGATTACACATGCAATATATGATTCAGGAAGAAGAAATAAAATAAAAATCAGGTTCTTTTTAAAGTTTCTTTTTCTTCATCCAAGTACATAAAATTATATGTAGTTTAATGGACACACATTGAATATATTGCAAGAGGATTTGGAAAGCCATATTAAAAATCAGAACATAAATGACAAGTTAAAATACAAATGGTAAAGAAATGTGTAGCTTCCATTGAAATTCATCGTCTTGTTATATAAATATAATTTTCTAAAATCTCTGCTCACTTAAAAAAATTTATTTTGTGCACTTTATAATAAGAGAAGTAAAAAATAGGTGGTTAACTGTAATTACTGAAATTATTAATTCCTTTGTGAGATCAAAGTAACTTTTCTTCATCTTTTGCTGTGACATTTGTGAATGTAAAGATATATTCAGTGGTTAGGTAGTGTATGATTAAAAGTAAAAAGCACATGAGAGACAGAACAATAGAAGGAATATCTAAGCCAAAGACTAGAAAAGTAATGCAGGATCGTGATAGTAAACTACTAGACTATGGCTAAAGGAGAAGAATAAACCAAGGATGTTCAGAAATTGCCACAGTGATTTTTTTCTCATACCTGTCTGAATCATCAATTGTCCCTTTCCTTACATTTAATTTGAAGCTCCATGGAGTAAAGATCATGGTTTTGTTTAGCAGCAAGTGACACACAAGGTGATGTGGTCCTGATCCACTGCTTTAGCGCCAATGCACAGTGATGCTGCTGACACCATATTAATAATGGTAGCAAAAATATTATTTCTTTTAAGCTTTTTGATTTTCATTGACAAACATCTTACTTTTATAGGTAGTCCCAAAGTTGAAAAATTATTCTAGAATATCATATACAATAAATTAATATATATACATATTACTTTGCATTCCATTTAATCTTTACTTTTATCACATCTACTTATAATACTGTGTTTTCTAAGCTCTAAGATTTAATAGATTGCAATGTTTTTCAAAATACTGGAATGTAATTTTTGATTGATACAGGAACGAGAACTATAGTAGGATCTTAATGAATTGTATGTGGTGATAATTCCTCTGGTATCTGCTAAACTCTATTAAGAGACATTAAGCAAGAAAGTAGAATAGTAAGCCAGACTCAGTTAGTGAGAAAGGTTAAATCTCATGTAAATGTAGCTGATCATAATGTTTTTCTGACTCTATCTGTATTTGTATCTTAATGTAACCTCAAATAACACAATGTCCAATGATATAAAAAAATTTAATTATTTATAAAACCTTGTCATTCTTGTAGTGGTCTAAGGTATAAGAACGTGTCCTGTTTTACAGACATATTAAACATTCCAAGATTGTGGTTTTCCCTCAGGCAAATTTTTTCCACTTAAGGAGAAAAATTAAAAGGAGATGTAACAAGTTCAAAAAATAAATATAAACACATATGCTGAAATAGTTATTCGGATATTTCCAATTACTTCTAGGGCTGAATACCAGCTTTGCCATTTCTTTTACATCTTGCATGTAATGCTATTCCGGGCCAGCTTGAAGTTCTAAAAATCCATCATTAGGAAAAAAGTAAAGTGGATTTCCAAAATTAGTCAATAAAGAGTCCTACCCAATTTTTTCACAAATATCCTGATATTTCAGGTACTCACTTTTGAGACTGTCATCCTAAGACATTTGAGACTTCAGTTGCCCAAGTTGAACACCTCAGAAACACAAAATACCTAGAAAATCCTCATTTGTCTTTCAGTGTGACCTATATCTTAGCTACATGTAGGAATATAAAATATTAAGAGTACATTACAGAGAACTGTTAATTACTATTTGTAAAGAGAAACAGAACGAAACACTTTGCTCCAGAGAGTGGAATGAAAGCAAGACTGCCTAGGCTAGCAGAAGTGATTTCCATTTTTACAGTGTCTATATAATTTTCAGGAATCCTCTCAGATCAGCTAGTATAGCTTACTTCTATAAATATTATTTCAAGACCAATTCTGTTATTAAAATATATCTCTTATATTAACTTTTAGTGCTTTAATGAAATGTGTCAAATATATAAGATGTTGCATCTTTTTATTAATTGCAGTGTAATAAAAAGTTCCATGAGGAAGCAACTTTTTCGGGTTATTTTTTACCATGAAACAAACAAGAAAAAAGTGCCTTATAAAATTATCAGAAAGATGTTACATGTTCAAACTTCAGTCTATATATTTCCATAACCAACATTTAGAAAATCCAAAAACCCCTTAAGTGCCGTAAGTAAAATCGAGTAAGTTATGGAATGTCTCACACTCAGTTTTTGGTTAATGACATTTCCAGATTTCTGTCCACAGAACTGCTCAAATTGGATATAATGACAAGAATTGAGAAGTGCTCTTTCAGTTGATGTGTTTGAAAGGTAGCTTTGTATGAGCAGCTGTGTTTTCAAAATGCTTGCCACCTCTAAATTGGTCCTTGTGAAGTGCACTGTTTGCCTTATTGCCAGCAGGGCACATTGCACTGTAACTGCTGCATTTTTAGTTTTTATCACTGTCTCCCTAACTGCTGAAGTGGAAAAGAATGATTGCCAAAACCTGACGTGTTTCTTTTCCTTCCTGCCCACTCTGACTTGGTTCTTAGCTGTCTGTTGCTCCAGTGATGAGAAATGTTGCTCAGTTTATTCATTCCCTGAATGTCTTTTCCAGCTCAAATAATGGTGATACCCTCTTGTAAATCAAGTCTCCAGCTGTCAAAAGCAGTAAATAAAAGAAAACTAATTAAGACATAAGAAATAATTAGGTTGCAAAAAGTCACACACATCAGGTACATTTTTCTAAAATCAAGAGATAATACCTTAAAAGCAAGACACACCACGTTTAGTAAGACACTAAGTATGAGTGACAACAGGGATGGACCTCCAGAAAAGAACAGATAATCAGTTCACAAAGATTTAAGCAGTTTTAGTACATAAGTTGTAGTACATGAAAACAATAGCAAAAATACTGAAGCACTAGTAAGGAATACTAATTTATTAGCTATAAAATATTTAACTTTTTAAGACATTTGGAAGCAAAGCATACTATTTCATCTGGCTGAGGAAAGTACAATCAGAGTGCACACAAAGATTTATAAATGCAGCAGGGTAAAGAATTACATCAAAGACTCCAAATCTATGATGCACAGTCTTCCTGCTGCTTGTGTAGAAACATCTATCCCACACCTCAGCTGACTGGTGATAATCTGCTGTGGAGCCTTACCTGTACAAGCTTCTCTGTGAGAAAGTTCTAAGAAGAATAGAAGTTCTAAGAATTGCTTAGAATATCACATCAATAATCTTGAGAGGTCACCAAAATCCACTAACAAAGAGCTAATGCTGACATACTTGCATTATTTGAAAGAACTTCTTTTTTAAAGCAAGAAAGAAAATGGTTTCTTGGCACAGAAACCTTTATGTATGTAAACCTGTTACTTTAAATACTACTCAAAGAAACAGAACAAAAACTTTCAGGGTCTCTGTGCTGTTCTTATATTAGCACCTTTAAAACTGGACATTCAAAATACAAAACTTTCACATAAAACTCTAGATGGTACAAAGCACTCAGCTTTAAAGCACCAGAACACATTAAAAAGCTCTGAAAATCACCATTAATAAGAGAATTTACATTCATTCTTTATTCAGTATTTACTATTACTGGTACATTAATGAAGAAAAGGAATCAATGCATTCCAGAAGTTGAAAGTAACAGAAAGTGAATTTTTTTTTTTCCAATATGCTTATCTCTGTAACACCAAATTCTTCAAGGAAACTGAACTTTGGATACAGTTTATGCTGCTGTTTGTTTTGTTGCAGTGAATCACAGCTCACTTTTCACTTCAGAATGATTTGAAGACACCTCGAGGTTGGAAATTAGCTACACACACACAGACACATTCACATAATCAATGCAACCAGTTAAACTGTTATACTGCTTAACTTGATTCTGGGCTTGATCACTTCAAGTGGGACTGGAAAACTTACTTCAGCATGTTTTCTTATATTCTTAGTCAAGATGTATATTGGAGTCACACTACAATACTGTTCTAAACAAAGAATTAAAAGAAATTATGCCATTCAAACCATTATATACAACTTTTGCTGTTGTAATGTATTGCTTTTTTATGTACTCTGTCGTGTGAAGAGTACTACTGTCATATGATTTAGTTTTAGGTTGTCCTGCCAGAAGCAGGTGATCCTTTTGGGTCCCTTCTAAATTCCAATATTCTATTCTATAATTGTATGATCTCATAAGCCACCATGGATGTCCATTCTATCCCAGAAACATTATTTTATTCCACATCTAGAATGACAGTTAAAAACAATTTTTGTATAAAATAATACATAGATATGCCACTTTTTTAAACAAAAATTCTTTCTCAGTTGAAACATTTTGGAATGATAGCTGCAGGGTGGAAGTGTCAAAATTATTCTACAATCTGTTATTCAAGCCACTCAACCTCAGTGAATATTTTACACAAGACAGAAGCACTTTAACCAAAGAAAGATTTATGGTAGAACACCATATGAGCTTGAGCTGGTGACTTATTAGCTAAAGCATTCACCATAAATAGAAACGACATCAGATTAAATCATAATGAAGCAGAATTTCAACCAGGATCTCAGTTCTTTTTTCTGCTGCCTTTTGCAGAAAGCTTATCTGATATATATTACATGGAAATATCCACTGGTGTCCTTACTTTTGGTGTGAGAATCCCATAGAAACTAGAATATAAAATCAGGAGTATAAATGGAGCATGTTGGCTCAAAAGTGTACAAAAATGTAGTTTATGTACTTTAAATGTCTCAGGTGCCTGAGACACACATGAAAACTCCATCTTGCTCCATATTTTATGTTTCACAGTGGCCAATAGCAAATTTCCAGGGAGGGACAGAAAACCAGGTCAGCTGTATTGTTACACTTCCCCAGAATGCTTTCACAAGTACCTCTACTGAGCAGAAGTCCCTGAGCATCATAGTGGGATCAAAAGGTTGAGATAAAATATCTACAGTAGAAGTCTGTTGAATCTCAATTAGTTTACAATTCAGGTAAGATTTTCAATGATCTTTCAATTATTTGAAGTATACATTCTGTATTTGTCATGCTAAAATTACATCTTTAATATACAATCCAATTGGAAATACGATAGTCACTATGAAATGTGTTTCAAGAATATGTATCAAGAACATGACAAAAAAATTGCCCCCCACATGGCCATCTGTAAGCTATTATCTTGCCTCTGGTAGGTGTTTTACCAGGACCTGGGAGTGCTGATACTGATCAGCAGACTCTCAGCAGCTCACATTAGCCAGCAGAGAAAGACTGGAGGCCTTTACAAGATGCGTTCCACAAGAATTTTATTTTGCGCAAAGGGTGGTATAGCAGAGATCCCCAGAGACAAAGGGGGGACAGTCATATTTACGGATTCAAGATTGAAACTACAACCAATAGAAAGTTATACAAAGGACAGCATCCAATCTAAATCAAAAGTTCTAAAGGTGAACTGACCAATTACACAAACTAATTTCTAACCAATTATCTTCCAAAGTGATAGGAGAGAGACCAAATTCTTAAGGAATTCAGCTCAGACTTGGTATCTAGGAAACCTTATCTATTATAGTAAATTCCAGAGGCCAGGAGTAGACAATTTGGGGGGAATTGTATCATCCACAGCCATTCTCTTTTCCCCTTACACAATTACAATTATGCACTTGGCATGGAATAATTTCTACTAAGATCTTTGGTAAATGTGACAGTACTCCACACAGGGGTATCACCTTGCCTCCCGGTAGCAAATTTCAGAGCAAGTTGTAGGCATTAACTTTGCAACACAAACCTTTATTTTTCTGCAAGCCTCAAAGTTCATCTCATTTTCCAGAACAAAGGAACAGATTATATTTTTACTATTTCAGTCAGTATGTCTTAGTATTTTAGTATAAACTGGGCCATGTGCATAAAAACATACTATTGATCTTCAAAACAGCAGAATGTTTTCTGTATGTTTATCTCACACATTGTCTGTTCACTCTATTAATAAACTTACATGTTAAAATAAAATATTAAATGTCCTTAAATGCATATAACACAAAGAACAGCCTCAAAGACTTGCCAAACATACTTCAACTTGGCCCAATGCTCATAGTACTTCACACAGTCAAACACCTTTCTTCTGAACAGTTACAGAATGCGTAAGTGGTCACTAAGCCAAATCCTCCTTGGCCTGGAAAGGACACCTAAAATCCAAAGGCTTGACACTTAACTTTTGCAATTCTGTCTATCTACACCAGCAACCCTTTCAAAATTATTTTCAATGTCCAATAAGCATTGATCTTATGGTTTGGAAACAATGTCAATGTGAATTTCAACACTAAAGGCAAGGGGAGAAAGGGCATAACGTGTAATTCACAACAGTCTTCAGAAACAAAGTCTGTATGAAGTTAAGTGTAAAGTCTGTATTCTGAAGTAAATTAAGCAGTGAGTGTGTACTACTTTTATAAGAAAACACTAAACTTTTGTATTACATGCGTTGGAACAAGATGTACATTCAAATTTGGATTTATTTTACTCCAAAAAAAGAAAGTACATACCAAAAATCTGAGAAGCACACATTTGATGCTGCAAGTGGCATTGATGCCACAAGGTTTCAGTCCTTACTATAATTTGGGACATGAAGTTAGTCTACAGACTTTAGATTCTTGTAGAACTATACAGCAAAGAAGTAATTGCCAGTGTAATTTTTTTTCTTATCACTTTGAAGACACTTTTTTGCCAATATTCCTTGCAATTGAGGTTACTGAAGCCAGAATAAGAAAGCCAGTGATTAGCTTGAATTTGCCAATATTACAAATTAGTTATTATAAGGTGCATATATCCTTCTAAATAATACTTTAAAGAAAAGGGAAAAGTTTTCTTTCTAAACAGTAACTACAAAAATTATTAAAAATTATAAAACCTGTGGATTTTCAATTTCATGTATTTCTATATAAATATCTCAGAGGCTTTCCTAAGAATGTCATTAGAAATGTGTATTAATCCAACCATTCCATTTCTCTTTGATTATACATAAATTACTTTCTTTATAGTTACGAACTTTATGTAAAAAAGTTAAATATTCATGCTCTGTAGAATTTTTCTTAGTGTTTACACTTTCAAAGCCAACAGAAATTAGTCTGCTTCCAGTGATAACTGAAAGAGAAATGAAAATATTTTAAAGGAGGATAAAACATGTAGAAAAATCTCACTGATATATTTTGCTTTATACTCTGTGGATCTTCATCTTTCTGTAGAACAATGCTCCACTGGATGTATGACAAGCTAAAAGTCTAAAGACATATTACTATATTAACTTAATTTATGCTATCTGGATACCACTGTAATACTCCAGACACCACAGTCATTTTCTTTTCTTGCTTGCAATAATTAACAGTAGAGAGCAAAAGATAGCTAAATTAATTTATAACTTTAGAGTTTCTTATACTAATTATTTCCTCTTCTTGTATTTTAGGTCATCCTGTCATTCCTGCAAACACTAATCAATCATGGGATTTGAAGTTAATACTACTAAATAAATGAATTGTTTAATCTCCTATGACCATCTATACATACTTCATCTTCACAAAGCCCATCAATTTTATGTCATCAAGGACAAAGTGACCTTCATTTCCACAAAATGCTTCTTACTACTGGACAAGTGGGTTACAAATTTATCACTTATCCTCAGGAAGGAAGTCCTTCATGATTATCATTTGATAAATGCAAGATTGTGCTTTATTAATTGACCAGGTCGTACTGAATTCCAAGACCATAATTGTGGAATACTAAAGGGTCTGTCACCTTCCTGAACATTTGAGCTAAGATGAAGGACCTGCAACTCAAAATTAATTTACTGCTTGGTCTAGTTACCACTGCTCTACTACAAGCTGTAGGAAGAAAAGCAGACTGCCCAGAGTCATGCATATGTGAAATCAGACCATGGTTCACCCCCAGGTCTGTCTACATGGAAGCTCCAACAGTGGATTGTAATGATTTAGGCCTTTTTCATTTTCCAGCCACACTGCCTGCTGACACACAAGTTCTACTTCTACAAACTAATAATATTGCAAAAATTGAACACTCAGTAGACCTCCCAGTGAATTTAACTGGTCTAGATTTATCTCAGAACAATTTATCCTCAGTGACCAGTATTAATCTTAGAAAGATACCACAGTTGCTTTCAGTGTACCTTGAAGAAAACAAACTTACTGAACTCCCTGAAGAATGTCTCTCTGGACTCAACAATTTACAAGAGCTTTATATTAACCATAATCTGCTTTCTGTGATTGCACCAGGAGCTTTCATAGGCCTCAGTAATCTTCTCAGACTTCATCTCAATTCAAATGGTCTGCAAGTGATCAACAGAAAGTGGTTTGAAGCTACTCCTAATCTTGAAATCCTTATGATTGGAGAAAACCCAATAATCAGAATTGAAGACATGAACTTCAAGCCTCTTAGCAATCTGCGCAGCCTAGTTTTAGCAGGTATAAATCTCACTGAAATACCAGATAATGCTTTGGTTGGCCTTGACAACTTAGAAAGCATTTCCTTTTATGACAACAGATTTGTTAGAGTGCCCCACATCGCTCTTCAAAAGGCTACAAATCTTAAATTTCTGGATCTAAATAAGAATCCCATTAACAGAATACGGCGAGGGGATTTTAGCAATATGTTGCACCTAAAAGAGTTAGGAATTAATAACATGCCTGAACTGATTTCTATAGATAGTCTTGCTGTTGATAATTTGCCAGATTTAAGAAAAATAGAAGCAACCAATAACCCCAGGCTATCATACATTCACCCCAATGCATTCTACAGACTTCCCAAGCTGGAATCGCTCATGCTCAACAGCAACGCGCTGAGTGCCCTGTACCGCAGTACAGTGGAATCCCTGCCTAACCTCAAGGAAGTCAGTATACACAGCAATCCCATTAGGTGTGACTGTGTCATCCGCTGGATTAACATGAATAAAACAAACATTCGTTTCATGGAGCCAGAGTCCCTGTTTTGTGTAGACCCTCCTGAATTCCAAGGGCAGAATGTGAGACAAATACACTTTCGGGAAATGATGGAAATCTGTCTTCCCCTGATAGCTCCTGAAAGTTTTCCATCTACACTGGATTTAAAAGCTGGCAGCCATATTTCTTTGCATTGCAGAGCAACAGCAGAACCAGAACCTGAAATCTACTGGATAACACCATCAGGACACAAACTTTTGCCTAATACTATCTCTGATAAGTACTACATTCATTCTGAAGGAACGCTAGACATAAGTGATGTAACACAAAGAGAAAGTGGGTTATACACATGTATAGCAACAAATTTAGTTGGGGCAGACCTAAAATCTGTCATGATTAAAGTGGACGGCTCTTTCCCTCAGGAACACAATGGATCTTTAAATATTAAAATAAAAGACATAAAATCTAATTCTGTTTTGGTTTCATGGAAAGCAAGTTCTAAAATTCTGAAGTCCAGTGTTAGATGGACAGCCTTTCCGAAAGCTGGAGACTCCCGGGCTACACAGAGTGCTCGAATACCATCTGATATAAAGGTATATAATCTTACACATCTAAATCCATCAACTGAATACAAAATTTGTATAGACATTCCCACTATCTATTCTCAGAATAGAAAACAATGTGTCAATGTAACCACAAAAGGACTGGATTTGGAAATGAAAGGCTATGAAAAGAACAACATAACAGGATTCCTTGCCTGCCTTGGTGCTCTTTTGGGAATCTTCTCTGTGATATATCTCTACAGCTGCATCTCTCAAGATATGAACTATAGCACTGGACACAGCTATCTAAGGAATTACCTGAAGAAACAATCTTTTTCACTCAATGAGCTTTATCCTCCTCTAATCACTCTTTGGGACATGGGCAAAGAAAAAAGCACAGCAATGGAAGTAAAAGCAACTGTAATAGGTGTACCAACAAATATGTCATAAATATGTCAGTATATCACTTAATTTCTGAAATAAAAAGCACATGACTGTATTAGTGCTGAATAAAAAGGCAACAAGAAAAAAGTATTTCTCTTAGGAACTAGATTCCTGGACTTTGTTGCTGCCAACAAATGGAATATATATGACTCAGTATAAGAGAAGAATTTTAATTAACTGGCTTCTAAGGGTATTCTACCTACCAAATAAAACTAACTTCATATTCTAGAACTTTCATGGGACTTTTCAAGTCTGGAATACAGTGGAAGTAGCCAAGAACATTTTCTGTATTTTTTTTTTAAATTATTATATAAAAGTAGTGGAACTGAGCAATACCTCCTCCTGTGCTGTATTACACAAAATAGCCACGAGTTTTTGCAGTGAACAGGTATACTAGGTTGGCATATGGTGTAATGAAATGGAAAAATTCTGTAGAGTAGACACAGTGAGTATGTGAATTTTTTTTAATGAGGAAATACATTTTTGATTAAAATCAAAATACTTTTTGTCTTGTTTGTTTCTAAAGAAAACACCCCACCATTCTGGGAGTTCTTGTCTGACAATAAACAAACACATTCCAAATATCTCTTTACATATTCTCCTATTAAAATGCTAATCTGAGCACAAAAGTTATTTTTGCTGATTTTAGGTTGTATAATGTTTCTAACAGAAACATAAGTTTAGTGATAGTTTTTTTATCAAATTTTAATTACTCTAAGAACATTATAAAGGCAAAAGGGATGTTGGAGATGAGTCCACTTAAACACACTTAAATTAGATTTCAGCATGGATATTGGTTAATGAATAGCTCTCTGATCCTTTTATACACTTTTATGTATCAGTGTGAAATACTTCTGTTCTCTTACCAACATGAGAGCCTGCAGATCTTTATTCCATTATATCTGTATTACACCATTTTATTACAACACAGAAGTCTCTTCTAGAATACATGGCAGTGCTTTCCATGGCAGTACTGTGACCCACCATCCATATGAACATAACATCTTTAATCTCTACACAGAAACATCTCCATGATATTAGCCATTTTCATGACCAAAGATATTTTTTCCTGTCAAAATCCCCACAGAAGCAACAGGTGAGCAGTGGAATTCTTGTGTAGTTGTATATAAAACCTATTCCTTCTACAGATATCCTACATAAGCCTGAAGTCTTTAGACCAATTCCATCTCTACCTTTAATAGCATAATGCATATCAACTTGCATTTTTGCACAAACATGCCAAAAAAAAGTAACAGCAGTTTTTTCAGCAGAGTAGAATTTCTTAAAAAATCAAAGTAATAACTTAGTTGTGCTAAAGTATGCCTTTTCATAATCTCCTCATTTACATGAAGGTTGTTTTTTTCCCACACAAAGGCATAAGGCTAAAATGTTCATGCATTTCTTTAATTGGGATGTTTACTCTCTTTAATGGAGGAAGAAATTGATAAGGACTTATATTTAATTTCCTCAGAAACAGAAAAGTATCATTACAAACCTGTGTTTTCATTTATTTCATAGTTTTCTCTCAGGAATGCATTAAAATGCTTTAATGCTTTAGAAGCAGTATGTACTGAGAATGAGAAAATGAGAAGAGAGTAGATATAGATTGACTTGTCCTTGGCATTTGACAGCAAAACCTCATTTTGAAATGTACCACTAATGAAAGAGAGAAGCAAACATAAGTATTTGAAATATCTAGCTAGGAAATACCCAAAATACAATACTGAAAAAAAATTTTTGATTAATTTATATTACTTTCTTCTATCAGCTACTAGTCTGAAAGATAATGTTTTATTCATAAAAAGATTAAGCATTTACCTTTTGGTAAAAAAATTCCTGCCATTTAAAAAATAAATTGCAATATTTCATCAGCTAACACAGCCAAATGCTATCTTATATAGGAATATTTCAGTTTCTAGTTTAGCTAAAATACTGTGAAATCATAACTTCAAAAAGTACCCATAAAATCTAGATAAGAGATTGGAAGAAATAGGTTGATTTATATCCTAAAAAGAAATTTCCATTTACAAAATTCTCTAATAAAACTTATTCTGCTTGTGTAGCTTGAAGTAGTGACCTCAAGATAACTTAAAATAGAAACTGAGATTCTTCCCTTAATCCTCTGCTGGCCAGTAAGACACAATGATCAACAATAATCTTATAAGATATTCTTTTTTATCTGAAGCTAGAAGAGACATTTCTGAAAAAGGTTGCTGTATGGTACAGAAAATAAATTCACATACCGGACAATTCTAGAAGAGCTGGGAGAAAATAAACTGAAAAGCAACACTCTGTCAGACATAAGGAGGAAAATACTTCTTATTATTGAACTGAATAGAGTGGATGTGTGACACTGACAAGACAAGAAATTTTACATGGAAGAAAGTATACAGTAAGTATGAAAAGTTCATTAGTAAAACGGAATAGAGGAGACAGCCATTAAACACAACCCAAAAGAGCCAAAAAGAGACTGAAAATTCACCTCATACTAAAGATTAGAAAACATACCTGAAAAAATATTAACAATTGCATGCAGCTTTTGTAGAGGTCAGAAACCAGATGAGTAGAAATATATCCAGAGTAAAAAAAAATCCTGGTATTGCCTACCAGGTAGGAAAAAAACCCCTCACATCTTTCTGGAATACGGGTTTTGGTAGGTCAGTTGACCGATGTACCAAATGTGCAATTTGAATAGCTTTTCCTTTAATACCACTGGAAATAATGGGAACCAATTTTCTCAGGAAAAGACTACATAGATACTCAGGGAAAATGCTAAACTACAACAACAACAAAAAAAGCATTATCAAAATAAGAGAAGGATAATCTAAACATTCAGTAAACATGAAATCAAGACAGAGAACAAAAATTAAGCTAGATGACAAAGTCTGTGAAAATTAAAGAAAAAAACCACCAAACTTCATTTCCACATGTGACAACTACAGAAGTTAGATATTAAGCAAGATAATTGCAATTACTCATTTAGATGAATAAATTCAATATATTACTGAAATTGGCAAGTTTTGCATGATTGGAATGTTACAATACACAATCATAACCTGTCTAGTCAGAACTGTGCTTTGAAACTGAGACTTGAGTTATTCACTTCATCTTTAATAAAAATTCAAAAGGAGTCGCGTCCTCTTCAGTGTTTCCATTATAGGGCAGTGTGAAAATGAAAAAAACTGACACTGTCCATGGTTAGCTGCACTTCAGTATTCTGAGACAAAATGCACAAGCAACTTTTGTAAACAGTATAGGCATACAGTAAAACTGGTAATGAATAATGAAAACTGACCCTATGGTGTGTGAATGGCTATGGTTATGTTATTTTTCTGGTTACAGTAAGTAGTGTTTCATTTCTAGTTGGGGTGACAAAAAAGGGACAGAAGGTTACACCAATTGGACATCATGTTTAAAAGACTTATTATTTTAAACAATCCAGAAAAACTTTAAATAAATATGTTGAGCATCTACCTACTCAACTGCAATATTCTTAGAGAGATATAAAGCTGCAGATGTATTGAAGTACCTTCAAAGCAACCAAATCTTTTATTAAGTCATCATTCCTTCCTTCAGACAAAGCTGAAATTAAATTCCTCTTTCAGCTAAAAAAATGCTTCTTACAAATGTCTCTCACTTGCTTATCTTTCTGTCTCTGAGCTTCAATTATTTTTAGACCCTTTTTCTCAAAGCCCTTTTCTTTGCCTTGATGCAAATTCTCTGTTCCCTTCCATGCTCCCTGTGGGTTGTTTGAATATTTCCTGCTACTATTGTTCCCAGACTGCCACATCATTTCCAACACTTCCAGTAAGGACAGATGTTGTCTGACTTATTAAAAAAATTATCAATGAAACATAATACTTGAAGGCAAAATATTTGAATAGAGAAATACAACTATTAAAGAAAGATCTGGTATTCTTAGAGAAAAACCTAATTTAAAGGTGATCAGGTAATGAAATGAAGCATCTCACAAGAAAACAAAGCAGAAATAATACAACAACATTCAAATGAAAATATCGGAGTTAGATAAAGCTGGAAGGGCATGCAATTTGGGCAGATGGTCTACTCCTGATCCTAAAATAGCTGATATTCTTTTTAACATTACAGTTTGGATAAGTGGAAAACAACCCCATCTGCCTCACCCTTACATAGCTATTATTCGTTATCCATGTTGATGACAATTTCCCACTGTGCTCCAAACAGCCATAATGCTTTTGTGAATCACAAAATTACATTAAATTTAGTGCTGGTGTCTTCATCTACACACATTTCTTCCAGTCCAGACCTAGATTCTATAAAGAAAGCCTTTCAGCATTCATATACCACACTTTACAGGTCAAAGAGTTTACAGTTTTGTCATTTGGCATGTGAGCACAAGTCAGATTCCTTGAGATGGCTGTTGGGAATAATTTTTGAGGGCAGAATCTTGTCATACATTCCCTTTTTTTGTATGAAATTTTACTCCGTGCTGTTAACATTTATAACTTCTTTTTGTTTATCTCTAGCATGAATGTCAGCTAAACTTAAAAACATACAGCTGAATACTTTTAACACCAGAGAAAGTGGGTTACTCTCTGAAGTCTACTAAAGACAGCTAAAACAGGCTTTTGACATAATGGTGGAATGATTTCATAGGACATAGAAACAGATGATGAAAATCATCTATTCCTAAATATTCCAACATTTAAATGGACTATAAAGTGGCTACAAATAAAGTCAGAATGGTCACCTTAAATTAAATGCAAAGTGCCCAATAAATATGCCAAATAAAAAACCCCAACCATTTAGAGTTAGTCTCACTATAGTAAAGGAACAAACATCATTAAATTAGAAGTAATCAGCTATGTTTTTCTTTATGTACCAGGTAATAAATGGATTAAGTTAAATTTTTACTATCAATTATAGTCTCTTAGATTAATCTTACCTTAACAATTAATATAAAATGGGATGTTAAATTCTTACATAATTTATTTCACTAATGCTCTGAAGTTATTCATTGTAAGTGCATGCCCATTTTTAGCAAACTAAGTGCTATACTGAATATCCATGCATTACACAGGGCATTCCAAAACACGAAATAATGTTTTCTCCTAAAACACCTGCTTGCACAATTGAAACTATCAATACCTGAAATATATAGCACACGCACACCACTATTCCAATTCCATTTGTTCTACAGGAATGTAAAGGGATTTCTTAAGTTAGGATGAGCTGTATAGCCAGGACCTGCAGACTTTCATTTTGACAAGTTCATAATAGTACTGACCAATGTCTGACCAATGTCACAACACTTACAAATGTTCATGTCCAATTCCACCTTGTTGCCTTTCAGGCTGTTTCGAGTCCAATTAAAAATTACTTCCTTTTCTACCTTCCAAGAAATTCAACCTCTCTTGTACCCTTCACTTTCCATTCCTTCACTCAGCAATCATCTACTGTTTGCTCTTACACAAAATTACATCTGCAGCAGCCTTTTAAACTATTTTCTACTTTATTAATACTTCATCTTTTTTCCCAGTCTCACATGAACTAGACTACTTCTAGAGTACCCTACTTCCTAGACTACTTCTAGAGTATTATTCTCTGTGATATTTGTTATCATTTTGTAATTATCAATGACAGAGCAGAAATAAACCCCAGAGAACAAGAACAACAACAACAACAACAAAAAAAAAGCTGAATTGCTATATGGATTTGAAGGCAAATTTCAAATGCAGCAAGAGGAAAATTGCAACCATGAAAACTCTGCTTTCTATTCCCCAACCTACTTCAGCAGTCAGCTCTGCTTTAATAGTTTTATGATAACTAAAGCTCCCTTTCTCCCCTTTGATCTTAGGAAAGCTGACTAAAATGGAGGATGTCCGCCACATCAGATAGAGTAATTTGAAGTTATTTGTAGCTTTTGCCATATCTGGATTATTACAAAAAGAAAAGAGAAAGAGAATAATCTTATTATTCATCCAGCCTTTCAAAAGCATACAAAAATGTACAAGCATATACCAATAAACCCCCCAAAGCATGTGCACAGAGGATTAAACACCTCTGCAATTAACTAAAGATTTAGAACAAAAGAAATAGAAATATATTGTCAAAGGGTTGTAAATCTTTTCTCTACCACACTGAGAGGTAGACAACTACCCACCAGTACCTGCTCATATAGTGAAAGCATTTAGGTGTGTAACTTCCACTGAATTTAACAGATACTGGTCTCCAACCTGTTTGGACATTACAAAGTATGCCCCTGGATGACCAAAAGCCTGGCCACATGAACCTATCCACCTGACTGAGAGCCCTCAAGTATTTTCATCTGCACAGCTCTACTAAAGACAGTATAAATGCAATATACATCATTCATTTAATTGAAAACATTACATATATTTTTAATTAAGACAAAATAGGAAAAGAACCATTTTATTTATTTAAAATGCTTAGAATAGAATATTTTTTGGAGAGAATCTGTTTCAAGATTAAATAATTCAATATCCATCAAAGAAATTCTGGATAGTGAAGAAAATTAAACATCAGCAAAGAAATTGTCTATATATTCAGATATTAATATACTGTACAATATATTCCAAATGACTTTAAGATAGCACAAACAATATAGCTTTACCTCAGATTCTTACCCCACCTGACCAAAAAGGTTTTCAAAAGTCTGCTCCTGCTATTCATCTCTAACTATAAATTATCATCCTACAGAATTTATTAGGCTTCAACTTGTCTTCTCCTTCCTTTTGTCTCCTTAATTTGAATTTTTTTTTTGTTTCAATTACATTATACATGAAAATTCTCTGTTCTTGTATGCAGTACAATATTGTGGTCCCACTATCAGCATTTCTTTTTTATCATTCTAGCAAAGAACTCTACTTTTTTCTTGGCAAAATTTGTATTTCACCACATTAGTTGTGTATAAATAATCTAAATGCTTCTTGCTAGAACACTTGCATTAAAATGACTAATTTTATGTATAATGTGATGACTTAGTGATGAATAGGGGTTTGCCTTTTAAACAAATGCGTGAAATCTTTCTCAAAAATATTCAGAAAATTGTCAAAATATAAGAAAGAAGAAAATACTTAAAACAAAAAATGGTAAATTAGAAACCTTCGTATTTTGCTAACAAATACAGTGCAGACCATGTAAGTATTACAGGTAAAAATGAGAAAAAATGAGAAACTTTAGATACTCAAAGGGAGATAAGTGAATGGTTAAAACCAATTGTAACATAAGATGGAACAAACACTTTAGAATAAACCAGAAAACAGCTGTAAAATAGTGGCCAAAGAGGCCAAAACAGCTGAAAGAACAAGTCTGCAACATGATCAAATCAGTAAATAAGAGAAAAAATAAGCTGAATTAACAAAGAGGTGCTACAAGTAGGTTTAAAGACAATGAAGGAGAGAAGTAGGATAGACAAAAGGTATAAGAAAGAAAAGGAACAAGTTAAGGCACTGGGTCTATCAGCCCATCCTGGAAACACAATAATTAAACATAGCAATAGACTAGCCAGTAGTCAAGGAAATTTTAAACAAGAAGTGACAGTATTATCAGAAGTTAAGATAAATTATGGATAAAGACATAAAGAAAGACTCAAGGAAAACAAGTGAGCCTGAAGATATCATGAAATATATATATATATATACATATATATATATATATATATATAAAAGTTTCAAATTAGGACAAGAATTAACAAAAATGGGGAAGAAAAATAAGACAGCAGACATATGTGCTTTGATTTGGCCAAAAATATTTAGTACAGAAGAAAGCTAATGCTAAGGGGACAAACTCTAACTTCCACACCTTATGATCATGAATCAAGGAAAAAGTTACAATACCAATTGCAAAACAAGAGCAAAAATACTTACTAGAAGTGAAAAGAAGTGCTTAAGCAATGACAAAGAGGATGTTGGGAAATTCTGGCTAATATGCAGAAGGCAGTGACAGTCTCATTTGGGAGGTTTCATTCAGAAGACAACTGAAAGCTGATAACCCTGTGTTATTAAACAAAATACTTTCATAAGGAAATCTCAGAGGGAAGGAGACACTACAGCCTCCTAATTAGAGAGCTCAAGGTCCAGGAGCTGCTTAACAGTATCCATTATAATGCCACTAATAACCAATTAAGATTTGTGATTTTTCTAAATATTACCAGAGCCAAAGCAATATCACATATTGTTTTTAAGAAGCCTCAAAGTTCTTTAAAAATAATTAATTCTGAAGGATTAACTACAAAATCCATTTAAAGGCAACAATGAAAGACACTGGAAGGTATTTGAGTTTGCTTTAAATGATGTTGAAAGCAAGTGTATCCTGCCAAAAAGAAGCCAATCATTACACAGAATAAAAGCCTGAAGAAAAATAAAAGGGAAGACCAAGAGCAGAGGTAAAAACAAAGAAAATAAAGTCAATTAAATTAGGAGGAGAAAAGAGTGAAGACAAGAATGATCCTGTTTAAAATTAAGTTATAAACGTCAAGTTAATATATTAAAGTTCTATACTAAAATAATGACCAATGCAAAAGAGTCAGTCAGAATACAGTAACAGAAACCTAGTTTTTGAAAACAAAAATTAAAACCTGTTTGAAAACTCTTAGCAAACTAACTGAAAAATCCGTGAAATCAAGGAAGTAAGAGATAAGCCAACTCGGTGTCTGTACCTAAAACAGATCTGATCTGCTGAATCTCTGATGATACATTTACAAGTAAAGCTGCCTCAGTGGTGCAATTTGGAGAGATCTGAATTAGGAAGTCCATACAGTGCTGTGAAACCCTTCAAGGGTTTTCTAGTTCCAGTCCAAGTACTTTTGACATTATCAGTTTGACAGAAAGCCACACTAATATCACTCCCACATAGATTGTATACACAAAGGTGATAAATACACAGTACTAGCCATGGTAGTCAAGACAACATCACTCCCCACTCAAGGGGTAGAGGTCAACAATTTGTGCTGGTTTGAGACAGTTGCAAGTGGTGTGTCTCAGGGTTCTACTCTGGGATTTAACTTGCTTATTAATGACCTGGAGGAAGAGACAAAACCCTTATCAATCTGACAATACTAATTTGGAGAATGCAGTCAATACATTTAACCACAGGGTTGACGTTTAGAGGAATTAAAAAATGCTGGATAATTAGGTCAAAAGGCTGACGTGAAATTTAGCAAGGACACATGTAAAGTCCTGCACCTAGTGTGGACTAACACCTGAGTGAGTACCAACCTGTGACTGCCTCACTGGATAGCAGCTCTGCTGAGAATGACCTGGGGCTCCTAAGAAGTTGGCTAACAGGATACTGGGCTGGATTAACATGAAATTATTAGAAGACTGAGGAAAAGAATGCCCCTTCATTCAACACTTGTTAGACTACCTCTGTAATACTGTGTCTAATTTTGGATCCCTAATTGCCCAGCCCCATATGAGACATTGATCAACTGTAGCAAGCGTAGCAGGAGGTTTCCAAAATGTCAAGAGCCAGAGCTCTACTCCCAAGAAGAAATTCTTAGGCAGCTGGGCTTGTTCAGCCTAGGAAAAAAGAAGGTTTGAGAAAAATATGTACCAACCTTCCTGTTTCTAAGAGGTGGCTACTGAGAAGAGAGAATCGTGCTCATTACTGAGGTGCACAGCAGGAAAATGAGTGACAGCAACCTAAAACAGAAGTTAGAGGGAAGGGAATTCAACTAGATATAGAAAAAATAAATAATTATGAGGAAAAAAAAATCTTGGGAATAGGTTGCAGAGATATGGTACACAATTATAAGCAAAATAATCTGATTCATAACTGACCCTGTTTGAGCATAAGGTTGAATAGATGATTTATCTTACAACCTGAATAATTCTGCAGAGGAATTTTATCCCCAAACTGTAAATGAAATGTAACATGTTCAAAGAAGAAAAAAAAAAAAATTTAGCTGAAATTACTCCAAAGTTTTGCATAGGAATATTGTCTCACTTTTTAAAAAATTATTACAAGAGTTCTTGAAGAGGTGCTACAATTTCAGTAGGTGTTTAGGCCCTTTCAAATATCCAAATGTTAAAAATATATTCCTAATGCAGACAGTTGTTTCCATATCCTTTCAACATGTGGCAATACTTTATTTCAAATATATTTACTTTTTTGAAAATAATCCTTAGGAATGCTTACATGCCTTTACTTGTGCTCTACAATTTTCATTATAATGCTCTTTGACATATCTAAATGGTATGATTTTGCATAAATGGAGAACAGCAGATGAAGCTGAATATATGAGTTTTTCCTTCTCTTTTTACCAAGACATGAGTAACCAGCTATAACCAGCAACTATTTTTCTAAAATGTAAAAAAAATTGAATAAATCCATGAACATGAGAAAGAGACTCAAATTCAGAGAACCACAAACTATTGAGAGTTGGAAGGATCCACAAGGATCACCAAGCCCAACTCAAATCAGTGTTGTGTGCAGGAATTGAACCTATGACCTTACCATTCCTAGTACCATCCTCTAATCAACCAACCTAATCTCTCTTCTAAAAAAGCATGAAACTTAAGACAGAAAATGAAAGACAGAAAATCCTTCCTTGCATATTGTGAATTATTATGAAATTTCATTTATTTGGGGTATGGTTTTGTTCCATACCATCATAGAATCCTTTGTGACTTTGCAACTAACTACATCAGCCTCAGGACTCTAAGATGCATCTTCTGAGGTCCCATGGACTTATGTACTTTCAGGCTTTTCAGGTGGATATGGACCTGATCTTTACTTACAGAGGAGGGACTTTGCTTCCCCAGTCCTCCTCCCACTGTCCCAGAAGCATGGAAAGAGAGGTTCTTATTGAAGACTGAGGAAAAAAAAGTTGTTGCGTACCTCAGCCTTCTCCTCCTCTGCTGTTAGAGTTTATCAACATTGTTTATCGAGGGTTTACACATTCTTTACCTTCCTTTTCTGGTTAACATATGCATAGAAACCCTTCCTGTTATTCTTTGAGTACCTTATCAAATTCAGTTCCAGCTTCTCCTAGGCCTTTCTCAGCCCATGCTTGCAAAAGTGACCTTCACCTCTATGCTCTTCCCAGGCTACCTGTCCTTGTTTCCACTGCCTGCGGATTTGCTTCTTTGCCTTTACTTTGACCAGCACTCAGCCATGCCAGTGTTTTGCCTTCCTTGCCCTATTTCACGCTCCTGGGCATTTCTACTTCTTGTGCTCTATGGAAGACTTCCTCAAAGACCTGCCAGCTCTGAGCTGCTCCTTGTCCCAGAGGTCAGTCTCCCGCGGGATCCTACTGAGTATCTTCTTGAAGAGCTGGAAGTTTGCTTTCCTAAAGTTTAGGGACCTAACTATACTGTACACCTTATCCATATCCCTCAGGACTAAAAATTCCATCAATGCATGATCACTGCCATTCAGGCTGCCTCCAACCTTCACGTCCCCACTTAGCCTGCATATGTTGGTGACCATCAGATCCAGGAACACACTCCCTCTGTTAGGGCTGTCTATTACGTGGTTCAAAAAGTTATGTGGAACATGTTGCCTGGACAAGTTCTGTATTCTCCATCTTCGGAGGTAAATGAGGTGAAGTTGGATAGTGCTTTGGGCAACCTAATCTAGTGAAAGATAAGCCTGCCCACAGGGATTGAACTAGGAGACCTTTAAATATCCCTTCTGACTTGAACCATTTTATGATTCTAAGCAAGGAAAGCATAAGGAGAAAAGGGTCCACACATGTAAGCCAGTGGCTGGCCACTACATTTGCTGGCCAAGTGTTGTACCTGATCACCACAATCTGTTTGTTTTATTAAACTCTAGTCCCAACTATTTTCTGTGTAGTTATGCTGTCTAATTTGTGTGTGCGTGCATGTTTGTGCAAAATCTACTACAGAACACCAGGTTGAACTGAAGCCTCTGTTGGATGAGACATTACAGGAGGACTGCAGGTTTGGGGGACCCATAGCTCTTATTGCCAGTAAATGTAAGATACTGAGACACAACTGTGGGTGGAATAATTGATTATATAAAATCCATATGTTGTGGATGAGTCTGAATGTGAGTAATAACAAATTCTAGCCTGCAATCAGTTGACTATCCATGATGTTCACATTTGTGTGCTTATGTTGGTGCTGATACAGAAACTGTTTTCTCTCTGTGTTATCTGTGTGGTCAGTTAAGTGTGTCTGCTGCATGGTGTGTGCTTCTGCCTGTGCAGGATGTATGCTTAGCTTCATCACTGGCTTCACCGTGGTAGACCGAACCACAGCAACTTCTTATTTATGGCATCAGGACAGGAGCCTCCCCGAGTCCTACAGTGCATCAAAGTTGATAGTAGCAGACTAAAGAAAAAAATCCTGCCAGCAACATGAAGTTCATAGGATCCAGCATCTCTAACACAGTTTCAAAGTTTATCCTACAATGAAAGCATTATAAGTAACAATATCTGAGATGATGATTAGCTTAATCCAATTATCAAAATATATGAGTAAGTGCTTTTCTAGTTTAGAAATAGCTTCTAATTAAAAATATTACATTAGAGAACTTTCCTAAGCTTAACCACATTTTTTCCCCTGTACAGCACAAAATAAACTCTCACAAAACATCACCACCACAGGCAATAAGAATTCATCAGGGGTAGGCTTACATATGCTGACAAACACTGACTAGTTTTCTCTAGGACTTCAAACACCACTGAAATAATTTGCTTTTTGACCACAGGCAAAAGAACTGCCTGTTACTAAAGTGAACAATCTTTGAGATCTAATAATCATTCAAATTGACAGCACCAATCAGGGTCAAAATGTCCTAAGGAGCCAATTCAGGAGAGCCACACCTTAATCAGCTTTTTTTAAAAGGCAGCTATTTTCATTTTACCTTCTGATATTATTATGCTCCTTCATTTAAAACAATAATTAAAACACATAGACTTGAATATGCTGTCATCCTCTCACAAAAAGCCAGTTTAGTAAGTTTCTTTGACTACTTCTGTAGTCTATACCTACAGCTGATGCCCATAATCTTGACATCCTCTCCTAAAGCACTTGCCAAATTTCAAACCCTTACATACAGTCAAAACTCCACCTTCATCCCTACTCCTCGTATTTTCTTAGCTTTCCTCTGAAACTGAATGGAAAATTTGAGAGGCAATGACTTCATTATATTTAGAGCATGTGTTTCCTAAAATCTTGAGTCATATACATCTCCATTAATCCTTGTTCCTCAAACTAACAAATGAATCATGCTACAGAAGCAATAATTCCTTCCTTTTATCAAATTGTTAATGATGGAAGAACTTTTAATATTTAACTCCATGTTTATTCAAAGGCTTTGACTTGTGTAGTCTCCTCTACAGAATCTACTTTTTAATTCCACAATAAAGTATCAGATAGGTAAGTGACAAGGAAATCTCCATTCTTTAGCAGATTCAGGTTCTTCCTGGTCCATACTAGTCAGACTAGTAAGTTCAACTTATTTAATGCAATTCCATACTAAACATGAATTCAGTTGATCATTCATTACAATGAGTTTGGTGAGACACTAGCACAGGCTGCCCAGAGAGGTGGTGGAACTCTCTTCCCTGGAAACATTCAAGATCAGGTTGGACAGAGCTCTGGGCAGCTTAATTTAGTTGAAGATGTTCCTGCTCATTGCAGAGGGGTTAAACGAAATGTCCTTTAAAGCTCCCTTTGAGCCAAAACTCTTCTATAATTCTTTTTTTTTTAACTTTATGATAGCTTGAGACTTCGATATTATAGTCAAAATAATAACTATAAAGAGTACTTATTAAATGTTTCACATTAGGAAATATCAAAGCTCTTAAAGATTTTTCATAGTTCTTATTTAAACACAGAAAGTCAAACTATTTTGTAATTTTTTAAAAATTATTTTTCAATATACTTCACTCTTACACTGATTTCACACTTTAACTGCTTTGTAGATACTGATAAAAGAAACCTTCCCTATTTAAGATGGTCCAGTGTCACTTTAAAAATATTTTCCTAATAAAACAGCTACTTTAATGTGAACCGTATATACAAATTTTAATTGCATATAGCGCAATGAATGTCCAAGTTTCCAACCCAGTTTACAATACTGTAAAATCAATTGTTCGCTGAATGACTGCTCATTTCCATTCAGCATGAATTACTGCTTTATAAAGTAGATGGATATTTTTCCCTTGTGTGCAACACAATATAGTGTATCTAGTTAAAAACAGGAGACAGAGATCCATATTTTCTACTGCTTATTCAAATTTTGTGTACTAGATATGTCATGTTTTTAATTGCCTCAAGATGTTACACTGAACAATTCTCTCAATTTTTATGAGCTACTAGTTAGCTCATGCTTGTTTTCTTCCTTTTATTTAAAGCCAAAGGACTGATTCTGATCATTTCATAGGAGAATGAGTCATTCACAATCCCTTCCCTACTTATTACATATAAAAAATTGCAGATGCATATTTCCTGTAGCATACATTATTGTTACTATAATAACCCGTAACTATTACAAACAACAGAAGTTACAACTTTGAAGCCCTCATTTAAAACAACAAAATCAACAAAGATCAGCATTAAAATTATGCTTATAAGGTTAATACATGTAACCACACATTCACATTTTTTTAATCTAGCTATCACTGACTTTAAGACTTGATAGTAGAATAAAGTTTAGCACGTACTTAGGCATATAAGTGCCTATAAACTCAGAACTGGAGTGCTGTGGTGGCTGCATCATTTGCTCCATTGACTTCTCTTCAGAGTAGAAATCAAGCACCACTATATTCAACATGAGATAGTCAAGTGTTCAAAAGATTCTGGGTACATAAATGCACAAGCAGCATTATCGATGGAAAACTTTACTAAATAAATTTCTCATTCCTAAAAATCAGGAAATGATGAATTTCATACACACCCAAAAAACTGATGTACTTTGGCTAAAAGCATCTTATGAACTATATGTAGCTTGGAAAAGTATTTTGGGTAATATGCAAGTACTTATTACTCATGGATTGGTAAATTCAATATTAACACTGAAAAAAATAATAGCTCTTATATTTACAGTCAGTTAAGCTGCCATGCAGTACCTTTTTCTTCCCCTTGCCAAGATATCAATATCATAGCGTGTCAGAAGATTTTTCTACAAGCAAGAGAAAAAGAGCAAGAAAGGTAAAAAACGGCCTATATTAGAAATAAAGTAACTGTAATTACATTGAAGAATTGAGATTTTTTTTTCTAGATTAGAGAGTTTGAAAAGGTTAGTAACATGGTTTACAGTAATAACTGTTTTAATTACTAGTCTAAAATTGATGCCTCAAAAAGCCTTACACTCTATACCACCTGCAAGGATGCTACAAAAGTGGAATTAGCCTTTGAAAACTATTTTACGTAATTTAACTCCATGAAGGTATGAATTCAGTGGTATCAGTTTAGCTATCAATTTGCAAGCTAAGCAACACAGACACATTAAAAATGAAGAAGTAATTTCATTAAACTTTTTCAGACTTTAAATTAAAATTAACTAATCCAGAGGAAGACATTACTTTGAAAAGAATGAGTCTCAAGCCCAGCAGTGTTTTATAAATCTCCCTCAATCTTTTCTCTCTTGTTCTGATATTGTGACATTCAATGGCTACATAAGACAACAGAGGTTTAGGAAAACTTAAAAAACCCTGGTGTCTACTATTATCAAAATGACATAAAAATATGGTTATATATGGTTTTTATCTTGGGAACTGATCTGAGTTATCTCTCTGCATCTTTAGCATGCGTTTAATTTATTTATATTCACAAAATGACTATTTTATTGCAGAATGACTACACAAACAGTCCTCTTACCATGAAATCAAATTACTACCTCTCATAAGACAAGGAAACTTAATGGAATTTCTAGGCAATCCAGTCAAGAATCTTTTCTTTTAAATCACTTTTTAAAAGAAAAGCTCCTGCTAAGGAGTTTATGTTAATAAATAGCACGTGCTGAACACCCCCATATTTACCACCTAGTATGCATTTAATTTGTTCTTACTTTCCTCTAAGGAATGACATTTATGCTTTATTAAATGTATATTTATCAATTCCTCCAGTGCATGGTTAAATACACACACACAGACACAGCTTCAATTTGATCAGGGAGCCACACAGGCAGAACATGTCTGCTAAAGGCCACTTATTTACAATTGCCAATATATCTGCACTTGACAGAATTTGTCCCGGAACAGAAGACAGGAAGAAAAAGCAAATAAAGATGGTATTTTATATCTGAGTATTTCTCCTCAGTATCAGTGATGCCCTGTATTCCAGAAGTTAAGAAAACATGTGAAAAGACAAACTTAATTAGTAATTATGGAGTTCAGAATTTTGTGGGTTTTTAATTTCTCAGAGTTATCTTTGCTCTTGTGTTTCCAGAAACAGCAACCAGCACAATTTCATTACCTTCTTTGCAACAATCATTATTTTTTAACACTTCTCCAGAGAACGTTTTTATTCATTTACTGACCCAATGAAATAGTTGCAGTTTTTAAATCCCTCTGCTCAAGAAAATCTCTCTCTGTATTCATCATTCTACCTGACTATATGGCAATAATAAATTTAATGAATTCACTTAGGAACTCTTAAAGTAACCCAGCTTACTACTTCTTTATTCATCTGTTACTAATGAATTTTTACATTCCATTAGTCTGCCTATTCACCTTGGGTGTTTTTCTGGAGTTCTTCCATCTTCCATGATACTTTCTCATTAAAATGATTTTATATAACACATAATTTTTTTCTTTTCTTCAACAGTGTCATTCCTAAACAGCCCAAACATTATAATAAGATATTACTGAATTTTTACACTAAATAAAAATTTCTCAACTTTACTAATTTATTTATCTGATCTCTCCTAATTTTAGAATTACTATCCCAGTATATAAGTACCATCTGTACAAAAGCAATAGCAGTAAGGCAGTTTTAATGGAGCCTGTCACATTTCCTTGGGAATATTTAAGGTGTCACTTGATCTTCAGAAAGTCTTACTGTAGTAATGAGTCTGGGTTTTTTCTTAAATAATGTAAAAATTTAGATCTACTCTGTCTCTTCTGAGATAATAAAATTTGCATTATGTAAATTTTCTTCATTTGAACTGTTTCCATCATCTTCAAAATTTTTGAAATGTTTGCATTTGCTACCTGCATCTAGCAAAAGGCCAAACCTTGCTTTTCTGTTCTGACAACTGCAGCTATTCACGAACTTGTTTGATCCTTTTAACAAGGAAGGAAGTAGATTTAGAATATAAAAAAAGGAAAAGTTTGTGAACAAGAAATAAGAAATTATAACAAAAACTATTCTGCAACAGTAACATGAAATTAGTTCTGTGATCATAAACTAAAGCCAACACCATTGCTCTATTCTGCAACCCCTGGGCACAGCAATTTATAATACAAAATAAGATGCAGTATTGTCATATACCATTGTCAAGATTAGAGCAATAAATTTTAGAACTGTAAATTATTTTATATCTCTTGTATTATATAGAACAGCAAAATGAGAAAAAGCATCTGATGTAGGAAATAAATCACATGTAAAATTCTTGTGAGAAAACAATCTATTTGTTTCCATGAAGTATTTTATTACTAAGCAGATTGACCAACTACAGAAGCAAAAGGTGACCCCAGTTTACAACTGACACATTTTGATTAAGCCAAAATATGTGAAAAACACTTTCTGTGTGCTACTAAATTTCAGCTGTTGTAGAAGTTTTCTATCTTAATTTCCTGCAAACTTTTCATGAATTACCTATTTTTCTTATAGGATTATGTACAGGTAAATTAACCTAAATATAAATAAATTCAATCACTAAAATAGATGCTGCCTTACAGAAACAAAATCCAGATTTTTGTTTTAATATAAATTTACTGGAAATTAATCACAGGTTAATTTTCATTTGTAGACATTTGTGGAGACCATCCTGCTAAAATTAAGTTCATAGTTTAACCGGGATTCTCCAGGCCTTCCCTAGAACAACTCTAAAAAATTTATGAATTTATTGTATCATATGACTTCTTTGAATTTTTATGTCCATATTTAAATTCTTCAGACTACCTCGGACCACCAATTATTGCATTTTCCTGTATCCTACTAGCTTACAAATTGATTTTTAATACATACAGTAATTTCACGAATACAAGCCGCACCAATTTGACCAAAAGTTTGGTGGAAACCCGGAAGTGCGGCTAATATTTGAGGGCGGCTAATACATTAACAAAATTCTAAAAGCTGCCAACACGGAAGTGAGAGCCCGCAGCAGCCCCAAGCCAAGCTGGAGCCCGGCCGGCCCCGGTTGAGGTGGGAAAGCCTGGCAGAGGTGGGGCCAGCAGTGTGGGGGGCGGGCGGCAGAGCCTGAGCCAGCAGGGCGGGGCAGGGGGGGCGGCAGAGCCCGGGCCAGCAGGGCGGGGGAGCCCGGGAAAACTGGGGCTAGCAGTGCAGGGGAGCATGGCAGAAGCAGGAAGGCCGGCGGGTGGGGCTGCCTGGCAGCGGGGGAAGCCCAGCAGAATCGGGGCCAGCAGCGTGGAGGAGCCCAGTGGTGCGGGGGCCTGCAGTGCCGGCCAGGGCGAGCAAACGCGGCGGCGGTGCAGACAGGAGGGGGCGGCCGGCGTGACTGGCAGTGGCGGCGGCTGGCCCACCGGCAGGGCGAGTAAACGCAGCGGCGGGGCAGTGCTGACGGGAGAGGGGGGGCCAGTGAGCCCGGTGGCGGCTGCAGCACCACCCGGCCGGCCCTGTCGGCAACCATGAGCGGGCCGAGCCTTCCTGGCCCCGCCCCGAGCCAGTAAACCCCGCTCTGCCGCGATCCTGTTACTAATTGGCCAATTTGTGAAAGCTGCGCACGGATTCTCGCTACGAACGAAAGTGCGGCTAATATTCGGGGTGCGGCTTATCTATTGACAAAGACAGCAACATTGTCGAGGCACCGGAAGTGCGGCTTATAATCCGTGCGGCTTGTATTCGTGAAACTACTGTATATTGTTCTCAAGAAAACAATTGCAGACACACTAAACTATCAGTCAGCCACACCAATACATTTTCCTGCACGTGGATATGGAATCTCATTCTGTTCAAAATACCAGAAAATTCAGAATTCAGCATACATTTTTCCAAAGTGTATTCCTAGTTGCCAGTGTTTACAGAAAGCAGAAGAGGATTTTTCTCCATGATGCTGATAATATAAAAATGTTAGAGAGTATTGACTAAATTTAAAAAGAGCAGAAGGAATGTTTATTTATTTATTTATTTAGGTCACCAAGTGCTGAAAACTTTTTATAATGACTCTTGCAACATTACTTTTATTAACGATGTGGACAAGGGGATCAAGTGAACCCTCAGTGAGTTTGCAGATGACACCAGGTTAGGTGGGAGTGTTGATCTGCTGGAAGGTAGGAATGCCCTGCAGAGGGATCTGGAAAGGCTGGATCCATGGGCCAAGGACGACTGTACGAGGCACAATAAGGAGAAGTGCCGTGTCCTGCCCTTGGGTCACAACAAACCCATGCAACACTACAGACTGGGGGCAGATGGCTGGAAAGCAGCCCAATGGAAAAGAATCCGAGACTACAGTTTGACAGCCAGCATGAGCCAGCAGCTGAACATGAGCCAGCTGTGCCCAGGTGGTCAAGAAGGCCAATAGCACCTGGCCTGTATCAACAATAGTGTGGCAGCAGGACCAGGACAGTGATTGTCCCCCTACGCTCGGCACTGGTGGGGCCACACCTGGAGTGCTGTGTCCAGGTCTGGGCCTTTCAGTACAAGGAGAAAATTGAGAGGCTGGAGCATGTCCAGAGAAGGGTAGCAAAACTAGTGAAGGCTCTGGAGCTCAAATCTTATGAGGAGCAGCTGAGGATTGTTTAGCATGGTTAGAAATGTGGGTGTTGGTCTCCTCTACCAAGCAACAAGTGATAGGACAAGAGGAAGTGGTCTCAAGTAGCGCCAGGAAAGGTTTAAATTGGATATTAGGAAAAAATTTCTTTACTGAAAGGATTGTCAAGTATTGGAACCCAGGGCAGTGGTTGAGCCACCATCCCTGAGACTATGCAGAAGACACGTGGACATGGCACTTAAAAGTCATGGTTTAGTGGGGAACTTGTCAGTGCTGGATTAATGGCTGGACTCAATGATCTGAAAGGTCATTTCCATCTTATATGATTGTATGATTTTACTATTTCAGGGTATTTTTTTTCTCTCTAGTAAGATATTTTAGCTAAATAGTTTCAACAGTAGGTGTATTCTTGATACTAAATTATGTAACCCTTCCCAGATAATAGCAATTAAAATACTAAAATAAACAGAATGTTTAGGTGCTCCATTTTACCTTCATGTTAAGACAAATCGATACCAATGAACAAGGCAAATTTTTGGGGAGAGGGTGCAAGGAGTCAAATAAAACAAGATAAATCTAAGGCATAACTTCCACGTTTATGATAGCCAGGATCCAAAATTGCTGGGAATAACTCTTGAGGGACAAGCCTTTCTCAATCATAGTCAGTTCTCAACTAGCCATAAGAAAAAACAAACAAACAAACGAACAACAAAAATCCATAATCTAATCTACATAATCTGCTCAGGTTGCCCACTTATTCTTTCCAGCTCCCTCATAAGGAAATCTAGATATTAAAGATATTAAAGAAGGAGAGAGGACACTAAGATACAAGAGGGGTAGGCATTTTTGCTTTTTGACTCCATGCCTAATGAACGCAGCCCATTTTCAGATCCAAGCAAAACTTTGAAGTACTACATACATGTTTTTTTCAGCACTGCATGTAAAATAATATTGCCTTGTAACTGAGTTGTTTCTGCATGGAATGAGTTTGATGATTATCTTACAACAGTACTAATAGATTCTCAAAGTGATGCTAAATTACTGCCATAATCTAGTCTCACATCCTACAAATCACACAGTTTTAGTCCCTGAGCTCAAATTACTGTTGAACTAAAGCATATAGTTCAAACATTATATTTTTTAATTGCAATAATAAAAACTGGAGAACCTTATGTTTCAATGTTATAATGCAGTGTCAAGAGCTCACAATAAAATAAGCGTTGTATTTTTAGTTTAAGTGATTAATATAAGTCATGAAAAAAAAAATGCAAAAGACCTCCAAACAATATCTGTCACTATCTGTCACCTAAAACTCTGAAAAACCTCTCATTTAATAAGTTTTTAAAAAATTAGAGATCATGTCTTTTGAAAAAAAAAAAAAAAACCCTGAGATTTTAATCTAGGAGGGAGACTTAGAAAAAAGATTAACTAAAACTTAATTTATATTTCAACTGTCTAAAAGTACTACCTCCCCATATAAAGAATTACTTTCTGTTTTGATTTGTATCTCAGATATCACCTAAGATATCACATAAAACATTTAAAGAAATTTTTGTTCCTTTTAAATTAAGCAATCAGACTCATAGAAAACCTTTATTAGATAGCAGTTTTCTTGAAAGACTGACAAACAGAATCAAGGACATCCATTATCAACAGAAATACCCTTGCTTATTTCTGCCAGGCTTTTTTAATCTTTTTTGTCTCCCTCATTTTACTTTCAAATGTTCTTTTCATTCAACTCCATTAAATTTGAGAGGGTGAGGGGATTAAAAAATAAAAAATAAGAAAAATAAGATAAATATTTAGGATAATAAAATTAAGAGATGCTTACCTTCCTACCCTTACAGTAAGAACTTTTTAATACATATCTAGAAAGCAAATGAAATTATCTGTTTCTGTGCAAAATGACTCAGTTTCAGGATTCTGTCAGACAAAATGCTTTTTTCTCTTCCTTTTTCCTATACCTAAACTATTGGTCTTTCTCTTCAGCATTCTACACTCATTTAGCTCTAAGTCTAAATTCCCTACGGGTCCATTAAGTATGTTGCTAGGCAAACAGTCCAGTAGCAACTGTGAAACAGGAGGTTTGGATGGGAGCCAGTTTTATAGGTCACTACACTGTAAACCTTCACATCATTAGAGTAGAAACTAGTCTTGCAAACTGAAACCATTACTACTGATATTCTTTCTTTTCCCAGAGAAGACAGTCATTCATACTACACTTTTTCAGTAATAGGTATTTCTAAATCAAAGGCATTGATAAAGATAGTATTTTTCCATATACTAGAAGGGCAAATTCTGTACTTACTGAATGTTTTAATGCTATCTTATCCCGTGTTTAGAAATAATAGTCATTGTCATGTTAGAAATGTACAATTACCATGGGACAAACCTTTATCTTACAATCTCAAAGAGCACATATATATAAAAGAGGACTTAACCTTAAGGAAGCAGTATATTTTTTCTTTTCTTTGTTGTAACAACAATATGAAAAGACTTCACACAAAACTACCCAACTATCATATTATCTGATTCAGGAAGGTTCCTTGTCTTCAACTGAAGTATTGTATCTTTGCTGTAATGTAGCATTATCTTGAAAATGAGCATATAAGCCCTTCAGTGATCTTTATATTAATTCAATCACAGAGCTCTAGCTGAGAATAGCAAACTGCACAGTCCTGCTGATATGACCACACTGCATTACCCTGTGGAAGACCTGCTGCTTCAGTTAATAAGTTCAGAAATAAATGGAAGTGGAAGGTTTCCTGCCTATGGAAAGGGGCAGTTGGAACCTGATGATCTCCAAAGTCCCTTCCAACCCAAACTATTCTACTACTCTATGATTCCATAAAATAAATATGATCCCAGAAATAAGAACATTTCCATATCATTGTTTTTAAAGGCTGGAAACACAGCAGTGAAATCAGCACACAACATTGCAAAATTAATAAAGATCCACAAGAAAAATGCATAGCTTGGGCATGCACATGTTTGGGTTTCTTTAGTTAGTATGACATTGGTGCACTTCTGAGCTGAAGAAAGAAAGTGAAGCAGAGCAAAATAAAAGCATTTCCCCCATGAATTTTACATACACGGGGATTGTTTCAAAATACATATTACTGGAATGAATAATAATGATAAAAAGTCATTGAGAAAGCAAAACACTCATTACATCAATCAGCTTTTGAGTTTCTGTGTTCTTATTTGTTCATTATCAGTAATATTTTAACTTTTATGGTCATAGAACTACACCAATAATCCCCAAACTTTATGCTTTCATGTAAGAGAAAATGAAAAATGGATATCGGTATAAGAAATGGAAATGCATAAGCTGAAAGATCACCACTGTCAAAGGAAAAGAGATCTAAGCAGCAATAGTAATTCCAGAGATTTTTCATCACTATCAGGTGAAAGGAACATAGTGACATTTTTCCAATTAAGCCCTAGATAATCTCCTGTACTCCCTAATTTAATGGTCCTTGTACGATTTTTTTAGTCTTAACACAATTCTCCATATATATTTACTTCCCTAGAAGTGCAAAAAAATTGAAGCAAAGAAATTGATTGTTATAACATTACTATAGATTTGAAAGAAGCTTTAGAATTTATCCAGTCAACTCCTGAGCAAAAATGTCAGAAGACAAAGTTATCAGCATTATTTAAAATCTCTGATGCATATCTGTTTTAACTTGAACAAGTAAGATGACAACTTAGGTTTCTAGTTTTACAATTTCTGTGTGTTATTTGGGCTATTTTGGAAACAAGATCAGCAGAAGTAGCTCATGACCTCTCTCTGATTCTACAAATCTTGAGCAAAATTTAAGCAAATTCTTAAATGCATCTAATCTATGTGCATAAACAAAGATGCCAGAAGGGCTCATTAAAGAACCCCCCTTTTACAAAACTCAGTGCTTAAAAAAAGCCTGCTGGGATTAATAACCTGTTTTTCAACTGCTTTTAAAAACTTAGCATTATAATTTGTGTTCAAAATACAAAGATTAGGTACCAGATACTACTAAATTCCATGCTGATACATGCCTCAGAATGACTAGCAAGTTGTTAAACTGAAGGGTAAAAACTGGTACCTCACATTTGCTAGTATTATGGGAATTTTGTTAAGAAATTTGATTAACATGTTGTGACAAAAAAAACCAAGATGCCATTTGGTTCTAAATATTCACTTTAAAAATACAACCTAAGTAATTAACTCCTTTCTATAGATATACAATCTACTTTTCTTGGTACATATTTAATATGGATAAATGAAACCTGTAGTGTTAATTTTTTGCAAGCAATTTTCTTCTGAAAGTGGATCAAAAATATACCTAAAATAGTTCCAAACGTGCTCAGTTGCTGAGATAACATCATGTTAGTACAGACACTGCATAATGTACTTCAGACCACTAACTGTAACAAATTTTTGAAGACAGTGGTATATTTAGAAATTATTTTTGATAAGCTGTATGAACCCAAAGAAACTCAGTTGCCTCAAAGAGGCATTTCAGAACCAAGAAGACTGGAAGAAATATGATTTGGACTCGGATTTTAAAAACTTCAATATTTTTTCTAGACAAAAAAAAAGTTAATAAGTAAAATATACTTTATTAAGCATAATAGATTAGAATCTTTGCATGTTGCAGCACTAAATGGAGTCCACTGCAACTGTCTAGAGTATGCTGTCTAAATCAATAGAATTTAAAGGAAAAACAGTTTTCTAACAGTCAAACACACTCACCTAATCAATATCAGAAGTAACTGAATTACCAGACAGCTCAGATTTCTAAAATGGTCTTTATGAAAGTTTAAAATCATTATACACTTTAAATCAACCCAAAATTTATTATTTAAAAAAAGAATAGATGGGAAGATTGAAAATGCATTCAAACAAAAAGAACACACTCAAAATATTTGAACGAAATACAAGTTTTATGCAACACAATTACATCAATGGGGTTATCTGTTTAAAAAACTCCATAAAGATGCTACAAAAAATGTAACGGAAATTAAAGACAAGGAATCTATGCTACACACTCTTGTGTTGGAAAATATGAACTACATTAATACTGTGCTTCATGTTCTAAAGAACATAACAGCCTCTCATCCTTAATTGCATTTTTTCGACATTTCCTCCATCAATCACAATCAAATCAATTTTGATTCGATTACTGTGTCTGCCCAACAAAATAGCAAACTTCACTACATAAACACTACTCGTTGCTGATTGAACAGTTAAATTTTATCTTGCTCTCTTCATAATAGGCCATATTAAAATCTTAACCTCAAAAATGTTGGCCATGTATCCATGAGTGCTTTTGCTTATAGATGCAGCTCTAAAACCCAGAGAAATTAAGCTGAGTTAACAATTGGACACTTGCAACCAGTTTTTATAAGCATAAATTAGATTTTTAAAAAATTACATCTGCTACATGGTATTATAAAGATGGCGTTATCAGACAGAAGTTATTTTTAGTCTGTGGTTGTTTTCATTTTGGGGCATATTTGGTGTTTTATTTATTAGAAGACAATTTTTATGTTTATCAATTTCCATATTTAGTAAAATGAAAACATAGCAAACATATTTATTCGTAAAGCCTTGAGGTCATCCTGACTTTGCCAGCTGCAAGAGAAACTCACTGCAGGCAAAAAGCTGAAGTGCTTTTAAATGTAAAATGTGCTCGCTTTCACATGAGCAAGCAGCCTGCAGGTAAAAAATGCCTGCCACAGATTCAAAAGATAATGGTGGGATTTCAAGTACTCTTTACAGAATACTTATAACTAAATTTGTTGATCAGAGAACCACTGAATATCATAACAAACAGCACTATAATATGCAATAGGCACAGATGTGAGATCTGACAACAGGATGCCATTTTCTTGCTCACTTTTTTTTTTTTTTAAATTAAAAAATGTAACCTTTTCCTCTCATAGCTGAGCCTATGTTGGATAATTTATATTTAGTGAAAATGCAGAAAAAGGGGTGGGGGAATGACAGAATAATGATATCACAAAGCTTAAAGAACACTTTTGGCCTGAAAGCATTAGGCTGTTTTACAAGAGTTGCCACCCTCACCAAGCATTGCTGGCTTGGACTGAGTGGATCTAAATCCTGTTACCAGCTTTGTAGATTTCAGCCTACATAAAAGTAGACTGAGTGGCACCATCACTGAGGAGACAGTGTAGATAAAAGCCTAAAAAAAGCTTCTAACTTAGTTAAGAATCTCTAAAAAGCATTCAATCCTTCTAGTAAACAAATGGAGGCAGAGGGGTAGGAGAGAAAATGTGCAGCCATTCAACACTGACAGATGCTCCTGACTTTCTATGCCCAAGACCTCAACATCACACGATATTTTGTTTCCAGTTCTGCCTCACTTTAGTCTATGAAGATGTAAGCAAAATTTTATGTCATTAAAAGCCCTTGCAAATTTTCAGTGTAGCATAGACATTTTTAATATATACATCCATCAGTTTTCACAGATTTTGCCTACCTGAAGGGCTTGGATTTTCATCTCAAGTTTCAGGAAGATGCTACACAAAGGTTTTCTCAGTCATTCACTACTCTTATCCAAATTTAAGACTTCTTCATTTTTTAAGTTGCATTTTTAACATATATATAGTTAGTTGAAAGAAACAAGAGCCTTTGGTATTTATGGCATCATATTATTTTTGCTCACTAATACTGGGAGAGACATCAGGAACTAGTAGATATGGTTACAAATCAGAATGTTGCAAAAATCAATTCATTTCATAAGTCTTGTTAAATGTAAATGTTAGAACTATTTCACCATAGTTTCTTACCTTTTTTTTATTTAGCAGATATGAAAAAAAATCAAGAAACCCTAATCACTGACTGAAAAATAATGAGAAATTAAAGATTACTAAATCCAAGAATTTATATAGTTTGTTTAAATCTCTCTGGATAAAGAATGAAAACACATATTCCAAAAAAGTACTTCACAAGTAAACTACTAAAAACATTTAATGAAGTTTTAAATTTAATTAACATTTTTGAATACATGCCTTTATTTCTGGATACCAAATATTCTCCTACTCATTTGTCAGACCTAATGCCAGGAAACATCAATAAGTAATGACACTTCTAGAGAGAAACAAGCTACATGGGGGAGTATGTGGTTCACTACACTAAAATCAAGGTTAGTTACATATGACTGAAGCATGAATTCCAAAGAAGATGAAATGCCTCTCACTATTGATGAGAAGCATAGCATGCAACTTTATTCAGGGTCCTCTCTATGCACTTTTGCTATTCAAGCAGTATATTTAATCCTTGCATGGTTCAAGAAGTCCAAGACACACAGCTGGAAACTAAGCAGCTAGACAGAAACAGTAAAATATCAAAGGTACACTCAGGTTAGATCACAGCCTTCTATAGAAGATCTTTACAATATGCAAGAAAAAAAACCCTACTAGGTCAACATTTTTCACTGACTTCAGAGGAACAGCATTTCATCCTGAAAAATTAACATTAGAGGGATATATAGTTCCCTGGTTAGGTAACCCAAGTTCTATACAGAGATCAATTCCCGTTTGGCTACCATTCCCTGTTAGACATGCCTCCTAGCCAAGCCATCAGTAAAAATGTCTGAAATATTTTACTTACTCTGCCAAAACTGCCACACTGTATCTCTATTCCCAAACCTGGCCAATTCTTCACACTCTCACTCGCTTCACTCACCTCACTCTTCCAAGCCCTGATTGGTTTCATCTTCCTAAAAGAGCCAATCTACACCACACCAAATAAATTTAAATTTGTATTTTAAAAGCTGATCTCACACAAACCTCAGATCATTAAAAAAACCAACAATTGTATCCACCGAGTATTTCTTCATTAGAGACCACAAAATTTATTCTGATCTAAATTTAAGAATGGAAGAAGTAAAATAGGAATATGCCTACTAAGAGTGATATTTGTCTGACTTAAGGCACCAGCAAATTATCCATATAGCTATGAACAACATTGTCCTGGCAAATGTAAAATTGAGGGATTGAATTAATTCCAAATAAGGATCCACAGTTGCTATGTCATTAATAAATTCCAAGGGAATCTGAGCCAGGCTGTATATTTTCCCAGGGTTACTTTTAACTATCAGCAAAGAAGGCCATTACTTGCACTGTCAGTCTAATAAAGGCAACAAAACATTGAGGAGGAGAGCACAGAAGCATCACCCTCCTCAACAAGAGCACAGTGCAGTGTAATGAAAAGGGCTGGCACATTATGGGACTCAGGCTTTTGTAGTTGTTTTCCTGTAGTCTACCCATAGCCCTTGGAGAGAGATGCTGAGCAGCCAGTGAGCTGCCTGGTGATGAGGGACAGAGCGAAGCACCTCTTATGTCCTTTTCTTATCAAGGTCCTTACATTGTGCAAAGGTGTGGGGTACAAACATCTGACATTTGCAGAGGCTGGGATACTGGCAAGCACAGCTGGCTTGTTGCTGGGGCAGTGAGTTCACATAAAAGAGGCCATGGTGCCAGTGGGCAGGGGAGGGAGGACAGAGAACAGCAGCTGTTCTGCTTCAGCAAGATTTTACAATTCATTAGATGAATCAAAAAAAAAAAAGCATTTTATCTTTGCTCTCAAGGGGGCAAAATTCAATTCTTCAAAAACTGCTGAGTAGCTTTAAGATGTGGCACACCTAAACTAATGAAGTCAAGAAAACTGTTGCATTTTTTAAAAACCACATTATCTACACTTGGTTAGTAATACTTTGTATCACTGCATAATTACAGACCTATAAAATCTCCATTAAATTCACACCAGTAAACACTTCTTTGAACTGAGTGAAATAAAGCTTTTTGATGTATGCTATTCTCAGCATTTATCATAAATATTATAAATATATTCAGTAAATTAGATTACAAAAGAGTAGTAATTCCAAAGGAATCAAAGTAAGAGGGTGTTTAATTGCCTCAGACCAATAAGGGAAAAATGATGGCAGAATCAACTAAAAATATATTAAACAAACGTGTTTTAGGTGGCAGCAACCCACCTTCATTTTAGTGTATATTGCCTTGAGCTTTAAAAGCTTGCTAGTTTTACATCAGATACAGCGAGATATAAAGAAGGAAACTACAGTCATTGCCCTATGGATACCAATATAGCCTAGAAAAATAAAACCAGCAAGAACCAAAAACCCATCAAATATATGATACACTTTTTGGAGGGGATAGAATTTTTCTTTAGAATCATCTTTTCTCTAACCACAAAACATTGACTTTAAGAAATTATTCTCTAAATAAGAAGCACTAAAATGCCTGTGTCCCAAAGCAATGAATATTTAAAATGTTCCTGGAAGGCCCTGATCAATAACAGGGATCATTTGCAAGTGTCACATCTTTCACAGTTTCTTCTGCTTTAGAGACCACGGAACCTTATCTTTTAATTGCTCTATGCTGCAAATGGCCTTATGACAAGCACAATGATCCATTCAGAGTGCTGCAAGCTGTAAAACAGTAAAGAGACTAGAGGACTTAGGGAACCTATCTGAATTGTTTGTTTTCCTTTTTTGTTTTGTATTTTTTGTGATTGGGGCACAGAAAACCTTTGGTTTTGCGCTTCTTGAGCAGACAGAGACAGATGTTTTAATTTCCTGGAGGATGTTAAGTCCATGGACTCATCTTCATTGTACTACAGTCACAAGTTCCAGAATTTAAAAATTCTGGCAAAATTTTCTCTGACACTCTCTGTCCCTTAAAATATTCAAGACATACAAGATGGAACATTAAGAGTTAGTGCAAAGGAAATACCTGGAATCAAAAGGCTCCTCACATACATTTTCATGGTATCAACAACAGATGGCAACATCTAGTTTCCAAATTCTCATTTATATGAAATTTGTGGGGTTATTTTACTTTTTTTTTTTTTTTTTAAAGCCAAATAACTTGACATTTAAAAATCAAAGCAAAAATCATAAGCAAAGATATTATTTGTAAATGTATGAAGATACACAATTATTTACAGAAGCACACATGCATTCAATCCATAAAGGTCCTGTGACATTATCCAGTAACAATATATCTGCAAAATCATGATATTGAACACTGAATTAAGAACCTTCACAAGGAACTATTCACAAACAATTCAGTTACGTTGTTTGATTAGATGCATACAGACAAAACCAATCAGTTAAACAACTGGTACATTTCAAGAGTACACATTTGAGAGAGACACAAGTATTCATGCAAATATTAGAATTTAAAACAGAAAATTCCAACATGAAAACAAAGAAAGATTTAAGCTAGCATCAACATAAGACTTTTCAGTTTTCTTGAGAGGGAATGTGACCATCTCCAAAGCTGTCTGCACCCTTCTTTCTGCCCCTTTTTTTTTCCTCTTACAAAAAAATAAAGAAACTTCTACTCAAAAAGTCCCAATATATTCTAGTAGCAAATCTTTATAAAATCTTTATAAAAGATTAGGTTATATCTGTGTATGTTATGTTGCAGAGGTTTTCAGCAACCTACATAAAAAGTTGTGGCTGATGCAGTGGCATGCCAGCCACAGGCTCTGCTGCCAGGTACAACTCCCCAACTCACAAAAGGGTGCACTGGTGTCGATCACAGAACACACTCAGGGTAACGTGTGCCCAAACATTGCTGTGCCACTGTGCTGGCTATTTCACAGGGCAACAAAAGCATCACTTCTAGCACAAGAAAACCATTTAGCTCTTCCAGCTAAACATCAAGGAATACAATTTCAAGACAGAAAGGGGTAGACACTCTTTCATAGGTAACAATCCAAGGCACCATGATATGTAATGAAGAAAATGGTTGCCTTGCCACTTAATGTATATACATTGAACCACTGAATTGCAGGGTATAGCCTGTTTCTTATTGATAGGAGAAAGAAGTGAGCCCTTTTTTAGTGTAAAATTATTTTTCCTTCTTGTTCTAAAAAGGAGTAATTTTTAATTAAAGTAGTTTAAATTTACAAAATTGGCCTCAAATATCAACAAGAAGTAGTAGCATTAGATTTAGTTTAATAACTTCGTAAGAGCATGTATAAAACATGCTATAGCTTAGAAAACAACTCTGCAATAAAATATATATATTCATTACACATATATAATTCAGTTTCCCAAGTGCAAATATTGCAACAAGATGTTTTATCACTGATTGCTGTTCTAATAATATACCAAATGCCAGCTTGGAAATTAAATATTCACAAGAATACAATTAAAATGAAAACCTCATTCCCAAAATAAATCATAGAAAAACACCCCTGTGATAAATAAAAGAAAATAGTATTCCTGCTGCCTTTGTCCAGTTCTTTTTTTTTCCCATATGGTATCTTATTTGTCATATGGAGGTTGCAAAAATACCCTTTAAGAGAATAAATTAGAAAAATGAAGCATAAACAATAAAGCCTGCTCAGCAGTCATGTTTTCCAGTGCTCTGTAGGGTAGCTGCAGGAATTTTCCATGCTGTGAGTGTTAATGAGACCCTACACAGGCACCATTAATACATAAAAGCAATCACCTATAATTCACCTTTTCAAATCTGTACTTCTTGAATTCAGTAAGTAGAAGCAAAATAGGTAGAATCATGCAAATACTATCTCCATTTACTGACACAACCATTAGACTAAAAAGGGCTTGACAACAGAAAATTTATCAGCAGACATAAATGCTTCGATAATCATGCCCAGAGTTCAGAAGCACTTGGAGAACATGTACAGTTTTCAAGACTACAAAATTGTCCCTAAACATATGGTTTTCCTGATAGAAGAAAACATACTTACAGGAATTACTAATTAGCTAAAACTGGCTGGATTCAAGATACATAGAACAGAATGGGTATCTTACCAAACTCTGTAATGAAAGCAATCTGGCATGAAGAAAACACACAAATTTTATACAGTTTATTTCCAAGTTGCCGCTTATTTTTTATAACATTTATTTAAATTAAATGGTGGAAAAATTCAGATTTTCAGCATGGATACCAATAAAATTCTGGATAATGGCTGTCAGCATGAGGAATTGTCACTAACCAGTATCTCACACAAGCAAGTTTCCAAGCCAGGCACTGGACTTCAGCTTCACAACACAATGAAGGACTTTAAGCTTTTGACAGGAAGTCCCTCATCTCTATTTTATTTCTGAATGCCAAACCATGGGCAAAGACACAAGTAGGGCCTGTGAGCCCCTAATACCTGATAAATTTTCAAGTGAAAGAATGTTAGTTCATTCTGCCAAATGCACTATTTTCTAAATTTAGCAACAGAAACATGAAGCAATATCATATCTGATAGCTATCTTGCACTCTGATCCCAGTTCAAAGTGATTTCTCTGTTCCAGGTATTGGGAAGTTTCTATGCAATTTAAACAAATACCCAGAAGTAAGATTAATGTTTTTAAAAAAGACCCACCTCTTCCACAAAATGAACACTGTTTTTTGGTATAAGCTTGTTGTGGGTCATCCGTTCTCCGTTGCATTTCTGCTTTTGATGAGACAAACTAACTCTTGGGTTTCCTGTAGTTCTCCTTACCACCAACTGATTCAGGGAGGTCATCCCTTATCAATGAAATCCTGTTTTTGTACAGTGCTATCCATTGCCAGGTAAAAATAAGTTTTTGAATAGCACTACCTCCTGGATGAGCCCAAGATCTGTGTTTGGGCTGCAGATCTAAACTGTACATAGCAAATACATATCAAAGATATGCCTCAAAGCCAGCTTTGCTGAGGCTTAGTTAGGACCCTTCCCTACTCTTTTTCTGGTTTTGATGCCCATCAGGCCCATTACTGAGAACTTTCAGTATGCTAAGTTATCAAAGGCACTTTTATTTTGGTGGCCAGGTTAGCTTCCTAATCCCTTAGTGTGCTGCAAGAGCTCATTCAGCATCTGATGTGAACTGAACCATTTCAAAGAGAGTAGTAAGTGAAGGTGAAGGAAGACAGTGACCAGCAGTTAAAGGGGTTCAACTGCTACAACACATATTTTCACAATGAAATGAACTTTCGTAGAAGTGAAAAACCACTGCCTTGAGAAAAACCACATGAAATTCTCATCCTTTAATAAATTTACTTCTGAAATACTTATGTGAACAGATAACATAAAATAAGAAATGCACCTCATTAACAGCTTTTCCTAAAACCAAAACATGATGATGGACAAACTTGAGAATGGCAATTTATATGTGATAAATGATTTTTAAATGTGACTTGCTAGAAGGGAGTGGGAGGAGCATCTTGACAGCAGCCATTTCCATCTAAAACCAAAATTCATTTTGCTTCCAGTTTTATAGTGGAAAATTACTAGGAAGGAATCACATACTGATATTTGGTAGTTTCAGTGAGCAGTTCATAGAACTGAAAGATCATTTCCTCTCATCTTAATTCCATCAAATAACTTTAAAAAAAAAAGTAAATTCACATACCCAAACAGCAGCAGCTGAACTGCAGTTTTCAGAGGCAGAAGGCTTTATACACTATCCCAGTGGCATGTTACAACACTGCATCAATTAGTATTGTAATCTATATCATCTACCACATCTTCCTAATTTACTTTTTTTTATCTCTCTCTCTTTCTCTCTATTTTTAATGAAAAAGTGAAATACTGCTAGTGCCTGCCAGACAGGAAATTAGCTCAACACTAAGGACAAGCACAATTGCACTAACACTCACTAAAAAGACCATAGCTATTTTCTGAGTTTTGCTTATTGCTTTTCTACTGTGCTGCATAGACATTTGACTAAATCAATAAATAAACAAATTTGAAAACAACCTGATCCAGAGGACAGAAAATACAGCAAAGTCAAGGGGACAAAATCTCTCAATATTTAAATTTAGACATGTCTAAATTTAATTATTGAAACTTTCACTTCAAAATAACTTTGAATGACTGTCAACATCACTAGTACAACTGTTATTACCACGAGAAGCTCATAGCCTCAGGATGCTTCATAAACCAAAAATCTTAAGAGGTAGAAAAGTGGTCATCTGAATTACTGGAGGGTGGATAATGAATTAGTTGGAGGTATTAAACAAAATAATACAAATGTAACTTGTGACTCAGACTTTCCCTGAAAGCCTATTTGTTGGAAGTGAGATTCACCAGGGGAAGAATCACACGATGTTTCTTCCATATGTTGCAGTTTGGGCAGATTTATGTGAATTTGTTTTGCTCTTAAACACTGTTTATGTCTTTATTCTGTTAAAAAAGCTCCTTATTTATTAAAATTCATTTACTTGAAAGAAAAAAAAAACAAACATGAACCCCATAAAATGCAACATCTGCAATGTTTTCTGCTTTATTTATGTTGAGTTTTCATTGATTGTTAGTGATATGGTACAAATAAATGGGGCATTCTGCTAACAGTAGAATTTTTTTCCCTTGTAACAGATTCAGTAAATAATGTTCCACATATTGTGACACCAAAAGCACTGGTCCTCTTCATCTGTTCTAATATAGTTTCAAAGAACTATACTCAGACATCAAAGGCTGTTGTTCTCAACCCAAATTTTGCAGAGATACAAACTGCTGTGGTAGATTAATCTCAATATGTCAAGTTATATACATGAATCATTGGGTCATATAATGGACATTTCTAAATATCAACTTTCAGTAACATGTGTGCTGATAATCTTCTTTTCCTTGTAATTACCCCCTGAATTTATTTGAACTCGTTTATTGCTACTATGCCAAAATAAAGAATTACACTAGAATCAGCAACTTTATGCTGAGTTATATATCTAATTAATGCCTATGGAGCTATATTTCTTGTGTTCTAAGAAAACATATTGGGACGAGTTTCTCAGGACTTAAGCCCTGGTATATTAAAGTTTATACTTTTAAATTACTTTTTATTTAAATTATGGCTTCTGTGACAGCTGTGACCTAATATACTGTGTGTTCTTAATTGTCTACTTTGTCTCTTCAAGCAGAGTGAGTCAGACAAAATTATATGGAGCTAGGAGAAGAGTGTGCCATCATAGTGGCCAAGTGAGCATTAAGAAACAGAAGGTCCCAAGACAGAAAGACATGGCAGAGCAGAGCATGCCAAGGGAGTAGGGCACCTTCAACCAGGCATCAGAGAAGAAAGAAAATTAGTAAGGATCAGAGACATTGATTCAGAATTTTCTTAATCCCATAAAGTCAAGGAGTAGTTGAAACCATGAATGAAGGACCTACTTGCTGTGCATGGAAAGAGTAGTACTGAAACTTTGTGTATGTTGTTTTGCCTAAGCTAGCTATGTGGTGTGTTTGGTTGGGGTTTTTTTTTCTCTGTCAAAAAAATAATTACAGAGTATATGCTGGATATATGATTTAAAAACCCTTTTGGTCTTATTCAGGAGCACCTTATAAAGAGAAGGTCAAGGCAGATTCTCTTCAAAGCTCTCGCCTTCTCAGGAAAGCGCAAGAGCTCACTAGAATTCCGGATCAAGCCTCATTTTATTAATATTTCAATATTATATGTTTATACCTTTTGTAGATTTAGAGTTTCTAGATTTACACATTTTACGGAGATGTGCTCTATATAGGGATTTAGAAAGATTTATAAAGATAATTTTATAGGTCTGTAAAAGTTTTGAGGTAGATGAGAAAAGACTTCTTTAATTTATTTTATACCTAATATTTGTGCCAACTACTTACCAGGGAGCATGATTTTCAGTTTATATTAAATTTTCTCTTTGTGCAGAATTTCTCCAGTAGGGAATTATGTCTCTATCTGATTTATTGGATCAATGCTGAATGACAAGAAAAGATAACATATATCCATCCAAATTTCTATTATATTCAAATTAAGTATTATAAAAAAAAGTTATTACTATGAGTAAGATTATGATTATTCTTCTCAGACAAGATAGCATTCAGATGGAGAAGAATAATACAAATGCACTTGAAAGCTAAAGAGAAAGGCAAAGTCACCTACACATACTACCCAAAAATACATAGCAAACGACAGCACCACAACATTACTATACAGTACACCTGTCTGGTGTTCACTCAATAACTAGAGCAAAGCATGAGTACAGGCCAACTTTTTAGTTCTAAAGGAAGAGTTACTCCAGGAATCTTCAAAGTGAATCTGAATCTAAGGGCATAATCTGGGAAAATAGGTTAAGAACAGGTTGTATTACTATATTTAGGCACAAAGGAAATCTAAGAATATGCACACATGTGAAACACAACAGAGACCAATGTCAAAAAATAAGATAAAGTGAATGAACACACAGATAGAAGAAATGTTTTTGTCAGATGAAATGGTTGAGAAATAGAACGATCAAAAAAGCTCTAAAAAGATATTTCTTTAACAGAATAAACTACTCTATAAGTCAGAAGGATAAATAATCTTTTTTTTTTTCCCCATCATTTCCATTAATGATAGAAAGCGTTAAAAAAGTCAATAATTTACCTATCACACCAAAGTTTTGTGAACTATGTTTATTATTCACAAAATGTTTAAAAATTAAAAACAGCTGCCTGGACATTTATAGTTGTTAAAATGCTTATAACAGACTGAAATAACAAAGTAGTTTTGAAAGCTCTCTGCTCAGATGACCAGACTTTCTAGTTTTGTGGTCAGCCTCATGCATTATCTGTAGATTTTGGTTCTAGTACTGTTTTGTTTTTACCCCTTTTATCCTTGTATTTTCCTAATCGTTCTTTAATTCAGCTGATTTGGTGTCAAGATCCAACAGAGTAAGAGAGTAACAAACTTATCACACAATTAAATAATTTTTCCTATCTGTCCATCAGTCCCCTATCCAATTTTTAAGGGAAAAAAATTGTTCTACCACTTCCATTGTAGTTTAGTTTAAGTAAATAAGGATTATTCACCTAAACTAGTATCTGGCCTGACAACAGCCAAAAATGTTTAGTGAAAAACATAAGAGGGTGGCTAGAAAATTTTTGTAGCTTTAGTGAATTTTCAGTCTGAAGAGACCTAAACCAAAAGTGACAGATAGATAGATAGACAGATAGATATCATTTGATTCATGAAATAAAAAAGAAATCAACTCTCATATGATTGCATTACCTACCTTCACAGATCTATCTGTCTGAAAATTTTCTTTTAATTTGTTGAACAATTTTCACCTAATTTAGCAGAGGAGTATGAAATGTCAATGTATTAAGTTTTACCGTGTTAAGCTTTTGCAAATGTAAGAAAATCAGCAGCAGGGGAGACACTGAAATTAAACACCCTCATGGGAGAAGACTTAGAATAACTAGAAGCATTCTATGTTCCACATGGATTTTGCTGAGGTCAGAGGAGCCATGTCTCAGTTCCTCCCCTTTGGGCTGGAATTCCCAGCATGGTTGTGGGTATTATACAGTGTGTTAGATGGAAACTACAAGTTTATAGCAGTTACAAAGCAGGGAGAGACATGACGTTACTGCTGTGGCAGTTGGCAAAGAAAAGAACTTAGAATAACGCCAAGGAGAAGCAAAATGTGGGAAAACAGGGAGGAGATGCCTAGAGGGGTGTAACTTTCCAGGAAACCTGGCTTCTAGCTCTGAGTGTGACACCTGAGTACAGAAAACCCCAAAGATGTTCCATTTAGTTCAAAGTGGAAAACGTAGAAGACATCAGTGTTAAAAGGACAGCAAAACACAACGTAGCAATGGCAAAATGGAGAATGCAAGAAGTCTATACCGTAAGACAGTTTGAAACACACATTCCTCTCCTATTTGAACAAAAAGTCCATAAATTTAAGTAGATGTAAAAGTATTTAAAAGGCAAGTTCTTCAAGTTCAACTTTTAGCCTTACTTTCTGACAATTTTCAGAATAAGCAAAGAAACCTCAAAAGCCTTAAATATCAGCGAAAATAACACTTTTTCCCCCATATGATGTTGTTCAACAGGTTCCTGTCTTCCCCAGCAAAAAAGCCCTAATTGGCTCTTCTGCCCACTCCTGGAAACTCTGTGTGGCTCCTACATACTGCCAGACCATGCTGGAACATATTTATTGCCAGTTTTTAGTACTATAGAGAACCTGGAAAACCCAAGGTTTAAGTGGAAGCAAAAAAAAGTTGTGCACTCCGAAAGTCAGAATTTGGATAGAAACTCCTTGATGAGCATTGCCTGTCAAAGGCATGAGAGGCTTGCAGTTGAAAAAAGAGAGCACAGACCCTGTGCTTTGACAAACAGAAAGCCACACATCACAGTGCTTTTTCTAGAGCATTCATAGAAACAGGCCTGGACATGGACAATCAATCACTTGAAAAAGCACCTTGGAGGAAAGGATACTCATCCTGTCTCTCAAGACACGAAGAATCAAACTTTGCTATCATTGCCATAGCAGGTCTTGTCCCTTAGATGTGGACAGAATTCCTGGAAACGTACAATATTTGCCAGCTCTACTAATGTCCAAATGACTCCTCCTCATGCTATAACTGTAGGTACTATATATATAGTCCTGCCACTACTGTTGTAGTTCCTTAGCCAACAACTGATTCCACACCTTGTAGCCCAAACTATTCCATTTTGACCATTGCTTTCATCTGCTATTTCATTTCATGCCAACCTGTATTGACCTTTGAATTCACCAAGAGAACAAATGAAGTATTAAACCATAAGTCACTGCACTGTTCTTTTTAACACCTAATTTTGTGAATCACTTTAAACTGCGATGGGTTTCTACCATTAGCAGAATACATCCAAAAGCAAAGGCCAGAATTTAGAAAGTATAATCTGACTCACCTAATGATATTTAACTTCCATATAATGCTGCTTTTATACTGAAGCATGCCCATAATCCTTCATATCACGAAAATATTATCTCAAATTTCTCACTTCATAAATAACATTCTATATCTAAAGAGATACATACTTTGCTTTTAACTACTCATAAGTTATATTTTGACCTATTCACAATGCTGTACCTCATTTACTAAAGCACTTTAGCTGTAATCACAAAGTTGTGTGTTCCAATAAGTGACTCAAAATAAGAATATCAGCTAATGAAAATATTTGTGAATTTTGCATAGTAACCTTAAATATTATCACCAATTTCATGACGATGCATCTAATGATCCACATTAAGAAAAGAAATCTGACAGAACACTTAAGTCACAAATTTTTTGAGGTTCAATAGATACAGATGATAAATTTTAGATATCTTTGCTTTCTCTTTAATGAACCATGAGTATTTGAGTATTGAAATAATTTCAATATAAATTTTATTTTATCAGAAAGGAGATTTTCCTACTGTTCTTCAAACAAAACAGTATTTAGTATTTTTCATGGGTTAAAATACTTTTTAAAAGGCTGAGTAAATAATTCAAACTTTTACTTTTAAACTTGTAATGGCATGCATATCAAAGGTGCTTTTCTTACAACTGTCTGTTTGAACTTATTTACTCTGATTTTAAGTGATACAGACAGGAGGAACTAGAATCTCATTATTACCTATAGAATATCTGCTGCATTTTAGAACTGTCTTTTATCTGATGGCTCCTACTGCTCATCTTGTACAAACTGGAAAACCAACTGATTCTAAAGATTAATTTCATGACATCAAGTTTTTACACGTTAAAAGACACAGAAGACAGTTTCTAAGATCTTCTGATAACAAAAGAAATCCTGTACCAATCAATGACTCAACAATTTACCAGATTTTTGTGAGATTTTTTTTCACCTTTAGCCAAATAAAAATGCACATTTACATAATTTAAGCCATTGTTTAATTGGTTTTAAATGATGCCTCTCTTTTGTATGCTTGCTTGTTTACATCACATTGAATTAAAAGAAAAGCAATTTTATTCAAAAACAACATGTATACCATAGACAGTTACTTGCTAGAGTTCATAATGAACAGCAAAGAAATTCAATATAGGCTAACTAATAGTCCAAACTTCCAATTTCTGGGTAATTGCTGCACATTCACAACACAGTCTTCTTTCAGTTTGTCTTCCTATATTTCTATTTACAGATAATAAGAGTTTTAAAGGAAGGTGCTTCTAAGTTTTACAGTCAAAGACAAAGAATAAGATCCCATTGAAGAAGAAATGGTGATGCAGTTCAATTCATTGGAAAAATGAACCCTTTCTGCTTTTCATGTTATGTGGTACACAAGGAGAACAAAAAGAATTTTGCAGTTTTCCTTTGGTCATTTATATACACCAGAATATTTTATAATGTGTAATTTACAACATTACTTGAATGCCTGAAAGAGAAAACTTCTGACTACTCAAGCAGTTTTGTTGGCCTGACCCTGGCTGAATGCTAGGTGGTCACAAAAGCCACACTATCACTCTGCTCCTCAGCTGGACAGAGGAGTGAAAATACAATGAAAGGCTCAGGGGTTGACATTAGAACAGGGAGAGATCACTCATCAAATACCATCACAGGCTAAACAGACTCCACACGGGGAAATGAGTTTAATTTGTTATCAATCTAATCAAGATAGAATAATGAGAAGTAAAAGCAAATCTTAGAAGACCTTTCTCCTACCCCTCCCATCTTCCTGGGCCTACTTTCACTCCCAAATTCTCTATCAACTCTCCTTCAGTGGCATGGGGGGACCACAAATGGAGGCTGCAGTCAGCTAATCACACACAGTCTCTGCCACTCTCTCCTCTTCACGGAGATGACTCCTCACACTCTTCCCCAGCACCAGTATGTCCCCTTCATGGGGTGCAGTCCTTCAGGAACACACTGCTCCACCATGGACCCCCATGGCTGCAGAGGGACAGCCTGACTCACCAGGGTCTGCACCAGCAGCTGCAGAGGAACCTCTGCTCGGACACCTTGAGCTCCTCCTCCTCCTCCTTCTTCACTGACCTGGCTGTCTGAAGACTTATTTCTCGCATACAGGCTTGCAATTTTCTCCAGCAGAAGTTGCCATTCAGAAAGATTTTTTGCCACTTAAATCTGTTATCCCAGAGGCACCATCCCCACCACGGATGCCCTCAGCCTTGGCCAGCAGCACATCCATCTTGGAGTCAGCTGGCACGGACAGCTGCTACCAAAACCTGGCCATGCAAACTCAGTTCAGTGGCAGGTGTCTGATCACATCAAAAAGAACTTTTACTAGTGTCAGATGACACATACTTATATTCCTAACTTCCTGTGCTTTTCTCTTTCAAACCAAGAGAAACACTTGTCCTCTGGACCTCATTCTTCTTATTTTCATACCAATAGTTCATACACCATGGCTGACGCTTTTCCATTATCTCTTCCATCCAAATCAGTGTCCACCTACCCATCACTATCCTTTTTTCTTTATTTCCTTGTCTGTCAACACATCTTCATTATAGTTCGGTTAAGGTATGTGGGTATTTAAGGATTTAAAAATATTAAATGATTAGTTCAGCTAGTGGTAATAATGACTATATTAATTTCAGGAGACCTCACCTTAGACATAAACCCCTTGCATACTACACATAAAATGTCACTAGTCTATCCTTTAAGTAATCCAGCTCCATCAGGAAAGAGGATAGTAGTTTTAATAAAATGGGACTCATAAGTTTTTATTACTTTTACAGTGAATGCTTTTCAGTTTTATTGACTCTTGGAAGGAGTAATTTAGTTTCTCTATTTAAACATGACTTTTTATCCTTCACAACTTGCAGGTTTCAATGTTATGTTTCTAACATTATAAACATAAATGGAGATACTGAGGTTTTAATAAAGGTATGAAGTCTTTTTTGCTGATACATACAATCTAGGATTATGAAAATCACAGGAAAATAAAAAAAATACTTAATCATTTTACTAGGCTGATACAGCTAACAGCGTTCTTGAGAATGGATGAATGTAAGCATTATAAAATAGTTATCAGTGATCACATTGACTTAAGTAATACATGCTGTTACACATTGATTTCAGTGCTTCTCTCACTTCTTGATTTTCATGGAAAAAGAATTCAATGCTCTCTACAATATGTAGAATATTCTCTGCATATTAATATCATGGCCCTAACTGACATCAGTGAGAGTGTTACCATCAGATCACAAAATGAAAAGATGGGATATCAACATTTTTCTATTAGGTGATCTAAGAAGCTGATACTGATTTCAAGGGGAAGAAAAAATTATTCTTTTGTTCTATGCTATATTTTTTCTTTCATTGCGGCTTGAACAGCTAAGCATCAGAAATTCAAATATTATTCTTTAAATGCTGTCTATTTTTTTTTCCTACACTTTTAGAGCAGACAGGAAAGGATGCTCTAATATCACAAAACTGTGTTTTCTCTGATTTTATCTGTGACTGGGAAAACAGGAAAAGAACAGTGTTTATAGAACCCTGAGAACTCTTTAACAAGTAATGAAATTCTGGCATCACCAACAAACAATTGACTGAAGTAGATTGGCAACCTGGAATTCTACTTATTAATTTAGTTGAGGTAAAGATGACAAAGCTGTCCTGGTATAGAAACCATGAAAACTTTTTTTCTCTTGCACTTTGCTGTATCAGAGTGACATGATATCAGGGAAGTGTTTATAATAATATGAAGAAATGTTTGCAGAGAGCTTAAGCTTTAAAAAATAAGCAAAAAGTTCTTTTATTAATTTACTTATAACTAAAGGGTGATATCACAAAGAAACATCAACTTGCAACAACTGCATACATCCCACTATTTTTGCAGCACTGAGGTGGCAATATACTGGCCAGCTAAAGATATAAATTAGACCTGCCTTCACAACACCAGTTATAACAGATGTTGTCAATGGAAGTTGAAGCGTCACTGCCTTTCACCTCTGAAATAACAGTGAGCAGACACTTGTGCAACTACCATACAACACATCAAAATACTCTGGCATTCACATATGGCACAAGAGCAGATAATAATTATAAAATTCTAAATATCTGGTTATAAGCTAAAAAGTCCTTAAAAAAGAAAATTATTAAGTTCAAAATTTAGTAAAGCTTCTTTTTGGATGTGACTTAGAAATCTCAAATTTCATACTTACTTTTTTTTTTAACTGTAGCTGGCTGCAACAAATTTGAGGTTGCTAACATGTTGGCATTACTAAAATAATTAAGCTTGGGAGCAATAGAGTTTTTTAAATTAGCTCTCTCAAAGAAATTACCATTATAATCACCTAATTACCCTTTGATGTAGCTTTATTCATAAATGCTTTAAACATTCATCGCCTTACTGCTGGGGGCCATGCCTTGGTTTATATACTCTGCAAGAAAATAAAGTTATTATGCACTGAAAAACATGTGTGAACAGAAAACATCAGAATGCTGAATGCCACAATTTCAAGTCTATGTTTTTCTTTCAAGACTTTATAAGGCTTAAAGAAATAAACCAGCTCATCCATTTAAACTACAGTAATTTCACGACTATAAGGCGCACCCCTTTGACTAAAATTTTCCCCCGAACCCGGAAGTGCGCCTTATAGTCTGGTGCGCCTTATCTGATGTGTGAAGTTTAGAAATTTGCGAACCCGGAAGTGCAATCTGTGAGCTGAGCTGGGACCCGCGGGAGCTGCAGCTGTGTGGGGGGAGTCGTGAAATGCAGGAGCTGCGGCTGCCGGGCAGGGGAAACTGGGAACCGGCATGGCCACCGGTCGGGGAGAAGCGGGGGGAAGTAGCGCGGCTGCAGGGAAGCGCCAAGAAGCACTGCGGGAAAGCACCGCGAGAAAGCGCTGAAAAGCGGCGAGAAAGTGCCGTGGGAAAGCGCTGTGAGAAAGCGCCGAAAAGCGGCGAGAAAGCGCCACAGGAAAGCGCCGAGAAGCAGTGAGAAAGCATCACAGGAAAACGTCGTAAAGCGGCGAGAAAGCGCCGCGAGAAAGTGCTGAAAAGTGGCGAGAAGGCGCCGCGTGAAAGCGCCGAGAAAGCGCCGCAGGAATGCACCGAAAAGCGGTGAGAAAGAGCCATGGGAAAGTGCCGCGAGAAAGCGCCGAAAAGCAGCAAGAAAGTGCTGCAGGAAAGCGCCGAAAACAGCACCACCAGCCCCGTAAGCAGTGCCACCCCAGCCCCGTAAGCAGCACCCGCCACTGCTGCAGCCCTGTAAACAGCACCGCCAGCCCCCGCCACGGCCACGGCCCTGAGCCGCCCCGAACCGCTGCCACCCCAAGTCCCTCCTTGCCAGCCGGCGCTGGAGGTGGGCGGGAGTGCCAGGCCCTGTGCATGGAGAGGACGCTTGGGGCTGTGTTTAAAGGCTACACCAATCTGTGAAAAATGTTTGCAAATTGAATACCTGCCAGTAAACTCCACAATCGCGGGATTCTGTTACTAATTCGTTACTTTGTTGCATGCGGCATGGATCTTTGCAGAAAAAAAAAAAGTGTGCCTTATAGTCCGGTGCATCTTATGGTCATGAAATTACTGTAGATATTTTTAAAATAGCTCTTTTTGTCAGTTTATGCAATTGACACCATCTACACCTGACACTTAAAGCCTAGCATAGCACCGCTTCTCAAATGAATGATTGAGTTATAAAACTGTTAATGAGTGGATTTGTGTTTTGAAATTTGCTTACATTAAATAAATTAGTTCTTCACCCAAACCTCTTCTTTAAAAGCCTTTTAGCAATTTTTAAGAATTGTTGGTGTATATCCCCAGGCAAAAGAATGCTGGGCTGCAGTATGAGACAGCACAGCCATCAAAGGCTATCAGCATTGAAAATGCAGAACACATTAGCAACAAGCCTGCTGCAGACCCAGTACACAGCAAGGATGGCCAAAGCCAAAACACATGCCAGGGTGTTTTTATTAATATTGCGACTTTCAGCAGATCCTGGGAAGGTTGAAAGAAATCTGTTCATCAGTGCAGCAATCAGAACCTTCATAGGACTTCATGTCCTAAGAGGGCAAGTTTTACATAGTCTCATTTGGCTTGATGGAGACTTAATGTTTTAGGTACATAACACAGATTTCTGTGGATTAACCTGCAGCTGGCATCAGCTTTAAACTAAGAGCACAAACAAATGCATTAAAATAAGTAGTTTAGTACTCAGTTAGTAACAGTACATCAAAAATTATTTTTATGATCCAATCATTTTACACAGCATGATTCTTTTTCTATTTCTGGGGTTTTTTTCACAAAATTTAAATACTGCTGGAACTGAGACACCAATAGAGGCTAGAATAATTTCAATATTATGATTTAAGTTTAATAATTAGATTCACTATAACTATTTTTTATTAAAATGTCATCCAAATGAGAATTAGCTTTAGTTTTAAAAGTACAGTAGTTTCACGAATACAAGCCGCACGGATTATAAGTCGCACCCCCGGTGCCTCGAAAATGTTGCTGTCTTTGTCAATAGATAAGCCGCACCCCGAATATTAGCCACACTTTCGTTCGTCGCGAGAATCCGTGCGCAGCTTTCACAAACTGGCCAATTAGTAACAGGATCGCGGCATAGCGGGCTTTACTGGCTCGGGGCGGGGCCAGGCAGGCTCGGCCCGCTCATGGTTGCCGACGGGGCCAGCTGGGTGGTGCTGCAGCCGCCGCCGGGCTCACTGGCGCCCTCTCCCGTCAGCACCGCCCCGCCGCTGCGTTTACGTACTCGCCCTGCCGGCGGGCCAGCCACTGCCGCCACTGGCAGGCATGCCGGCCGCGTCGCCGCTGCGTTCACGTAGTCGCCCTGCCGGCGGGCCAGGCACTGCCGTCGCTGGCAGGCACGCCGGCCGCGTCGCCGCTGCGTTGTTTACGTAGTCGCCCTGCCGGCGGCCCAGGCACTGCCGCCGCCGGCAGGCACGCCGGCCGCGTCGCCGCTGCGTTGTTTACGTAGTCGCCCTGCCGGCGGCCCAGGCACTGCCGCCGCCGGCAGGCACGCCGGCCGCGTCGCCGCTGCGTTGTTTACGTAGTCGCCCTGCCGGCGGCCCAGGCACTGCCGCCGCCGGCAGGCACGCCGGCCGCGTCGCCGCTGCGTTGTTTACGTAGTCGCCCTGCCGGCGGCCCAGGCACTGCCGCCGCCGGCAGGCACGCCGGCCGCGTCGCCGCTGCGTTGTTTACGTAGTCGCCCTGCCGGCGGCCCAGGCACTGCCGCCGCCGGCAGGCACGCCGGCCGCGTCGCCGCTGCGTTGTTTACGTAGTCGCCCTGCCGGCGGCCCAGGCACTGCCGCCGCCGGCAGGCACGCCGGCCGCGTCGCCGCTGCGTTGTTTACGTAGTCGCCCTGCCGGCGGCCCAGGCACTGCCGCCGCCGGCAGGCACGCCGGCCGCGTCGCCGCTGCGTTGTTTACGTAGTCGCCCTGCCGGCGGCCCAGGCACTGCCGCCGCCGGCAGGCACGCCGGCCGCGTCGCCGCTGCGTTGTTTACATAGTCGCCCTGCCGGCGGCCCAGGCACTGCCGCCGCCGGCAGGCACGCCGGCCGCGTCGCCGCTGCGTTGTTTACGTAGTCGCCCTGCCGGCGGCCCAGGCACTGCCGCCGCCGGCAGGCACGCCGGCCGCGTCGCCGCTGCGTTGTTTACGTAGTCGCCCTGCCGGCGGCCCAGGCACTGCCGCCGCCGGCAGGCACGCCGGCCGTGTCGCCGCTGCGTTGTTTACGTAGTCGCCCTGCCGGCGGCCCAGGCACTGCCGCCGCTGCCAGGCTCGCCGGCCGCCCCCTCCCATCTGCACCGCCGCCGCGTTTCCTCGCCCTGGCCGGCACTGCATGCCCACGCACCGCCGGGCTCCCCCACGCTGCTGGCCCCGATTCTGCTGGGCTTCCCCCGCTGCCAGGCAGCCCCACCCGCCGGCCTTCCTGCTTCTGCCATGCTCCCCTGCACTGCTAGCCCCAGTTCTCCCGGGCTCCCCCGCCATGCTGGCTCAGGCTCTGCCGCCCTCCCTGCCCCGCCCTGCTGGCTCAGGCTCAGCCGCCCGCCCCCCACACTGCTGGCCCCGCCTCTGCCAGGCTTTCCCACCTCTGCCGGGGCCGGCCGGGCTCCAGCTTGGCTTGGGGCTGCCGCGGGCTCTCACTTCCGTGTTGGCAGCTTTTAGAATTTTGTTAATAGATTAGCCGCCCTGGAATATTAGCCGCACTTCCGGGTTTCCACCAAAATTTTGGTCAAATTGGTGCGGCTTGTATTCGTGAAATTACTGTACGTACTTTCTTCCTAAATGGTAGATGAATCTACCAGTTTTATCTAACTAGATAACTAACATATTTTAGTACAGACTTTTTTTCTTTTACTCAGATCACCCTCATTATACCCTACTTGAATTTTGCTCACTAAATAGTTGTCTTTTATTTCTTTAGTTATCATCAAAATCCTACTAATGACCCTGACTTCACCATTCCTAGAATTTTGACAGAATTCAGTCTTGCTTCTGAAATCCACATTAGTTAGCAAAAGAACTGCCTCATCTGCATTTTATATTTTATATCTGCACCACTCTTATGCCTTAAAATATAAATAATAAGCATATTTTAAGAACTAGAGACGATACTAGATAAACCTCACAACTTTAACATGCTGTAATCAAAACTAGGTAAGTACTTTTTATTACTGGCTGTTTTAGTAGAAAGCCCTCCCCAGGAAACATCTGGTCCAGAAGACACATTCCAAAAATCGCGCTATTATCAGGTTTGAAAGACCATAACAAAAAATTAATACCTAATAATGACTTATCTGCTATACTTCTGAAATTTAACTCTGAGGACAGAAGAATAATCCAAGTTTTATCACCTGCTGTGTAACAGAACTGGAAGTAAGAGACAGAATTGTGACTTGTGAACAGATAGGTTATAATGTAGCTATTTTTAAATTCCATTAAAATACATCTATACTATAAATGCCTTTTCTACCTGATTCAATTTTACTCATTACATATATTCTACATAAAGGAAGGTAAACATTTCACTATAACCTGAAATTTTTAAAAGGCCTATCAGAAAAAAAGTTACTCAGAAAATACTTCAATTTCAAAAGACCTAATTTAAACCCAAGGCTTAATTTGATAGTCAAATACTTAGAAAGGAAATCTGTAAATATGTACGGAGTCCATGAATTAATATTTTCTGATTTGTTATTTTAATAGAAATGTTTATATTTTTACCTTAATAATGTCCAATGCTCTGCCATTGTTATTTATATAAGCTCTTATAATATTGGTAAATTGCAACTGAGATCCAAGTAAAGAAAGTCAAAATTACAAAAGATACTTATAAAATATGATTCTTGAATACTAACTATGCCATTTTTATATTAAGTGAAAGCAATAAGATGGAAAAACACAGAGAACATTTCCAAGTATTAGAGCAATAAAAACATTTCCCTACCAATTTACCATAATATGTGAAAAACTGGACCTATTCCATGAATATACGAGTCTTTTCTTGATTTGACAATATCTTCAAAAAGAGGTTGTTTGAATGTAGCAGGAACAAGTTGTTGACACATTCTGTCTCTGGATTTTCAAGTAGAATAACAAAATAAAATCAATAATAAACTACATTTTCTAAAGAGCCCTGGTTGTAGGCAATATCACTAGCAAAAAAATAAAAATCCTATTTAATGATATTTACTCAAGATATGGAAGCAAGCCAAGTATTCTGAAAGTTTTAGTCTCAACAGTTTCATCTCTTAATGAAATCAAACGCAACCAAAAGCCAACATTTTTCAATGTTCTGTAACTTCTCAATTTTAATAAAGAATTTTAAAGAATCAAATATTCTGTCTTATGTTTTAATTGCTCAACTGAAACAGAAAAGTGTTTATGCACATACATTTACATTCAATCCATCTACCTGTCAATGTACTTCATGAAAATAAATGTATTCCTCATGAGAGAGGAATGCACATCTGTTGAAGCTGTATCTGTAAGGTTTATATGCTCTACTGTATTTCCTAAATTCTGAGAAACAATGTGAGGTGATTCTTCCATCAACACACCAATAGTTATCAGAACTTGAAAGGTAAGTCCCTTTTGAAAACAAAATGCAAAGGTCTTTTTCCAAAATCTTATAATGATTTACAAGCCACTGTATCTCTATTCAGCTAGACTTCCAATACACATTGCAATCCAGGAATTATGATAAAAACCTATAATTAAACAATTTCATTTGGAGTTAAAATCTTCTATGCATAAATGCCTGGAAACTGTCAAATTTCTTTGGTTAAGGTGCATGGAACAGAAAACAGAAGTCCTTTCTTAGGTATATGAAATGTGTATGCAAGATTAGATGTGTTTATTTTCATTTAATTTTTTATGTTGCCTTCAGAAGATTGAAGATTAAGAAATATCTTTTTTAATTCATACTTTTAAATAATATTAAAAAGATAGATGAATACAAAAAAACAATCTCCTCAATTATTTTTCTAAAACTCATTGTACAATGTCTATGCAATGTATACTTCAGAGATTATTTTGTTTCTAAAGTTGAACTACAGGTAACTGAAACATCTGGAGAGAATTTAAATTCCACAGTTAATCATGGGTTTCCCTGGACTGAAGGGAATCTTGTGACTGGGAGCTATCTCTTTTTACAGATACATCTGGTTTTCTTCTTGATTAATTGAACTGGGGAAGGCAGTACACTGAAGGAGGTTTAAAACCACCCATGTTAACTATCTATTCCAGGATGAGATAAATTGACCTTTGAATGAGTCCTTCCTCTTTCTAAAGCAAACCTGGATGATTTTCCCAGACTACTTTGGTGACCAAATGTACATATTCAACTGGAAAAGGAATAGAGATGACAGAATTATTTGGTTAGTATAAAAACAAGCTATTTTTGTTAAAATGCCAAAACAAGCAATAAGGCCCCCCAAGCAGATTCACAGGATCTGCTACCCCTGTCTCCTTCATATGCATTTGACCTTCCAGAAGCATGTCCGTGGACATGTCAGCTCTGATGGAATTTGTGTCACCATGGATCCTGCTGCAGTGGGGTGTCCCCCCTTCCCCCCTTGTCTGCCCTTGTACTGGTTGCAGCTCATTCATGGCAGCCAACTTGCCCCAAGGGGCTCTCTAGATGGCTAAGTTGGCCTACTTTAACCATTAACAGAAAGAATGTATTTGCTTTCAATGGGATGCATCACATGTTTATATTTATGCATCGGTTTCGAGTTATACTGGATATGCACCCCTGACCAAGTTCAAGCAATGTTTGAGGTTGCACTATAACCTACAACTCATTAAACCACAAAACAAATGGTTGGAGTTGTTTAATATTTTTATCAATTTTCTTCCCCTTATCACCTTCAGTATAAAGACTTTCATTAAAAACTTGCCATTGTAATTCAGTGATTTGTTCCATTTTCATTAAATCCACATGAAATATCCAGTTACCCCACTCCCTCCTATTAGTCAAAGTAGTCACAACTTATTGGCATCTTTTTTCTATGCTGTTTGTGCTTCTGTAAACCTTATATCTCATGGAGATTGTCTTTATCTACCTCACTGAGGTTATCTACAAGCTGTGGGCTATTTGTGTCACCAGTGCAAATAACCACCACAAACACTCTCCTGATGGATTGTCCTGATGGATCATTTGGGACCTCCTTGAGAGAGCCAAGGGCAAGCTGACAGATAAAAATCAGCAGCAATTGATTTCCAGCAGAATCTTGAAATCAGAGACATACATCTCACTTGTCTCTACAGATGCACAACTACAGATTCTCCTACTGTGCACTGCAAAAGAAAATACTCATGAAGGACGGGTGGTTTCAATCAAAACTTAAAAGAACTGCTATATTTTATCTTCGAAAGCAACAGCATGCTGTGTTCCCAGTTGTTTCAACACATCAGTATGTATTTTAATTGAAGGTGACAACATATTAAGGGTTTGACCTTTAGAAACTGAGTATTTCAAGTTGGGGATCATTCACACCACCTACTTTATATGCTTCATTTGCATATGTATCCCAGGCTTCCTATATAGCCACTGAAGCACAGTTCCTTCTGTTTTAAGCAATACAGTCACATTTATTACCAAGCCAAATGCATTTGACCTTTGCATGGGTGTTGTGGGAGAACAGGAAGAACCCTAAAAGTGAACACAATGGTCAAATGGTATTGCCTTGGAGCCACTAAAGTTACAGCAGAAGGCACCAAACTTGCAGCAGCATCTCCTCACACAGTGACAAGTAGCACAGATAAAGAAGTACTCAGCAAAAATTAATTTTTAGAGACTGAAATGCTAGAGGATGTTCCCAAATAAAATTTTGCCTTGTACTACAGCATTACCAGAGTCTGAATCTGCAAAATTTAGACATTAAAAATCATACTGTTAATTCTATCAAAACCATAAAGACTGCAGGTAAGGTTAAGCAGGTTAAGCTTTGCCTATGCACTTGTAATTTTTCTAAGTAATCCAGACATTTTTACAGCTTATTTCATAGTACTGTAGGAGTCTAACAAGCCCTGTTCTGTGGCATTAAAACAACCCTAGTAACTGTTGAGACTGTTAAAAATACTAATAACACCCACACACCAGAGAAGATTCAACCAGCTTGAAAAGCCTAGAAAGTAGTTCACTCCTGTTCTTAAAAACTAAAAGTGATAATGACACAGAAAAGAAAGAAGTTTCTTGGATTTTTCTATCCTGAAATATATTCATATCATGTTTTCTAATATGCAAAAAAGGAAACTAAATTATTATAAAGCAAAAAGATGTATGAAAAGTTGAGATAAAATTTTGAAATTGAAACTCTTAAAGGTATTACTATGTAAAAGTGCTAGTCTTCCAAAATAATAAAATATAGATAAAAAATGTTTCAAGATGTAGACACTTCATTATCTTTCTGAGAATGTACTATTTCTGCAATGGATGTTCCAGTATATGACATTATTATTTATTTTAGTTTAAATGTTAAAGTTTACAAAAATAAAATTATGAAAATAAATTCAGAAATCCTTGCAAAATATATTTTCTTCTGTTAAGTTGTTTTCTGTTTAACACTGGCTTTAATAATATCATCAAAAGAGATGAATTCAACTAATTGTGCATGTCTGACATTGACATGATATAACACTTTCTATTATAAACAGAAACTGCACGTGGTCATGAGATACTCTAGACGAAAAAAAAATAAATAAATAAAAGTCAATCTGGTCCCCCATAGAGGACAGAAATCAACACTAATTGAAGTTACACACAAGGAGGAACCATATATGGAGGCTCAGACAGAAAGCTGCATAGAGAGGTTCCTAACATATATTACTGTATTAATGGTGCAATATTTAAATATTATAAATATAGGATCCAGGAGATTACTTATATTATGCAGGAAATATAAGGTATCATGTGAACCAACTGAGATAAGAAATAGTCAACACATTATTAAGTGTTAAGTATCCATCCATGAGACCATGGATCAATTTCTACTGTGATTATAGAAGTCTAAAAATTACGACCCCATAACTCAGGGAATTAAGGAAAAGACTCTTTAAAACATTCAGTACATTTGCATAATGTAACCATGTTAGGTACCTAATTCAGATAAAGGCATGAAAAGCCTAAAATGGCCAAGTGAGAGCCTAAGACATAACCAAAGTTCAATATGGCACCATGACAGATCTGTGTTACACACTTTGGAAGTCTCCAACGGCAAAAAAGCTGAAACACTTTCAGCATGGATGTTGAGCACCATGTTTAGCTGATGAACACCAGTCAGTGTACTGAGAGGTCACCAGGGCAGTGAGAAGCATTAATAATACTGAATTTCTCAGTAGAAATTGTCCAAGACTGACTGGTTTTGTAACTGGGCTTAAAAAATTAGATGGATGGTGAAGTTCCCATAATAGTGGCCCCACTGTGGTTATCAAACAATTGCAAAAATATGAGTTTAGATTTGTACTAAAGCAAAGAATACAGATCCCTGTGTAAAGAACATAAACATGCCTAAAACATAATGGAATTATATGTAACATTACAGTACAGTTCAAGAATGTATTTAAGACAATAAATAAATATGAGAATGCTATTAGTGTCACCATAAACCTATTCACTAACACAAGTTCTGTGTGAGATAGTCAAAGAATTATTGCTACTATTTCCATATGTCTTCACTTAGCTGTATTGAGAAGAAAAATCCTACCATTAAAATAACAGTATTGTTTAAATAATAATAGGTCTCCAGTGTTCATATTCTTACAAAATTATCAGACGATTGAATCTGGATTTTAAAAAAAAAGTACACACCATGAATTTTCCATCTGTCAAGTTATAATTTATATTAACTCCCTATAGGAGTCTAGGGAAAAAAAAAACCAGAAAAATTAAAATAATGAAAAAAGAAATGAGAATTTTGCAAATATGTTTAAACTTATATATAATTGCTAGAGAACTATAGAGTAGAACTTTAGGGTGGCCAGACAACATGTAAGTTATATTCCATAGTACAAAGAAAATACAATTCTAAAGAATCCACGGTCAAAATCTTGGGAACTAAATTTTGTGATGTTGTCACTAATTAAATAGGAGAAATTGACAGAAGTGATCTCAGGTAATGTTTTTTTTCCTGTTGCCAGGTACTTTCCAAAAGAGATATGTATGCTAAAAGAATGCAATAATCACACCAAAGTCCCACATCATAGCAAGATAAATGATATGTCCCTGTCCTTTTTTCAATACTAGGAAATTTGAAAAAAGTATCATAATATAAACCCACCTGAGAAAAGATGGTAAACTTTTCACATCAACAGATTCAAAGGCCTATTAAAATTACTCAGCTGTCACTATCCATATTGCACAGTGAAGAAACTGAAGAAAAATATATGTTGGGTATGGAGTTTCATAAAGACATTAAGGAAGAAAGGAAAACTAATATTCAGAACTTGCTCCTCTCAAGCCCTGCTCCACCAGAGCATTCTGCCCATCTTATCACAGACGAGACAAAGATCTTTATGATATTTCAATAGAAAGTAAATAATTGGTGTTACCTTCAATGAGCACCTTGTGAAGCACACGGTTCATGGATAACACAGGAGTATATATCATTCAGAACTAATTCTTGGTTTGTTAATGTACATAATGATTAGTCATATCCACATATAACTATTTTGCAGGGTAGTAAGACTAATAAAATTACAATAATGTCTGCAATGTTTAATTTAAATAGTAAAACCTCTTTTTGTACCACGAGTACAATTTTGTTTTAAAAGTTCATAGTGGGTTTTTTTAAAACAATCCTGCTTCTTTTTTTCACAGTAATAGATTTTTCTCAATGTAACATATTTGCCTAATTAATAACAAGAAGTATCTATGAAAAATCCATGACACAATTCCTCTGCAATCTTCTGCAAATTTTTTGCCCTTTTTCCCCATCGCTATTACAACTATTATTATCTTAATCTTTCAAGACTATACACTATATATTTTCTACTCTCTCCCCTCATTAGTTATCCAAAAATATCTCTCTAGTACCCATCATTTTATTTCCATACACATTTCAGCTAGCATCGACATTCACCAACTCATCACTTCTATTAATAGGGCCTTGTTCTGGCCCTGAGCTATTCTCTCACCAATCCTTTCTGTCTCAGTGACAATTTTTATGCAAGGACATTGTTATAAAACCCCATAGCTTTAAATCATTTTGGTGAGATTTTCTCTGCTGCCATTTCAAAATTTAGATTAAGAACATGTCATAAAATTTTTGAAAACACTGTGTTTAGTCTGCTTTCCTGAGCCAAATTCCTCACCATCCAATCCACCATAGGCTGTCCACATATTCTTCAAATCCCTTTTTTAAGCTCCTCCATCAGAGGTCTCTCTTGTTAACACCTACCTTCAGCCTACACAAAACCAGACAAACCAGACCTGTAATTCTGACAAGTATATGCACTTACATTCAGCTCTACTTACTTACACCCATGTGCAATCTGACATGGTTGCTGAGGTGGTTTATATCAGGAATGCAACCTGAGCTATATGAAGTGCGATATGGCAGAAGAAAGAAAAATAAAGTATTTTATATATACTGTTCTTTTTATGTTATTAACAGTACATTCATACCGTTTGTAGTGATTATAGTATTTGTCCACTCTTGTACCCATGTTCTACGTGTTCATATATGATGCATGACATAAATTCATTGCTTCTGAACTACTGAAATACTGCATTATAAACTAGATGCAGCTAGTAAGTAATGCCTGTGATTACTGGGTAATCTGGTTGAAGGACTATTTCATCTGAGTAGATACTACTCTGCCTGCTACATCTGACTCTCAGCTTAACAAATAGATTTATATTAATGGTTTTCTCAATTTTTTTTTTTTCCTAAATGCTGTACTGCAGTGGAGATGCTTGATATTGTCCCCACACTTGCATCTGTTCACCTGATCAGATTTGAGACAAGAACTGTGTCTCATTTTTTTCCTAAATGAGCCCCTCACACATTAAATGCATCAAAAAATAGCTCACTCATCAATAAAGGGTTCTGCTATTCCATTACTCTGGGATTTTATAAAAAAAAATTAGTCTTTATACTATTGTTTGCTATCCTTCTATGTATTTTTAGAGTTCTTTTCCAGATGAAAAATAGATCAAATACAAAGAAACTCAAAGTATGAATATGCCATCTATCAAACATGCATAATTACCTACTTATATGAAAAGATTTAGAACTTGCTACCCTGTGGGAATAAATCAGTTCAATTTTTATCATTGGGATAGTTATATAATCCCATCTAAACAAAGTCTTGTTCAGACTGTTTAGTACAATTGGCTGTGTACAAAAATGACACAGATCAGAAATAGATGGTTCTAGAACAGAACTACCATACTTCTGCAGATGTTGCCCCACCTATTTACACAGCCTGCAGAAGGTAGCTAGGGAAAAGGCAGAAATTACATTACCATGCTGTCAGCACCTCAGCAATGTCCACCACAGAACCACAGAGTTTCAGTTTGTTTTTAAAAAACATAGTGAAAAGCCTACCTGGAAATGTAGAGCCAGTTTCTGTAACACAGCAAAAGAAATGACTGTAAAATTTATAAATGAAAATGTAAAGGACATTTCCTGCAGCTGGTACAGACATCATGTTAAATTTTAAAGGGCCTACTGCTGAATGTGAAATATGAGTGTTAGGTGACCGGAGCATGGAAAATGCCCTTAACCAATCTATGAAATGGCTTTCTTTCCAGATCATGAAGAAATATACACTGAAAGAGCTGTGTATAATAGAGTTGAATAAGAAAAAAATAAGACAAAGAACAACAACAACAAAAAAGGACCAGTAGTTTCTTTCACCATAAACTTTCCTGAATATGCTTTAGGGAAACAGAGACAACTACAACACAGGAGAACAAGGACAAGTGTGGGCTCCTCGGTGGGTGTTCAACTGAGCAATAACTCAGTCCCTTTAAGAAGCAATGAGCTTAACGTAGAGCTGGAGTACATCAGCAAGGAGAGAAATCCAATCTCCTCAGAGATTATTTATGACAAAGTGCACCTAACTGAGGCCCAATTTGTTTGTGGAATTGTAGTCATTCCATTGCAACTACACAACAAATGAATCTGCCTTGTAGAGGATTCGTTCAGGGTATAAAAGAAAACAAAAGAGAGAAACAGATACAACACTTCATTTACACACCGATTTACAGGCTAACTTACAGAAATGATTGATAAAGCAATTTTTGAAGGCAGAGAACTCTCTGAAAGAGAAGGACTTTGAATCACATCTGCAAAGTGAGCACTTTTTATTTCAGATTTATAAATGCATACTGGTTGGCTTAGAATCCATATTTTGTCTCATTATATTCCTGTTTCCCAATTTACTTTACATGCTTATATTGTAAATTTTGTTGAAATCAGAGAACTAGAACATGATTCTTGTTTTATATAAAAGGAAAACACACTCTAAGATTAAATTTTTTAAAGCACCAGAGCACAGTGTGTGCTAGCAGCTTCCTGTGGGCAAGGAAGCAGTAGGGGTTTCCACAGGCCACACCCTGGTAGCCAGGGCTTTTCCCACTACCTCTGGCCAGGGAGCAGGGCATCCAGGGGGCAGCTGGGGAAGCTCTTGCATCAAGGCACCTCCCTGGAAAGGTGCTTTTCAAATCATTCATATTTAACTTTTATTATATGTGTTATTTTAAAGCAGTCCATTTGAAAGCTTACATTTTAAATTGGATTTACTGTGAAAACATTAAAATCATGTAACATTGGCTAACATCAATCAATATTTTATCACATGGCTTGGTTTGATTCAAAATTATCTTCAAGTACATTAACTGCAAATTAAAAACTGGAAAGGAATTTTGGTCACTAATTACAATTCTGGGTCAATTTCTGCTCCTTGTCTTGTCCATGTCTACAGTAATACTTTTCATTTCTCCACACAAAGATCATATAAGCATGAACCCAGTCAACAAAAAATGAACACACATCAAATCGTAAACAAAAATATTCAGGGACAGACTGGACAAGATCACAAGAGAGGCATTGCTTCCGACCTGAAATTAGAGTAGGAAATTTTCAGGCACAGTAACCAGTGGTTCCAGAAAAACCCCACAGGTACACAAAAAATGAGGAGAGAAAATAGTCATTGTTCACTAATTAAAAGCAAAGTTGTAAATTCCAGTTCTTAAATACTGTTCTTTAAAAATGGTAAAGCAACAGTGCTTTTGAAAAGTTACATTTGCATTTCAAGTACTGAAAAAAATACTTCTTCAATTAAAAAAATAAAAGATACAAAGCTATGAGAGAGTGTCCAAAGGAGGGCAACAAAGACGGTGAAGGGCCTTGAGGGGAAGCTGTATGAGGAGAGGTTGAGGTGATTTGGTCTATACAGCGTGGAGAAGAGGAGACTGAGGGGAAACCTCATTGCAGGCTAAAATTTCATCAAAGGTAAGCAGGGGGAGGCAGGTACCAATGTTTTTATTCTCTTTCCCTTTCATTGGTCACTTTGCCTGAGCACTGACAGGACCCAAGGAAAGAGCATGAAGCTACAGTCATCCTATTCTGTTTCTGATCCATGTTCATGTAACCCAGAAAAGCCTTTTATTCCTCTTGTTACTTGCTTTTCATCAGGATTCTTTGCTCTTAGGCTGCATTTATGACACATCTAATTCATTGTCCTTAGCACTTGGTTTTGTTTTTTTTCTTGGTGCATCAAGTGTGGCAATTCTGAGCTATTTCCCAAGAAAGTTCATTTGTAGCCACAGTCTGTGCAGATTTCAATCAGCCTCTGGACTGTTAATGCCAGGGTTTATTTTAGCTTTGGTAGCACTCATACCGCTGGCATAATACAACAGAAGACTATAAATATATCAGAAATAAAAATTGGTAGTATGTAACATCTTTCAGTAACCCTAACTTAAAAAAACATGAATGTAAAAAACCATAGGTTTAACAAAAATCCAAAAATTAGCAGTAATTAACAGATCTGGAATAATTTACACAGATATAACTAAATACACTTGCTTCCCAGGTGTTTTATCTCCTGTCTCTACCTTTAAGCAAAAAGTTATCTTTTCTTGTAGGACTGCTATTTCAGATCAACAACAAGTATTTTAAAGTGAAATAATATTTAACAAAGCAAGGAGAAGGGGGGATATAAAGGTCAGTCTAAATTTTTTCTTTTTAGTTCATATTTGCATTCATTACTGCAGACCAAATGCACACACAGATGAAATGTACTGCAGGACAGCATTGAACAGGATATCATCAAATCAGTGTTTCGGGTTGCAACATTTAAAGGGTTCAGAACATTTAACTACAGGATAGAAGATACTCTTTTTGGAAATCACAACTTAAAAGACTTACATTTTCTTCTTCATACATATATATTCAGTTTTTAATAGTCTTATTAATTGTCCCTTCTATGCAGTTTGAATCAGGAAATGTACAGTAAAAACTACATGAAAAAATTACTGCATGACAAAATTCTCTGCAGTAACAGTTATGGAAACAACTTATTGTATGTAAAGTAAAACAAATCTGTCTTCGTGGAGGACTGTCAGAATACACAGTGACTTACTGACTAAATAAGGGATGAGTCTCACATATTGACACTTTGCTGCAACCACGCAAATCACTCACTATGCTTATCTAGAAATTGCCTAGTTCTGTATCAATGAGAAGTTCTCATCTCATCTGGTGTTTTCTAAATTTGTTGTGGATTCTTCAAATAAGAATATACATCTTCCATTCAATGAAAAGCAAAAACAATCTAAGTGGCTTTTTTTTTCAACAGTTTTGTTAAAGAAATATTCTTCAATTTTATATGAAAGTTCAACATTAGTCAATATGTCTGTCTTTCCTACTGCCACTTACCTGAAGAGTTCTTCTCTAGACAGCTCATCTTATTTACAAGAACTGACAAAAGTAGTCATAGTGTAAGAAAATGGTCTCATTATGCCCAAAACTGTAGCCCACACACAAAGAAGGCATCAACGAGTGAGAAAGCTCAGGTTGATGTGAGGACTAAAGCAGTTTTATTGCTATGCAGTTATCAGAAAAGTTTCCAGAGACTACAGAAAGGTTTAAAAGCTCTTCTCATGATTACACAGGCATGACCTAACTAATACCCACTGAGATGTGCAGTTTTTTCATTGAAAAAAATAAAGTGACAGGAATTTGCTTGCTATAAAAAAAGTAAATTCCTATAACGAAAAAAAAAAATCAAATGCTTGTCATTTTGCAAATTAGACTGATTTAAGTTATATGTAAATGACACATTCCTCTTTCACAGTGTCTTACTGTATGTAGCAATGCCAATTTAAATAAGCCAGTGCCTTATTGAACAATAGTTCAAGTAGCATGATTTCAAAGGGTGAAGAAATACTCAATTTTAATATAATCACAATCTTTTGTCCAACAAAAGCTTGTTCATTCGAAGACTTTATTGAAGCAATTCTTAAGTTTTTCTATGAGGAAAATTCTTTCAAGTTTTGTATCTCTTTTTCAGCCCAGTGATTAACTTCCTTCTAAGTTAAAACCTCTTTACGTCTTTTTAGGCCAGTCTATGTTATAAATTTCCATAAAACACTGAATTATTACAGTGATTAAAAAATGCATAAATACTTGTTTCTTAAGATCATTTTCCTGTTATTGAAACCACTCCCTCAATTCTTTAAATCTTCAAATTTTTAAAATGATGTGAATAAATGGATTGCTTCAGGTGTAATATGCATCAAATCCAAAAAGACTGACCAGAATATTTATTTAAAAATCTAGAACAGAAACTACTCCCCAGTTTTCAATTTCTTAAAAATTCTTCATTTGCTCATAAAGCTCTTCCTAGACTTAAAATAAAATGAACAAACAAACAAAAAACAAAGCAAAAAAACAAACACAAAGAAAACCAACAACACAAAACAAAATAAGACCTGAAAAGTAAAATAAACTCATTTGCATTTCCTGTCAATTTGCATGACTTGTTTTCCTTAGTTTTTCTCCTGACACTTAAAAAACTTGGAGATCTGCATGGCCTACTTTCACTGCCTTTTCAGGAAGGATTCATGTCATCTACTCTGGAGGTGTGTGTATCTCAGCTAGTTCCCTTACGGTCTATAGTGAATAGAGAGCAACTGGTCACTTTTAGTACCCAATTTATGTAACTTAGATGTCTGTTTCAAAATGAGATGGTTTATTCACCTGGGAGTGTCCATTTATCGCCACTGAGTGCAAGGGAGAGAAGTCTAAAGAATGAACTTAAATTTAGACACTTTCATTTGGCCACATGAAACCCAGGCTTATAGTCCTTCCAGATACAATCTCTATTTCACATGCCCAATGGGCCTTTTGCTTTTAAATCCTGTATAATAGAACCTTGTTTCCTGACAAAGTTCCACTGTGCTACTCCCTGAGCCAGTCACCAGCAATTTACTTGTAAACTCTGTAAAAGACAGCATTATTCCAACAGTGACAGTTTGCTTTCTCTTGTCTGTATGTTTCTGATTCTGCTATTACAGCATCATGTAGCTTAACTTTCACAAAAATTTGGGCAGATCTAGAGCTAGCCATTTTCCCTCATTTTTTCAGTTTCCCAAATTTTTATGGAAGTTGGTGTACTATTGATTCCATGTCTTAGCTTTTTAAGGGGCAACCCACTGGGTTTTATTTCCATTTTAATTAGTTTCATTCTCTGAGCTATACTGCACTTAGGATAATTTTATTATATTCAACTGTGAGGATGTCATCCTAACCACATTCTTTTCTATACTTCACAGCTTTCTTACAGCTCCAGAATTTAACATTTTTCTTGCAATCTTCTTGATGTTAAGTGCCAACAGTTCAGTTTTAGATGAGGTTGCTCTATCCTACATAGGTGCCCTTTATTTGGAAAAGTCCTTCTCATGATGTTTCTTCCACAAAATATTAAAAGCCTTTACATATGAGATTCTGAGTTTTAAACATTGGATTGATGAGCAGAGCTAATAGCCGAAAGCAATAGCTTTGGCTTTATTTCCATATTTCTCACCTATTTTGGATTTTGGACAGGTTTCTTTTGGACTCATTTACACTAAAATAATTATTTAATTCTCAGACTGGCATTTGCTAATCCCTTTGCAGGACACAGATTATCTAATACCCCTCAAAGGATGGAAAGACTATTAATAAGAAGCATTTTAAATTAAAATTGTTTTTATGTTGCAACTAATAAACAGAAATACATCACTGATATAGTTAAATCTCAGTAACCCAAGATGAGGCTGTTCAAGTACACCACTGCTTTCATTTTCTTAACAACTCTTCAACAACACGAGTGAAAAACCAGTTTTAAAACAAACAAATATTTAATTCAATGCCTAGGAACAAAACAGAAAGGTTTTTCTTGCTTGATTCCCAAGAGAAGCACTACAGTCACTTATTGTTTAAAGTACTAATTCTTCAGAGACACATTAAAGACCCCATCAATATGTAAACCACTAGCACTGTACCATTTGTATCTTTGCATGACATTTAGTTTCATACAGAAAAAACAAGGGATGAAATTGTTCTTCTTGCATGTTGATATACTAAATTTGAGGTTCATCAGAAATAAATCTGCCATTCTTCCCATTTATTTCAATCTGGTCACACTAGGGAAAATATGCTCAGGTTTTAGTCTCCCAATAATTCTCACAAGAATCAAAGCTATTTCTCCAAATGAATTGTTAGGAACAAAATCCAAGGTCAAAAAATATCGCTGACTGCATAAGAAAATTTTTTAAGGAAGTTAATGAACAAAGACACTAACCTTAATACTTTCATTTGCATACTTTGATAATTCCCTTTTGGAAGTATCTACAATTCTATTACCTGCACAGATATAATAAGCAAACTACATTGATTTCAGCCATGTTGTAGGGAGCAAGTCATCCAATAGCTTTTGTCCAGCATTGTATTTCAAGTCTAATTTATCTACATTAATTCCGGTGCTACATTCCTTGACTACAAAGTGACAACAAGTGGAAGGAAGGGACTATACTACTTTCTTCCAGAGTAAGTTCCTACACAAAGTCTATTGAAGACAACCCTCAGATTTCCTAGAAAGAAAGCTCAGCTTCCTTATAGAGACACTCAACAATACCCTTGGTAAATTGCAGGCATCGAAATAAAGCTGGCATTGGAAGTTGTAACTGCTCACTTTTCCACTGGCAGTCATGAAAGAAGTGTGTATGCAGTACTTCCCATTCTGCAATTCCTTCTTGAGAAAATACTGAAGGTGATTTTGCTTCCAAAACTCCCAGGTCTTTCAAAACCTCACAGTATATACAAAAGTATCAAGGAGCATCACACTGTCTCTATTTTCCAAGGAACAGACACTTGCATGTGGCTATACAGTCCTGCTAAGTACCTTCTAAATAGTAAACTTATGATCCCAGCACTGCTAAGAAGGCATTACATTCAAAAAGAAGTAAAGCGCACATTTATCTAAGTAATGCAACTGTCCTGTGAGCAAACAATGTCAAAGACTTTTGCTGGAGGACAATCTCTCTTCTAATGTAACACTGAGAGATCTGAAGAACCTGAAGAATCTGCAGTGTTACATTAACTGTTGCCACTTGATTTCAAAAATAGTTCATAATCTGTTATGAGGACTGGTTATGATTTGGCCATGCATTTAAAGTTCATCTTCAATACTTAATTTAGATTTTTAATATATTATGTTCTATTTCCTAGTTTTCTAGAGAATTTCTTTACATTTCTTCATAATTTAGTTACTTCATACACTGTGGAAAATTCAACAGGATGGAAAAACCATTATGAATATTTCCAGGGTACAGTGCAATGTGCCTAATGAGAAGAATAAATTTAATTTTCTAAAAATCCAACATATGTAGTACTAAAAGTCCTTGTCAGTCTTTAACTATAATTGTACTCTACTCACTTATAAGAGTGTCTAATTAGTCATTACTCACACTGACAGAACACATTCCCTATCCTTCAGAATCAAATATGACACAGCAAAATATTTTAGGCATGTGTTGCTAATGATGTATTTTTGACAAACTGAATATTCCAGGAACACAGTCATCAGAGACCAAGAAATTCTGGTCTCATTGGAAATTGTTCGGCAAGATGGAAAAGGTTAGAATGAATCTTTTTATTGCCTCCCCTCAAGATCAACAGATAAAAATCTACAGCAACATTGAGCACATACTATTCACAATTAGAAATAGGATTTCTACCCATTATTACTTTTCTTTGGAAAGCAAATAGAGTAATGAAGGAATTAGCTTGAATGTTGATGTCTGGAATCTAGCAGAGCTGAGTAATTTGTAGAGTGCAGGAAAGTGAAGATTGGCTGATGGGTTTAATTTGGACTTGTTTTTACACTTAAAGTAATTTTAGCTAAATTGTTTGTATACAAAAATGTAAATGTTTCATTTTCCACGTGTATAGTTTTTTGAGAACCTCTTACAGAAACATTCACACATAGTTTCATTTCCTTAAAAGATGCAATTCTAATGAATAATTTGTCTGTTTGTTTTGAAGCAATTTGATGTAAAGCCCAAGACTGTGAAGTTCAGAAGAACTTTTGTATGTGACAGAAACTAAATTTACAATAAAAGATGGCTAAGAAATTCTTTGCTGTGATATGTAAATCCCACTACTGCACTTACAATAGCATTGCTAGTACTGCCCAGTCTCACAGACCACCATTGCCACTGTTGGTGCACTTCAGAGAAGGGCTACAGAGATAACCAGAGGGCTGGAGCACCTCTCCTACAAAGACAAGGCTGAGGTTCTTCAGCCTGGGGAAGAGAAAACTTTGGGGAGATTTTGTGCCTTCCACTACCTGGAGGGGGCCTACAGAAAAGCCGAAGAGAAACTTTTTATAATGGCTTGTAGTGACAGGACAAGGGTTAATGGCTTTAAACTGAAAGATCAGAGCAGATATGAGGAAGAAGTCTTTGTGACACTGAACAAGTTGCCCAGGGAAATTGTGAATGCCTAGAAGTCTCAAGGCCAGGCTGGATGGGGTTTTGTGCAGCCTGGTCTAGTGAAAATTGTCCCTGCCTATGGCAGGAGTGTTGGAACTAGAGGTTCCTTAAGGTCCCTTAAAATCCAAACTGTTCTATGCAATGTACATTTGGATCTTTCGTACAACTGTGTTAGGCACAAGAGATGTAAAAATCTTTGTAAAACATGCAGTCCCTGTAGTTTTTTTGGTCAAAAAACACTGTCTTAATCCCAAAATTTTCCCTTAATTTTCAACAAATTTTGACTAAAATCCTGTGACAGGTATTTACAACAAACTTTCCCTCCCTTTAGGCTGCCTGATTGGTACAATTTGCTAACAGCCTACAGTTGAAGTATTCCTGGCAGATCTCACTCCCTTAATGCTGCTTGACTAGCACCAAAAAGGTATCTGGAGCATCTAGTTTCCCAAGGTGCTTACACAAAATTATAAGAAAAAGGGAAACATAATTTATGCTGATTTGCTTTTGGCCACTGGTCTAACCCAGCGTAAGAGTTTTAGATGTTTTACCACATCCTTTTGAATATAATACTTAAAGATACATGTGTTTATCAAGGTGTAGGAATAAGGATATATATAAAAACATACATGGATATATACAATATTATATACTTTGATCTATACTTTGTTATTTTTTTGTGAACTCATACCAGTTACTTTGCTTTTTGTTTGCTAGTTAACATCTAGTTTTCAAAGAATTGCATGTAATAGTCTCATGCTTTCATTACCACGTGATAACTGTCAACTGAAACCCATAATTTTAGATACAGAGCCAGGATTTCTTTTTTCTGCCATGAGCATTACCTTAAATTTAACTATACTGATTTTCATTCTATTTCCCATACACTCAATTCAATAAAGTTCCCCAGCAAATTTTTATTGTTGGTGCTACCTTACCTACCCAGAGTAACTTAGTAAGGCAACAGCAAATCAAAATATATCACTGCTCACTGGGGTTTTTTTCCATATTATTTATTAATATATTGAAAAGCCTATTTTCAATAGATATTGCAAACTTCCCAGGAAACCATCTTCACTGATCAAAGCACCATATATTTTAATCAAGTATTTATCCTTGCAAACTTAAACACAGTAAGTATTTATTTTCCTTTATAACCTCTGGTAAAGTATTAGAGTTAACATCTTCTATAAATTCTGGCCAAATACATTTACTAACAGGATTCACATAACAACCAATTCTCTCAAATTATATCCCTCATGTAACTAAAATGAAAAATTTCCTTTTACAACAGCCATGTTTGCTTGTCCAAAAGCATATGACATTTACCCATTCATTCATTAGTTCTATTTCCACTCAATAATCAATAATGAAAAGGAAAAAAAAATCATTAGTTCAAATGCATTCAAGTGGTAGTAGGAAGAGTTTTCGTTTTGTAATGATCAATTACACAAAATGATGGAAGCGATTGAATGTTCTCCTTAGAATAATAGAAAAACCACAATTATATCAAAAAGTCCTTTATTTTCACAAACAATTTTTTCTGTCTGTATTTCTGTCTAAAGATCATATTAGACATTTGTAACAAGTGTATAAATGGTCTGCATTAATGAATAGACATTTCAGTCATTTATAAGACTGATAATATTTTTGCCTATGAAATCATTACATAAATTATAGTAATTTCCACCACAATCATTCAACTTCAAACAGCTGCACAAACCAGGATTTTTCCTTGTCTAAAGAAATCTGCATACTATTGTGTTTTGTATCACAGCTATACAGCAGCAGTATTGTCCTTTACAGGCACAAAAGAGACCTTGACGCCATGGTCCATATTTTAGGTGCTTGCTGTGATGCTCACCTTACCATCTGTTCACATTAATCTCTCAAATGAATCCACTCAAAAGCATGCCAAATATAATCAGATTTATAGTAAAAAATATTTGTAATTAAAGGCAGAAAGGAGCACTTGATCACTACAAGTAGTGAAGTTCTATGCACATTTTTACTCAGTCACCTTTAAGCTTTCATGAACATAATTGAGAGTTTTTCTTCTTTTGAAAACACCCACTTGACAAAGTGGATAAGATAATCAGGCTACTGTATTAGCTCTGAGGCTCTTATGACCAAGTGACTCTATAGAGAAAGAACATGATTTGGCTTCTTCATTTCTTTTTCCTTCTTATCACCCTCTACATCAGACTAGCAAAACAACCTATGTCTTTGGAAAGAGCATTAAGATGCCATCAATAAAAACTGCTGAAAACAACACAGGGAGTGTCATAGATTCTTAACACCAAAAAGATCATAGAATCATAGAATAGTTTGAGTTGGAAGGGACCAAAAAGTCCCATCACCCTGCAATGAGAAGGGACATCTTCAGACAGATCAGGTTGCTCAGAGCCCCACCCAAACTGGATGTTTCCAGGTGTGAAGCATTTACCACCTCATTGGGAAACCTGGGCAAGTGTTTCATCAGCCTCATTGTAAAAAACTTCCTTCTTATATCTAATCTAAATCAATCCTCCTTGAGTTAAAACCATTACACCTTACACTATCGTAAAACACCCTGCTAAAAAGTTTGTTCTCATCTTTAAAGATCCCCTTTAGGCATTGAAAGGCTGCAATAAGGTCTCCCTGGAGCATTCTCCAAACTGAATGACCCCAACTCTTTCAGACTGTCCTCATAGGAGAGGTGCTCCAGCCATCTGATCATCATGGAGGCCCTCCTCAGAACTCACTCCAACAATTCCATGTCCATCTTACACTGGCTGTGCCAGTGCCGGAAACAGCACTTCAGGTGAGGTCTCACCAGAGCAGAATAGAGGGACAAAATCACCTCCCTCAACTTGCTGGTCATGCTTCTGATGCAGACCAGGAATGAAGACTGAGCAAGACAAATCAATTTGAGCAACAAAAAAGACAAGAAGCCAGAAAAAAATAGGGCTAGTCCCAGTTCCTTTAGAATCTACAGCCTTTCTCATACCCTGAACCCTCTAAAATTATCCTTCCTAGCTCTCTCGCTCCTGTCCAAAATGCACTCTGTAATGCTTATGAAACTGAAATTTCTTTCTCTCAAAAGTCTTGACTCACTTCTAATTACATCAATTCAGAGGTTATAAAAATTGTGGTTACAGCTGATAAAATTAGGAGACATAGAAAATTTAATATAGAGAAGTTGGAAGGTAAGCAGGAACCAAAAAGCTCAGTGAAAGAAGGTTTATTCATTGTGTAACAGTCATCAAAGTTTTAATCTATTATCTGTTTAAAAAAACCAAACAACCCAACAAACTGGTAAAGCGCTTTTTCATTGAAGACTAAAACATATGGTAGAAAAAGATGACTAAGCAGAGACCCATACAAGGGCATAAATATGTGTTAAACTTATCAGCTATATTTGGTACAGCCATAAATTTCAGCACTTTGTATTTAGCCAGGTGGATGAATACAAGCAGGTGCAGAATAGATAGCAGGACAATATAATATCAAAGTCACATTTAGAAATCACACAAAATACAAGTATATATCAATATCTCTGACTCTAGTTCAAAAAATGGGCTTCTGTGTTTACTAAAATTTCTGATACTTGTTATGATGTTTGATTCTGATGAATTCTAAAACTTTTTATCACTTTAATTGTCTAATTACAAGACAACACGAGTCCCCATAGAAAATTAGGTAATCACATTCCTCTATTTCTCCATCTTAAATAGCAATACTAATTTTTATTACAATTAACAGGTCTAAAAATTTTATTTTTTTATTTAAAAAGTCTCAGATTTCATTGCATCACCATACAGACATGTCAAAAATTATTATCTCCCTCACTGACATATTTGAAGCAGGTTTTAAAGGCACCATACTGTTCTGAGCAAAGCTCATGAAATGAATGCTGCATAACATATTTCTAAACTGGGCCTATACCTATTTCAGAGGTATCAGATAGGTCCAACAGGTCAATAGACAAGGCCACATTAAAACATCATCTATCTTTATCCATTTGGCCAGAAAATTCAAATGCAATTCAGAAGGATGACTTAAAATATTTCATTTCAAAATAGTACTCACTCCAAACCATTTTAGAAAGTAATCTATTTAACAAAATAAAGGTCAAGTGCCAATTAGTATTACACGTGATTTATAATGTTACATTTCAAGAGAAGGGAGTAAAATACACCTGACGCATTTGTGATAGCTTTTCTCAATATATTAAATTGCATGAATAGAAGGATAATGATAATGAGCAGGACTAGGCCCCAAACGATTACTGTGCAAAACACTAAAGAATGGCAGATCTGTCTCTGCCCAGGGAGCTAACAATGGAAATTATATTATTCTTTGCAAATGAAATATAGAAAAGAACGGTAACAAACAAACAAGGAGAAGTATTTCAATTTCTAAGAAGCACTCGCAATGAAAGGGGCCTTAAATATCCTCTTTTAGTTTCCTGAAATGCTGAACTGAAATTTATTCAATGTAGCACTTGTGAGTGAAGGTATTTCACCCCGATTCTATAAAACAGACTACAATGAATCAAATATTTGTTTGAACTGTGTCCCAAACTATGTCCAAATGTATGTGTGGTTGAAAGCTGTACTCTTCAAACCCACTAGGCAGCAGACAAGTGATTAACCATAGTTATCAACTTAGAATTTTCACCGTCTTTTTTAAATATCCTGATCCAAATTAATGAGAGGTGTTATCTGAAGAACTACCATAGTACCATTTGCTGCTGTGAAGGGACTATAATTAGCTTGTAAATTGTTTTAATTTGTTTGATTAGCCTCTACAAAAAACAGGTCATCTGAAATATTTCTTCCCTGTTTTGATTCCTAAATTACTTTTTCCTTGGGATCATTACAGACAGCATGTACGGTGATACCTTAGTTGTCAGAGTCAGCTTTTACAGTGTCTGATATTCAGAGTAGAATTTTCCCTGCTGAGAATCTATTAAAAGCTGATTTTTTTTTCTTTAACTTTCCAATTAAAATTGCTCAACTATTATTGGAAACCAGTAGAGGTAGAATATATTATTCTGCCAATACTATGTTGTTCTTAAAATGATTTCTCTGAGAAATTTAAATGACCCCTTCTTTTGAACCACATCTTCAAATCTGTCCAGAGATTAAATTCTTATAAATTTATAATGTCTTCTGAGCTCACAAAACCCTATTTATATCCTGCAAAGTAACAAACCTTTACAGACTGCTTTTTGCTTATACTCTGTTGAGGTCACCTACTTTACCCTAAGACAGCCGTGTTTAAATTGAACACATTCAATCCCCACACAGAACCAGCATGGTTCATCTACTCCCAAAGGAAAATTGGGCATGTTTACCAGCTTTCTTGACTCTCCAAATTAAACTAATCATGCCAGAAACCAGTCCAATATTTTCCATAAATAACACACTGAAGACTACCATGCTAGGTTATTAGTATCATGATCCACTTCAGGGCTATCAATTTTCTTCGTGCAATTGCTCCCCATGCCTGGTATTTGAGGTTGCAGAGGTTCAGCATGAGAACCAAAATCAAGCAGAATGTTTCCTGCACTTTCAGTAGCTCTATCAAAGGCACCTAGGGAAGTCAGAGAAAGTAACAGTAGTTTGTCTTGTTGGGAGCTGAAAACAGAAGTAGACCAGATAATAACCTGGGGCAAAGTTGGGCAGACAACACTAAAACAGGATGAAAAGACACAGAAAATTGTCATCACAAGTCTACATACTCCTTTTCAGAACATAACTTGTGTTTTCCAAGTATAAAAACTAGTCCTATGGCATTGATTACATGCAAAAGCCACTAGCAAAGTTAATGCCTCATCCTTCCATGCTGTTGCTTATATAGCCCAACACTAGCTTGCAATTACTGAATAGCTTGATATTCTTTCAACACAATAATAGCAACTAAAACACAGGCTTGCATTTGCATGTACCTCTTGTTTTTCTGGATTTCTTTTTTAAACAATAACTTTTTTTTTTTTGGTGAGAAAAGTCAACTTCTTTATTTAAGTGGTTATTTTGTTCTCAATGTTTAACTGTGGTCTGTAAAGGAAAAAAATAAAGGCATCACAGTACCTTCCTATTATTTTAAACACTAATGTCAATTTGATTGGCCTGTTTGTTTAGACATCTATTATATTAACATAATTCTTTTAGAAGAATGTATTGTTCATGTACGTCTTAAACAGTGAAAGTGTTGTTATTTTGTGTCTCTTTCTTAACCATGTTCAGTTCATTTTAATCCTAGACATCACCCAATTTTGCTGAAATGCTGGTTTCTGGATCAGGTTTCTTTCTTTCTTTCTGTCTTTCAACAGTCTGAAGCTTTTCTTTTCATAATATCCTATATCTCTCGATCAATTCAGAAGTCCTTGCTTACTGCAAAAAGCACTGCCCCAGAAGTTTCATTTTGTTTGAGTAAGTTTTCCCACATCTCTAACCATTTCCCTTTACATTTGTTCCTAGACTATTTTAGAACCTACATTCTCAGGATGTATCTGTATAGGATGATGGCATGTCAAGATTAATCCAGAGCCATAATACTAAGTACACACTTCACTCTTGAAAAGACCATGCTACCACACTTTCTAGCTTGCAGCTTTGATTGACAGGAGGTTGTTTCCTGTTACAAGGAAAACAGTAATCAGATGTCAGGAACAACCACTGCTCAAATCAGAGGCACTTCATTTGGAGGTGTTCCAGAAATTTGAGATGAAAATTAATTTATGTTAGCCAATATTGTGATGGCAGGATCAAATTGGAACATTCCAGTGTTTCCACTGAAACATATCTACTTTTAAAAATACCATATTGTATTACAGTCATCAAAAAGAAAACACACTCCTCCTGGAGCCTATAGAGTCTTAAATTTTTAAGGATTGGTTAAACTGTTCCTGACAGTGTGTTAATTCCACTTGGAGAAATATCTGAGGGACATGTGGGCAAGAGGTTATCACTGCAGACAGGAAGTCAAAATCCAGCACACAGCATTAATGCTATGTGTGCATGCACGTGCATGCATGTATGACTAACAGAAGTCCAGAAACATCCAGTGAACAAGGAGTTTTGATTCCTCTGCTTATCACACTGGACACAAAGGTGCAGACTGCTTGTCCTTCCTTCCACAGGCAGCAGTCTTCCACTGAGCACCCAATCGACAGTTTCATTGCTCAGAAAAAGGATTATTTGATTCAAAATGGTGCTTAGATCACCAGGGTGAACTACACAAAGCCACTTTGGCTAAAGCAGTTTGCCTCCAGGGCAATTGTACAAATTAATACCCTGCTTTGCTGAAGTAGAAATTACCTAATCCTCCAGCTACATACTATCACGGATTTAATGATCTTTGCAAAATAAAGTTATATCATCCAGTGATAATGATCTCCCCATGAAGTAAACTTGCTCAACGTTTCCAATAATTTATTAGCTTTCTGTAATTTCATGCCACTCTCTTTCCAAAGTCTCTACCTTTCTTATGATAAGTTAATTTTTAAATTTAATGTCAGTGTGGTATTTCCAATTTTGATTTCCTCTATTGTTCCTCATTGTTCAATATCACTGAATGTTATATCTTACATATTCTTTAGGTTCTTAGTTTGTTTGGTTTTTTTAGAACTGGAGATTGGCTCACAGAAGGGAAAAAACTGCAACACGAATTCAGCTACCCAACATAGTGTAATTATAGCTAGCCAGTTTCTTGTATTAGTACTCATTCCTGAGTCTGGTCTGATTCAAACACTTTGTCCAAGTGGTTGTAACTGTAGGACTTAGAGACATTTCTAATAATTGTCAATGATATCTTGCCCTGCAGCTATCCGGATGAAATTCTATTGTAATCATGCCATGCCACTCAACTTACTAAGTCAGCCTACTAGAGCCCTTCACAACCTTCTCATTTAAGTTGCTGATTGCTGAAATAGTGTTTTCTCTTCTGCAAAGTTTGCTACTTCTCTGTTCATCTTCCATTTTCTGGCTAATAATAGCACATTAAGTGCTAACATGAGTCCTAGCAAAGAACTGAAGTACGCTGCACTATTAATATAAAACTTGAACATACATGCTTACTGACTCTTTCTGTCAGACCCTGTCCATTTGAGAAACTTTGCTTCTCTTTTAACATCTTTTGTTTTTCCTAAGCTTTTCTACAGAGAAGCTGAAAAAATGCTAAAAGAAAGTAACATATATCCTTTGGGCAGATTTCTTCATCTCCTTTCCCATTCATTTTGGAACAGATTTAACGGTTTTTTTCTGATATTTTTCCACCTACTATAGCAGTAAATATAAGAAATATTATTGACAGCTTAATTATTACAGAACAGCTTGGTTTTTCTTGGAATAGGTGTTAAGTCTTTCTAACCACTCGAGACTGCATACAGAAAAAAACTCTCCTGTTTAGACTGATTTACAATACTAAGATAAAGCATGCATGTTTAAAACTTGCAAAAAATTTCAAGAGAAACCTGAAGTTTTGGAATCTGCCTACAGTTCCAGAATTTAAGGTGAGAGTGAATATTTTTAAGAATGCTTTGTAAACTATTGAAATGTAAATTTAAACATCCCCAGGACAAAGACTAATCTCATCATAGATTTACATAAGCAATATTATTCATTGCCAACATATTCTTTACTAGCAATATCAAGTAGAATTCTAATTTTTCATAGCTGAATATCATCACATGTGCTGCCTATATAGGGTTGCTCAGTAGGCCAGATTAATGTCAATAAGGTCAAAAGCCATAGTGTTGTTATAGCTGTGCAGACTTAAGAGATAAGTCAAGATTTGGAAGAAGTAGTACTATCTTTTATCGAATTAAAATATACAGCTGGACTGCCTGCATTTAGGGTTTTTATTGGGCCTGCATTTCCAAAAATGTGTGGCTTTTTTTTTTTCTGAATGGATAAAAATCACTACCACTCTCTGGAAGTCTTGCCTTACTGATATGGAAAAAAAATTAAAACAAGACAGCATAGCTCTGAAGAAGAGCTTAGTTTTGGAAATTTTGACTAACTAGTGCCACACATCTCAATGTGTTTCCTGGCTGTTGCTTAGAAGGAATGAAAAGTACTTCCTTATGAAACAGACTGAACAGAAGAAAAAGTGGTCCCTTCATTGCTTTTTTTAAAAATCATGGTGGGCGTAGAAAATGTTTTACCACTTCACCACAAAGACTTATGATGAAATAGTTTGGTTTTTTTAAAATATCATTGGAATACTTGGTATTTTACTGGCTGAAAAACACCTATAAACTACCAGCCTAATAACAGACAGTGTTCACAGGCAAAGAAAGAATATAAAGGCATGTCAAATCAGATGCACAAATGGACCTAAAATTTATACCCACATGAAACATTTTAGCAAATTCTTTATGCGCATCAGAAAATTTACAGAAATAATTTGAAAGCGCAGAATAAAAATGCATTGCAGATAGACTGACAAAGGTATGTATTGAGTAGGAGGCAAGATATGGAACGTTAGGACTAATAAATAAACACTAACCTTGAGAAAGAATGCCTGGAAAATTACAACATTCAGAAGAGCAAGTACTGAGGGCTGCTTTTTTTTTTGCTAAAAAACAGTTAAAAAACAAAATGGAAACAACTGGAATAAAGAAACTGGTAGGAAGTATTTTGCAGGCAGAGAAGAAAAAAAAAAGAAAATCAGTTAAAATTTGTCTGAGGTCATATGTTTTTTAGATATGATATACTCATGGCACTTTATCACTCAGTATAATTTACTGTTTCAAAAGTTTCATTTATGCTACAATGATTTTATAATTTCATATATTTTGAAGCCCTGCAGGTTTTCTCATTTATTATATGAAAGTGTGTATTTAACTATAAAAAAGATGACTGGTTCTAGCACCAAGCAAATAGATGAGTAAAATCTAACAGAACTATTTTGCAGACCTGTTTTCAAGCAGTTATGTCCCTTTATAGCATGTAGAGTAGGAATGGGCTCTAGTGACATACAAAAGAAACTCTTTGATTATGGCAGTATTAATTATACAATACAATAGCTCCTCTGAGATGAATAGAATTGTTGTAGCTTGTGAAATATGTGCATATCTTTTACTACTGAGAAGCACTGCAGAAGTGTAATAATTAAATTAACAAATTAAAATGTTTGCCAAGCACTCTCATGGATAAGATTGAATGAAATGGTAAGATTAAAAAGTAATTTCACACTTTAAACTGAGACCTTCTGTCATATGTGGCCAAAAGCATTCTACTTTTGAGAATTTAGTCCCACACTGAGCAAGTCAGGATATTGTAGTGTTATTGTTGTTGTAAGAGTAAGAAGAACATAATTACTACTGCCAACTATCCCTAGTTTTCCCTTTCTCTCTTATTGCGGACACACCTTCTTGCATATTGTTCTCAAAACTTACGCTAAAGTCACTTCTTCATAATTATAAAATTATTGTAACTTGTTTTAAAATAACACGATCTTAGATCACGGTACTTTAATAATTTTGAAAATAAATTCCTTCTTGAAAATAAAGTGTTTGAGTCCAATAGTTTCTTTGTGTAGTTAAATATTTGGTTTGGTCATGTATTTGTATTTCTTAATTTCTTTGTTTCATCTCCTGTTTTCATGAATGATTAAATGTGGCAGTGGTGAACCATATTCAGTGTTGCATTTAAGACTTCAGTAAATTAAGAAATTTAGCTTTTATTCATGTGCTCTAAAAGGGCAAGATGCAATGTGGTAACAGTTTTTTAAATTTTGTTGTGGTTGTTGCTTGTTTTGTTTGGGTTTTATCAAAACCAAATCAGAATCAAAATAAAGAAAATCCTTAAGAACTTTTTGGCAACTTATCTTATAATCTTTCCTAATTCTGGGAAATGTTCTCATTCCCTGTCTGTGAATATAGAGCAAATATAGCACTCACATAGCAAGTAACATCTTTGTTATGTAATGGTGTGACATTTTAAATAAAAGTGAAAATATGCATAGCAAGATGCATATATGTAAATATGCAGTGGAAGCACCTCACGAAGCAAAAGCAGAATCTATTCACTAGTGAATGGAGGGATGTGTGATGATCAGGTATTTCTAAAAATAAATTGTTGATTAGTTCATGGACCTCACTTAAGGTTGAACATGAGAAAAGTTAAGTTGATGAAAGTAGTTTGGTAAAGATAACATGTTTAGTGTAATCTTTTAGAAATATATTCCCATTATCATACTTATATTTATATTATTTTAAATTATGATTTAATTTCACCATTACAAAATATTTTTGCAGAGAGAAAACTGTGACAGCAGCTGTTAAATCAGCACCCATTTAGGAGACATCCTCTGCAAGAAAAAAAATTATTACATAAGCTAGAAGAGTTATTTCTTAAGTAGCACTTATTGCATTAGCAGTTCTACTCACTGGGGAGCAAATGAGTTTACTTTTGCATTTTAAATACACGTAAAGGAACTTGGTTCTTGACTGTGTATCTAATGTGCTGTGTAATTGTTTATTATGACAAATTGCTTAAAAATTATTATCTTTCAATAAAAATTTCATTATGGCAATCAATTCTCCAAGAAAAAGACATACAGTTTCAAAACCAGAATTTCTGCAGGTCATCCTAGAAAATTTCCCATTGACTTCTGACTTTAATAGACAGTACTGCATTTCAAAAATGAAGGAAAGCAACTGCAGAAGAAATATAGCCTTTATCTTATTAGGCTATAGAATACAGAAGTCCACTAGGAATGATCACAGTTATTTCATAGAATTGTATTTTAAATTAAAAAGAAAGATCTGAATTAATGTACATGTTATTTTTCCATTTCAAAATGCTTCCCTATTTCAAACCACTATACCAATTACAAAAGCATCAATAAAAGTAATAAAAAAGGAATCATCTAGTCCTGGTTTTGAATAATCTTCAAATATTGACCTAATAGAAAACCATGAAGTTAAATCTGTGTAAAGGATTTGGTATTTTGAAACCAACAAGATAAAGCGTCATGTTTTTATCTACCTACATAGAGATGAGGGATGTAAATATAGGGAGGCTATTCCAGTTTGCTGCTCATTATCATTCTTGAAATGACAAAGTTTAATTTCAGATAGCAAAAAATTGCAAAGGAAAAGGCTGCCTACCACCCTGGAGGTATTTTCATAGTGCATTGCTTTCTTCTACCAAATTTCATTCTACCAATGAATTTGGGCAGTAGTTAGTGTAAATTGTACTCTTCTTATCCAAACTGCCATAAAGGCAGCTTAAGGTGTTTCCCCTCTTACAAGGGCATTTCTTACTTTGATATCTACATGATTAGCAGGGCTATTTTTATGTTTCAATATCTCTGCCAAACACATGCTGCATATAAAAAGTCATTTGAAATATTTGACAAGAAGCTCTGATATTTCAGTCTGAATTATTTTATGAATACGCTTTAGGTAACAGATACTAGATTTTGTATTAGTATTATTTTGGAAATGTAGACTAAAACTAAATACCATACTGCAGAAAAAGCCAAACAAGTTATTGAATCCAGTGGGACCAGATTAACAGAGAACTTTTCTGTGCCTTCTTCAGTTTTTCAATAAATTAAAAACCCCACAGTTCATGTGACAAAGCAGCTGCCTAAATGCAGATTTAGCTGTCAGGCAGAAATCTGTGTATGACTGAGCTCAAGACAAGAAGTGGAAAATAACTCTTCAACAAGGTTTTTCATTGCAACTATTTCCTTTTAAGAAGTAAAAACCAGAAATTCCTGGTTATTATATAGATCCATACCGTTAATTTTCTCCCTGCTATTTTTTTAAAAGAACATAAACAAAGTCAGCTTCTTCTTTGTGAGGCTATAGAGACATCTTCTATTTCTACAGACTTCAGCCAAATTTGAGATGTATTAATATCAAGAAACTGGAATGATGATTCTATACTGCTAACAACTGTTGCCCTATGATTTCTAGGGTATTTAGGAAAACAAAAGTGCAACAGTGCATCACTTTGTCAGTCTTACATGTTAATTGTAAGACCTTTGGTTCTCATCACATGAAGAGTGGGAAGGATTTCACTGCATTTTAAAGTATATTAAGAAGGAATACAAAGAATGAAGAACTATTTTTAGGTGAAAGACAGTAGTAACAGTAGAACAAATAAATACAAAAATATAAAAATACTGTATTTTTGTGTGTAAAATATTCAGCTGATCATAAATAAACTCTGAAGAAAATGTTAGTATCCGATCTTGCAATAAGCTAAGCTGAAATAATCTTCCAATTAAAGCACTGAGTACACTAAATTATAAAAAATATTATAGGGTGTGATAGCTTGTAATAATGGAAAGGTATTGGCTGAAGCAGTCTCCCTAACTGTAGATTTTCCAGCAGAAAACTAAGAGGCAACTACTTGAATTCTAAATCTCACCAGGATAAGTCAAGAAAAACACTTCATATTTTGAATTAGTAAAAATGAAAATATTAATAGCACTTTTCAACAAAGTAAACTTTCAAGTAAAAAAAAAGTTAAAAAAAAAGCTTTAAAACTGCATTGGAAATATTGACTATAAAATTACTTACTCTCTAATTTAAGGAATATCAAAGACAATTCCAAGTGAAATCAGAGACCCATATTCACTGGAGGGAGAATTTTTTTCCTGCAGCAAACAGTAAAAAAAATATAGCTTACAGAATAAGAGCATGCAGAAATAAGCTCCATTTATTTCACTCGGGAAGTCCATATCCATCCTCACACACCAAAGAATGAAACTATGTTTTAAAATCTTAAAGGTAAATATAAATTCTTACAGCTTTAAACATTAAGGAAATACATCAGTCTAAAATGTTTCTATTTTATTTGCTGAACAAAATATTTCCATATCTTTTTTAATTAAAATTGTAAATAATAGCAAAGATCAACTTCAAGGTCTTATACCCAGAGAACACTTATTTTGGCTATTGACTAAAAAAAAAAAAAAAAAAAAAAAAATCTACAATTATCACAGCATCCTAATCATTCAGTTGGTGTAGGACAGCATGCAGACTTGACATCTGTTTTCTAAGATGTCAAGATTTCACCATATGAACAGGATCACATTAAAAAAAATTGCTTCTCACAAAGAGCAATTTACACAGAAGTGAATCACTTATGCATGTTTTTTAAGACCTAATGTACTGCTGGCACTCCAAAACCTCATATTAAAAAAGAACCAAACTGAAACCTACCTCACAGGGAATTCAATGTCGTCTCTGGAGACAGAAAAATTCCTTATATTTAGGTCCAAAATTACATTCATCAGAATACGCTTCCAAATTTAGACAAAATGAAAGCTAATGAATTATAGGTCAAAATTTCTGTAAATCTGAATTTAAGTCTAAATGTCTGAATCTGAATTTTAGCATCCAAATGTCAACTTTTCTATATTTGTACTCTTTCTATTTGAAGATATATTTTTCCAGAATATAATTATGGTTTTGGCAGAAACATTGCCCAGAGCATTCTGGAGTTCTACAGATTTTTAACACCAGAACTCCTGGCAAAATCTCTGTATAGCAGATAAAATTTTAGTTAAAAAAACAAGGGAAAAAAAGCAGCAAAAATCAAAATTCTCTCCTCATCGCTTACATAACCAATGTTCTTTGAGCTTACTTTCTCCTATTTGGCCAAAAATGAAAGACTGTAACAGGGCTCAAAAGTACCATTTCAGAATGGTGCCGTTTCCACTGGAAGCAGTTTGAAGTTTCCGTAGTCAATTGTTTAAAATATTTTCTCATACCATAAGATCCTTTGAGAGAAAAAATTAATCTTAAAAAAATCATTAAATTTTGTTTAGTATTTCATTACTCATGCATATAAATTCTATGAGACTGAAACTACAGTTATAACCTCCATTTCCCCAAGCTAAACTCCAACACATGGAATTCTAACAAACATTATAGAAAATTAAACACTAGAGACGAAAAAGATAAAATTTTATGTTAAACTGTAAAGAAAGGGGAAGGATTTGTTACAGAACATACGAAAAGAGTTTGAAATATTCACTGTCTTCATCATCTCCTCTGTGCAAAAACACCCAATATTATGGATCACCAGCATGGAAAATGAGTGAACTACTTCTTATTTCTCCTGACTAATCTTCTTATAATATCATCCCACAAAAAGAGAAAATTACTCAGTATTCATGAGAAAAGAACATCATTAACACCATACATCGTATTATAATTTCATAAAAGAATTTTACAAAGTCAGTATAAGTTCTTCAATAATACTACAAAGTATTCTAAAGAAATATATCCTTAATTTCTGCAAATTGTTTTGTAAGGACTATGGAACATCATTCCAGAGAAAGCCTAATTCTTAAACAGAATCAGAGGTCTCCAAATTTGTTGTTATACTGCACAATAGGTGCATTTCAGGTCTCTTCCCATGCACCAAACAAACAAAGTCTAAAGATCTGCAATTTCCTTAGGCAATATAAACTAATGCCTTTACTTTATTGCTAAAAGTGGTTGTCTCATATGTTGTTGTTTTTTCTCCCTAATATCCAACCTAAAAATCTCTCACACTTCTCTAAATATACGTTTGAAAAGCAAGTCAGAAATCTCCAACTGGGATCATTATGCTTGAGTTAACGGATTATAATTGGGTGCATTGTTAATTTTACATCTGATCCTAGTTCCAGCTGCAAATTATCCTGGATTGTAACTCCAAAGTCATTCATGAGATTCTCTTAAGTTTAACCCCAAAATATTCAATGAAAATAATAAAAAAATATTTTCAAGTTGTAACATTCACTGCCTATAAATACACATCTGATATATGTACAACTAACAGAACTGTACCTACCAAAATTACAGAATTAACATCTCCATCAAAAAAGCATAAATATTAAACTTTCAAAAACAGTTAACAGGGAGAAATTAACCTTTTGAAAGGGGGAAAAAAGAAAATTCTGAAATTATTTTCTCTGAGTGTCCAAATCTTGCATTCTGTGGCTCAAGAACAAAATAAAGAATACTTTTTAAAATTACAAGAAATGTAAGCTACCAAAAAAAAGTTAACTTGGGAGCAAGGAGGAGATTCAAATGGCATAATTATTCCTAGAAACATCATGGACATTTTGGGCACCAGCAAAGGATTTAAATCAGTTTGTGAAGGTCACAGGAGCTCATAAGAAAGAAATATAAGAGGGTCAGTTACAAAGGCAAGGTTGAGATCACTTAAAAGACTGAGAAGCTAAAAAAGAGGCTTAGATGAGATCAGAAGTAGAATAATTGTTTGTTTTGTTATTGTATTTAAAGAATAAAGACTTGGATTAAAGAAGTTGGAAATAAACATGATGGTACACAAGACATGCATAACTAATTGGATCAATTCCTAAACCAGATAGGCTTTGAGTATTATCTCACAACTGTAGGAGAACAATATATTCAAAATATATAAAAGTTTTTACTCAAAAGCTTTGCAATAAACTTTAAATACCACAAAATATTTTTAATGAATGGGCCTTCCTGCAGGATTCATTTGGATGAACATTTATTGAAGCACTAATTGTCAGCACTACTTTCAGATCTCCATCACTTCTCATAAATGTCCATATGTTCTTTGGTTTAAAAGTGCAGCTTAATGACACAGGAAAGTGCAAGCCAATTTATCATTCTTCCTTAACCTTTTGAAAAATAAATTAGTTTTTATGAGAAACAATCAGGGTAAATAAAACAAAAAGCATTTCAATTCTATCATAATACAGTGTAATTTTGCATTAAGTCCTAACGCAATTGCTTAACCTTAAAATTATTCAAATAAACCACTTATATTTTCCCTGAACTAGAGTTTAGTATCTCTAGAAGGGCAAAGAAAAGGACCAACTTTCCAAAAAGCTTTATACATTTGAGATGTGACTACCCACCAGGTGTTTGTACATCTCTCTCAGAAGAGCCACATTTCTACAGGACAACCTCTACTTTGAACATATTTATGCTAGTATAAAATTCTTTGTGCTATAGGGATTTATTGTTCCTTTAAAAACCTACACTTATGTGAAGGATTTTAACCAGTATAACTGAATCCACACTAGAGGGTGCTGCTATTTTAATTGTAAAAGATTTTTACAGATATTGCAGCTTCAGAGCAAATGTTTCAGAAATGTTTTCTTGCTATCTGGGACAGTAAATTACTACCAAATGGGAATTAAACTTATGATCACACACAGGCTTTTGTGCTGAAGTTCAGGTGTGGTGTGCTGCCCTAGCCAATCTCACATAAAATAAATGCAACCTACTAACTCATGGGGTGTGTCAGAACCTGTGCTTAATGCTTCAAAGCAACAAAATTCATAATAGACACAGGAGAGTCTTTTTTCCTCCCATCTGTCTCACTATAGCTCACCAGACACATCCCTGGTACATGTCAAGTCTTGTTTGAAGTCCAGAAGTTGGTTAATATTTGCTATCATAATTGCACATCAGTGTTCGTATTTAACATTTGAATAAATTAGTAAAGAGAATGAAGAACTTTTAGCATCAGAAAAAACAGTTTGCAAAATGAATGCTAACAGATTTGAAACTGCACAAAATTGAACTGTTTCTTCCAAAAACAAAAGTATTAATTTTTTCCAAGTTGCATTAAGATTGAAAAGGAAAATACACTTTACAAAGTATATACAACTTGAAAGCTTCAAATAGAATTTTGCCTCAGGCTGCAGAATAGCCTTTGCATGAGCTTCCATGCCAATAATTCCATCTTCCTTGATCCATATGAAGCAATATTTATATGCTGCCTCTTATCTGGTCTCCCTGCTCACACTTCAAACTTTTTGAGAACATTGGCTTTACTGGGGGGTCTAGTGTATCATGTCAGGGCCCATTTGTCCTGGTCCACATTTCCATTGTTCATCCAGTACCAAACTCACTCTAGAACATGTATTATAGATAAGAATGAACTTGGAAAAATAGTTTATCTTCTTACTTAGCTTTTACTTCCCCAGAGACTTCTGTCTCTCAGGCTCTATCCAAAGAATAAGGGGAGAGGAGAAGATACTACTCTACCTTCTCTCTTCTACCCTTTCCACAGACAAAAGGAAAAGATTCATAAATACAAGAAAGTAAAGAAAAACAGTTTTATCTGTAGCAAATAACATGTCAAATAAATAACAAGCCTGATGCACAGAGTAATCCTATGAGAAAATGTTCTGTGACCTAAAGGTTATAAATCCCGTTGCTCAGTGTTAGGCCAAAAGAAAATATTTTACTCTAATTCCAATTCCTATGCAGAAAAAAAAAGGGAAAAAAAACCCTCAGAAAATTATAACAAAAATATAGATGCACCAATTAAGGGATACTATGTACACTGCACAGTAAACCAAGTAAACTACTACACAGATCTTAAAAAAAAAAAAAAAAAACCTTTAAAAATCCAGGGGGGGAAAAAAAAAAGTAAAAGTGAGAATTGGAAACATTTCTTTCCCCTCTTCTCCCACTGTCTTCCTCTTTCTGTCTATTCTTGAAGAAAAAAAAAAAAAACAGATAATGAAATGCTTCACTTAGTTGTCAGAAAGATACAAGCACCATTTAAATTTTTCAGGTGCATCTCCACTTTGAAAAGCTTAATTTATTCATCCAAAGAAAAAGCCATTAGGTAAAACTTGCAAGTAACAAATAGCAAATATTCATATTAAAATAGCTAGCAAAACATTACACAAGAATGCACTCATTTAAAGGATGGATTAAAATTTTTTAAATAATACATTTGTATAGAATTAAGTTCTCTGTTTACAGACAATTCTGTAAATCTAATCTAATCTTTGTACAAATATATGTTGTGACTCATTTGCAAAGCTGCAGGAATACTTCCAGTAGTTACAGCTCCTTTAATTTTTTCTGAGACTCTAGGAAGAAAGATTTTCATATCTTCTATTAAGATCACTAGCATAACTTTGATAGTCAAAACAACTATCCACACACTTCACTCATATTAACCTTCAAAGAATTCTAAACATCCCATAAAACAACCTGTTTCTGGATTACAACATCCAAGGGAAGACCAACATTAAGATCCCTGAGGTCCAATTTCTTGCCCACTTTTGTTATTCGACAACATGGGTTGAATGAAAATAAGAATGGAAATTATGAATTTTTTTCTTTGATGCAACTAAAACAATTTTCAAAACATTTTTTAAAATATTATCTCACAAATTAGGTGGTTTCTTGTTTTACTCCATGTACAAATTGAAAACCTGATTTTTAAGAAAATCTGTTACTAAATACAGACTTGTTATTTAACTACTGACAAGGTAAGCAATTAAGTTTGACCATTTCATAATAATTCAAACTATATTTATAAGAAATGTTTTAGAAACAATGGGTCACTAAGCAATTCTGGCCACCACTTTGCAAGAAGTCTGTAAAACGCTATCAATTAATAGAATTTTATTTACTACTATGATATTTATTACATGTATAATCTATACTACCCAAGGCATTTTCTATTTGCTGCAAGAGTAATCTTAAATCTCATAAGAGATGCAAAACATACATTTGCACAGAGAAATGCACAACAATTCACAGAACCAAAATTATTTGGGTTGGAAGTGACCTTTCATTATTGAAATATTATCCTCAGAATGCACTTTCAATGCAGTAGGAAAAAATAAGTCCTTCAAAAGTTGTTCTGTTTATTAGCAAAAGCATTTGTGACTTATTTATTTCCATCTAGTCTCCTTTACTTAAATTTGCCCTTAGATTTTTCCTCAAACACTTGAAACTTCTACATGCACAGGGTTCTATCAAGTTTGATTAATTCAGACAGACTTCAGTGGACAAGTAATCTTGCTCAATCTATTTATCTGTTTGCACTGCTTTTTGTATACTGATATCACGTGGAAAAAGGAGGGGAAGTTTCCAAGTGGCTGATATAGAATCAACCCGTATGGAAAAATCATATTACAGCTGTAAATACATATTTTGGCATAGTTTGCATCTCACCATACAATGTAACTTTTACACAAGAAGATATTATCTGTCTGTAATAATGAAAAGAGCACAACCCAAAGACTAGATAATGCTTATAAGAAGGGGTTGTTGAGCTAAGCAGACCTTGATGTGAGCCAGCATAGTCATTCCTGTACTCCGAGTTAACATTGCTTTGGAAAAAGGTCAGTTCTGTACATACATGAAAAAAATACTGAAATGATAAAGTGAGAAAGCATGTTTGGAAAGAAAAAGAAATACTTTAAAATGCAAGCAATGTGCAGTACAAAGAAAAATACAGAAGCACAAACTCTGAATTTTATCTTATTTTCCTTAGTCATTATGGCCATTTCCAAGACCATTTCTAATAGTTCTGTACGTAACATTTCTTAAATAATCTTTTTTTACACACATGCTGAAGCAAAGGCATTTGTAGGTGTATTGTCACAGGATTTCACTTCCTGTTCCTTTTGCCACTGTTCCTAGCAGTGAATCATTCTAAGCATTCAGAAGACACTCCAGAAACTTTCCATTCTGGTAAAAATACACAGGCGTATATAAAAGAGCTTCTGCTTCTTCATTTCCAAAACCAAAGAAAAGTAGCCATTACTAAGATAGGAGGATCAGAGTTGTAGAACCACATGTTAATGTAGCAGGACATTCCCCTATCACAGGAGGACTTATCTGTTCTGCCTAACAGCTGGTGCAGTAACTCAGGGCATCTTCCCCCTCAAATTCACCCACATGAATTTCCTAATTGGTGAAATAACTCCATCAGGACAGCTTGCCTGGTAGTGAGTTATTCTGGCATCATGGAGGTGACATTCCTAGCTGATAATAAACGTCTTGAAAGAGAAATTGTAGGAAGATAAGCTGGAATTTTTGACTGACAGTCACTTTACAAATTATAAAAGCTACACCAAAGTTTCACAAAGCAGAAGTCTTCTGCACATTCCCTGGAAAAGTGTGGGGTCTTTGCCCCAAAGTTAGGATGCCAACTTTTGTGGTTACTCTCTTGAGGGTTGAGTGAAAGGACACTGTGAACCCTGTCATCAATTTGGTGGTAAGTTACATTGACACCTAATCTATACTATTTCTTTGCTAGTTATAATACAGGTGCCTTTATGTCATGCACCGTTGTTTTATGTAATCTACTAGTAGTTCTTTTGTTTTATCCTGTGTAGTAAGTAGCTCTGTTTAAGGTCTTTTGTCTGTTGAGTTCCTGTCTATTGAATAGACTCATTTTATAAAAAACCTGATCTGTCATTCTTGAGAACTTGTGAACCAGAGCAATTTGGGTGCAGGTCACCTGAATAGAGCTCTTGCCAAAAATCTGAGCCTAAGGCAGCTCAGATCCATAAGTTCTCGCTTGATCCGTAACAGTTGCACTGAAGATGATGCAGCAGCATTTAGTGATGTGTATTACCTGGCATGGGACAAGTCCAAGTGAAAAACACATGGCTGGGCAGAGACTGAGATACGATACTAGGACAGAAATTTATTGTCATTAAATCAAAGCAGCCAGAAAAATGCAGGCAAAGCCATGTTGTTTCGTTTTATCTGCAGAAGAAAAAGGAATCTAACTCGAAAATGTTTTATCACCTAAAATTTGTGTAATTTACATCTTAATGTGTAGGTGGCTCTGAACCAAGATTTTATTTAGCTTGGAAACTGCTAAAAATGCTTAGACATTTAAGCAATTGGAGCTAGTGAAAGTCACAACAATCAGTTAACATCATCAACTAAGTACGGGTTGGCACTGCAAACACCTATCTGAAGCTGAGACCATTAGTCTGCATAGCCAGGAATGGATAATGCCTGCAAATAATTATCAAAGGTGGTGGCTGGAGTAGACCATAGTTAGATATCCTTTTCCCATAAAACATATCCTGAAGCATTACATTTTGTACCTGCAAGACACCACTTTGGTTTGTATCAGTATCACAGTATTATTATATAGTCACACCTAAGTTTTTCTAACAAATTACCTTGCCTAAAAACTTGCAAAAAAGTTTAGTTTTTCATTTATTTTTATTTTGATCTAGATATGAAAATGATCTGGTATTTCTTTTTTGAAGTTCTAAGGTCAATGATAAAATAAGGCACAGAATAATGCAAATGACACGTAGTAAAAAGAAAAATTAAGTCTTCTGAGATTCCACAGGGACACACTTATTGCCAAAATTAAAAGAAATAAAAGAAAGAAAGACCATGATACTTTGTATTCAAGTATAGAGATACAGGCATTGTAAGTTCTTCCTTGAAAATATCGATTCAAAACACATTCTCACTATCCTTACTTAACCTGTCAACTTCAGACTTCATGGAATGAAGGTCACAACTCTACACAAGCAAGACATTTATTTCCTAGAATCTAGGAATACATGTCATTACATCTTTAACTAGGTATGTAAGGTTAATAATCTAAGCAATGAAAGATTGATTTCAAAGTTACCTGATACTTAGATACCACTTAAATTAACGGCATGTGTTAGTTTCTCAATCTAGTAGAAATTTTTGAGATTTTCTGGAGACCTTGTATGTGACTTTACCCACCAGATAGATAGTGTAGTGCTGGAACTTCCAAAACAGTATTCCTTTCACCCACACTGCATTCTGCTCTACATTGCCACTCAATCAGAGGGCAGGCTGAGACAGTGAATACAAGAAAACCTCGTGAAAAGAAACCTGATTTCTGGAGAAGGTTACTCCAACTGCCCTGGCACAGGCTGTTTTCTGGAGAGAAGCACCTTGCTAGGACTTTCTGCAACAGCATGTACTATGTCCACATTTGTAGGGCACAATTAAAAACATTAAAAAAAAGAAAAAAAGGAAACATTTAACATCAAAGTAGGGATGATGGTATAGAATGAAAACACACAAAATCCAGTGGAAAAAATTAACATCTCTGCAACCTAAAATAAACACACGTACACAAAGAAGTGTGTTTCACATTTAGTGCCCAACTCCACAAAGCTAGCTTTATTTTCTATTTATTAGTACTGTCATAATATGAAAAACAAATACTATTTGTTAGGAAAGCAGCCATTACACAAAATTAACAGACATATTCTGCTTCAGGGCATGAATACAAGAAAATTGTCAGACATTAATAATGTAGACACAGCATTTTCCTGGGAAAATGAAGATCCAATGGAACAACAGATAAATCATGCCCAACTGCTCACTGTTTGTTGTTTCACAATCTGTTGTATTTTATAGAATATGACTAGTACAAGTCTGTTACAGCCATAAAAAAATTAGTAGAAATTAATATGCAAATTACTGTAGCGCTTGTGTGGGAATCCATTTCATTAATTTGAATTCACTGACATGACTGTGTAATCTAAATTTATGAGGTTTTCAACTGCCACTCCATGGAGAATTCTACACTTATTGAATTTTGCTTCAGAGGTATTTTGTGTGTTAAATAATACTTGCAGGGCAGTAATGTACATGAATAGCTTGGAATTTAATTTATATAATATATACCAGGCATTTTGCATGTAAGAAGACATATAACCTACAGTGCCAAAAAAAAGAGAAGGCACTTAAATATTTCCTTTTAAAACATTTATGGACAGCAATAGAAACAAATTACTGGAAGACAGAACAAAGAAAGTCTTTGAAGTTCTCAGTGAAATAAATATTGCTTATAATTATTTTGTTGAAACAAATGCAAATCTTCTTCTTGTTAATATAAGGGCTTTATGATGCAAAGAATTCAAGCTGGAGAAAAAAGGCACAGACTAAATCACAGACAAATCTGAACAAGAAGGTTTGAAGACTAAAGCTTCAATATCAAGTTTTGGAAAATAGCAGCAAGAAAATAAATAATAAAATTCCTTAGAATTCAACACTTTAATGAATATCTGGATACAAAGATGGACAAATCTTTGCATAATGTTGGTTTAATAACCTCTAGCTGTCTAGATGTAAAGGATGTATCCAAATAACCTGATACTATAAAAATGTTTCACAATACTGAAAATAACATGCTAACATGCTTTCTGCAGAAAAGAGGAAATACAACAGAAAAGATAGAACAAAACATTTACTCAATTATGAAGACCTAATTTTAGAAGGACAAAAATGTGAAGGTTAAAAATATTTATATGATCAAAAAGTTTTATTTTCAATTATTGACAGCATTGTAAAGTGGGCTTTTCCTCAGCATGATTCTAAATGTTTTGATATGACCTATTTGCTGGTAGGATGCACTAGGTTTATTATTTTGAAAAATGCAATTTTGTTAAGCAACAGGATTGTTTCATTACTATGGCTTAAATGTTTTTTACTGTGGCATAAATATGAAGCATTTATCTAGGAGTGCCTATGGTGCAGTTTTACCTCCTACACATTTCAGTCTTTTTCACATACCAACATGTATCCATAAACAAAAATGAGTTTTCTTGTATCATCTGGCCTTTGAATGAAGAATACTGCTTTGAAATGGGGATTTGGGGGCAAGGAAAGGGACAATTTTGTATCAGATTTGTTTAAACATGACACAATGAGGAATATATTCCCATCCAACAACGAATCTTTCACACTTGTCAGATCCTCCTGTCAGCATCCCCTGCAGCTCTGCTGACTACCAGAACACCTGTCTGCTCCAAGGTCACTGATTCAATGTCACATTACAGTGAACACACTCATACACAATTAGGATTTCAGTATCATCTTGCAAGTGATTTTTTTGTCCCTGTTATTTTTCTTATAACTGATTACTGGATAATTATATTTTGTGAATTGGCATGATTTTGTAAATCAGAGCCTTGAAATCAGTTTATCCAACTAGCAAAGAAGTAAGTAAAGAAGCATGTGCAGACAGAAGTGTCTCTTTGATGGAATGGCTACAGTCCATTTATTTATATAATTTATCTGGAGATAGCATCTCCATAGGTTTTACCCCTACTAAAGCAATTTTTTTTTCTTTTTATTCTTTTCCAAGAGATACGTTTTATAGCTAAAATATGATCTGGTTTTTGTGTTCTAAAACATTTCCAACTACTTGCTATTTAGGAGGCTATCTGTTTCATGCAGAGACTTAAAAAATTGTTGTATTCTTCCTAATATTAAATAAACATATAAATTGAGCAGCATTACATCCCAATGACCTGCATTAAGGTGTAAATTACAAAGGCAAGAAAGAACTACTGCAGGATGCTCTGTTTTGCCTTAACCTTGGCATTAAAGGAATGTGATACATAACTGTTCTTTTCCCCTGAGTAACTGTCATGCTGGAATCATATCCTCCAGTTGTTCTGAGATTGAAACCTTCTGTTCGTGTCTGTAACTATAATTTTCCTACCCTAAGTTTTGCAAAACATAGTAAGCAATTGTCAGGAGACATACATTCCTCAACAGCACTCAACCTACTTCTCCAACACCTCTTCCTAAACCTAGGTCTTTGAGAGAAACATTTCCATTACACTATGTCAAGTTAAACTGTTCTTTCCTCCTATCCGCAAATGGAAAACCAGATTTTATAGGTCAGAAAAGGGGAATGATTCAACTCTTCAAATGCTCAGAGGAATAGTGATGCTACTGCTCTCCCTCACAGAAAAATTCCATTTGTCGCTGCAGAAATCCGTGTAAAGAACCACTCATCATGGTTCTTGTAAAGCTGCCGCCTCTGAAATTCTGCAAGCATTGCATGATTCTGTATATGCCGAAAAACTGCTTTCTACTGAAAAGGAAATAAACACATGCATCCCAGTCTCAGTCAAAACACAGCTAAAATGATATCTCAAACATAAAAAACTGCTAAATCTTCCCCAAGCATTATCTGAACCGTTGACTGCTTTCATAGCACTGGCTAGCAGTTCATTAACTCTACACTCTCTAACTACTGATAGGTCAATACCAGCCAGAGTTGAGAGTGCAGATATCGGAAGTCATTACAGAGGAGCAATCATGATGGGTATTGACTGCTGTGACTCTAAGAGGCTCTGGAAAGTGGCATCTGAAGACTTGCTGCCACAGCTTGCTGTCATGTCTCCAAAATTGACCTACCAGGGATATCTAGGCACAGGTTTCACAAAGTGGAGTTATTTCAGTAAAAAGTAGAGGTGTGTTTAATGCCAGCTCTTTCTCAAGAACCCTTATAATCCTCATTCTGTAGTCACTAGCCAATTTTGCTCTCAGTAATCTGTATACGCTTATCATTTAAAGTATCGCAGCTTCTAAAAGTTCCCACTATAATTTTCTGAAATGTAATTCAAAAGTTATCCTTCTTCACGAAAGGAAAGGAATAAGGAAAGAAAATAAAATCAATCTCATGAATTACTTGCTTTGCTCAGTCTCACACTTTCTTTCCCTCTCAGCTGGAATCTTTTAATGTTAAGAGATGAACAACTAATCTTTCAGATACACAATTCCATCTTCATATTTGATCCCACTTCTTCTAAGATAATATTTTCTCTGCTGATTTAAGAACCACAGCCAAGGACTTTATGGATTTTATTTTTTTCAGTGGGAGAAAAGTTGTAGTGAGGGCTGGTTTTGCTTATGTCTTCATTATTCAGTCTTCTGTTGAAGTCAAAAGAAATATGTGATATTATACTACAAGCTGCAGTAATGATCAGTTAACCCCAGCTTATACCAGGCCTTAACAGAAACTCTTCATCCTGCCTCAAAATATTGTCAATGCAGCAAGCCCCATCCTCATCACCTCCTAGAAATACCATACAATCTACTCTGGCACTCACAGACCAAGCAAATTAAGGCAAACAAAAGGAAGAAAATCCTACCACATGTATACTACAGGCTAGAGAATACTCTCAAGAATCAGTGGAATTTAGAAAAACCATCTAGCCTCCAATTGTTCAAGAGTTTTGTTTTCTGGGGAATCCAATAGATTTCTTCCACAGCCACCATCACCTTGGCTAATTCAAAACACAAATCACTTTCTTCCTTCAGTAAGAACAAGTCTAATACTCAGATTTCCTGCCTAAACACAAATTGATTCCATTCTCACTCACAGCTACCTTATCTGCCAATACTGACTGATCTACAGCATGGCAAGTTACAAATGAAACACTAAATGCAGCACAATTTTATTATTCACATAAAATACACAGATAACATTCTTATCTTCTGGACTGCCTCAAATTACTATGATAAAATTTCATAATCATTGCTTCTACATCAAATTGCATTTCAAATACACCTACAGCAGTATCCTATTATTAGCCATTCTGCTCAACACAAAACAGAAATCATACAAACTACTATACATGAAAAACATGCAAAGTATCATATGCATCATTATAAAAGCAGGTGCTTCTTGAAACACCCCAAAAAAGCTGTAATGTGCAGAAAGCCCTTAGACACCACTAACATTCATTGTGTATCATTCTCTCACACTGCCCTGCTCAGCAATCTCAGACCCTTAACTAAATAAACACACCACTCAAGAGAAATCCATCAAGTCTCACCCAAGTCCTCTAAACCTCTCAGTTCTGACTGTGACGGAAACTCATAAAACCCAGATGAATCTGAGAGCTAAAACATAACTTCAAAGGATGCTAAGCAACAAAACAGAGAACATTAGGATTCTAACGCTTTATAATTCTCACTCATCCTTAACAAAAGCTCCATATTCATCTCTGTCTCCCTGCCTGAAAGGACTTAATGACTCCACTATGTCTGGATAACATCCTTTCTCCTTCCTCCCCCCCTACTCCACAGGTGTCCACTATTTTTTTCTTTCAAATGATGCAGGTCAGTAAATGATGCAGGTTAAATTCATAGCAATTTATAGTTGTTCTTCAAGATCTCTCCTGATATTATAGATTTAAAGAGTCTCCCACGGTCAAAAGGGGGAATCTTTTCCAATTATGGCAATAATTCTAGGATATTACAATCTCCTTACAAAATCTGTAAAGCTTTTATTCTTAAAAAATCACAGTTACAATACTATGAGTGTATTATAAGTATTTGTTGTTAACATAAAGACTTTCAAGTGCTCATGTTAAGAGAGATAAATAAAGTAAACCATGTAGAGCTTCAAGAAACCTGATTACAATGTTCTTTTGTCTACAGTAGAAAAATTAATCTATGCTGCACATAAAATTAAGATAATTATCCACTAGTTTAATTTAAGGAAAAGCATGCATGCCTCTTACTGCAGTAACAAAAGCAATTACTTTTGTGGTAAGTTAAATATTAGATTTGGAATGTTTTCAAACTAAGCATAATAATATTTTAACAGCAGTTACACTATAAAAAATTCAAGCAGTGTCCTTTTATGCATCTGCAAATTTAATTTTAAATGTGCTGAAACTTTATGGATACGGCAGTATAAAAATGATGTTAACCAGCATTTAACAAGCACAGGAAGTATACTAAGAGTTATGCAATTATTAGCTATAATTTACAAATGCATGTAAATTACACAACATAGAGGTATATAACCGATTCTCATAGTGGTTTAGTTAAAGGAGAATGGCTTTTTAGAAATGTGATCAGTTACCGGTTCTGTACTTGCTTTCATTAAGTCAGCAAGCCAAGCTCTTATTAAGCAAGTATGGTAACAAACTACTGAGATTACCTTGTTAATAACGCTTGTAGTTTTGCATAGGAATATTAAACTCACACTATATTTATTTTATTATGCAAGCAAGTAATGTTTTTTATGCATTCATAATTTTCATTTGATAGTTTACAAGGACAGAACCAATTAAAACCCAAGCTTACTAAACTGCCTGGTTTTCATGTAAGAGATATCTTCCACATGACTTTCAAGTTGTTTGGGTTTTCCTATTACAAACTTAAAGAATAGATGCAAGGTAATTTCTAATTGTAATACCTGTTTAAGCCCAGGGTCCATCAAAGTTAGCACAGAAGAGGCATATGTCATATATTGTCACTTCTGGAAGCAACACATCATCCTGAGCTGCAGCAGAGATTCACAGCTGAAAAGGGCAGCTAAGGCTCCATCCTTCTCCAACAATTCCCTACTCACTCTTCAAATTCCACCCAGCATACCCAGCACAGTACCTCACACAGCCTTCGCACAGCCCTTTTCTTCTCCGTAAACAATTAGCAGCTGTTTTGCATATGTCAAAAGCATTCCTTGACAGAGATTACAAAACCAGGATCTATTCAAAGCTGTGGTAACAATGATTCTGATGTTCCAAATAATTTAGCAGAATGTAAAAATATTACCCGAAATTCTGCTTTTAACCTAGAGGAATGCTGAATAATGAAATTCAGCAACATTTAGTACTTAGTCACAATATATTTACCAAATTAAAAAAAAAAAAAAATTGCTTCTCCAAAAGAAACATGCTTCCAGCAGAAGTATTTTAAAATAGCCATCAAAAAAAAAAAAAAAAATTTCCCTAAGAGTTTCTAGCCATATTTATACATTATTGAAGACTACTAGATACAGGGGTGTTTTTTTAATAACTATCAGGGACCATACCATTTGAATGTGGCTTGGTTTGGGTTTTTTATGTGGTCTACAAATTAAAGAACAATTTCAGTGGATTTTATTAATTATATATATGGCATTACCAAATAATAGATAATAGGTACAGTAATTTCACGAATACAAGCCGCACCAATTTGACTAAGATTTTGCTCCTAAACCGGAAATGCGGCTAATAATCAGGAGCGGCTAATACAACCTCAGAAGTGCCTGCCAGAGTGCTGAGCCGAGCAGCTGCAAAGTCGGCATTTTGCGATTGTTACAAATCGCTACTTTGTTGCACCGCGGGTGGAGCCTGGCTGCCTGCAGGCAGCACGGGGGGCGGGGAGAGAGGCGGGAGAGCTCCCTTTCCTCCTCTGCCACAGCCCAGAGGAGAGACGGGGGGGGGCCCGGCGCCGCCATTGCCGCGGCCCGGGGAGGAGAGGGGGGACCCGGGCCGCCCCTACCGCGGCCCGGGGAGGGGGGGGGAAGCCCGCGCCGCCATTGCTGTGGCCCGGGGAGGTGGGGGGAAGCCGGCGCCGCCATTGCTGCGGCCCGGGGAGGGGGGGGGAAGCGCGCGCCGCCATTGCTGCGGCCCAGGGAGCCGACGGGAGCCCCGCGCAGCCATTGCTGCGGCCCAGGGAGGGGGGGGAAGCGCGCGCCGCCATTGCTGCGGCCCGGGGAGCCGACAGGAGCCCCACACAAGCCATTGCTGTGGCCCGGGGAGCCGACGGGAGCCGCGCGCAGCCATTGCCGCGGCTCGGGGAGCTGACGGGGTGCTTTGTCCTCGCCCGCCGCCGCCGCGGCAGGAGCGGGGAAACTCCGTCCCTGCCCGCCGCCGGCGCCACGGGCGTGGGAAAGCTCCGTCCCCGCCCGCCGCCGCTGCCGTAGGAGCGGGGGAAGCTCCGTCCCTGCCTGCCACTGCAGGGCAGCGCCGACCCGGGGTGACCGAGCCCAGTGGCAGCGGCGGCCGGCCCCGAGCGGCAGCACCGTGCTGGACCACCTGGCCCCGTCAGCGGCCCCTAGCGGGCCGAGCCTGCACAGCCTTAGCTCAGCCAGTAAACCCCGCCCTCCCGCGGTTCTGTTACTAATTGCACGCGGGTCCTCGCTGCGAACGACAAAGCGGCTTATATTCGGGTGCGGCTTATCTATGGACAAAAACCGAAATATTTGCCAACACCCAGAGATGCGGCTTATAGTCAGTGCGGCTTGTATTCGTGAATTTACTGTAGTTTCAAACAAAGCTCTACAATGTTTTTCTAAGTGGATTTCAAAATTAATTTTTTCTTTGGAATTTCTGTTGGAATTTCTCATTTCTTAGTCACTTCCTGTAGCTATTTCAACACAAATGTATCTAAACCAAGCTATACCTAAAATAAAATCCCTTATGTTAAAAATGCTGTATTTAAAATATTATAAAATATTTTAAGATTTCTTTTTTTCCTAGTGTTATATTTATTAGAAAAATATTTCTAATAGGGAAACAAAGTAAAAAAAGTTTTGAAGAAACTATAGCACAATTTCTTTAAGTGTTAGTAATAGTCAGATAATTTTTTTCATAATATTTAACATGATCACCTCTTTCAGGTAAGTCCTGGATAAAGCAAAGAAAGCAAATTAAGAAACTATTATTGGAAAGCTTCTTGAGACAGATCTTCATTTTCTTGAACCAAGAGGACAAAAGGATCTCTTTTGCTTCGATCAGTGGCAGTAGTACTAACCTTTTCTAGCTAGTGGGGATCTCAACAGTGCGCATAAACTTACAATATTTTGCCTGTGACTTTCTGACTCTAAATTTAATTTAAAGAGAACATTCAGCAAATGAAAAAGGAAATTCAGACTGAGGAATACAGTTCAAAGAGCACTACCTACTGCATCAGCAATTTGGACAAGAGGAAGTGAGCATTTGTGGACACAACTCATAATATCCTTGCTACACCTGGAAGCAATAAACCAAATCTACAGCTTGTATTAATCAGTACAGCTCCATAAATTTCAGTGATAATAGGCTGATTTGCATAACCTGACAATCTGACACAAATCTGTTAAGTGTTTTTCAAGCTTTAGTTTTTGACATATAACCAGTTCTCTGAAGAGATGACACGGGACCTGACTCCAACACAGCATTTGTAATGGTAGATGCTCATTTTAAGTTAACAGATCTGAGAAATTAGTTCAAGTACTAATGTTCTAAATCTACAGATTAGAGGGAATAGACTAATTACTTCTATGAACATCAAATGAAACAATATTTTAAAAATGCAGTTGTTTTTAAACTAATAGCAATTCCTATGTATGTATGTCCATGTTTGCTTGTGTACTTAGGAAAAAAAATTCAAGAACACAGAACACCAGGCACCTCAATAATTTGAAATACAATATTTAAACATTTCTGAGGTTCTCAAAGCCAAGCAGGTATCTCAGTCGACTCAGTGCCTAAAATTCCATTGCTAAAGTTTGCTGAAGAAAAGAAACCTTCACCTCTGTACACCCTATGTCAGCACAGTCATGATGTGGTCCTGGGTGACAAATTTCATCTGTCAGGGGAAAGGTGAGCTGAAGATCCCCCAGGGCAGGGGCCACTACTGAAAAAGAAAAGCTCTACTCCTTCACTCCCTCTTTATCCATCCTTCTTTTGAAAGGTGGACTTAAAAAAATAAAATCTGAGACTGAATTGTAGGATTTTTAGAAGACATAGACATTGCCTTGCTGTTTTAGACTAGATACCTGAATTCCAAGGAATTAAAGGCTTATGCCACTACTGACCAATTTAAATTCATGCCCTACCTACCAGAACTTCTTTTCTCAATCCTGGCTCTTCTTCATATGCAGTGTATATGAAAGCAGCAAAGTCAATTTCACATAGCAAAGGGTATCCAAAGATCATAATTTAAATGCACATTATAATGCTTCAGTCATTATCTGAATCTAAGTCATGCAAAGGTCTCAATACAGACTTGAACATTATGAAATACATTCTATTCTCTTTTTTGTTATTGTTGTCGACATGTTCCCCTAGCCTTTAAAAATACCCGAAATATTCTATTGAAATAGAGTTTAATCACAATGCACATTTATATGCCTTACACTGCTGACGAGATAACTAACCTAAAATATTAATCAGAAAGCAATACCTCATGTCTTTTCTGACATGTTGGAGTCCCAGACTGAGCTTCCTATCTCAAGCAAGAAAATTGCTGAAGCATTTACATGTCTCAAAAGTAATTCAAAACTCCAGGTCTTAAGGACAAGGCAAAGTCTTCCCAACCCCCAGCTCATCCCTAAAATGCCAAGCAAACAAAAACCCCAAATAAAACTACAAGCAGTATTGCATGTATCTGTGACATGTGACTTTAATCGATACAGATAAATTAGAAGTACATTGCTTCTTGGATCAGGTAATGGTTCAATTTTGGACAGAATTAATGTCTGGGGGGAGTGACTTGTATACAACACAGAATGGCCAAAACAAGATCTATACCTTGGGAAGTGATGTGTGTAGCTGTTTATCATCAAACAGTGGAGAAATTACTGCAACAAATTCCCACATCTGTCTCATATGCAACTTCAACATGCCTTTCAACTTGTTTTACTTCTATATTTATCCAAGATGAGCTCTCCACAATGAAATAAAATGGTGACTATGAAAATGTAGCCAGTCATTCTGCCTGACAGATTCAGAGGTGTTTCTAGTGGTAGGGCAGGCTATATCTCAACTAGATTGCAGAAAGAAGTTTAGAAATTACCCAGAGTTATATATGTTACAAACACTGAAAGAGAGATTATTTTGAAAGAAAGCCAGTAGGTACAAAATTCCCTAATTTCCTATGGCAATAAGGCACATTATAGTTTCAGCCTCTTTTTTCAACAAAAGAAACCCTTTTTTTTCCTAATAATTTGATGTGCACAATTTGTTTCAAGACCTGGTTATGCAGTAGCACAAATCCAGTAAAAATTATAACCCAGGTGAAATTTTAAACAGAACCATGGGAAGGATTTGGTTTGTTGATCAGAAATAGAACTCTAAAGTATATTGATTCACATTTTGGCACTAGTAAATATTTAGCTATGACTTATTGAGTTTTCTCTGATTTCCATTTCATTATGCTCATACGATAATGAGCAGAGTGCATTTGCAGAGAGCCTAATGTATTGGTTCTATCTGCAATCTTTTATCCTCACACCTTTCAAGTTATGCAGTAAGCACTTACAATAAAACAGTCTTCATTATCACTCCTTACTGGCAAGCAAAGCAGCTGAAGAAGATAAAAGATATCATAGCAGGAGCAATAGAAAACAAGTATCACCTCCTCATAAGCTCTCCTGAGTCCAAGTTTCTATTTCTTTCCTTCCTCATTATGTGCAAGAAGTTCTTTAGAATGAAATGCACTGGCTGCAAAATTTGACTGACTACTTGAAATTTTCTTGTACAAACCTGATTGCTGTTTTAATTTTTAGAAGCACATTTGAACAGTTTCTTTCAAATACATCATCATTTCTTGTTTACCACAATGAATTTCTGAAAAGTTAGTCTCATCAGTGTACACAGTTCAATATATAAAGTCCTTTGGAATCACAGTTCCAGTAAAGCTTAATTACATGTTCTCTCATGGTCTCTCCAGTTATATTTTTGTAAAATTCTATGAGTACAATTCCACCAAAGGGGTGGCCTTTCTTCACAAAGCCTCCTTGTGCCTGGAAGCTGGAAGCCTCCTTGAGCCTGGAAGCTGATATTTTCTTCAAACATGCATCAATATATTTGATTAATAGCAGCTGATCTGCTGAATTTTATATCCAAACCTTCTGTAAAAAATCTGAGAGCATCTGCAATATGCCATACAAAATTGCAGGCCCCTTCAGGCCATCAGTATACAAAAGTCTGCTTAGATTTACAAGCCTTTTAATAATTGCCAGAGCTTCCTATATCTGGGTTAATTTAATTAATTATTTCATATTAGGATTGGGAAGCCTTCACAGCCATTCTTTATCTTCATTATGTGCTTGTCTTCACTGATGCATATCCTTAATTGTGAACCAATTGATTACATGAAGTAAATATCTAACTCCAGAAACATCTAAATAGCCGTATTTTTAGTTTACTTTATTACCTGAAAGGAAATATTGATAAGTTACACAAAAAATATTCTAGAAATACTGGTATTTTCTGAACATTGAGAATATGGAAAGAAGAATTTTTAAATTAGACAAATAATTATTACCATGAAGTAATTGCCAAAGTTATTTAGCATTGTTTTTTTATGGAAAATATCAATTGTGAGAAATATACACAACCAACTCATATTAATATATTCAATATTTCCTAAAATATAACAGTGAATTTTTGAGTTGTATTGACACTAAACTGTTTTAAAAACCCTATGTTATAAATTTGTGAGATTAATACAAGGCATCCTATAATTTCCAAGATGAAAGACATATTCTGGGTTTGGTCAAGTAAAAGCTTTGAAGTTATGAAGATTTGCCATCCTTATCCATTCTTAGCAGGTAATGAGAATTATGACAAAACATGTAAGAAACTGTTATAAATGTAAAAAATGCTTCTTTTCTGACAACTGAATAATTATGTGTTATGTATTCACAAATATATATACATAATATTTCTTATTGCATATTGAGCTTTAAATAATGCTGCACATGGGTCAATTATGAAAGAAAACAGAACTCCACTCCTGCCTCAAAGAGATGATTCAGAGGTTCTATCATGGCTTCTCAATTCCATGCTTTACAGGGATGATACCGAGTAATTTTTTTTCTTGGATATACTTTGAAGTTTAAAAGTGGTAGCAGCTCATGCAGTGATTAGTCCTCAAATTCAAAACTTCCTGCACCCAGAATCACCAATTCAAGAGTTTTCGTTAAACAGTTCTACTTTGTTGCATTTCAATAACATAAAATTCCTTATGCCTCCTGTACCTATGTGATTGCTTTCAAGGTGATCAGTTTACAGGGTGTTAAGTGGTTGCAGGTAGGTCAGCAAACAGAATCCAGGATCAGATGATAGGCAACTGAAGATTAGAAGTTGATTTAAAACAAACAGAAAAAGTTGTTCTTTGTGGATACAATTCAACTAGTGGGGTGGAAATTGGGGGAAAATTACCTCTGCTGAAGTTAAGTCTGCACTTTTTCATCCAGACTTTTCCTCAGGCAGTCTGCTCAATCTAGTTGAAAACACCAATGTAATTTTCCTCTACTTCTTTCCTCTGCTTAAAATTAAGAAACATAATGAGAAGTATGTAAACACTTACTATTAAAATAGATCTGCTAACACAGAGAAGTTTGATACTTTTAATAGTCTATGGTATCTTTTACAAAAGAGAGTAATATGTGAATCAGAGTATTATCTAAGAAAAAAATTAGCAGCAATTGCTGTTCCAAATTGAAACCACCTTAGTTTTGTCCAAAAGATGAGAATGTCAGGGAAAAGGCATACTCCTGCTTTCCACATACATCCATAAAGAGGTGCTGATTAAGCATATGTCTGTGTTTGCACCCTCAAACAGAACAGCCAGAGACCTTCATGTACAGAATACTTGCCTTGCCCTCTATCCTAAGCAGTTGTTTTTGTATTGCCAGCAACACAGCCAGCTGCATGAGATTATGATGAAACAATGCTTCAAAGCACAGCTATTCCTGCAAGGCCACATTCAACACCCACCAAGAGAGAGGGAGAGGGTCTTGAGATCCATCCATCCCTTCAGGAATCCTTGAATGAACCTATCAGCCCCTGGGGCAATTCACAAACTAATTTTGTCTTTTCAACAGTCTTACTGATTGTAGAGGACTAGTTTCATGCATTGACAGAAGTGGGGGAAAAAAGAAAAAGGAAAAACATTCAGAGATTCAGTGTATCTTTCCATGCTAATCAAGATCCACAAACTCATCAAGGATAAAAAGGAAGTTTGTTACAGACAAAGAAATAGGATAGTTTTAGTATCATTCTAAAACTGATGTGCCATTATATTACACTTTTTTGGTGGGGAGACGGTAATATTTTTCTCTTATCTTTTTTCCTCATAATTTCATTGATTTTACAGGTACTGGTGACCCAAAATATTTGCCTTAGAAAAAATATCACATCAATTGACCTGCTATGGCAGCATTTCACTTATATTAACTGCTGAGCCATTTACCACCTACTGCAATGTTATTTTCTAAATTTTAGTATCCTGATAGTTCTACAGGTACAGTGGCATAAAAAGTTTTACAGCAAACACAGACCTAGAAAAACATAGTGCTGCAGAGATTTTTAGTAGAAATGTTAATCCTGATATGACTGTAGAATAAATGGGAATACAGAGGGGGGGAAGGAAATAACAAAAAGGAATTACAAAAGGCTTATATAAGTGGATATATTAATGAAAATTACATTAATCAGCCTTAAAGGCCCTCCACACACAACTTCATAGCATACGCCAGTTATAAAAACAAGCTAAAAAAGAAGCTAAAGGAGGGATAGTATACTGCAGATAAACCAAAGATCAACAGAAAGGTAAAGAACAGGGATGAATGACCCAGGTAAGGAAACAAGAGATAGTGAGTACATCCTAAGGACTCAGAGAAGGGACATAGGATGGAAAGATAAAAGATCATAATCACTGTCAGCTCCTTGAAAGGCAAATCCTAAATCAATACATGGTCACCAACCTAAGAAGAAGGAGCAATTTCTGATGAGTCAGAAATTGTAGTCAGTGTTTTTATAAATATAAATAAATAAATATGGTACAGGTGTACCATAACAAAATTGAAAGAGATTAAAAAATCAAGTTATATTTATAGATTACAATCTTTTCACTGTTTCTATCAGAGTGACTAATGGCTCATGTGTCTACACTCACTCACATTCATGATATTCATCATTATTTTCTTGTCTCTTTTAAAACAGCATGTAGTACCTAAGAAGTATAAAGATATTTTATGCTGGTTTACAGATTACATATAAATCATATAACTTGATACAAAACCTCTCAGTTGAATTTTGTTGTCCTGAACATCTTCTATGTTACTGCACTGTATTAATAAGATTACATTTTAAAGAGCTATTGGAATATCTCTGGACAGCTCTCCTATTAATTTTCAAACCTATAATCTTAAGGTAAGTTTACAGCAAAAGATCAAAGTTCTTATATTATAATTGTTTTAAAATTTTAGTTTGAAACGTGGTAGATGGGTGGTTGGAAGAAAAGAAAGGAACATAATGCACAGTCAGTCCTGGGGTTTGCTTATGGCTTGGCAGTTGTTACAGTTTCAAAGCAACTCACACTGCCTAATCTTTCAGGTTTTTTTGCTCTATCCCTCTTTGCAGAGAGTCTGAACTCCCAGGTGGTAACATCCCTATTCACTGAATTAACTAATTTCCAACTTTTCCAACTCCATTCCAGGGCATATCAGTGCTTTCAAATAGCTGTTACAGAGAACAGATGTGGATTTAAAACACCACTTTCATATTTCTAGTACCGCAAAAAGAAAAAAAGGATTAAGATAACAGATGATAACCTTAACTTTTGCACTTCTTTACAAGTTTGTAGATTCCTTTTCAGCTGGCTCACCATGCCATACAGTTCCAGAGCAGACAGACTGCACTTGCCTGTTGCTCTCAAATAGCATTTCCAGTGTACAAATCAGTCTCTCAAAAGATACTTTGTGCTGTTAGTCTGCACTTCATAAGGCTGTTTGATTCCTGTCTCCAGTGGTAGATTTTCAGCAGTACATTTACATTTCAAATCAGGAAGTGAATACAAGCTATTTTCTGACCCTTTTCATTTGCATTTCCTCTGACAGGAATTACCCACTGGAACAAGGACACCCCACTGAACCCATTGTCTTGCCATGCTCTAACGAACCAGCGGCAGTAACACTTTTTTTTCCCCCCAATACCTGATTAGAAGTAAAAACTCCATTCCACAGACAAGTTGTGCAAGTATAACTGCCCAAACCCAAGATTAGATCAGAGATTTTCCTATCTCTGGAACTGTTGTAGTGCATCTGTTGTCCAGCACCTTTAAAAGACACAAAATAAAACACTTTTTTTTCTTTTTTTCAGGTAAGCAAAACAAGAAAGGTATAATTCTTCAATTTTTTCTTCTTCTAAATACTTCAAAACATAAGAACAGCCATGCTGAACTTGATCAAAGAGCCCATCTATCTTTGCATCTCATCTCTGACGACAGTCAGAAAAAGAGCTGCCTTCAAAGGTGTTCAAGACAGAAAAAGCCTATATTATTCTTCCTTCTCCTTTGACCACATATTTCCCCAGCCTCCAACTATTTTTTATCTCAATTAATTTTGTAGCCTAGAATTCCATTTAGTGCAAAATATAAACCAAGTCTAGTGTTTCATCACACTGATGTTTTGTCATACTTGACTTCATCCTCAATCTCAGAGGACGGAATACTTTCTCAGTCTCAAATCTAACAACCAGCAAAACAAAAAAAAGTCATTCACTAGTGGTGTTTCTGAATATTCTCAACAGCAATTTTCATGTAATGACAGAGGATTTTCATTGCAAGAATTAACAGATTTATTTAGCATTAACTTGACATAAAATTAGCTGTTTCCATCTGAAAATAAAATCTGAAGCAGTTATACTTTTCAATAGTTGATCAAAATAAATACAAAAATTAAGGAATACTCAGGATTTAATCACCTCCTTGGCACAGCTGACAGTAATTGTAACCATAACATAAATAATTTGTATACACAGGCATATAAAGCACTGATGAGACTGACTATAAAAGTATTTTGGTTGCACTTCATTAAAAGGCAAGTTCAGACTGAAGCATGTTTCAGCCTAGTCAAGATCATTTTATATTTGGACATCAGAAGCATATTCTGTGGTCCACTGCTCTGCAATAAACAGATGTTTGAATACACTCTATGCTATGGATAACATTAAATTTGCCTCCTGGGATTTACAGGACATTGGTTCTTAATGAGCAAATTTAATACAGTGGCAAAATACAGAATGTGTGAGATAACACACAGAAAATAATGCACAAGTCTATTTTTATCCATGCATCTATAACTATACTTAATATTTACTACAGACTAAAACTATACCAAAAAGCAAATATTACACTGTGTGCCTCATTCTTATGCATTGTAGACCACTATCTATTTATAAAGGAAAAAATATATGTTGGCTATTCTAAAATTGTTATTTTCTTCAGAGAAAAAAAAAAGTAAATTAAGCATGGAATCCACTTTATTGCCATGAAGTTACAAAAATAAATAGTTATAAATATATATAATACAAATAATATAAATAAATATAAATAATATAAATATAGTTATAAATAGTCCTCTTTCAGCAGGCATAGATAAGAACAAGGTTCTCATCTGCTAAAACTATGTTTTGTAAGAAAGTAAGTAACATTCACAGCCCACCTAAGTCACTGGCAAGAGACAGCAGAGTCCTGCCTTGTTTGAGGCAAGATAACTTCATTTAAATGTGGCAGACTGAAAACTTTTGAAAACATATACAAACATATGAGCATGATTATAGCAAACAGATGAAAGATAATTCATAATAGTTGAGGATGGAAATATTCTTTTTGTAGACATACTAACTGAGTTTGTAAATAACAAAACCTTTACTTAGATAAAATAGCAGTTCTGAGAGCTGTGTGCCTGTTCCTTGCTACTCCTCTTGCCAATGTAGATGTCTGTCTGTGCACAAGCTATCTCCTGGCTCTCTCCTAAGTATTCAGTACAAAATTGTTTTAACTATTTGCATGGAACAAGGCAACTGAAAATCAGATACGGACCATTCCACTCACCCACTCTCTTTGTCACCTCAAGGCTGGCTGCATTTTAGAGCCACAAAGAATTTGCAGCTTGTTTACAGACTAAAGAATACATATTAAAATGCTGTTAACTGATTTTCTGACTAAGGGTAAACTATTACAGTAATTTCACGATTATAAGATGCACCTGATTATAAGCCACACTTCCAGGTGTCGGCAACTTTTCGTTCTTTGTCCATAAAAGCCGCACCCGATTATAAGCTGCACGTCGGGGTGTCTGCAACTGTCTTGGGTTATAATACAGAGTGTGATAAAAGGTGTCTATTCTATCACCACCTGTTGAGGGTGGGGGCAGTGATCCTTATCCATTGAAACCAGGCGGGGCATTGTTCTTTATCTTTTCACAACCCATCCTTCCTCCAGCGAGTCATTTTCTGCTAATGGCCCATTGAGCCCAACTGTGTGACTGATAAAATTACTGCATCCCATTGGGAGTTGCTCCAGCCAGGGGGAAGAGCCCAACATTTCTTACCAAGATAAAAACAGAGGTTTTGGGACACTAAGGGAGCCCCTTTCTCTACTGGACTCCAGAAGAAAACCAGATTTCTCCACATCCCCACTGGACCTCCGGAGGGAAACTGCACCTTCTACAGGAGCACTGCTCCAACTGAATCACATCTGTCACTGCAGGAGGATGCAGCCACCATTTAATGGGACTGCTACCAATACCCTGCCTGATGGGGTATCATGTTGTACTCTGACTCTGTCAGGGTTTGGAGTTTGTTTCTTTGTAGTACTGTATTTCTATTTTAATTTCCCTAGTAAAGAACTGTTATTCCTAATTCTCATATCTTTGCCTTTGATTTCAAAATTATAATAATTTGGAGGGAGGGAGTTTACATTCTCCATTTCAAAGAGAAGCTCCTGCCTTTCTCAGCAGACACCTGTCCTCCAAACTAAAACAGCAACTTTTTGTTTTTTGTCCATATATAAGCTGCACCTGATTATAAGCCGCACTTTGGGTTCGGACCAAATTTTTAGTCAAAATGGTGTGGCTTATAATCGTGAAATTACTGTACTTCAAGCTGATGGTTAAATCTGCCGTTCTGAACTGCTTTTAGTTAACCTTCTAACTCTTTTATGAGATTTTGGTTCAACCAGAATTGTCACATTGAATGGGACCTTTTACTTTCATCTGAGGAGAAATCCCAGTCATGGGTAATTTCTGACTTGTTAACAAATCTCCAGAGTATTCAAAAAGCTGCTAACACTTCAAGATATTAAGCAGAACCAAAGATAAAATTATACATAAAATAATTAATTACACATACCAGAATGGAATATCATTTATACGGAACTGCTATATGGAATGACTGGCTCCACCCTTCATCTGTCCTGTTTCTTGTTTCTGTATTTTCAGGTCAGCATATCCCATATCGCTTGTATTGGGAAAAGCTACATCTCTTAATTCTAATGGATCTCCCATACCCTTAATAAATATTCCATTCCTGGAGCTATCCTTCAGTCATGTGTATAAATTAATCTCCTATATTTGCAGCTGCTGATTATCCTGGGAATGCCTCTAACTAAGGACTTTGTTCTGCCTCCTATTACCCTGAGGTAACACAGTATCTCTGTACTCTAAGGTTCACCTACAGCTCTTGTTAGTTCTTTGAATTTGCTATAGATTTATTTTTCAAATACCTCATATAGCTTTTTGATAAAGAAACAATAAAGCAATAAGAAACAAAACAAAACAAACCAACAACCGAAAACCCACCAAGAAAACTACCAACCAGCCAACCAACCAACCAACCCACCCACAACAGAAAATTGTTACAACAGTAATTGTGACTGCTGCAAAAAGAGTTTTGTTCTTGGGTACATTTAGAGAGTAATCCATAATTACATACATTTTGATGACTTGCTACAATTGAGCTATGACAAGTTTAAATGGAGAGGACTAGAAACGTAATGTATTCTGTAAAGTTCCGTTTTAAGCTGCAACTAAAAACTCAGCCAACGTGTATGGTCAAGCACACTAATGTGAAGAGATGGTTTTTGAATCCTGGCATAGAACCTAGAGATAATACGATACCATTTGAGAAACCTATTTTCAAATTTTCTGCATTAAAGTAAGGGATCAAATAACAGGCCCTAAAGGGCAAGATGTCCACCTAGCAAATAACAGAAATGGAAAACATACAAAGTGTAGCACATCCTGCATATATTTAAATAATGCAAAAAGACATTAGAAAATTAATACATTCTGAGGCTTAGCATATATAACTTTGATATATCACTGAAAATTACTAGCAAATGTTTAAGATCACTGAAAAACTTATTTCTGGTAAAACAGACTAATTTTTAACTCTGTCCTGCACAGAGACTAGTTGGAGAATTTCCTTTGAAGAAGCTCTGCCAGTATTTTTAGCAAATTCTTCATTTATTTCAGCAAAAACTGACACAGCATGAAGCATCACTTCCTAGTAAACAACAATACAGGACTATCTATCCATAATTGACAGTAAAATTCAGTCATCCATACTGAATTGTGATGACCATAAGTGCCATTAAAAACTTGGCAATTTGTGTAGCTTCTAACCATGTTTAATTGAAACATTAGAACAGTAAAATGCATTCCCTTAGAATTGAACAACACATCTATTATATATTTAAGCCCATTCTCTCAAAACATGCTTTTAAAATACATTTTATCTGTGAAAGAGTTAAACAGTTAGGTACCAGAGGCTCATTTGTACACTTGCACTACAAAATTTAAATCAATTTGCATAATCAAGTCCTACAAAGTGTTTGCCACCAAGATGAATTATGTCTTTTCTTTTAGTTTACCCTTGAGCTACTGTGAGGAGTAAAATAAACACAGTAGTTCTAGACAAAATTTAGAGTTCTCACTATTCCAATGAATTAGGAATGACCATAAATACAGCTTACAAATTCATGTTTCTGCATAGCAATGGTTTTTTTAAAATTTATTTAGTGTAAATATGTACCCTAAATGTAAAAACACTTGCATTGTTCATATGAAGATTGTCTTGTAGCCAGCATTTAAATAGCTGTGCCATGCCTAGCCCTAATCTCTTCTCACAGTAATTAGTACCAGGCATTCCAGGAAAAAAGTGAGAAATCTCAGATGAATCCCATTTGATTATTACTGTAGATATTTTCATTACTTTGTGCTATTTGAAACGTCAATAATTTCTTAGTTTTATTTCAGTACTGATTGTTCAAATGTTTTGATATATGTCTCCCAAAAATATGCATCCTGTTAAAGTTACATAGTCCATCCTAAGTTTTGGTAATAAATAAAAGAAATGAAAGCTTAAGTTAGCATTGTTATGCTTATCACCAACAGTTCATATATTCTAACCAAACATTTTTTGAGAGAGATTAAACTCATGAAATTTTTGGCCCCTTCTTGAACACACAGATTATACAAATAACCTACCCTGTGTCCCCTTTTTTCACCAGATAATTTTATTCTTCAACTCCTATTTTTCCAGATATCTTTAAGCAAGATAAGCACTTTACCTTTTACTTTCCTGTAGTGTTGACACAGAGAGCAGAAATATTCCTAATGAAAATGAGTACTACCCACTACAGTAAAAAACATGCAAAATGTCACCTCTTTCTCAAGGAACCACCACGGACACTAGGAAATTATTCTTATTGTTACTGGCTGTGAGACAGGGTGATTACTCATGAACCAAGAGGAAGAGAGCTAAATTTATCAGCTCCTCAGTTCATGAATGGAAAAAAAAAAAAAAAGAATCTTCAAGAAAGACAAAAAACAAGGCAAAAAAAATATTGTCAAGAAAAAAATTAAAACAGGTTTTCTGACAAGGGAAGTTTCATAAACTGAAATCAAATTCAGTAAAGTAAAAAGTGCAGTGAGAACAGAAACCTTGACATTCTATTTCAAGAAATACATTGCAGAAGATCAATTTTTTTCTTATAAACTGACGATAAAACAGTAAAACAAATACATCAGCTGGAAAAAATCTGTAAGAGAGTAAGGTTCAAAATATCAGAGAAAGCTTTTCCAACCTTCTGAAATGAATACTTTACTGAAAGCATTAACAATTCTGTATTAATTTTGTTATTGCATTTTTCATTTCTCTATTAACAGTAGGGAAAAATGAATTTTTGCAGTTTATAATTTGTTATTTAATACCCAGTAAATCATAAAAACGCAAAGAGGAAAGGGCTTCTAATTGGGAAATACAGTAAGCTGATTTTTTAAAGGGAAAAAATTTCTAAAACTTTACTGGTAACATAAGTTTAGGAGGAAGTTTTTAGTTACTGAGTCACATGAACCATGTCTAAACTGCAGGCTGTATTCACTAGATGAAAGATCACATGCTACTCCAAGTTAATCACAGAGACAGAATTAGCAATATTTTTTAGAAGGTAATCCATTGCATTTTTTGTAATTAATATAAAAAATCTCAAGCAAGAAATCCAGCATCAACTATATCAAAACATTTTGTCAGTAGACTTTTATGTACCAATGTCCAACAGAACTATGGAGTGAAATTCAAACCTAGAAGAATAAATCAAGCTGAATATTTCACTGCAAAATTAAAATTATTTACTACTGTGTTGGAAAAGCCTAAACAGAAACATGTATGTGCAGGAAACGCCATACTCTCTGCAAGCACCAATCCTCCTCAATACACACACACATTAGTGTACATGCATGCTAAGTGCCAAAATCCATTGACTTGTACTGTGATTTCAAGAACAGACAAACCTAACATCACCCAGCCCTAAATCAAAAGAAGACAGTATTCTCCTCATCCTGCAACCCTTTGCCTTCACCTTTTTATCTTGAACATCCCATACCAACTGTGGCGGAGCATTTGTAGAGCTGCCCAAAATGTGAATTGATCTGCTTTACGATGTTCTAAGAAAACAAACAAAACCAACAAAGAACACAAAATAAACAGAACAAAACATTCCAAATGGCTGCCAGTTAACCAGTTCAGTATAATTTACTGGGTGGGTTTCATGTGCAGTGAGCCAAGGAGGATGGATGCCTCTTGCAACTGCAATGCTGAATGTCTGTGAAACTGCAGCATTATGTGTAACAAACCAGAGAGCTGACTCTTCTGGAAAGTACTGATCTACTGCACAAGTATGGCATGGCAGTGTATCATGTGCTAGCAGTTCCTGCTTCACTCACCATTTTCTACATAAATATACAAAGTTCTTGAAACAGTGAAAAAAATTATTCTGAATAAATTTATTTGAAGGCAAGTGGATAAATTTTAGGGGATTTTAACTGAAAAAAAGGCATTGTAGATAGTTTAAAAAAAAAAACCCAAACCATTATACCCATATTTATACACAAAATTACTAGCACCAGTGCAAAGTAAGGAAGTTGGTTTTACTGATGTTGTAAATATATAACATAAAAAGTTGTATGGATCCCTTGCAGATAAAGCGAGAAAACTGAAGGCTATGTAGTTTTCTCCACCCTCAACACATGAAAGATGGGAAATAGAAAAAGAGTGAAGCATTTACTATGAATTCTCTCATTGAAATTAAAATTCTGGTCCACCTTGGAACCATGTTTAGGACACAAAGATTCACTAAATATTAGAAATACATATTTTTCCCATTATTCAACAGTCCTTACATTTGATATAATTCCCATTCCTTTGTGCTTCACGTTCTGAAGTAACATTCCTTTTGTTGCTTTTGAGCTCTATTGATACAAATGAAAATGGTTTGATTTAGTAACCACAGATATTCTCTCTTCAACTTGTCTGGTCATTTTGGATTACAGCTGCATAAACAGGAACAGTTACAGAAAATTCAAACAATCCCTCTTGAAGCAAAGCTGTCAGAATACATTTAAGTTAGTTGCTTTGGCAGTACTCTAATACAAGTAGAAGGTTCAACATCCTCTCTCAAAGACGAATTCAATTACATAGTACATGACTTTTCAACAAAAGAATAATGATGTTTGGCACGGGCATTTTTTGAGAGAAGGACTAGGACACTTTAGTTGAGTTCAGAAAGCCATTTTCAGCTGTTAACGTGTAAGCATCCATTTCCTGTCTAGCCTCTACTGATAGTTCTAGCTAGACCTTTTCTGTACATCACAGAACTTTAAACAACCAACATGCTAGATACCCCCAAATGGGCTCTTAAACATAACCATCAATCTCCCAATAGAATTCTAATCTTTAATTACAGAACAAAACCAGGTTTTGTTTAAACTACAAATTATTGCCATCAGAGAATAGACTTTTTCAAAAAGAAAAATTTTTGCAGCTTTGTATTCTAATATATTCCAGCACCAGTAGTAACTGTGAGATAAAATTCTTAAAACAAAGATACTTAATGATTTCATTAAAGTTAGTCTAGGAATTTTCTTTGATGTAAAAGATGGACTACTACCAGAAAAGTCTGATTTTTCTAACTTTAATTAGTTCTCTTGACTCTCATTGTCACTGTCACAGTATAACAGCCACTTCAGTGAATTCATCTGAATGATTAAATCAACTCACCATGGAAATTAGAGAAGCCTAGAGACCAGTTCTGGAAGCAACATGCATAACAATTTTATTTTAGCAGCAGATACAATTAACAATATTGCAGGAACAAGTATTCAGATGTAAAGAAACAAACCCATGCAATTATAGAAGCTGACATTTGTCTAATAGTGAAGCATATGACCATATCAAAAAAACCAAATCACACATATTTGAGGAAGGCTTTACACGAAGGTAGGCCACTTCTACCTATTTGTTGCACTCTACTTTGCCTAAGTAGGCTTTTTTATAATTAGTCTTCAAAAAAACTACCTGCATTTCTTCCCTACATTCTTGCATCATTAATTGAATTATCACCTTAAACTTGTGTCACATTAAAATGATGTTGTCATTGTAAAAGTATGAAATGACTGTAATGTATCTTGTAGTATCTTTGTCATATATTCAGTTCAGAAGGCTCCTGCATCATTTCATGAAAGCCCATGCTTGCTTTCTCATGCAGAATTTATGTTCAAAAAATATCTTTCAAGATATCTTGCTCTATTAATATATCTACTACTTAAAAGAAAATAATAAAACTGTTTTGCTAACTCCTAGCCTTATTTTTGCTAACTCTCTCCTATTTCAGACTGATGAAACTATTTTTAGGCTTTTCACCCAATAATCTTACCTGCACAAATATGAAAGTTTACTATTGACGATATTCAAAGTGCTGTGTCAATTCCCAAGAAGGCTGTAGGAAGTTTCTCTTAAAGTTAATAGAAGACTGTAAAAAGTTTAAATAGCTGACAATCAGGGTCAAAAATAATGCAGATATCAATGTTTATAGCATTCTGACACAGACAAGCCAACAGCCAAACTATTTAACTAATAAGGAAGTGAAAAAATTATCTTTTAAAGTGTTGAGTTCATATAAACTTCCAGGGGCTAGTCTGCATATATCCCAGCACTCCAGGGACACCAGTGTCTCCCACACTGGTTCTTCTCACCCTCCATGATTCCCAGTAACAGGAACAACAACATACCACATGCAGACCTGGACAATAAAAGGAAGATAGGTGAGCTCTGAAGAATATCTTGAATATCATCAACAGCTGGAAAAGGTCATTAATTACAGTGATTTTAATTCCACAGAAATATAAGTTTCTATGAAACGAAGGTCACAGTAATATCACCAAATCAACTAGGAAAACACCCTTGAGATCAAGTCCAACCTATGACCAAACACCATGGTGTCAACTACTCTGTGGCATTGAGTGCTCTGTCCAGTCTTCCCTTAAACACCTCCAGGAATGGTGACTACACCACCTCCCTACACAGCCTACTCCAATGTCCAATCACCCCTTCCATGAAAAATGCCTTCCTAATGTCCAAGCTAAACCTCCCCTGGCACAGCTTGAGACTACGTCCTCTTGTCCTGTCACTGGTTGCCTGAGAGAAGAGACCAAGTCACACCTGGTTAAAGCCTCCTTTCAGGCAGTTGTAGAGAGTGATAGGATATCTCTTGAACCTCCTCTCCTCCAGGATAAGCAACCCTTGTAGGACTTGTGTTCCAAGCCCCTCCCCAGCCTTGTTGCCCTTCTCTGGATACAATCTCAATATCCTTCCTAAACTGAGGGGCCAGAACTGGACACAGCACTCAAGGTGTGGTCTCACCAGTACTGAGTAGAGGGGAAGAATGACCTCCCTGTTCCTGCTGGCCACACTATTCCTGATACAGGCCAGGGGCCATTGGCCTTCTTGGCCACCAGGCCACACTGATGGCTTATGTTCAGCTGGCTGTTGACCAGCACCCCCAGGTCCCTTTCTGCCTGGGCACTGTCCAGCCACTGTCCCAAGCCTGTAGCTCTGCAGGGGGTTGTTCTGGCCAAAATGTAGCAGGATCCACCACTTTGAGAAATAATAGTCAGCATCCTCCCACACACTAGAACAGTTAGAGCTGGAGATTGCTTTATCGTTGTCCAGCCTTCAACCTGCAAATGATGGCAGAAACATAATGGGCTTTCTGCTCAAGTTTTGGACTAAGCACATAGGTCCCACCCTTTTCCTAATAAAATAACTAACTCTGCAGACCTCAGAGGAAGACACAACTGAAAACATTTTCCTTAGCAGATTCCTGTGAAAGGGTTCTTAAAAAGAAAGATGGCAGACAGAACACATAGTAGCTGACTCAGGAGTTTGCTGTAATAGCTCAATATGGAAAAATCCAATAAGGGCATAAAGTTGGAAGCTAAAGCATAGAAGCAAGAAATTTGTATCTTCCATATATTACTAAAAATCTAAGTTGTTGCAAATTAATTAAATCATTTTTCTAGACATTCATGATGTTTTATAAAATTGAGATTGCTATTCCCTTCCTCTATGTGTAATTCTGTGTGGGGTCCCCTAAAGTTTGTATCTTCCAATGAAGGTTCAGAGACTAAAAAGTCTGAGCAAGACAAAGACCGTATCCCTAAGCCCCTCTTAAATGAGGCATAAGATACAGATACTTATAAACTCTTGCAAAAAAAAGGGAGGAGGAAACTCACAAAGTCAAGCATCACCTTTCAAAATATCAAAATGCTTGGAAGATGCAGTCTGATAATCACAGAATAATCCTGAGTTGGAAGGGACTCACAAGGATCATCAAAGTTCAAGTCCTGGCCCTGCACAGGACAGCCTCAACAATCACACCATGTACCTGAGGGTACTGTCCAAAAGCTTCTTGAGTCCTGTCAGGCTGGTGCTGTGACCACTTCCCTGGGGAGCCTGCTCCAGTGTCCAACCACCCTCTGGGTGAAGAACCTTTTCCTGATATCTAAACTAAACCTCCCCTGACACTATATAAATAAATGAGCTAGAGAAATAGAGATCTTAGGCAAAAAAGCACATGAAATTGAGAGGTGAGTGAAAAGGCTTTATAAATTTAAACTCAAGAAACAAGATTACAAACCATGAAAACAAAACACAAAAATAGCTGTAGACAAGTTTCAAGACTCTAAATAAGTCAAAGACTGAAAGAAAATGGATGTCACCTGCAGAGTATTCTGTTCTTTATGCTGGTTTTTTTTTTCTGAAACTGCCTGACAAAATGAAGCAGGAAACAGTGAAAGCATGCAGGATGTCTGACCCTAAATACACACAGTGGGACCAACATAAGAAAATAGTAGTGAAACACAAAAGAAGACAGTATGCTAAGTAAAGCATAGTGAAAAGTATGACAGGTCTTATCTGCTCAAATTCAAAGCCCATGCTAGATGTGTTACTGAAAAATTTTCTTAGTGTGGGACACTGCAATCAAAAATTACTTAATATTCTATGAAATAGTTTGAGGTGTCCTATACCTGATGAGTAAAGGATAAGCTAAGAATTTCCAGCGCATAAACTTTTATTAGTCTATTTTTGCATTTCTCATTCAAGTAAGATTTTTGAGAAGTATATGTATATAACAAATTTAGAGAGTCATATATACTTTCCTCCTATCTGTTTAACATTCCTTTGTATAAAGCCAAGGCATAGCCTTATGAACTAATTACCAAGTCTTCTCTACATACACCTTAGAAATCATTACAGTAAGCAATGAAAACCTTAACAGAAACTCCACATTTGGCTTACTCACAATATATTGCTAAGAAACAGTATATGTAATGGGAAGGGTTTAGTCATTGCCTTTTACTATCAATACAGGATCTATTGTCATACAGCACCATTACTTTCTTTTTCCACGCTTTTTACTGTGCTTTTTCACCTTCCAGTTTTACTGTCCATCTGCTTCTCCTTTCCCTTGCATAACTTCCCATCTTACTCATTTGCAGTAACACAAGGCAGAAACCTATCTTCTTATGGGCCTCTACAAAAGACATTAAGCCATTCCTGCAGGCAAAAGAAATCAATATTGCAGTAGAAGCAGAATGCTCAAACTACAAATATGAACGAACACAGAAATATTGACAGAAAATAGGAGTCAGCACAACAGTGAACCTCTGCAGCCTTGTTTCATTTTCCTTATTTTTATTATTCTATTATTTCGATTTATTTGGTTTATAAAATCTACAGATACAGTGAACTGACTATTAATGCTGCAAAATTATTAATGGATCAACTTTTACAGAAATGCATGTATTCTATCATTTCTTGATCTTCTAAGCTGTTACATAAGGAAGTAAAATATCAATATCTCGAAAAGGAAAATGGAGGGATGGGCAAAAAGGGCACAATATAAAAAAAACAACCCTGGGAGTGTTCAAGGTCATGTTGAATAGGGTGTTGAGCAATCTGGTCTAGTGGAAGGTGGTCCTGCCTATTGCAATACAGTTGGAATTAGGTAATCTTTTAAGTCCCCTCCAGCCTGAAACTTTCTATGATTCCAGAATGACAACATAAGCTTGAAATAAAGCAAGTAAAAAATCATCTCACTCCACTCCTTTTCCTCCCTTATCTGTCTTATATATGTTCCACAGATTGAACAGACCTGACCCATTGCATGAAATTCAAACTAATCTATCAACAAAACAAACTGAAGATTGTTTTTCTGCAATGGAAATTTTTAACCCAATCAGCTAGTTAATCAGCTGTTAACCCAATCAGCTAGTATTAAGCAGACTAAATACTTAATCATTAAAAGGTAACACAAAACCAGCTGATCTGTACACTATTACAATTGTTTGGAAACTCGTATATAGCTCAAATCTGTGCAAATACAAGGGCACAATAAAATTGATCTCAACAGACTAAAAGGTCATGTTGTAGTAATACTGCCAAATGAGGTCATCTGCTCTCTTTAAAATTTTCATCCCTTCTCTTTAAAGTTAAATGAGGGCTTAAAGCATTTCTGCTTCTATTCTCCCACTAACAATCCCTCATTAGATTTAATTACTTACATTCTACATAGTTACATTATTCCTACAAACAGTCAAGCCTACTTAAAGTTACTGTTCTAAAAATGACTAGAAGCTATGATCCAAGAGAAGTGTTTTCTTTACAACACACCAGCAATTCAAATGTTCCTTCCTTGTGTATCTTATTATGAAATAAATAAACAAGTCCTTTGAAGTTAATATGTCATTCTTAAATTTTCATGATTTTTTATGAAATGCTTAATCTATTTTATGCATAACTGTCTTTGTGGAATTTGCATACAACTGCCTACATACAGCTCACTCCTATTTTCTAACTAATAACAGAATTCATTATTTTGTTTTAAAAAATTTATTCATGGTGCAATTATTATCCATCAGAATGACTTGCAGTTATTCACTTGTATGCTTGTTTGGTACTCTACACGTCAAATTCATCATGCTTAACCACACCAATCTGAAACATAGGTTTGTCTAGTCTAATCACCCAGATCCTCTATCCAATTCATCCAAACAGACAAGCATGAAAAGAAGACAATTCATTCCATCTATATCCGATCTCCTTTAAAATGGCATATACTGCTCTCTTGGGGTGCCTGCTTGCCCAGCTAATTATAAAGGAAGCCTAACTATGCTCTATTGAAAATTTCATTTTTAGATAGATACATTTAAATAAGACATAACCCAGCCATGACATGGAAATAGGATTATTTCTGATAGTATAGTTACATCACCTCTGCAGAATGACACAGACTAAGCAGAAAAGGGGTATTTGCTGTCAGCAGAGCAGAATTCAGACAAAAGTGTCTGCACAGCACCTTTAGTTGGTTTGCTCCTCTTCTACAATGAACCAGCACTGCCACGCTGGCAAAATTCCATTATTATAAGGTTGGTCTAGAATGCAACTATGAGAAAGCTGAGCCAATGATTTAGTAAACATATTAGTTGAATATTAAAAACTTCATAGTTAAGTGTGGTTGCTGAGATGCAAAAGAATCCTGCTGGATATCAGTGCTTATTCTATGCATTCATGGTTTTATACTGTTCTTTAAGTGAGAATCAGAAGTGCAGTTCACTACAAACATTAAGGAGCATTCTAAGAAATATACTGAAATACAGAACAGCTGGAAATGTGCTGGAAAAAAAACGCATTTCTAGACCTGTACACAAACATCATCCCTTGGGTGTGGTGGGCCAGTACCAGCACAGTAAATTTTCTTGGGAATTGAAACAACTTACGTTGCAAAGCCAAAACTTTGATTCTGAAGGAAATGCAAGGAAAACAGATTTCAGTGTTGGTTTAACCACCTGCTCGTGTTTTCATACATTAGAAGCTTTTTCCTCATCAAATATACTTAGAATAAAAATCGTAATAAGTATGTTCAGGCCTTTTAAAAGGGAACTAATCTGTTCAAACCAAAACAGCGACTACAAAAACTTTAACCTGATATTTATCAGGCAAACATAGTAAGAAGAGACAGTAATAAACTTATGTTCTGCCGTGGCAACTGAACTCACAAATACTGCTTTTTCTTGCCTCCTCTCAAGCCTGTGACCAAAAGAACACTTCTGGCAATAATACATTTAAGACTAAAGATGAAAAACAAAAGAAAACTGTAACAAAATGAAACCATTGCTGTGTAGTCAGCATCACCATTTTTATTAAATTGCTTTTTTAAAGCAATATATGCTTCTGTATGGAAAATAAAGATTGAGCGGGAAGTAAAATCTTTTGGAGAATTCAGTAAGAAAATACAGCCACAATGACTTTACGAGACACCCTGCTCCATATTAGTAGTGACAGCAGTAAGAAAGTGCATGTCATATCAGTAGGACAGAAATACAGTACAGAGGTACTGATACATATCAGCCAGCAGTGACAGAAACCTATAATGCAGTGAACAACATGCACTTGTGCCCTGTTTCTAATCTCCAGGTTAACTTAGGGGAACTATTATCATTAACAAGACCTAGATTTAAGGTCCTATTGTCAGAAATCAGTTCTGATCTTCAACAACAATGCACTTCTTTTGTACGTAAGAGTAAGGCAAGGAGTTAAAATCAGGTCTGAAAAAGAGGGAGATGATACAGTCGAGTCTTTTTGCACTGAGATGTAATCAATATTTGATTTATTCCAGGCAGAACTTTGTCTAATTTACTCTTTACATCAAGAATTCTATGTTTCTTCTTCATCTTCTTTATTTCCTTGACACTTAAACTTGGGATTTCTGTCATGCTTCATAAGGCTTTTCTTAAAATACAAACAAACGTTTTTTTTTTCTTTTGTTCCTCCAGAATCTCTTAGTCAAGCAATGTTACATAGCATGAGTTTCCCACATCCTTACTAAAACGTGCAAGAATGATAAAAAAAGTAAATCAATTCCCCATTTGTAATTATAGGAGGCACTTCGGTTTCGTCTACATTTTATTTTCACAGAATCAGAATGTTTGGAAGAGACAGCTGGAGGGCATCTGATCCAATATCCAACTCAAGAAGGGCGACTTACAACCAGTTGTTGCACCATATCCACCTGGCTTTGTGGAATTCAGAATTATCTACTTCATGACTTCAACTGGTTTTTACATTTACGTATTTTTTTCAAATTCAATGTAAATAATAAATCTGTTCTTTATAAATGAGCACAATGACATCCTAGATCTGATTTTTATGACAGTTATGTGCAAAACTACAGAATTGATTTCTTCATTGATGCAGTAAAGATAAATTCAATATATGCAGGCTAGATGTTGATAGACCTGAGATCTTAAAAAACACATCAATACAATGGTGTGGATTTTTATTTTTATTTTGCAGATTCTGCTATTGACAGATTTATGTATACCTCCTACTGTAGAAAGAATATGATCACATTACTGTGATAGTGCAGTAATATTATGACTCAATTTCACTTTAATGTACGCTATTGCTTACGAAATGGCTAATAAAGCAGTTTTCAAGATGGGGACTAAACTAGAACAATATACATTACACAATAATAGATAGCAAATTACCACCAGGAGAAAAAAATGCATTGCAAATAACATAACTCAAATTTATTAAATTTTTAAAAGTCCAGTAGAATGATTTATAGAAAGCTTGTATGAACACAAACTCCCCAGTCAGCTCAGATGACATACAATACTGGCTGCAAAAAAGAGTTTCATATTTTAAAGAAAAACTCATTTTAACTCTTTAACAAGGTATGTGGCCCTCCTTCTTCGAGTCACTTTTTTCAAGTATCACTAGCTTTATGCAAAAAGTCACTGAAAACAGAATAAACCTTAGAGTACCATTAACATACAACATTAATTCAACAATAAATATGATATGTAAAACTATTTATTGGATAATGGCCACAAAATATACGTTCAATTTTTAGGTAAGTAAGCATTAGTATTATCACCATCCAGTCAAGACACAGGGAGCCTTTTCCCCTTAAGTGCTATCATTCACATTGGAAAGGGCCATCTTTCACTGGTATGTGGAAATGATCCATTTCTGTCTTTAGTTTTCTGTGCCTTTTTCATGCTGCTGTTTCCTAACTGGTGTTATTGCTTATTTCCATCTCCACAACATAACCCACATCTCTCATTTTGCCCTCCTTAGCTTGCATCATTCTACTCTGTAGACGTTATCTCAGTTCTTTTAACATAGAAGTCTCCTCAAAAACCTAAGCCATGGTTACAGCATGTCAGGAATGTGGTATGGTTCCTTAATCATGGCTGAATACAGAGGGAGAGGGAAAGGGGAGAAAGTGAGAGCTCTAGCAAATTGTTTTTTCCTTATGTTAGATATTTGACTGTAGCCATTCTTCTATTTCATTTTAAATGAAATGGGAGCAAATTTTGGAGGTGCTGCCAAGGATTCCATTCCAAATGTTCAACACCCAGAAGAAATGTTTCACATAGAAAACCTGAAACAGTCACACTGCAAAACCATATCTGCTTAGAAGTCTGAATGAAAGCAGGTACCAACACAGCTCAGCAGCCCAACACTTCATCTTTCAAGCAGAACTCAAGGGATTCAAATGATTTAAGGATGCATATTGATACAAAATGCAGACTTTAAATGTGTTCCCCACTGACAAAATTACATAACACATCCCGAACAGAGATTGTCATTTCAGGTTAAAATGTATAAACAGCAAAGAATTGGACAATTTAGAGAAAATACTAAAAACTTCTGAAAAGTCAGCTAAATTGCCTCATCATACAGAATGCTAATTAAAATTACTTTAAACTGTGAAAAGGTTTGTTGCTCATGCAATGAATATAATGCTTCATAAATATATCATAAGGAGGGTAACAATATAAGAATGATGTAAAGTACTCGAAAGCTAGTCCCTTGATTTCTGATGTAAGTTTGCAGCTAAGGAGTAAATGTGAGTCAGGCTGCAACCAAGGTATTTTTGTAAGCTCCCACTGAATGATGTACAAACCTTGTGAAATTCAACAAGGCCAAGTACAAGGTGCTGTACCTGGGTTGGGGCAATCCCAAACATGGATAGAGGCTGGGCAATGACTGGATGGAAAAACGGCAGGCAGAGAAGGACTTGAAGATGGTGGTGCATGTAAAATTGAATTATAGCCAGGAATGGGCACTCTTAACTCAGAAAGTAAACTTTATCTTTGGCAGCATCAAAAGCATCATGGCCAGCAGCTCAGGGGAGGTGATTCTACCCCTCTTCTCCACTCTGGTGAGACCCCACCTGAAGCATTGCATCCAGCTCTGGGGCTCCCAGCACAAGGAAGATATGGACCTGCCCAGGAGGGTTGGGAAAATTATCAGAAGGGTGAAGCATCTCTTTGATGAAGACAGGCTGAGAGAGTTGTGGTTGTTCTACCTGGAGAAGAGAAGGCTCTGGTGAGACCTTTGAGCAGCCTTCCAGTAACTAAATGGGGCCTGCAAAAAAATATGGGGAGATACTTTTTAGAGGGGCATATAGTGGACAAGAGAAAGTGGTTTTACACTTTACAAGAGAGGAGGTTTAGATTGGATATTAGGAAGAAATTCTTTACTGTGGGGGTGGTGAACCACTTGAACAGGTTGCCCAGAGATGTGGATGCTCCCTCACTGTTCAAGATCAGGCTGGATGGGGGTCTGAGCAACCTGGTCTAGTGGAAGGGTCCCTGCCCATGGCAGGGGGGCTGGAGTAAATTATCTTTCAGGTCTCTTCAACTCAAAGTACTATATGATTCTGTGACAAGATTATATGTCAAAGAATTAAATAAGAATCCTATTACAAAAGATGAGACTGAACCATTCTTCAAATAAGCTTTCCCCCCCTTTTCTAAATTTGAGTTTACTGAAATGCAGTTTCTTTAACTCTTCTTCAGTTACATATTGACAGAAGAGTTGCCATCATTACCATGGTAAACAGATGTTTGCCTGCCTTTTTTTAAACCTAAGTATGGAAAGACAATAAAAGGATTTAAGCCTGTTACAATGACCAGAATAATGACTACTTTTAAAATGCCTCGGTCAGAGGACAGAATCCAAAGAACAAAGGCAGAAATGCACTTTTATATTTTCATAAACAAAAGAAGGTATTTCATAAAAGCATGTCAAAATGCCACATTTCTTGTTTGTTATAGTGACAAAGGAAAAATGAAAAATACCCAATTAATTGCATCATTAGGTGATCTTCTGGAACAATTTATCTTCAAAACCAACTGAATATTTTAACAATATATATGTCAGTGTTAAGGAGCATAAGAGAGAAGGATTATGGTTTTAATGATAATAAATCTATAAATCAGATCTCCATTTAGCCTATGATAAACTATTATTTTAATAATTTGTAGTAGTAGTAAAGAAGCACAGGAAGTACAGGAGGAAATAAACTCAACGACTGACAAATTTTCAAAACTCAGAAAACAGCCTTGAACCCCATCTGTCATGTATGACATTCCTCAAAAAGGATAAAACTTTGTACTGACGAGACTCTTTGTAATACACCTGTGGTGGCTTGACCCTGGCTGAACACCAGCTGCCCACCAAAACCACTTTATCATTCCCCTTCTCGGCTGGACAAGGGAGAGAAAATAGAATGAAAGGTTTGAGGGCTGGGATAAGGACAGGGAGAAATCACTCACCACTTACTGTCACAAGAAAAACAAACTGAACTTGGGGAAAAATAAATTTCATTTATTACCAATAATATCAGAGCAGGTTAATGATAAATAAATCCCAAACTTAAACCCTAAACTTAAAAACACATTTTTCCCTCACCCCTCCATTCTTCCTGTGTTGAACTTCACCCCTGATTTCCTCTACCTCCTCCTCCCCAGTGGCACAAGGGGACAGGGAAGGGGGTTGTGGACAGCTCATCACATGCCTCTGCCACTGGGAGAGGTCTCCTCCCACTTCTCCCCTGATCCAGCATGGGGGACCTTCCCATGGGAGATAGTTCTCTTTGCATATGATATACACAATCGAAAGTTACTTCAAGACCCAAATCCTCAGTTTATCTTTTAGGTCCATAATAAAGCATGCTAACCACTTTCTAAAATAATTTATTATTTAGCATTTTCATTTTGATGTTCTTGCTCAGAGCAGTCATTCTGGTGTCATTCTGACACCCTCCTGGTGTCACTCCTACAACAGAGAGACAAAATGTACCAAGTTGCAACTTCTATAATTTACCAAAACAGAGAGAAGCCCTCGGTCATCCTCATGATGCTGCAACCGCAAGTAAGAAAACACCAGCCTCTTTTCCATAATAAAGATGTAGTTTCCCAACTACTTGTAACTACCATGTCCTAGCCTGAGAACTCCAAGTCTCATGTAACAGTGCAAGAGCTACCTGACACACCACTGACTTCAAGTAAGAGTCATTTTTCACTTAGATTGGCAAACCATGATTTTTTTTTTTTGTGAATGCATAAAATTCCAGGCTACATCCAGCAGAATTACTCTTTTCTTCTTTTCTAGGTTTTGCTGATAAACCTCATAGCTTCAAACACCAGGCTTCAGATTTCATAACATCATACAAGATGACTTCTACACCTTCTAATGTAGTTCTCAGCATTTTCTTCAAAAAGAACAAAATTAATCAAGCCATGAAATCCTACCTCCTACAGCAGTTCCATGCAAAGGGGAAAATAAAAGAAGAAAACCACAAAACTAAAACTAAGCAAAACAAACTCCAAAACAAACAAACAAACAAACAAAAAAATAAACACCAAAAAACCCCAAGAATCATGCAAATGCATCCTAATGCAATCATTTAATTCTATCTTTTTGATACGCTGGGAAAAAAACGCATGCCACTAACTAGCCAAAGTCATGTTGAGAGTCCTGTGTTCTACTCACATCAAAAACAGCAAGGATCCGTACAGACACTGATTAATGGTTTTTTAGTAGAATAGACAGCTGATCTCAATTTAGAAAAACAAATGACACCACACTATTGCACTACATACCCATTACCAGTCTTTCAAGCATTCTTTCTCGACCTAAAGCTCATTTTGAATAAACATATCTTCCAGTTTGGCTTTTTGCCAGGTCATCTGCAAGCATTGATTTTGTAAAAAATTCTTTTTAAAAATCTCCTAAGAGTTGAATATTTAAGCAAAGATCTATAAAGAAAAAAAGAAAATCAACAATCACAAGTATCTGAGTCAAAGCAACAGATTTTCTCTATTTTACTTTACAGAGTTAATCTTAATTACTTGGAATTTAGTAATCTACAGAGAAGAGCTAAATTAATTGGACTTCAAAATACGTTCAGCTATTGTATTGCATCTGCAATTCTTACTACAATAATACTAATTGATTTTTTTTTTCAGAGCTCAAAAAAATTCAAAGTTGATAATGATCACAAAAGTTTTCTTGATTCTCACATGGAGCATAGTCTCACAATATTTTTGTATCTGTGTCAGGACATTGCATCCATTGGATGAAAAAATCAAACATGAAAAATAAAAAGGCTGTATTATCAGGTTCAAAGGGTAGTGATTGATGGATGGTTCTCTGCTTGGGAGCCAGTAATACGTGGAGTATTGCATAGAGTTGCCCAGAGAGTTTATGCAGTCTCTGTGTTTCAAAGTCTTCAAGACTTAGCTGAATAAAGCCTGGCAAAATCTGATCTGACATCGTAGCTGGCTCTGATGGTGTAAGAGATTGTACCCCGAGGTCACAACCTCCGTTACCCTATGATTAGGCATGTGATCCTATAATCTATGTCTCCCTGTTTTGTGAAGATATAAAGACATGTACCCTTGTCCATTAAAAATGTCCAGCTTCTTTACATTTTTTATACACAGGCAGAAAAGCTCAGAAGATTTTGAGTAATTTCCACAAACTATAGTAAAAATTATGGTCAAAAAAGTGGCTGCCCTCCCTAATTCTTTGCTTTGACCTCACCCCTGGTACAAGTCAAACCTATTTGCAAAATTGCTCTTTACTTCCAACAACTAGACAGGCTGTCTGAAATATATGGCAAGTAAGTCTCAAGGCTTCATTCTCTGGACATAAAAGGCAGATACATCCTTTTAAGCTAGTATCTCAGAAGAAGAAAGATAGAATAAAAAGCCAGTCCAAAAAAATTTTATCTGTGGGGAATTCATTCAGAGTAGGCATACCACCAAGAATGCTGATAAAATTCTCATGTAAATCCACTCTTGAAAATTCAAATGTTCTCTCTTAACAATACAAAGAAAGCATTTCCCTCCTGTGCTGGTGTTAGCTTTTAACCCTTCATTAGCCATGTAGCGCAAAAAAAAAAAGAATCTAAACCATTTGCTAAAGATCAGCATAAAATAGTTTATGATATGCTGCAGTGCCATTAAAAACTTCAGATGAAAATGAAAGCTATGAACTCAAGTCATTATTAAAAAATACTGAATAATCTCAGTTACAAAATGTAAAATTAAATCAAAGATGCATTAATATATCTGTTAATATATCTGTTCATGCTCAGTGGACAAAGCCAAAAAGAATTCTACTTATTCAAGGACACAATCATACAAGAGACACGAAATGGAAAATTACCCAATATACCATCAAGTCTTTCTTCCCATTGCTAAAAAAAGTATTCTATACCATGTACTACCCAGCATTTTATTCTAGCTGGTTCAAAGTAGATTAAATGTTTTCTTAGTGCTTTTCCTATGACTAAGGTGAGGATTCCCAATTCAAGAGCCATGGCTCAACAGAATCACTGACAAATTTCAGAAGTTCACAATCACTCTGCTATTTTAAGTGGAAAAAAAGTCCTACTGAAAACAGAAAAGTAAACTTAGAGGGAAAAAAAGTCTCAATATTGAAAAGATGAGAATTATATGCTAGCATATAACTGTGTTTTTAGAAACTTACAGCATTTTTATAGTAAGTGATTGGGAAATTTTTGTCATTTTGCACTAGTCCCAAACAATTTTTAATTTTCACATAGACAAAATTGTGTTAGGGAGTTTATGTAATAGAGGATGGGCCAAAGGCAGCAACCCTTCTTTCACAGGCATATACTGTGCCTGTCATATATATATCAGAATTCTACAAAATAAAAACTACCATGTTTATAAATTTCTGTGCACAAGGGAAACACTGAACTTGCTCGCAAGCCATTTAGTATTGCAGTGCTACTGGGCAATGTTATATTTAGTGAAAAGACTTTTTTATTGGTTCATTACCATCTCCCAATGACAGCGTTCTATTTTTGACTATTTGACAAAAAACAAAACACACATTTTACAACAGCAAGATATAACAAATAGTAGTACTATCTCCAATATCTTTTCCAATCAAAAATCACTCAATCAAAAAGCTCTTATCTTTCTTTGGCTATTTCACTTCAAGCATTTGGTACAACTATGGACTGAACTAAGCTTTATCCATTATTTGTACTTGTAACTCCCATTTTTGGTTATGCAAAATACAGTGAGGTTGTGAAGTTTGGTGCCAGGAGAAAGAATGAACACCAATCCCAACACTTTCCTGAGACCTAAACATGCAATGACAATGAAAAATCTCTAGAAAGTCTGCCTATTTCCATTTATTATAATTTAAATGTTAGAAAAGCATTACCTGATGTGTTAAGCTGTTTCTGTACTATAAATGCTTCCCCTTCTAAAATTCTGAATTCCCACATTTGTGTAGGAACATAATATATAGCAGCAACTTACAAATCCCTAAGGGAATCATGTCAATTGGCATTTTAAAAATTAATTCAGTGACCTACAATAATATGAGTTTCTTATGCATAATATTTGTCGGTAGGCAATGTGGGAAGTTCTGAATTCATTTAGGGAGCCAAAGCTTTATGAAGGCAAACAAAAATATTCTTGACTGCTTCTTCTAACTTGGTGTCTTCTGGTGAATGTCTCTAATATAAGAAGGAAAAACTGAATATATGAAAGGGATCTGCATGCAGTGTGGTTAATATTTAAAACAGAAAAGAAAAAAGAATAAAAATTTTTGGCAGTATATGCCCAGCCAGCTACATTATTGACCTGGTGGGACATTCCGACCTTGTAGAAATTTTGCAAATCTTCTGAAAACTATAGCATGGTAGGTCTTGTATGCGCTTGCACAGATAATTTTTAGTCACTATAAAGAAAATTTGCAACCATAAGCAGGACTTTGGGGCAGAAGATCCCATCTAAAAAGGCTTAATGCCTAATTATATCAGCACTCCCTCTTCTGACCTTACATGTCAGTGAAATGTCAGAGCAGCAGTTCACAGAATGGTTTGTGTAAACAACCCCCACACAGAGCTGCAGATCATTTTCCACAGTTTCCTGTAGTAAGTAGAAACATGTTTTTTCATCTTATTCCCATTGCTTCGTAAAGCATGTTATATTGTGCACATGAGTTTGGTTTATCAATAAAAGAGAGCTAAATTTAGGTATCAGTGTATATGAAAACAGAGCATATTCTAAGCAAGGATGAGATACCCATATTATTATAATACACTCAAATAACAGAATATTCAATATATTAAACATTTGCAAAAAAACCAAAATATAGTCACATGAAGACAGAAGCAGAGTAGTCATTTCTTGAAACTTAAGGGAAAAGTTTCAACTTTTAACTTCAAAATCCTGATTATGAAGCTGCTCTTCAACATTTAAATGTCACAGACAAGAACCAGTGTCTTTTGTTATGAAAGCATAATAGTTTACATCTGAACTATCTATTTAAAATGAAGTACCTATAGAAAAAAACTGCAAGAAGTGATTATTATTCCATGAAAGGATAATACAGCCTATATTTTCAAATTTCCTATTTTTTCATGCAATCTGAGACAGTAAACAGTTCAGAACATACTTTGCATGCAATTAATTACCATATGTCCTCTAAGGATAGATTCCATTTCCAAATAATACTAAAAATATTTGATATAGTGTATAGGAACTCTTTTCAATTTATACAGGGCATTTATTACTTATCACTGGATAAATATTACATTTCTCCCTCAAGCAAGCAACTACAAAACATCCCCACTCAAGTACTATTCTCTATTCTTTTCCAGACTACAATAAATTTTTAAAACTACAAGCCTTTGCCACTGCACAACGGCCACTATCACAGAAAAAACAATTTAAAGAAATCTAATAACATAGTAAGATAAAAACAATACAGACAGATTAATTTCCTACAAAGGATTAGTTTGTGGGGTGTTTGGTGGTTTGTTTTGATTCGGTTTGCTTTTAGTTTGTTTTTTTTTTAATATGTTCTTTACTTAACGGTCAGTTTCTGGTCGTAAAATTTGTTTCATTCAGGCAGAGTTGCACTCTATCAGTCACAGTCACAATTCAGCAGAATTAGTCACTTTCTCTGTAGTGATGTCAGCAAGCCTATTCAGAAATAAGTAGTAAAATTTCTTGTGCAAATGGGCAAGAAAATTAGCATCTCCCTACATTGCAGACTCTCAAATATAGGGACTGAACTTCAATAACACTTGCTCATTTAATACTTTTTTGTTCTACTCAATGCTACATAATACAAAACTAGAACTCACACAAGACTTCATCACTGGACATACTCAAAATGCCTTTTTAAGTGCCTTCACAACTTGATCTAACATTAGCTCTGACTTAGGCATGTTTTTGGATTCAAAGTTGTAAGTCTATCAATTCACAGTTAGGAACTAGTTTATGATTATCAGAGAAATTAGGAAGACAGACACCTAAGAATGAGAGAGAAGAAATAACAGCAGTGCAAGAACTAAAGGCCACTAATAAGCTGAAACTAATCTTACACTGATGGATGGTAAGAAGAAAGTCAAGTAAGTATCTGGCATCTGTAGGAGAAAAGCTGGAATCCACATTAAGTAAAAAATAAATTTCAATAATAACTACATTTTTATTTCTGCTGAACTTGCAGCTACTGATGAAAACCAGTTAGAGAGCAAGACTGAAAGTGCAAACTTTGAACTGAAATTACAATAATGCTGCAAAAAAGAAGAGACACTTTTGAAAGATTGCAAATGAAAAAAATGTGAAATAATTCCATGAAGAATCTTTTCTCAATTTTAAACTAATAAGTCAGACCTATAATTAAGGTAGTTGGCAGATTTCGTTACAGAAGATAAATAATAGCTCAGTTCAGTTATTCAAAGCTGCATGATGGAGGGCAAGACACAAGTAACTAACAAAAGATATGACTTCACACTTAGAAAAGAGTGGTATGTGATACAGAAGGCTCCAGAAATCCCTCAGGACAAAAATAAAATGCCCAAAAGAAAAGGAAGGGGGGAAAAAAACAAACAAACAAAAAACCAAATATATTTACGTTGGGGGCAGGAAAAAAGAAAACTAATACAAAGAAAAAGCTTAGGAAAGCCCTCACAAAAGAAATACTGCTAGAAATATTATAAGATGAGAATATGGGATGTAGGGCACAGTATTTGCTAAAAAACATACAACTGCAGGCAATGCAACCAAGACCTGCCAACTCACAGAAAAGTGAAAAAAGTCACATCTAGCAAGCAGATGGATGTACAATGCATTCAAAAAGCAGCAGACATAACACTGCATGCCTGCTTAGAGGTAAACTTCTAAGATCAAACCTGGAAAGTGGTACTTCTTCAAAATAAGAATGTTTCGTGAATTCAGAGTTGAATTTAAGCAATCTTAGATAAATGTAATTTCTGGAAAATTCTTTAAACAAGTACTAGACTCAAAGCTGGATATAGAAGACAACTAAATTTGAGAGCTTAGAGTAAACAAGCAATTTTAAGTCTTAGATGAGTCCAAACTAAGTTGGCAAAACTCGAACTAGACAAGTTTTTTCTTTTCAACTGTCATGATAAACAGTAGTAATACAATCTTTTAGAACTTTGAAAGTTTTAAATCTTTTTTAATAAAAATACAGAAAAATATATAAGTAGAAAACTGTATTGAAATATCAAGAGTCTAGTGACCCTTTATTCCTAAAATATGTTTTTCTCCAAAAAAATATTATACCCTCTACTACTTCTACCTCAGGAAAAGAAGCATAAATTGGAATTAATTGTACCAAGATGAGTTGAATGCTATGAGAAAAACTTCAAAAAAATTCTGTAATGTTGCAAATATTTTAATCAATGTATAGAATACAGGTACAAGTGGAAACTGCAATCTCTTCTTCCGCTGTCCATCCCATTTAATCTGGGCCAGGCTGTCCCAATGCACCCTCTTGCTCTGGGAAACATGAGAGCTGAGAAAGGCCTGAGCAATGAGGCACAACAGCTGCACAGACACAGCCCCTCCTTCTTGCAGATCAGGCTCTCAGGTTAGCACAAGGAGCAGTCAGGATACAAGGACTATAGCTTTAAAAAAGAAACCAGTAGAGACAAGAGGAAGATTCTTCTTTCTGAACTTCAAGTGCCAAAGACAAAACTATTTATCTGCCCATAGAAACAAAACACTGCTTAGGAAAAAAGGGAGCACTGGAATAACTTAAAGCTATAATGAAGGAAAATCTTCCTCAGAAAGCCCAAATTATGGAACATGTTTTCTAGCATTTGCTAGTAAAACAATGGGCATTTATCTTTAACCAAGTAGCCAAAACACTGTAATATGGCCATTGTTTCTTTTGCCTCAGATTTAATACATAATTTCAGCCATATGTGTATACAACAACAAACTAATTAAAGAACTCACCTGGAAAATAAAAACTAGATGGATGAGGTTTTTCTTCTAGACAGCAACACAGCTTTTACACAAAATCAGACTCCAATTGGGAAATAATATTTAAAGAAAAACTTTTCTTTTATCCTCAGGAAGGATACAGATTACTTCATGTCAACCGAAAAAGTTTATAGTAAAGGGAAAATGTGGGCTGAAATCCTCCAAGATAAATGTCTATCTGATGACAAATAATCCAAGTTCATTCAACTTTACACAGCACATTCTTCACTGCAAAAATAAGGCAGAGAAAGAAAAGAGAAAAGAAGAGAGAAAAAGAGTACATGAGGAGAGAGGGGGGAAAAGGAGACTGATGGTTTTTAAATTCTGAAGCAGGATGAAATTCCAAATATAAATTAAGTTGAAATAACAAAACAAGGCTTTCTTTATTCTGTCAACAGAGGTCATTTCTTTCCTCCTTGTTATATCAGTATCATGAAAACAGCAGCTGATTTTCACAGGATGGAAGTAAAATTAAGCAGCCTTACTTGGCAGCTTAATTGCTGATCAGAAAAAGACAGCTTCAGTTAATAAAAGATTTTGCTCTGCATCTCAGTGAATCAGCCTTGTTCTAAATTTCACATAGACACTGATAAGCAATCACAGCTTAATTTCTTTTTCTATGAAACAGTTTTTGTTACGGTACGTATGAGCAGATCAGACTCCTAACTCATACAATATTCACCTTGGTACTTAATACAAGCTAAAAACAAGCTAAAATTACATTCTGTTAGTATGATACACTGTCACAATAAAAATGTAGCCACAGCAGCCAGAGATTTGTTGGCAGAAATGTTTTTGTCAATCAAAATTCAAATGGTAAAATAATTATAGATACTGCTTTCCATTCAGAAGGTAACTTTACAGATCTATATGCAAATTTATAATTAAAAAAAGTTTTTCATATCTACAAGCAATATTTAGAATATATATTTGCTTAATATAGAGACTCTAGTTTAATTATTTTTTTTTTTTTTGCATTATAAACTGATATGAGTCTTATTTAGCAGGAAATCAATTACTGCCCTTAATTCCATCTGAGTATGACTGGTCTGCCCAGAAAGCAATAGATCAACTATAAATTTATGGCTCAATATGGATACCAGCCCACAGCTAAAAATGTGCAGCTCTATATAACCAAGCACATTAAGCAGTCCCCCGAGGTAACGTAGAAGCAGAAGTAACTCACATAATTCAGCACACACCACAGAAAGAAGTCTTTCTGCTGCGTCTGTTCACCTTCTTTGGTCCAATCCATTTTGAAAAGAAGTTGTGCATATTGTCAACATAATGAATGGAATCTCAAGACTCCTCATAAATTTTAAATGTCCTAAGGGTTTTTTTCCTTCACCATCATGTGAAATCTGAGTACTTAATCTGAGTATGCTTAAACTGAGCTGGGATGGGGAAAGGAGGGTGGGGGGTGTTTTTAAATTAAATTATATATTTTGAAAAATGTGGTTTTTTATTGTCTACATCAACACTCTATAAAATGCCTGAAAGTAAAAACATTCTGCAATATTATAGCTGTGTTTTCTTAGCCTTGTTTTACTGTATAATCCCCTCAAACTTCACTGGTTTTCATTGCAGTAGCAGTTCTTCCCATATACCTTCCATCATGCCTTAGAGATTCTATTATTTTAGTATGAAGAACAATATAAAAAGAAAATATTTATAAAATGTACCATGAAATTCCTTAAAGAATGGGGTTTTATATCATTCTAAGAAAATAATCTCTAAAATAAACATCACTTCATAGTAAATACAGGATAAGAATTGTGCATGTCTTCTGTCAAATGTAGTAACACCAAATATATTTTATTCTTTGTAAAGTAAATGTTCCCTAGAATAATCCTTTCGAAGAAGGAAGCTTTGCTGGGTTATTTTTGTAACTGAACTAGAAAGCAATGAAGTGAGTATGTCAGTGTTGGCCAGTTGGGTATATTTAGCAAAACAAAATCTTTGTTCCTCTTGCTCAGCAGCCTTGAATATTGTCAGGACACTCTTTTTTCGGTAAAAGGAAAATATTTGAGAGGCTGAGAATTTCTAAAGTTAAATCAATATCTGTAAAAAAGAAATCAACTGTGTAATAAAAAATGCAAAACCAGATTCACTTAACTTTAAAAACTACCATTTTCTTGGATACACCTTGGTCTTCTCCCAGAACCATTACTACTTCTGCTAAATTTAACAGACATTACAAAGGTATCAGCAGTATTTTTAAACAACAAATAAAAATATTCAATTATGAATCATATATGAGGAATTAAAAAAAAAAGAGCACAGATGTAGAGTTCTTTGTGGCTTTTCTTCTGTCATCTGGGAAAAAATATTTTTATAAGATTTCATAGTGAACTTTGATGTTTCATAGCAGAATTTGAAATTATCATGAAAAAACCCTACATCGAGCCAATACATGTATCTACAGGCATATTTCTCACTATAATAGCAGTAAAGTTTAATTTTTGAATTATGTGAATCTTTCCCCTGCTTTCTTATATTGCATCAATTTCACAAAGTGAATTTCACAGGTACAAGTTAGCAATATGAAAAACATAGCAGAAGTAACGTAAATAAAAGTTTAATTAACATATGTCATTTTAAGCGCACCATCACTAAATAAACATGGATATAAGGAAAAATTATCATGAGATTTATTTTCCTTTTCCAGAAATATTTCTTCATATGCATCTTGACATCACTAAGATATAAATTTAATACTAGCTTGGAGCCAATACTAATACTGGAAGACACAATGTTAATGTCAGGACTCAACACCTGGTCTATGGATACCTTCCTATAGTACATAAAGTACTGAAATTGAGTATTTCTCATTTTTTTATAATATTGATGCAAAGGAAGGTAAAATATGAGCAAGAAATACACAGTCTTTACATAAATCACAATTTCTTATTTTTGAGAAAAGTCAATCTGAAGAGATTCCTTACATGTAAACAGTGCTCTGAAGACTGTTTTTAGACTCCCATCCAATCCATCCTGAATTTTACAGAAAGAGCTACTGAGAGTTGCAATACTGGCACAATTTTCAGCTAAATCTGAAATTAAAATTTGAAATTAGTAATCAGATGCATGGATTTGTGACATTCCCTGGATGAAGAACAAATGAAGAATAAAAAACACCTGATAATTTTTACTGTTTGTTGCTATAGAAAGTTTGTAAAGGAAGAAACACTTAGCAGTTTTTGGACCAACTGAATTTGTTTTATAAGATGTTGTATAGATTCAAGTACTATTTAATGGAAAGAAACATATCCAATGTCTCTCAGTGCTGAGGAACCACATAGGGAAGGGCACACAGGAAAACTAACTGACAATGTGCACCTTGTTTTGCCAGTTTTGAAAAGAGATGCTGAAGCAAATGTTTTCTTTGTCAGAGTTACAGTAAGTAGCCTTATATATACAGAATCACAGAATATTCTGAGTGGGAAGGACCCACCAGGATGATCAAGTCTGATTTTTAAGTGAGTGGCCCATACAGGGATCAAACCCACAACCTTGGTGTTACCAGCATCGTACTTTAGCCAACTGAGCCCATCTCATTGGTCTTGCACTTCTGCCACATCCCATTTTTTAACTGTACAACCTGCCACATCCCAATTTTAAACTGTATAACTTTGGCAAGTGCTGTGCCAGAAACCTTAATTTATAAATCTGTGTTTTAATAGATCTCCCAACTACCCTTCCACCAAAGCCCTTAACAAGGGACCTCATATCAAGATTTACTTTGGCTTGCAAAAGTTGGGGCTAGACTAACTTTCTTGTATTTGAAAGTACTTGAAAGTACTGCTTCTTTTAAACCTTGCATGCTGAAGATGAATCTACAGTATTCTGTTTTGAAAGTGTTATTAATTTTGACTTTAATTTATAATCTCATTCTAGGGTGGAATAAAATAAAACAGAGCCTTTTTGCTACATGATGAATGTTAGTTCTTGGTAATGTTGCTTTTTTAAGTAAAATTTCTGTCAAAAATTTTTAAGATGCCTACAATATAATGTCCTTAAAACCATTTACTGTATTTAACAGACCACAAGTCCTCCTGTAACACTGACATCTCCATAAATTTATATCAGTAATTTAATGAATTTTTTTTCAACTTTCTTGCATTGATTTGCACTCAATTTATAACTCTTTACACTCACTTCAAAGTCTTATACAGCATTTTCCAAAAGCTTACCATATTTAAATGCACAGAAGATTAATCTTAAAAGTCCCAGGGATTATTATAGCCTGTTATTTTCAGTAAAGTTTTAAAAGTAGGCAATAGTAATAATACAATGCTTAGTAGTTTTACAATCATGTTGAATGTTAATGGGGACAGGTAATCTGAGAAAGACACAGGAAGAAACTAGGAAAGAAGAAATTAAAAGGCATTGTCTGCTCTGACAGAAGAGATAATTGATTATCCTTATAGTCTCACTTACTTTTGATACTCTTCCATATCCCATGCTAAATTAGGTGTCAATAAGGGAACTAAGGGTCAGGAGTTCCCAATATAGTCAATACTATCAGTAGAGCTTAGATTTTGTTACCTCGTTTCTAATGTGTTTATCTGAGTTAGAGCTGAATTGCTCTATGTTATACACACTGCATGTTATCGCAGTAAAACATTAGCTTAAGATGAATTTTCAGATTGGACAGTGGTTGAAGCCCCTATACAAAACACTGTCCACTGTTTCAAAGTGCATAGAGGCTAATTAAGTAATTAGCTAAACATGTATGTATTTAAATGAAAATATTGCTTTTAATTCTTCACTTCTGTTAGAGCTTCAGCAATCTCTTTCAAACCCTCATCATAAAATATTGCCTGAAAATCCTCTTAGATCAATGTGGTGAGAATCTAATTAAATCAAGTTACTGAACTGTGTCCATAAACACTGGTTTTAATTCTGTCAACTTAGTATCACTAATACCATCCATAAATTTAGTCACATTTACAAAGAAACCATGAAAAAGTCAGAGTTTCACTACATAGTAAGTTATGTTCTCTTATGTGACTTTAATGGGCTCTGTTAGGATAACAGTAGCCAGCCAATTTAAAATCTTCTGGCTTCATTTTGTCAGCATCTGTGATCCAAGGGGTCATTCATTAAATTATGACCTTATTTCTTCTGTGTGGCTTGACAGACAGAGAGGAAGGAAGGGAAAAAAGAAAATAATATTGTAAACACAAGAACAGTATGGAAGCCCCCCGATATTATTTAGTTATCTGCATGTATTAACAGATGCTTCATCTCAATAGGATGAAAATGTGACTGTAAAACTGAAGACCTCTGTTGGTCAGCTATCACATTCTTCTAAAAGAAGTGTCCAAATAGGTACAGTGAAAAGCAGGAAATGTAACTCTGAAATTTAAGATATAACATGGAATTCTTTTTTTTTTCTGAGCAGTAGTAAACTGCACGTAAATAATCCTTAAAATTGTATGGTGACACATACTCAAATAATTTCATTGATATTTGATCACTTTGTTTAGGGACAAAAGTAGAAAATTTATATAGAAATATGATTTTATTCTAATTAAATTACATGCCATTTATTTGGCCCATCATTTAATATAAACTGTCTAAGGATAATTGATAAAAAACTCATTTCTGTAAGTGCTCATTTTTCTCCATTGACTAGAGAGAAATTCTGGTGTGTAGGCTTGATATATGATATCTAACTATTAAAACAATAGAGATAATTGGAGTAAGCTTAATGCAGAAACCCCCCTTGAGGTGACGAAGAAATCTATGTAGAGTCTCTTGAATAATGATGCTTTTGTCCAAAATCAGCATCCCTAGGCATGACAGAATATAAATAAGAATAAAATAATAAGTTAGAGGCTTCATCCTTAAGCCGTCATTAGAGACTTCTGAAATACAAACAAGACATAAGATGCTATGAAGGAAGGAAGCAGGCTTGCACACTGGCCAAACTTTAATAAATGAATTAGCCTATTGTAATCTGTTTAAGGAAGTCTGCAATGATAAAGTAAATCAAACAAAATAAGAAGTAAAATAAAGATGTCAAAATCTTCCCTCTAGAACTGCTACTGAATAGACACTCCACCAAAGTGCAGCTAGGATCAACAAAATAAAAGAGTGTCAATCATATAATTTTTCCTTCACCACAGACCTGTTCTCAGCTTCCTTGTTTTCTCTCTGATGTCTCTGAATGTATTTATTATGACTGGTTAAAAGAGGCATGATTGACATCCCAGGATGTACACACTCAAATCAAGTGGACAATGCAAAGCAGTTCATTTTTCAGGAGCACATTATCTATGGCTTGGATGTGACCTCGGATATAGATACAATCTAAGCATCCAAACCCATTACCTGGAGACAAACCTAAACATTTGTTTCTTTAGCATGTAACCTCCATATAAATCCCAGTTACATTGGTTGAAGTGGTAAAAATTCCCTTTGGCTTATTAGTATCAATCTGAATATAACAACCCAAAAACAGCAAGAAAACAACTTCAGGAATAGATCTTATTGCCACGCGATGGGTTGTGTTGAAGGAGACCTTGAAAGGTCATGTAGCTCTGCCCCTCTGCCATATGCAGGAATACACAGGTCAGAATGTTTTCATTTTTTTAATGGGTCCTACATAGAATAAATCCCTATATGCATATATAAGATGGTGAATTATCCTCATGTCCAACTAGAGGATTACCGCTTTAGGGAGAGCACCTTCAGCTGCTGCATGCACACTCCATGCAAACTGATGAACATGGATTTTGTTTTCAAATACAATAGCGAGTCACTCTAGGATCTAAAACATTTCTATGGGCCATAAACACATCCATAAATTAATATATTAAATACAATATTATATATTTGATTTTTTTAATAAGGTGTAAAATACATCAATTAAAATTTTCCCTTTTGCTCTTTTTAAAGTCTGATTTTCTGAACTGTTTTTAAATATATATTGGAGTTGGATCCTAAGGAGAAAAAGTTCACAGTATATTCAGGACTTGTAAGAGCAAAATGGGAATTACAGTCTCTCTTCTCACAGGCAATATGAATCTCATTCGCTCTAAGTAATGACAAGGAGTCCAAATCCTTTCATATTCTGGGCTCTCAGCAGCACCATCCACTGCTTTTGTTCCAAGTTCCTGGGAAAAAAAAAATTACTGATTTTCATAAAGAACATGCACATTTAAGAACTTTTGCAGGGTATGTAAGGTGCTGCAGTAATTCTACTACTGCATGACAACTGTTTCATAATCTGACATTTGTGCGTCCATATAGGATACTTCCCAAATCAATCATGTAATCTGAAATTGTTCTACAGTATTGCATACACATAATAATAATTATTAAATTATTATGCAAGGCTGTTATTTGCCAGTTTGTCTATTAGAGATACTTTTAAAAAACTTTAATCTCACCAATTCAAATTTGCTGAAATTTTTGCTATTACAGTTCTCAAATTATGAGTGTGGCTTATTTTCTTCCTAAGTCAAAGATCATTTTGAATATCAGCTATTCATACAAGTCTATGTTAGTTCATCTTTTGTACTTGGATCAAATTTCCATAGCAATCTCCAAAATCAGTTTATTCTTAGAAAACACATGGGAGACCAATCAGGAATATATGAATACAGCAAGCATAACCCTGTTGTGTTTAAAAGGGTTCTTCATGAGATAACATTAAATATCGTATAACTTTTAGCTTCATGTAGATGAAGCTCATGATAAAAGCAGCATTGATGTGTTCTCTTTTTTTGTTCAGTTTATCAACTGCGAGTATGAGACAAAGAACAAAACAGTAAAATAATAAAATCCTTACTCAGCCCGTTCCAGTATCAGTCATATTATTATTAATATATCATAAAGCAGCAGAATAACTGGTAGATTAGATATACCAAGATTGATTACTTCTAGCCTGAAGAAATGCTCCGTGCTAATAAGATGTTCTCTGTATCCCAGGAGCTGACACATTTGCCAGCCCTGCTGCTACTATCTAGAGAATGTACTTGTTGCTGCCATGTCACACCTCATGAGCTTCAGCAAATAGTACATACAGCTGCATACAGGAATTGAAACAAGCCACACAGAAGAGCTAAATGTAGTTGCTAGCAGAAATTTCTAGAATAGCCCAGGAGGGCTTTTACAAAGCAGGACATGAAGAGTCCCTTCAAATCTAAATTTCCCTTGGTGGTTAACTGCTGCTGCATTAGCAAATCTTGCGAACTGGAAAACCTGGCTGAACTGTCTCACATACAGTTACACTGTTGAAATGTGAAACACAACTGTTAAGAGGCTTTGCAAGCTTTAGTATTTTCAAATGTATCAATTCAATCACACATGTATTAGAGACTTACGCTACACCTGTTCACTAACCACAGGTAATAGCTGATTAAAACATACAGAACGAACATGCACAAAAAACCTTTTAAGTGTTTTAAAGGAGAAAAGTGAAACTTAGAATTAGCTGAAAAAAATGACAGCAGACTTTAGAAGAGTGGGAGACAACAGCTCTAAAACTTACAGACTTACTGTAAATACTTACTTGCAGACTTACAGACTTACTGTAAATACTTACATAAACCCTAGCCCACTTTATGCATTCATATGCATTTCAAGACCACAAATGACCACAGGATTAGAAAAGAGAACTGAAAAAAATTAATGAAATTGGAAGGCCAGCTACTCAAAAAAGATAATCACTGAGATAATTTCTCAAATAAGATAGGCAAAGAGGGAAATAAAGGGGAGAAAATATACCTTATGAATGTGCTCACCCATTTCAATTATAAAAGCTAAGAAGTATCTAGAAAAAGTTCAGCTATTAAGATGCACTTTTTTCTGCTAAATTTGGGTTCTGACATTTTAAGGCCTTTGTTTTGCTAAGCCAGGTTTAACTTAATGTTATTTAACATATAATTCACATTATAAATTTCTCCCAGTAAGGAATCATTCCGATATTGCACTTTCCCATGGCTGTCAGTTTTAAAACCTTTCTCTAGATATCATGTGATAACATAAGGGTCTAAGAAGGTTACAAGAGACCCATGAAAGATTGTTCTTAAAGTTTCCTGGCATTGCAAGATATTTAAAAGATGCTACAATAAATGTATGTCAACTATACCAACATTCTCCTTCAGTTATCAAAGGTATGCATGCTGCTCCTACGAAGTAGTAGTAGTATTGACCTGGAACAATTAATATTTGCAAAACAAGTTTTACAATATCACCACTCACAGTGAGGAAAACGTAGTTAACAACAAAGCCTATGGAAGCTATTTCTATTTTAATCAGAAATATGACACCATCTCATCATAAGCTGCAGGGAACAATGAATTTAAATCTTTAATTCTGTCTCATGGATTCAGATAAGCTATATCAACTGAGGATGCAAAAAATAATTTGTAATCAGGTTTTCCCTAGTAATGTTAAACAGGTAAGCCTTTGAACTCAAGTAAAGTGCAAGCTAAAACAAATCTTCTGTGGAAAAAATACTACTGTCAGTGTCCGACAGGACTGAGGAACACACTGTGCATGATCATGCATTTAAAAATCCTCCAACAGTATTTCTTCACTAAGGTCAAACTCAGCATCAGTTTAAAAATAGCCTGTTCTGAGGGCGAAGGGGATCTTATGCAGACACAAACATCACAGCAGGCCTTCTGGGTGTACAGGATGCTATTATCCTCTGCTTGCTGACAACATACTTCCCTTTATATGGCAAAACCACACTTCTGTCATTACAGTTGCCCTAGTTCTGGAAACATCAAAGTTATTGTTCTGAGAATGTCAGTAATCTATCCCTTAAAGCAAACATATAAAACAAGTCATAACACAGGAAATATGCTCACTAGCTATCTCTTTTTTGCCTTAAGATATACACTATTAATTACTGAAACCCTAAATGGCATTATGTTATGGATGATGGCTTTATGAGAGCAATAATTTTAAAGTTTTTACTCCTACCTTTTCCCTTCCCTAGTCCAAAATTTTACATATATACTAATTTTTTTACACTTCACAAAAGTACCAATAAAAAATATACCTACAATAGCAGGGAAAAACTGAGCTGAGTGGCAAGAGTGTTCTGCTCCATACTGGCAGAAAACACAGGTCAAGTTCAAATCAATTTAAGTTCTATTTATGAAATAAATGAAAAAGATTTTTATTGATTCTTCCTATATAAAGTCATTAAATTACAGACATGACATGAAAATTTGTAGGTAACCCCTGTCCTCGCTTCCAGTGTTCTATCACATTAATTTTTTTGCTTCATTTTAGGTGCCTTTTATACTTTGTTCCTGACACATTTTTCTCTGATTTTCAGTCCTTTATGAATGAATCCTGTCAGACTTCATTGAAAATTTAACAAGTGAGCAAACAATTGCTTGTACACTTCAGCAGGCTCCACATCTCACTTGTGAACCACTGTCCTCATATATTGGCAAAGCATTTCCCTTCACTATAGTATGTTAAACTGTCCCAATCTTCGGACATCTGCTTGTGGACTGCCACCTACCCCATGATGTTGCACCACACACATCTGCCTGAACTTACCCATTGTTTCTCCCTCAGAGAATCTACAATCTAGTTATAAAACCCAAATGCAATCCTAACATTCTCTGTATGTTCAGTTCTTAACAAAACAGGTTTTCAACGCATGGCTGGGTCTTTTAGAAGCAATTATAAGACAAAAATCACAATCACATATACAGAACAAGAGGTTTTTAGAAATTCCACTTCCATGTTATAAAAAAAATTAAAAACATCATAATGCTTATTCTAAACATTAAGCAGTAATGTTAACTTGGTAGTGTATAGCTAGTATGCCTCAATCTTGAAAGTTCCATTGCTGAAATTCCATTTGATGTAAACAAACAGAATAATTCAGGTTAAAAAGGACCTCTGGAAGTCATCTACTTCTGCTCATGGCCAAAACAGATGCAACTGGAAAGGTAGATGAGGATGCTTGGGTTTTTGCTAGTCCAGTTTCAATTAAGGCTGGAGGTTTCATAGGCTCTCTGGCTAATGACTTGGTGATTCTAATTCTGCTTTTTTTTCCCACGTGTATCGTCAGAATGCCCCTTGCTGCAATTGTGGCCCATCTCATCCTTCTGCTGTGCATCTCTGAGAAGGAGTTTTCTCTGTAGCTAATCATCAGATAGACAGTTTACAATAACAATGAAGTCTCAAATGAAAATACATGTGTTTAAAGTTAAATGTTGTTCCATTACACTTTTCAGGAATAGCTGATTGCACATAAAAAAATAATGTTACGTTCATAAATAAAATTTCCCTAGAAAATACAGTGATGATAAGGTTAATTATCATTTTAAACCTGATAATTTGCCATTCCCTTGCTTTTGCCTTTGCTAACAGGTTGAAAAAACAGAAAACAAGGCCAAGACTGCTTATTACATGCAAAAATATTCACGTCCACAATATACTCAGCACAGGTCAAGACCCGTGGTTTTTCTTCCAACTTCACCAATTAGATTGGAAATAAATATTTTTCATGTGTAAGCAAAATTCACTTTGTCAGCATATGTGTAGTTAATTGAAAGATTCCTAGAAGAAACATTCTGCAGTTAATATTTATGGTTGCTCATAATACAACTGACTAAACTGGCTTAGGGGAAGTTATTACTGAAAAATACAAAGTCAGCTGTGGCAATATTTAATCTATAATTTTTCCAACAACATAATGTTTAAGATCTCCTGTAAAATAAAATAACACCTCAGTATTTCCCAAATTATACACAAAATGAAAACAGGTTAACTACAAAAAAAAAAAATAGATAAAATGTATTTACGTATCTTTTTTCATACAAAGAACCAAATTCATTTGTTAATTGCTTACATCCAGAACGTAAAATATAACTAATCATGATTAATCTCTTAAGAAAAATTACCGTATTGTAGGATTCAAGAACTGCTGAATCATACTGTAATATCCTACCTATATTTCTCTGTTAGAGCTTTCATACTACTGCAGGTAGCAGAACTTAGCATTGGAATATGAAAACCTTGATGCCAATGAACTGGATCTCTCTGAAAGATAATGGTTTCATGTGGAAAAGAAAAAGTAAGCTGATTTCCAGAGTTATTCTACAAAAAAAACAACAACAAAAAATTAATTACCTCCTCTCCTCATAAGTCTAGAAGTTCTTTATAATAGGTGATATAACATCATTAGGACCAAAATGTGTACTATTCATAATTCAAGTAAAGCAATAAGATGAACACTTAAAATAGGGAGTTTATCTTAAACTGAATCTAATATTTCATAAATTCAGCACTCAGTATTTCATAAGTGCAATGGAACCTAACATTAAGTACTTTGATTTGTTATCTTCTCTAGGAATCATAGTCGGAACATTGGCTTCACTTTCAAGGAAAGGAAATTGCTTTCCACAAAGTATCAGTTTAACAATCACCTAAAGTGTCAAAGTTTCTGATCAGCAGATTAAACGGAGTATGTATTCAGAGAATATTTTTTTTAATTATAGTCCATCTATATTTATCATAATCAAAAATGTACTTGATCTAAAGGTGCAAGAATAATCATATGAATACTCATTAATTTTTTTATCTTATATCATCACAGATTTTCAATCTAAATTTACATAAGAAGGAGGTACCTAATCTGAATAGCCTACAGGGAGGGAGCACTCGAATTTCACATTAGTTGCTGAAACAATCACATTGTCTGCCACTTCCAGCAATGAGATTGTGTAGCTTATTTCACTGACTTGTAAAAGCTTTCCTAGTTCCAAGTACCTACAACCAATGCCAGCCATAAATAACCAGTAATTACTTCTCAGCAGTTGGAAATGTTCTGAGAGAAAAGGTATCAAGTATTTTCCTGTAAGAATTTTCAAAGTTTCTTAAGGTTCAAAGGAAAAAGTTCAGGAAACATATGCTGTTACCTTTCTGTACATACATGGCAGCAGATTCTGCTGCAGCAAATCATATTCCTAGCATCTAAATTATGACTATTTCAAAAGGTAAAAGCAACATTCATCTAAACCAAGGCAGGTTTCAAGCTCATTTTGCTCAACATGACCTTCAGAGGGCAGACAGCCATCCTACTGCAAGGTAGAGTAACAGGATCAGAGGCAGCTTTCCAGCCAACCAAATCACCACTGCAATTTCTGCAACATTCCTACCAGCTGTCCACTGAGATCCAGAACCTCCAACATACTTTGACTGCCTATCATCCAGAAGAGTATAAAAAACTATTTTATGCTGTTCCATTTTTTAAATTTCTATTGAAAAGGTAAAACTTATGTCATTTGGTAAAACAGGTTTTTTCTTCTTCTTCATTTGCCTGATCACTAAAAGGTGAAGTAAAAGTAATTAAATGGAATTAACAAATCAGTTAATGTTGAAGAACACAAACATTTTTCCTCACATCTTCCTCACTTTCCAAAGAATCAGACATACTTACATTTTTGTGTAACTTCAAATTGTTTTTTTTATTTACATCCTAATCTAGCTGAGTTGCAACACTACTATAACTCACAGTTATTCCAGTATACTTATATATACTGTACCAATTCAGTAGCATCGAAATTAAAGCTGTTCTACTCAGGATAATCTACAGATCACCATTTTTAAGTATTTTGCTTCTGAGGTGGGCAAGACTAATCTCCCTCCACTTTCACTACACCAGGTCTTAAAGAAACTTTATTCTACTTACTTCAGAAGTAAATTCAACCAAATACCACAGACTGTGTATCTGACTAATTATTTTTGTCAAGTCTCTCAATGTTGAATTTTAAATAAAACACAAATACTATGTTATATGCAGGAAAACCAAGAACAAACAAAGTAGCAAACAAATCAAACCCAAAACCTAAAACAACTGGGTAATTAATGAAGTGGATTTAGTAAACTTCCAATATAGTATTCTAATAGATACTCTAATAAATGTTCAGCAAGCAACTATTTGTTTCTAAATTCAATAGCAAGGTACTTAATTCAATAGCTAGTCCAATAAAATCAAAATCAAACAGAATATGAAGTTTTCACAGCACCACTTACAACTCTACCATAGCTTCTCAATCAATCAACACCTCTTTCAAAAACAGCAAAGACCATATGACTTCCCCATCATTACCTTTTTAAAAATAAATATAATTGTGTTTTAATCTCCAACTTGCAATTTAACCACTAAACAATCTGTAAGCTATAACATTAATTTATGTGACTTTTCATTTATATGACTAAAAAGTGTAGCCAGACTGTTTCCAGCAGAGATTCTTGCAACGAAATCTTGTCAACTTCTTAGTCATATCCATAGACTTTAAATGTAACAACCATAACTTCAACTGCAACAACTTCTTTCCTCCACAACTGCTCAGTTTCCACAGTAATGCATTCACTGCCTATTAAACCCCTCCCAAGCACTTCATAATACTCCCAAGGATCATGTACAGTACCTGAAAAGTTTCCTTAGAATAAGGATTTTACTTTATAAATAGAAGATGCAAGGCTTTCTTCCACCAACAGTATTAACACACTTACATATAGTATGATACCCACACTAAGAATAGATTGTAACACAGATAATAAAAGTAGAACTATATATTTGATTTTTATCAAGAAAAGACATGAGAGGATTTGGGGTTTTTTTCCCAGCTAAAAGAACAGAATAGGAAAAGATTTTCTAAGGTCACTGAGGCACAGAAACTAAAGTGATTATTTAGCTTCTGTGTCAGCACAACCTCCTTTGCAGTGTCCTACCTGCCAGAAGACAGATGACTTGGTACAGAGACCTAAGTACAAACAAAAATAGAACAGAAATTGGAAGAATTAAGGAATCCAAGCAGAGGTATTCATAAAAGGTTGTCCAGTATTTTAGTCAGAAAGAAGCTTTCTTAAACATAATTCAAGAACCATTACATATCCATTCATGTTATATCTATCAGAATTTAGTAAAAAATCATTTCGTAATTACAACTAATACAAATTCAAGGCAGTTCCTTCAGTAAGTACCTTCTTACTGATATTTATTTTACTAAGCTAGTCTCAATAATGAAATTCCAATTAGTGATCTTCTATGAATAACATATATTCAGTTTGCACCATTTGAGAACTCTTGTTTTCATCAACTAAACAAGACTGCATTCCTTCAAAAATTGCATTATTCAGATTTGTGTGTATAGGTTGAAACTTGTTGAACCATCACATAAAATCATCATCACAATTATCTTTTCCAGTTCTCATTTCTGAACAGATGCCAGAGAGGGACACAGCTGCAGAAACAACCTCAAATGCAGTACTTTGATTCTACCTCTAGAATGATGATATGCACTGAATTTTTCACAGATCAAGCTCACATAAATGCTTAGCAGTGTACCCAAGATAAAGGAGTTTACTGATAGGTCTGAGGAAGCAGTGACAGAAGGCACTCAATATCCCTCATAAGGATAATAAGGACAGGAGACCAGAAGTATGATTTGGTTTGTTTTTTTTTTAATGTCAAGGAATTTTCTATGTAGAAAGTTGGGTTTGCATTTAAAGCAATTATGCTCCTATATGAGAACTCAAAAAAAGCTGGCAAAATATACAACACTTATTTCGTTATTTTTATAGCTGACCTTTAAAAACATGCTTTTAAACATACTGCCCATTTAGCTATTATAGTTCATACTTTTAAAAGCACGTTACCATTCAGAATGTACAGAAAAAACAGCATGGTTCTCTTTTTTCCCCCCTCAGATTAATTTAGCATAGTTATTTTTATTTGACACATAAGAACACATTCTAAATTAGCAATGGAGGGACACCTGGCAACCTATCCAGCAAGTAGGTTCTGTTCTCAGTTAAACACTGGATAAGGTGTTCTGTCTATTACAGACATAGCATAACCTTTACATTAACCTCTAGTTTTTTACCTCAAGGTTAAAGTTAGTGTCTGTGCATATTTCCAACCTTAACTTTTCATCACTTGAAAATCTAAGCACCGACCTTTTCTACATTAAGACAGGAATTTTGGAATAAAAAGATGGCATGATTGTGCAGTCAGGACAGGAGGTTTTCCATAACAGCAACCAAAATGAATTCTAGACCTAGAAATCACTCTTTGGCAACATCTTTTTATAACAATGCCTGCATTTGTACACAGTAAAAAACAAATTGCATACAAGTAAAGTTGGCAAAAATATCCCTTAATGTGCAGTAGAAGAGCACTATCTCCATAAGCACTGGGAAGTGCAGCTGCAGCATGTATTCCCAGGGAACTGCATGAGCTGTACAACCCCCACTGTGACACATACGGCTCCAGCTACAACGCTGCTGGCACTCAAACTTTACAGAGTAAAACCAGCTGAAAGAATACCACATATCTTTAAGTCATTCTGCAATAGCTGATAAAGTTCTACACAACTGTTGAGATCTAGCTCAGCTAAGTTCTTACAAAATAGATGCCTGTTTCAACACAAAAGTATTAAACAATCAAGATCTGCCTGGCAAAAACAAGCATTCATCTTTGAAAGATGACGTCACATGCTACATGATCATTTTTTCTCTTTGAAGACAAATAAATGCATTACCAAAACTAAAAATGTAACACACTTTTTTCTTTTTTTAAATCCATTTAAGAGATGGAAAGGTAATATTCTGGAAGACAGAATAACCGAAATTACTTCATTTATTTAAAAATTAATCCTGTTTTGATTTTCAATGTATTAAGTCCCAGTAATATTGCAGTAATTTAATACCTAAATTAAGCACTTGAGTAAGTGAACAAGTTAAGAATGATAACATTTTTCTTAGTTCTGAATCAACTTAAAATTGTGAGTTCAAAAGTTACAGCATGTAACATTGAGCTCTCCTAATTCTGGTATCAATAAAAATTAGTTCAAGTTAAAGGGAAAAGAATATTCTAAAGGTTTAGGTAATATGTAACTATTTATGGAACACTAAACTGCAATTAAAGAAATATTTTTTTGCTACTAACTTATCTTCTTTGGTTTTATCTGACTCTAATGTTTTTAAAGACTAATGCCATTCTAAATATTTTGTCTAAAACAAGGTAAATGCATATGTGTGCATACAGTGGCTAAGTTGACAGCTGTGGTTGAGATGAGTGACCGGGACGACAGACACATGCAGTCTCCATCCAGTACCTAGTATAAACTATAAAACAGGTATAAACACCATCAAGTATTTGGGTGTTCATTTGCAATCAAAGTCATAAAATAAATATATATACATGTTTATCAAGAACTAAATTGGACAACAGAGGAAAACCCTTTGGATCTGCAAGCAGTATCAGAATCATGACTGCAGGCTCACTGATTTTCTTCTGAGGCATCCAGGACCACCAGGACTAACTCACCTCGTTGCTTTCTTCATACCATCAGAGATACCATATCACTCTGGATGGCTGCTGTTTCTACCACAAGTCCTAAAGGGATTGTTGAGATCCCAACTAGCAAAGTCCATTGTAAGTAGAGGGTCAACAGCCACAACTTGGAGCAAAGAGATGAGTTTGAACGGCCCTAGTCATGCTGCCATGAAGAATTATTTTACTTCAGCTCTTGTTCTGCAAAAGAGCACCCTCCCACAACCTCTAAATTATCTTCTGCTACAATATGGCAAAGTAGAGACAGTGGACAAATGTAAAATAGCCAACAAGGATCCAAAAATAAAGGTTTACATATCCATTTGCTTATCTCAGTCACACCAACACTTTCTCAATTGAATTTCTGAAAGGAATATAAAAGGAGTACCTGATGGGAGATCATCCTTCCCCATTACCTAAATCAGACACTGAAGACCAGCAAGTAAAATTCATGCATATATATGAGTTATAGAAATCATAGGTAAACAATCAAAATGAAAAAGATAAAAGTATTAACCTGTTTACACAATAAAATCATTGTATAGCAAAATTACGTCTCAAAAACTGACAAGTACAAAATCACATCCAGATACTACGTCCTGCAAGACTTTACCATACAATTAAAAACTTAACAATACAATAAGGAAGCATGTCAAAATTGCTTCTAACAAACCCATATCGTGAGGTACTGAAAAGTTGTTACTGATAAATGTAAACATTGAAGGATATTTTATATTAAAACTATCCAATAGATTATTTTACCTTGTTCAACTTCCTTTGTATTGATCTTAAAGTGCTTTTGGATTACTCTGATCTGATTATCCAGTGGACTTCCCAAAGACTAAGAAAAGCTTCCGTACAGTGCATAAATGCAACTTCTTCTATGTGGGAGTACATAAACTCCAGCAAGATTAGGGAGAAGTTTCCAAACATACAAAAATTCCCACAGCATCTGAAATACTACTTATCATGCTCAAACATACACCGAAGTGAAAATAACCAATGCAGATGACTCAGAATCATAAACATTCAAGGAGCATAATAGGAATAAAACTATTTTTTTTCTGATCAGACAACGTGCTCATATTCTGTTCAGTCTATTAATTACTAATCAGTTATACTGACTCTTTTAAACAATCACCAGAGCATGACTCGGGCAGAGGGATGCACATACAGGCAGAATCACATTTTACAGCAATCATTAAGTGATCTGAAATTGAAGTCCTTTTGCAATATTATCTGTAGCAAACATGAATAAATTAATATTTGTAGCTAGACTACTTAGAGAAAATTTTACGTGACAGAAAATGAGACAGATCACAGTGCAAATTTTAAGTGTCTAGCAAAAAGAAGTATACATGAGAGACTTGGCTTTAAGAGCTGGTAGTGAAAATTGTCTTAGAAATTACCACTACAGTGAAGAGGTAGGCAAAAAAATGAGACAATTAGAAATGATATATGACAAAAAGGCAGGCAGATAATATGGCTTCCAAAGACATTTCTGTTACAATCTACATATTGTGCATTTCACTTACAAAACTAAAACCTTAAGCTTAAACTCTCCAAGCATATAATATGAGTATGTATGATATCCCTGCGTCAGTTATGAGCACTTTGACATTCTATTTCGATATTATATTAAGGTTGAAATGGAGTTTCTGTCCCCTGTTAGTCTTGAATATTTTCAACAGCGAAACACTGCCACCTTTTGGCTTGATACATAGACCTCTTAATTTTAAATGTAAAATTAGATATTTTGCTCCATTTGTCTTTCATGGAGGTGGTTGAATTCTTGTGATCTTATCTAAAGTTTTATTCATTAGACATACGTCACCAGGAAGAAAAACATACAGTATTAGTCGATAAGGAAAGTTGAAAATTTTTCTTTTAAGCATACAGCAAAGCAACTTAAAACCATACTCCTTTAAGACACCTAATGTTTTATCTATTTTCTATCTCACAACTCTTTGTTCTTGGCAGTTTTGGTACACATACACAGTGTATCACATGATACCTTGCACTGCATTCCTTTCAAGTAAAAACTTGGTAATACATTCTTTGAACATCTGAGTTTTGACGATAGAAATAACAATAATGCACTATAAAAATATGTTCCTTGCTCATGTATATATCTACATTATTTTTGTAGATTAAACACCAATGGTTCAACATCTATATAAGCATGGATTGAAATATATGCAAAATTACTTACACTAGTGACACAATGTCCCCGCGCTGTACATCATAATTTCTAATGCTCCAGTGGTTTAAGAGTACTACATCAGATGCTTGTCTTCCCCCAGGATTCAAAGAAGGCTGAGAGAAGGGGAGAAAAATAGATCTACATTTAGATCTACATTTCCTTTTTCAATCTTCTACCTAATTCCCTTTCCATCAATAGGTGAAACCCATCAAAATCGGTAAAAACATACCCACTTACAATAAGAGGCCAAGAATCTGTTGAGTTAGAGGAAATACATTTGAAATACATTTCTTTATTAAATGGGATGTCAAATATCATTAATTTATGACAAACTCTAGTTCACATCTTTCAGTGCACTACTGCATGCAAATCGGATTACATAGGATACATACTTATGGTAAGCTTGATGAAAAGAAGAGATTGCTGCTATTGCTTATCGTTTAATATTAAAATCAAAGGAGAACCAGGTAACTAAGTCCCACAAAAAAAAAAAAAAAGAAAAACAAAGAAGCAAAAAAGCTTTTTCAGGCATCTTACTATTTATAAAAGCATAATGCACTACAAATGAAGTATGTACTTGTAGCAATACTAACCTCAGCATCCTTTGCAAAGCCCTATACCTACAGCACACACTGACACTGGCAATAAACATGGCCTTCCATAACAGGACACAAAAAGCGTGAATCAAAATAACCAAGTAATTAAATGCATAATTAGGAAGTAAATCAAATCTCCCAAAATTATTTGGTGTGATATGATATAAAACCAGCGTATCAATGCTGATCAATGCTGGCTCTGAATTAACTCTTACAAAAGGACAGAGCAAGGAAGAAGCCCATCACAGTACTGTCTTTATTTATGTTTGCAAGGCTTCCTTTAAAGACTCCTTTTACTAGACAGAAATTATTTAAAAGTACTCCAGACTGAAGTTTTATAATAGTTTATTTTTCAGAAAGCTTTTTCAGAGTCTCCAAATACAATTGCAGTATCTCCCAAGTTGGCCAAGAGATAACCGCTAATGTAGATTCTAGAGTTAGGTGATCTATGCAACAAAGCACACAGCGTTGAAATTAGGCTACCCATCCTTAGTATGATAACTGCAATATTAGCTAAAAAATTTGTTGTTGTTATTGTTGCTGTTGTGTAGAAGAGGCACTTACACTATAACTGCAACCATCATATAAATCACTGGACTTTCACTGCTGATAGTCCCCTCTCCAAACTGATGGTAGCTCTGATGAGCAAACCAATAGGGAGACTGAAATTAACTCTTCTCAACCCCAGTAATTACACAGTGTCAAATTTCATTCTATTGTTATTCAGTAAACTTTGCTCTCAAATAAAATTTAGTATTCGTATTTATTTTTAACTTCAAAAGCAATTTAGAAGTGCTGATTTCTCTTTAATACAGTTTCTTATTCATCATTGCTAAACAGATTGATTGACATAGTTCAAGTGTGATTTGTGAAAAATTAGTTTTTCTTTCAAGGTGCAAGAGGAAGTCATGTGGTAAGGTCCTCAGTAGGTGTAAAACACAATATGATAGATCAAAAGAATAAACGTGGTAGGGAGGCGGGGAGGGATATGACATCCTATGTTTAGTTAAAGAGCAAACAAGGCTAGTTACATTTTGGGCTACAGGTAAATTTCTAGTTAGGTAAATGAGGGGATCAAAGCAGATCGCTTTAGCATCCATAGAGATAAGTTCCAAAGGTGCAAATCTAAGCTGTAAATATATTAATACTCATTGGTGTTTTATTTACTAGACTCAAATGCACTGCAAGAACCAGATAAATGAAAACCAGGAGCTAATTAGCATTTATTTTATTATTAGTTTTTAATCAGGATTTCCAGAATTATTTATCACCTTTACAGCATTTTCCACCAAAGGATCAAATATTTACATACAAGTGACTTACATATATATTCACAAAAAATTCAGTCATTCTCACTTTGATAAATGCAGATACATAGGGTTCAGAAGCTTACAACACTACCAAGTACAAAGCGGAGGCCAATGTTACAAAGCAGAAATCATACATATGACATATTCTCATAAAGTAAACTTCTTAGTACTCAAAGCTATCTGCCCTAAAAGGCCATAAGAGAAGGATGAAACAAATAGAAACCTTAAACCATTGTTCCAAAAGATAATGTATCTCACAGCTGGCACTTAGAAAATATCTAAATGAGTGTTCACATAATTCTTGCATCAAATATACTTACACCAACTACATTTTACAGAGAAATACACTGTGTAGTTACAATATTGCCCTAGTTGAACTATCCTGGTTGACTCCTATGTTTTTCTGCATTTAAACAAAGGAAATGCCTTAGAATTTATACACATTTAGATATTTCATAAGTTTTTTTAACTTAAAGCACACTAAATGCATTTTTAACAATACCTGACCTCATTTTGACATACAGGGTGGATATCCAACTCATTACACATTAGAACTGTGTTTGAGAAAAATACAATGGTGTAGGCTTTTTTTCTTCGTTCTCACAAAAAAAAAATTGACTAATGCTCATACAATAATACTATTTTGTTAGAAGAATCTGAAGGAAAACTATTCATTTACATCAACAATCACTATTGTCTGTTAAAAAATAAAAGACTAAATCCTTTGGCAAGCCTTTCTCTACTGTAAATAACAAATTGAGTATACACACAAGTATAACAACAAACAAGTACAGAAACAATACAACTTATTCCTCATGATATTTTAACTAGTAGTAAGGTTACAGGTCTAGCAAAATCAAAACACAGCTTCTGCAAAAGGAGTCAACAAATAGGGTCACAAGGGCTTATTCTAAGAAACAGAATGACATAGGCTTCATCCTTCTAGTCTGAAGCATTATAACTTCTTTGCTCAAGTTTTTGGCATAAAAGCCTGCTACAAATGAGGCACACAGGTCTTAATTTAAACTGTGATGCAGAAGCCACAAAACATTACTCTTTCCAATTACTAACTAATCTAATGCTAAAAGCATGCAAATTGAGATCCCCAGCCATATGATGAAGCCTCATAGGACATGAGGTTCCATAAGCACGAGGGTAAAAACATGCCCTTTTGCTATAAATAATGATTATCTTGATAGTTGTTATGCTGCTAGTGAAGGTCACAACTTATTTGCTTGTAGCTTGGGGAACACAAAGAATATTCACAAGAGCTTACAGGCTTAGGTACAGTAATCCTAATAATAAAGTTAGGAGTAACTGCCATAGAATAATTACAACTGCTGTTATGCATAATGGAATAGAACATTCAATAATGTTTGCTGCAGAAACACGAGTGCTTCATCAGAGATCACTGGTCAGGCCATTTCCTATAATCCTTGGTATTGAACTGTTTGCAATAGAACTTGCATATAAAGCTGCACATACACTGTTATCTTCTATCCCACTTGAAAACAGTCCACTTGATTTAATGAATTTACAAATTTATATATCCATGAGGGGTTCCTTTTCCACATCTTCATTTATGAAGACTTCATAATACCAGACAAGCAGTGGAACTCAAAAAAATAATATAAATCAATATCAAGATGTCTATATGACAACAAACATTTAAAAGTATACAGCCTGCATTACAAGAAGTCACACACAAAAAAGAAATCTACAAGCCATTAAAAAATCTTATTGTGTATCACTTACATTTAATGTTGTAAACAGATTACAACTCACTAGAAACCCACTATTAGAAGAACGCTAGATGAACACATCCATCTAAAATCCTAAGCAACAAAACTACCTGATGATTAAAAAACCCAGTAAACACGGAAATAGAAGGCAATGAAACTATTAAAACTGCTAAAATTATAAAATGCAATAGTTCACTGTTATTCACTATAGGCTACAGTTAATACACATATATTGAAATCAGCACAAGTGAAATTACAACAGGCGGCTGAAAGCACTGACAAATACAAAATAAGCTTGAGACAATAGAATACATGAAGTCTGTCTTAATTGATTGGGTCAGAAAAAAATTTATTTCCAGTAGAAGCTTTATTCATATGCTTGCCAGGGTGTCAAAGTGTTCCCATCATCAGTAACTACAAAGCAGCCGTAAGGCTGGTCCAGAACAAAAGGAAAAAGTGTAATGGGAGAGAGAATGCACAGCAGAAAACAAGAGTAGGAGAGCAAGCATGACACAGAGAAATGTATTTCTTGCTTCTTGACAAAACTTTTAATTTCAGGCTCAGCAGGAGTCAGAATTATGAGTAGGCAAAGCCAGCTAGACATTTTAGAGGTCTATTACAAACAAATCCTTAGGAATCTTACCATGATATCAAATTGAGACAATAAGGTATCACTAGAAGCATGTGATCGAAGGATACATGCTGACTACAAACTGACTGAACTTCAGTCTTCCTCATATCTATTGCTTTCAGATATATTTGACATAGATCACTCTCCAAAGAACACAGATAACAGATAGAATGGCAACACGACCACTACTCCTTCAAGCTACTCTTAAAGAGAGGGATATATTCCTTATAATTGTGTCCCTGTCAGACTGGCTTAGATGTCTAATAAATCTTGTCAAGGAAATTAGAACCTAATTAAAAGCACTAGGATATTTTTTCAATCTGAAAAATGGCCATATGCATAGAAGTTTAAAACAAACCTCTATTTCAGTTCTGTTTCAGAATGAAACCAGAGTTTTACAGACACTGAGGTGTCAGTAAAATTATAAATGTCAGCTTTCAAGCTATCCATTTTTCAATCAACAGAGGGAATATTTAGTTAACAGATACAGCAAGGGAAAAGCTTCAATTTTAATAATCCAGTGAATATTCCCTTTGTCAGGTTGAATAAATCTAAGCAAATAACCGTAGTGTTTTTCAAATCATCCATGGATAAACCACAGTCAACTACGTGCTCTTCAAGTGAGTAGAGAAGCAACACTCCAAAACAATACAAGAGCACTCTTGGGACTGTCTTCAAAGAAAACATAAAACTGAAGTATTAACCAGAGGGGCACAACAGACTTGTGGAGAGGGAAATAAAAGAAATTTATTTCCACTACTGAAGCAAAACTATTAAGCAATAATGGATGTCAAACAGAACACATCAGAGGCAGAAAAGATCAAACAATGAATGTCAACATGGTATGCAAAAAAAACCAACACCTCAAAATTTCAAAGCTCAGGTCACACTCACTAGTAGCAAAAACCCCAAAAAGCAGAAACAAAGGCAGAAAGCCAAAACCAGAAAATCCAACATGAATCTGCATCTTGGATGCTCCATGTGACCCTAGACCTGCAGCCAAGGTAAAAAAATGGAAAGATGGAAAACAGGAGAGATGTATTCATCTGGCTGATTTTGTACTTTTTTAGATGCTGTGCTATATATTTGAATTTCTCCTGTCTGAAGATAGTAAAAAGATAACAAAATTGTTTTTCAGAGTTTTCCCTACCTCTCCTTTTTTCTTGCTTTTCTGGCTTGGCAACTGCAAGCTCTGAGGTTCTCCTCTCCTTCACTGGTCATCAATGATATTCAGAGTAACATTCATGAAAAAGGCAAAGATAATTTACGTTACACCTAGCTTTTGGCCTTGGATTGTAGAATTACTGGAGTAAGATGATTTTACTTTCATCTCTGTTCTTGATGTGAGAGCTGCCTGCTGAGGTTTCTTGACAGAGTTTAAACATCAGATTACAGACTGCCACAAAAGACACGATGCCACCTTGCATCTCCTCCTCCCCACCACCTGCTTTTTAGAACATTAAACATAAATCACCCAAGTGCAGGTTCAAGCCTGAGCTTTCTAGCCCACGTGTAAATTCTACATAATTCAAACTCCAGCAGCTGGTCTTGATTGCTGTGAAACCTCTCTTCAAGATTCTGAGTTTATTAAGACAATCAGAAAAGAGAACTTGACATCCAAGAATCAAATCCTTACTCTCTGCTAATTGGAATGTTGCAAAATTGAAACAAAATACATCATAGTTATCAGTGGTGATGCATACCAATGTGCAGTGCATATGATTTAAAACGCAAAGTAACAATATAGAAATTTTCTATCTACATTAAAATACAGCTTTTCCAAAAACAAACAGTGAAAATAAAACAGTGATTATGAGTATTTATCATCCAAATGTTATCCTATTTATATTTACATGCTTATGATGCATAAACATTCAATATAAAAACATTGAATTCATACCTATTTCCTGATAAACATAAGCAATAATAGTAGGTTCGTACCACTTTCAGTTTTCTTCCCTGCAATGGTGCCAAGTGTGTTCATTAGTAAGAACAAGTACATCAAGAAACAGTTTTGCCATGCAGTTACTATAATGTAGCTACTAAATATTAATAAAGCCTCTTTGTGAATCATCAATTGAATACCAAGAGACAAATTCGCTCCAAATATTTCTAAATGTTTAGGAAGATATCAAAACAGTCTGTGACTACTTCTCTATATATTTTCCTTTTACTCATCCAGAATTTTGGGAAGTTTTGTTTTCAAAAATCTTTTCTTTCACATCACAAAATATTTAATACAGTAGAAATTAAACTATTCCATACTAGAATGCTATTTAATATCAATTGAGAAAAAGAATTTTTTCACCTTACTATTATCAGTGGAGAGCCACCTTTCAATTTCCTGACAGACAAAAGATATTTCCAGCAATACCTGCATTGATGCTCCTTCCACCCTGGCGACACAGGCAACTCTGTCCAGGAAAGTCACAGTTACAGGAACAGCAACAAAGAAACCTTTAAAAAAGGCTTTAATGTATCTCTTCCCCATACCCTGAGCCTGTGCCATGATCTGAAAAACATGAAGGAAAGAGAAAAATCCTTATAAAACAAATTTGAAGTAACATCAACATGTAGCAATCAAACAAGGAATAATTAAAAATAAATGTACTATCTGTTAGAGTCTCACAACATCCAGAGTTAAAAAAAAAAAAAAAAAAAAGGAGTGTACACATGGAAATGGAAAAAAACCTCAAACCAACAAACCAGAAATCTTCATCAGATTTTAAATGTCTATTCTACAGAACAGAGTTTGATATTTCACATATACCCTTTAGTTAATTTGAGAAATAGCTTGTGATCCTGTACTAACAGAAGTACATGATAAAAATTACTCAATGTGGCAGGTAAACAAGAAGAAATGTGATGCAATAAGACAAAATTTAATAACGCATTTTGGAAACAAAGAAGCACTGCAAATAATTTTCTCTCTATACACTGGTATTTATTAATTTTTCACCCCCAAAGGTGGATTGTGATAAGCAAAGGAAAGCTATTTGCAACACATCACCTTTTCTTTATTAAATATTTTCACAAATGCAAATGCACAAATGGATCACTTCCACACTGGTGTTAACTGCAAATGTAAAATCAGTTTAAATTGTCACACATATATAGGACATACCCTATAACATAGGAACACACTGTGTTATGACACAATGACTCCTTGTTCACCACTCCATCACAAAGTTAAAAGCATGTTGGTAGACTAGGGCAGTCATGTAATGACACATGAGATGATTTCACTCCAACTCCATCTATTATACTACCTCCAATCCATTTATTTAGCCCTGAACCACTGAACATGCTTGGAAAACACCTACAAAGTACACTGAAACACCAGCTGTTTGATTGTATTAGTTGTACCTCTGAAAAGCAAGCTGAATGTCCAGGTACTGCTGCACAGACTCAAGCCTAATTTAAGAACTGCAGTTTCAATGTAAGAAATGCTGCCCTTCACCTATTGGAAACTCCCTTTTAAACTCCTGCTTCCACCTAATGAGTCCCCAGTAGATTAGCTTGTATTTCTATTCAAGAACATAGAGTTATTTTTCAATTAAAATAATGGAAAACATAAATATATAGTTTCATTCAATCCTCTTACAAAATATTTAAAATTTCACAATATAATCATTTTTTTCTTTCGTCGCATTTTCAGAAACATGGAAGTGATGAACTATTTGTATGCAGAATATAAACTGATACCACTGATGAAATAGTACTGAATGTAGTATATCTGTCATAGATAGAGCTTCTTCATTCCAAAATCCATTAAACTTAGAAAACTCAGTTCTACAAAGTAAGTCATCTGCATAGTCTTCCCTAAAATTCTTTATAGATATTAATAGCTTTGCAATGACAAGAACTGTCTTCTAAGACTATGACTTCTGACAGTCACCTTCAAAGGGTTTTAGTTATTTTTTTAAGTGGAAATATTTCGTCATCTGTAACTTGCTCACAAGTTTAAATTTTCACACTGCTTATAATTCAGTCATTTTCTTTCTGAATATTTTGTGCAAAAATTCTCAATTCACATCAACTGCTTTTACAAATAATTTTAAATGGGTTATGAAACAGAACAGAAACTCACCATTTCAAGAAAAAAGCTATAAGTATTTTCTCTCAGCTATCATTTAAGAACTTGTTATCAGAATCAATCCACCAAAAGAGACTATTGCCTCAATCAGCAGAGCTTTACCTTTGGAAAATATGCCACATAAAAACAAAATCTCTAAAAATCAGGGTTTTGTCTACCTTCTGACTACATCATTGCTATACCTTAATATCCTTCTCCCAACCTATTTACTTTGAACTGCATCTTGAGTTTTGTGGCTGGAACTCTACTTCTCTGCTATGAGGTCTGGCATCTCAGACCTCCTCCACTCTAACAGCAATGTCAGCCACAAAACACCGTTTTGAGACCTTAACCACAAATATATTCATCATGCTCTCTAGAGTAACTTGAGCAAGAAAACACTGTCTGACACATATATAACAATATGGTTGATTTAGGAATAATTTTTTAAAAATTCAGAAATCAAATTACTTTTTTAAAATTTCTCAGAGCCAAACCTCCTTTTCATTAATAATGAAACATAAATATTCATCCCATCCTTTCTACTAAATTCACGGACAGATCTTGTTTTAAACTTCTTGCAGAAGCCCTATGCTAGTATCTACAGAAAAATCTAGAATCTTAAGAGAAGTAATTGGTCAGACTATCCACAGGAGACCAACCATATGCTTCCTAGAACTACAAGATAATTAATAGTGACAGAGAATCTAGTAGTCAGGTTAAAACTGCTAAGACAAAATGCTTCACTCTCAGTACACCATTTGGACACGGCTGCACCAGCAGTATTTAGCTGCTGTGGACAACACTGGGAATTAAAGTCCTACTTTTGTGGGTTTGAACACATGTAGCATTACATGGCACAATATAAAAAAACATGAGGGATAAAGCACAAGCAGGACCCGTACAAGCAATCTATTTGGAAAGCCACCAAAACCAACAACTGCTCATATGCTGAAGGACTTCTCTACTTGCCCTGAATTTTCTCCTCTTCATAATTACCAAAACACTGGTTTCATCTCCCTTGTACACCAAAACAATGAATCCTTCATTTATAATGATGTGTTACATTCTGAACTTTTCCTGGCTCCCCACCTCCCACAGCAAAGGACAGTTTTTCTCCACGACACAAACTGAGCCAGTCAGCAGAAACCTCTCTTCGCAAAAGACAGCAAACATTTGCCCACACATTTCAAACAATTTGAGAACTATTGAAAAACAATCCATCTTTAACCTTAAGTCCTTTCATATAGCGAAACATTTTCAACACAAAGGTAAGTTACTACATGTCAGTATCTGACTTAAGGTGCACTTATTTTTGCCAGGTCTGTTTCACAAGCTTTTCTCTCTAAGAAGCACAGACAAGTAAATGCACTTGCGGAGTTGCCATGCAACTGCTGACAAAGTAGTTCACCACCCAACTGTGAGTAAACAGGAAGTTACCCCTCACTCTTTCCATATGAGGGGCTTTAAGTAGTGTTGCACTGCCACAGGGGAGAGCTGGAATAGGCAGCAGAAAGGTAGTTTGCAGCACTACCTTTTACCAGTAAATGGACATGTGAATGGATAATCCTCAACTGATAAATACTGCTGGATTAAAAGTGTTGTCTTTTCTTTTATTTTGATGGTTATAGGAGAAAAGAAGGGGAAAAGGTAGTAGATAAGCATTTACTGCAGTCACAAGACAGAATTTAGAGGGATAAAGGGTAGACACAAAAACTACAGTAATTTCACGACTATAAGGTGCACTGGACTATAAGGCGCACTTTTTTTTGCAGCAAGGATCTGCCGCCAGCTCCCCCCGTGCAGTTGCTGGCTGCGGCCCCGCCTCCACCTGGCTGCCGCAGCCCCGTGGGCCCCCAAGCTCCCCTGCCCCCAGTAGCCACGGCCCCGCGGGCCCACCTCCACCCGGCAGACGCGGCACCGCGTCCCCACGGGCTCGCCTCCACCCAGCTGCTGTGGCCCCGTGGGCCCGTCCCCACCCAGCTGCCGCGGCCCTGCCGGTTCCTCCCGTGGCTCACGGTTCACACTTCCGGGTAGGCAAATTTCCAAACTTTGTCCATATATAAGGCACACCGGACTATAAGGTACACTTCTGGGTTTGGGCCAAAATTTTAGTCAAAAGGGTGCATCTTATAGTCGTGAAATTACTGTACTCTTAAAATTAAAAGAGAAAATTCTAGTTGGAGGTTGTTTTTTTAATAAAGAAAACATAAGATAGCCATCACTCCTGAAGATAATATTTTGCTCTTAGAGATTTCTAAAACATCTGTAGATTTTAAAAGCATCATGTTTCTGAAGTGAAATTCTCAAATACAGTGCAGTGTCTGGTTTATGATGAAAGGCTTAAATTCATATCAGCGAGGCAAGCAAAACATTGTTTGAAAAAAATAATTTCCCTGACATACATTTCTGGATCTCTGCCCAGTTTTACACCTTGAATAAGATCAACAAATCACAACACTTAAAAGATGTGGGGGAAAAAAAAAAAAAAAAAGGAACAATACCAAATACAAAAAAAAAAAAACCCAGAATAAAATATTTTAGAGATGCATATGCTTTTCAGCACCTGTAAGTTACACTTGGTTTAGGGATAAAAACCCCCAGAATAATTCAGTAGATCTCACAAACTTCCAACCAACAACCTGGAAAACTTGCTTGAAATGGAAACATGGACAAGAAAAATCCAAGACCAAAAATGCTAGCATAAAGCAGGTCAAAGCATTAAGAATTTCACATTGTGCAGCTCAGAGATTAAGGCAGATGGAGCACAGCATTATCCGGACTGAAGTATTTGGTGCACAAAAGGTCCAGGGATTATAATGAGCCTCTCGTGGGTACAACAACATATGGAGCAGAGATGCTATTTAGATAGGTCTCTATGTATAAAATGTTTATTTTTTCTTACACTTGCCTGCACATTAGAAGAAAGTGTTTATCAAACAGCCTGCAGAAAATCATCAAGTAATTCAGAAAGCCCCAGGTTACAATATATTTGCAAACCTAGGCACTTAAAAATTACCCACAGAAGTATGATAGGAAAAATAGCTGTAAAAACAAGGCATTAGCAGTCATCCACAAAGGAAATAGAATGGCCCCTGATGCACTTCCACAAAAAGACATGTGAGGGAACAGGAAGGAGGGAATTAGTACCTATATGCAAAACAACTATCCCAACAAGACTGCTACATTAGTACAAAATTACCTATTTGATCTTGTTCAGGAATTAGTAACTATATAATATATAGTTCAAGAATCCATTGAAACAACTTCTCTGTCAATCAAAATTATGCATTTTTCTATAAATCAATGGCATCAAATTAGAATTCAGGATATATGGTTTGAAAATAAAGAAGACTTTCCACTACAACATGTGAATAAGCCAGATTTTATTGTGCTTTATGCAACATAAAACTGAGGATAAAAGCTTTTGTTTTAAGACTGATCTAACTTGAAGATCAGGTTATACCTGGTTTAATAATTATGATTAACAGGATACTGCTCAGTGCAATAATTTTTGTGATCTTTTTAACACATTCTTTTTCTACAATCTTTCATGACACATGGCCAGAACTAAATACTGCCATGCAACCTGATTCTCATTTCCCATTTTAGTTGTATATTCCATAACTTTTCTATTACAGTGATAACTGTAAGGGCACAACTGTGGAGTTTTTACTAGGCTAATTTAATTTATGAATATTTATCCAAGTACTGTTTTGGACATGATGGTGATGAATGCCACAGAAGAATCAAAATAGACTAGGCCACAAGTTTTCAGTAAAAAAATCAATACAGATCAGTGCATTTAAATTTTCATTTTAAAATCCTATGTAGTTCCAGAAGGAGCTCCCATTTATCCTTCAATAAAGCCAACTCTATCCTGGTATTATTCCACCATAGCGGTAACATGACTATTCAATTAATGTATTGAAAAAACTCTGCACAGGTTTTATTCATCCTATTCCTCCATCATATTACTCTCCCTTTATCCCCTAGCATACAGACATTAAAGAACACTCCTCTATTGTGAATTTGGAAATATCACAGGTCATGGAAACTACTGCTGTGTTACCAAAGAAGCAAATCTTAAACTAATCTGCAGTTTCAGCAACTGCACATGTATTATGCTCTGCTGTTCTTTTTTCTTTTCTCTAAATTAGTCAGATATTTCACTTGTTCCAGATTTGGCTAGTTTCAACTCAATTTTCTTATGCTTTTGCTTGAATTCAAGCACTTAAAATATCCATGTAATAGCTCCCAGCCCCATGAAATATATGGAATTTTTTCCAGTATACCACAATAAAGAACAACAACAAAAATCTATTTTTCTAATCTTCTCAGTGCTGTAACATACAGAGAAGTTTCCAGAAGCAGACAAAACCAGATGAACCATAATGAGCTTTCAGCTCACAAACTAGAAAAGCTTAAATCACAACAATCTTCAACATAATCAGTCACAGAATTATTGTTGGGGGAAAAAAATCAGTTTACTGTGATTCTTCTTTTAATAAAATATTACTATATCCCATCACTGGGATCTATGTCATGTACAAAGGTTTAGTTGATGTGTCGGTTTTAACTGAAAAGAAATTCGTATTGCTTATTCTTAAAAATTAATTTTGTGTTTCAAGTACACAAATTTTACCCTAATGGACCATCTTGTATTTCCAAACAAAACATTTCACTCTTCAAATGTAAGCAAAACTGGAAGAAAATACAGCTGCAGACCAAAGTCACTCTCATCAATCAAATTAACTAGTTCAGGACGGCAAGTGAATCAGCCATCCCTTAGCTCTGACAAGTTATTCAGGATTCCATTTTATACACACAAGCATCAAGAAAAAGAATTACAATTTTAAAAAATTAGTAATTGCTACAAATCAGATTTTTTTCCAGCACTTAAAACTTCAGATGTAATGAAATATCTTCCAAGTACTATCACACAGGCAACTGGCAGAGTACCAGTTCTTCTAACATAAATGCTACAATATTTGGGTTTATTCATGTTCCTGCACCTTCAAAGAAACTAAAGATCAATTATATACACTGTAGATAAAAGAAAGTACTAAATTACATAAATTTTTGCAACTCACTTAAGAGAACAACTTAACAGATGTTCAGCTTCTTGCAACTGAAAGCTGTGTTGCTTTCAGTCAAAAGATTCAATGCCTGCAACCAAAGTTAATTGTTGAAATCAATTTCAAGTGTCCTGTGCAAACAACTACCAGCTGCTGCTATGCTTTGCTCTCAAGTAGACTTTATAAATGAAGAGTTGCTTTGAAACTTACTGAATTTGTAAATTATATTTACAGTAAACAATTGCATAACCTTTGAATTTCAATGAATTTGTACATTCATCTAGCCAACTTTCTGGATTCTTCAAGCACCATAGAACTGTCATGTTAGTTGTGGTTATCCAGAAGCACACTCAGGCAAAAAGGACAACAAAAAAAGGGAATATTCAGTTTTCACCAAAATATATAACTTTAAGCATTCAGATAACATTCAGTGAACAGCCTAAGAATAACAGCACTCAGTTTCAAACATTAAGATCATCAGAAACAAGTTCTTCTAAAAGGTTTTACTTTTGGATTAAGAAGAACTAAGTTTCATATGCAACAGCAAAGTTTCTTCTAGCCTAATGGAAAGTCAAACGAATACGAAAACAAATTAATAGAAGAAACAAGATTCCCAGCTATGACTCTTACAAGCATGCCAGTATGCACTGAGTATAGGTACAGAATAATGTCTGAAAATAATATTTATTATGGTATGAAAAAATGATGCCAAGAGAAGGAATAGAAAATGCTTTTACTATTCGAAAGGTATTTTCCATTTTCAGCATATTTCACAAAAATAACTAGTTCTCCCACAACTGTTGGAAAAGTAGCTTTGTGCATCCTTATTCAAAGCAGGGAAAATTGGGACTGACTCCCCAACAGACCATTCCCATTTTGCCCACCAGTAAAACCTAATAAGTCACCTACTTACGGTCTACTGTCTGGAGGATGGTGATAAACTAAATGTATAAACTAATACAGAAAATTAAGCCTTCAAAAATAATTGCTTTTATTTTAACAACTCATGTTTTATCCTTGAACTCTAGAGGTCACTGTGAGACTTGTTAAGAGCAGACCTAGTGTACTCCATCACTCCCCACCATATTGATTTTGAGTCTGGGATTTGTGATAACTTCAAATGCCATGTAAGTTTCTCAGGTCTCAAGAATAAGCAGAACAACTAAACAAGCATAAGGATAGAGATTTCCAGAAATAGCTGAAGCTGTGGCACCCTAGTCAACTTACAAAGATCACAAAATTACAACTGTGATCATGAAATCATTATCTTAAAATTATTGCGAGCATGCTTAAAATATTATTTTCAGGGATCTGGATATCACCCACTACTATACCATGCGTGTAGTTATTTACCAACAGCTCCAGAAAAAAAATTATTTTGCTAACAACATACAATTTAAATAAGAAAACCTGTAATTTTAAAAGTAAATTAAATGAAAGATTCCTGGAAAATCTTCCAAATACAGTAGTCAAAAATGGTGACTTTTTTTTACACAATGTATTCAGTCATAAAGCTGCATATTGGAAAAATCAAGTCTAGTTCTGAAGTTTTCTAGAGAAATTATTTTATCTGAAAATCCTCAAGATGTCTTGTCCTCCTAGTATATTTTGCTGACAATTTCAATTTTCTTCCCAGCTGAACAATTAAGTATGAGTGGCATATGCTTTTAGAGGAGAAAAAGAAAATACAAATGTGCTGGTACAAGAAAGTTATTTACACAGATGTAAAGCAGCTTTGCCTTTTCTGGTATCTTGGTGTGCTCAATGAATTCCACAGAACAAGAATAGTAATATTAAAAACCACAAAATTTCTATAACAGAATACTGGCTAATTAAAAGATTTTTCAAGGTTAGAGTCTACTTGTTGTACAGCTGCACTTTTTCTACCTAAGCTTTTTTCTAACTCCCAGGAAAACGTGCCTTAAAAAAAGTAGGAACACCAGAGAGAATGTCTAGGAGTTGGCTGGATCTCTTCAGCTTCAAGCATTGCAACCTCTACACAGAGAAGCACTTAACTAAGAAGAGATTGCAGGACAAGCACCAGACGTGGAAAATCAGCCATTTTAGGACAAGTTATATCAACATAAATAAACTAACTAAAAAGAAACAAAAAACTAAACAAAATTTAAAAAAAAAAAAGCAACAAAAAATTCTCTCTCAGATGTCTAGGACGTAGGGTAGCAGGAAAGCCACTCCACTCCATCAGGATACCAGAGAACAGCCATTAACAGTAGTTCTCATAGGACAAATACAAGATGTGATAGAAGTTTAACAGAGCAGAAAAATTAGCTAAGAACTGCATTCAGTCCAGGACCAAGAGCAGTGCACAGAACAAGTCCCAGTTGCAGACGTGATGCCAAGGAACGGGAGCAGAACCCCGGAGCCGCTTCCGAGCCCTTCCCCAGCCCCTGCACCCCGCCTTGCACCGGCAGCAGGGCACGACCGCGTGCCGCACCGCCTCCGACAAGCGGAGGATGCATGCACACAGCAGCGGTGCTTCTCGTATTGACTCCGCCGGTTCTTTCCAACCCAGTCCCTTCCACGGGAAACAGACATCCCGGAAATCTGAAGGGCGAAGAAGGGAGGAACCGCACACCCGACTACGGGGACAGGCAGCGGCGGCCGCCATTGGTGAGCGGCGGTTCCGGCCGCCGCACGGGCCCCGCCCCGGGGAACGCGCAGCGCGGGGGCGCGGCCGGGGCGGGGCAGAGGCGGCACCCAGCGCTGCCGCGCGCTCGCGGCCGGGCCCGCCGCGCGGCGCCCGCCTGTCCCCCTGCCGCACCTGCAGTCCGCTCTGCTCACGCCCGTCCCCGCTCCCTCCTCCACCAGCGCGCTCCTCGGCCCCCTCCCCGCCCCGGCTCTCCGAGCCCGCCCGGCTCCGGAGGCTCCGCCCGGCTCCCGGCCGCTCCCGCCGCTCACCCTTTGCTCCGTTCCGCGGGGGGCGGGCCGCAGCCGGCCGCATCACGTGACTGGCGGGCGCGGCGCGCGGAGCCCGCGGCGCTCCCAGAGCGGCCGCAGCGCTGGGGCTGACGGTGTCACCGTGTGCCACGCACCCAGCAGGACACGCTGGGGCTGACGGGCTCACCGTGTGCCACGCACCCGGCAGGACACGCTGGGGCTGACGGGCTCACCGTGTGCCACGCACCCGGCAGGACACGCTCGGGCTGACGGGCTCACCGTGTGCCACGCACCCGGCAGGACACGCTGGGGCTGACGGGCTCACCGTGTGCCACGCACCCGGCAGGACACGCTCGGGCTGACGGGCTCACCGTGTGCCACGCACCCAGCAGGACAGGCTGGGGCTCACCGTGTGCCACGCACCCGGCAGGACAGGCTGGGGCTGACGGGCTCACCGTGTGCCACGCACACAGCAGGACACGCTCGGGCTGACGGGCTCACCGTGTGCCACGCACACGGCAGGACACGCTGGGGCTGACGGGCTCACCGTGTGCCACGCACCCGGCAGGACAGGCTGGGGCTGACGGGCTCACCGTGTGCCACGCACCCGGCAGGACAGGCTGGGGCTGACGGGCTCACCGTGTGCCACGCACCCGGCAGGACACGCTGGGGCTGACGGGCTCACCGTGTGCCACGCACCCGGCAGGACAGGCTGGGGCTGACGGGCTCACCGTGTGCCACGCACCCGGCAGGACAGGCTGGGGCTGACGGGCTCACCGTGTGCCACGCACCCGGCAGGACAGGCTGGGGCTGACGGGCTCACCGTGTGCCACGCACCCGGCAGGACACGCTCGGGCTGACGGTGTCACCGTGTGCCACGCACCCGGCAGGACACGCTGGGGCTGACGGGCTCACCGTGTGCCACGCACCCGGCAGGACAGGCTGGGGCTGACGGGCTCACCGTGTGCCACGCACACAGCAGGACACGCTCGGGCTGACGGGCTCACCGTGTGCCACGCACACAGCAGGACAGGCTGGGGCTGACGGGCTCACCGTGTGCCACGCACACAGCAGGACAGGCTGGCATAAGGTACTTGGCCTGATCCGTCTTCGGCCCCGGTAGTCACAGTCCGAGTCCCCAAAAACTTGAGGATGCAGCATTGCCGTGGGTGTGTTTTCCTTCAGCGAGGATGGAGATTCAAATACACTAGGAGTCCACTCTCGTGGCCATTTTTTGGCAATTGGACAGCAATAAATCTCTATGGATATTCGTATGTAATATTGGAAGTTCTTAATATTTCAGTACAAAGCTGTTCTGTACCTTACATATAGTGTAACCCACACAAAGGGCAGGAATTTTGTTCGGCCGATGACTTCCCCTGGTGCACCCCAGATTTGATGTCAGCCACATCTGCTGCATATCGAGCTGGCTGCATTGTACTGGCTTCATGGATGGTGGCTGGGTTTTCCTGGCTGGTGCAGATGGATGCACTAGTGCTTGTATTTTCATTCAGTGTTTAGTTGTTTCTATCAGTTGCCATAACAAGTGCAGTGCAGTATAGTCTGAAGAAGGAGGCTTTTCCATATAGTTCATGTCAAAGGGCAAGTTCATGCAGGGAAAATCCATTACAGATTATCACACACATAAAAACTACGTCTGGCTCAGGGAGTTCCTAACTAGATGCTGGGAGATACTTCTACGAGTCAGGCTATTGTTGGAAACCAATGTAAGATTACACCTCTGCCTGAGTCTGTGTGGTCAGACACTTGCAATTTATTATTAAAATGTTATTTTTAAGCCCAAAAATAAAATTGTTCATAATTGAATTGATCTTGACTTTGAGGCTGAGCTATGAAAGTATGGATGCATAGTTGCCTGTAATCTGATCTGTAGCCTTTTACAGAGATAAAATATTTCCACAGTTATTGAGATAGGAGTCAATTATCTTAGAAGACACTGCAGTAGACTATTTATTAATAAATTGAACTGGAAGGCCCACTTTAAGATCATTTTTAGTACAAGGTACATGAATTATGTACACATAATCTATAAAATTTCTTGTTACACTCTATTCCAAACACAACAGCCCCAGCCTCGTGTAAATCTTTCAGCAATGCTTACCGCTTTTAATGCTTTGTTTTGTAGGGCTGAGGGGATGGCTCATGGTTATGATATATATCACTTGATGCCAACATATTTATTACCCAGGGAAAACCAGTGATTGTTACCCTATCTCACTTCTTGTTTACCTTTGACATTTTAAAATAAGCATTACCTTTACAATCAAATAAGTCTTGCTAACTTTGTTGTTGGTTAACCTTTATTTAATGCATTCTTTAACACATTTGAATATTGTACTGTCTATAAGATTCTACAGGTAGCTTATCAGTCCATTGTGTAGAAATTAAGAGAGGATTTGGCCACTGCTATCCACCATCTCCACTTTCTTGTAAAAATTTGACTGTGCAACCTTCACTAATTGTTTACAAATATTGCTGCAAAACACAATATTGTCTTTTTAACTGTAGCATTAGAGAAGCACCTTACAGGAATGTGTCTCAATGTTTCCATGCACTTGAAGCTGACAGTATTAAGTAATTCCCTCTAAAACTCTTGAGCTGAAACTCTTTTCAGGCTAAAGATTTTTGCTATAAACCTCTCAAGATCAAATAGTAGCTTATCAGTTCTCTTCATTTTGAAATCAGGTGTGTGCTAAGCCGCTAGCAGGAAATGCCCATTCTTACTCTTTATTTAGTTGTGGATAAAGTGAAATTTATGAAAGCTGATACTAAAGTTATGAGCTGCAAATGATAAATGATGCATTACCAATGTTCGCACCATTTTATTTTTCCTTTTTTTTTTTTAATAAGTATTCCAACTGCAATTGCACTGGTACCCAAAAGTAAATGACAAGGTTTTTTGCTTTCAACTCTAACAAGGAGGTACTGAAAATATTTTGCTGCTTCTATGTTTTGATGCATCTGTGACTGAAATAAAGAAAAAGCAAACCCTTTTTACCCACCTCTTCAATTACTTTTCAGTTGAGAGTATCTATCTTTAAAGTATTTTTGGCAATCCAGAAAACTTCTGCACTACAATATCCATTTAAAAGATTCTTAAACAGCAAGCTTTAAGCTAAAAACACATTTAGTTCAGTTTCCTCCAGGTTAATCTCATTTTGCATTTTAAGAGCACAGAAAATCTATGGGAGATATTCAAGACCTGCTTTGAGTTAAAATCCTTACATTTGCAAATACAACTATCTTTAGGGTATTTAAGGCATTTTTATCTTCCTCCATATAGTAAAGGAGTGAATGTTTGAGTATACTGCTCTGAGAGAGTGCATTTTGGAGGAAAATACTAGGCCGGATCCAACTGCCTCTGAGCACAGAAAAGGTGCAGTGAAAAAAAGGGCCCAGGATCCAAAAGTCTGATTCCTTAATGGATAATGCACATTAATACTTTGTATAGTCCAGCTGTTGCTTGAAGAACTTGTGGCCCAAGGGCAGCAATCAATTGTGTGGCAAAAAAAGAGAGCAATAAATCTTAAACTTGCCACTGTACTGGGAAAAATATGATTGCAGCATCTTCAATATTGTATTATTATACATCTTTATTCCATTATGTGACTAGGAACCTTACTCCTGCTACCTTTAACCCTCACATACTATTCATGTTATGCCTCATACACACTGAAACACAGTCTGGTCAGAATAAAGTAGATTTTGCTTCCGGTTGGTCAGGTAAGCCACAGAGCATAAAACTGTCTAAAAACCTATCCATCAGGGAAAAAAGAAGAACTAAAACACAAGAAATTTATTCCTGAAATCCTATCACGGGTCAGTGAAAATAGCATAATCTTTGAAGGCTAGAAAATATATCAATAATTTATGATAGTTAATTGTGTTGGATTCCTCAATGAACAGTTATTTCACTCATATTTTTGCATAGGAAAGAAGAAAACAAAGGATTTGCAAAATCAAGAGTCTGTTATCAACATAGGTAAATTCTTGAGAGGTTCATGAAAGATTTTCCGTTCAGATTTAGTAATTACAAAAAGAAGAAAACAATACTATTACAAGGGGGGAAAAATCCATGTCTATAATAGACAGCTAAAATTATTATAACAACTTCCTAACATTCACTTTTGCTCACCCTTTGGTGTTTTCCATCGGTCTTTAGATGGTTTGGTTCAGTGTGATAGAGTTGTTTGTTTGCTTTGCTACTCCTGCAACTGGCATTTCCCAACTTCCCAGGTCAGTGACCTATTTTTAGCTGACCAACAGCGACTTGTTTACAGCCCTGAAGTTTCCAGTGTCATCTTGTGCCTCCCCAAACTCCTGTCATTCCAACACTGTAATCCCCTGCATTGCATTATTATGATAAGGGAATGAACATTTCATTCTACCAACTGCTTATTATCACTTATTACTATGTATTATGCTTGTATCCCACAACTATATAAAATTACCAAAAAGTAAAATACAGAAACATAGAATATCTCAATTTGAAAGGGACTCAGTCCTCACAGGACTACCTAATCTAAAGCATATGGCTAAGTTGTTTAGATACCCCTAAAAAAAACTGGCAGGCTTGTGGCTGTGACCACTTCCCCCAGGGAGCCTGTTCCAGTGACCCCCTTTTCAGTGAAGAACCTTTTCCTTATGTCCAATCTGAACATCTCCTGATCCAGCTTCATTCCATTTCCTCCCTTGCACCTAGCACTGATCACCAGTGTGGAAGTCAGTACATTAGAGAAGTACCTCCTGATCATTATGAGATTGTTGTTACAGGTAAGCAAAGTAAAACAGTTGCAAGAACGCTAAAGCAAGCTCAGCAAAGCCTGACAAGTCCAGAAGATTTGCAAAGTCAGTATAAAGTCCATGTTGTGCTGCTGGCGATAGCAATCAGGTATTTACTGAGCCTGAGCTATTGGTATACATGGGTCCTAAGTATTTAGAAATGTGAAAGTAACTCAGCCTAATACTACTTATTGCTTGATATTCTTCAATATATTTAATAAATTTAGCATTCAATATCTTTCTTTAAAGTGAAGAGCAGAGGTTACAAAGTAGCAAAACACAAACGTGGAGCAATCATTGTAGATTAGTGATTATTAAATGCTTAGCATAAAGCAGATATCAGTTTACTATTACATGCAGTACATTCTTTCAGTGCTGTCAGATTTAAAGGCTTAAATTTACCTGTATTGAGTCTGTATTGAGTCAGTATTTCAGTACTGTCCTTACTCATTACAGAAGCTTTTTTCTGAATAATTTCTCCTGTACATGCATTTTAAAGGTATATAATTAACTGGTTGCAAGTTGTTAGGTAGTTGATGAAGGGTGAATGGGGCGCTGATTTGTTTTCTTTATTTACATGTTTCCCATAATACTCTGATGAGAGAAGGATGTGAAGGCATTTTTACCCTTTGTATTATTCTTTGTTTTATCGGAGTAAGAAGTGGTTTGTGAAGCCATTTACAATTCCTCAAATTCCATTAAACATAAGTGTCCAGGGAAGCCTAAATCAAAAGCATAGTAAGTCCCACATGAACACAGCATTTCTGTCCCTGACAGAAATAACCAGGTTAAGGAAGTACGTACTTATTTTCTGACTGTAACAGTGTATCTGACCACTCTCAACTTGTTTTTTAATAATATGCTGTTTTTGAAGACTTAAGCAATTCAGGAACTGTATCTTGTTTGTTACTCAGTCCTCTCCCACTTATCCACTTTTAACCAGAGAGAATAATAATTATGTGGAGCAAACCACGCTTCAACCAAGCATTAGAGAGGGAGACATTTTAAAGCAGGTTCATTGCTGGGGTCTCACAAAGGCCCCTATTGTCTACTCTTGTCTAAAGGTGTCTACCCTGGAGTGTTTGTAGCCACCTCTATTTTAACATTGTTTCTAACAAGCATAATAAATAGCTTGCACCATGAAAAGTCCATCCTCTTATGTATATACCTCTGAAAAACCCTACCCTTAATTATACTGTATTAAGTAAAATCAGCGTGAGAGGTTTTCAGTGAGTGGGAACTGAATTAGAAGCAGGGGAGCAGGCTGAGAGCTACCGAGACAGAAACAACTGAAAGAGCAGAGGCATGAGAAAATTAAACCAAGGCGTGCATGGCGGAGTGTATTGAAATGGCAAATAATAGTCTGGAGGAATTGGTAGGGGACAGGCAGGGGACAAGCAACCAGAAATATAATAGAAAGTGTGGATGAATATGAAAGACAAATGGCAAAAACAAAGAGCCCTTTATAATGCAGGAAAAATTAAGCTTTGTAATCACAAAATCCTGCTGTGACCAAACGCCTGTGCAATTACTGAATGGACACATACCCCAAGCACAGCACTTTGAAGAGAATGGCAACACTTTCTGTCTCTTGTTTCCAACCCACCACCCCTCAGTCAGCAGCAGCTTCTGTGGTAGCTCTGTTTTCTGCACTAGAGACGGGTAAGCAGAACCTCCCTGCAAGCAAACGCAAGGCCGGAGGGGCAGCTGTAATTAGTTCCTAGTCAGCACCATTAGTTCCTCGGGCACCATCAAATCATCCTTCAAAGCTTTCCTTTATTAACGCTACACATAACTTTGTTGATTTTTTTTTCTCATCTATTGTTACTTTAGAAAGTATAATGCATTCTTTATTAATATATTTAAAATAAGTATGTGACACAACATTACAGGAGAATAGTGGGTGTCACTGCTAGGGGCAATTGGCGTCTCCATTTCCCTCCATTCAGTATTTTGAGGACCTTATTACAGGTTGTTAGGTCACCATATTCTGAGCACATCTTGTTCGCTGAAACAACTTTTTCTTCTAGTAGTATAGCCTGGGATGAGTTAAAATGTTTTCTAAATTACATCAGCACCATCTGAATCCAGAATCTCCAAAGAACAACTAGCTGCAGTCTTTTTGAAACCTCCCATGGGAAAAATTCCTTCCAAACACATGAAATTAGAATCAATAAATGACTAAGACATCAGATGCAGAATTGAAACACTTAAATCCAGAGTTACGGTCCAAACACTACTGCTCAGCTGCTGTATAACCTTGTGGATAATTCCTCATTTGACCTGCAACTTCTCTGTGAAATCCTCCTTCCCTGCAAGCGACACTTACACATACCAAATCAGAGCACGGAATAAATAAGGCTTTTAAATCTGATATGAATTACCAGAGCACGACTTACACTTATCCCAAAGAATCAAGACTGTCAAAACATCTAACTTGTTTTAAAATAGCAGCATTTGGTGTACGAGCATCAAATGTAGATAGTGAAGTCTGTAGGGAAGGGGTTTACAACCCAGTTTCCTCACTCAAATCTTTGGTTTCTTTCTGAAGCTCAGGAGTTTCTAGGGTTAATCCATACATCCCAGATTGACTCCATGTACAAGAAAGATATTGACTGCTGTTGTGAACAAGTAAAAGAAAATGGCAACTCACTCCTGTAATTTACACAGATCCTTCTTCTTTCAGAGTTCTCAATGCCTATTCTAAAATTTCCTGTTGGACCTCAAGGGTTGAAGACAAAATGAGTCATTTACAAAACCTAATCAGGTTGGCAAAAAGTTTAGCTGTGGTACTTTGTGGGAGGTAGTTCTCAACTGTACATCTTAATTTCATACTTCTGAGTCATATTCATGTTGTTTGGATAGAAATTTTGAGTCATTAGGGAACTCTTTTGTGAAACACTCAGTCTGATGGTTAATGAGTTTATATGAGGATACCTGAGATAACAATGATTATATGACTGAGTGGAATTGGGTCTCTTCTTGCCGTCTACTCCCTCAGTATCTCTGCACACACACACACACACACACACATACGTATCCACCAGTAAAATTGTAAAATTTCTGGGTGTAACTTACCCAACCATACCCCTGTCTGACCACTTTTGTCCACCCAACACACCTTGGTCCGTCCATTCTGTTGGGACTCTGTACCCTGGCCAGACAAACTCCTTTTTGCCAGCCACACCTAAGCTACAGGACAGCAACAGGCAATGGAGACTTGACAGAGTTAAGGCTTTGGCTCACTTGTCACTCTTTGTCTGCTGGTCACACCAGTAAAAGACACTGTAGTTTTCAGGGGCACATAAATTGGTCAAATCTAATGCAGCTTTTTTTTACTATACTGCATTTCAGTTCCCATCAGTTGACCCTGGAGCCACTTACTTCAGACGTAATGTAAGATTTTTCTTTCAATGAGAGAAGGTCTCTTTTTCATTGCATACTTGATAATTTTAAAACATTTTATAGACTAATTTTTTCAGGTCTTAATCTTGACATTCCTGCATGAACCACTAAAGTTGAAACTCACAATAAACAGCCTCATCAGGAGCTAAAAGTAGGAAATTTAATGCTAGAAATTAGGGAAAGCAATGAAAATTATTCTAAAGCTTTTTCCAGATTTCAGTTACATGTATGCATATATCCTCTTGCCTGAAGGCATTGCAGCACAGGTGTTTGGGTCTCTCATTAAAATGAATCTCAGTGATGGCATACCCTTAAAAACAGTAATATTTTTAATTTGCTTATATTTGTACATTCACAAGTAAGCTTACAGGGCTCATTTTCTTTTGCAAAACTCATCTCAGATGTCCATTAAAGTTCACACACATTGAAAGACTTTTTAAGGCTTAGCAAAAAAAAATTGGAACTTCCAAGATCAAAAGATTGTCATCTGAATATAATGCCTACTTAGCATCTTAGAAAACTGTGAAAATGTGTTCAGCTATGGCCAGGTGAACTCCTCAGCAAACCTGTCAATAAATAGATATAAATCTCTTACAGGGAAACAAATGTTGTAATCTACTCTGGGTTTATATACTTAGGGATAGCTCTAGTACCAAAAGCAAGTACCTAGCCTTTATGTTTTGGCCTTGTCTCCTTCCCAGCCTCAGGAATGCACTGGCCTGATGGAAGCACCCAGGGGCAGCTGGTCCTCAGAGTGGCCACTCAGAGCTGCCTGGTTTCCTCAGTCAACACCAAAGCTGCAGGGCAGCTGTGGTTGGAATAGCACCATTGGTAAGGCTTGTGTGCCTCAGTGCACTCAGGTGAAAGAGTCCCAGGTGCTGTGCCAAATCCTGTGCCAAAGACAGGCACCTGCATAAGCTCTTGCAATGAGCTGTGTGCTGTGGTGATACAGGCAATGTCTTATTCACTGAAATGTTCACCCAGGGAGATAAACAAGTTATGAGAGCTGCTCTCTGACTTTGCTTCAGCAGGTGACTTTTAAATGAAAAATGAAATTATCTAGGCAGAATGCAGTTTCTGCTCCCCCCAGAAACACATGAATTGAATCATGCTGTGTTTGACAATACGGCAAACTGCTGATTGTGTCACCTAAATGGAGAGAGCTGTACAAGGGGTGCTTCACCTTGTGCTGGGAGCCTATTAAGCACATTTTTCTGTGCTGGGGAAGCTGCAGATGACAGAGTGCAGCAGTTTTTTCCAGCAAGAGCAGCCAGCACACCTACACACATACATACAACTGAGACAAAACAAGACATATTATAAGAGCAAATACACATCTTCATTCTGTTGGGTTTGATATTTATATGGGTTTAATTGGAAATCTGTGTCCCAGGCTCACCAACTAATATTTACCATATTTTAAGTGTATTACATATAACATTAATACATGACTACTAACCTCAACATAATTAACTGTACCTAATATTTAACATACAATTTGGGAAGGGACTACTACTGCAGGTTTGCTCCAAGTTATGCGCCCACAACCTTAACTGCGATAGTCTCAACAATGGTCAACGATTTACCTGGAAACTGCATATGGATCGACCCCAGACCAGCTGAGTGAATTAACAATGGGACTACCATGTGAAAGAGGAGGTACTACCTCTCCTGGTCACTTTTGGCTGGTGTGTCCCTTCTAGAAAGAATGCCATGGGAACTATTAGGTTGAGCACTGCAGACCTGCATGTGAGCTAAATGCTACGCTACTTGCATAATGCTGACACCAACATGCCTTGGCTATGAAGTTTGAAAACCTAGAGAATGCTAAATGCAAAAGTTTAAGTATTTTAAGAAAGTTTAAGAATTTTAAGTATCAACAATGAAGAGTGAGGTCAGGCCTTTTACTTTTGGATCTCTTATTTGAAAACTTCCAATGACTACATATACCAGGTGCCAGTAGAATGCATATATCCCTTCAAATGTATTGCATTTAATATACTATGTATAATAAGGTAAATTCAATAGCTCTCTTCAGGTTAGAATGCTCTGTTCCAAATTGCAGTACTGTAAATACAAGTAAGTGCACTAAATCTGCTTGTCAAACACCCTTTTTTAAAAAAAGATCAAGATGACTGACCCCAGTTTTGTAACTAAGCCACAGCATGAACTACATTTTCTAAAGAGGTAGTTTGCATAAAGAATGCATAATTTTACAGGTTGTCCAGGTTCCTGAGACTTAGATTTTATGAAGAAAGGGGAAAATACCAACCTCTGAAACATTAAACGTGAACTTTCAAGCTTATAGGATGCAGTAAAATATTTGTTCTTAACAAAGAATATCACGTCTTATTGCTTATTCACAAACACTAAAAAAGTCAAAAGCATAGAAAAATGTATCTTCTATAAATACCACGACAGATTATCAAAGTACCATGAATATTTTGTGCAGTTGGTATGATGATGGTAAAGCATCTTTATATATCTTGGTTGACAAGTGAGAGAATATATCCACTTGTTTTTTGTCAGGTATGAAACATATTTTCATATGCCACACAGAGAATATAGCATGAACCAAGGTTAAATATCAGAATAAAATTCCTGTATTTTCTGTATAACACTGTAAATAATATGCACTGAGCCCCATTACAACTTCAACTGGGAGACTCTAAAATACAAGCTATCAGCTCTGCTAGGGAAAATTCTGTGTATGAGGACAAAATATATATTAAGTTAATAATTCTAAAATGTTGGCCTTTTAGGGATCAGAAAACGTATATGTATATACGAGAATGAATAGGTAAAAGGCTATTTATTTGGCTCTTCCAAACTGGAAATAAGTACTCTGAAATCTGTGGAACAGCATCCAGATGAATCCAAACTTTTGCTGTCACAAAGCTGCTCTGATAATCATTCAGTGGCATAAAACATGTTTTTCCATTAATGTTGTGTGTAATACTTCACTGGTAATTCATTGAATTTGATGAATTTAGTAAACTAATTGTGCTTTTAGACTTATCAATTTACTTAAGGTTTTACATTAGATGGGTTTTTTCTAAACATGTGAGAAATGTGTAGATTACAACATGCCACATTGATCTAATTTATTTCTGACAGCTTAGAAAGAATATTAATTCCTTTATTTTGCTTTTTTACTAATTGTATGCTGTATACTAGCAAGTGCTTTTAAAATTCTAATGTGTAGCATCACTTGATTTCGAAACACATTATAGAAGTAAAACACAACTATATAGTAATTGCAATTTTATGCTTCAATTCTCTGCCACATCCAAGAATTTCAAGATCAGTCTATTGAAGATGATTGCCTCTGAACTGTCTGATGTAGATTGTTTACAGAGCTTTCACTTTCACCTCAAGTATTTACCTGATCATATACAATTCTTTTCATAGTCTTGTAAGATACAGTAACTTTAGAGGAAGGATCTTAAATAAAATTATGTTGGTTGTAATCTGCCTAAAGCAAAGATATTTTAGTCTTGAAATTTAAATACTTTTGTTCCCATTCTATGAAGAATTCCAATTATACAAAGAACTTAGTGGGTATTCCCAATTGCATAATGCATAAGCCTACCCAAAACCCCTCTTATTAATAAACCACTGTATTTAAAACAGTCTTTAATCTGAAGAGAGAAACCAAAGAAAAAAATGAGAACATAAGTACTGAAAAACATAAAATTATTTTTTGCATAAATCGTTTTTAAGGTCATTAAAATTATCATCATCATCAACTATTCTTTGACACATTCTCTAAATACCTTTATTATCCACCACCAATCTCCTATTTATTCTGAACATATTTAGAAAAAAAATTAGAAAATAGTCCTTTTACAACTAATTTGTGCAAAAACATATGCCTTTTGAAGAACTCAACATCTTTTTGACCTGAATATTACCTGCAACATTTTTCTTTGGGTGCTGAGAATTCATACAGCAATGTACTCAATAACCTGTTTGCCCAAGAGCAGCCTCTGCTGTGGAGTCAGTGTTTCTGATATGTTGTTTATTCACCTATTTTCTGGCTCTACTATGCCTTGATTTCCAACTGGAAATATGCTTAAGGATGGGTGCCTGCCCTTTCCCTTGCCTTGCGCTGTTCTGACTGTGCTGTGCTGAAGCATCACTTAATAAGCTCTTAGTGAAATGCAGGCAAAGCAGTGAGGCAGAGTGCTCAGTCTTCTCCTGACTGCTGTATGACCTCGTCAATATGTTGCTCTACAGGCAGGGAGTACAAGACAGCTACAGAAGACCTGAGAAGGAGCCACTGCAGTTTATCTGCTCCAGATAAAAACAACTGCAGCAGTACTCTTTGGGAAGTGCTGCTGACTGCGTTGGAGCCTGGCTGAGCATTCAGCAGTGAGATTAAAAAACTGTCATTTTCTGTCATTATTACGTAAATTACTTTTAGTGCTGCTAAACACGTTATGCAAGGACAGCGTGGCATGGTGCTTTCTTGCCCATAAGATCCTGCCTAACTGAAAGCACTCGCACACATTTCAAGGCACCACTCCTAAACTGGCTCCTCAAAAGAAACATGGGGAGCCAGGCAAAGCCAGCCTGCTGGGGAGTGTGGTGCCCAGCGGCACCCTGGCCGTGCGCTGAGGGAAGAACCCAGGGCGAGCGAGGCGAGAGCTGCTCGAGCACCTGCCGCGGCCTCAGGCCCGGCCGGAGCAGCCCGGACCGAGCCCCGGGGCAGCCTGAGGGGAGGCGGAGCGCGGTGCCGCTGCCGCCTCACGGCCGCGCCAGGGCCTGTGTCTGTGCCCGTGGCTGTCTGTGCCGTACTTGTGTTTGTGCCATGCCTGTGTCTGTACCTGTACCTGCCTATGCCTGTGCCCGTGTCTGTGTTCGTGCCCGTGTCGTATATTAAGGCCCCAGGTCAATCCCCACGAGTGCCGCTGGCCATTGTGGCTCCGCAGACGCGTGGCGGCCCCGCTTCTGTCGTAGCCCCGGGTTCTGTCGTTGCCCGGAGCCGGGGCAGTGTTGGGAGCACTGCGCGTCCCTGCCGCCATCTCGGAGGCTCCTGGCCACAGCCACTGAACAGGGCAACTTTGTCTGCCTTGTGCCTAGTGCCTGCCCTCATCCTCTCTGTTTCCCTTGCCCTGGTCCTTGCCCTCACCCTCACCCTCGTGCTCATCCGCACCCAGGGCCCAGCAGCCCGGCTGGTGCTTCCTGCTGCTGGTCGCCCCCAGCAGGGCCAGGTTGTGGCACACACTGCAGTGCTCTCCAGCAGTAAGTGACAGCAGTTGCCAGGCGGCAGCAGCCCTTCAGGGCAGCTCTGTACTGCCACCACCGGTGCCTCGGAGCTCAGTGAGAAGGTCCAGGGCAGGCTGCACCTGCGGCTGCCCGCGGCTGGGGCAGAGGCGCTGGTGCCTGAAGAGACTGGGACAAACCGGACGGAGCTGTGTTTTAAAGCGTGTCCGTAATGTGCTGTATGCTGCCGGTTGACTGGTGGAGCAGCAGAACAGAAAGTCCATGTTGGCATCTGGCATAGCAGCAGGTGCCAACAGTTCCGATGGCACAGTGGGGTGACGAGTCTGGTCTTCCAAAGGGGCAAGACAAGAGGAGCTGGGGAATTGCCCTGGAAGTCCAGCATGGCAGCCTTGGAGCAATCATCTCTCCATCATCAAACCTCCAGTGGCCCCCACCTGCTCGGGTTGGGACCTGGCCCCACCTTGAGCCTCATTTTGGAGACCCTTCAGGGGTGTTGCACGGATAAATACATGAAAGGTTAAGTTATAGTTTGAAAATTGTCAGCATTATGTCAACTATATATTCATAATATGGTTTAAATGAAGTCTCTTTTCTGTGTCAGGTAGGCTCCTGTCTCTTGCCTTTTTTTGTAGAGACTGAGGTAGAAATCAGGAATAAATCTATGGTTTATAGGGCAAATTCATGTTAATATAGCTGCAATATTTATTCATTTATCTATAATCAGTTTTCTAGAATAAAGTGTTATAATCCTGTGTTTCACAGCACAGAGTAGACTGAAACAGCAAACTCGCCAGATGTTTTGTCAGTCCAGCATACCTTCACAGAACAGCTTTCCATTCTGTCAGTAACAGCCACAGCTTTGGTTCCTGTTGTCACCCAACCAAAGCAACTCACCTCAGCAATTATAATTTGCTGATTAGTTTCAGTTATGCAATCATAGCTGAGATTTTGGCAGCCTGTTCTGGAACAGATTTATTAACGATGATCAATTATGACCAGGTGGAATTTCTGAGAGTTTTTTTTTTTATTGTTGCTTGACAATATATGGGAAGTCTCTTATTAGATAAATGCAGCTAATGAGCTGACCCTGCCATCTGCTGTCATTTCTGCTGCTGCTTCCACGGTTTAGTGCCTGCTCAGAGTCTCCCAGATCACTCCCTCTCCTTCAGCTCAGCATGGAATACAGATCTTTCTAATAAGCCCACACAGTGTTGAGGATTTGTCATTCATGCTGTGCCTGGTTTCATGTAGCGCAACTGCTGAAAGCTTCACTTGCAAGATGAGCTGGTGTTATCTTCAGTAAAAATAGCACTGAACCAGAAAAGGCTCACTGAGAGAATTTGCAAAATCCACCGAGTTTCCCAGTTTTTAAGATAAATAAGTGTAGACTTGGTGAGAATGATAAATAGCAATTTTGTCTTACAATTTGACATTTTGATTGTTTCTGTGTACGTTACACAGCTGCAGCTAGTTGCAGGTAAGACAATTGTGTGCACTACTGTGACAGCTAGTTATGATACTCAACATCACTGTACATCACAAGTACATCATTGTGGCAGCAATAAAGATACCAAAGAGAGGGCAGCATTCCATGGTGCCTCACCATGCTTGAGGCACATACAGAAGCACACTTCCCACAGCACGATGGAGCTCACCCATTTTTTGTCCTTCTGCATAGGTGTGTGGGGCCCACAGTGAACTGAATTTTAGTCTTTGAGTTTAATAACTACCTAAAGAATATAGATGCTCTTCTCTGAACATGGAACCACAGAATAGTCCAGGTTGATAGGGACTATAATTGCCTGGTCTCAGCCTCCTGTGCTGTGGGCAGGGACACCTTCAACTAGATCAGGTTGCTCTAAGCCCCATCCTACCTGGCCTTGAACACTTCCAGGAAGGGGGTATCCACTTCTCTGAGCAACCTGTTCCAGTGCCTCATCACCTGCACAGTAAAGAATTTCTTCATGACATGTAGTCTAAACCTACTTTTTTTCAGTTGTAAGCCATTCCCCCTTGTCCATGACCACCTCTGGTGGTACACTGACCAGTCCTTTTTGTCTTATTTCTGCTGTCCTACCCTGTCACAGGACTGAAGAAAAACAAATGAAACTATGAAAACCGCTTTCTTTGGGTACAAGACAAATACCGTAATGCAAATCTGCACAAACACCAGAGAAAACCATTTCCCAGCATTATCTCACACAGAGGGGAAAAACCCAGTAAAGCATGTGGTGAAAATACAGTCAGTACTTCTCAAAATGCAGCAAATATTCCAGAAGTCAAAATTGATCTTTATGGCCTGAAAACCAATTTTGTCTCTTTTTTTCCTCCCTGCTTGCTCCCCTGTAGCCTGTGCCTGCATGTTCAAAGTAGCAGGTTATGACTTGCTTTGATTTTGCTTGCTTATCATCATGCAGCTCAGGTTTTACAGCTATGAAAAGTCTACTGAATTATAGCTTCAGGGGGATTGATAAGATGTACGTTAGTCCTGAGACAGAACTTGGAGGGGGAGCTGTAGATGCAGGAAAACTCTCCCTGGCAACATAAAAAGCCTCCGTCCAGTGTGCACAATCTTCCTTTGCTGAACTTAATGGCCTAAGAGCACAGCACAATAATATTTTGTTGCTTCAACTCCTAATACACTAGCTGAAAAAAAGTTGAGTTTATTGATATGTTTTGTTCCTTGTAAAGTGTTTTGTCCTTATGCTAGAAAGTTTTATTTTCTTCAGATAGGACCAAATTCATTAGGTACCAGCTGCCTTCAACCAACTTCTCTTGGACACATGCCATTTCTAAAAACTTGGTATGAATCTTCTGATTAATTTTACTGGGTGTTGTATTATCACATCCTTGGATTTACCACAGCACTGTACTTACAAAGGTGAACTGAATATCTCAAAAAGAAGCACAGAGATGAGGCTGCATCGAGTCTCTTCCAACATACCTGCAGCAAGCCCTTCTCTCACAACACATGGCAAAAAGAGACTGGCATGGGAGTTCAGATGGACAGCTGGCTCTCCAAGGTATAGTCAGAGTATAAGGGCAAATCATTGCACAAGTTACATCCCTTGAATGTAATGTGGCCCAAAGACCCAGAAGAATGATCCCTCAAATCAACTCGGGCTTAAAGTGTAGATTCAGCACTTCTTTCCTGCCCTAGCCATGCTCAGTAACCCTAAAATAAAACTCTCACCCCTACCCTGTGTGTCTACCTGGCCTTACTTTCTCCATTAAAGGATCAGGAAACAAGGCAAAGTATTCCCATTTATAGGACACACTGGGACTGAGCCTCATCCTTTAGCAAAGCTTCTTGGGCATTATCTACATCCCACCTCCTGATTTTAGTAAATTAGTTTAGTCCCTGACCTTGAGCTATTGCTCTGTCTGTGAACACAAACTCCTACGGGAGTAGCTTTATGGGTAAAGCTCCCCCTCAGCTTTTGTTCCCAAAGCCCTTGCTTATAGTTCCCCCTGGGAACAGCTGCTGTGCTGCATCCCCTTCAGGCTGTGCTTTTGAAATATTCCCCACAGGACAAGCAGAAGTAGCTCCTCGGCGATGGTCTTTCTTTTGAAAAGCAAGAGGAAACACTTCAAGGGAAGTCAGAGAGGTCAATAAAAACCAGCAGCGATAGCAGTCTCTCACAAATAAGCAAGAATGTAATGCAGAGATTTTCTGCAGAAATTTCCAGAAGTAAAATAAATTAGAATACACAAGTGGATGTAGTTCCAACAGCAAATCAATGATGCATAATATTTAAATATTTAACCAGAATTTCAGCAGCTTATGAGCTATCAGAAAAGCTATTTACTATAAAATTTTGACACTGATTTTATGTCTAAAATATTGAGATGTTAATTGCAAAATGCACTGCATCAGTTATGCACTATGAGTTAAGAAAATAACTGTTTAGCGGGGAAATATTTGAATATTTTGTAGGGCTTTGCTATTTAGAAGCTTTTTGCCTTTGCAACTCATGACAGTCAGTCTATCCTCTGGTTACCCATAACAAAAGAGAAACTGCCACCCCAAGGCCTTTGTAAAATAAAAACACCCTCTATTTTGCCAGGACTTCCAGCTTCCCTTCTACTCCCTTCAGCTCAACCAGTAGTTAAGCTGGTATAACATCATGTTACAAACTAGCTTAAAGAAATATACTTAATGCTTCAGATTCAGATAAAATTTCAGTTTCTCTCACCATGTCTCCTGGCTGAGTCAAAACACACTTGGGTTAATTGTCAGGCCATCAGGGGTTTTGCCTAAGTTTTATTTGCACCCTGTTTCTTTGGGTTTTTGTTGGGGTTTTTTTTTTGGTTTTTTGTTTTCTTCCAACTGTTGACCTTCTTTTCCCTTCCACTAACACAGTCTTCCTGGGATGCATATCGGTCAATTAAAGAAGAGTTTTGAACTGTATCCTTAACACAAGTTCTTACCTGGGTAAGTTTGCCCAGCTGTGCCTGGAAGGCTCATGTCGTAGGCTGCATCCTCACTGAAGTCTGACAGCCCTCAGCCTGTCAAAACAGACACGCCAAGTTCCTTACTAAGCAATCCATTAAAAAAAATATTTAATGTTCTTTCTTCAGCAGCCTTATTTTACCACCCAGGGCATGTCCCTAACCTGGTGCTCATTGCACACACGAGGTATGCAGCTCTAAACCTTTCCTATTCCTGAGGTTTGAATAGTTTTCCCAATGTTTTTTGGTTTTTTTTTTTTTTGGTTAATGTTAGCCAAGCTAATCATTCTGTTTTCTTGTATGAAGTATATGTGAAAAGCTGAATTAAAATGTCACTGAGAAAGAAGGCAAAAACAAATTCAATTACTATGAAAAGGACTTAGTCCCACAGAATCTAGTTCAAGGTCAGAATTGCAAGCGGCGACCATCCTTCCACAATATTCCACGAGATGGGACTTTGCCCTTTGGCCAGCATTTAGGCTCTGCCTAAATCATCAGAAATTCCAGCAACCAGCAGAGTTCTGGAGAAAAGATCTGAATCTGTCAGCACCTGGGTTTACTGAGACAGTTCTGCTACATGCCTCACTTACCACCATTACATTCAAAACAAGATGCTTTCCATCATTTACACCTCAGGCACTGACTCCTGCCTATTGGTATGTTTTCGCTCCATCACTGTTCTTTTCGCAGGTGCTGTTGGACAGTCAGTGAACAGGAGGAACGGTCAGGCAGGAGGACAAGGTGCCACTTTCATAATGAAGATTTTCATGTAGCTATGCCCTGTTCCATGTGAGCAGGGCCATAACTGCACTGCCCTGAAACCTTTACTAAGAGGGGCAGCTTCAGCTTTGTGCTTCTTTCAGGACATAGCAATTGGCATCTGACCTGGGACATCAGGGCTCTTATGCCATCATGAGAACCAGCCTGAAATGCATCATTTCGAAGCTGGTCAGCTGAGTTTGAGGATGTTTCTCTGGCATCCCAGAGACACCATCATCTCAAATATGGTATTTGAATACAAGATTGTCACCTATTACGCACACATTGGCTGACATTCAAGCTATTGAGAAGTAAGAGCAACTTGTTCCCATTGGTCTTCCTGTATGAGCTTCTGAATTACTCACCATCATCCAGACAGTGGTAAAATTATATTTATGACTACTACATAAAATTCAAACAAGACCTTTATTTACATTAGGTTTTCAAGCAGTGGGTGTTGCAACATACATAACGAAATTTCATACTACATGTTTTATAAGTAATCAGGTTAAAAAACTGATCTACAGAATCAATTTGTCAAAGCTGGCTAAGCAGAAAATGTGTCAACTCGGCTTAAGAGTACTCTGTCAATTTTACACCATTTTCTATCGTTCAGAGTATTTCTGATGTCCTGATTATAAAAAGAGAATGCTCATGCAGATTAATTTACAGTGAACTCTCTAGTAAATTTTATGGTTTTCACTTGTTCAGAAGAGCATGTCAGTGCTCTTCCCACCTTGTCTCACAAAGCAATTACAGGTCCAAATAGGGAGAAAACTTGATCTATCAGGATATTTTTGACAGAAAAAAAGCTGGATTTAGCAAGACAAGGAGACAGAACTTTTATTCTGTGATAAATGAATTAAAATCTCTCATTCTGTAGAAAATAAGTTGTACTGTAAAGATTAATCAAGTTCTTTTATTTCATACTAACATTATGCAGCAACCAATGAGTGTCTAGGTAAACAGAGGCTTTGTGAAATGTTTTGCTGCAAAGCTGACCAGTAATGCACGCGAATGATAAAGTCATCAACTCTGCTTACTGCCAGAAATAAAAAACCAAAGGCTTCAGGAGCAAATAACACTGATTCATACTGTACTGTGCTCAAGCACTAGTAAACAAAATCTATTAAACTACATGGGTGGAAAAAAAAAATCAGAGCAGCTTTGTTATCTTACTTGTGACAACTTATTTAAATTTCAGGCATTACTTCTTTATATCAGCATAAATATGTAGCCTTCTACAGGTTTTATGATGTGGTTACAGACATAAAAATGTTATAGTAGAAAGCAAGAGCTAGTTCAAGGAATTTCAGACTTTGAAATCAGCAAGATACAAAGCTAAAATTCATATGTTCCTTTTCAAGTTATGAATACTTTCACTAAAACATAAATATTTTAACATATATTATTTTTTTCTGACATTCAAAATTGTAAAGTCAATATGGCAGAATTATTGTTAAAAGCACATATTTACAAATATTCTTTTTTTCCATACATAAAGTATTTGGCATAATTATAACAATCTTACTGCATACACAACTGTTTGCTTCTTTTTCACATAATGGTACACTCCTTATTAAAATTTACCAATTATGTACAAAAATACTTGAACATTTATTATAGAAAACGTCTATAACTACTGTCAACAGCTTGTAACTGCTGAAGGTTTAATTGAGAGAATATAAAAAAGTGGTCACTTTCTTCCAGTTAAACTATCAACAAATCAAACACAGCTAAGATAAACATGAGCTTCCCAACAAAAGAGGGAGAATATTTTTAACAATATGATTCAAAATGCAGATCGCACATCTGTTCCCAAGCACATTTAAACAGTCAATAAAAGAAAGAGGATACAAAACATACATACAGAAGGTGCTTTTTCTTTTCCTTCCCTCCACATTCCTATGTCTTGGCATTAGCTTTCCAGAGCTCTTCCGATGCCAGTCACTAAAATACAACCTAGGGCCAAACACCATTCTCAACAGTAAATATGATTGTGATGAACTCAAGCTAAAAAGCAAATCAAAAGCTTGGTTCCAATGGCCCATACACATACAAGGAACCGTTCAGAACTTTTGCTAGATTTTTACAAAATTATTAATGACCTTTGCAATTCACTTTTGAAATGTATGGATTGCAAACCAGCCATTTGTATTTTTAAAAATTGGTTCATTTAGTGAATTGCCTTGATACTAGTCAGTACTGACTTTTGTACTCAAGTTAAATGAACAATGCATTTGTACCTGTTTCATACACAGATTGTATTTTAGGGTGAACTTTCAAGAACAGCAGAGAGCATTCACTAGAAAACTGCTAGCTTTAAAAAAAACCCAGAACTAAAAAAACAACAACAAAAAATACATCTGGAAGAATAAAAGTAAATTGCACCTCAAAAAAAAAAAAGGATGTATTGGTACATACACTAATGGCAGAAAACCCTAAAACCTTATCGGGATTCACCAGAATGGTGTTGTATGCTGAATGAAATACAGATATTTTTCCATCTTAAAAATAACATAAGCCAAGTGTGTGTTTCAAAAATTCCAAACTACATTCTTACAACAGTCCTCTGCTGTATAACTTGCATTATATCTCAGTTTTGCCACATACATTTGAAATGACCAACCTGTTCATCAGATAAGAGAAACAACTTCCAGCCTACTTGCAGAAACATCCTAGTCTACAGACTACTTTGTTAGAAAGCGTGCATTTATCTCTAGTAGTAAAGATCCAATCAGTATATTCTGCATTTTGTAAGAAGCATTCAGTTAACTCAGATGAGAGTTGCAGGGTTTTAGATTTTTTCAAAGAAAAATAAAGTACAAATAAAAGCATTTATCAGTATTCACCACCATGAAATTTAAAAAAAAAATCCTCTCATTCATGCTTCCTATAATATCTGGCAACCTAAATTAGTAATTTCATTTCAAATGTGCAACATAATATTAATAAGCATTTTGAAATTACTCCAAAGAAAAGGTGGACAAAATATTAAAGTGCCTAACTAAATGAGTTTTACCATTTTTAAAAAATATTGTTTCTTAAACAGTAAAGAATGTGTTGCAATTAAATATAAAAGTGGCTTCTCATAACTGAGAGACTTTGCGGGGCAGAGGCCTGGGCCGGGGAACCTGCTCAGTCCTCCTGCTGCTGTTTTCCAGGTTGTTTGGCCGAACCAGCTGTGGCTTGGGTGGCAGTGCTGGAGGGTCTGCGGCGGGCGGGATGGAGAGGCTGTGAGGTAGAGGAACGGGGCGCTTCAAAGTCCGCTCATACACGCTGTAAGGTGGCGGGGTTTTGCTTTCTTTTCTCACAGGCTCCTCAGAAATGCTGTAGCTTGGGACAGTCACTGCTGGTTCGCTGCCTTGGCTTTCAAAGCCTGATGTTTCTGATGTGCTACATCGGCTGAGCGAAGAGATGCCACTGCTGTAACTCCCTGACAGCGCCGGGGAGTTGGATATGAGCCCCGAGGAATGATACTCCACTGGAGACGGTGTGAATGATTGCACAGACCCCTGCTCAAAAGAAAGGGCAGAAGAAGAATTTACCTGGCATACAGGAGGGAGAGCTTTTCTGTGCTCAGACTGAAAGCATACATAGATACAGTGCATGTAACTGAGCTTTGATAAACAGAAATGGTTGTGTCCCTGTTTAATCAAGACCTGGTAAGACACTGATAAAAAGCTCATTTCTATAGTGCTGGGTACACCTTAGATAGTGGTCATGCCAGTAATTCATATAAGTGGAAATAAAACGGTTTTAAAATGTTATCTTACTATCATAATACCCTGGAAAAATCTGGAAGTCTTTAGAATGCACCCTTAGTTTTCCCAGCTGGAAGTGGAATGCATCACTGGGCGCAGGATATACCTGGGAGTGTCCTGCCCCCTAACGCCGAAGCCCAGCCACTGCTGCTACTGCAGGCTCTCATATCCCAAATTCACTTTCCAAAGCTTTTCCTCACAGCTTTTAGTGCATTGCCGTGCAGTGAAAAGTGCATTTACATCATGGCATCATTTCTGAGTGTACCATAAAAGCAGTGTCAGAGGGGTAGCACGAAGCAGGTATCAAGGTAAGAGCCACTGCTGACTGCCAGCCCCCTTCTCTGCTGCTCCTGCTCCCATTTGAGGCAGCAGCAGAATGGCAGGAGATGAAAGCAGCACCACCTTTCCTCTCCCCCATCTCCCAGGTGTTCCATACAACACACCATGTGTGCCTCAGGGACAAGGGCCATATGGAGGGCACAGGTGGTCAGGGGCTGCACCAGTGGCCTCATAGGTCAGTGAGGGATGGTCAGGGACCAGGAGCTGAGGGCCAAGCAGCAACAACAGTGCTGATGATAAATAAAAGCCATGGATAATAAAGGCCTACCTAAAACTATTGAGCAGTTCTATTCCAGTGAAGCAACTTAAACTGAAAACTATAAGAGGCTAGCCCACACTTTCCAAGTTAAAATTTTTTTGCCACGTATCTAATTACAACTGGATTCATCTGAGACAATCCTGACTTATTGGCTTCAAGCCTTAGGCTAAAAAAGGGATGGAGAAACCAAAACAAAGACAAATTTCTCACTCCCATTCTTGTTAGACTGGTTGATGCTCAGTTGCTCAGCTTAAGGTGAGAGTGTGATCCATGCAACAAAGGATGGGAGTGGAGGAGGAGGAGAGGGGCAGAGGTGTACAGAGCTGGCTGCACTGACTTTATGCTGTTGAGACAATTTTAGTTATCCATCTAGGACTGGATCCATAGAGCACTGAAATCAATGGAGAGAAAAAAATTTTTGTTTACATCAGTGGGTTTTGTACTAGTATGGTTTTCTCTGGTAGCACACTGTTAGAAGAAAGGCTAAAATTTGAGCCCTGCACATGGCTGTGGAAAAGCAAAGCAAGTTTTATTTAAAGCTCAACACCTGGTGAAGACATTTCAGACTTACTCAGGAGCCTGTTTAACCACTTGTTTCATGTTCCATTCCTCTGTATGTGAGGAGGCTGCAGCTATACTCCTACTCCCAAAAACATCCAGGGTTAAGGTTTTCAAATAAATTATGTATTTCAAGAACACTGGACGCTTTGATTAAGTGACGATATATAAGATTTAGGATCTTTGCTTTTGTCATTCAGAACAACAGCAAATATGTAAAGCCTGCACTTGGTTCTGGTAAAACAGTGTAGACTACTTTTACTAGCAGCAAGTAACAGCCTAGACACCAAAACAGTCTGGAAATTCATGGATGCTCAAAGCGAGATACTGCAGTTCTCAGAAGTATTTTGGGCCAGCATTCCTCTTCCAAGCAGCAATCCAGACTCTGTAAAATGCTTAAATTCTGTCCAGATCTATAGAAGAATGTCCTAAGACATCCCTAAGAATTACCAGTACTGTGTCAGAATGAAAAGGAAGGGTCACTTATCTTTGGATAAGATCCTAATGTTCTAAAGAGCTTCCTAGTAAGCAATTAGGGCAAAACTTGGGATTGGTGCTCACTTCAGCAGAATGGTAATAGGACAATGGGGCACTCTGATGGCCAGCAAAATTGCTTTGTGATCAATTTGGACCACTGTGTAGACACAACTAGAAATGTTACAGGCTTATAGGAAGGCAAACAGGACAATGAGTATGGACTTGTAATTAGGGACCTCGAGGGGAAAGGAAATACTTTGGAGTGCTGTTCTCCTCCTCAGGCAATGTGCATCTGCAGTATTAGGCACTGGGTTGTTGAGGGGCAACTTTGGCTGGGCTGCTTCCTCTGTCCTTCCATCTCAGTGCCTGAAGCACAAGTCATGCTTCTTTCTATTTGCTCTCTTTCCATGTTGTTGACTCTTATACTTCTACCTGTAGAATCAACTGTTTCAATGGAGTGGCAGAGGCCATCCTCAAGACCAATTTCTTGTGCTCTACCAGCATCAGGGTTTGCCTGGAATAAGCAGGCTGTGTGTTTATGTGCTCCGATGCTGTGGAAAACACAGATTTCCCAATCAAATTTTCCAGCAAAAAAGCAGCTACCAATATGTGGGTACCAACACATGCAAATATCTGGAAATAAAAATGAAACCTGCTCAGTTTAGCCTGGATCTCAAATTTGGATGTTTAACTGCCAAAGAAGAACCAGTGCTTACTCACAGCCTATGATTAATATTTCCTACTGGCAGGTGTCAAACTACTTGCAACTTCCTGCAACCTCCCTGGGATCATCCTGCAGAGGAAAATGGGTATTAAAGTGATTTGAAGCAGGGAATACTCTCTAATGGACTCTCTAATCTAACAGCTCTGGATGCTGGAAGAATAAGACAAATGGGTTGCACAACAGGTTTTCCTGGCACCTCCGTGTCTTCCATGTTGGAGACAGAACACTAGTTCTTGTACAGGTATATGATCAGAAAAAGAAAACACAATATAAACGCAAATAATGTACATTAAATATATACCATCTACCCCACAACACACAAGATCTGTCTCACAAAGGCAATTCCCTGCAATAAGACAGTACCTTCATTGGTGATCTTCCAGCAGGAGAAGGGGAAATGGAGGCTATGTGTCTTGCTGGTGATGCTGTAAAGGTAGAAAGATTTCAGTGCAGTTGTGGCATGACAATTTTCACTAAGAAATCTTTTTAAGTCGGTAGGAGATCATTGGATACATAAACATTATCTCTAGTTCCCTCGGCCAATGGTTGTAAATAGTTTTAGAGATTTTGTTTATTTTGCTTTGTTCTCTGGATTATCTTGCTGTAAACCAAGTACAAAAAATTCCTGCATCTGCCTTTCCTGACAAATCTTATATCACCATAAATTGATCTATATTCTACCAAATAATAACAAGTTAAAAAAAGAGTCAGTATAACAACATTTCTCTTTTTTTGCTTAAGAAATATATTATGTATTTGTAAGTCAAATAAGGAAAATAAAAAATACATAATATACTTATATCAAACATTATATATTTATTATATATCAAACAGTATACTAGAAACATGCCTGGACAAACTAAGAAGCCTAAGTACAATACACAAAAAGTTTACTCACTCTCTTGAGAACAATTATACTTATAATATCACTTCAGCAGCCTTTCCTTTAAATGGAAATTAACATTTTGAAAGGCAAAATGGTTATAATAACAGAACTCATGTACTTTCATGATTGCTGTGCATTTTCTGGCCAGTGAGATTCTTTCTGGTTAATGATAATTTCTGATTGCTAACCTCCAATTATCATAAAATCAAAAGACTACATTTGATCATCCTTCCTCATACTAGCAAGAACTATCTGAAACTGCTCATTCATTAGTGAAGGGGCAGAGTATTGGAAACTACAGAGAACATTAACTAGATGAAAATACCTGCAGAGGCAGTTCTACAGCCTTTCATGTAAGAAATCAAATAAGAAGTTAACCTGCCCAAGAAGTTAAACATCAAACAGAGTGGAAAGAATCTAAGCTCTCAAGTACTGGAGCTTTACCTGAGATGTCCATTAACTCACCAGTCTGTACAGGTCTTGGTGGTACAGGAGGAGATATAAGCTTTCCACTTTCTGATGTGTTTCTGGCTTCCTTCCCACTGTCCAGGCTCCAGCTGCTGGGGGTGCTGTTCACAGCTGGAAGGGAATGAAAAAACTGTCATGGGTATCAACACTTCCAGATCTCTGACTTGCATTTATCCAAGAGGATAAAAAGAAACAGAATGCAAATGCCTAACAACTCAATCAGCATGCATGAAAAGCTGTCATGATTACATCTGCACTTGCAAAGCTCTTAAATAGCAGCCATCAATCTCATGGATGCCTGATGGATGCACCTGGCCCTCAGGTCAGCAGTGGTGGCCATCAACAGCAGCAACAGCTCAGATTGCACTCTGGTGCACTGCAAATCCAGCCACAAAGGGAGATGAGCGTGAAGCCTGTTAATGTAATCAGTTTATCTTTGCATCAGACTTTTATTTAGAGGTTTCCACTGTTCCCATTAACTCATTTTATATACAGAAGAGACTTGGGACAGGAACTCGCTAAATTTCTATTGACCTCCTTCATAAAGATATCTCTGCTAACATTCTTGTGTTGCCTGCATAGATTACAAATTCAGAACTGAAAGAAGGTGGAAAGAGGGGCACAAAATGGAGTGAGTAAAAATTGGAAGAAATTAAAAATGACAGCAAAAAATATCAAATTGAAAAATTATTATGGACTGGCAAAATTTCTGTACACTGTTTGTATCTGTGGTCAAGGATCTCTGCTTGTTGATGTAAATTGACTATCACCTTGACATGCATTAAAGTGGCTGTTTTCTTTGTCTGTTACCCTGATCAGATTCTATGGCTTTAACTGAATGATCCTGTAAGTTCTGGAACAACTTCCTTGATAAAAATGGATTATCTCATGTCATCAAGAAGTCACCAATATTGGAAAGAAGTAAGACAGACAGAAGGATAAGGCATTTAACATGTGCAGGACAAAAGCTAATTTGAAAAATACAACTCTCATTACACTTCCTAAACAAAGAGTTGAAAAGAACCACTTCAAACCTTCCCATTCATCTCCCAAATATACCACCGAAAAAATCCCTCACCTTAAAAGCCTCAAACCTCTTGCCCTGCCATGACACTTTCCTTCTTGTTTACTTGTTTCAATTGTGAGTAGAGAATCACATGCAAGGACCCTGTGTTTATTTACAAAGATGAAACAAAAAAGCAAAGTATTGTTGCTAATAGAGTATCATTTTGCTTTGTTATTGCCAAAATATGCAATACTGTATTTGCTTTTATATTGTAAGCTGTCATGGCTTTGCCCTTATCCTAAAAATCACCTGGCACCAGACCTAGGTACTTCAAATGCCTAAATCTCCTGAAAAGCCATTTTTTTTTCTTTCAAATCATCCAAGCAGTCAGTTTTTTTGACTGCTAAAGCCTTCGGGAGAGAATATTTCATTTTACCTATTCTGATGGCTGCATAGGCCAGTGGAAAAGTTCGGATATTTCCATGTTAAATTATTTCATATGTTTTTCAACTCTGTGAAAAAATTCCACCTGTGTTTTAATAAAAATGTAAACACAAAAATACCTATAAAACCCAGCTCTTATTAAAGAAAACCTGATATCTGGTCATTTCTTATTACAGTATATTATTAAAATAGTTACTTTCTATACATTTATTTTACTGTATGCTTTATTCAGCATACCACAAAGGTACCATAATGAAATGATGGAGCATATTATAGATGTGAGGCACATAATGAAATCATGGCAAACAATTACTATGCCAACAATTGGCAACATTGGATTTCCCCATGTGCAAAATTATAAGAGGCAATATTTTTTTCTGTGGAAATGCATATATTTCTCATTTACTCTAATTAAAAACAAAATCCCCAAAATGCAAGAAACAACAAATTGGTGTTTTCAATCCAAGTGTAAGCAGAAGTATACTGAGTTATATTTGGTAAACAGGATTTGCAGTACCAAACTTCAGGACTGTCCATCTCTAATCTTCTCTGTGCCCCATTCTCCAGAAGTTGGCTTTTCTCCCTATGTCTCTCTTGAGAAGCAGAAAAGACAAGTCTCACTTGCAGCCTGATGAAATCTGCTGCTCCATCACCCCCTCCTGCAAATTTCTGGGCCTTATTTGAGTGCAAAATTCAGTTCTCTCCTTTTTGGCAAAGTGTTTTGACACTTAGATTTGTTAGCATATTTAGTCAGTTAGAATGTTTTGACACTTGGAGATGACAGTGTGCACTCAAAAGAACTGGCATTCCACAGGAACATGATGGAGTAATTAAATTTTCATTCTTCAAAGATTGGCATGTTGTAGCATTTCCACTTACCTTTGTCAGCACCAGGCAGATTGGAATCACTTCGTGGCAAAGCACCATCTCCAATATGATTAAACAGCATTCTCTGCAAATTGAGAACAGCATGATTTACACATAGCTGCTGTTGTATTTCAGTAGCCTCTAAGAAAACAAATATATTTTTGTTATTATCCCCCCTCATCCCCAGGTCTTCTTAGGAGGTAGAGTGATAAACATCACATAAGAACATAAACAGTTTAATTAAAGTGTCTGTAGACAGATAGGGAGTAGACTCATTTTCTGAAAACTGTACACACAGAAATTGGAGGGAAGATTATTATGTATTGAGTTCTGACAGTTTTCCAGCACCTTAAAAAAACATAGGAAAGCTCATTCCTAAAGAGACATCTTAATAGATTATTAAAAATAGAAGGGTAGATTTGTAATAATTTCATTACAGAATCAGGATCTGAACAAGATAATATTGAAGTTGTGGCTGTTACCAAAGAAAAGTACTGTGTATCGTTTTCCAACCCTGACTTTTTGGTAGCAGCCTTCTTACTTCTTTTGTGGATCAAAGCTGACCCATAAAGCATGTTCATCTTTCATTTTCTTAAAATCCATTTTGTTTACAAATCACAGTAAATAAATGGTAGAATTTAATTTTTTTTCATACATTTCTTTTTGGCAGCATTCAAATAATCTATGGCTCACTAGTTCATCTTGAAAACATATGTAAACAGCATACAGTTAATCCTACAGTTAATTCAGATGTGCTTTCCAGAGGAAATGGGAACAGATAAACATTATTTTTTTTCTTACTTTTTTTTTCTTTAAAAGCAAGATCAGATTATCAGTGAAATCCAAACAAAATCGTATTATTGTGTTTCTTTCCAGCATTCACAGAGCACTGTGCCAAGTTGGTGAGGCACTATGCTGTGGTTCCACAAGATGGCAAACCCAGCCGCAAAGTGATCGTCATTGATCTAAGATGTTGCAGCTTTGTGTTTCAAAATGAGGAACAAATACTTAAGCCAAATTCAACTTCACTTTAAACATCTCAGAGACAGAATGCTTTTGGTAGACTTTGAGCTACAGTAGTTGTGCCGTATGTCTTACGAGAGTCATTCTGGGTCAGGTAATATCTGTTTTCCTGGAGTGACCATTAGACTGAGGTGGTAAACCTACATATGTACTCTGATGTAACAGAAAGTGTGACCATATATTGCTGCCTGGTCTGGATTGAGTGTTCACCACCTAGTGAGTCTGCAGTGCACTAGGATGTGATGGACAAGTGCTGAAGTGTCCATTTTCTGTTGCAAAGGTAAAGAGCAACGGCTGAAAAAGCAACTGAAATTGGAGGAGATAAAGAGACAAAAGCCGAATGAAATACAGAGAAACAAAGACATACTAAAAAGAATGAGATATAAAACCATATGGAAGAACAAGAGCAATCACAGGATGTTTAATGACACGCAAATAAAACCCCCAAAAATGTGAAATTCAAAAAGCTTCAATAGGAAGAACAATAGCGCAAAAACTAAGGAGGCTTGTTGACCAGTCAATGACAGCAGGCATTCCTCTTCAGAGGATGGGAAGAGCTGGAAAGACACTGTACAACCATTCAGCCAGAGATCACAAAGCAAGCACAAAGCTGTACATAACCTTGAGCACCAATTTCAGTGAAGAAGCGGATGAAGTACTGCTGTGGTCTTGTTCTGTGAAGTCCATCAAACTTCCTTAAATAAGGTAGCTATGGCCTGAAAGACTTGAAGTTCAGGAATTTGCCTGTGTGTCTCATCTGTCCCAGTTGAAACACTAATGTGAATATTGCTTTCATCAAGCTGTAACAAAGTAATTCATAAATGGGTGGTCCTCTCAGCATGAAGCTCCAACCAACACCCTTGAAGTGGTGTTAGAATGAAAGGAGAAAGGACAAAGAACAGTTTGAGCAGCTAAATTTAAATGAGAGTCTCAGGTATCTCTAAGATATCTCCTTACAATTGTCCTGAGGAATTATTTTCCCCTTTTTAATCAGAATGCAGAGAATCAGGATTTTGTTTCTGATCACAGTCCATTTTTACTGCTGAGGGAGCAGCAGAGAAAGAAATTTCACCTTTCCCCAGAAAGACATATCCTTATTTACAGTTATAAGGGCAGAAAGAAACTGTCAGACCTTCTCATCTTTGAATATACTTCACTGTACGAGCAAGTTAATTTTCTACTTACCCTCTCATGGGGCACTGAGGGTAGAGACAGATTGGGAGACTTTCCTGCTGGGCGAGTCTCAGAGAGAGCGGAGACTGGGCCTACGAGCTCCTCAGCCTCCCTTATGCAATCTCGGATAGAGTGGGGGATAGAAGTCGCATTCCACTTGGCAAAGCAAGAGTTTGTAGTCTGGGAGCAAAAATGGGATAATTTTTCTTTGCGGCAAACTGCAAAACCGCTTTATTCCAAGAGCATCTCCTGACCTTTCCTGTCTGTTGTTTTGGCTCTACTACCACTGATGAAGTGCCCAATAGGTCTATCAGCTCTAAGTCATTCCCAAGAACTGTCCTTAAGTCTGGCTAAGCCTCAGTATTACTTCTTAAGCCCTCAAGTGATAGCATGAGGACATAAACAGAAAAGAGATTAAAAATTAAATCAAGAGCCAATTCAATAACTGAAGAAACAAGGGACAAGAAGAGAACTAATGAGAAACCAAAAAATAATTTCTGAAATATAGAATCTTGGAGCTGGTTTTCATCAGCAGTAAAACTTCTGTTAGAAATGAGAGTGTTGAAAGGAGAGCCTTTAACACCATATGTATATTCTCAAATTTCTCAACTTTCAGCAAGAGGTGCATTGTGTGATGGCAGGGATTAAAACAGCAGCTGTGTTAAAGAAAAGCACTTTAAGAAAAAAGGTCCACTAGGAAGAAAAGATGAAATAAAGATTCAGTATTTGCCAGCTTACCAAATTCATGTTGAATTTCAGAATACTCAAAAAATACACATTTCACACAGACCTGTTTAACACAATACGTTCTTTTCTCTGGAGTAAAAAAATGTCTATCATTCTTTTCTAACTACATTAGAAAACAGGAATTGCCACATTGGAATGGGTTATTATCTCACAGTGGCTAGGATTAGCTTTCTCAGAAGAAACAAAGGGGAGCTCAAGGACAACTGCCATGATAACAGTTTTTCATTCTTTGTTGATTGAACAAATACTTGTTGCTCCACACAAGCAGTTGTGTCACCTGGTAAGTCTGCATCTCTCACTTCAGTAAGTAAACTGAATCAGGATTCAGGTGTAAAGAAACAGACCTACACCTGAAGAAATCAAGCAGAAATGTGATCAAGCACTATGTTTTCTATTCACATCTCTTACATTTAAAATATTTTAGAGTATTTGCTTATAAAAACATAAAAACCCCTTGAAAATCTATAACCGTGAACAGACACCGAATCTGCTCGAAGTTCAACATGCGCCTTTATTGTCTCCTTAGCTATTTGTGCTCTGAGGATTCCCAACAAACTGCTTACCTGAGAAGTTTCCAAAGGAGTAGGGTAGATGGCACTGCAGGGCCTCTCTCTGGGAGACAGGCAAGAGTTTTCTCGGGAATGCTTATGTTTGTCAGACAACAGAGGAGAAGCTACAATAGAAATGTGTCTAGAGATTAAATTCATGCAGTGAAACTCAAACATTTCAATTCTATGCTTGTGACAAAAAGTCTCTGTCTCTAATAATTCAGATTCCTCAAGTAATTTGCTAAATATGATGTCTGATCAGTGACATCATGCAGTGCAGTATATCAAGTCATTTAATATGGTTTACTACAGCAGATGAGCACTGACCTCTGGCACTGGATGGAGCAGAACTTGTCACGTTAGGTGAAGCAGAATGAGTAGAACTCAGGCTTGAGGTAGATGGACTAGGCTGTGCATAGAAGAGATGTTGCTGTTACCAGATCACATTTACTGGCTTGGAAAACAAAAATTTATAGCATACTTTTCACTAGAACAAAGAACTTCTAAACTTCTTAGAGTAGTTTATCAGTAATTCAAAATACCAAATCAGTATAAAGAGCATTAATCTAACTACACAAAAATGTAAAATACTAAATAAATAGAAATGTAATTAATACAATAATTACATCCCAATGTGACAAGTAGACAGAAAAGTCTGTTTAAGGTCAGATGACTTTCCATTATAGTCCACTGCTACTTATTACATTTGTAAAAAATTAATGCTCTAATATAAATAAGAGAAAACAGTTACATTAAAAAAAGTTATTTTTAAGTGAATGAGTTTAACATCTCATTTAAAGACTTGGTTTTTAAAAGAAACATCAGCAACAGTTATGAGATTTCCGGATGAAATATTTGAAGCATTAGTTTAGTAAATAGCCTTGTAAGAAAGATTATGTACAGTTTGAAGAACGACAATAAACTATACCTGCATGTTAAAAACTTCATCTGAGCTTTCTGACTGCCCAGTGATGTTGCTGACTTCAGCAGATGCTTGGGATGACAGTGATGAGGAAGAATATCGATTGACAGCTGGGTAACTCAAGGGGCTATTATAAGAATAATGAAATTTAAAATGGTTAACTCTAATTGTCAGTCATCATTTCTCATGTGAGAACAGCACATGTTTATTAATCTTTAATTGGGAGAGGAGGGGAGACAGAGAGAAAGGACAGAGAATACATATACCAGATATTCAAGGCTGAACACATTTCAGCCAAACCATACAAGAAGCATGCATGTAATAGAAGTATTTATGGGTCATCTTCCATGGGTAGTAAAAGTATGTCATAACTAGTATTTAACTTGCCTCCGTCGTGGTATTACCCTGGCAGCATCAGGGCTCATAGAAATAGGTATGGAATTCCGGCAAACACGAGGACTTCCATTTGGGAAATGAACAGGGCTAGCTTGTACACAGGCAGAAAATTCCTGGCGAGTTATTAAGAGAAGATTAATTAAAATTAACATAATACCATTAAGTATTTTGTAAGATACAGATATGTAGATAACTACATATAAACGTAGTTACATGGCATTTTGGATCAGCTTCATCATTACTAAGAAAAATATTTTAACTTTTCACTAATGATGGTAAAATGTGACTATTAGTAAAACATTACTACTTTTCTCTGCATGGTATGGGAAGTTTATGTTTCTCTTTGCTTTGTGCTATTACAAAACGGCTACAAGCTGTAATGAGGACAAACGACCAAAAGATGTCACTGTTTGTTGCTTGGGAAAATGAACCAACCCTCAATGCAGCTCCTCTATCCATGCACCTGTCCACATGAGTACCTGTATTCCCAAGCTTGACTTCATCACAAAGAACTGATCCACCAGCTTTTTGTGCAACGGCCTCATGTCCTGTGGCACCACCTTCTCGTGCACTGCCAAGCCAAATTCTAGAATCTGGGCCTGCAAAAAGGAAAAAAGTGTTTTTGATTCATTTTCTTTAAGCTCTCATCATCAATTAGGATACTGATTTGAACAAAAATCTGACAAAATGCACATTGCCTTAAAAACACCTATCTAAATCACTGACAGACCTGTAACCAAAAAAGGCCTAGGACCAAAAGTACACAAGAGGATTTACTGCCTCTTCCCATTCAACTTTCCCAAAGGTTTCACCTGTGTAAATTCAACTGTAATATTAAAAAAACCACTATGGATAACATAGTGAAAAATCTGGCTTAAATGGCAACTTCACAAAGGAGCAATTCTCTACCCTAAATAAAAGCCATTCTCTACAAGAACAGTTGTAAAAAGCATGATACAACAGCAATGATCAAATCCACCACAGACTCTGTAATATATTTGCAATGAAGTCCATGGTCCCCTATGCTATTTCAACTCCCCAGAGATCTCTATAAGTGGTGGCCTGATGTATATCCTTGACACAAGGAATTACAGTGCAAAAACTTTAATCTCACTCAAATTTGGTCACATGCATTCAAAATATTGAATTGGTTAGATGAGGAATCAGATAAACCCAGATTTAAAAACAAAATAGCTAGAGGGTGTTGTAATATCTTTGGATGAGAGCTCATGGCTGATGTTTTCAGGCAGCCTGCGAGCGGGCATGCAGCTGTACAGCGTCCCTGACCTGGGGTCAGGACTGCAGCACATCCATCCACACACAGCCCTTCCGAATGCTCCATGTTACATCAGCTGTGGGTGCCAGACAGGGTTGAACTGCTATTGCTGGGAACCCACATCTTTGTTACAGGAAGTTATTAACTCCGGTTTTACATTGTAAAGATTAATGAGATTAACTATGGCTTGACAAAGCAAAATTATGTTACTATACATTGTCTCAGTGAAATTCAAGTGAGCTCAGTGAATCTATTCTGATTTTTGCTGTCTGAGGACCTGTCACTTGGCTAATCTGACCAAAAGATTCCTCAATGCTGATGAAAAATGGAATTTCCATCTTGCTAAATTCCAGTACTGTGACCCTTTCTACTCCAAGCTGGCAAACAAATTTGAAATATCAACATGCTGCATAGAACAAAAATAGATAAATGCCAGTTTAAAAAGCTGAAATATTAGTAAGATCTTTGTTTAAAAAAACACTAGCATTTTCAAATGGAATCACTTAATATTTGAGGCTGGTAGATCATTGGCTTATAAATGAATGGAGAAATAATGCAAAAATATAATGCATAGAATACTCAAATGCTTAATTTGATCATTTTTTATTTATTTTACTCCCTACCTACTTTGGCAATTACTACTAAATAACTTTCATTGCAGTAAGATTTTGAATGCTTTTTTGCTCTTATGGCAAATAAGAGAAAATATTTTTCTGGAATATTGGTAAAATACAAAATATGCCAAAGTCATCAAATGTTTCAATGAAATAATGTTTATTCTGTAATAGTGATAAAATATTTTGTGCAAATATTTGCATATGAGCATGACAAGACAGGCCTCTCACTCAACCTTGATTTTACACAAAACAGTTTGAAGTGACTAAAGTGATGATGGAAAGGACTAGGGAAAAATATTAACATGGCCCTGCTTGTACAAAAAGTTACTCTCTTGGAATCTAACTCAGAAAACACTAAAGACCACAGAGCAATTATTAATCTCTGATTTTTTTTATTTTATTTGGGGACATTTTTAGCTAGAACAGCTAAGTAGGCCATCTTGTCAGTCTTTTCCCCACTTTACCTGCTCAAGCATAAGTTCTCTTAAGCGTGTGATCTTCTCTCCATCTTCTGGATGGTTCAAGATATATTCTTTGACAAAGAATGCCTAAACAGAATAAAATTACCAAGTACAACAAAGTGAGTAAAAACATTCCACTTTTGTTTCTTTTATTTAAAAAACAAGTTTCTAGATAATATTTTCAAATGTTTTCTAAGTTCCTCCAAACTGCAATAATTGATAATACATATTAAATAAGTAACGAATGATATAGTCATTGGTGGAGACTATAGGCAAAAAAATGCAGCCACTAGTGGACAATGGATAGCTAATGGATAGCTTTAACATTTGAAATATGAAGGTGCTGAATAATTAGAGAGAGTTTCTTCCCCATCAGAAGAGAAAAAAAATACGGGAAAAAATTTAAAGAGGAAAAGAGGGAAGAAGGAAAACAGAATCAGGAAAGCAGCAGATGGTCAAAGGACACTTCTTAAAACTTGGAGGTTGCCTGAAGAGAAGGAAAATATTGGTAAAGACATGGTCACTTTTACCCCAAAACCAAATGCTCCAAGACTGACTGAACTTTGAGCTTCATATGGGGCAGAAGGGAAAAGCAGGTGAAACAGGCAAAAGCATTTACAGAGAACAGGATAGCAAGAAAGGTAGAAGGTAAGAGCTGGCAAAACAACAGGTAGACATATAAAGACTGAAAAATGGACATGCAAAGAGAAGAATTACAGAGAAATGGAAGAAAAAAAGCCTCACAATTATTGCTAACAATTTGATATTTACAAAACGAATTGCTGAATTGCTATTTTAATATAATGAGAGGCAGAGGGCAGAAGGGAATCGAAACATGAACACTGTCTACGAGATCGAGAATTACAGCCAAGGACAACAATAAGGAACAAGCAAGAACCTTTGATATGCTTGTGAAGAATGGAAGCTGTGCAGAGACACTAAGCTAGCTCTGACACTGCTAATTCAAACCAGACATAGTTCTGACATGACATTATTTCTCCAGGGACTCCCTTCATGGTGCTTCACTATGCTAAACAGTTTTGTTGTTGTTTAAAGGCAGTGAAGAAATGCAAAAAACATTACTGCTTTGCTTCAGTCTCCCAATTTTCATAACACTGCAGCTTTGATGACAGATTCTAATGCTATATCAGACTCAATTTCTTGAAGTTTAATTAAGATGCAGTTTTACCAAATTTAAAACTGTTGAGTGAACACTGAATCTCTCAGCCTTTGAGACAACTGGACAGAATGTTATTCAAGTTGACATTTTCAAAGGAAAAACCAGCAGATCAAGTATTTCATAAGACTCTTAAGACAAAAAGAAAAATCATGTTGGGCTGCAAAAAAACCCCAACCTTTTCTTTTTACTGAAGTTTCAAAATTCCACAGAATTTCCCAAACATTAAAGGTTCTTCTACGGTGATCCAGAAATTATAATAATGAGGAACAACTGTTAGAAACAAATCCAGTGTTAGACATTTCTAAATTGTATTTACTTTTTTAAATCCCTTTCCCTCCTTCCCACCAAAAAATTTCTTCTTAAAACTTGGAAAAGAGATAAATGAAGGATCTAGAAAATGATGATTCTTCAAGATAATGAACTTCTTGTTGAGAATTTATGTCTGTGTATATATTATAAAATATATATACATATATATAAAATACATATATACATATAAAAACATAAATGTCAGCACAAAAAAGGAAATCTGGTAGTTGGCCAGAAGTACCTCTTATCCTAGTACAGGCAATGTATTATAATAATTTACTTACAATCAACCAGTTAATTTTTTAAACAAATCACTGAAGAATGCAGGGTAAATGTGAAATGAATCATCACTGGATTAAGTTTATGGTACTATCTGCAGCAAAATGTTTATTTCAATAAACAATGTCATTAATGTTACCTAACCCAAAATGCAATATAGGTATAATTATAACTATTATTCATATAGTACTTTCTGTCCTTAATTCATACAGAGGAGCTGCATCTGTACAGGGAAAGAAATTGGATTTTTAATAAACAGAAAGTAAATTGCTTACCTCCTGGTATCTAGCAACTCCACCATTAACTGCTGCATCAATGACCCCATTTAGACACATTGTGAGAGGGTTAATGTTCTGCATCTGCCGAGTTTGACACTGACTAATCAGTGTTCTTAACTGCTGGTTCTTATTTTCTAAGACTTCAATAGCATTCTCAAGGGGACTCATTTCCACCTGAAACATGAGTGAGAAATATTGCAAACAATCTTCAGTGGAAAGGTGAAATATCTTGCAGGTAATTTTTGATTTCTTAACAGTAAAACAATATTATTGTATGTCCTAGAGTAGTTTGATGGAGAAAGTACTTCTCAGCTGTGGGAGAGATTTTATTTTATCATGTAATCAATGATCAAAATAACAACTGTCACTCTTCTGTAGATTCATTATCTGACCTTGAGAGATGACCCAGCCCTTGCTGCAAAACATTCATATACTTTCAGCCAGTGGTGGAACTCTTAGAATTCAGGATTAAACTGTCCTTGGTGACTACCAAAAACCAGCTTGGAGTCAGGGAGCTTCACCAGTTTAAGGGTACAGAGCAGAGTGGAAATATTAGTGAGTTATTTCCCTATCCGAAGTGAAGTCAACAACGAGACTTTATGGATCAGAAATTTGTATGCAAGCTTTGAGCTAAAATGATGATTAAGTTATAGTCAAAGGCAGCCTTGAGCAGGATGTGCCTCTCATCTCTCAGAGTGGGGTGGGGAAGTTTTTTCACAGGCAGTCTGAACTGCCAGAAAAACCAAAAGCTGAGCAATGGGAAGAGTACAGCTTGCAGCTGCTATAATTCACCAAAACATACAAGCACAAATCCGAGTAATGACCTCATATATGCCCAGGAAAAATTACAACAGTTTACTTTTAGAAATGGTGACTAGAATAGTAAAATAATAGTAAACTGAAGGCCTTCTATTAGTGGTCATATTAACCTAGTAATATAGTCCTAGTAAGGACTCAGCAGGAGTCAACTAACAAAATTTCTCATGTCACATACAATGTTTTGATTTTACTAAACACCACCTTTGGTTTTTTACAGACTCTCCAGATGGTGAACAAATGACATTTTCCTGCTATGATAAAAGGAAAACACAACAGAGTTCTAGAGAAAATCAATTGTACAATGGTATCCTTATATTTAATGGGATTATTCTAAGACTGGCTTTGACAAGAAGGAAAACAGTTATGGATGCTATACTCCTGAACTCAGAAATGGACCAATTATTTAGAGATCTTCATAGGAGGAGCACTCCTCTGAATATGTCCAGAATCTAAAATTTTTTAAAGTAAGAGAACAAGCAAGGAGAAGAAACTCCAATGTGTCAATAACAGACTGGTACATTAGACCCTATTCCTACATGTTCTGTTCAGCAGCTCTTGGCATTTATTATAGTACAGAAACTTGGAGAATGTTTACTTTTCAAGGACATGGAAGGATATATTAATCTATTCATATTCTTGTATTAAATGTGACATGGTGCTGAGTTTTAAGGAAGTAATTTACTAACATTAAATGTTGCCTTTGGGTGCCCATTATTGTTCTCAACTTTTTTCCTCAGCTGTTCAAATGAATTCTAAGGGTGGTTCTTAATAACACTTTTCAAGACAAGAGAAATCAGACAACACAATATACTTTGTAAATAGTTTTGTTGCAGCCACCCTGAGACCTTGGTCAAAGAAATGACGGATGTGTAATAAATCTTAAAGCAGTTCATCAAATAACATATGATTAAGGAAGAAAACCAACCCACAATATGTATTGACACGAGTCTTATACTCACCACTTCACGTTTTTCTACTTCAAACCAACGAGATATTCCAGGTAAACTCTGCACCAAGATCAGTGTGGTTCTCTCTACCCATAGACTCTAAAATATAAAAGCAATGAATTTCCTTATTTGACTGTGCATCTTCCTTAATCATTACCAATTTCCTTTATGAACACCTTCACTAAAGTAACAGTATACATTTAAAAAAAATACTAACATCCAAATTCTTATGGAAGTGTCTATCCCATAAGTCAATGACACTTGCTTTTCTCCTTACTTTTTAGGTCCTACTACTAAGCAGTAATCTCTGATGATTCTTCACTCTTAAAGTTCATTATATGTTGTCCCCAAATCTTCAAAAGTCACTCTGAATTGGTATTTTAATATTTTTTTTCTGATTAAATATCTAAGAACAAGAGTTCCAAGATCAGAGAGCATGCTCAGGTCTCCTTTGAGAAGCCCTTTTTGAGATTTCAAAATGCAAAGGTGATGGGATACTCAAATATACTACTGGTAAACACTTTGTTCAAGAAGTCTGTAAAAGGACAAATCAACACACAGGATAGTGCTTACACAAAATATATTTCTAAGCTGTTAAACGAAGCCTAAACATATATTAGAAGACAACAGTGACTCAATTTAGCTAATTTATTGCCCTTAGAGTTCTTTCTTCTAAATTTATAACAAAATTATTATGGCATAACTCCTCTTGTCTGTCTAAATACCAGAACATATTTCGCATCAGGATGTGCTTCTAGTGGGTCAGAATTAAAATTACACTAAAAAATAAATTTTCACTGTGACATTTTTAGTAGGAGGAACAGAAGGGATTTACCTATTAGGGAAGGAACTATTGCTTTTCCCTGAGACAATCTCTAAGTTCAGAGGTAGTTTTTATTCTTGATATCACAGGAACAGGTCATTATGCTGCAGTTCAGTCAAATCAGTCTCTCCCTTGCTCTAGAGAGAGATAACTTTAGGTGATCCTATCCATACCCCAGACTACCTCCTTAGCAATGTTTTCCCATCTGCCTAACAAACTTTTCTGAGACTACTCTGCTATCTCCAGTTTTGCCTTCTATATATAACAGATGAAAAAAACCAAATTAATTTTTTCACTCCCAGTCACATATACAGCAAGATGTCTGCATCTCACATATATTTTTGATATTATTCTATTAAAAATAAGAAGTGAAATAGTAAAACCTGAGATACCAGCTCCTCTAGAGAATTTGTTGTACTACACTCAGCTGAATAATACAAATGCAGATGATGTTTCAACAAGGCAGCTTTTGTTGATGTTATAAACAAATCCATAGGTACAGTAGATCAGGAAAGGGCATGATACTTTACCTTGAATTCATTTTCCTTGTCCTTGGTCCCTTTGTGAAAAGGTCTGTCATATCGAAATCGCCAGATGTGATTTACTTTGTAAAAGCTCTTGATATTATCAGGAATACCATCTCTCTGCAAGACTTCCTGATTTTCTGGAATTGGTGTCACTGCATAAATCTGCAAATCTACATGTAAAGAGTTAAGGCTATCCCACTTTAGTCAAATTAACAAAGCATATTGACTCCCAAAGCATTACAGAAGAAAAAGTCTTTAAAAAGAATGCATCATGAAGTGCTTTTATACTATAAATGGTTTGGGAAAGGAACCAGAGAAAATTTTTGATTGTTTGACATTTCTTAGTACTGTTTTGTTGAAAAATTTATCTTTATTTTTGAAATAGAGCTACTTACATGGAATAGTACATAAAGGGATTTAATTAAATATATTCTTACACAATATGTCATACCATGCTAACATAATGTTGTATTGTAAGAAGTTAAATTACTGTACCTTGAACTGCTACACCCTTTTAACAGTGGTGGCAGTTCTATAGGCACTTTTAGCTAAAGAAATAATGTCAATAACATGTCAAAGAATTTTTAAATAGAACCAAAATTACACAAAGAACTTCCAAACATAATAGAGCGAACTGGGACAAAATGCAGGGAAATTCTCACCTACCATTTATTTCAGTGGAGGCACCATGTGATTGAAATTGGCTATAGGTCTACCTACGTTTTTTAAAAGCATAGAAAATGTAAGTGCAGGGTATGGCTTTGTGATTATGTGGATACATTGTGCTTCTGCCTGAAAGATGGTCTCATCTGGCTGATTAGCATGTTGCATAGCAATGGCATGTGGGAACTCATTCAACATTCGCTGCTGGAAGGCCTCCAGCCTTTCATAGTCATGTCCTCGGCAAACAAATTCCTTATTCTGAGTGGAATAAGAAAACAAAAAGCAAGAGCAAGTCGCATGAAAATAATTGGGGTCCAAACACATGCTCCTAAATATAGATTTTCCAGGCAACTTTTGCATCATTTAAAAAAAAGAAGAAAAAAGAAACAAAAGGCAAGAATAAAAATAAGGAATATAAAAAGAACAGGTTACTTAGAAGAAGGAAATTTTATCATGTAAGTTATGTTTTATTCAAAAGTCTGAAAAATGCAATAATTACACTCAAAGTTTAATAAAAATCAGAAGGGAGAAATTGTTCTTAGTGAATCAAAGTATGTAATTAACATACTATATCAGACTGTATAAAACATGTAACAGAAATATAACCCAACAGTTAAGACAGTGAAATGGGTGCAAAGTCGATTCCATGAGGAACTAAAATACTTTGTTCTGATGTTATACAATTCTGAAGAAAAACACTGCATAAGAAAATGATAAAGGCATTCAACTTGCCTTACCCTGTAATGTTGATCAATTATCAGCCTGGAAAATTAAAATGATCCAGTTTTTACAACACAAAATAAAAGAATGCTCCTGGCATTGAATTCTGAGAGTCAAGACTTTCATGGGAATTGCTAGAAAAAAACCCTGTAACCGTATTATAGTTCAACTACAAATTAAAATGTGAGAGCTTTATTATGAAGTTTAGTCTTTATTATTCCTTCTACAGCAAACACAGACAGATCTACAAACTGCTTTGCCATAAAACATTTAAATCAAATGTATTAAGTCTGTCCTTGTTGGTGTTGCAAGCATATATCTGTGCTGTGCATGTTTAACTTGAAAAATTCCTAAGAAGACGCATAAGCAGTGGAAGACCTAAGGTTTGAAAGTACTGCACTGTTGTGCAACTCCTTCCACTATTTTACTCCACCAGTTAAATTCTTTCTGACTAATATTTTCAAATTGGTTTATACAGAAGTTATACTCAGATTAATATTAGGTAATGTCAATAACTATATTCCCATCAGACTCTTTTTGAGAACTGCTTTTAGAGGGGAGAGTTTCATGTTCTATTTACCAGTTAGAAATTGTCATTTTCTCCACCACTAAGGCAAAGACAAATCAGGTTTTTTAGGCCTCCACCACATAGAGGAGGTTCCTTCGTCACTTATTTTAATTACCACAGGAAGAGGAGTTTGGATTATGATTGCAGCTGCTCCATGAATGAGATGGATTCTGTCCTCTCCCCAAGGTGACAGTCAATACAGCTAAACTACTGCAGACTGTGGAAGAGCGGAGCAGTGTAAACACCACTAACATTTTCAAGGGTACTTCAGTAACTTCAGAATTCCAGACTAATGATCAAGAGTAATAACTTTATTATTTGTCAGTTTTAGTACATTAATAATCAATGACATTCAGCATGTGGAATTTCTGTCACTAAAAAAAAAAAAAAAAGGAACTTGGGAATGTAGTTGCTTAAATGCTAAATTGCTGATTATCCCACCACCAATGGATACTATTTCTGACAGCCTTTCTCTGAGCACCCACCAGCAGAAACAGAACAAGATAAAGGGAACAAACTACCATGAACTACTGGTCTGTGGGACAGTGTAGGTGCACAGTTTCCAACATAAACATGAATATTGTGTTTCTGTGGTACTCCAGAAGCCTAGAATTTGTCTTTTCATTAGTCAGGACCTTTTCTTAACCACGAAACATGAAGGTAAAGAATTTCTCACAGGATAAGAACTTGCACATGGTATGAACAAATTTTAACAGAGTGAAAGTGATTATGAATTACAGTATTACTCCATCCTGTTTATTTTCATTTCACTTACCCTCAGGAAGAATGGGAACTTTTTTCCATAGAAACCAACTCTGAAGAATTCTGGCTCCAAACGCTGTTGATCCATAATTTTATCATACAGAGATGCTTCCATCATCTGTGTAAGATTGAGAAGAAATGCAATTAGTGTTTTTTGAAAGCACGTTTTTACCATAAGCTACCATAAAAGAGAGTGTCTTTCACCTCTGGGGTACTGTAATTGCAATATATCTCTGAGCAACAAATAGGACATGCAGAAGTTTCTGAATGCATTAGATTAAGTAATTATACCTCTTAGGGAACTCAAAGTTTCCAAGAATTAAAAAATAAATCCTTTAAAATATGACGTCCCTCTATTAAAGGGGTAAAATAGAAAGGTGGTTTGAAGCATATGACCCAGTAATCTGCTAATCTCCCAAACACATGCCAGTAATGTGGTCAGTTAAATCAGCAAAGTCTAATTTCCATATTCAAGACAGTTGCGTCCAAACCATACCAGAGTCCAATGATCTAAGCATCAAATATGAGTTCTTTTAAAATGCCATAATAGCAATTAGCATAATTTTTGATCAATGCATATGTTTTTTATTTCACTTGTAACACTGACTCAAGGGGATCTTAATGCCAAAGTACCCTTTTTCTGATGATATTTTTGGCACTTTTTAATACTGTGGAAAAAGCCAAACACAGTCTTAGCCCTATTTTAGGTAACACTGACAGCTATTTAGTATGCATATGATATCAATAACTGCTTAATTATACTGCTATGAGAAATCCCCACACCTCCGTTTTTGGATTAACATTGGTGGCACAGATACAGTAAAAGAATATTTCAAACACAAAACTCATTCAGTACAATTAATTAAACATGCATAAACTAATCAGTTTATTCACATGATGATAGTCAGTTTGCTTTTGCTTATAGAACTCTGCCACTGACATATCAAAATATATATGGAATAAGCAGATAACAGAGTCCTGCCACATAGCTCTGTGTTGAGAATTTTGCATAATGTTGTTAAGCAGCTCTGGATTACAGTGACTTCACTCAGTCCTAGCAGCAAGCACCCTACACGTACAGGAAATTTAAAAGGGAAGCTGCAATACAAAATTGAATCCATCAGAAGCAGGTAGAAAAGACGACTCAATAATCTTTAAAATACACTATCTGAACGAATGAGAAACAATACTTAGAGTTCTAAAATGAAAGAAACAACAAGAAGATTGTACCAAGAAAGATTAATTTTTACTATGTAATAATAAACAGACTATATTTTAAGTAGTAAATAAAAAAAAATGTAAAAGTGTGCATTGCTTGTGGCTTTGCTTGCAATTACAACTGCAAAGAAATGCTGCTGCTGCTACTAGTGAAGGATTGCACAGAGCACATTCCCTGGAAAAACTGTAGGAATCTAATGAAATTTTTGATGAATGGATTTGTATTATTTTTCTGCATAAGCATGCGCACAGAAAGGATGCCATATGGGTAAAAACATTGGAAAAACATTAATTTTATAATAAAATAAAGCAACTCGGTCTAGTAGAAGGTGTCTAGCAAGGGGGCTGGAACTTTGGAGCTTCCAACCCAAACCATTCTACAAAGATAGGATTGTCTCATTTTTCTTCAAAAAGCTCACACTCATTTTCTATAACTCTTATTGTAGGAAAAAACCCTCAGGGTAAAAATTAAGATTTCCAAATCAAACCTAAGGACCATTTTGTGGTAAATTTAATTTTCTAAGTAATATTTTATAACCTAAATTAAAAAGCTTTTGGATTTGTGATTGATGAAAAATATTCAAGTACATTACCCTCATCTTGCTGAGGTTTCTGTAGTCATAGTAGCTCTCATACTGTTCTGCAATTTTCCTGCACAAGATAATGCCATTTTCCCAACACTGCAAGCAAATAAAAGGTGTTCAGTAATTGAAAGCAACTGTTTGACAATTGACAATTTGTGATTTATTAGTGGTCTGTTCTATCTATTCTAAGTCTTGTTGTTACTGAAAATATTTGAACAAACTGTCCACTAAACATGCTGATAGCTTCTGAGTAATACCGATGAATTTTTTGAAGAATTGAAAATATATTTAGAGACTTATTTAATTATTCTTTTTGCACTCTGCACAAAATGTAAGTCATTGCAAGAGTGATGGACAACTCTTTTGACACTACATGAGATGGATTCAACACAGTATGATTTTTACATTTTAAAATTGTACTTTTAATACATTTATCTTAATTTTTTTAGGTTGTACTGTACTTCATTGCACCATGTAAATTAAACTATATAATATAATTACAGAATTGTTTGAAAAACATGATGACAAACATCCATTTGATTACATTTATTAGGCTTACATGGACTGGAATGCATTGCTTGTTTGTCAGTAAGACAAATCAGAGCACTATGTGTATATAAAATTTTAGACTATAGGGTAATTACACTTACTTAATTCAGAATAGGCATGAATTAATTTTTAGTTTTTAAGACTTACAACTTGGTATTGTAAGGTGCAAACATAGCCTTTAACAATCCCCACTTGGTCACTAAGTGAATTTCATTAGCTTTATATGGCTCATTTTCACCACCTTTAAAATGGGAAGAAGTTATACCACTTTTTATAAAGTGTTTTGACCATTCCAAAGTCAACTGCTAGGCAAGTGAAAATTATTCTCATATATAAGTGAGGGATTTCTAGGATACAACCACAGGGTTAGAAGAAACATCCCACATTGATAAGAACCTGCTCAATCAAGCAAGGAGAAACACTTCCCCTCAATACAAGAAAAGCCTGCACCCCTGGAGCTAATATCCTAAAATGAATAAGCCACCCTTCCCCAACCCACTCAGTACAGTGGGACTACTTTACCTTTCCCCTATCAAAGTTCTGAATGATGGTCAGATGGAGACACTCCTTACGCTGCCACTCAGTTTGCATGGGGTAGGTGAGAAACTCCCTGAGCGGCCGATCAGACCACTCCAGCAGCTCATCGTACAGCAGGAGTGTGTAGGCAGCCTCTGCAACACAAATTACAGCGTGGCACTTACCAACACCAAACAAATAAAACAGACAAAGTACACAGAGATGGGAATGCTTTTCTTGAAAGGCACCTTTTTAATGGGTAATTGATTTATTTTGAGTATTAGGCAGATGGTAGTGGTGGTTTTGGACAGAGTTACTATCGACAACTATAACGAAAATAGCTTAAAATTTTCACACACTATTTAAAGTGGAGTCACTGGGACACTTCTCCTGGAGTCTTAAAATACAAAGGAGACAGAAATTAAGTAATCATTTCCTGCTTAGCCCAGTGTTCCCTACAGCTAAGGAGAAATCCACAATGACTCTGCTGTCTGAATGAAGGAACAAGAACTGGAGGATGAGGAACATCAGTAGTGAAAGAGGAAAGACAACAAGACTGTGGACACAGCAAAAGAGACCAGGGCTGGGAGGAAAACAGAGAGGCAGATGTGTGATTAATAGAATCCACTCCTTCTACAGAGAAATAAATCCCTGATAGCTGAGCCTTACCAGCTGGCCATAATAAGCAATTTAGAAGTGTAATATTTTTCTCTTTTGAATTTTTAAAATTTTATGTAGTTTTTGGTTTGGCAGGAATCAAACAGGTTGTTGGTCTCTAGTCAGAGATATGTGTAGCAATATTTACATTAATCTGTAGAAATTATCTGATAATATAAAAATTATTATTTCTTTTTTCTTTGATTTTAAGAAATCCTCAGAAACTGGACACTAAAATGTTATTTTAGTACACTAAAATTTAATATTTGAAATTAATCTTTTTATTGGAAAGTCAGCCTGCGGCAAATTGCAAAACACCAGAATTACTACTGGCTATAAAAACAAACCACCAGAGCTACTACTGGCCAACTCAATTTGGCTAACTGAGCATATGTATTATTGATTTCCAAGTTAGCATTCACAGTTTATATTTCCACTCATAGGACCACTTTGCATGAGTGAGCCACTGCAAAGATGGGCCATGTTCTGGAGAGGTACAGCATTGGAGAAAGAAGTTCCCTACTGGACTTATTTTATTGCAGATTTTATAGGTTGTATATAAGGCAATAAAAATAACGATAAAGTACTAAAGCACTTCTTGTGCTAAGCTAAGTTTGCCCCAGACAACCATATCCTCTCCTTCTGCCTCTGCCATATGAGCTCCCATAAGACAAGCTACTTAAGCCAAACTCTACAGTGTTTTTTCTAGCAGTAGTGTTCGTCTACAAGTCCAACTAAGAACCTGTGGATGAAAAATCACTGCAGTAGATATTTGTGGGAGAGAGTGCCTTGAATCCCACAAATTGTTGAAAAATGCTAAGTGTGGGGCAAACTGATGCTGTACTATGATACATCTAATGCAAGGAAGACCAGCTCGAGTTGCACAGGCAACCTTAATGCACAGGCATCACACTCAGCAGCTCTCAGGTTGCTTGACTGGTAACCACCTTTGTTATAGTTTCAAGCTACATTTTTGCACTCAAGACATGAAGTACATCTATATAATATTTTTAAAAATCCATGAAGCTGATAATAAATCATTCAGAATCACAAGGAAGCAAAAGATAGCAGAACATAAGTAGCTATTCAGGATAGCTCACCTTGACCTTTCCTTTCTAAACTTGGCATCTAAGTCCCTCAATTTAACAAAATTAACACAACAAATAAAATACTGGTACCTCAGGGAGAGGTCTGTAACTACTGACTTGCACCAGAGCACTAAGGAAAGATAAATAGGAATGATGTGGGAAATTCAATTTATACAGGATATATTCAAAACACTAGAAATTTCTAAGGTGGATAGGTAAAAAGACAGCCTCATTACAATTTTCAGAGGGAACACGAATCACTGCATTTATGTGATTCAGCCTCAAGGGAGGTATATTGGTAGTTGCAACTGAGTTTTCTGTAAAGAAAGATTTGAAGTAATGTTGTGTATAACAAGGACTTTTTTTTTCAACAGAGCATTTCTAGAAACAGTCCAGTAAATCATACTATAGAAAGGAAAGAAAAAACATTTCATCCCTAGAATGAAACTATGCAAAAAGTAAACCAATGCTGTACCATATAGGAATGCTAATGAACTATCAAACTTATTTTCCTAATCCCAAATTCTCTAGACCACCTGATTTGCAAAAGTCTGTATTGTCTCTGATAAGGCAAGGCAATGGACTACATAAGTCTGTTTTCTAACTATGGGTGTGAGACAACTCTTAATTAAGGCTCTTACAGAAAAAAAACCAAAAAACCAATAATTTTTAAAAAGTCCTGGAAGCAAATTTTGAGCAAAAGGCCATTTAAAATCAGAATGGATGGCAAAACAATTTAAAAAATTAGGTTCATGTAACACTTGGAGGTAAACTTGACACATAATAGCACCCAGTGCGTAAAGGGAACTCAACACTGCTCAAAGAGTTACTAAGATCTACTATGCAAAACAATAGCTTGATACAAAAGCCAGCTGTGGCAAAGAGACTTGATAATCAAAAATTCTCTTGTGACTCACTATTGTCAGGTCACATGAGGAAATTAAAATCTCTCCTTAACATCCTGCTATCTAGTCTACATGTAAATCCATAAACTGCAAAGGGAATGTGGAAATTCCAAGTGAACAATCTTTCTTACGGATAGCAGAAAAGCATAAGAAATGTTGCTGTGACACCAGGTACCTGTAAGCTGTTTACTAGTGTCCCCCAGCAAACTAACCTGCTTTTATGAAGAAAAAAAATCTATATATTTTGAACATATGCAAATGCAAACACTGGGGAAAAGATGGAGTTATTAAAAGGTCAGTAAAATATTCTGGCAAAGACAGTGTGATTTAAAAGGGTACTGATTTTATCTTCTCCAGCACTTATTGATGGCATGTAGTTCCCCAAATGAAGTGCATGTTAAGCTATACAAAAAAAATCCATGCACAATATCTTCTTATTTCCTCATGTGAAAGATAACAACCAGCCTTGGCACAAAATTGGAGAAATCTTGGACAATAGTACAGCAAACATGGTATGTAAAGATTTAGAAAGACATCATGAAATAGCAATACTTGTCGCAGGTTTTAGGATCTCTAACACATCATGAGTAAGTGATATGGGTCTTCCTTTCTTTTATTTCTTTTTTTAACCCAGAAATGAGGTTCTGAAACACAGCTGTGTAGAAACACTTCACCAAAGAGATAGCCAGGAGCATTACAAAATAATGTATAGGCTCAGATACCACTAAATTAGCTCATAAAATGTTCCTCCAAACTTTACTCCTTTTGGGTGAAAAAAAGACCGTATCACACACTTATTGCTAGTGGATATCAACAGAAGTAATTTACATCCACCATGGCTCAGCAAATTATAGTCCCATGGGGTTGAAAAGTATTGAGACATCAAAAGTATTGAGACATTGAGTTAGGCAAGGAAATTCACCTATTGCCTGGGTCAGTACGTTCTACACTGAGGATAGAGCTTACTGGGCTGCAAAAGACTTCAAACCACAGACCAGTTCTAAATATCTTCTCCTAGTTTGTATTCAGTTACCTGTGAAGTTTTGTGCTTTCAGATGTAGGTCATAGAGCTTATGAATATAGCGAATATACATCTCTTCCTTGTTCAGCTCAGTCTTGTAAAAATTCTGAAATAAAATTGAACTTTGTAATAAAATGTAATAGTTAATAAATTTATGATAATTGTTACAAATAAAAGACTTTAAACATAATATTCTAGAAATACATGCATAGATTTGATTTCTGAACATATAACTGCTATTTGTCGTTACATGGATAAAATATGGACTGCAATACCATAATTCTTAGTTAAAAATTCTTTGTCTATTTACAAGTCCTAAAGCAAAGTATGAAAAAGTTACAGGAAGAGGAGCACAAGTCTATAGCACTGTTTACAAGTACTGCCACATTCACAATGGATATGAAGCTGAAGTCCTCCTGCTAGACATATTCCATGTTCAGGATAATCTGCTTTGGTTAATAAAAAATTTAAAGGCTACAAGAGTCTAAGCACTGGTTCTCATTAGCAATTAACAATTTCTGTTCTATTATTTAAATTGCTATTTTGAACTCTAAGCAGTTTTTCTCCTAATACACCGTATTCATATTCTGTGAGTTATTATCAAGGAAAAAGGTGGGAGGAACACTATGAAAACATAAGAATAAAAACTTTTTAATGAAAATATTTTCTAAACTGATTTGAGAAAATTTAGCATTCATTGTCTCTCTGTTGTGCAAGAGTATTAAAAATTTCTTTGAAAATTATTGGGATATGAAATTCACCTTAGCCCATATGAGTCATTGAAAATCCCATTAAAAAGTAATATGGTATTTTGGGATTTTAAAATATTTTAATTTTCTTTTTGTACAAACCTTGGATGATTTGCTAAGAATAGATTAAAAACTCCTTAGGGATGAAAATAATCCAGGTGCCTTACAGAATTCAGATCATGCCAGATATTTTGACAGCAAGCCAGCTGCTTTATGGCTTCATAGTAAATATCATCCCTATTTAGAGCCTTATTTTCCTACTGAAGAATTCCTTTGTTCTCTTATGTCTAACTGTTACTTAGAAGTGATACCAAATTGTTTCACTGACGTCAAAATGCAGAATTACAAGTCAGCTTATTTTGTTTTTTCCCCCGCTCTGGCTAAAAATACAGCTTCTCAAAAGATTCACCATGAAAATGGAAACTTTCCAAGGTTGACGGAAGTCAACAAGCTTGTCAGTGGAAACTGGCCTACAATCAAAATGCATCTTGAAAACAAAAATGACATCTTTTTCATACTATGGTTTAGCACTGTTGGTGTGTGGTAATGATGATAGGATGATAACAGGAGGTCTTGAGCAGCATTTCTGTCTCTTCTACTGGGGAGAGAATAGTCAGCCTGCAGTACTCACAAGATATCCCATATTAGAACCAAAGAACCAAATTGCATCAGTTATTAGGGAAGAAAAGAAACAAGAGAAATCATGTAAGTTTGGTTGGATTTGGGAGAGGAGGAAAGGCATGTTTGCTTTTACAAACTCAGAGACTAATTAAACCTGGAAAGTACTTTGGTGAAGTTTATCCAGTAGGAAGATACTTAAAACTGAATAAAGCAGTTTTGGAGACCTTTCAGAACCAAGCTATGAAATCCCAAGAAAGACTAACTCTCTACTCTATTGATCTCAGCCTGGAAAAAATAATCAGTGATCCTAAATGTAGTATTATTCTGTCAAATTCCACTCAAATTGCAACAAGAAGTCAAGTATGTCCTACTCAATTGTGCATCTGTATAGTAGAAAATGTATAGTAGAAAATGCTCAACTGAAATCAAAAAGGGAAAGGTATTATACAAACCAAAAGGCTAACAGTGCAGCCAATCTTTTTGCCATCCACTTCTCCCATCTTCATGCAGTCCCTAAAGCAGAAAATAATGAAAGTCAAAAGGAATGCTGTTTATCCTCTTACAGTGAAGCACACCTCAGAAAACAGACATATTTTACTTGGCAAGCTGACTGAAAAGATGGCATTTGGGTGAACAGCTGACCCCAGTTCCTAAGAGATTTCATGCCTCTTTTTGTAGCACATTGAATACCTCAATTGTCAAGAAAGTGCTTTCTTCCTGGCTCTGTCACTACTATGTGACCTTTTTTTAATCCCACAGGGAAAAATAGTAGCCAGTATAACCATGCTGAAATAAAAGAATAATAGGCAGACATCACCACATAGTCACTAAAAGAAATTTAACATAACTTTAAATCTTCTTGCATACACTAGCTAAACAATTGCCCCAAATACTCTCATAACTAACACCACACCACTGTTTTGAAATATTGGGAGTCCTGGAGGTTGTGATCCAGCTGATCCCTGAAGAGAAATAGCAGTGCCATGCTTCTAGAAATTAAGAGTTCAGTCACTTTTCTAATGAAATAGCTTTCCTTTCAAAATATCAGTGATGACAGCAAGTGTAGTACTAGGTCTCACCATGTGTCCCTACGGAATCAGGGAGAAACCTTAACACTTAAGCACTAGAAAGAGATGCAGATGGTGGCAATAAGGAGGACTTAGCTGAAATGTGAAGCCCCTACACAGGCTCACAATTGACTGTGAAGATTGCTTCAGTCTCGTACTCCAGAAAGAGTACACGCCTCTCATTCTCTCTCCTTTGATCATATGGTGCAGTCAGATGTGAGGTGTTCACCCAGAGATCATGTCTTTGTATACATACTTACTGTGCCAGCTGACACTGCAACTAAGCATGACTGACATAGTGATAAGAATTTTACATATTGTTTAAAACAACTGTCAGGTGATTAGTACTGAGCTCTGCGTCTTCAGACAGACTTGAGTCACCAATCTACTGCCAAAAGTTACTACATTCCCTGACAGGAAACTCCAGCTGCCACTGGATTTTTGCACCATGGGAGTCTACTTGGTTGTTTTCATCCTGCCAGTTGCATTTTCCTGTTGACAAACCAGCTGCTGTCAGAGATCCTGAGCGCTCACAGCTGATGTACCCAATGTATCCATGTGCAGCCGCTATTTGAACAAGATAACTGTATTTGTTTCCTAATACTTCAAAGATGATGACCCTACCTGTAAACTGTGATAATCACTCACCTGTAGTCCAGGAGCCTCTCCATGAGGCGAGTCACAGTGGCAATTAATGAAACGCCACTTTCCCTCCATGTTTCCCGCTCAATTTTCTTCAGCAGACTGGAAAAAAAAAACAAACAGAAAAATGTCACTGTTTATTTTTAACAGTTACTATGACAACCTCTCTGCTTTTACCAGTACCTTAATACTGTAGCAACATCTTTGATAGATTTTCTTTTGCAAACACCCTCCCAAGAAGTACAATTTGCAAACAATGTCTTACCTAGGATAAGGACCAAAAAGTGGAATTCTAGTCCAGGAAGCATTGACAAAACAAATGATTTTTATATTAGCTGCATCGGATAAAATATATCAAAAATCTAATTTTCAGTACATATTCATATCCCAAAGACTTAACACAACTCTTCCATAATATTTATATATTCACTTCATGTTGATATGTCAGAATATGCAGAATTTAAAGGTGCTCCTAGAGAAGAATATTCATCAGCTCAATATACCTTCTCAATTTTTAAAGAGTTTTCCTTCTCTCCTCTCTTCTCCAATATTGCAGTATGCATGAAATTTAAGAATAGAGGAGCGATGATTCCCCCTCTTCATTTAATATTTCTTTCCGAGAACTATCATGCACATGTACAATTCCATTAGCTTAAAATATCATAAGATTATTTTACTAAAAACTGTTGTGCCAATGCAAATGCAGATTATACACTGAAGTGGAAAGACGTCAAAATAGTAATGTAAGTGGAGATGTCAGTAAAACTATATTTCCTATAATTTTCTTTTTTAGTAGTATTCTTTATATAATTCTGCTTCAGGCCTGTGTTTTTCATTGCTTAAGTTTGTCAAATATTTATCATTTAGGCACGAATTTCCCACATTTTCTCTATGAGAATGAGCAAGGAAATATTTATCTACAGAGCCATGTTACTTTTATGCTTTGGTGCAGGAAATCAGGTGGATGACACATCCACGGAGATATTTCAGCAGTCTCCCTGAAAGTGCACTCACTTATGGTTTATTTAGAAGCCTCTGAAAATTCCCACATCCATATCCTTAGAGCTTTTAGAGAGCTGTTAACAGCATCTCTGAACCGTCTGTCTGTCAGCTCCACTGACCTTCATCTACCCTGGGTGTGCTCAGTCCCCAAAACCTCCTACATCCGAATTTCAAACCTATAACAGCACTCAGGAACTCCTACATGCCAACTGCACTAGCTATACACTCCAGCTCTGCTCCTTACAGGCTCAGGGATGTCACAGATGCAATTCTCCTAGCAAATTTGACCTAAATGAAGCTGTGCTCGCTGGAACAGAGGAGCAAATGTTGATCTTCATCCTGAACCCTCATATGAATCTTAAACTCACTTCTTCTCTTAAGGAGGCAATCAGATGTCTTTCCCTCACAATCAGACGCTGTAAATCCTTCACTGCTAGCAGGCAGATGACAAGGCCATCCTTAACTAGAAAATGTTGAAGCACTAAGCCTGCACCTCTGTTTTCCATACAGAATACACAGGCTACCTTAATTCACTTTTGAATCCTTTATGTTCCTTCTAATAGACATTTTTGTGTCTAATAAGAAATAATAGTATAGCCTATATATTATTAAACCTTGATTACTGCAGGGATTTTTTACTTCTACTTCATTTTAACTCTATGTTAAAAAGGAACATTTCAGCCTAGATTCAAGAAAACAATGACTGATAGTTCCTCTAGAAAAACAACAGAAGTATGACTTCTCTTTTAAAACAGATGGTTCTTATCTGCACTTGACTTATGCATTTTCTTTAAAATTGCAATGGTACACTAATTATAAACATGTAATTTCTAATAATGAGTTGAGCAGATACATTCAAAGTACTTATACAAACTGACATCAATGTGGTTGGTTGAAAAAATTTAAGACTTGCCTTCTGATACATGCCTCCTTCTCTCTCCCCACCCCATTTCCCGCACAATGCACAGAACAAACACTCAGAAGGAAAAAGCTACTCAAATATATTCTGGTTAAATCCAGGTAGAATTGAATCCCTGTTCTTACAGATCCCAAAGCACAGCCAAGATGCTTGGCAATTCTGTATGAAGCACTAAGGGGGTTAAACAACGAAGGGAAACTATAAAAATGTTTCTGTCTATCCATGTGACTACAGCCTAACACCTAAGCTCACCTGAACAATTATTTCCAACCAACAATGGTTTGTTTTGTTTGGTGAGGGGAAAGGGGAATATTTAATTATTTTTTAATCTTAGGTACCCCAGGAGTAAGAGAATAGTGATCCAGAGGACCAGAGCTCTCCAGGGACGAACAGCAGGCTTAGAAATGTTCAGGCTAGCTCAATTATGTAGTAAATGGATTTTGTATGCCTAAACCACAGTGTTATTCAGACATTAAGATCACAGGTAGCTAATCCTACATGTGCCTTAAAACATCTGGATGCCTGTTTTGGAGTGCAAAGACTTCACTATAGTCAGAGTTTCCCTGAACGACTCATAAAGACTCTCAAAAGACTCACTCCAGACAGAGTCTAATGGACTGGGCAGTGCTGAATTCAGTCATGCATTTGGAGAAGAAATTAAGATGACAGCAGAGGAGAGGTAGCAGCCATCACTTTTTATATAATAGATTCGTGGTTAGAGGAATCACCCAGAAACTGGAAGAACTCAAATGTCTGCTCAGCTGAATGTCAGCTGCAATTTCTTCAAAGAGAAGCCTCATTGCCAGCCCCCCAGCAGAAGTCATTAGTCCAGGCTTTGTGCTTCAATGTGGCTACCTAACTTCAAAATCTGAAATGGCTTGTCTTAGGCCAAACTGAAATACAGCTACAGAATTTAGAAACCTGCAGCATCCATCGGATTCAGAAGAAAGACCTACTTGAGTATATGCCTTGGCTTCTGAGGATTTTATTTTAACCACCGTTTAATAAAGTAAAATCATTCTTTTCCCCGTGCTAATTAACTCAGGAATTCAATTGCAGTATTGCAGTCTAAATGTAGATCAGAACAGCGTTCATACCATAATTACAATGGATAGCAATTGCAACATCTAGTTTCTCATGATAACAAAATGTTCACTACTTCGTGCTTTGCAGCTCCTTCAAATGACATCAGGAGCTAATCAGTGAATGGTCACATTCAAATCCCTAGAAAGATATTGATTCAAAACAAATAGCAGTCACCTTCCCCCTACTTTCTCTATCTTTTTATTTGATATAGATAATTCCATTGTAGGCAGCAAATTCTAAGCACATAATATTTTAGCCACCTCCAGAGATGCTTATAATTTATCCTTGAAAATAGATGCTCAAAGGAAAGACGCAATGATTATCTCTGGGAGAAAAAAAAAAAGCAGTTAATGTGGGAGTTAAGAGATTTAAATTCATTTTCCAATTCAGACAAAATAAACAGCATGACAAATCCTGAAAGTGTCACACCCGCTGCAGTTCCCAGACTGTATTCAAAGCAGGTACTGTTTCAGTTTTTGGGTACCTGCTACATCTCTGCCACTTCAGCCTAAACAAGTCTGCTTTCTTGCACTGTGTAAAGATACCTTAATATTGCTTAGTTTAAATTACCTATGCAAGAAATAGAGTAACCCCAAAATCTCAGGCTAACCAGCCTTGTCTCTTGCAGACAATTCCCCAAACTGCCCATTTGATTTTTCTTCACCTACCCCAGAACAATGTCATTCTCCATTTTAGATTAGTATCTACTACAGGCTCTCCTCTTGGGAGGTGGTAATGCATACAGTCAACAAAGCTTAAAAAAAGCCTAATCATAAATACTAGCTTTTTCATTAGTTGGGAGTGAACTTGAGCACTTATTCTGAAATTTTTCAGTTTAGTTTCAACTTCTGTCATATCATGACAGAAACCACAAGTATACTGATGCTGTGAGACATTCTGCAATTCAAATTACCATGACTATGTTTTCAGCATGTAGATTTATAAAAGGCTCTCAGTATTTTTCACTGTATCATGTTTAACATTCCCCAGTTGAAATCTAACTCAAAACCATAAAAAATTAGGAACTATATTTGATACCAATATGCTTTCTTATAGAGTTTTAAGTTATTTCAGTGATAAAACACACTGATGTATTTTACATAGGCTTCATTTTATAATTAGAGCTTTTCCTTTAATTACTTAATTTTACATACTCTGTTACTAAAATATTGAAAATATCTTACCTTTTACTATCTTTACTCAGATTATGAAAATGTCATAAATAATTACAGGAAAGTTCTGCTTTAGCATACTCTACTGCTGTTTACCATTATTCATTCAATTCCATACTATTCTGCCTAATCTCTCTACTAACTTTTGCTTCTGTATATGATAAATATTTAGGACCTCTGTTTTTTAAACTCTCTACAATTACAGATTATTAAGTGTTTGCTATTTTCAGACACCAAGTCCTGTATCTTGTTCTATAACCAAAGACAAGAGAGCTAAAAATAATATGTAATGATAAAGAAACCATATAAATAGGGAAAAGAATAATGGATGTAGTAGAACTGAAGAAAACACAGCAGAAATCCTGAAGAGAAACAATACATCTCCTACCAAAATAAACACATCAGAAATAAGTGAAATCTTTCACTTTGGTGGAATTGAGCTCTGAGGAGCAACAGAGACAGAGTCCAGTTAGTTATTTTGTACCTGTACTCTGTGAAAATAATTTATTTCAGTCAGTGGAATAATTTATGCATAACTTTAGAGACTTCAGCATGATCATTAGCTTTTCCTGTTAGATTTAAGCAACACTAAAAGCTTAGCCAGTAATTTACCAAAAAAATTTAAAAGAAACAACCAGATCAGAATAAACACAATTGTTTACAAAAAACAAGAAATCAACAAGTGACATTACTCAGAGGAGTACAAGTTTGTAGCAATAGAAAATCACCGATTAAATGCTTTTTGTTTAATTGTCATGCCTTGTTTTCAAAATGCTCCATCTGAGCTCTACCTGCACACTATCCAATTACGGAGCATTTCTTGCTTTTCTGATTTTAAAATTAGTAGGTAGAGAATGTTGTGTGATATAACAGATTTAGCCTTTCCCAATTATAATTCTATGAAAGAAGTACTGCCAGACTTTACAGATGCTACACAACACCCTGAAACATTTTATTCTTCAGATTTTAAGGGAACAAAAAAAGAAAAAGAAAAAATTAGCATCACAACTGGTTTAAGCATTACTTCTCTACACTGACATTAGCATCTGATACAACCAATGGAACTCAAGGAATTAGAAGATAAACATATTACTCACATACTGTTGAAGAGTTCTCGGTACGTTTCATCACCTTTACCTTCTGACATTAGGCTGTCCAGTTTGTCAATCAGCTTTGCTTCCACCTGCAACATATAAGTGTGGTGTAAACAGCTTCTTTTTCCTTTAATGAGATTAGAGAAAACAGGAGAGAAGATCTGGTTTTATGTAAGGGACTTTGCTAAATGCATATTTTAGAATTATTGGTCAATCATGTGATAAGTCACTTCATCTCTTTGAAGCTTTATAATTCCCGAGGTTTGTAGGGCTTTCTTTTTTTTCTTTTTTTTTTTTTTTTTTTTTGAGGGAGGGAGCTAATTTAAATTGAGCAACGTGACTTTAAAACTACAGGCTGAGTAGCATTTGCTGCTGCTAAGGCAGCTATCTATTTATGGAGTCAGAGGAAAAGCACACAGCCCAAATAAATTGCCTGAATTCTCATTGCAAGGCTGTAAGCACATTCTATTTTCTTAGACTGAAGCAAAAACATAACCTTTTCCGACCTGCACCCCATTCTTTATAATTTAATATACATAAAAGTCTGCACTGTTCAGAATACTTGGGACAACGCTCTTATCTGGCAGTGTATTACATTAGAAAGCAAATTTCCTGGACTTACATATTAGCTATCAAAGAAACTTGGTGGTTAAGAAAATCTGGTTGCTAATGATTCCTCCAATGCATGTTATTAAGTCCATTGATTACAAAGAAATATAGAGCTAATGCTACACTGTGTATTTATATTTCAAACCCCCTTTTTGTCAGTTATATATGAACAATCACAAATCTGGGGGAGAAACCAAGCTGTTGTCATTATTTTATTACAGAATAAATCTATTACAATTCACACTTAAAACCAAGCTGCAAAGATAGACAAGCAGAACAAGTGGCCTTTTCTTCCATCTCATTCCTTGTTAACATTTCTGTGTAATTTTAAAAATAAGCTTATATATAGATAGTGAAAAGCTACCTACTTACATCACATGCACTACTCGGTTTTTAATAGTTTAGTTTGTGTTTTAGATGCAGCTCCCACCCTATTTGATTGCCTAGGAGTAATTAAAATACTTCTACTTTCCTTCATTTCAAAGCAGGAGGAAGGAGGGCACTGAGAATGGTTTGAGGCAGCCTGAAAGAACTGAGTGGGAGCTGAGAGAGCAGATGGCACTCTTGGTGGTTCCTTCCTAGCCCATTAAGAAAGTGTTTGAGCAACAAGAATACTCAGATCTTTACTGAAGAACATCTGATCTTTTTCCATAGTAACCAGAAGGGAAGTTGGTTGAATTCTATCCAACCAGCAGTCTGTACCACTGTAAAGCAGAGGTGAGAAACCACCATAACAACCTTGTTGAAAACACTCAAGTTTTGTTCTTCATTTCAGAAGGCCATGGATTTTATTCCTCATTTCACATAACTAACATGATAATATTACCTGGAGAATCTTACTAGCCCTGCAAAGGAAAACAGGGAAAGCTCTTGTAATCTCTCTCCAACAGACAGAGTAGTGGATACCTTCTCAACTCTGAACCATCAAAGGATCTCCAGGTTCAAGTCCACTAGGACTCTATGAGGAGCTTGGTACTCTGTCCTGTTTATAAACAGCTTCACACAAAGTACCTGTTTAAAGTTGCCACTTCGCCTTTGCTCCCAATCCATCATGTCATGGAAAATAGGAATCATTACATTCCTCAGGTCTGGCTGAGGGATCAAGGTCACTTCCAGGAAAGGGCCAATCAATGCTGGAATAAAGTGAAGCTTGTGTTCTCCTAAAAGGAAAATGAACATAAACTTGAATGTGAATTGGGTGTCCTGTGAGTTATCAATCAATCCAATGAATGAAAAAAACACATTTTAAATGCCTACAGGTTTTGGTTTTCCTAAAATCAACACGTCCATCACAGCATGGGATATTTCTTAAGCCCAAAAAGTGAAAGCTATAGACAAAAAAAGAATATAAAGACAACATAATTTATCAGATTTTTTTAATGCAATACTGAGTTCAGAAGTGATATGGGTTAGCCGCATCCAAAGTTGATCCTCCAGCAAAAGAATTAAGACAGACAATACACTCTCTGCATTTAATTTGTTTTTCACAGGAATAATTTGGTTTCTAAGTTCTACATCCTTGAGTTTACAAAGTGGTTAACTGTCTGATATTCTGTGCTCATCAAAAAGAGGTAAGTACTTTGATTTTTGCCCATTTTTAGTTTTGCAAGTACAGAAATGGAAATGTGTGTTTCAGTTGCAGGAAAATGAAAATATAACCCAGCTGTTCTCAAAACAACTTTATCTATTATCTCACCACATTCCACTTAAAAGAAAATTAATTTCTTGTCAGAAAAGCTAGAAATGGCACTTCTGATATCCTCAAAATTAAGGGCTTAAGAATCAGGATGCATTGATTTTTCCAAGGTAGGAATTCATTTACATCCAGCCTACCTCTGGATAGTCCAGCAGGCATTCACCCCTGCTTGCTGCTCTGTTCAGTTCTGAGTTTGTGCAAAGAAAAACAAGAACTCTCTTTTCTGGAAACATCCTAGAATGCTTATAACTATGAAAGCAAGGTGACTGTACCAGGATCAAGGCTTATGATATGTTGACTCTTACCGCTACAAGAATTGTAAAATGCTGACTAGCATAACACCAGTTGAAATAAATACCCCAGCTGAAAGGCATCACTTGCCTGGATCCCAAGGTTCCATTCAGCAGAGAACAACATGAGTGAGGAAGTGATGCACACTACATGCAGGAAGGAGATAGGACCTGGGAGTGTATCCATGATATACCAGTTTGGAAATACCCAGAATGTATCCATGTAATGTAGAGGGATGTCTTAGTAAGTCATCAATAATAAATATTGGAAATAAGTAAAATATGCTGCTAACCAGATGTTAACAACATATTAAAAAGAAAATATTTCTTATTTCCAACATGTCTCTCTAGTACAGGCTGAGTTGAAACACCAGATTGTTGCAGCTACGTATCTTGCTGTGAAACAGATTGATAGAACTGAAATGACACTATGTCAGAAATCACTGATGATGGTTGCTGTATCTTTAATAAGCCCTCTGATGAAATGAATACTGAATAACTGAAATATAAAGATGACAAATGTAGTGTCCAAATCTTCTATTCACTTTTTTCCCCAAAAAATATTCACCTGCATTTCCCAGAATTTCAAACACTTTGCACAATTATTGCTTAAAAATATTAATGTGGTCCTAAGTTTACATTCAAGCATGTATTTTTCCATGTTGCTCAATGTCTCATTTATACATTAGTCACTGACTTGTTTATGCCTTTATATTTTAGTGCAACTGAGACTTCAGAGAAGACTTGAATGTAAATCCAGGATCTCAGGAGAGCTTCAGAATTAAGACATCTTAAACAATTTGACAACAGGACTAAAAATAAGAACATAAGTATATTTCAAGGCATAATAATTCTGCCCAAGAGAAGTAGTACTTTCTTTCTTAATTTTCTCTGACGGTATTCTCTCAGATCTCTGTGAAGAAATAGGAATGGGTCAGCTACAGTACCAAGGCATAAAAAGCTGAGTTCAGCTATAAAGAAGGGAATTATAGATGACAAACTTCTTCCTAAACTTGAATCAAGACTTCACGTCTTGAACATAATTATCAACAACTCATGTATCACTGGGAAGTATATATAATAGGTAAAGAACTAATAATTTGCCTTCATTTTATGAGTTACTGGTGATGTGTTTAATCACTTACCTAAATTTTGCCACATACTGAAGATTTCACATCCCATTGTTACCCGCATGTCACCATATCTGCAGTGTATTAAAAAATAAAGCAAGAAAGTGAAAGATAATTTAAGAAAATCAAGTTCATCTGCCATTCTGGGATATTATTAAATGAAATGTCTCATTTGTAGTCCACAAAAAACAACTTTAAAAGTCCTGTTTTCTCCCAAGTTTTTTTCTCTTTTGATTGCTAAAACTGGATTCCTAGACCCAGGTTTATTTGAAATATTGTCAAAATGCTACACATCAGTAACACAGCTGTGTAGCAAAACCTATTTTTGGCCATAACATGCTCCAGTTCTCTCTCTGAGAGTGAATAATTTTGCTCTACCTTAAAGAAACACAATTAATTCATACAGACAATAGTGCAGTGCCTAGCAGAAACACCTTAACAAGTCTGAGTTGACTTATGCACTCACTGGCAATGAATGGCTGTTTTGCTCCAAGTGTCTGAACCAGTTTGGGCTCTCATATGAAGGTTATTGGCTCTGAAGACCTGTACAAAGGGCCAGAACCAACTCTTGTTGTAGTCAGTGGACATACTGTTATGTTTTTCTTTTGGTGGGTCCTTTCGCAACTCCAATGTCTTGCATTTTGAGAAATTTAAAATGTTACAGTTTTCTACAAACTGACAGCAATACTTACTTTTCTAAAACCTTTTTCTTCTTGGAAGGTGTGAACATCTCCAGTTGCAGACATAACTGGTTTATAAAAATTACAGCAAGGAAAAAGTAGGAATCCCATATCTACAAAAAGCATATGGCATGTGGTTACTTCATTTTCTCAGTACAATTTATGATCACTCAAGATGCAAAATTTCAAATCACAGCCCTTGTTTCAGTCCCAACTAATAAATGACTCAAACTGCTTTTGACTAAATTTCTTTGACTCAAAACACACTTTTCACCAACCCCAAGATGTTCAGCAGAAATACATCTATTTACACATCCTACATCTCGAAATGCAAAAGGTTTCAGAGTTACAGGTTGGGTTTTCTCATCCCTCTAAATCAAAGGACCTTAATTTGGACATTTTCGTTTGGGTATATTTAAATAGAAAACTACTGAATTTATGCCCAAAATTCTGACATCTCAAAAGCTATCACATAACAGGACTGACATTCCCTGTCCATGACACTTTATAATACTATTTGCAGGTCTCATTTGCTGCGGTCTTCACTGGACAAAACTAAAGCCAGGTTTTATTAAGATATTGCAAATATACAGATGTTTTGTGCTCATGCTTTATGAATTAGATGTTGAATATTCTATTTAGCAGACTTAGAGATAAAATTAAAGTGAAATACTAATTACTATAACCTAATTATAGATGCTCCATGACTGGAGTGTAGAGGGAGCCCTATTCCAGACCCTGCAGTTCAGCAGAACAGAAATAACATTGCTAATCAAGGAACATAGAGGACTTGTCTACAGGAAATTATTTTATCAGTTTTAGCTTCTGAACTTACATAAATTCATAAAGAATAGGCTTTCTCACGTTCAGTTAAATAGATAAACCTGCATTCCTGCCAATCTATCTAACAGGAATCTGGATTTCCAGAGAAGAATCCACAACCCTGCTGGAAGTCAACAGGAGCTCAGGGTCTTCTCTACGAAGGAGACTGCACTTTTCATGATGCAGCTGTTGGACTAACATCTCTTGGTTGGGCAGAATATTCATTCAGGTTTGTTTCCATGGAAATGTGTCTTTCCAGACACATTCCTAGATCTTCTCATCTGAATACTAAAAGCATAATCTGTAATTCACATATTTTTATAAATGCAGTATCTCACTATATGAGATATGCACTAACATCCTTAGTTACATTCACCATGAAGTGTCATAATTTTCTATTTTTAGTTATGCAGCATGTTAATTGGTCTGAGAAATTTTAAAAATCTGCATTTTATATAAATTTGCATTGATTAAAAAAATGAAATACCTTTTTCTTTCTGTAATAACTAAAAACCCCAGCTAAATAATTTCATTAGTTTTTATGATCCAAAAAATTGCTATGCAAAAATCCTAAATAAGTAGTCTAACAAAGAGGCTCAAATTAAAAAATAAGATGAAATTTTAAAAAAAAAACCTCACAGCACTTATTTTTAAGATAGTCCTGTATTTAAGGAAAAAATACCTCTGAGTGTCTGAAATTGGTGACTTTGTACATATTCTAGCTATTTAGATGCTGGAGCTAAATTTAATAACCACCAAGCCACAGGATGATGTAGCAGCTATAGCATCTATCATTTACTCTACCTTGTAATCAAAGTTTTCATTTAAGAAGTTTTTACGAAGGGCATCCGAAAGGTACAAGACTGTAGTAATGATCACACTGGGAAGAAAAGAATGAAAAACAGGAGTTTTCATTAATGGAAATTTATATTTAATACTCAAAGCAGGACAATTTTCCAGTGAAGAAACAGACATAGCATGTCTGATGGCATTAAATACTACCTTTTCAACATTTAAATACCTAACAGCACCTATTGACAGAAAACATGTCCATTAAGATAATAAGGTGTGCTGTAAGAATGTGCACTGAAAACAAACATTCTATATAGAAGAATATAATTGATCAAGACCAATCATAAACTTTGTTCTGAAAATAATTATCATTCGAGATTTATTACACACCTTGTCTTAATAGTATTAATACACACAATTGTACAATTTGTTTTCAGCTTTCTGAGTATTGAAAATATGTGCATATAGATTATAAATATAAAATTTCTAGTAAATGTCAATGTTCAATATTGACACCCCTATGGACAAAAAGAGTTTTTAATGACAACAGATAAATGCAAAATTGTATGAGCTCTGAGAGAAGGATCTGCTTCTAAAGATCTCTATGCTGCAGGTTGTAAAAAGTCATACATTACCCTACATTTACACATGCCTAAATTATAATAATCTATCTTAAATAAACATATATGACTAAGATTCTTTCACATTTGTCACCAGAGGTCGGTGATGGCTTTGTTTATTGTAGCAACCAACTTTGGTAATCTACAGAAATAGAACATTCTTTGAGATTACTTAAATACACTTAATTTCAGTGGTTCAAACATTAAACTAACCTCTGCAGCACTCTTGTCTGCCAACATATTTAGTCAAACTAAAAATCCATATAAAACATTAAATTTTTTTTGAAAATAGTCAGAAGAGAATACTTACGGAAAGAAAAAAGATAAACACAGAATGATCTTTTTGCTGTTATGTATTTTACAACAATCAACTGTTTAAAGATTTTCTGAGAAAAAGGTTGTATCTATGCATTTCATTTAATTACCATCTTGTCAATTATTAATATATTTAGTTCTTCGAAGGTAGTTCTTGACTGGCATGCTGTTACAATGCTAAAATACATTTCCTTTTCTATATTTGACTTTCATTTCTTTTACTGTTTTTTGCAATGCATTCAAGACAAAAAAACCCTGTTAAGTATAATAACTACAATATATATATTTCAAGGTTACAATATTTTTCATTTTTACAACACTGGAGAATTAAATGTTAGCCAACCCATCTAGGAGATAAAAGTATATTTTTCTTCTAGCACTTTTGACAGTTCTCACATTTATAAATAAAAAAATGGCTATGTACGATTTCACAAATTAGTAGTTCAAATGTTTGCTTCCATCCTTTTACTTTTAAAATTACTGTCCCTGCCAAACTTTACCTTCTTATTTAATGTGCCTGAACACCCGTAACAGCCAGTTCTGAGACTGTTTTTAGAACAGTGCTTGAGTCTCAAGTTCCATTTATTCCTATTCCATTGCTCAATTTTCATACATATTATTTCCTCAAGGATTACACTGTAACTTTTCTATCCAAGTAGTGTTCCATGCTTAGCACTCATTGGTAAGTCAACCCCTCTTTTTTAGGGATGGAAAGTTACAGCCTAGGTACAGGACTCAATGTTGCAGCATGGAACACAAAGTGAAACGTTGGTAAAATGTAGTATAAGCAAAGTTAATAATTGAGGCATGGATAAGAATAGAGCCATTGCCATTCTTGTTGTGCACGATTTAATTTAAGGTCCATACAGTTCACAAAATGGAAATAGTTTGCATCTTTCAGGAAGATATTCTGATAGAAAAAGTCCGTTTATCAGAATTATTGCTATATAAAGTCCAAAGTAATAAAACCCTGAAAAACTGTCCTCAAGAGAAAATTCCACAAGATCCGTAACCAGACTGCCAAGTTTACATTACATAGTCCTATTTATGCCTGAGACAATTCTTTTCTTGCTACATTCCTTCCATGGAAGGTAAAATTGAAGAGAAAGATCTGCTTCATTTCTTATGCAGTGAATAAAGTAGACATATTAAACACAACTTTTAGAATATTTTTTAAATAATTTTCCTGACATAACAGAATAACTGCAATTCAAGTATTTCCTCCTATAGGGAACTTAGCTCAGGTTTCATTTGTTTGGTAAGCCAAAGAAATTATATGGATTAGTTGATAAAATGTGGGTCTTTAACATGAGAGGGTATGTTGAAGATAAAAAAACCTCAAAACACCAGATGCAGCACACAAGGTTGAAGACATTGTTTTTGACCCACCATCTGTTATTCTGAATCTACAACAATCTAAAATCAGGTGGAACAGAAAACAAGCTAAGGTTGCGGATGCTCATACACAAAAAAAGCAAAAATACACAAAAGCAGAGGTAGCAGCCAGAGGACAGCTGCTGATTTGGTACAGTACTCACATTCCAAGTTGATTCCAAACCAGAGATTTCCAAATAACAACAACATTTATTTGAAATCCATCTGAGTATCAAATTATAAACTACTGTGTTTGTGACAAGACTTGCTTTTCTTCCTCTTACCACCTGTCACATATTTGTTCAGAACGCCTGTTTTACAGGAGAAAACCCTCTGCTTTTAGCTACTAAGTTAGTCTGTACTCATACACAGGATGCTAACCCAATGTCTGGTAGGCCATTGTTGATGGAATGGCTTTTCCATCAAATTTTCAGAGCAAACGTTTCTACAATAAGCTCTTTGAAAAATCCAGAAGTTCAACAACTGTTTACTGCCTGGGCTATGCTCTGGCAACCTGGCTTTTGCCTGGGCAGCCATTGGCAGAAAATGAAAGCTTTCCTTTTCTATGCTGATATAGGACAAATGTATAACATTAGCTTCTCATTCCATTCTTTGCTATTTCAGAGTGAAATAATGCCAAACATAGAGGTATGCAAACAGAAAAAATAATTCTTTCATATTTCATAAAGTGAATAAATAAACCTTGAATCATATATATGTGTATATATATATTGTTATATGTTTATAAGCTTATTTATATATGCATACCTATGTATATGTATTTTTTGTGAAGGACTGAATGCCAGGTTCAGTTGCTAGTAACATTTTGTATTACATAAGAGCAGAAATGTTGTTAGCAACACTATGTATTACATAAAAGCAAGAATTTTTGTTCATTGTAGGAGTCACAGACTCCCACACCATGGGAGCTAACGGGATTCTTCAGCGCAGCCACAATGATGACGCTAATGCTGATTTGGTGTCTTCTCTTACTGTGTATTCAATTTGAGTTACTTTTATAATAATAATAATAGTAATAATAGTAATAATAACAATAACTATAACAACAACAATAATAATGTCTTTCAGCCATTACTGAATTTGAAAACCAAAAGGATTCACTGCTTAAAGTCCTGCTGCCCAACTATCAGTAGATATATTTGAAATTTCAGTTTAAGCAACATATTATGTAAACCTAACTTTGCAGATCAATTATTTTACTATAAATAATACTATTTATACATCTATTTTGTATGCTTATAATATCCAAATTGAGGATTGGGTGACCTAGCATCTCTACCATTAAGCAGAATGCTGAAAGGATATGCATAGTTAATTACACAGAGATCTTGAAAATTAAAGCTTTTTGCATAGCAAGAGCAGCAGAAAATTAGTTCTTTGTTCAATAATACATAGGCATAGTATGTTATGAATATCAAAGATTTGCTCAGCAAGTAATTGAAACTCCTTTGCTCTCCAAGTCCCCCCTCAGCTGTTAATAACATGACATACCTGAAGTTCAGCTGAGTCTGTTAATTGCTCTCAAAAGATGCCAGGCAATTACAGTATTAGACAAGACATTCTTTTCCTAACCTTAAGGTAACTGAAGCCAGTGACCATTACACAGTGATTTCCAGTTGAAACTTCAGTGAAGTTTCTTCTCCAGAAGCTTCAATTTTAGTCAGGCATATTTTGCTATAAAATTTATCATTTCTCTCTGGCGCTAGGCAACTGATTCAGGCATCTTCCTATATTATGTGGTGCTCCTCTGCAGTTACAAATAGAAGTTAGATACTACCTAGCTGATGTAGAAAAAAAGTTCTACTCCTAGAATGAAAGAAATTTAAACTGTATTTTCCATAGTATACATAAAGCCATATTTGTTACTCAGCAATAACATCCATGTTAGAAATATTAAATGACCATAAGTAATTATTTTCTTTTCCTGCATTCATGCTGATTAGCTCAGATATTAAATGGTTATGAATCTTTAAACACAGTTATTTCTGTTTCTTTGCTCAGTTGCTAGAAGCTAAGAATGTTTTTGCATGTTCCCTTTCCATTACAGAATACAATTTTAAAAAAAAATCAGTTTTTTTGCTTTGGTGCTAAGTTTACCTTTTTAAACGTTACTTTATTTCTCAAATTGTAGAAGTCAATTGGCTATTTATAATGCTAGCCATTAATACTTTCACACGTTGGGCACCAAAACATTCAGAACTATAGATCATACATGTGTCATAATGAAACATCTTAGTTTCTGGACAGTAACAGATTTGACATCTTGAGCTCATACTATGTTCTGTTTTGTTTTGTTTTTTTTAAATTTCCCAGACAGCATCCAAGTATCAGATGCTATATAATTACTGAAAACATTGCAAAAAAAGGGGCAGTGATATTTTTATATGTAAATATTGTATATTGTAAGACTTAAGGCATTTTAAGACTTAGAAATATTTCAGGTATTTCTAGTTCTGCATACATAAGAGAAAAAAAAGTAATTTCTCTGCCAGGAAAAGCTTATTCCTTGATAAAATCCTTCCTAAGACTTATTTCTTCCCTAGGCTCAGAGAGGCTAAATCCCTCTTCCTGGAAATACCAGACAGTTTGAATTCTTAGCTCACTCTGGGGACAGGGAGAACACCGGTGCTGCTGCGGATGGGTGGAGCTGCCATAGCACACACACTGCCTTCAGATGAGCCACAGCAAGTGAAAGGCCAGACAGAGCAGAAGGTGGCCATGGCACACAGGAAATACAGCTCTTGGTTTATTCCTGGGAAGCAGAAGTTCAAAAAGACCCAGACTGTTACTGGATCACTTAGTTCTCCTCTTAAAAAGATGGGCTAGACCTTCTAGCTTTTTCTTTTAGACATGAATAGAGAGTTCGAGAAGTTTTGCCTTCAGTTCTGAAGAGTCTCAGATCCCTGGAAGTGCTCTGGTTGATCAAGTGAAGCTCAGGAAGAACAGCTCACTTCTCTCTGTGGGGCAGGCAGTGCCCTAATTTCACATCCTGCCTCTGGGCTCTTTCCTTTGCGCTTCCAGATTTTGGGCTGGAACAATTCTAGCAAAGCTTCTACTCTGTGCTTTTGAACACCTTGAGGAAGCTGAAGGAAGGCAGTCACTGCCACTGCAGTGAGGGACACGAGGTAAAGGAAGAAGCTCCCATTCAGAAACAGCTCTAGAAAAACTAATTCTCTGCAGCTGATGAGAGAACAGAAGCAGATTTTCCTTTCTGCTGCCTCAAAAAGGAACATAGGAATAATGAGGCTTCAGCTTTCACCACACATTTAAGTACACCTGGTCAAGCCCCTGCTTCACAGCAACTAGCACTTCTTCCACATAGGAACAAATTCCTAGCTAAGAAATTATTGAAAGCTGAATTGATAAATATGAGCTTATAGCCCACTTGCTGGCAGAACTGCTTATGCAAGTGTGTGTTACCAGTTAGCTGGTCTGATGAGCTCCTCCAATTCCCACCAGCAATTATTGTCATCTTCTGCCTATCTTCTTTGCCTGACAGAACTGGGCATAGACTCATCTCCTAGATGGTCAGAAACAATATGACATGGATTAATAAAGGGAGATGTGTGGGATGTGTGATGGTTACTGAAATCCTGGAGAAGAAAAGTGCTCCTTTTGCAGAACTTGGTATCATCTGAATATCACCAGCCATGGAGCATGTGCCAAGGTCCTTCCTAAACCTTAGTTCTGTACATGTCAGCTGTTGCAAAGCCATCTGCCAAGCCAGCTGTTACTGAAATATACAAAATTTCTTAGATTATTTATTTTGTCTAAAAGATTTCTTTCTTGTGTTTCTTAAGCATGATTACCAGATGCAGGGTAGTATCAGTCATATCTTGCTTGGTATCATACACAGAAGCAAATGATCATATCAATTCTTTAATTAGTCACTTTTTTTTTTTTCTGGAATTCAAACTTGAAAAGATTAGCAGCACTGAGGTAATAAAAATTAACAAAAAATTGTTTCAAGTCATAACAAAGTCTGAACAAAGACTATTATGGTTGCATATCCACACAGACACACTACACACATAACAAATACAGATCATAAACACAAGTGCTATTAAATTTAATTGTACCAATAATATTGCTACTAGTAGTATGTACAGCACAACAAATTGAAATTCTCCTTGAAGCCAGCAGGCACAATGCCGACTAAAACTGAATTTTAATCAGGCATTGCAATACGTATCATGAAAGTTTAGGCCAACCCTTCATTCTGGATTCCTAGCTGTGCCCAACACCCCTCCTCTGCTGACATTGATGTTTGTATAACTGTGCTGACTGTTCAGCTGGTTTATCTGATCTAAAGCTAAGACTGCAAAAAGGACAGGTGGTGATAGAGATGAAATAAAACAGTATTGTTTCAGACATGTTGTAATTACTTCTTAGAAATGCTGGGAACCTGTTTCTTTAAAAATAAGGCCTGAGCAGAGAAAGAATGGCTGATGGGCAGGTTTCATCTGAAAATCTCACTAAGCAGTGCTTACAGCCTTACCTTGTGCTGTACCTCATGTCCTGATTTGTGATTTTTGTGATTTTTCTGACAAACACCAAATGAACAAACATGCAAAAGCATTGTTAACAATATTACAGCTGATAATTTCTTCTTGAGAGAAAACATGTCTTTACCAACTCAGAATTTCAAGAAACAGATTTGAAAAGAAGTTCCTTAGAGACTTGTCATTTGTTACTTGGAAAACAAAGCTGTTGATGCTTTGCAGCTTTATTCTGTGAAAGTGTTTCTGAGTTTCCACTTATATGTGCTTACTCAAATTCAGAACAGAAAGAGGTACAGATTATATCATAAATTTTTGACATAAAAAGTCCAGATATTTGAAATCTTAAATTAAAAGAAGAAAAACTGCGTCCAGCATTATAAAAAAATACATTGAATTTTTATTACATACATCATATAACTTTGTTTTTATCATGATCTGTGCATACTACTCATACTTGTTAATAACATTAAAATAACATTAAAAATGCCTTACTTGTTTGCAACCAAACGCATCACTGTCCAGTCTTTTGGAAACATCTCTGGTCGTATTAGTATCCGAAACACTGTGAAAATCTGCAGCAGGAAATCCTTTGGAAGGAAAAGAAGCAGTCATATGTCTTGGCTGCTTTAAAAAGAGCAGTGAGCTTCAAAAATATTTTAATCAGAGGGGGAAAAATCATCATAAAAATAGCAGAATTGCATTTATTTTCACTGTAGATAAAGCTCTGAATGTGTTTTTATTACTTCCCAGGTATTTTCAAGTAGTGATTTAATCCTTTCTTCTTAAAATGACGAAAATAATATAATGTGCTATTTGACTGACAGCAATGCATAAAAGAAATGTCAAAGATGCATTTGGTTTCCACCCATACACTTCCACAAATGCAATGTTGAGAACAATTTGCAAATCAAAAAAGCACTTTACAAACACCAGAGAGTTCAGAATATCTCCTTAATCATGCCAGGTTTTCATCACTTTCAAGATTCATTCTAAATGCAGGAGAGAGAGCGTAAGGACAATTTTGTCACTGACTTGACAAAGATCAGTGACTCCAATAGAGATGCCCAGGCCCCATAACTGGTAAGGCAGCTGGCTGGCTGTGTGCAGGTCACTTCACCTTTCTGCCTCATTTGCTGGATCTAAAAAACAGTCAACACCTGTGAACTACTTTGAATGTAGAAAGCACTGTCTGAAAGCTTTTAGCATTATCATCTCCTATGTCATGCAATGCACTAATAAATAACAAAATTATCCCTCTCAGCGCATCTTGATTATGTATGGTACTGGCAGTATTCTTTTAGTATGAAAATTGAGCTTTAGACAACGTGAAGAGCATGAGGCAAGTGATAGAAACACTTCTCCCAGAATCAGTGCCGTTCCTGACCTTGAAATGTTTGGTGTTCATTCTGCCCACATCACTTGCACAGAGTTACCCCGAAACTCAGATGAGATGAAGATACAAATAATTTTGAACACCAAAATACATTCTCAAGTGCATTTATCAAAGTGCAGATGACAGGCATTGCACAACAGATGTCTTTCATTAGAGAATCACTGTAAAGGGGGAAGAATACAGGCACTGGGTAAGGCAGATGAGATTCCCCACACCCACCCACCAGAGAAGATTACATAAAGAGACAACCTGTTTTCTGAGCAAGATGCCAAAAAATTATCTGTATTAAAGAGTATAAATAATACTCACTGCAGATAATGTGGTATTTGAATGCAGGTGAACAGCTTTACAGATAAGCACATACCTACCTCTATGAACAATACATTTATTCCAGGCCATTTTCCTACAGCTTTTCACCTTGTACTTAAGTGCCTTTATATTTTGCAGAGGTTACCTCTCTCCCCTGTGAGAGGTTACCTCCCACAGCTTTGTGCCCTAATCCCAATAATATGGCAATGCTGCGTGTCACCTCACAATAACAGCCCAGATTCCTCCATATTCCCTTTTTATCTGTCATCCACACACAACACATGTTGCTGGATCTTACCAGTGGACTGCTGAACTGAAGAGGCCAAATGGCTGTTACTGGGAAAACATAAAACCATGCAGTGGTTTGAAGATTTAAAACCCAAGGGCTGTGTGAGGTATAAATTTAGCACCTTTGAGATAACTTGTTCAAAAGTCATTAAGAATAACAGTCAGAAAGGAAGATCATATGTACTTATTTGTTTGGGTAACTAGGCTAGAATCAGAATACATGTTTTATTCCAAGCAAACCTTAAAACAAAGCACATGTAGACACTGGCATTAAATTTTGAATCATTAATACCAGGCTAAGTATTTTTAATTTTCACTGAAAATACAGAAAATTGTGTCATCAATGTAACGATATTAGATGCAAAACATAGATTTAGTAACAGATTTTAACATTTAGAAAACATTTTTGCCGGCAGTATAAGTGAGCTAACATTTGCTTGGTTGAGTACAGATAGAATTAATGTCGCATATGTCTTCTATCTTAAAAGACAAAAAGGAAGGAATTTTGTCCTTTTACATACTCTAAATACCATCTCTTAATATTCCTACCTAGTGTACATAAGGTCTAGTCCTATTTGTAAGATAATACTAGATAGTATCATAAGGTTCAGTACTACTTCATACCACTTAAACTAACTTCACACCTGAAGGATGAGATGCCGTCCAGAGGGACCTAGATGCTCAAGAAATGGGCTGGTGGAAATGCCATGAGTTTTAACAGCACCAGATGCAAGGTGCTGCTGCTGGGTCAGGGCAGCCCCTTTATCACCACAGGCTGGGGGAGGAACAGATTCAAAGCAGCCCTGCCAAGGAGGACTTGGGGTGCATGAGAGGCTGGACATGAGCAGGCAAAGTGCCCTCCCATCCCAGAAAGCCAAATGTGTCCTGGGCTGCATCAAGAGCAGCATGGCCAGCTGGTCAAGGGAGGGGATTCTGCCCCACTGCTCCACAATGGTGAGACCCCACCTGGAGCGCTGCATCCAGCTCTGGGGCCCCAGCACAGGAAGGACAGGGACCTGTTGGAGTCTGAATGTGACTACCAAGATGGTTAGAGTACCTTTCCTATGAGAAAAGGCTGGAAGAATTAGGATTGCTCAGGCTAGAAAAGAGGAAGTTGCAGGGTGACCTAACTGAAACCCCTCCAGTATCTGAAGGGAGCCTGCAAGATGGGGAAAGACTATTTTAAAGGGCATGTAGTGACAGGACAAGGGGGTATGGCTTCCAACTGAAAGAGAGTAGGTTTAGATTAGATATTAGGAAAAAAGTCTTTACTGTGAGGATAGTGAGGCACTGGGACAGATTACCCACAGAAATTGTAGAAGCCCCATCCCTGGAAGTGCTCAAGGCCGTCTGGATGGAGCTCTGAGCAACAGTAGAAGGTGTTCCTGCCTGATCTTTAAGCTTCCTTCCAACCCAAACCATTCTATGGTTCTATGATTAAGTAATATAGTATCACAGTTTGGTTTTCCTCAAGCAGCAATATTTGCTCAATGAAATTTTCAAATTGTGATTAAATGAGAGGCACAGCCTCCTGAAGGACTGAAAAGCATCTATTTGTTTAACCAAAAACTGCCTTGTAATTTCTTTGCACGTTTCTCAGTATGCATGTAAAATCCTCTGCAAAGCAGATCAGACTCTTCATTGGATCTCTTGAGGTACACCTATAAAGCTTTTTCATTTGGGTCAACAGTCCACTTTGAAGCTAATTCCATGATGTTCCATTGCTTTGATTCACACTGTAGGATTATCAGTCCACACGGTATCAAGGTTTTGTAGAGCACCCAGAGTGTCAAATAAGAAAAGAGGATGGTTTCACAGTGAGTTGTCACTTCCTGGGCAACTCATCCATCCCTTGGCAAGTTCCTTTCCCAGATCTTCTTTGCTTCACTGCTTAATCTACATCAGAGGCCAGAAAAATGAGTGGCTTTAGAACTACCCCTCTGCCCCAAAACCTGTCCTTTCAGAAGTCATATGGGAATATGTGAGTGGATGTCCCTGCATAGCAGGGGAAGGATGGTGGCTGGAAGTGTGCTTCTACACCAGAGACACTCCCCATGCCTACAGACCTCACACGGTGTGTGGCCCAGGGGATAGTAGAGAACAGTGGAAAAAACTCCACTAGGTATTAGGGTTTGGCACCCACCTTACCCTGCTCAGGCTCCTAGAGCTGGAAGAGAGGGATGACAGAGCTACTAAGATTTACACCCACTCCTATGAAATATTGTCTTTTCCTTAATTAAATTTTTATTCTGTCGCGTTATGTAGGGTACACTGCCATGAATAAAAAACTAGGCCTTCTTCTTCTTTTAATCTATTAACTAAAAACCCCAAACACATTGATCAAAGCCACCTTACTGTGGTCAAAGTTGCATTGTGCTAGCACACACTGTTTCTTGCATTCATTTTCCCACTGATCTCCTCCTACTTATAACTTCCACTGTTACCTTTTGTCATAAATTATATTTGAGCTTTTCCACAGCAGCAAATATCCGCCTACAAGGGTGCCTCTGTTCTATGAATTACTGTAAAATATATTTACTAGAAATAGGAAGCATTTTGTGGGAAGCAAAAAGAGCATACCTTTAAAATAATATCAAAAGATAAAAGGAAGCATTTAAAATTACTGTCTTGTTAAAGTCAGGGTTTCAAAAAGTGAGTGAAGTATAGTGTCTGGTTCTACCACTCAGCCATGAAACTCCTGTCAGTTCTTTTTTAGTTTATTTGCATGTTTTCAAATATAAAATGTTTTTCCTATCTTCTGCTTTGAGTGGAAAAACCTCTCTTTAAAAACTGACAAAATGGTCACCATGTCAATTACTTAAGATAAATTTACAGTAAATTCACGAATACAAGCCGCACTGAATATAAGCCGCATCTCTGGGTGTTGGCAAACATTTCGGTTTTTGTCCATAGATAAGCCGCACCCGAATATAAGCCGCTTTGTCGTTCACAGCGAGGACCCGCGTGCAATTATTAACAGAACCGCGGGAGGGCGGGGTTTACTGGCTGAGCTAAGGCTGTGCAGGCTCGGCCCGCTAGGGGCCGCTGACGGGGCCAGATGGCCCAGCCCGGCGCTGCCGCTCGGGGCCGGCCGCCGCTGCCACTGGGCTCGGTCACCCCGGGTCGGCGCTGCCCTGCGGTGGCAGGCAGGGACGGAGCTTCCCCTGCTCCTACGGCAGCGGCGGCGGGCGGGGACGGAGCTTTCCCGCGCCCGTGGCGCCGGCGGCGGGCAGGGACGGAGTTTCCCCGCTCCTGCCGCGGCGGCGGCGGGCGGGGACAAAGCACCCCGTCGGCTCCCCGAGCCGCGGCAATGGCTGCGCGGGGCTCCCGTCGGCTCCCCGGGCCACAGCAATGGCTTGCGCGGGGCTCCCGTCGGCTCCCCGAGCCGCAGCAATGGCGGCGCGCGCTTCCCCCCCCTTCCCCGGGCCGCGGTAGGGGCGGCCCGGGTCCCCCCTCTCCTCCCCAGGCCACGGCAATGGCGGCACCGGGCCCCCCCCGTCTCTCCCCTGGGCTGTGGCAGAGGAGGAAAGAGAGCTCTCCCGCCTCTCTCCCCGCCCCCCGTGCTGCCTGCAGGGAGCCAGGCTCCACCCGCGGTGCAACAGAGTAGCGATTTGTAACAATCGCAAAATGCCGACTTTACAGCTGCTCGGCTCAGCACTCTGGCAGGCACTTCTGAGGTTGTATTAGCCGCTCCTGATTATTAGCCGCATTTCCGGTTTAGGTGCAAAATCTTAGTCAAATTGGTGCGGCTTGTATTCGTGAAATTACTGTATTTACAAAATACAGGGAGTATTTCCATAAGCAACCACTTTTTTAAGGCATCACTCAGATACATGTTATATAAATATGTGTACATGTCATTCCTTCAAAGTTTCCATGTTGCTTTTCTTTTGTTTAACAAGCTGGAAACAGGCTTTAGTAAGTTCAGTATAGACTACCAGGAAAAAAAAAAGAACTGCAAAACCTTTCCTTCTTTGCAACTACTTTCATGAGAGAATTTTTGTTTGGAGAAGTCTTTTGTGGGGTATTTTTATTAACTGTATCACAAATGCTGTGCAAACATACATTCAATCAAGTACTGACATAATCACCTTGAGAATTAGTCTGGAAGAAAGATGAAATGTCATGTGGTATCAGTGCCAAATCGTTTAGTATAGATGGCTATTATAACCAGAGGTACCTAAAGCAAGAAAGCAGAGCACAAAGCAATTCAAAGGCCTAGGTTACACTCCCTTTTAAGTAAGTCCCTTGTAAACCTCCGATCAGATCTGTAACTCATGAAGTGGCGTCAGGAAGACCCAACTCACTTTGATACCACTGACTAGGGACAAAATGAGGAGTCAGAAACACAGCAAGCAGATGGTAATTATCACTGAAGTTTAAATCCCAACTAGCCACTAGATTAACTCAGGCTACTATTTCAGCTTCTCAAGCATCTCAGGGGAAAAAAAGTCTTATCACTGATATTTACACCTTCTGAATTTTCATTTATCCATACTGATATAATTTCCTAAGATATCTAAAAGCAAAGAAAATTCCACACTTGGCAATCAAAGCAGAAAAGTAAAAATGGAAGCAGCAAGATGGTTTGGAGAGCCTAGTCATACACAATCACCTCATGATTAACAGCAGCGTTGGTCTCACTAACTCTCATCTTTCCCTCTTGCTCTCAGTGACATTTGATATTTCCAAGTGAGGGGAAAAACAATATATTATTTAAGATTCAGAAGAGTAGGAATGTTGCATTGATGATGATTTGTCTACTACCACTGAATCACTTCTTGAGCTGATGCGGATTCGATGAGATCACGAGAGTGAATGGAAGTAACAAATTCTGGACTTGAGTTCTTAAGACCTCTGTTGTGATAGCTGATGGCACCAGCTACAGCTGCTTTCCATATGTCTCTGTGTAATAGTAGGGTATGTGTGTGTGGGGAATTTAAATGTGTCAAATCAAACACCATTCAAGTATTAATTCCAGAGATTTTTTCATATTCTAGAAGGAAGAAAAGTCTGAATAAACTCAACATTGTATTTCACAGATATATTAAACAGAAATATAGCCTGAAATCCCTAGGAACACCTGCTCAGAACTCACAAAAAGGTAAAATATTTCCACTAAAAAATGCCTAGGTTCTACAATATTTACTAAAAATTGCCCAAGGATAGAAACTATGTTAGGTGAAAACAGATGCTGTATTGCTTATATAAAAAGAGTTCACCCAGTACAACTCCTAGGTAGTACTCCTGATTTATGATAACTTCTTAGCAGCATCTTCTATCTGTCAAGCTCTATATGACCACCTCACTCAAAGAAAAGGCATTCACAAATGGTATGCTCTCCTCAACTCTAAGCAGCTATCAGGAATATAAGTAAATCTGAAATTGCACCATGACTAGACTCCCCTTTTCAGGGCAGCACTTAGGTGTATCAAATGGTAATTAAGAGCAACACCTAAAACATACAATCACATTAGGAAATGATTACTCACTGAATAATATGCATAAATGATTACTCAAGATTTTTTTGTGTGGATCAGATTTGGTACTACATAACTTTCTAGGGTCCAGTAGAGTGAAAATCTTAGTGTATACGTTTATGCAGGAAATTTTAACTTAATTTTTTTTAATCACACCTCTCCTCCATAAAGGAATTAAAAATGTTTAATCTCCACAAATCCAGTAAATCAATTAATGAAACTGGTAGATGTTGCCTTAAAAGACATCCTCAGCTACTCTTTTCTATGATTAAAATTAGCAGACAGACATTATAAGTCTGACATAGCCTCCTGCCAATGGATGTGCTGAACAGCTAAGAAAAATGAAGAGTTATTTGATTACCCATTTCTCAAGCTGCATGTTTTCTATTGCCGTACATAATTTAACAAATGAAAAAATAAGCAAGAATAATGAGCCAAGCATAAAATTCCCCAACTGCCTGACAGTAAGAAGCGAACAAGAGAAGTGCAACCTTAGACTGACACCATCTTTAAAAGAGGTTTCGAGGCTAAGTTCATGGCTTTATAGCTATTTTATAGTTCCCTCCATCCATATTCTCTCTACTGTCATCGTAAAAGGAGTAACAGCCTTGCCCCATTGTAAGAGTGGACTCTTGTTCCCAAGAAAAGCTGTGGAATATTTAGCTAATCTGTAAAACACATTGCATTTAAATACTGAAGTGACTCATCAAAGCACAGAGATATCTTGAAGACAGATAAATCAAAAAGAGAAATTAAAAGGCCTAAGCAAGTGGAAACACAATTCTATTACTCACCCTCAGATCTTCCTTTGTGTTGAAGCTATCAAGAAGCTGTTGATAATGTCTATCAGTCATTTGTCGCAACAGTGACAACAAACAGGAGACAAATTCCCCCTGTTCAGATAAGCCAAGAGGAGAAAGATTATAATATTTTCTGCACTTGAGCTTTTAATTCTTATATTATAAGCACTTCAAAATAATTAATAAAATGCAAGGGAAATTAATCTACAATTAGGCTTCAAAACCCCATTTTGTAAAAATACATTGATGGTACTTCCTTCCCATTTAAGGAAATATTTTTCCTAAATGGAGTTTATTTGCTTAGAAAAATCTATTTTAAATAGTTCCAGCAGGGCTAAACCAGTAAAATTTTTATTTGTGATTTGTTTTCCTTGCATCTGTTTTTAAACAAATTACTTAGATTGCTGAAATTACAACCTCTTTAGTCAACTCAGCTTTGAAGCAAATATAAACAAATATATTTTGCAAGAATTCTGGGAAGAATGCTATTGTTTTCCTTTAGGGAAGAAATGAATGGATTTAGCTGGGAGTTTTTAAAAACATTCTTCCATCTCAAAACCCCAAGATCTGTCAACAAGAAAACTCATTTGTAGGACTGAACAAACTTCAAAAATGTTTTGATCAGAAATTTCTTTGGGCTTACAGAAGAATTTCTTATTGAAAGAGCAGAGAACTGTACTGGGTATCTCCAGCAAGCAGTCAAAAAACCAAGATATTACAGGAAGGAACAGGTTCTCCCATTCACCCTTTCCTGTTCTCTTATTCACATTTGGACTGGGAAGAAACACTGAATGGTCTCAGTCAGGTCTGACTGCAGAATGAATGGGGACAGGAAAGAGTCAAAGGTCTGGTTTGCATCCCAATACTTAGAAAGAACAATTCTGAAATTTTACAAGCTTGCTAAAAAATGGGAAATTTATTTCTGTCTGTACCAGAATTGGAGAATGAGAGAACACACAGGTGATAACATTACTTTAAAATGGTGTCTTTCATTAGTTTGCCAAGTCGAATTTTGGGAAGATTTCCCTCAGTCTTCCATTAAAAACAGAAAATAAGATTAAAAAGTATGTTTTCAAAGGAATGGTTGTTCTGGATTTTACATTAGAAGGCCTAATTCATTTGTGATTATATCTGATACACTTGATCGTGTGTGAGGGCTTTCACTGGCAACACGGTGATAATTTTACACTGAAGAAATTATTCTAAATTTCTTACTGCCCCTTGTTTTACGGTAAACATCGCATTCATAGAAACACAGAATCACAATCTCAAAACAATATCCTAAGGCTACAAAATCTCTTAAGATTCATGCTCTGGGCATAAACATAAAGGTTACAGCTGTTGTCTTGTAAATACCTGTATACCCAACTGCTAGCTTGAGTGACAAAACTCCTTTCCTGCCTAGGAATTTTAAGCAGTCCTTTTTAGTCACCTTTCTTCTATGTTCCCACATTTGTTTCAACTTACATAGTAGTACATTAAAAATCACAACCTATTATAGACAGCTGTACTATCACAGTTGACAGACAGATTAGTGTTATAAAAGTGTCAACTTTAGCTAATTGTTAACTGATTTCTAAATCTGAGCTTTTAATTTGAATGTAGGTAGCTATACAGGATGGTTTTTAAAATAGCAATTTGTTGAACTCAACATAAAAATGTATGTTATAGGATTTCTTCCAGTGTTGGTCACAGATTAACTTTCAAATCATGCACAAAAGCAAATTCCACACACATAACAACCTTGCTAAAAAATATTTAGGATCCAATTCCAGTGTCAAAAGTCAAGCCAAGCAGTATACTAAAATCACTTAAATGGGTTCCTCAAGTAATTTTTTGTGTCTTATTTAAGGCGCACAATTATTAAAAACCATGAAGCTTTCAATTAAATTGCAATTCATTTAGGTTCTGAGGGACTGAACTTTCAAGATCTGAAATCAACTGAAGTTCACTTTAATTGGACTGCTTTCTGCCAATTCTTTATATGCAAATACATTTTTTTCTTAAGGAAGTCCAAAGGTCTAAGGACAAACCAAAGCAGAAATTTCACTTTCACCACTGCATTCAATTCTATGTTTCTCAATGCAACATCTGTAACACTGACAGGTTGAACCCGTGTCTGCTTCATGCTCAGTTTGAAGCATCACACCCATCTTGCAGATTACCATTGAACAAGACTGCTCACTGAAAATTAAATGGTATCCAGGTATCAAAACTGCTTGAAAGAAATGGTGGAGTCACGGCAGCACAAAGCCCAGTGCTGCCTGATTCAATGCTGTTTCTTTGTGAAGAAAAACAGCAACACACGGGCCTAGGAGACCACACTCAGATGGGTTTGTGACTGCTTCCACAAGGAAGACTGTCTCATTCGAAACTGTGACAGAATTTTATAAAGAGTGCTCCCATGGTACACCTCACAAAGAAATTTTAATGATACATGCAGTTTGAAGTAATGGTAACATACTGGAAGAGACTTTACTGCTGTAGTCACAATGAGTACTTTATCATACATGCTCTACAAATAGTTCCAAGAATCTGGCTCCATGTGCTGCCAGAAGCCCATACTGTATGATATTTCTACATAAATGTATATAATTGCCTTATGCTGTGCTCTGAGTCACTTCCACATTAAGTATTCTTTGGGAGCCTGCAGTGACAATAACATGGCTTTTCTGATGCATAAAAGAAAATTTTGCAACTTGAAAGCGCTTTCAGAGTCTAATTTTTTGATGGTGCAAAAGAATTAGGCTGTCATAGTGTTTAACAAAAAATGTAATCTGCAAGCAAGGGGATATCTCATAAGAAACAAATAAGATCAGAGCTTTGCTACACTAATAGTCTAACACTACCACCACTTCTTCAGCTTAGATTTTCTTCTGGTGCCCTGATAAGCCACACAGCATACATTTGCAATTTTATAATTTAAAACTCCCAAACTCTTAGATGTAAATTGCTGTTGAACCAGTGATTAAAGCATGTTATGTAATTACACAACTTGGTCAGTTCCATAAAATACTCCATATACAGTTTGCTCTCTGTGGGGCTAAAGTAAAAAAGAGAACAAGCAAAAAAACCCCAACAACAATTTTTTTTCTACAGCTATTAAGTGCTTTTGAAATGTTTGATCTCTGAGGAAATTCTGGTTTGAAAAGGAACCCCCTATTCATTAACAAAAATGGTTACAGTGTAAACACTGAGCAATTAATAAATGTATAATGAGATGATAAATCACTCAGCATAGTATGTTTTCTGAACAAAATGCTAAGAACTCACATCTTCTTGGGGTCACATCCCTGGCTATATTAGAACCAATTTGCCCTAGAAAAGCAAAGTTAAAACCTTGCTGCAAACAAAACAAAATAACACTTCATTTTATTTGATCAATGCTCATCACAGGCTTTTCTGTAAATGCCTGTATTTCAACCTTCTAATTTCCATGAGTTGTTACAGCAGGTTCACCAAAACATGATTTGCTAATCTTCTAAATCTATCCTGTATGCTCAGCTTCATGTGACAAAAACAAAGCTCAAATGCTCAGCCCAGAGAACAACAAAATGCCTCTCAAGTAATAAATTTAGATTAGTACAAGTTATCACAAATTCTGTAGGCATCTTTATAGAGTTGCTTCATTATGAAAAATGAATGCATTTCAGGAAGTATTATTGATACTCTTCCATTTTCAGGAATTCAAACTGAAGGAGAGTTACAGAAACTTATTATACTGCAAACAAAAGGAACATACTGAAATCACTACTAACCTGAAAGTCTCAAAAGCAATGTTATCTTTGTTATCTTTTGGGTTTGCTTTTTTGCTTTGTTTTGTGTTTTTTGGTCACAATCTATAAACAAACTTATTGAAAAAAATTACTATTTCCACTAAAAAAGAATAGAATGCAAGAAAGGTTTTCATTGTCCTCTTCACTCTCTCTTTTATACACAAAGTCTAACACTGTGAATTACAATATAAAGACAATATATTCACAAATCTAGTAGTCCAACCAGTGACAATTGTGAGTACTTTCATTGCAAGAAACTTACAGTCACATCTTGAAACTGGAGGCGCATAGCAGAGCCTGATGGTTGTGGTCGGCTGGTGATCTCTAGTATGGTCCTTAATAGAATATCTAGCAGACTGTTTACAATCACATCAATTTCTTCCAAGACTGATTTTTCCTTAAATAATAAATAAAACAGTTATGATTTTAAACCATAAATACGACCACAAGTATGATTCCTTTGATGTAGTTCTAGAAACAAATTGCAGTTGACTATGAATGCTACATTCAAGACACAAGGACTATTCTCTAATCCAGATATTGTTAAATTCTATTCCTTTCCCCCAGCAGTTTTCCATTAATTACATCACACAGGACAATTATTTAAGTATTCATCAAATTAGCATAGGTCTATTTTCACTTGGTGTTTAGAAGAAAGCAGTAAATAATATACAAAAACTTTTTGGGCAAGATTTCTATAGGTAACACTCATCTATCTTCTGAGGAAATTGCCAAGAAAGGCTTAAAATCCAAAAAGCAAAATCCTGTTTTACACTTTCAAAGTATCACCAGAAATAAGCAGATGGTGCTCAACCTTCAGGACCTGCTTCATCAGTAAGGCCCAGCTACATTGCTTCCCAGCAGCTGAGCACAAATTAGTCATTTATGTGAGCTTCAACTGCTTGTATGCAACATCAAAATAAAGGAATCAAAGTGTTCTCTGCCAAAATAGACCATGAACACCTTGGTTACCAGCATAAAAACACTTGATAAAGTCGAGTTGTAACTACTTTGCCTATTTAATTTAATTTAGATGGAAATATGTTTTCCCTGCTTCAAGACTGTTTTAAATCTCCACTGTATCAGAAACCACCATCTTAATCTGAGAAATTTTATCCATTGTTTAACATGAGCCTTCTTCACAGAAGGAAACACTTCATCAACAAATGCACACAGCCAAGCCAATACAAAACTGACAAACTAATAGATCAACTTTGCTGACATTGAGGTGTAGGAGTGATTTGGGTTTTTTCTTTTGTTTAATTTTGCTTCCTAGACACCCTAAAGCATATATTGTCACAAAATTCAAAATTCCTTTTTGGACTTAAGTTGAATCTAGTGTCAAGCCCCGTTCTCTGTCACGTAATCTAGCATCAAAGGACTCAAACTGGCTTCTTATGAAAACAGACAGTACACAGTATATCTAGGAACTGCATCCACAATGAGGACCCTTCTTTTACCTTGATTATAATGGAAGGACTGAAATTCTGCACTGATGTGTCAAAAAACAAGTCAAAGTCACCAAGTTGTTAACAGTCTCAATTACTCAAAGAATACTAAAAATGGTAGCTGCATATCCTGAACATTTGGGAGAGTTTTATGTAGTTATCCACTTGTATATATCCAATGTGTAGATACTCACTTTATGTAGATACCCAATTGTGTACATTTTTAGTGACTCTAAATGGAAGATCTCCTGAAATTCAGACCAGATATGTAAACCTTTCTCCCAGCCCAAAACCACAGTTCTGCTTTAGTGGCTATCACTTTATCCTGTGATGAGGTTTTATACTTATCCAGGAGCAGCTGGAAGGAGTATGTTGCTACAGTGACAAAGGTGCAAGCCACATCCATATCAAATCACTGACAGAGCAAATTTAATTGCTGAAAGGGGTATGAAATGAAGAAGCACATAAAGGAGTTCTCACTAATGCATTACAAGGTCATGTATGCTGGCCTTGACATGCATGTGTTGCACTAACTACAGGCAATGCTTGGTTTTGTCTTCCAGCCTGTTGGCTGTCAGAACCTATCATCACCTTCCCATTTGCAACACACCCGTCTAAGCAAGCTCTCATATGCAGCCTTCACACATTAAATCACAAACATCAAATTGGCCACAAAGTTTATCAACTAAGTGCAATCCCCCTTGTAATAGTCACATCAATCTCTTTACCTATATCAGCCCTGTGTCCCCTAAGAGTATACAGCCCACAGCAGAAAATACCCCTAAAAGAAAGTAGACATTCCTTTCTTTCCAACACAACACTCAAGAAGTGCAAAAGTTTGTCAGAAGACTATATGATACAATTAAAATGCTCACGCATGGAAAGAAAAGAGTCATGGAAAAAATCAAAATGACATGTTTATGCAGATTCATTACACACAGAACTCTCTAAAATGCTCTTGGGCAAGGTCCAGCTTGTGCCAATAAATGTCACTGAGCCATATAAAGAAGTTCAACTGGATGTGACATGGTGTTTACTCACTGAGCTGTTCTTCTTGATGAGGCAAAATATGTTGCTAAGGATACGGGCACACATTATAAGGTCCTTCTGCTCTTGCAAATGCATGTGGAGATGATGTAAAACTACTGGAAGAAGAATGCATCGAGAATCTGGAAAAAATGAAAAATTTCATGAACAGGATCTTCTCATTGAGTAATTTAATTTTAATACATATATAAAATGTGTCCTCAGTCCAAAGCTATTTCTGATAAGTGGAAGCTTTTGCTTGCTTTAACCAACATTTTTGATAAGCAGAAGTTTTTACTTCACAATCTTAAGCAAATGTTTGATGAGTAAACAATATGCTGAAAGTCACTATGTTGTATCATGAAGGGAGAAAAACACCACTGTGTGGAATTCACTACATATAAAAGAAATTTTAAGTATTTCTTGAACTGTCATACAAAAAAAAAAATTTAAAAAAGGTAGAATAGTAAAACCTGTATTCAAAACAATGAGAAATTATGCCCTAATGCTCCTGCCATGTGACAGGATCCATTTATATGCCAAGGTTTTGACAGACTTCACCAGGAACTTATTCTAAAAAAGAGTTCTACTTTACAGACCAGCAGCAGTATTTCCAGATTTTTTTTCAGAATTTTCACTTTTCCAGATTCCTGATTTCTACTGAGTATGAGCAACTTAGACTATTGATGTCTACATAAAATAATTTGCCTTTGCCACTATTTCATTTTCTGAACCGATCTCTTTGGTTATTTGCAGTCCTGAAATTGCTGAAAATTATGCAAGAACATCATTAACATGCTACCTATTTCTACTTCTTTTTATTACAATTAAAGACACTATTACATGGGAAGAACCCTAATACTTACACTCATGATAACACTGTAAACAATTGTTCACAGTTTGATAAATGGTAAGGATATTAACTGCTTTCATTTTGTTGTTGTTTTAAAAATCTTTTCCATAATTAAGAAATTATACTACCATAGAAATGTACTTGAATAATTTCCTCTATTAAAATTTAAATGAATATAACCTGCATATAGAAATATATTCATCTACTCCCTTTGTTCATGAATGCAATTATATGCTAAAAATTGATTTTTCTAACTGGAAAATTACTCTTTCAAAAAAATTTTGCCAAGCAGGTGTTGGTGGATTACACTTTCGATACACAGTTTTTTCCCCTCTATTATTTTCTCTATTTTTTCTATAAGGGAGAAGAAGATATATTTATTCTGAGATTTTATTTGTCTAATGTTTCTTTCATTTACTGAAACACAGCACTAATCTTGTTATGCTTTACTATTCCCCTGTTTTCACTGTCTAGTCATCTGTATAACAAAAGACAAATCATATGGACAAGTTCATTTGTGCACACTATTTAAGTATATTCTTAGTTTTGAAATAAAATCTTTCCTGCTCTTTATAAATGGATGTTTCATACTTATTATTTATTCAGGTGTACCTCCATATCTTCCTACTAAAGAAAATAATAAACAAAGGCTGTAAAGCAGTACAGAAATGACCATCAATCAATTGAAAACCAGTGGTACAGAACCTCAACACTGGGCACTCTCTCCAGTGACTGCTTATTGCTGCGAGTGCCTCAGCAGGTTTTCATCAGGACTGGCCGAGAGCTCCTATCTGCCTGTAGCACCACACATGGGGGGAAGTTTCTCCACGAAACTAAGGCAGCACCTTCTACCTCTAGGTTCAAAAGGAAACTGGGTAGGGAAACGGCAAATGGGCAGACCTGTGGTTAGAAAAGTGCCAGCTTCTGATGCCCACTGCTAAATCTGCTTATTGATTCCTGCTGGATGAAAAAACAGAGCTAATGTCTTCAGCTGAAGCAATAAAGCAGGACTTTTGTATTTGTATAAAAAAGACAACCCCTAGATTACAGGGGACAGCTCCTTTTCCCTGTGCTCTCTTAGGCCTTACACATATCAAATCCTTGACTATCTGGTAGCCCATCAGCAAGAGACAAGATGAAGGGTTCACTGTGTAAACCAGCCTATGATTCTGTGGTTGGGGTATTTTGCTGGCCAGCAGGTGATAGAAAGCTCAATCCAAGCACTACTAATTTGTAGAAGAACAGATTATGGGACATGGGGAATGGGGCTGCAGCTGAGCTCATCCCTAATGGGGTGCAGCTGTATAAGGCAGGTGAACAGCACTGAAGCAAAAGAAGCATGGAATGCTGATATGTATTGACCAACCACAAAAGAGTAAAAGGCACACAGGTGTTATGCATATGAGGGAAAAGGGTTTAAAATGTAAAGGAGAATAATAAAGTGCTGATGCTTGAAAACCATTCTCGGTGTCAGTCGTGTTCCACTGTCACTCAACTCCACAACTATCACAGAGCAGCAATAGTAGCTCTTTCACACATTTTGTGTACGAGCATTATCGCTTGGGCCATCTCTTGCAGCTACAACTCAAATCCCTCAGTCCAGAAGGTCAGAAGAAACCAGGAGTAGCCCTGTGCGAAGGTGCTTTTTCTTGGTTAACTCTAGATAGCTTCCTGATGAGCTCACACAGCATTTGGCAATTAACCTGAGATGCCATCTGCTCTGTGCACTGCTTGCCCATAAATGCAGCATCACCAACTACATTTTGAAGACCAAAAATCTACATGCAGCAGCACCTGACTTGTAAATAGCTAACTCTTACACATGACGTGGCCTGAGGTGTCTCAGGCAAAACTGAGCATCCTCATCCAAGTATCCAATTTTTGCAAAAGTTTCCTAAAATGATCAGAAAGTCTTTTTAACCAGACCAAATGGACTAGCAAAAGGCATCTTACAATGACTTGCAACTATATAGCGGAGGAAATAGTGCCAGTTATTGAAACAACCACCACAAATAACACAGCTTTAAATATATTCCTTACAAGCCCAGAATCTAAATACTCCTGTGTCTTGATATGTTTAGGAGGAGAGATGTAGTGGTATTACAGAAGAGGAGAGAAGGCTCATTCTCCTCTGATGCAAACCAAGGACTAGGTGAGAAAGTTTAGACAATATTTGTCTCCAGCTACTGTTTTTCTTCCTAATTGTCAGCTGCAATGTCAGCCACTGGATATAGAAAAATTAATGAGCACAAGGAATGGTGCAATAATCCGAACTTTGAGCCATCAGTCACTGTCCTAATTTTTCTTCTGTGCAGGAAGTCAAATTAGCTGACTGTTTAAAATGCTAATATTTGCCCTTTACAAATATTATACAGAAAGACAAGAAAAAAAATCATGACAGAGCTTTTCAAGTATGTGCTTTGCATAATTAGAAAGAGGGCAATCTTAGACTCTGGGCAATTCACGTGACTTTCCTATGCAGCATTAACATTTAATACATAGTACATCTTTCCTCCCTAATTTCCATATAGTGGTAAAGCATCTGCAGACATATACTTTCTTCAGTTTAGTATACTTTAAGTACGTATATTTATTATACTTTCAGAAAGATGATATTCATTTCAATTATTGTATCCAAACAGATGGTCAAAGCTTCAGTCTGCTTGGAAAATTTGAACCTTTTAAACAAATAAACAGCATTCTCCTTGAACAATAAGAAACAAGGAAGTTGCTCTTCGTTTTGGTAGTTTTACTTGACCTCTTCAATTTATGCCCCCTTGTTTGGATGAAATACTGGAATTAAGGATGTCAGGAGAAGAAAATGCTTAAACCAAAAAAGAAGCTCTCACTGCAATTCCAAAACCAAACATATATGCCTGTTCTCCTAACAGTTAGTAGGTAAACGAACTCAAAACTTGTAGACAGGAACTGTTTTCAGTTGAAAGAAAAAAATTGCCTGTAGGGCAGAAGGAAAACACAGGCATGGCTCAGAAACAATAAAACAAAGTTATATACAATACAATTACATAAAACTAACATATGAAATCAAGCATCAACTTGGAATTTTTCCTAGCTTCATAATATAGCTAAATAAATATATAAATAAATCTATATCTTGTAAATTATGATATAATTAAATCTCTCCTCTATATGCTTTGAACAGTTTGCCTCACTAGAAGGAAGAGTTCTATGCAACTACCCTTGTACAGAAGTCCAAATCCTCATATTTTGGGAAAACACAACGTTTCTTGCCATGTAACAATTTTCATATGGTAAAGAGCTGCACCACAGCTTATGAAATAGCTAAGATACAGGCTTTATCAATAAGAGGTTTTCTTTTTTGTAGGATTTTACCTATAAATGTCATGTCTCTACTGCTAACATGTTGACATATTGTATCAGTGATGATTCCGAGACAACTCATCCTTTTTGGAGGATAACACCCAGATGTTCCACTTATGCACCTCTCTTTTTCACAGCTACTGAATTTGCAAGTTCAAAGTAGTGCTCTTAGATAAAAAACCAGTTGAAGTTCTGTCAATTCCTGTTTAACCATGTCAAGAAAGACATGGCTCAAGATGTGTTTCTCTGTTATTAGCCCCAGCTCTTCCCAGCTAAACAGATTTAACTGTTCCTCAAAAGAAGCTATATAAATATTTAATGCAAAAAAGAAATCATACAAGCATGCTAGACTACTGATGTACGGGAAATAACAAAGTTAAACATCTTTCTGGCTACGGGCATACGTAGATCATCAGTTTGGACATTCTACAAGTATCAAGAGGGATGAGTGCAAAGACCAAAATACCCAGGAGGCTGGAAGAAAGGCCAAGAAATATAAAAATACTGATTAACTTTACTGGCAGGAAAATTGTCATCTGCTTCTTTTTAGGCAGCCATTGAGGGGCTAGCTCCAGATAACAGAAGATGCTATGAACCCTCCTCATTTTCATACATTTGAATAAATTGATATTTCCTATATTCCTTTTACTTCCAGAGCATTAGCTATCACTGTGGTTTGCAACTTACACAGAACAGTGCTTCAAGAACTGTCCCTTAGGAACACTATTCCCTTCAGCACCTGCTGGCCCAGGTACAAAGCACACAATCTGAGCTCCCCATCTGCAGACAGCCCAGGGTAACCTTACCTGGGTTAGTGTACAGGTGACTCTCTACAGTTTTCCCAATACTCTGCAGTTTAACAGCTTGAAGGGACTCATCCCCATGCATGACTGTTGGCAAGCTGCCCAAAGCATCGTGAACCAAATTTGCCACTTCTCTAACATCAAAGAGCTTCAAAAGTTCTGAGTAGACTGACGGGAATGAGCTGAGAAACACAGCCTAGAGGAACAGGGCAAAAACGGACAGTCAGAACAGTTTTGACATTTACAGAATTTAAATAACTACAGAACTTTAAGTAACTCTAGAGAAATGTCTGGATTCAAGGGTAGGTAACAGCTTTAAAAAAAGACTATTTTTAAAAATGGTCTTATTTTCAAAATGAATAGCCTCACATTCATTAATAGACTTGCACTTGTGACTATTTCCTTTAAGTAATATCTAATGATTGCTAAATTCTCCCAGGACAAAGTGAAAGTTCAACTCGGAGTAAAAATATTTATTCATTAAATACACTTACGTGTCTGTGAGAGAAAATTTTTAAAAGGATGGCAGAATGTAGCTGATATGATACAAAAATATTTGTGTGTAATTGTTTTGGTTTACTTTGCTTTAACCTAACAGCCTCTGTATCTTTCATTTCTCAAAGTCTGAACATTTTTATTTTGGATTGAGACAGTGCTGGTTTTCTTGGCTCCCTTCAACAATCTTTAAAATGGGTTAGAAAGTCATTGATGAATATGAAAACAAAACACAGTAAAGGTAAGGAGAACAATGCCAGAGAAAAGAAGCTAAAACTGACATTCCCTTCTTCTCTAAATCCTGCTGATTGTGAAAAGCTACTTACACACTCACATTGCTGGCAGAACAGGTTAACGTGAGTAAAAATACTGAAAAATAATTCTAAATCTGGTTGTTTGTATCCTTTTGTTGTCTTCTAACTCCAGCTGCTTACACATATGAGATGGAAGAACTATTTTTCTAACTGTTCTCCCCGATCTGCCATTTTCTTGGTGGAACAGTTTTCTAAAAGCAATTTGGAAAACATTAATTCTTAATCTTAACCACCTCTGTTTACAAGAAACATGGGAAAAGGATGGTATATTTCTGAGCATTTAATGTAGAGATCTGTCTTCTCTGTGCTTTGCCTCTACACTTCAGCACTAGCCCATTTTTGTAGTCTCAAATGACATAAAGATATCATCTGAGTATTAAACCATATGGTTCATCAAGACCTAAAAATTTCTGTAATGTGTGAAATTCTGATAGTAGCCTTTTGTATGGTTCAAATTCTCCAGTGTCAGTGTGGTTAAACTAAGCAGCAAAAAGAACAAAACAGAGAAATTGTTTTATTTGTATGCATAAACATAATTATTATAATTCAAAATAAAATACCAGGTTTAGGATTATCTATTCCAAGTATATTTAGAAGGTGCTGGTACGAAAATTTCACACTGTAGGATGGAAAGTTGAAGATGCCACTTTGCTATAGCAAAAATATGTTTTCTTTTTCAGCAGGTATACATTTTTTATACTGGATGTGGAAAATGCCAGCAAGCAAGCAAACTTACTTGTAGTTGGGATAAAGCACTGGTTCCTTTGCTCTCTTGAGACAGGAAGAAGCGGACTGACATAAGGAGCTCTTGAATACAGCAGCGAAATTCCTCCTCATTTTGTCCACCAGTAGCAATAGAGAATAATCTTCGAGATTGAACTATGTATTTAAAGATATATTCCTGTGCCTACAAATGCCAAAATCAGAGATAACTCACAAAAATGAACATGTTCATCTCCAAACTGAACAATGTTTATAACATTCAAATAAAGAAAAGAGTCTGAAACAGGATCCCATTACTTAATTCTGGTAAATCTCCCCATTGGAACACTAATAACATTTTAATAAAAAATCCAAAACAAAACAAACAAGCAAAAACTCAACATGACTTTCTCCTCCCACTCTCCCCCTCCCTAAAAAAAAAAAAAAAGCTCAAATTCAGTTGCAAAACTGTTGGAATGCAAATTCACAATATTGCCCTCTCTTCCTACCAAGACACCAAATTTCACAGCAGCACAGAAAAATACAGAAAGGTACCACACTGATATTTTATTTCCAAATTGTAGCACATGTCCCAAATGAGATTATTGTATTAACTCAGCCTGATGGCATGTTATGCTCTTCGGATGGTAGAAATCAGGGCAACAAGAACAACCACAACCTCCATAACAGAAGAATTCCCTGGTGTCAGGACAGAACCATTAGGTCAGCATGCATGTCTGCCAATGGATGTTCATACCCCCAGTGTAATCTATATGTGATTCCTTTGCCTCATTCAGTAAGAAACATAGAGCTCCAGAGACTAATGGCAGTGAGCCTCAATGGTCAGCTTGCTGACAAAAGAGAATAATGAATAAACTGATCACACTGAAAGTCTGCAGCTCCCTAGAATTTGTACAACTGTTCCATCATTTATATATATTCTGCTTCATTCCCTAAGTTAAAGCTGTGTACTGTATGAATACATCATTCAAATATATACTTGTCTTCAACAACTTTTATTACCTTTAGTACTTCCTGTATGTGATCATGAAGGTCCACCTCAGTGACTCGATCAATATGCCATTTCAGAACCTTTATAAGATCTCTGTAAGAGCACACCAGAAAGTTTTATAACACAGAAGTGGGAGAAGGATTAACTTTGCACATGCAATGCAAACTAATAGCTGTCATTCGACAAACAGTGGCAAAATAAAAAATACATGACTAGATTTCACTGATCACCACAGACTCAATAGTACACTCAGTTTTAAGTCTGCTGAAGAGCACCTAGATCTCTGGTGAGTGGCCAATAATACCAGCATTAAATATGCAGTAGAACGATTTTAACAGGGATACACCATTTCCTTAACCTAATGATTGATTCTTTCAGTTTAGTAATAACTGTCAGTATTAAGTCAGAAAAAGTACAGACTTCACCTGTATGCAAGCGCTCCTGCAAAATGACTTTCAATGTAAGTGTCCATTACTGGCTTAAAGTGGTGAAACTTGCTGTCCTGCAGCAAATTTATTATGTGAACCTAATGTGAGAAAAAAAGAAAAAAAACCCAACTTTTTTTTTTGTTTTACTTAGCTTTTAGCTAGTGTTAAGCATGATCACAAAATAAAACTTACCAAGCAATCAAATACTTTTGATCCATATTTTTGAGAATTTTCATCTAAAATCCCAAATAAAGTGTCTAGTGTATCTTGAAGAAACTAATAAGAGAGAATAAGAGTGTTATTAAAAATTCTGTGACACGGAAATACATTATTTTCCTCACATCATCTAAAAGTATAAAAGGATATATACCTTGACTATTTCTGAACCATCAATTTCTTTTAATTTTGAGAGGCAACCTGCAATTTTGTCTGGGTGGGTTCTCCACTTCAGGAGGTCAAGCATGTCTCCTGCAAAAACAAAATACAAGATTAAAGCTGGAAGCAAAGCAGCATTTAATATTTAAAATTTTACTATTACAGTCCACTCAGCAAAATTTGGTATCATTGAAACAAAAGAAAACACCTTCAGATTTGCTACAATATGATCTTCCCAACAAGAGATTTTCATTCCATTCCATAATTGCTCCACCAAAACAAACATAAGAATGTGGTACCAGGTCGTGAAAATCAGTGTTCTGTGGCAACTCATGCAATCTCACTGAGATACTATCTTAAATAAAGGAACTATTTTGCTCTCGCTCATCTCACTGAAGGATGCCTTTCAGAGATTCTCTGAGAAACATAGAAATGATCTCCTAATTACTAGCTTGAATATATTTGAAACACTCACGTGTCTATGTCTTTTTAGAGAACAAACAGGATGCCTCTAAGATCCCACTTGATTAACAAGCAAAAAGTCTCTTCTGGAAAATGAACTATTCTGAACTAAAAGATTCTGAGTGTGTCCAAACTTTCACTTTTAATTCCTTGTCCTTCAGCTTCCTTAACCAAAATGATAACTACATTATAGATAGGATTACATCATTAGCAAGCTCTGCCGCAAACACCTGACATCTATGTTCCAGAATCTGAGCACCTTTTAGATAGATATATTTATATCATCAATATGATGCTTCTTGTGTTTGACACTACTCAGCTCCCTGGATAGAGAAGAATCCCCAGGAGTATCCATTAGTGTATCCTGCTTTTTCTACCAATCCAATTTCTATTCTTTCTTATTAATTATTTAAATCAAAGTTACAATGTTTTGCTGCATCATATTTTGATTTTGTCCCTTTCAACTGATGAGACCTTTCAACAATATTTTAGCAGAAAACTGTGTCAGATTTCAGTGAAGTTACTCTCATCTCCACACCCTTCCAGTCCTTTAAAAGAGATAACTCCCAGAGATTTCTTCAGATCTAGTTGTATTTTCCATCTGCTCAGGAATGAAATTCCTTCCACTATACTGCAACCTTCCACTTTCATTTTAATTTTTATTTGCCTGTTTGAAAATTTTATTTCTAATCTATATGTTTCCTCATGTGCTGCATTATTGAACTGCTGCATTTCCTCTTAATAATAAATTGCAAAAGCTTGAAAAGAAAGATTAAGAAGTTTATTCTGGCACGATTTGTCTTTGAAAAACTCATGTTACAGTTGTCTTGGGTTACAATACAGGGTGTAATAAAAGACCTATTCTATCACCATCTGTTGAGGGTGGGGGCAGTGATCCTTATCTCAATGACAGATATTCTGCTGATGGGTCATCCGTTGAAACCAGGTGGGGCATTGTTCTTTATTTTTCACAACCCATCCTTCCTCCAGGGAATCATTTTCTGCTAATGGCCCATTGAGTCCCACTGTGTGACTGATAAAATTACTGCATCCCATTGAAAGTTGCTCCAGCCAGGGGGAAGAGCCCAACATTTCTTACCAAAATAAAACCAGAGGTTTTGGGACACCAGGCTAGCGCCCCTTCTCCGCTGCACTCCAGAGGGAAGCTGGATTTTCTCCACATCACCACTGGACCTCCAGAGGGAAACTGCACCTTGTACAGGAGCACTGCTCCAACTGAATCACATCTGTCACTGCAGGAGGATGCAGCCACCATTTAATGGGACTGCTACCAACACCCTGCCTGACAGGGTGTCAGGTTGTACTCTGACGTTGTCAGGGTTTGGAGTTTGTTTCTTTGTAGTACTGTATTTCTATTTTAATTTCCCTAATAAAGAACTGTTATTCCTAATTCCCATATTTTTGCCTGAGAGCCCTTTGATTTCAAAATTATAATAATTTGGAGGAAGGGGGTTTACATTCTCCATTTCAAAAAGAAGCTCCTGCCTTTCTTAGCAGATACCTGTCCTCCAAACTAAGAAAACAGTATATCCGAATTAGTTACATGTTGATTTTTTCACCCATAATTTCTTGTAAATACTTGCATAAAATTCATCATGGACGGATGGCCCAATTAACATATCTGCCCTTCCACCTGTCCTGAATATAAGTTCTACATTTAATAATCTTTGGACACATGTTACTGCTTTACAGATGTACTAAAAAATCCACCTTGCTATAAGATTGAGAATTTCTTGTTCCATACTATTCAATATCCTAAAATAGTTTTGCAAACTTGGCTTGGTTTTTCAGCAGTTTTTCCTTGCTGAACTCCGACATATCTGCAGAGCTCCTTTCAAGTTGTATTCAGTAAAATCTACACATATTTTTGACTGTTGAATTTAATAAATCCAAAATCACTTTTATATTCAAGCTTACTACTGCCAGGCTTCACTGACCAGCTTCTCAGAAATTCTCAGTGCCTAGTGGTTTGAAGCAGAAAACCTCAAACACCATCCAACCCTCTCATCAGTTTAAGCTAACTATAGTCTAGTTGATCACTGCCCAGCATTGTGTTAGAAGGAGCCAGTGCGTCTGAAGTTTTCTCAGTTCTTAGTAAAATAAGAAGTTAATAGCAAATTTTCTTCTCGGTTCAGCATCTTTTTGGCTGCTTTCTACCACAGACTGTTTTCACACTCAATACTTGAACAACACCCATCTTTGTGTCATCTCTCTCCTGCTTTGCTCCAGGGAAGTTCCTCTATCCCACAAAAAATGAAGTCATAATTTTCACTTTATTAAAATTAAATCATCTCCACTTATATTCAAATTTTGCCATAGGTGTCAATGGCAAACAACCAGTGTAAGATTAGACAAATATTTTGCTTTTGATAGACACAAATTGTTTTGATGCATTTATGTGTCACATTTTTGTTTTGCTTCAAGTTGTGCTGGCAAAAGAAAAGAGTTGTACTGAGTGACAGAGTCCCACACATGCATCACAGACACATGCCAAAGATCAAGGACAAATGATAGGTCTTATTATTCTTTCTGTCAGGAATTTTTCAGAAAACAAGATTTACAAATCCAGTGAAGTACATTTGTCTTTTGGATAATTAAATTTACTTCTAAACTTTAAGCCTCAGCTCAAGCTGATGAGTAGCAAGACCAGCAGAAGCTGTCAGTTCAGAGCAGGAAAAACACTTCTTTACAGGTTTGCTGGAGGAACTTGGTAGAAAATAGTTGACACTCAATATTAGGGATTTGTTGGGGGATTTAAAAAGAAAAAAGAAAGCAAATCTAAGACATTCACTTCAAAGGACTTATTTCAAGGGAAGTGCTAAGGAGGAAAGACATTCTAAGATAACATTAACGAATAGTCCAAGCATAAATGACATGAAGAGAAAATCTGACACGTGAATCACAGGGGGAACGGATAGCAGTGTGTCATGTAGTAAGAGACATGAGAATACAAAACTGTCCCAAGAATTAGGCCCACTAGGAAATCATAGTTTTGGAAAAGGGAAAAAGTCATTGGTGATGATTAATTTTGCTGAAGAATAAAAATATTTCCAGTGCATTACCTTCAAAATAAACAAGGCCTGTATATTTTAAGTTATCTGTACCAAATAAAACACATCCCTTCTCCAAGCAAGCAATTTAAATCCAAAGAGTTAGGTTTAAATAGAAGGTTTAGAATCATGAGTTTAAGGAAGTGGTTTGGGATGATTTTCCATCTCTCTCATATAAATCCTGAGATATCAGAAATTGGTTTATTATGATATTACTACACTTTAGGAGGAAAAGACTGAATTTCAGAACTGGCAGTCAGCATGTCTCCTCCAACAGGCTGCTTCTGTGGTCACCAACACTTCCTCCAAACTAAGGTTGCTCAGAAAGCTGCCCAGTGCTACTTTTGTTTTAGGGATTCACTGATTTTTTTAAATGCAGCTAGAAGGATTACACCTCTGCCATACTCTATGGTGTGCTGCTCTGCTGCAGAACAGCTGCTGACCAGGGATTCACAGACCAGTGCTGAAAAAACGAGTGGATGCCAACAGCTAAAATATCCAGACTTACTGGAAGAATTTTGACTCTCTTGCAGCTAGTGATCCCTACTATACATCAAAAACTAAGACTGTTTTGGTAACCACTGAGTAGAAAAACACTGTGTTCTCTCTCACTCTTTGGAGGTTTTACAGAGTAATGGAAAATAACCACCTAAGAATATAACAGATAAAAGCTAGTATACTTTTTGATAGTATTAACTGATTTATTATCCAGGATCAAAAGGAAAAGTGAAGGAAAAACTGACTAGTAGAAAGATTAGATAAGGATGCATTCTTAGCCATGATGAATACACAGACTCCCCTGGTTAGAAGGTCTCTAAAAATTGTTTGGAAATAATCCTAATAACCCCTCCAAAGTACCCAGGGTTAGGAAGTTATGGATCCCCACAACTAGGAGTCATACTCCATCCCCCAGTCCCCATAATTTTAATATGCATGAGAGCTGATGGCATGTGGGAACAATCAGTGAGAGAATGACAGCTGAGTAGAATTTCCCAGCAAGCGAGTAAAGCTGCAGCCTAACTCAGTCACACCCTTTACAAGTCTGGGTTTGGGGTCCTTCCCCACTCCCTAGCCAGACAACAGAATAATTTTCAATTCATTTTCAGACTGGACATTTCTGTTTGTAAACAACAGGTGAATCTCTGAGACATTCAGAAAAATCTCCAAACTTAAAAACAAATTAAAAAATATAACCAGCAATTTTCAAAAATACCAATACAAATGTTTACTAAAAAATTAAATACACAGATCTTTTTAATCCTGTATTCTTTAATACATAAGCTACATTCTCTCAGGGATAACTGAAGTAATGCTCACATGACCAAATATCCACATGCTTTGCTCTATGTTCATTTTCTGAGCATGCAATAGATTTTGGCAAATTTTTGTTTAAAAGAATGGGGATTTGGAAACTCACCAAGATGAACTTCCCAAAGAAGATCCTTGGAGAAAATATGAGCCTGTCTATTGAAAATATTTCCACCCTCTGAAGTACTGCTGAAATAATTGTTAACTCTCTCAGAGCTGAAAAGGGGATCAATATTATTCAGATATTCTACACCCTCTTACTCAGAATATGGTTAAAAAAAAAGAAGGAGGAAATTTTATGCCCTATGTCACACATCTATTTACATTAAGTACAAAATAACTCCTGTGCTGTAAACAAAAACTAGTATTAGAACCCCAGACAATAGGGTAACTATTTATCAGTGAGACACTTAAGTTCCAGGCAGCACTTTTATGCATGTGTAAGTACCAGTAGATTCATACAATTTCCTAAATCAAGGCCTTCAACTGAAGCAAATTTGATCTCTGATTCCCTATTAGCTACCTTTGGGAAAATTCTCCATTGAGAATTACTAAGGTAATTGCTATGACAATACAAAATGGGTGTGCACAAGCTATTTACTGTTTGCACACAGTTCTATTTTGCACACTTGCTATTAAAGGGTGAAAATTAAGAGCACTCTTTCAATTTAAAAAGCTGCTCTAGTTTTTGTTAAGCATCTGTAATAAATTTCCAAGCAGTTAGCAATCTTATCATACACACAAGATGAGTAAAGTCACAGATACACTCAAGAGAGATTAAAGTAATAACATAAAACTGTGGTTCTACCAAAGATCTGTCAGAAATATATTGCCAAGCATATACGCTAGATTTAGAAATTTTTGGATAACTGTTCCAGAGCTTTTTCTTTTACTTACAGGTAGTTCAGTTATGGCAGGTAAACAAGAATCTCAAGAATTTTATGCATAACACTGGCTAAGAACTTTACACAGAGCACTGGTAGAGAGTGTAAACACATGTATTTAAATTTGCTGCTCCTTATAGCCAGTGTATAAGACTGTTTTAAGTAGCAGTAAACATTTGTTGGTTTGAAGAGAAACAAAAAAGCAATATATGCCTAATCAGAAACAAACTGCTACAGCCTAAAGCTGACAATAAGTATTTAATAAAAACTCTACAACAAACAGATTAAGCTATTTTATAAAGCAGCTGGGTTTTGATAGTTGATTCCAGAAGAGCTGCATTTGATTCCAATATCATGGTCATCTAAAAAGCATTCTTGAAGTACTTAAAAACAGAGGTTTATCATGATCCATTTGTTTCCATCTGGACAGGAAAAACTCTATGAAGAAAACCAGTTCATAAAACAGAGAGAATACAAGCTATTTCGGAGTACATCCATGCTTGCTTGGCATGGAAAAGACTAGCTATCACACTCATATCAACTCAGCACGTTTTAAATAATCAACATATCCTACCATTTTGTGTGAGTTTAGTGGAGCAGAGAAAGGATGTAATCCAGAAGGACTCTTTAGTGGTTTTTACTGCTTGGCTGTTGTTTCCTAGGGATATTCCCTTTGAAAAGGGGAGTTTGAGGTAGCGACCAGAATCCTGAAGGTTTGCATTTTCTTCACACTGTGAAAACAAACCAGTTAAAATAACTGTACTGCAAAAAACAATTGACCAAATCTCTAAATTATTGAATCATCATTTCTCTGTCAGAAACTGAAGAATTTCCACTGTTGCAACTTTGGTTTTAGAACATAGCATCATATATTGACATTGAAATTTAATAAATTTGGACAGGTTATATTAAATAAATAGCTACAAATTTTCATGGTGAAATCTAAACTTTATCTTGGAGCACATAAAATCCTCTGAACAAAGTGACAACTCTCATATGTGGAAAGAGAATTGCACAATGTTATTTTAACTTACCTTTGTGAAATTCATTATAACTCAATGTGATATAATAGTAAGACTTAGGAAAACCAGTGCACTGAAACACATACCTAAATTCCATTGTAGTTTATATCAAGAAGGTGAATATTAAATAATCAGCAATTAATATTTTAATGGTGACAAGATTATCACTCATTTGATAATCAATAAAGACTTCCTCAACTTGATGTCTCTAGGCATTCAAAGTAGGTTCCAGTGGAATCATTACAGCTAATGACTGCTAATTCAAATTACCTTGTGTACAATTAGCTCATGGGTGCCATCTGGCAAAGTCCTCCCATTTTCCTGCATCAGGGGCACGAAAGAAAAGCCAAACAACTTCTTCTCACCCTTTTCTTTTGCTGAAATGCATATATAAATAGCAGCACTTAATAGTATACTTTTAAGACAAATAAGTGTATACAATGCAACATAAGAAAGTATACTGGAGCTGCAGCTAGTCAGACAAAGATTATCTTGAATTGCTATTCTAATTTATACATTGTCTCCTGTAAGGTTCTTTTTTTATCTCACTTTAAATCAGAAGGGAGTATTCTGAAATAATTTAATATATATTAACAACAAATACTGTATGCCACCAAACATGCCATCTTAGCTACATATAGAAGTTTATCCTCTGTGAAACCTGTCTCTCATAACTTGGAATGCAGACTGTGGTACCAGTCACAATTTTAACCTCAAAATCATCTCTAAAATGTTTCATAATATTTTAAAAAAATTTGGAATTTTTTAAGTAAAAAAAGCTTTACAGAGAAAGTTCATGCAGCTGTCTTTTCCCTGAGGTGTTATGGAAACTCATGTGCTGTCTACAGCCCTGACAGGGAGGACTAGCAGTCATGAGCACTACTTACTGGAACAGTGCCGGAATTCACAGCGGATGTGAGCTCCTCTGAACTTATCCACAGGAATAGGAAGCTTCAGCAGCTCAGCCCATCTGGGGCCATTGTTATGATAAAGCACAAAAGAATGATACTCGCTGGCTGGTGGCTCTCCAGAGCCAAATGAGATAAAATCCTAATGAAGAAAAAACATGATTAAGGATAGATTTGACAAATGTCATCAAGGACTGCTCTTCCAAGGCAGACTATTTAATGTCAATATTCATATCATAAATGCCAAATGTACAAAATGAACAAAAACAGTAGCACTTCTCTTTATAATTGCAGTTAGAAAATTAGAAATGGTAAGAATCATTCACATAATTTAGAATCAAGATGTTTAACAGAGTGTACTGAGTGATCAGGGAGGTTTAAGCAACACACATGTGGATTCCCATGACCCAACATGGTCCTGCCAATGTTATGACCCAGCAACAAAGAATGGAACTGAGACCAGAACAGCCCAGGCCCAAGATCTCCAGTCATCTGAAATAAGCCTGTAACCCTGGCACTATCAGTGATATGTCCCAGCATTAGAAAAGAAATGTGGATTCTGTGATCAGGGAGAAGCAAAGGCCAGCACAGCTGCCTTTACAACACCCATGATGGACTCTCCAGAGCAAGGCAGACAACTGGAATTGTCTAAAGTTGTGACTCAGGGATATCTATTAATTCTCTGCAGGAAAGGCAAGGTGTAGCTTTTGCAATTATAATCTCAATATCTTTTTTTTTTGTTTTTGTTTAATATATACACATACACATTTATGTGTGTATATATTAAAAATGTATCTATATTGCATGCCATGGATCTACATGGACAATTTCACTTCAGATACACAAACATGCAATTTGAACCAGGCTATTTGTGTAGTCATTCTTCATTGTGTTACCCCACTGCCCAAAACAAAAACAGTTTTGTTTTAAATTTCAAAGTAGTATTTTCATGTGGTTTTGATGATGAAATAATGCAGAATACATGAAAATACAACTTTGAAATTTAAAACAAAACAAAACAAAAATGATATAAAAATATGTGAGAGAAAGTTTGAATGTGAACAGAAATCTTTTGGGTACACAAAAATTTTGAGAAACAGTCATCTATTAATAATTAAAATTTAAACCATTGCCTGTTTGTGAATCGTCACTAGCAGCATACAATAAAATTTGAAGATGGGAAGGAACATTCATTGATTTTTTTTACTGATACATGGTGCTTTTGAAGTGAGGATCCCTGATTTAATTTAATTTAATTAAAAATTATCAAGACAAGTTGTTCTGTGTAACATAAAAAATTGCATATTTCTAAGAAGAATTCTTAAGAAATACTAATTTCTCCCAAACTTGATCTTGCTTCAACATTTTTCAGCATCTTAATGGAATCATTAATTATTTGGTTGGCAATTTTATGTCTTTATCTGAATCATGTCATTCATCACAGAAATAAAACAAACATATATTAAGGTTTCATATAGACATATCATAAATGTTTTAAGCAAAGTAGAAACACTTTCAATACAAACAGCAAAAGATAAACATGTCCTTTCCAAAGCATATTTGTGCTCTTCAGTCAGTGCCACAAAAGAAGCCTTACATATGAAAAAGTGTATCAAAGTTAACTACAGCAAGGAGAAACATAAAACAAAGATACCTTTAAAATTTGACCACTGCTGTCGACCACATGCATTGTCACTTCCACATTTCTGGCCACACTTTTCCCTCCTTTCTCAAATTCTCCTCTTTCTACAGTGATATATAAATCATTCCTCATTTCACCTATCAAAAAAACAAACAAAACAATGTGTCCAAAAGTCAGTCCAATTTGCTTACTTTTGCTTTCAGTACGTAAGTAGATTTTCATTTTTATCTTACAAAGGATAGTTCTACACTCACAATTTATCAGTATTTTTTTATTTTAAACAATAATTGTTTTTATAAACCAAGAAAAGCAAAAGATCTTCCTCCCTCTCAAAACCCAAGATTATCTGCCATACTAAACCAACTCTAGGGGCTTCTACTCATCTGTTAGGTCTTTACACGGCTTTCTCTAGCTATACTAAAACTAGTGTCTTGCTCCGCCTCATTTAATTCTTCTTCTAATCTAAGGCAATATTAATATACTTTCTTTCACCTGCAATCACTCTGTTTAACTGATTACAACTTTTTTCTGCTTAATTTCAAAAGGAAGTGTATTATATTGCAAAAGGAAAAACCAAGAGGTTGATGTTCTTTCCATTAGAAGGGCGGTCTTCCCAGATTGTGAGCATTCCAATTTGTAATCTAAAAAAATCTCAATATATTTTACATTAATAGGGTGTTCCAAAGCTTACGAGGAAAAAGTTTGCTCAGTTATCTTATTTTTTGCTTGTTGGAAATGCTTCTGAGAAATTAGACTCTTCATCAGGACATCTAAACTAGATATCCAACACAAACATTACCTAAGCATATTTAAATTGAAATTCTTTGCACTTCATGCAGTATCACGCTAAGCAGTCTGCCAGAAAATAAACAGATCATATGGACAAGATAAATAACAATTCCATTTTAGTTTCAGTTGACACAAATTGCTAAGTTTGATGAAAAGAGGAAAGAGTGGTTGCAGCAGGGACAGGACAGGGGGAAAAGCAGTACTGGTGGTGACTGTAGTGGTATAGTAGGAAGCCCCTCATCTGCTTAAAGATGCTGAATCTATTTCTAAAGAGTGTAAACTAATCCAGCTCTGGACAAACATCACCTGAACTACTTAGAAGCAACTGGACTTTCATGTGAAAGGCAGAAAAATGAAGGATAAACAGCATCATAATTAGGAGAATTTTCTAAAATTCTTATTTCTGGACTTTGTTGAAACAGAAATTGAGAATATATGTTTTTCATCTAGAGAAATGCAAGTTTAGTGAAAAGGAAATATCATCTTTTAATGAGGCAGATTTTCACTCAGCACTGCTGAAAGTGTGATATTTTATATATGTATAGGCGTGCCACTTAGAAAGTAACCATGAGATTGTACTTGTATCTTGGCTAAAATTAATTATAACATATATGTAACATAAATAATAAATGCATCTTCAATTTCTAGCTTCAGTTTAATTTGCAAGTAGAATTTGGTTTGCTTGAACTTTCCACAATACTGTCTTGTTTCACATTCCTTTCATTTTACTGCATGCAACTCTCCAGGGATTTTTAAGTAACAGAAACAATGATATTGTTATAGTCACCTAATTTTTTTAATAATATTATTACATCCTGGATGCAATAATAATTAAATTACTTCTCCAGAGCCCAATCTAAATGACCAAAAAAAAGTCAAATAAGAAACTGCCATTTCCCAAATCCCTCAAGACCCATGTCCATAAACAAGCAGGGAAATCTGCTATTGCATTACCTTATTATCAGTTACCTGCTGAAACAATCATGGTAGAGGCTAGAATACAGCTAGACAGAATCAACAGAACAAATACTAGATAGTATTCACTTAAGAGTGCCTGAAGGATGAAAGAGCTGAATTACTAGTGTGTGCAACCCTCAGATCAGTCTCTGATTCCTGGTGGGAAATAGGTTTAAAATAATGAAAAGGTGATGGTTATTCAGGTGATGGATACCAAGACTTGTAACAAAAAAAAAAAAAAAAAAAAAAAACCAAACAGAAAAGCAATCTCAAAACAAAACTCAAACACAAACCCAAAGCTTTCCAAAGGATGTTATGAATGCAAGTAACTGTAAAAGGATGAAAAGAAAGGATGGATAAATTGTGGAAAAAAGATCAGCTACAGGATATGAAACAGGCAATCATAAAAACTCAGGAAATCCCCTGAGTTGAAAATAGCTGGAAGCTGGGAGAGCAGCAGGGGGTAATTACCATACATGCATATGTGCACACTCAGCTTTTACTTTTCCTTAGGATCTCCTTACTACAAGGGTCCTCAGCTAGATGGACCCTTGATCTAAACGTGCAAAGCTGCTCTTATTGTTTATTTAAGTAACAAAATTGAAACTTAAAAACTCATTAAGACTATATTTAAACTACTAGATTATGATTGTTTCTACATTGCAGTACTATTTCATTAGAAAAATTTTATAAGTTAGAATGGTATGATTACCAAAGAGCTTGCAGCATTGATCTGTTCTTGCTTAGCATATGCTTATACTGGGCTTGGTTCCAGTTAGTGCTGCCTGCAGGTCCCTTTCAAGTATTTTACATTGAAAAAAATGATTGAAATAGGCTGGAAAATTAATTTTTAAAAAAGTAAACTCTGGACTATGTATCAAGTATACAATCTGTACCAGGTGGATACAACATCAGCTTCCTTTCCTCAAAGTATGTGCTATATCTGGTATTTTATAATGTCTACAGAAATGTAGGGTTCAATGTAAACTTGCCTCCTGTCCAAAGGCACACAGGTATTTCACTATTGATTTCAAACACAGTCATTACTTGCAACCAAAGTATAAGAAAACCAAGCATATTGAACTTGCACAGTCCTGAGATGTTAAGAATTTTACATCATGTTCCTGGTAAACCTTTAGCACAGTATTTGTATAAACATATTACAAGTATAAGGTCAGAAAACCAAAAAATCAACAGGTTTATAAATATCAAGCACAAAACCTCCTCAGAAAACAGCTGGTGGTAAAAAAGAAAGTGGATTTGACAAGCAAATGTCACTCTGGAAAGAAAATTAGAATAAAAATCTAGAAAAATATATTTGGATACCAAATTTTTAAACTGTTTCACTATTTATATAGTGGGCTGAAGATATTTCAATCACTTTTACTTTCTCATTGTAAAAATGCCATTTTAAAATTTTCCTTAACAGAAGTTCTCACTCCAAAAATAGAGATTGTCTGTAAAAACTAAGTTAGGGCATTCTTTTGTGGCCCCACTTCCCATTAAAAAAATAATTCCAAATGCTCTATAACGCATTCAAACATCAGCAATTTGCTGAATCCATCTATATTCCTTTAACTGATCTTTTTCTATTTATGGTAACTATAATTACGCATTCGATTATAAGAATATGTGTCATTTTTCCATGGGATCTTTGCCTTCACCAGTACACCAGACAGATTAAATTAACTTCTTTTCACTCAGGTGGTCAATTACAACCATAAGTAGCACTGAAAGGCCAAGTCTTGGTGAATATGAGAGTTCTGGGGCAGACTTTGGTGAGTACAAATGGTATCTTCAGCTAAACTATCTGCATGACTCAAATCAATCTTACAGGGGTATGTGTACTGAGACTTTTTACAGCGCTCCACTTCACCAAATGTGAGGAATCAACACAGGAATAGGAAGGGCACATTTCAAATAGCACACTACATCAGATTTTAATGACTGGTTGAAAACATATCTACAGAATTAAACCTCTATCAGACAAGAGGCTTTAGACATGATGAAAACAGCAACACACTAATTCCAGCCCATTTCTGTGTTGAGAAATAGTGTCTCCTTCTCCAAGTTTGTTTCAGTGAAAACATCCAATGGCTGTTTTCAGCACTAAGTGTGGTACAGGAATAAGCAACTGAAAACAATATCAAAAATTGCGTCCAACCTTTGAAGTGACAAACCTACCTCTACCTATAATGATACTGAGTGGTATGAAAGACCTAGACCACTTGAAAGCATTTGTTTCAAAAGAAAAGGCAGCTCAATTCTCCCTGTTCTGATGGAGCATTTCCATTCCCCAGCCCCTGTTACAATTTCTGAATTTCCAGCATCCAGACTGTGAGACGAACAGAGAGCAACATCCAGTTAACATTTTTAGCCAGAGTCAAACCCCACTGTAAATCAGCTTTGGCTAGGACTGTCAGTTTTCTGGGTAAGAAACGACAATCAAATAGTGAATTGCACATGTTTAAAATCATTAAACATTTTCTGTGAAGCTAAACCACCTAGGTTTCCTTAGAAGTCAAAGGTACTTCAAAACATGTAGGTTATCAGCTGAGTCAACAGAAGTCGGAGAAAAGCAAATTAAAGAAGTCATGTGTTGCATTTCTGTGTTATCTGAATGATTTCACTCCTTAAAAAGCTGCTCATCTTTAAAAGCTGCTTTCTAGACACTATTTCAAGAAAAAATATTAACATGTTACAACCAGCATAGGTAAGATTGTTGTATAGTGGGTGTGAGACGGTAAACAACTAAACAGAAAAAAAAAAGTTGGTGTTGGTCCCTAAGAGAGTTGGAAGTAATAAGCAGTTTCTTGGAAAAAACAGAACTGAGAGGATCAAATAGTGTATCTAGGGAAGCTGTTTGTTCTTCTGACAATCATGCAATTGAATGTGTTGAAAAGGGGTATATGCTGTCAATTACAGAAGAGACCCAATAAACACAACACTTTGGGACTTCTTAGTTAGCACCCTATGATTTCACCTTTTCACCAAAAGTAGGTTGACAAATTCCTACAAGAGTTGCTAATGTTAAGGGAAGTTAAAGCCATAGGGAAACTGAAATTCCACAGAATTTAACAAAAACGACAACAAAGGTCAAGCTGCAGTGATGCGAATAGAGACATAACTTTGACATAGCACAAACTTTCTGTGCACATTCTGCATAGACAGCCACTCTGGTATTTATTTTAATTGTAAATGAAAAGTGTTGAATTGAAATATCTAGGTTGGTAAATAGAAATGTGCATTGGCAGTACCTGCCTCTTCATATGGTCCTGCCAATACATTGCAGATTTGATCTGGCAAAAATATCTTGAAAGCACTCTCCATGGGGTAGGAGAGGAAAGATTCCAAACCCTTCTTGTCCCAGCTGTAGGCACTTACCAGGTACATTATAGCTTAAGAATTCTGACCTATGAAGAAGCAGAAGCTTCATGCCTTCAATCCAACTAGCAATGAATTGCACAATGGCAGAATGAGAGTGACGGACAGAGACGTGATCAGTATCAATTACATGCAAAAGTCTAATATTAGGATCAGGAGGAAAAGCAAATTAAAGTCAAAGACAACCTCAAGACTGCTGGAGGACCCAGTTAATGGGTGTCAGCCTTCCTCAACCTGTCAACTATAAAATACAAATATTAAATAAGCAGTAAAGAGAAAAGAGCCAGGAGAAATTTCCAAGCTGGAGACGACAATGTGTGCTCCTATTATGTCCACTTCATTGTTTTAGCATGGGATGGCTCTGCAAGCTCCCTTTTCTTCATAGGTTGGAGGCTCCATCATCAATATCAAGAACCTGTGCACAAGCACTGGTCTCCTGCTGCTCCCAAATTGGACCTACATGTAAACTGCCCCAGCTCAGAGAGTCTTAAATGCTCCCACTGAACCTCAAGTAACAGAAAAAACACAGGTAATCACTAGCAGTGATCAGTATAAGTGTCAGGAGAACCTTTCTATGAATTTATCATTTGTACTGTTATATTAATAGAAACACTTGCACCTAACCTAAGCATCAAAGCAATGATCTTTCATCACCAAATTGTTTTTAAATTTACACTGACAAAGCTGTGAGTTGTGACTGCAACACATGTATTATAACAAGAGACTTTACTCTTATTTTAAACATATTTAGAACTCAGAATCTCTTGTAGCATATTAATAAGAAACAAGGTTTTCAAGTAGAAGATAGCTGTCAAAGATCAAAGGTAGCATCTTTGTTAGAAACGAGAGTTTAGTTTGCCAGTTATTCTCAAAAAGCTTTCTAGTGAAATAAATTTCAATTCAATTGTTTAGTAGGGTAACAAAACACAGCATGACTGTATTCAAACAAGCATCTCTGAGAGTTACTGCTGTCCTGACAACAGTCACTAATTTAAAAATAAGTGTACAAAACTCACTAGGAGCTTTTGTTTGGAACTGCTTTTTTGAAAGCATTGCTCAGAATTGCAGGTCCTTTAGAATAATGAATTGCAAAAGAGCAAAAAACATCATTTTGTTTAGAGGAAGTTCCTGTTCATTTACATCTATGTAAAACACAGGCTAACGAGAGGTTTTATACTGTAAACATATCTTGAACAGGTCTTATAAAATTTCAGTTGTAGGGACTGAAAATCTCTGGATGTGGCACAGACAAAATGGTATTAACCCAGAACACAAATCTTGTGGATGAAAAAACATTGTAAAGAAAAGATCCTTAGAATACTTTGTAGAATGGGAAAAGAGTTGTAGCAACTGCCAGTGGGAGGACCATTTAAAAAACCAAAAAAAAAAAATAAAATAAAAAAATAAAAAGAGGAAAAAAAGTAGAAGGTGATTTCTTTTAACTTTTAACTTGAGGAAAGAGCTAAGGAAGCTTAGTAAAGCTTTCCCTCTCATGAATCCCCTTCTAGCATTTGAACTTTGATGACTTCATAGTCCTACTTCCATGCAATGAACTGGGACGTCTTCAACTAGAGCAGGTTGCTCTGAGCCCTGTCCAACCTGTCCATAAAGGTTGCCAGGAATCGGACATCTACACTCTCTCTACGCAACCTCTGTTGGTGTTTCTACCCTTTTTAAAAAAACTGGTGCAATATTTCCTTTTTTAGAGTCACTGGGTACTCCACGTGACTGACACAACTTTTCAAATATCATGCAGAGTGGCTTGGCAACTACATCAGCCCATTCCCTCTGGACCCTGGGGTGCATCTTGCCAGGTCACACAGACTTAAGTACAGTAATTTCACGATTATAAGCCACACCATTTTGACTAAAATTTTGGTCCGAACCTAGAAGTGCAGTTTATACTCTGGAGCGGCCAATATACGAACAAGGTTCAGAAATTTGCCAACCTGGAAGTGCCAGCCGCAGCAGCCCTGAGAGGAGCGGTGCCTGCCCGGCCCCGAGTTGAGCCAGTAAACCCCGCGATCCCGCAATTCTGTTACTAACTGGCAACTTTGTGAAAGTTGCACACGGATCCTCGCTGTGAACAAAAGTGAGGCTTATAATCTGGTGCAGCTTATATATGGACAAAGAACGAAAAGTTGCCAACATCCAGAAGTGCGGTTTATAATCAGGTGTGGCTTATAATCGTGAAATTACGGTTCATTCAGATTCCTCAGGTGGTTACTGTTTTCCTACAGTGGGAGGAACTTTGTTCCCTTCAGTCCCTGCCCTGAGGTCCCCTGATTTGAGAGGTTGAGAAGAGAGACTTAGAGTGAGGCAAAAATATTGTTGAGTACCTCAGCCTTTTTTTCTCATCTTTTGAGAGCAGTTTACCAGTCACAAGGAGTATGCTTTTCTTTTCTTGCTGAAACACCTACAGAAGTTCCTATTTTTCTTTGCATTCCCTTGCTGATTTCAGCTCCAACTTTGCCTTGACCTTCCTGACCCCATCACTACAAAACGGGGCAACATCCCAATATTCTTCCCAAGATGCCTGTTCTTTCACTGCTTCTGCACTTCCCTGTTGTCCTTTATTTTGACCAGTATGTCTTCATGTCTTCAACTATTCTGTTCTCTTGCCTTCCCTTCCTGATTTCTTACACATTTATTTTAAAAACAAAAATTAATTTTAAAAATTCAAGTTAAACAATCTAAGATCATTTGTGGAAGTTGTAATACAGAAGGACATTATTTGAGAGAAAGGCATTCTTAAGGACAGCAGCTCAGGAAGACACACAGGCATGCTGCATTTCACAAAGAATTTCATCACTGTAGGAAATGAAATCCCATTACTGAAACAATTTCTTTTTTGTTTTGCACTTTAGAAGATACTGAAAGGCTGACTGGTTGCTTATCAGCGAATATATTCAGCAGTTTTTAAAAGGAGGGCAAATCTCATTGACATGCTTCAAGCTGCCAGTGAACGTGTTTGAGTTTTAAAGACTGTGACAACCACCAGTCAGCTGTCTGTTCAGTGCTTTTTCCCCACAGAGCATACCTTCACTTCTTCAATACTGAGGCAAAGAACAACCATGCAAATTTTGCACACATTCACAATATTTATGAACAATATACACACATGACCCAAGAATGAAAAAAAGTTTTACATAGTGCTAAAATATATACATACAAAGAAAAACTCTCAGACTGGGACCTTCTGGGTGATACTGGACAAAAAATTATTTGGGGCAGGTTGTGTGTCTGTATTTACAATAATTTCACGATTATAAACTGCACCATTTTGACCAAAGTTTTGGTCCGAACCTGGAGTGTGGCTTGTAATCCGGAGCGGCTAATATGTGATAAAAAATTCTGAAATTTGCCAACTGGAAATGCGAGGTGGCAGCAGTCCCAAGATGAGCTGAGCCCACCCAGTCCCAGTGGGGCAACCCCAGGCTGGGGGGAGCGAATGCGGCAGGGGCCGGGCAGGCAGCGCTGGGCCGGGGGAAGCGGACGCAGCGGGGGCCGGGTGGAGCGAATGCGGCGGTGGCGGGACCGGGAGTGCTGGGCCAGGGCCAGCCTGCCCAGCGGGGGCGGGGCCAGCAGCGCCAGGTCCCGGTTTGGGGGCAGCGAACACAGAGCAGCAGCGGGATCAGCAGCACCGGGCGAGGGCCAGCCCGCCCAACGCCGGCAGTGCAGGCAGGGGCAAGTGAGCCCGGCAGCGGCGGCCGGCCTCGAGCAGCCCCATCGAGCAGCAGCGCCGAGCTGGCTCACTCGGCCCCGTCGGCAGCCCCAAGTGGGCCGAGCCCGCATGGCCCCGAGTTGAGCCAGTAACCCCGCAATCCCGCAATTCTGCTACTAATTGTCAACTTTGTGAAAGTTGCATGGGGATCCTCGCTGCAAACAAAAGTGTGGCTAATAATCCAGTGCGGCTTATTTATGGACAAAAAACAAAATGTTGCTGACACCCGGACATGCGGCTTATAATCAGTGCGGCTTGTAATCGTGAAATTACTGTAAGTATGTTACAGGGGATGGGCAGAACAATTTTAGGCAATTTCGACTATTTATATACTAGCAGCTAGTTTACAGTAAATTCACGAATACAAGCCGCACTGAGTATAAGCCGCATCTCTGGGTGTTGGCAAATATTTCGTTTTTTGTCCATAAATAAGCCGCACCTGAATATAAGCCGCTCTGTCGTTCGCAGCGAGGACCCGCGTGCAACAAAGTTGCCAAATACTAACAGAACCATGGCAGGGCGGGGTTTACTGGCTCAGCTAAGGCTGTGCAGGCTTGGCCCGCTAGGGGCTGCTGACGGGGCCAGGTAGCCCAGCCCGGCGCTGCCGCTTGGCGGGGCCACTGGGGGCCAGCCGCCGCTGCCACTGGGCTCGGTCACCACGGCCCGGCGCTGCCCTGTGGCGGCAGGCAGGGACGGAGCCCCCCGCCGCCTCCCAGAGCTGCGGCAATGGCGGCACGGGGCCCCCTCGTCTCTCCCCCGGGCTGTGGTAGAGGAGGGAAGGAGGGAGCTCTCCTGCCTCTCTCCCCGCCCCCCGTGCTGCCTGCAGGCAGCCAGGCTCCACCCGTGGTGCAACAGAGTAGCAATTTGTAACAATCGCAAAATGCCGACTTTGCAGCAGCTCGGCTCGGCACTCTGGCTGGCACTTCTGGGGTTGTAAATGTCAGAAAATTATTCACATATTAGCCGCTCCTGATTATTAGCCGCATTTCTGGCTTAGGAGCAAAATCTTAGTCAAATTGGTGCGGCTTGTATTCGTGAAATTACTGTATATATTATGACTGGTATTCTTGTTTTTATATGGGAAACTTCATTAAAACAACTCTGCATATGTTAGGATTTTGGGGGCATTGGTCTCTTTGGTAACATCACTGCCTTTTTATTATAGGATTAGTAGACTTGGGCATTTAAATCAGAGATGAATGAACTGATTTTTTTAGTACTTTCCTCAGTTACTTTACTTTCATTTTTTAATAAAAACATTATCTGAATTTTCAGCTTTACTGGAGAAACATTCAAGAATTTTTCTCAGACACAATCACCAGAAAAAATCTGATTAAGCAAATGAAATGTCCTTTACAAGGAATCCTCAAATAAATACTTTCAATGGATTGTACATCTACCACTAAGTACCCAATTGTTCCATGACTTTTTTCTCTTCCTTTTAACAATGAGATGTAAAACAAGTTTTGAACAAGTGAGGAATAAAAGACTTGCAAACCTTTTTCAACAGACAACTTTGACCTGTTGACTTTGTCTAGCTTCAAAATAAAGAAAGTATTTCTAATAGAATTTTGAAAGACTGTTTATTTTTACAGAGCTAAAGCGTTCACTTGTTGGTTGGCCAGTGTTCCTTACCTGGTTTATCAAAGAAAAATTTCCAAGTCATAATTATCCTTGCATACTTCCCATTCATCACTGCTACTTATTCTATACTCAGTAGGAAGGAAGCTTATTCTGCAGAAGACACTTTCCCCCATTCTACACTTCCAGAGATTTTAAATTAAAACAAGTACAGTTAAATTCTGGCTTGTCTTCCCTTTCCATAATTTTCTTCTATTCTTTCCTTCAGTTTCTAATGAACCAAAAAAATAAGACAGAGGAGATGGAAAGGATAAAACAATACACTTGTTTTTTAGAGAAGTTCCTTGCACTTCTCTAACCAAATACATTGTCTCTTTTTTTTTTCTCCAGTGACTTGTAGAAATGTTAATTTCTTCAACAGATAGGATTAAAGTTTTTAAAATAGGATTTGAAAAGCAGAGGTTATTCCCCCTAGAGTACTACAGGTTTCTGAAAGGTCAAAATGCAGGGTGTGTCTTTACTCCACCATATTGCTTAAACACATTTTGTGTAACTAATATATCCAGTGGCAGAAGTTAAATTTAAACTGTTTGTAATTCATATAGCATAAAGAAGTTCAGAAAAAGTCATTCCACTGCTCGAGGGAGAAAAATGTTTAAGTGTCAGACATAGATTTCTTCTCCAAGAAACAACAGCTCTTTACTAACTCCAAGCACACTGGCAGATACAGACACCATGATGAAGACAATATATTCCATAGCTTTCTTTACATTTTTGCTTTCCAGAATCTTTTTCTATGCTTTGAAAGAATGAATGACTCTTGTCAAAAATCACATAATTGAAAATGAATGTTTTCACAAAGACAGCATTTTGTAAGATCATTTGTATAAAAAGACAAAACACTCTACTTCTAGTTTTATTTTCAAATGCATCTGAAAATAGAAGAAAAGGTTGGTGACTGTGTACTTGCACATGAAAAGACCTTTTAATAATCCATATGAATACATGATTAGTACATTAACTTTGAAGGACAGGATCTGATGGCAAAAGGACATTTAATGAAGTTAAAAGGTGACAAACATAAAGCAATGCAGATGTGATGGTAAAAAATTCAGCTAAGTTTCCTAAATTAAGCATATGAAAGTTTAATTTAGGAAACTTAAAAGTGCAGTAAATATCCTGGGCATTTCATTCTATCTGCTAAATAAGCAGAAATTGTAAAAAAGAAAAAGACAACGTTGAAACAAAATGCAACTTTTACTCTTGGACAAATAAGTTGGAAAGAATGAAAATTCCACTACAAAAATTAATAGTGCAGCTACATGTAGGGTCTTTAGCAATGCTATTTGTCAAAATTTATCACAGAACTAGAAAAGGGCCAAAAAATTTCGAGTTAAGTCTTACAGGACAAGACAAGAGTTCTCCAGTCAGGACTGACTACCCCAGCTCTAGATACCAGTACAGATACTGCAATAAGCTTATGTACAAGGTAAACAGTGGTCAATGTAGAACTGTTGTAGTGATGCACCAATTCATTAACCTCTTCTAATATTACAAGAGTTTAATAATTTGGATGGACAGGAAGAAATATGAGCTGTTATCCTTATATCAAAGCATGTGGTGGTCAGATAGCAGCAGTGGTAATGGGACCAGTTCAGATCATAAGCTGAGAAGAGGATGCCTATAGCTAAATGATATCCACCTGTCTTTTGAGAGAAAATCTTTTGAGATGCCATCCAACAGGTAAATTGTTTACACACCAAAGTATATTTCATGGACAAAGACATTTTGAGCTGCTGTCCTCTATAAGTCACAGAGCCTTTCAAAATCAAATCCATAGCTGTTTTAAGAATTATCTTGTCATATTACTACAGACAAAGCTGCATAGAGGAAGCTTGTAGGTAAAATTCCAGGAAGTAAGGCTTGGACCTCACTGAATTGCTCAGTGAAAGAAGTATTCTGCAGGAAGACGATGAGATTACTGTATGTGCTAATGTCTCACACTGAATGGATTTTGTCTTTGAATGTACCAAGAAATTAAGACAACAACTACCAGTAAACTACCAGTAACAGACTTAGCACTGTAAAGAACAGTATAGCTTAAATGCAGTAAAGCAGATGCAGTTCTGATCTGCATAACAAAGAAAGAGTGGCATCTAGTGAAGCCAATTAAGTCCTCATTTAGACAAACAGCTAGGGTTTATTCCAATTCTAAAAACTCCAGACAACACATATTAGGCTTATTTACAGAATTAGGTATTTTCCACAATGGTACCAAAATACATGAACATGCATGTTTGTAACACATGAGCATCAACAGTACTGAAGGCATGCACTGATACAGGCGCTCTAAGTCAAATTTGGGAAGAGATTTCATAATACTGAACTACATAAAATAGCAAAAACGCTGGTAAAAGTATACATAGAAAAAGGGCTTTCACATTTCATTACCTATTATGTATGCAAATTTAACTTAGAGCGCTCCTCAAAAGTATATTACATTTGTAAATATCAAAAGCTAAATTTTAAATATTAAGTAATGATGTGCTTGTCAGGAAATGGTGAACACAAAAACTCAGTGTGCAAGCACAGTTGTTCAATGTCATACAAAGCTTCCTAAGAATATTGGCTGTATATCTGCAGTCAGCCACACTAGAATGCTGGAATAGATTTTACCAGTCTGCCCTGAAATCCTGGTCAAACCTAGAAAATGCATATTGATTATATTCACAAGTTGACACTTTCACTGCTTGTCCTTCTTTTGTTGGTTAGAATAAAGTGAGTTACCTATTTCATAGCCTTTTGGAATCAGCCCACCTACTTTTTTCCCAGCCATCTACTTCATTTCCTAAACCACTTGGAGTTCTTCATTAAGAAATTCCAAGGGTCCTGGACAGTGTATTTTGTGGCTTCAGCCTGTCAAGCCACAGTGACAAAAAAAGCATTACTCCATAAAAAAATGCATTATTATTTTCAATTTCGGTTTGGCACGTATGATGATCCCAGTTACTTTTCACAGCAAAACCTCCACAGAGAAAAAGATTCATATGACAAAAAAAAAAAAAAAAAAAAAGAAGGTCAGAGAGAGTTTAAATACACCAGAATAGGAGAGAGACTTAAAATATGGCATTTCTAAGAGAGAGATACTGCAGTTTAGCAGCATGAAGCATTTCTTATTGAATAATTCAAGAGGGTCTTATTCACAACAATAACCTAAGTGCTAATTAGCCACTGCAACACCCTTTCAACAAAAATATAAAATAATATCTAATTAATGACCATTTCTAGTGGCAAAAGATGAAGTTCTCTAATTTATCTGTTAAAAAACCCCAAAACACTAGAGGAGAAATAAAATTAAATGGGAGCTTTGAAATAAAAAGCATTTCAAAGGCTAGGCTGCTGAGGGCATTTCAGGGCCTAGGGCACACTGCTTTGGTTAGTCCTTGAAACTCATCATTGCAAGACTGAGATGATTATTTCTCTTTAGGAGAAATCCCCTCTATGCCACTAAACACAGAAGTTGTACATTATTTAAACTGATACATGCATACAGCAGTATACCAGAATCCACATATTATTTTTAAACTAAAACAGTGACAAAGTGAACCTGCATAATTCTTTGAAACAGAGGCAAGAAACTCCTCCAGCAGCTGATTACACTGTACTCTGCTATAACATGTTTTTTGCAGTTTAGTACATCATATTATATCTCAACTGGAAAATGAGGGGATAAGGATCTATTCCTACAACTTAGCAATTTGGTAACACAGAGCAGCAGGTCACAAAATCATAGATAACTGGAGAAATGATTCCTAATGGGAGTTAGAGTGTGCTCAGTAAAACTGTTTCCACTGCTATCTGCTAGACTACCTACAACACCCATTTAATTCAAATTTCAAATCCAACAATAAGACAACAAATAAAGCCTAGTTAATAAGACATAAAATTTCAATTGAATTGCTTCCACTAGGGGGATATATATATATAAAATAGCTTCAAATTAAATGGCACCTGACATGCATTTTATTATTCGAAATACTGCAGTCATACCATTTTCATTGCAGCGCTGAAACTGCTTTATTATCTTGTGTTTTGTGCATGTTTTAAGTGACCAGCAGTGCTGATCAAGGATGCAGAAGGACAGATGTTTAATTGGCAGTAAGCACACAAGAGTGAATTCCCAGTTGCCAAGTTTCAGGCAGAAGTTCAAGAGAAATACATGCCCACAGCTAAAGCTGAGCTTCATTACTGAGTTTCAAATGCCTATTTGAGACCTCCTCAATTAGTGAAGTATGAAAGTTTATTTATTCCTGCCTCATAACCTTAGTTTACTTCTGATTTAGGCTCACAGGAATGTAAAGACAGATCTTTATATGAAGAAGATAGTCTCTACTAAAAATCTGAAAGTCATGAGGATGATTTACATTTGAGAAAGTCAAGACTGCATGTGTGGACTCAGCTGAAAGTAAGATGTGAGCTCCTCCCTGCAACATTTCTCAGCAACAACATAACACCATAATCATGCCAAACTGATCTGCTCGAAAGTAAGCTTTTCCTTTAAAGAGACATTTGCTTCCTAATTTCCAGCAACTCACTGAACTTTAAAAAAATTTCATTTCAGGGATGAATCTATAAATTGTTCCATGATCTTCTTCCTATATTTGCTTCTTCACATTCACACTGACACAATCTTCCCGCCTTCCTTAGCATTGGTTTAAGTACTCGCATATTTTGTCATATAATATAAGCAAAATGAAGTTTCTACATCTATATTATTATCCATTCCCATAATTTCCAGTATTGAAGACACAAACCTCATGAAAACAGAAGCTGTACAGTACTAGTAAAATTCTGTGAGTCTTTATTTAGAAAGCTACCAGCTCCTATGAACAAAATGTTCTGCTGGTTATCTTTTTACCTGCATAGAGCCCAGCAGTCTTGCATTCAGTCATCTTCACTTCTATAAAGTAAGGTTCCATCTTTCAAAAAAGGCTGCTATAGCCATATGCTTTTGGCACTGGAATGGTAACTATACAGTATCATGTAATGGGAACACTGGGACACAGTTTTATGTTACCATTTTCTCATAAAGATAAAAGAAAAGTCCCAGGAACTGTTTAAGAAATACAATATTAATTTGAAAACCAGCTGAAGATCAAGAAATTTCTCCTAAGTTCTTTGTTTTACTGCTAATTAGGATAGTTTTCTCTTTAACTTACCAGGCATTATAATATTGGAAAAACCTAGTTTCCTTGTTATAGATACTCCATGGGTAAATCTGGATGTATACTCCCTCCTAATTTGTTCTATGTCTCCATGAAGCAACTGAAGAGAAACTGCCAGACCTGAAAATGAAGAGAAAAACAATGAAAAATGAGACGTTCAAACAGATTATTATCAGTACCTCTTAAAAAGTTTATACATTTGCAAGTATATATGCATTCTTGAGAACAGAAAATTCAGAGGAAATTTTGTAATAAGAAGCCAACCCACTTGAAGTTTTACGTGTATTTGTGAACATATCAACATCCAAAAATCATAAAGACTTGAAAACAAATCCCCATGAAAAAGCATTAGCAAATTCTTACTGATGTGTAATTTAACCACAATGACATGTATGAAAATTATCTCAGTAGGGATGGACTAATGTTTTAACTAAAAAGAGAACTAGAAAGAAGTCAATTTGGAGAAATTTCAATCAGAGCATTTGCTACTATTTCAATTTTTCACTTCTTTCAACACAATCCTGCCTTTATTGACATGCAAAAAAAAGTGCAATACAATGGTCCTGAGCTATGGGTGAAACGCAGAAGTCTCATCACTTAATATCACCTGACAGAAAGTTAAACAATTTATTCATCCAAAATCTGAAGAAAAAAATTCTAGTAAGCTAATGTAGCATAATTCTTAGGAACAGTAATTTCATAATGACTGAAACTACAATTTTTTTCACCATTCATTTAATCATACTCTTTCTTATGTTTGCTAAAAGACATGTAAAATGCAAGGGTGGCCATATAATAATTTTTCAATTTTTATTCCTCTGGAACCAAGGCAGCATAACTTCTACTACATCTGCAGTATACAAATAAATTGCTAAGATAATACTTCACTACAGTTGAGATTAGCAAAAGCAACAGGCATGCCTTTTGGTTATTTCAAATATAACCACTGAGGCAAGTGTCAGAATGATACAGCTTGTGAAGATTAATCTTGCCTGACCTTCAGCATTACTACAGCATATCATGTGTCAACATACAGATCAAGGAGAAGATAAAAGCAGACTCTTTGTATACACTCAACAACTGGAGATAAACAGACAACTCAGAAGAAGAGTCATAACGAATTTGAGATTAAGCTGAAGCAAATAACGTGTACAACACAGACTGAACAACAAGGTCATCAGTCCTTGCAGCTTTGAAAGAAATTTTCCCTACAACCATGTTACTGTTTAACTGAATAAGTTTACTTGAAGTCTGGTAGTTCCTAAAACCAGTGCTCAAAACTCTGTATTATGTACTGCCAGTCCAGGCTCCCGCAGATATCTAATTACCATGACAACTTTTATATTTTTCCTCTTACCTACACTTACATTTTCTTATTTTAGCAACTCCAGAGAATGTGATACTCTGACCAAACTTTCCTTCTCACGAAAAACAGCTCACCTACGTATCTCCAACTGGGTACATAAACAAATCTTACAAGGAAAAGCATTCAGTGAATTCTTTTCTATTTTATGGACTGTATTTAATGCCATGGATACTAATTATTTTTGAAGAGTAATTTGTTCTGTGGTTATACAGTGAACAACCTTTAGGAAGCAGTGAGAATTGTTATTTGGGCAGGTGAGAAAGCAAACCACATTGATGGTACAGAACCATGGTACAAAGTCATACAGGCAAAATTCAGGCTCTGTTAGAACAGGTGAAAGGTTTTTCATTGCTGTATGGGAAGAGCTAAACTGTGTACAGCTCCCTTATAAATATGGATATTTAGCCCACCCCCAATCTTGCTGTTTTTATATTTTAAGAAATTGTTAAACATACACAAGTATACTCATGCCCTCATATGCCCCTATTGCACTGTTTCCTTGGAAACGTGAAAAATCCATTTGCTATTGTTACAGACCACATCTACCACAACAGCATTAATCAGATATTTTACACCACCTGGTGTAAAGTTATTGCATTTTCCAAACAAAGGTTGAAGACCCCAAATCCAATTTTCTTTCAGTACAAATTTCAAAGACTTCCTTGAAGAATTTTATTTAACTCTAAAATCAGATGTCGAAAAAACCTCATCAATGGCTAAACAGTTTTAGCTTGAGAAAAAAAGCTATCTGTCAAGGATTTGAAGTACTTGCTCATGTAAGGCAAGAGAAATGCAGAGCTCTGTATTTCATGGCGTTCATTGTTAGAAAATGAAGGGTCATCTTTATACATCCAAAAGCATCAAGAAATCTCTCAGTGAACACACTTGAAACACAGATTAGTCATTTTACCTATATTTAAAATACATCTTTGGAATATTAAAGGTATGCATTCCCCAGCTTTTCAGAAAAATAAAGAACACTGGATTACAGATAGCAAAGCTACTTAAAAATGTTATATGGTGTAAAGATGCCAGTAAATAGGAAAGACTGAAAGTCAACCAGAATGGAAACAAAGCAAGGATGCACAGGGAAGGAAATTTGAAAAGCTCAAGTCTTCAAGTTAACAGTCTTGCCACTGAGGACTCAGTTCCCAAACAAAAGGGAATTGACAAGAAGGGAAGTAGAACTGAAAATTCCAGTAAAAGTACAAAAGTTGGGAACACACAGACTTTACATAATCAGTGAAAATAACACAATTCCCAGGAAAGCATTTAGATTGCTCTGTCAAAGCTTCACTAATTTTTCAAGGCACCCAGGCTGCCTTCCTTTAAGGACATAAAATCATAAGAGGCACACTCTCACTGAGGTGTGATACCCACATTACAGAATGGGTTGCCTGAATTCCCAATGATTTGTTACATTTGGGATGTTGAGATGGGTAAAAGGAACATACTGTATATGAAAGGGTTTCGCCAAGAACTGGTTTCATTCTGCTGCCAAGATCACACTACTTGATGATGGTAATTGGCTACTGGTGAGCTGTTCACAGGCCTCTGCTATCATCCTATGCCAGCACTTTCAAGGTGCCAGTTATGGTCACATGTCTTTACTCTTCTTGTTCCATTGTAGTCTAGGGTTATAGACAGTTAGCTCTACACTGAGTAACTAGATGTTATAGCTATTTGCTAAATAAAAAGCACATATATCAGGGTGGGTTACACCCCACAACTGCTCAAAACTAAGCAAGAGCTATAATAAGGCAGATAAAATTTATTATTTTGTCATTAAATGTATGCTTTTACAAGTCAGAACAAATCTCCAGGCAGGGTAAGACCAGTCCAGTCAGCCAAAGCCAGACCTTGCTGTCAGCTAAACACAAAGCCTGTGGCCAGTTGCAAGCCACAGCAATCCCATATTCATGGGTTTATAAAACTGCAATACACTTGCTAAAGAAAGCAGACACTCATCATGACTGAGGAACCATGCAGATATAAAAAAAATCATGGAGAAGAGGTACTTTAAAAAGATGGAATAATTCACATTTTACAAGGGTCGACAGTTTCTATGTTATTATAAACTGAGCTACCGGAATATCAGTAAGTGTAAACTAACATAATTTAAGACATACTGACACAGTACATTCAGATTTTCAGAAAGGTGCAGATTCAGCTTAAGAGTGATTCCCTCAGGCACATTGCAAAATGAAGTTGAAACACATCACCCTTAAACTAAAAGAGAAAATTTAGACCAAATGTTAGGAACAAATTCCTTACGATGAGGGTGGTGAGTCACTGAAAAAAGATGCCTAGAGAAATTGTGGCTGTCCCATGTCTGGAAGTGTTCTAGGCCAGGTTAAATTGGGCTCTGGGCAACCTGATCTAGTGGGTTGCACCCCTGCTAGCATCAAGGGGACTGCACACAGCAAAATTATTAGAATAGAACATTTTGTGATGGGACAGCTGTTCACAGATAAAGCAAAATAGAGATCTGTAACATGCCACCATACACTGCATCTGACTGGTTGATAGGCCCACTACACCATCTATGACACCTGGGAGCCATCAAAAACTTCATAACTATACATTTTCCATTTCTAGAACATTAGGAGCTAAAGCATAGCAATGAAAATGATTATCCAGTCTCTGAAGGACTGACACATTTTTTTTTAATAAGGTATGCAGTCTAGTTTTGTCCCTTCAGAAAAAAAAAATTCAATTACCTCCCCAGTGGTAATTAAAACCTCTTGTGTTAGCTATTAGTCTTTATTTACCCCAGTTTTGAAACCACTACTACAATACTCTGCAAATGGATATGCTTTTATTTCTTTTGCAAGCACATGAAATTTCTTACTATTAACTTGTACTAAATTTCAACACAAGACAGATTATTTTTATCATTCAGATGAAAAAGAATGCAGAAAATTGTCAAGCTGCTGAACAAGCATCCCAGATTTTTGTTAGATTTGTCATTTTACCTTCAAACAGTTTTTGTACTGCATTATTGATTTCTGCACTTACTTATGAAAAAAAGGCATCTGTTCATTATGCTTACAGACCCTTTATTTGCATTTGAGATTCTGGGGGGGAGGGGAAAGAATTTACATTCAGCTTCTATCTACTGGCAGTAGAGAATCCTAGATCATGCTAAGAAGAAAACGCCTAGCAGCTGCTCAGGAAACTGACAGAAGCAAAAAAACCAACAAACCTCAGACAGAATGTTATTCAGCACTGTTTGTATTTTAAGAAAGGTAATAAAATAAGGCATCTGTCCAAATAAAGCTGCCTAAAGGTGTTAAAAAGCATCCTGAGGACTTACAGGTGGTTCCCTTTTCCAGTAGTTTTTTAAGTGCAAAGGTAAAAAGTTAAAGGTAAAACCAGTAGATTTGCACAAACAAATGTTTTACTGATTTATTGTGATCTGGGACAAACAGCTGTATAAATCTTGGCCACAGAAAACTCTATGTAGAAAATCCCACAAATTACAGTCTGGGAATAGAGATAAAAAAAGGAGAGGTAGATTCAGTCCTTGGCGGCCTTTTTGAAGACTTCATTCTGATTAATTTGAATTATCAGAGGAAACTCTGAACTCGTTTTTTCCTCAGCTTTAAATTCTGGTGTTTAACTCAGTAAAAAAAGAATGCATGAATGCCATTGCAACATTTTGACAGCTTTCTTGGAGCTCTTGTACCCAAGACTTTTGTCAGAAATGCCTGCAAGTATATAAAGTAGGAATGCTTTTCTTCTTCAAATGGAACAGAAACACTTAAATGCAAATGACATTCAACTGTCATAGAGAAACTAGCTTGTCATATAAAAACTAGCTTGGGATTTTTTTGACAAGGTAGATGATAGAACCTCAAGTATTTCTTGCCATACTTACCACAGGAGGAAGGATAAAAGACCAAAAGGCTAAATTACTATTATAAGCATCTAGCCTAACTACCATGTAAAGACAATAAAGATTTCAGAAATGATGTCTCCAGTTCCTGCCTTAGCAAGCCCACTGCTGCCCTTTTCTATTAACAAGTCACTGGGCATGTTAGCACCCATTCGCACACTACAAAGTTCCATTGCAAAGGTGAACCATCTTCCACAATTTTTTTAAAAATTACATTTTTACAAACTGAATGGCTAGCTAGATTATTATGGAGCATGAAGAATACACAATTCTGCAATTATAAGTGGTTTATATAGCTTCTAGTGCAAATAACAGACAAAAGGTTCCAAGGAAACACTTGTTATTTTCTCCTTCATGAGAAGTGTAGCTCTTCATGCAAACAGAATTTTACTAGAAACTTAGCTCTTTGCATTCCACTTATGTGTCTTATTTCAAAGGAAACAGATGTTTAATACGTACCTGAATAAAATGTTAATAATTAAATCCCCAACAACATAAGAACCTAGGCAACAAACATAAAGACCTTGCAAATAAGTCAACAAGGAGAGCAATTTTTTTGAAAAGGCTTATAAAAACATAACAACTCCAAGACACAAATATGAACCAGCTATTCTTATTATGCAGCCTTAGCTAGGAATTTCTGGGTTTAAATTGAATCACATGTCCAGCAACATGTCCAGCAGGAGCAGGGCAGTGACTGTTCCCCTGTCCTCAGCATTGCTGAGACTACACCTCAAATCCTGTGTTCAGTTTTGGGCTCTTCAGTACAGGAAGGAAACTGAGGTGCTGGAGCTTGTCCAGAGAAGGGCAACAGAGTTGGTGAAGGGTCTGGACCACAATTTTTATGAGAAGCAGCTGAGGGAGCTGGGGTTGTTTAATCTGGAGGAAAGAAGCTGAGGAGAGCACTCTGTAACTACTACTAACTACTACTAGGAGATTGCAGTGAGGTGGGGGTCCATCTCCACTCTCAAATTACAAGTAATAAGAGAAAACTGTGTTGGAAAAGGCTGTCCAGAGAAGTGCTTGAGTCACTATCCCTGGAGATATTTAAAAGACCCACTTGGCAGCACTGGGTTAATAGTTGGACTCCATGATCTTAAAGGTCTTTTCCAGCCTGAACATTCTATGATTCTATTATTGCAGTACTGACTTGAACAACAAATCATAGTTTCTACTGAATAGATCTCCCTGACAGTACCCAATGGCATATTTTTCATTCTTTAAAAACAAATCTTTTAGCAACACTGTAGAGAACAACATGAATTTTACTCTATTACACCCTTATCTCTTCAGGGCCAAATGATCTTGGAACAACACTTTATTGCAAAATTCTTTAGAGGTGCAATATTTTGGCTTTAGCATTTTTTGAGAACAAAAAAATGCCTTGATTCACTGTATACTTAGTGAAGCACATAACAGCAGTATTCTTATTTGAAATGTATTTCAAATACCAGCCTTCAGTGACAAATAATTTTTAAACACATCAAACTGGAATACACATAATCTTCTTGTCACAAAACAAAGATCTAAAATGACAGATTCATTAATTGTCCTCGAACTAAGTAACTAAGCAAATGCACTTGCTGTTTAAATGTTAGTGATGTGAAGATAAAAAAGACATTTCAAAGCAACGCTGATACCTGAGAACCTCGTTGATAAAATACAAACATCAGAAATCTTCTCGGTGACTAATTACATGCCCAGGAGTTACCTAAAAGTTATGTATTTCATTCTGTTTTACCTTCTCTGTGAAGTTCATATTACTGCTCCTGCTATCATTCCTCCTCGTTGTTCCCTAGTTATTGTTCCAGTCAATTTTTCACTGTAAATTTTTCACTATGCTTTCTTTTTGGCTAAAACTCATAGCTGCTTCTAGCATGGAATGCACATTTAGTTTCCCATCTGAGATTTCTTGTGCTGATTCATGGGAAAAAGATCTCCTTGCAACAACTCTGAGTGTGGTAATGCTGTGAACGGCTGGGGTACTGTCAGGCAAACACAGTCACATCACTTCTGGTATCTAGAAAATACTTTCAGTTATCAGAGCTCTATTCCTAGAGATATTGTAAACTTACAGTGAGCTATCAATTCCCTGCTGCATTTGATCTCTTGTACCTTTTCACTTCACAAGTGTGAAAAAATGATGCTCCTTGATTAAGGGGCCTCTGCAGTTTCTCCCCTGCAAGGTAAATAATGATCTAACACGCTTCCTGTTCCAAAACAAGGAATTTGTAAGCCAAAGCTTACTTTTCATGAAACAGGAAATCAAACAGACAAAGTACATTTCTTAGTGCTTGACAGTAACCATGGAGAAATGATATCATCAGAATGCCAAGGGACTGCTGAATGCAGGTAAATAGACATGAGAAAGCCCCAAAGCACATAGCACTTTTTCTAACCAACTTGTCTCCATTGTCATACTTGTCCCAGAACTTATATCTTGTCAGATGAGTCCATGCAGTGGGCTGGTCTGCATCATGTCTTTTCTGACCAAGCCTTATATGACCACTGAGCCAGACTGAGACTTAGTGGCAACTGACAGGCATACTGCAGGAAATACTCCACATACGAGGTAAAAATAATTCCCTAAACAGAAGGGTGTTCTGTGAAACTTACTTTAGATTGGTTGAATTAAAACTAGAATTATTGAACCTCACTGAACTTCAAAGAAGTTCAATCTCACTTTGAGATAGGTTCCTCTTTCTGCTGATGTTGGACCACATAACTTCCTGAGGACCTTTCCAGCCCAATGTACTATATGATCTGATTAATAACTTTCCTCCTTAAGATGACAGATTTTCTTTCCTTGTGATGGTATTGTTAGCAAACATCTATCAACACATGGGTTTCAAGTCCTCCACGCTTCAATCACAGCATTCTCGTTTCAAGCACTCACATCTACTAAAATTAATGTATAATTAATAGTGTTTCCAGTGGAGTTGCAAAGTAACTTTGGCATTGCTACCGCAGAATACACCACACTGCATTCAGTAAAAATGACATTAGGTTACATCACTCCTGTCTAGTTCATCAGAACATTCCAAGATAATGGCACAGGGAAAGACTTTCCAACTACGTTAGTTATTTTCATGGACTCTACACAAGTTCAAAGCTACAGAGCAGCTAGATGTGTCGGTAATTTCTTACAACAGTAATTTAATCTCTACAGGATATGAAAGGATTTTTACCTCCTTTGCTGTCACAACTGAAAAGCACATGTATCCCTTTCTCAGCTCCCAAGAATTACTGCATCAGGCACATGTAACTGTTCAAGATTTGTTACAAGGAAATCCTAATCGGCATTTACAGAAAAGCTTACACTTGAGACTATTAGGAGCCTAAAGAAAAAAGCAGAGCAAAACAGAATGTCTTGAAACCCCTTAAAAGTAAGTAATTTGGTCTTTCTTTTCATAGGAATGTAAAGAAAAAGAAATTTGTAGTGCATTTCATCGATATTTATATATGATTTTTATCAGGTAACTCACTAGGGAGTAACATTCATATATATCATGAGATCCAGGTTTAAATCCCTCCTCTGTAGGATTTGGTAAGAGGACATGAATATAGATCACACTTAAGAAAATTATGCGCTACTCAGAAGGCTTTAGAGCCACTTCCACTTTCCCCATGGTATCATGAATATTTTCAGATCATATACAAAGTTGAATAGTTGCTGCAGGGAACTTGGAGAAGCCAAGCAATTAGCATGCTCATCTGGGACATGCAAGACTGACTGAAAATCCTTTTCCAAATCAGATCTCTGGTTCTACAGATACAAAAATAGAAATGTGCTATTTTCCTCATGAAATTGAGGTAATTAAGTGCGATGTCTATGCAGGAATGTTAGTTTTTCCACTGTTTTTTGCATTTTAAAACAAAGTAACCAGTTTCTAATTCTAAGGAAAACAAATTATTCAGAAGATAGATTTTACAGCCAGCTCTGCTCCAGATATTACTGAAACCTGGTTTATGTAATAATAACATTCCACAAATACCAGAGACTAAATGTAAGAAATAACAATGCCACTAAACGCAGCCAAGGTTGTACAATTTGGCCTTTGCAATACAGATCTCCTACACCAGGCAACCAGGTGTTTTCCAGTAATGTGATATGTCACACCAGCTGCAAAGACCAGCAGTGAATGGGAATTGCATACACTACCTGCTACTTCACTCTGTTAGACTGGAAATTCATACAGAAAACACATTCCAGTTCCCACTTCAGCAAAGGATACTAAATTATCCATGAGAGTATGTCCTTCCTTCCATTCCTGCACCACTGAGAAGAGGAAAGGAATGACCATCTGTCTTCTCCTTTTTGGGCTTTATAAAGAAGTCAAAGTCATTTGCCTTTATTTGATCCTTTTAGACACAAGCTGAGAATAAGATACAAGAGGATTCTGTACTTAAGAACTGTCATGAGTTGAAGCAGAAAAAGTAGGTTTTTGGCAGTGGGGAGTTGAGTGGCAAATACAAATGCTATAGTCTGTCACTATGCATTTTTCATGCAAGACACTCAAAGTACATTTTTAATTCCTTTTCAGATTGCCACAAAAACTGGCAGATTTTTTTCCCCTGAAGAATATTATGAACTATCTGATAAACTGTTTTAGCAGGGGGACACAACAATTTGTGGGAATAAAGCATGTAAAATCTCCTGACTTGAAAGAAACTGTACAAGAATATGAAGAGGGAACAAGCTTAGAGAACAGACAATAGTCTGAAGCATCTCTGCTGTTGTTTTTGCTGTGCTTCCTTTCTAAGTATTTTCTAAGAATTCCAGGTGATTTGAAAAGGGCAAGTGTGATATAAACCTAAAAACCAAGTTTTCCTACATCTGGCTCATACCTACAACAGTTCCTAAGGGAGACAAAAGACCTCTCTCTCCCGTAATGCAAGGTGTTATCCTTTTTTGACAACAACAAGGTGGCAGCCAAAGCTAATGAGGCTTCAGAGTCAGCCACAAAACACTATCACAGAAAAAGACAGCAAATGAAAAATAAAAAGTAGTGTAACAACAATATTTTCCATGAGGTGTCAGCAGAAGTATCTAAACATATTGCTAAAACCTTGCAAGTGCTTTTTCAGGCTGCTAAGGAGTCACAGGAGAATGAATTTCATGTGTGTGATATAAATAACCTTCCATAGTTATCTTTCACTTGCTCAGTACTCCAAGTGGCATTACTGCTCACTTCCTCTCTCCCTCTCCAACCTCCAAATCCACTACAGGAATTCTGTGCTGTTCTTCCCTGCTTGCCTCCCTTACCCTGACAATCCTTTTCAAAACATAACTAATCTTCCATTTGCTACCTTTAGTCTCCAGCCCCCTGCACCATGTAAAAAAGTCATGTGCCACATCTTTCATGTTGAATATTCACATAATTAAGAGTATTCAAATTTATCCAATGTCTTCTAAGAACTGCACATTTAACTGTGAACTCTTATTTCATGAGAGTAGAATAGGATTAGCAATGTATCACAGAGTAAGCACGTATTGCATGGACACTCAGAACAACCAAGAATAAGGTTTTTCTTGATGAATATGATTAACATATTTAGGAAGTCAAACATTAAATATACTCAGTAATGTACACTTCTATTTTCAGTACATGATTTTTATACTTATTGTCCAATAAGATACATGATATTCTAAACCTTATTTATATGTATATGTATATATGTGGTTAGATTCTATATGAGAAAATAATCCAATTAGAAATGGTTGAATATATAACTTCAGTCTTGATAAATTAACTTTTATGTGCTTCTTGATTATCTACTAAAGATGGTAAAACATACATTTTCAAGATAAACATTATGCTTGAAAGAAGCCTGCAATATACAATTTAGCTAGTTAAAGAAGCATGAAGTCTACTACATGAAAGGCGTTATAAATACAATATACCAGAACCTTGAAAATGAGATTTTTCTATGGTCATGTTTCAACTAATTGACATTTCACAGGGAAAACGAACATTTGAATACAGTGACAATAGACTCATAAGCCTCCATTTCAGGTTTCGTTTCAAGTTTGACCCCCCTTTTGAAGGACAGAATTCAGAAAAAGTTAGCAAGTTGATATTAAAAAAAGAAAACAAAAAAACCCAAATTCATCATCTCCTGTGAGCCAAACCACCATTTCATAATAACAAAGATCAGTTGTATCCCATTCCTTAAGCTCACACACAAATTTATTTTAGACACTTCCAGTCACATCCAGCTGACCATGGAGGACTAGTGCTAAGTTCTTAAATTACAACTCTGCATCTTGCTCAGCTGGAATGCAAAGCTACCAGTAGCAATGCAGATGTACATTCATTTTTTTCTGAAGTGCAATATATAATAGTTCTGGTTTTGCCAAGGAGGGGTGAGGTCTGCAGCCATGTGGGCATTTCTAGGTTGCTATTCTATACCAGCTACAGCATCCATGGTGTGGAAGTAAGGAACACTGGCATCCAGGAAGGAGAGGTGTGACTGCAGGTCAAGAGAAAGCCTGGAGAGAGGGGAAACTCATCCACCACTATCGATTGTTGCCCAGGCCCTCAGTGAGCATTTGCACACAAACCACCCTCTTTTGTACACTTTTGTAATATTGCTGCTGTTTCTGTTTCTTTTTCTTATCTCGTTGCTCTTACCAGTAAATTGTTTTTATGTCACCTAACGACCTCTGCCTTTCCTGTCTCTCACCAGAGAGGGCAGGATAATAGCTCATGGTTTTCTTTCTAGTGTGAGTACTTAAACCAGGGAGTTCCATTCCTAAAACATGACAGTAATGTCCCTGGCAAATTTTATATTCCCGACAAGAATGTGAAGCCATATGGACCAATAATTTGATCAGCTCCAGAACTGAAGTCCAGAAAATGGTAGCTCCTCAGCACAGAATAAGAGTTTATTATATAGTTCCTTGAAGAAAATTTAGTGATTTACTTTATTTTTAAATGTGATCATGAACAGCAGTATTGTACATTTTCATCTGACTATTTTTGACATCCAAAACGTTTCTTTCATAGATGTTAGTCTTTCTACAATAGTGCTACTTCAACCAAGAAACTCCTAAGAATGCAAACACAAAGGTGGCAAATCACTCACCTGCATTGGAACCTGTCAAGTTGTAACGCGCATTCAGCTTTTTAATGATATTTTCATGGATCTGATACCAGTCACTCTCTGTGTTGCACCTAGAAAAATTACAACTTTCTTAATTCTGAAATGGTAGCACAAGTTTAACAGAACATCTTCACAACATACCTCCAAACAAATACTCTTTAGCTCATGAAATTACACAATAGGAGCTAATAAAGCCCCATAAAACTGCCTGTCTCAAGTGCCCTTACCATTTGAGAAAGGCACCATGAAATACCTGCTTCATGTGGCAAAGGATAGGAGAAAGATAAAAACAATTATGCTGAGGAACTCAGCCATGACCAACTTCATTTCTGTATAGACCTATCCTTCAGGGTTAACCCACATAGAAATCTATCTTATGACACTCCAAAGAAGACACAGGACTCAGAGCTGGTCTTAGTAAACAGAAAAATCTGTGCTATACACTTCAAAGTTACTTAAAAAGGTTGTTCTCTTCAGGAGGTAGTCAATGAAAGAGCAAATTACATTTTAGCATGCATTTAGAAAATTGCTGGTTTTCCATAAGGAAAACCTGACAATGTTCTAATGACCACTTTTAAAAGTTTAGACTTGAGTTAGCCTTAGCATTAAATCAGATTTCTAGCAATAATTCTTCTTCCATTGTTTTTGTTATCTTAAAGCAAACAGGCATATTTTTAAAAAAACCTCAAAATATAATAGGTAGACAAACCTAACAATTTATTAACCAAGAGTGACCATTTATCTGACTTTAATGTTCTGGGAGTCTAAATAAGAGTCAGCCCACCTGTCCACTGTTACACCAAGCTGCTTTTCTGCAGCACTGATTCCAGTAGTTCTAATTCACCACAGATGGAGCCAGAGGAAAGACACCATGCATTCAAGATTTGAGCTACCCCTGGGAAGGGCAGAACTTTCTCATACACATGACAATACATGCCCCAGGTGTATGTAGTTAGACTAGACCACTCCACAAAGCAGTTCCTACTATAATGTCCGAGATCAGCAGGAAATTAAGGCACTTAAATTAGTCCTGAAAGCACTTTACATTGCTGTTATAAGAGAGCTCCAGAATAATGTGAAAAATGCCAATACATACACAAATACCTAAAAGGATGTAGCCTTTATTTTTAATGCTATCCCACTTTATAAACACACTTGTAGAACTAGCCAAAACTTCCTCACTGTGACAAAAAGAAGCCAAAAAACACAGTTACTGTGCATTTCCAGAAAAGAAAGGAGCTAGAGCTATTTACTCACACTGCATTTAACACCACTGATTCTGATGCAAAATTACTCTAAGGCGCTTTCAAAAATTAAGAAAAGAATATTTCTTACATGTAGACTTTTAAGACAAGGTCATCCTTTGAATCTCCTGCCAGCAAATCTGCAATACTGAGGACTGCACAGCCAAAGGGCCGTCTATATTGTACATTGCAGGCATTTTTCTTTTCTCCAGCTCCCATTCGTCCTGCCAAACAAAACACATATTTGATGCATAATCCATGGAATTGTGTCTCTAAAAACCACAGAAAGGAGGCAGCAAGCAATCCAGCTCAGACAATGCCAAGTATACTCTCATTGGGAACCTGGTCCATCTTTATACTACATTCAGATAGGAAAATGGTACAGTAAGACCACTAAGTATGTGGTGATCTTGAAAGGTCTCAGACCAGAGGTTCTGCTCATCCTCTCATAACCCTCACTCAATGAACACCACTTTGTAATACCTAGTCATAGAATCCTCATGACACTATGAAATCAAATTAAGAGCTCAGACATGACAAAGTGTCCAACACTCGCTGTATGGTAAGAATTATTTTACTGTGGCTGCTGCTACCCGTCATTAATATGACAGGTGTTATGATTGAATCATATAATTTGGTATTCAAACGCTGTTACCTTACAGGCAACTAGAAAGCAAGGAGATAATTGACCAGTTGCAGAAAAATAAAGAAGAGATGAAACATGAGAAAAAAAGATGACAAAGGGTAGAAGAACAATTTACGGTAAGGAAAGAAAGAAGGCAGTCAAGGGAAAGAGATTTGAAAAAAAAAATTCTAGCTTTTTCTGTTTGATTTAAATATAATTTATCAATATTTTTGTTGTGTTCCTGGCATTTGAAACTGCCATCTTTCTGGCCATTATATTCAATTGTGCACTAACAGTTATGTATCTTTCCCAGCAAGTCTTAATTTCTGACAAAATAAACCTATGGCTGCAGTTGCTGCAGGGTTATGTCTCCTCCAAATATCCCTATGCATCACAGCAGCTTGAAGAGTAATTGTTCATTTTCACACCACAAAGCAGATAAATGTTGTTTTAACTTTTTAATATTTCAGTGGTTCACATATAAACTTGGCTGTGAATATATTTGAAAATTATACAACTGGAAAAATTCTACTCTTTAATATTATTGAAACATTTATCCTTCTAACTATATTACATCAGTATTTACCATACCTTTTCTAAAACCTTTCCAAAGAACCAAAACACTCTATTTTGATGAAATATCAAATCAGCATAAAAATACAAGGAAAATTATTTCTCACAGCTGTAAAATAAGGTTTCCTTTGTAACAAATTGTTTCTGAACTCAGAACAAGTTACAGCAACTATACTTCAAACCAAAATGTCTTTCAAAAATAGGAAGAAAAGTTATATTTGGTACTGCAGATGCAACTAGAGGCAGTTTACAGAGAAAACAATGTATCTAAGAGGTCAGAATCCGACCCAAAGATTATTGTTTCACATCAATACAGCCCAGAGGACTTCTTAAAACAAGTTCCTAACACAAATGTACACTTTCCTTCTCCTCCACTTTTTTCCTAGAGGACTTGATATCTGTCTATGACATCAGAGATTAAAATTTTTATGAAATATTGTCTATTTTTTTCACCTCTCCCTCTTTTTAAAGGAATCAGGGAGAAGACAAAATTCATCTGAACAATATCAGATATACATAAAATATTATATACAAGTGAGGTACACTAAATGTCCAGACAAGCTTTTCTATGTTCAGAGGATTCTTGAAATTACACTTCAGAGCAAGAATGGACTCCCCAATGATGACTCCATCATCTTAAAACAGCTCATCTTTGACACTTTCATTTTGTTTTTTAACAAAGTATAATACTGCATCTCAACTCAGTTAGCAGTACACTTGATAAATAACATAAAAGAATGCTGAGAAATCTGAGCCATTTTTTCCAGCAAAAACCAGGCATTTTCTTTTCCAAAAGTTTGTTCAAAAATCTAGCTATTATAACAAATCCAAAAGCTAGCCCCAAGCAGTTTTCTTTTATTTACTGCCATATGTATAACAAATATAAGATTATACCTACCTATTCGGATAATGTGCACAGTGATGTAGATGTCCTTCCTCAGTTCACTGCTACCCAAATCCTGCACAAGATCAGAACCTCATTATTTATGACTCCTGATTAAAATACAACATATAAAGAGACCTGTACACACTGCTTTTACTGCCAGTGAAAGTGATAAATGAACAGTGAGTTAATTTATACAGCATTAACAAATTCCTTCAACACTTTAAAATGGCAGTCATGTAGTCAAGATGACTGTCCTAAAACATCCTGGTCAGAATTTGCTCTAATGTAGCAAAATCAGTGGGAGGGCACAAGAGATTTGCTGTGCCCCTTGAACAGTAGTGATGAATTTGTGCAATTCCAAATATTCTGGAAGTACAGAGAGTGTTGCACAAACACTCATTTGTGTAAAAAGTACAAGGAGGAAACACAACAGGTCCTTGTTGCAGAGAGGACAACTGGTACATGTGCCTACAAGGAAGTTCAAGGAGGGTCCACATACTGCCATAAAACATTCAAACTGGGGGTTCACCCATGCCCTTCAGCCCCTCAAACCAGCCTGTAGAGTTGGATGTTCACAGCAATGTACAGCTCTGAGTCAACCACACAATAACAATTTAATCCAACTTCTATTCTCAACATCCAGCACAAAAAAGGATTGAGACCAGGAAGAACTCACCACAAAGAGGGAACAGTGTCTTTCAGGCTTTTCTGGACATTTTGGCAAACCATTTCTATTCAGTCTTAAAAAAAATCTTTCACTGTAAGAAAAGAAATATGACAGATATGTTGAACAACAATACAGTAAAAGTAGACCTCATTCTGATCTTATTTCCAGATGCAACCTTCTTGAAGATAAAAACGAATGAAAGAATTTCTTTCTGAAAGTCTCATGTATGAATGAAAAGGGTGACACTAGTGAAGGGTGGTGATTAACTTAAACACCTAACAAAATTACTAAAAACTCAACACAAAATAGAAGACTGATTGTCATTTGGAAGAATGATATTGTACATTCTAGTACATAGAGAAACACAAACAGTAAAATCCATTTATCCTAGAACTAAAATTAGATGCGTAGTAAATCGGTATTGATTCTTGCTAAACAAATGTCAACATCACCATGTTTATATTCAACCAATATTCTTTGGCATATGTAGGATGATGATTGTTAGAAACATATTTCTTCCATAACTCACTTAAAACCTCTCAATACAATATACTGATTTTAGCAGTTTTGTAAGAGTCTTGAAAGTTCCAGCAGGGCAAATTTCATTTTTGAAATTCTGTTTTGCAATCTACTGCAGGATGTTAAATGCTGCAGCTGATACAAGTATTAATACTGCTAGTAGGGAGATGCAGAGAATTCTTATTTCCAAATTGAAGACAGCACAACACCACATGGGAAGAGAAATTATTTTTTTAAATATTTCCATTAGATAGTTGGGTTTACGGATAAACTCTAAGAACACCTGGAAATTCATGCATAGCAATATTATGAAAAAGCCAGCTTTCCATGCTTTGGATAATTTTCTGACACACAGCCTCACAATAAATGTAACAATCATATTCCTGTAGCGAGAGATGTGGAAGGTGGGAAAGGCAAGTGTTATGGACATTTCCCTTCACCCTCTCACCCTGAGCCCCAGCTGGCCAGACACATGAGTCTGGATGTTCTGAAATGCTCAAATCAGAAATAAAATTTCCTAAGTACAACTATTTTTTTCTCAGCTGTATCCACATCTTCTGCTTATTCCAGAAGCTAAACATGGTTTACCACTATTCGATATCAAGCATAGTTTTTCAAAATGCAGCTGGAAAATCACTAGGAATATGTTGGATAAGATCCATCTCAATAGAGACTAATTAAATCTTTATTGCACCAGCATTTGCCTTGTAGAAAATCTGCATCGACCATTGACAGAATCAGTCGTTCACATTAAAAGGGACCTCAAAGGGCCTCTGCTCTCCAAACTCCTGCTCAAAGTGGGGTCAGCTATAAGGTCAGATTAGCTTGCTCAGAGCTTTAGCCGGTTGGGTCATGAAAACCTTCAGCTATGGAAACCCCAAAGGCTCTCTGAAACACCCATTGCAGTGTCTGACTGTCCTCAACTTTACATCCAGATACACATTCTCTTGTTTCAGTCTGCATCCCTTGTCTCTCACTGTTCCATCATGACCATTGATGTCATTGATCTTCTTGTAGGTAAATGGGGACCAACTTTTTACTGGGGACTGTTGCCATAGGACAAGGGATAATGATTATAAACTAAAAGAGGGTTGATTCAGACTAAAAATAAGAAAGAATTTTCTTTACAATGGCAGCGGTAAAACACTGGAACAGATTTTCCAGTGAGGTAATAGATGCACCATCATGGAAATATTCAGTCAGGTTGGAGAGGGCACTGACCAGCAAGACTGTAAGACTCTATGATCTTGGAGGACATTTCCAAACTTAATGATTCTATGACAATGTCCCTGCTCATGGTAGAGGGGCTGAACTAGATGACCTTTAAAGGTCCCTTCTAACCCAAAACATTCTAGGCATCTGTGATTATTCTGTGATTTAGCTACTCTGAAAACTGCTTCTTCTCCTAAACAAACCCCACTGCCTAAACCTGACCTCTCAGTGCAGGAGCTCCTGCCCACAAACAATGTGAGGCTTCTGCTGAACTCACTTCAGCTCATTAATATTGGTCTTGTACTCAAGGATGCAAAACTGGCATGGTCTGGCTGATGCCGAGCAGGGAATGATCACTCCCCAAAAGCAACTGGCTACGTTCTTGTTGACACAACCTAAGATGCTGCAACACTCAAGAGCACATTTCTCAAGAGTTATTTCTGGAGAATGTTTTATGTTTTTATGTGCCAGCTATCCAGTCTGAACCAGTAAATATTTAAGAGTTTCTTACTGTGATTCTTTGAAAACTTTTATGCAATCTTCAGCTGCACAACTTTTTTATCAAACACCATAAAAGGCAGAACCTAAGAAACAGTAGAGTGAAGCTCACACATCAAAGAACATGGAAATGTTATTTCCTCAGCAAAATGCTATTTTTCTCATTCACCTTTTATGATACAGCAAACTTCTGCAGCTTAGGTCTCCATGAGAACAATAAAATTGAGTTTTAAAGACTGTTTATGAAAGTGCATTTTTACAGGGAAAAAAGATGGTATTTTGCTGTTGATTTTCAACTGTTTTCAAAATAATTATGCCCTTTCATTTAGAATTTCACTAATTTGCAATATTGGAAAATACAGTAAAAAAAAGTGCAAAGTTTTGTTTATAGGTCTCACACTAAATTACTGTATGTTGAACAAGAATTATTAATTATATTGCCAAAGCAGCTAAAGTTTTAGGACCTCATTATGTGTGGCACCACTCCAAACTGGACACAAATGAAAAAGTCTGTTCCAGCAGTAACAGAACTTCTTGTGCACTTGGTACATGTCAATAAAAATTTGGCCTGCAAAGGTGATTCTGAATTTCATGCTTTACCTTCAGTCTATACAACAATTTGAAAGTAATACATACATACAAACACATCACATTTCACTATCTTTTCCTCTTTAAAAGAAATATGTTGGTTCAAAGAAAAATACCATTCATAAGCTATCTTCATCATTTACCTGTTAAGTGGAAAATATATTTAATTGGGAGTATATTCTGTATTTAATTAAGTTTATAGTCTACACAAACAGAGGCACATCTTTTGAAAACTTCCTAGTCACTATCAACTACAATATGAAATCTTCAAGTGCTGCTTATACTCACAGATCATGAGATTATGATTCATAAGACAATTAAAAGCCAAAGACTTTTGTGATGCCACAAAGAAATATACTGATTGCAACAGATATGTAATGGTTATGCAGATCTACTTTTCTCATTTGCATTTGAAATTTTGTTTCACTGAAGCAAAGGACCCAGTGGCAATGAAAAAAGCAAACCGAAAACAACAACAATCTTAATTCTTGTTTGGTGCTTTACTATAGCTTTTTCTTTACTATAAAGATGGCAGTACCAGTGAAAGCTCAGATTAAAATGGTTATCTTTGAACATTTCCAGAGAGCAAATGCAAGCAGTTCAGACCTGTAAGATTACAAGACAAAAATGGCAATGTTGTATCTACCTACATAGAGCATGGGCATTTATATACCATTTCAAAGAATTTCTGTAGAGACCAACAGATTGAGAAAGTACTGAGGAAAGTAAACAGCCTTCATAAAACAACATAAAGACAGACTTTCCAAGATCTGAAAGCTTGGCTTCAAACAGTAGTAAAATGCTCAGAGGGTTAAAGCTAGAGCTAGTATCTTACAGCACTGCAGTTTTCTCAACAGCCAGTTAAACACATAGAGATACAGAAAAAACACACAGCAGTAACCCAAAGCAGAAATACCTCTTCTTTGTATTAAGATGACTTGATTTTAGTTTAGACTTCAAGGAATTTTTATGAGCACCAATCTCACCACTTAAACATGTCATACACATTTAAACTCAGCTGTCTTCCCACTGAAAATAAGGAAATAACTAATGCTGGAGAGATTAATTTAAGAAGGTCAACAAGGGATTTTTGTACTGTAACTTCTCATGTATTAGTAGAGTAACAATGTGTTCCAAATCTGCAGGCTTAACAGATGCATTTTAAAGGAACATGGCTGGAAACTGTTCTATTTTCATATGTGACCTCTATTTCCTTAGTATTAGCAGGAAAATATTACCAGTCACATGGTACCAGTCTAGACAGATTGCTTGCTCTATGATTTATAAACACACTATCAAAAAAAAAAAAAATCCAACCAGATTTATACCACATGGCATATTCTTGTGGCAAAAAACTATGACATCAAATAGTCACAGCTCTCAGTACAGATCCACTTTCAGACATCTTTATAAATGCTCTCTACTTGAAAATAGGTCACAGTGATTTCCAAAGTAATCAATGAGGAGCAATAAGAGAATTCTGCCGCATATTCACCACCTCAAGTTTATTACCTTCCAGAACACTGTCAATGATATTCAGTAAGAACTTGAATCTGAATTGACTTCATTTACAGCTAAAGGCTCACTGGTTTCATAAAACCCACATCAGACACAAAATGATACCCTCATACTTAGTGGTGAAATAAGTAATAGAGGAATGTTGTACAACATGTAAGTTACTGGAAGATCATAAAGCCTTGAAGTATATCCTTAATCAGAGAGTGACTAAATGATAAATGTGTCAACATAACTTAGCAGTACCAGCTGATCCACAAGAAGTCAGTCCCTGTATTGTATCTGTCATGTACTTTAAAAACCATTCCCAAATTTCTAACTGCAAAATACAAGGTAATAAGCAACAGGGGACAGAAAAGGAAGAATGAGTACTATAAAAATGTCAGCCAATTTCAGATAAAGATCAAAACAAAAATACTAAAACAAACAAATAAAAAATCTTACGGTGGTACATTGAAGCTTATCTTTCTGTCCCCTATCCATGTTGACAACATGAGTGAAGAAGAAGAAAAAAGCATTCAAAAAATGTTCATAGACTTATGCAGTGGAGCCCTATTTCTCTTGGCTAGCTGTACAGTTAACAAGGAAAAGAGAAAGTAGAAAAGAGATTGGAGGAAAAGCAAAACAGTCTTACATAGTTAAATCAAGCTCCTGCTCTCACTCTGTTTTACCTCTTTACTAACAGAAGATAACAGCCTTGAGAAATTAGTTTTCATTACAGTTTTTATGAACACAACTTGTATTATTTTAGATATTCGCACCTGCATCTTAAATGAAAGATGGTATCACGCACATCTTAAAAGAGCTAGAAAGCAGTAATTTTAAATTATTTTTCATGATGTACTGGGAACCAGAGGAAGATGACAGATTAAAAACAGAATACTGTTTTTAGGAATCTATCAGCAGGTATTTACAACTAAAGAATAAAACATATACCAGACGCTGGAGCCTTCACTGATCTTAGTCTGACACCACAGATAAAACATTTTGTATCACAGCATTACCAGTACACAGACCTACAGATCCTTTAAGCTGAATTAGTCTTCATTATTATCCTAGTCTATGACTGAGCTAACAGCATGGATACAAGCAGATTTGCAGTATGTTTCTCCAAAGATGGAAATTAAACCTGAAGGGAGCAGGAGAAATTGTTAAGGTGAAGGGAAACAACAGCATTTAAGAAAATTCCCCTTCCTTCAACACCCCCTGGCTTCCTATGTATTCAACACCATTTGGAGGTTTACAAGCAGCAAGCCTGCATTTTGTGTCAATCCTAACATGCCTTTTGCTGTAGCCACTGTGACTGCAACACGTTCTTCGTGAGATGCTCTGTAAACCAACTATACATATATACAGTAATTCCACGACTATAAGGTGCACCCTTTTGACTAAAATTTTGGCACAAACCCGAAAGTGAGATAGTCCGGTGCGCCTTATATATGGACAGAGTTCAGAAATTTGCCAACCCAGAAGTGTGAGCTGTGAGCCGCAGAGGGAGCCGGCAGGGCCACGGCTGTCGGGTGTAGGCAGGGCCAGGGACCGCTCCTGCCAGGTACAGGCATGCCCAGGTGCTCGTGGCTGCCGGGTTGAGGTGGGGCCTCAGCCAGCAACCGTGTGGGGGGAGCTGGGGGCGGATCCTCGCTGCAAAAAAAAAAGTACGCCCTATAGTCCGGTGCACTTTATATATCGGCCAAAGTTCGGAAATTTGCCGACATACGGAAGTGCGCCTTATAATTTGGTGCGCCTTACGGTCGTGACATCACTGTATATATACACACACACGTATACACACACACACACCCCTGGTGTTCAATATATCTCATTGTTACCTAAATCTGATGCATACATGTCATGGCTGGTTCACATACTCCTATTGCAACTCTGCACTTATTTCTGAATTTAGCTAATTGTTTAAGCTCCACCAGCCACATGACAAGTCATTTCTTCCAGTGTTTTCATCATTACATTTAAAAACAGTTATTTCTCCTGTCAGTTTTCAATTTTTACAACAGAATCAGTAAGAGGGTTATTTGTTAATGCATATGAGCGGCGTAATTGATACCACAGGTTCCTCTTGCTTGGGTTGGTTTGTCTGCTTTTAAAATGTGTCTGTCTATACAAGCTCAGATCAAAGATCTATATAAGCTAGAACCCTTAGTCCAACTACAGCAAGTAGAAGATATTTGAGAAACAATCTTTAAATAGTGGATAAGAAAATGGATTTGTTTCACTGAATATGGCTCTTCCTGAGAGCAACAGAGCTACATCATGAAATACAACTAATGTCTAACACACCCTCACTCCTGGGAGGGCTTATTAAAGATATAATTGAATGAGGCTCTGTCTACCCATAAAATACAAGACTAAACCTTCTCAGAAGCATTCGTTTGCTATACTACACTTGTGGGTTTTTTGGGTTTTTTTTAGGAACTCATTCTTACCATATCTACCTCATTTTACTTATTGACAAATGCAATTTGTAGCAAAGTCACATGCAGCACCTCCCATACACAGGCTGAATAGGACAGTTTCGGCCATCAGGCCAAAGAAACACACTTGCTGAAACACCAGCTCCTCAGAAAATACTTATACTAGCCTGAATGAAAATGTTAATTCTCTTGCAATTCAAGAACAGCCAATATTTAAAGAGCAATTTATCAAAACTGTCTCATTAATGGCAACAAATTATACAGCATTGCAAAAAGGCAGATAAAACGAATGATTCGTAAAAGTGCTGTGGTTCAACCCCAGCTGATAGCTCAGTCACCAGCCCACTCCCCCACAGTGGGGTGGGGGAGTGAATCGGAAGGGTAAAAGTCAGAAAACTTGGGAGTTAATGTAAAGGCAGATTAACACATAAAGCAGAAGCCACACACACAAGCAAAGTAAATCAAAGAATTCAATCACCACTTCCCATGGGCAGGCAGGTGTCCAGTCATTCCCAGAAAAACAGGGTTCCATGACAGAAAACAGTGAGTGAGGAAGATGAATGACGCCTTTCTTCTTCCCCCAGTTTTCTGTGCTGAGCATGATGTGGGATATCCCTGTGTTGGGGTCAGCTGGGGACAGCTGTCCCAGTTGTATCCCCTCCCAACTCCTTGAGTATCCCCAGCCTCCTCACTGGTGGGGCGGGGTGAGAAGCAGAAAAGGACTTAACCTTGTGTAAGTTCTGCTCAGCAATAGCTAAAACATCCCTGTGCTCCCAGCACTGTTCTCAGAACCAATGCGAAACACAGCCAATACTGGCTATTGTAAAGATATAACCACTACTTCAGCCTAAACCAGTACAAACCAGAAGTATTACTGAAACAATTAGAATCTCTTACAAACCAGGATGAAGTGTTGTGATCCCCTGGTGTTGTGGGTAACCCAAAATATTATTGCATTCCTGTGGTAAAACCATTTTGGAAAGCCTCATATGTCATTTTCCCTTTGTCTCCCTGTGCAGCCAGTGATGGGAGCCACCATCTTAGGAGGGGGTGGCACCTCCCAATTTGGGTAACTCTTGGTTCCCCCTTCCTCCCTGAGATTTAGAAATTTTGCATTTAGTGATTATTTACTGTTATTTTTTCCTGTTGCTGTTCTGCTTGTTAGTAAACTGTTATTCTTCCACTGATACCTACTCACATTTCTTCCTTATTGGCAGAAAGAAATAGAATGAAACTAAGGGCAGGTAACTCATTTTAGAGTGTGCACCTCTTTAAATTGTTTTAAACCAAGATATCCAGCAATGAAGGTTAATCTTAATCTGTAGAAAATATCTTCTTACAGAAACTACCATAAAGACAAAATATTTGGCAGGAGAATATAGTTGTGTCAAACATTCCTTTCATACATCTTTTTCCCACTAGATTAATCATATCTGTTTATATTATTGTTGTTGATGAGTATGTAAAACTGCGCTACAAGTAGAATTAATCAATTGTGAGGGAGAAATAAAATATATATTTGCTACTGATATTGGTATCCCTGCCCATAGCAGGGAGGGTGGAACTAGATCTTACTGGCACCCTTCCAATCAAATCTATTCCATGACTGTATGGTATCTGAAAACTGAAAAAAAAAAAAAAATATTAATAGATACAAAGGAGAAACAGGACAAACCTGTAGAAATATTTGTAACATACCAACCCAGTGATTTTGAAATTTCCTATTGGTCCTAGTATGTTCCTGTGAAGAGTTTCTAAATACAAAACAGATTTCAGGCCAAAACCTGAAATCAGACTTAGGGAAAGAACAGACAAGACAAATAAGATGAATACCCATGGGATACCTAAGAGGCTCAAGTTCCCGTGTTTGAATAGGGAATGTTGATGACATTATGGGTAGGAATAATAGCTATAGTGAGTAACTGTTCTGCCATGTAAAATAACAAATGACAATGTAGAAAACAGGGCACACTGACTGACTGGGCTGGTGCTTCAGTGTCCTTGCCTCTGGAGGAACCTTCTCAAGCAAAGAAGCAGAATTCAATTGAGGCACATCCTTCACTTTCCCAGTCTGACTGGGACCAAGAAACAATTTTTTGCTAATCTCCAGTGACAATTCCCACTCCAAAATATCTCCACATCTAGCATCCAAGCAGAAAGACTTTTACTACTATGCTACTCCTGCCACAAAAAGGCTAACAGCCTCTATATGACTTGACTACATCCTGTACATAGGAATTTTTCTGCGCACAATGAATAACTGGAAAAAATTATGCACATTTTCTGAGGGGAAGCTTTTGAAGTTTCTGGAACTTCAGGTTTCGATTTTCAGGTGCTTTTTGTAAGCCCAGTTACAGCCGCACAAAGACATTCTTGTCCACAAGAATGGGCAAATTACCATTTTAGAGACAGCAATGAAATAACTAAGCCTGTTTATATACTGTGTGTATATATGCATATATCAGTATATAGGATGACATAAAAAAAAGCAACCACATTCAGAAATGTACATACCAAGTCAACCATCTAAAGAGGGTTTTTTTATTCCAAATATACAAAAGAGTAGTGGTTGCTCTCTTGTCAAAGTGACCTTTATATTTTCTTTTAGGTGTTTTAACTATCCTGCTAAAATTAGGAATAACTCCTGAATAAGCAGAAAGTAAATAAAACTAGGTTACTTTTGTTTTATTTTGCTTCTAAGGGGTAGCAAACTAGAGCAGTAAGTGACTAAACTAGAATGGAAGACTCCTTTTAGAGTCTGCTAGCCAGAAAAACCAAGACGCTTCATCTTTCCTGCATCTATGAGGCATATATGTATATATACACACACATATTTACATATATGCATTGATTCTGCATAATTCACTGTAGCACAGTTTTAATACTGTGCAAGATTAGATATTTCTGTGAACACGGCATAGGAAATTGAAAACAACACTGAACTACCCTATGTTGTGATCCACTAAAAGTGTAATCATGCTTTTGTGGAAACAGAAAAGTAGCCCTGAGCTAACCAATTGCTTCTGGTTCCCACGGGTTATTCCCTTTACCAAAAATGCTGCTAGTTCCTTTAGCTTAAATCCCTGCCCTGCCTAGCAGGCATATTTGCATGGAAAAAGTCAGGATCCAAGAGTACCTCATGACAAAAAACATCCATGGATAACGTGGAGGTATCTGAGCAGTAATTTCCAAGGAACAGTATTAATTGTGAAGGTTAAACACACTAAAAAGAGTATTTTAAGGGAAAAAGGTAGAACAGCCTATCACCTAATGATTGATTAAAAAATTTAGGGAGTACCTGGATTGCAGTCCTAATATAAATAATTCACATTGCTGAAAGAGTATAACAAAGTCCAGTCTTTAGTCATTGTTCATACCTCCCAGAAATTCTGTGCTATTGGGACCATGTAATTCTGTCTGAGGCACAGTTAACACATATCCTTAAACAACTCAAAAATACCACATACACTTTTTTCCCCCAGAATGACACTAATTCTCATAGATAATGTTAGAAACAAACCCATCTTTATGCAGGGTTATTTATTAATAGAGCTTCTGAATTTTCATGACATTCAGAGACACAAGACTTAAACACCAAACAATCAGATATAGAAAAAGAAACTATAGGCAGAAACGGAAAATCTTAATACCAACTCATGTGCATGCATGTGCTCATACATAAATTTTTTTTCTCCATCTCTCTTCAGCTTTTGTACTTCAGATATATTTCACCATTTGAAATTCTTTCCAAATCTGGATTTAAAGTGTCCTCACAATCATTTTCCAAACCTAATTTGTTCTCATCTCTGACGTCAGAATAAAATAAAGAAACAATAGTCTGAAAATAGGATGGAAAGTAATAATAGACTCACATATTGTAGATCTGGGCATCCTAGTGGACACCAAGTCAAACACAAACCAGAAATGTGTCCTTGCAGTACAGGAGGCCAGTGACACCCTGGGATGCATTAGACAGAGTACTGCCAGCAGGATGAGGGAAGTGATTCTTCTCCCCACTCAGCACTGGTTGTACCACACTTGGATATGATTAAGGGACTGGGCAGATGCTCTGACAGCTGGGACTGTTTAGCTTAGAGAAGAGAAAGCTCAGAGTGGATCTTATTAATATGGAATATATCTGAAGAGAGGGTGCAAAGAGGACAGCCAAGCAAATTTCAGTGGTTCCCAGTGAGGCAATGGACATAAACAAGCATAGGAGGTGCCTGCTGAGCATCAGGGAACAAACTCCTCACTGATGGATGATGTCTGAACACTGGCACAGGCTGCCCAGGGAGGTTGTGAAATCTCCATCCTTGGAGACACTTTTGAGCCATCTGGACATGATCCTGGGAAGCCAGCTCTAGAGAGGTTACTCTGGATGACTTCTGGACTTTCCTTTCAGCCTCAACCATTCAATAATTTTGTGATTATGTTTAAGTACCAGATACAGGCAACCAGGTCATTTGGGTCTTTATGGAAATACAGTTTTTTTACAGTCCTTTCCATCCTCCACCTCTGAAAATAAGTAACTGTCATGATGAAACATTCTGTCACTTGTCTAAGTGCCCAGAAGTTCCAAATGACTACAATTAATGAACTTCCCTCAGAACAACATGTGACATGGTTTTTGTGAGACAGAGGATCAAGGTTCTTCAACTGTACCTTTTTATCAACTTCTATATTCTTGCACTGAGTGTCCACCCTACTGTTTCACAAACAATCTCCATCTCCTTTGTGGTCTAGTGTTCAACATGAATTAGAAGCAACAAGGAATTTATTTGAGTCTCCTGCATTTAGAGTGCTGATGTCTGGAGTATTGATAATAAGTAACTAGACACTGAAAATCAAGTGTAATCCATTTCTTAAAATAATATTGAATCTTTGAACTCCTGTACAAGAGAGACCATGGGGATATATTTGAAGAAAGACATCTTGGGTTGTCAATAATGAACCTTCAGGGTAAAGAAAATGTATTATTAGCTTGACTCAAGAGGTATCCAAGCCCTTCCTTGCTGTTGTTAACAGTAATACTGAGTGGAGTATTAGAGTGATGACTAAAAGTCAGTTTCTTTGAGATGAGCAGTTCTCAAGTCTGAAGATGCTGATGGAGGTTGCAAAATACGTCTTTAAACATTCTCTTATTATACCAAAAGCCTTTTAATATTATTGTAGAATAAGGGGGGAAAATGGCAGCATGTTTCTGCAAAAATTTTAAAATTAGAACACCAAGCAGTGAATATTTTGACTAATTAATGTGGATTTCAGCTTTTCGCAAGTGATTTCACTGAATTAAATTAATAACAAAACTGAAATAAGAAAGGGATAAAAAGACTGATGATGTGGATGTCACTAAAAGATGACGTTGAGAGGAAAACAAAGGAAGGGTAATCTTATCCTTTGGTATGATCTGGAGTTTACACCATCATTAAGGATATAATCAAAAGCTCACAAAAATGCAGTTTGCATTCACTTGCCTTGGATAAACAGCCTATTCTCTTTGTGCTGTTTAAGAATCTCTTCTCATTTGAGGGCAATATGATAGCTACAAACAAGGTTGTTCAAGGTGATAGAACAAGGAGGACCAGCATGGCAACTTATCTCCGCTCCCCACACAGATGGGGCCAGAGGCATCAATCATTTCTGATAAGATGTTCATATCATATTGACACAGACACAAACTGTATATCAATGAAAGAAAATCTTAACACACGCCATCCTACTGAAGTGCTGCCTTGAAATTTTCCCATTAATAGTACTGCTACTTGGAAAAAAAAGAAAATGGTTTAGAATGCTGCGTAGGAACTGTGGGTCATATTACAGATTTAAGAATTTCTAGAGCAGTACGTTGGCATAAGACAGAGGCATAAATTCTACATAAATGTAAAGGTCAGCAAAGTGAATGGGACTCTGAGCAGGAGATGATGCAGCATTCTTATGCATACACATCAATGCCAAGAACAGGAACTACAGTCTGAATAGAACAAATGTAGGCAGCAGCCTTAACACCTTCCATTCCCTTTTCCATAATATACTACCCAGTGTTGCTGGCGTTTTCAAAATTCTCAAAAAAAACCCAGTTAAGATCTCTAGATGTTAATGTGCTACATATATTAATACAGTCTTATGGCATCTACACTGGAAAGGTATAAATTCAGATGACATGGAGGTAACTTTTTTGAACACTCTCATCCGGTAAGCATTTTCTTTGGGCTTTTTGGCGATGTTTTTTTTTAAGCAGCAGAATATTATTATAGAAACAAATAAAGTTAACCCAGCCTCAGTGAATAATACACATTGTCTAGAAAACAGCTATGCTCTTACTTTATCCCTTGTCAATTGTTAAACTGATTCTATTAAAAGCTAATAAGTGAGATCTTTCCATGATCTGATAAAAAACAAATCAATGTATTTTTGATTTTGATTGGTGTTCTTAGAGCTCCAGGGTAAATGAGCCTCCTGGCTATACTGAGGTTATCACTGCTGCAAAAAATGCTGTACTGGGTAGCTGATATTAGTATGTGTGAACGGAAAGCACAGACTGTCATCTTTATTTATTATGTCCTTTATTTCTCTGAAAATCTGCCACTGTAAAACTTGTAACTGTGCAACCCCTTGATGTACTTATCGTTGGCTTTTAAGTGTGATTTTACTGCTGAAAGGAAAGTTTGTTTCATTAACTTCTGTTCGGGTAAAAGAAAAAGATATCCCCAAAGCCAACAATCATCACCACACTCACACTCTTCAGTACTCTAAATGCTGGGACTCTATATATTCACCTTCATATTCCAAGTAATAGAAAAACTTCCAAAACTTCACAAATGACCACACACTACAACTGATTCATAAAGCAGCAAATACAGAACATCAGAAGACAGGACTGTTGCAGCGTGCTGAAATGCTGCAAACACACATTTCCAGTTTTCCTTTGGAGCTGTAACAATGGTCTATCTCTTACCTAAACTTATTAAGTGTTTCTCACATTAAATCAATTGCACTCAGGGTTCTATAATCCCTTGGAACTCCGAAATTGTTTTTGCAACATGATTGTAGTAGAAATAATTAAGTCCCAAAGCACAGCTGAGTTACTCTGTTTTACAGAACTTTCCCCCATTCAGTCTATGATCCTGTAATATCCATCTTACATATACTATTTTATGATCTACATGATCAAGTTAAATTGAAATAGGTGCTTTTGAAGACAATTGGAAGATCATCTCCACATTTTGATTCACAAGCCAGAGCAGTCTAGCTATGAATCCAAAATAGAACATACGCTGCTGCCACTCAGTCCTCACAACCAGACATTTAGTCCATAGTAAAATCCTGTAAACATTTATACATGTTAACATTGGGTCTAGCATGAACTGCTGCTCTACAAATCCACTCCCACCAACTGGCACTACTTGCATAAGTAAACAGCAGTCTTAGACTTCCAAACTGTTGATCTGCTTACAACAAAATTAGATTATATAACAACAGATCTTCAAGGCTCCATACCAAATTGCTAAGTCCTTCTGATTTAGCTTTTCACAAACATTTGTGCAACATGCCAGATTCCAGAACAGATTTTATAAAAACATTTCTTAAAGAACACAAAGCACCAGCACACATCCAGATAGAGTTTGTTTAAGCTCATATACTTTAGGAACAATTCTAAATAGACAGTAAAAGCTCAGCAGTGGCCAGAAAAATAGGACTGAACTAAAATACAAATAAATCTCAAGAGATGTGACTATGGACCTCTTTCATTTTCCAACTACAGTAACAGCACCTCTCTACAACTGCATATGCAAAATGCTTCCTTTAGGACTCCATACTAGTGAAATTAGTTCTAAAATGTGTCATCATCATAGTTTTTTACTTCCATAAAGAAGTAAAAAAAACCCCAAGGAATACACAAAGTGGGCTTGTGGCCTTAACAGAAATAAAAGGGGAACAGAAATATTAGGTTAGAAGACATAACAGCACATAAACCAAAGAATTTTACTGGGACAAGCCATATGGCTGTACCATGCTAAAGCAGTGCCATTCACAACTTGGTCTACCTCACTTAGGGGCTATTACTGTTCTAGGAAAGGAAACTGCAAAGCAGAAGGAAGGGGACACAAATGGAACATGATAAAAAACACACCAGGGAATACTCTAGGAACCATCAGGGACTGATTTCATCTCTTTATTGTTAATTTAAGTGATAGCAAAAATTATTTCTAGCAGCTGTTTTACCCAGAAAATATGGATATATACATATGCATACGTATCAAGTGAAATTAGCATGCACCAATTAAGTAGAAAATTAACGATTTGCAACTGCACTTTTAATAAACAGAAGCATGTCATGACTCAGATTTAACTACTTGACTTAAATACTGACAGTTTTCTTGCTTCCATACAAGTAGAATATTCAAGTTCAAACAAGGCCTTTTAGAGTGTGAAAACACACATTAGACAATTATTTTATTATAGAAAGAGTCTGCAAAATAATATTTATTATTACTGTCTATTAACAATAATAATAAAGTCACAGATAAACCTGTATTTTATTATTACCCCCTAACTTAACACAACAGGAGTTCCATTATTGTGGATGCCAACATATTTAGAAACAATTTTTAATCATAATTTCCTGCAATAAAAGAAAAGTCTGGAGAAAAGTACAATCTCATCCCGTCCCAAACAAATGGGAAGTTATCCCAAAAGAGTATTTACCTCTAGCTTAGTAAAGCTGATAGAAAACCATTCCTATTGCCCAAAGTGGGTGCTGATCTCACTAAGTTAGGTGTAAGCAAGGCATAACAGCCCCTACCCATACAGAGAAATCTTTAGCTAGAAAGTCTGAATACAAATAAATCCTCGTAGCATCACTGATTTTTTCTGTCACTGTCTGATATCAGTTTTCTGCCATGGGAAAGTTACTAATGCATTTCAAAATCAGTTTTTCACATCTCATGAAAAACCGATTATCTAATTCTCAGTACATGTTGGAAAAATTATGAGCATTTATACATGCTGCCAAAAATGAAAAATTAGTTGAGAATAGTCTAGCTATAAATATACCTGATTTTTCTTTTATTCATATAATTATAGAATGCTTTGGGTTGCAACATGCCTTAAAGATCATCTAATGACGATCTATTCAAAACACCAAAGGAATACTAAGATACATTATCAAAACCAGAATAACTGTTAAATAATTATATGGCTTTAATTTCCATCTCTTATTTTAAAAGGTGCTATCCTAAAAATGCACTGGTAGGTCCAACAATGAGAGCACCAATGTTTATGTTTAATTAGGAGAATATTCCTCAAACATGTACATTGCCTACTACAAGATACCTGTTCTATCTAAACTAAAAAAAATTCAACACATAGTGAAAAACAATAAATTGGTCCATATAGCTATTTATCATTTTTTTATCTGACTACCCTAAGTCCTTTGCAAATATTTAAGAGTAAATTCAGAGTGCTTTTCCCCTAGATTCCACTCTTAAGGGCTGATGTAAAAACCTCAGATAACTAATATTGAGAATTTATATCCTTTATGATTTCAGTATCAACTATTGCTGAACTTGAAGCCTCAAACTTTACTGAGATCTGAAGTAGTGAAACAGAAAAGAAATAGAATAGATTCAGATCAAAATTGCTTCAGGTTAGGCAGAGCAGTTCTTCAATCAATAATATTTATGGCTCCTAAGGAGCTATCCAAAACACCCTAAAGATGTAGACATTTAATCAGTTGAATTGCCTTCTAGGTTTTCCTGACTATAACTAGCAACTAGTTACTGGAGATGCAATTCACACAAAGATCTTAAGTTTAGATGTCTTTGGACCAGGATTCCAATCCTAAAGTCGATTGATTCATCATGAAACCTTCTGAAATAAGACAAAAAGGAAAGCATTGGCCTATGTCGTAATCCTGGCATCTTACTCCTGACTGCAGAGATACATCCATCTAACACAGATTCCAGAGGCAATGACGTGTCTGCTCCTCCCCCTGCCATCCACCTGAAGGCTCACTTGTACCTTATCTCAGGACTAATTCATGTCTAATGAGGCACAACTACTCGGAGAAACAAAAGATAATGAAGAGGAGCAAATGCTGAATTTAAATATAAAGTACTTTGATGATTTTCTAAAATTTATTTTTCAAATAAAGAGGAACAAGAGTGCGGTGTAGGTGAAAAACAGATTTCTATTAGTAGGTGTGGTTTTTCTTTAAGAGAAAAAAGATCCCTGTCCAATTTCTCACTCTGCCTTTGAATATTCAAACTTACACTTCCTATCTGCCTAAGAATCTGAACCGTCCTTTAAGTCACAGCAATCCGCACTAAAATATTTCATAAACTGTGAAAGGCATTAAAATTACTACTGTCCTTCTTTCCCTTATCTGCCTGTCTTTACAAAGACAAAGTACCTACATTGCATCATGTTAGAATCCACTTCTGCCAAAACACTTACTAAATGTAGCTCCTGCGGCACAACACATGGGTCACAAAAACTAGTGAGTGCGAAAAGTTTTGTGCAGACATTCAGGCTCAGTTTACAATTTGATATGTAATTTTTTCCTACTTTATACATCTATATTCTTTTAATCTGTCCTTAGCATGTAATGGTACTATATTTCCTTATTAGACATTTAATTCTGATCCCACCAAGCCAAATGCAAGAGCTGTTAACAGACTGTGCTTTCTCCTCATACTTTGGTTTGTCTCAGTTGCTACAGGATGCCATTTTTCAGAGAGAATCTATAACTGTACAACAAGAAAAAGTTTCACTATCTTTCATTGCTCAATGGACATTTTCTAAGTGTGATAATTACTTAATATTGCATGAGAAAAGTACAGTTTAAAATGGGCTAAGGACAATCCTATTCTTGCACTATAATACAAAGTTCAGTTATTAAACCATATATTCCCTATGTTATGAAATACCTTATTTTCCAAAGCATGGGCTTTTCCACAGGATTTTTTCTTGTCCTAGCCTGGACTACTCCTTTTTTGGAGAGACTGTCCCCACCTCACATCTACAATTGCTATTCCGTTTACTGTGATACTTGAACAAATAATGCTGTTTAAATAGTTGAATGTATGATACTGATAACATAAAACACATCAAAAAAACAGCTGTGGAAAAAGATATCCAATCAATTTAAAAAGTAATCAGACAATGTTGCTTCTAGTCCTCCAACAATCTTTTAAAGCTGCTATTTTAATTTCACATACCTGAGGATAGAAAAAAGATAAAATAGATTTATTAGACAGATATATTGATATAGAGAGATCTTACAATTGCAGGTCCACCTGAGAAGAAGCTAAGTTAGTTTTAAGAAATTCTATTATTAAATCTGAATGCTTTACTTTCTCCAACTGAACTCTGTAAGAGGCTACAGAGCTGACTCACTTTATGACAATTTCTATGAGGAAGACAATGAACACTCTATTATGCATTCAAACAGCCCCAATTTAACATATAAAACAGCAAAGTTCAAAGATATAAAGCCCAAAATATTCTAAAAGCAATGGTTTGAAGAAATACATTTTAAGTAATTTATATTCATACACTTCTTTCTTTCCTGTGCTTGCAACAAGTTTCATCTCTTCTTTTCATTGCATTTTTCTACTGGACCACAAAACAACTACAGTAATTTCATGATTATAAGTCGCACTGAGTATAAGCCGCACTTCCGGGTGTCAGCAACTTTTCGTTCTTTGTCCATATATAAGCCACACCTGATTATAAGCCGCACATTACAATACAGGGTGTGATAAAAGGTATCTGTTCTATCACCATATGTTGAGGGTGGGGCAGTGATCCTTATCTCAACGGCAGATATTCTGCTAATGGGCCATCCATTGAAACCAGGTTGGGCATTGTTCTTTATCTTTTCACAACCCATCCTTCCTCCAGAGAGCCATTTTCTGCTAATGGCCCATTGAGTCCCACTGTGTGACTGATAAAATTACTGCATCCCATTGGAAGTTGCTCCAGCCAGGGGGAAGAGCCCAACATTTCTTACCAAGATAAAAACCAGAGGTTTTGGGACACTAAGGGAGCCCCTTTGTCCACTGGACTCCAGAGGAAAACCAAATTTCTCCACATCACCACTGGACCGCCGGAGGGAAACTGCACCTTCTACAGGAGCACTGCTTCAACTGAACCACATCTGTCCCTGCAGGAGGATGCAGCCACCATTTAATGGGACTGCTACCAACACCCAGCCTGACAGGGTGTCAGGTTGTACTCTGACTTTGTCAGGGTTTGGAGTTTGTTTCTTTGTAGTACTGTATTTCTATTTTAATTTCCCTAGTAAAGAACTGTTATTCCTAATTCCCATATTTTTGCCTGAAAGCCCTTTGATTTCAAAATTACAATAATTTGGTGGGAGGGGGTTTACATTCTCCATTTCAAAGAGAAGTTCCTGCCTTTCTCAGCAGACACCTGTCCTCCAAACTAAAACAGCAACTTTTCGTTCTTTGTCCATATATAAGCCGCACCTGGTTATAAACCGCACTTTGGGTTCGGACCAAAATTTTAGTCAAAATGGTGCGGCTTATAATTGTGAAATTACTGTACTTTGGATACCAACGGACAAATGATACAACCAGGTTGTGTCAGAGCCTAAGGTGTTGCCACACACAGCTTTTGACCTGCACTTTTGCTAGAAATGAGCAGAAGAATCTGTGTATCCAAGCTCCTCAACTCCATTGTTGCCTATAGGCTTTGGCATCATTGCAGGGCGTGAACTACGAGGGCTGGGGACGCTGTCCCCACTCATACATCATCATTCTTCCATTATCCAGGGAGATTATCCATTTCAATCATGCGCCAGTAAGGGCCTGAAGATCTCTGAAATATCCCACCCATTTGTAATGAATAAAAATTATACATTGTGTTGTGTTGTAAACCAGCTTTGGTTTAACTCTGCAATAAACCGGTTAAGTCGCTTCCATGTCTAGTCCAGACAAAGCATGTAAGTATTCATCTTGGACACTTCTGCATTCCAGAGCTCATTCTGTGATACGGATATACCTCACATTTAATTTGTTCTAGTGAAAGCTCTCTTAGATTTAGCTTTTCCAGTATATTGAGAAGTTGTTCCTTGGGAGGGTATTTTTGTTGTTTTGTTAGGGTTTTTTTTTTTTTTTTTTATTTTTTTTTTTGTTACAGGATGGTATGTTTGTTTCATTTGCAGATGGTGAAAACTAGTTTCACAAAGCTTATCCTGCCATTTCCCCATGCCCTAGAAGGCAGTTTGAATTTGTAGCAACAACATTTCTTCAAGGTTTGCCAGTAATGGGATGAGGAAGTTCACAGCAGCTGAAAACAGACACTGGAGTCAGGAATCAATAACTAAAGGTCAGATCACAGCAAGCACGTGAGAAACAGCTCTAGAATTTGTGCTTTCATGTAACATGAAATCCAATCCATTTGCTTTCACACCACCACCACCTTAACCTTGTTTTCAGCAATCCATATCACCCCAAATGGTTTTCTGTCAGTCTGCAGCTCTCTTGTAAATCTATCACCTGCTGTGGCATTCATTGGAGTGAACACAAACAACATGTCCTGATGGACATTTAATTCTCAGAAATGACAGGAAACTCTATTTTGGTGACTACTGTCTGAAGTGCAGGCCAGAATGAAATGTCAGTATTAAACAGCTAACACTGTAGTACGAGCTGTTGTATATATGATCTCACTAATCATAAAAATTAATGTACCCAGAATACCCCTCCTTCACTGGTTACTTATTTTGCCTGCACTGCAAAGCACAGATATAATTTTGTCAAATTCAGCCCAACTTCTACATAGTTCCCTAAACTCCTACTGCCGTAGTTCAGACAACAGCTGTGGAAAGGAGTCAAGCTGGAGAAGTTTATGGAAAACTGTCTCCTGTGGGAGAGTCCTCAGGTTGGAGCATAGGAAGTGTGTAAGGAGCCCTTCCCTGGAGGAGGAGGGAGTGGCATCGACAATGTGTGAGCAACTGACCACAGCTCCTATTTCCAGTCTCCTGAACGGCTGGGCTGGAGAAAATCAGGAATGAAGTTGAGCATAGGAAGAAAGGAGAAATGGGAAGGAATATATTTAAGTTTTGAGTTTATTTCTCATTATCCTACATGATATGATTGGTAATAAATTCATTTTCCCCATGTCAAGTCTGTTTTATCAGTGAGTGGTGAGTGATCTCTCCCTGTCCTTATGATGACCTGTGAGCCTTTTGTTCTATTTTCTGTCCCGGTCCAGATGAGGAGGGGAGTGACAGGGTGGCTGTGGCTGGCTGAAGCCCAGGGTCAACCCACCACACCCATCACCACTGCACAGCCATTTAATGGTTCAAATTTCCTGGTGCATTCCTTAAACGGAACTTACTGAGCTCTTGCACTAACTGCACTCTCCTCCTGTGCTCATATTTATTAAATGCATAGTGGTTTCACTACTAATCACTCCCATGTTTTCTCTCTCAGCCAGAATTCTGAAAATAGAAATAGGTAATGAATATTTTAAAAATCAAAGGTTATCAGGTCTCTCACAAAATTTAAACTCTAGGACAGATTGATTTTGACAGTTTCACTGAAGAACCAGCACCTTCTCTTAGAAGTAAAGGCTCCTTTCATAAAAAACATGCTTAAGTCACTTAGGGCAGCCATCCAATCTCATGTACCAAGGCGAATTCATCTTATAAATATTACAGAGAAAGTTTTGAATGTGCACTGATTAAGAGACATGAAAACAGGGATATTGAAAAATGACCATTCTGTACACACATATGTATATATATTCCTACACAAAAAAAACCAACCAAAAAACGGGAAGGTGAAATACATAAACAAGACAGAGATGTATACATTTTTGTAAACCTTTAATGACACTACAAACCATTAGACATAACAACTGAATTTCAGAAGGAAGCAAAATATCTCATGAAACAAAAACACCTTGCCCTTGTTTCTAAATGTGGAATTTCGTACCTAGATCAAAAGATACAATTTTTATTGCAAATCTTATGCAAAATCAGTATTTAAATAGAAAGCATATGGTACCTGATGGGTCGATTTTCTTTACTATCAAAGAGTGAAAAGATTACTTCCAGTTCCTCTCCCAGATTGGAGCACATTAAACTTTTCATCTGAACAAAAAGATGGTGGCTGCTAGCTGGTACTGGTGTGTCTTTTTTTCGATGGCGATGTTCCATCTAGAAATACCACAAAAACAGTGACCAATTTGATTCAATTATAAAATTCTCAAAACAAAAAGAGGCAAAATATGGAATGCAGAACAACTTTCTTAATCCAAGTTAGTATCTTTTTAAATTTAATATTAACTTCTATTTTTTCCCTTCTCTTTTTTTTCTTTTGCATCTGAGAAGGAGACACAGGGAATTTACTTTCCCAGTTACACTACATCATAGCTATCTCTAGAAGAAAAACAGTAAACTCTGGAAGTTTATCTTTTTCTACTCTGAAAGCATGGAGCCACGTCAAAGCTTTGTGCTATAACAACATAGTATTTCTTAGCTGGTTTAAACAGTTAATGATCTGATGTTCCAGTATTCAAACACATTTTGCAGAAGACTAAATACCAGTGTTTTAAACTGGGGAAAAGCAATCATACCCACATTTTATGATCCCTGACAAACTGCCTTATACAAGCTAATAAACTGTCTAGATTTGACATCACAATAACTTCTGCATTTTAGTTACCCATTAAAAGAAGGGCAATATTAAGTTGTACTATCCCTCTCTTAAATTGTAACAAAAATAATTTGAAACAGCAATCTTTCTATTCTACATAGACTTCATATTAAGATTATCTTTTCTCCCCCTTTTTATTTTTCAAAGTACACTCCGTGAGTGACATTACTAGTTTTCTGGGTTATTTTTCCTCTGTATGTTTCTTCTTATGATTAATGGCTCCTCACCACATTTCATCTAGTGCTTCAACAGGAGTCCATAATATTACGTATGACTTTGAAATTACTCAAAGGTACACTGATTCTAGCACAAATAATTTACTATTAGGTTTGACATTAAAAGTTAACAACACAAGAAAAAGACAAGTTAATTATTTTAAAATACATAATTGTTTCAGAGCCACAAAAAATTGTAGCAATGATGATTTGGGGTTTTTTTGGGGGGGAGGTTGTGTTTAAATACAAAAGTTATCATAAACAAAATTCAGTTTAAATACCAGCTTAGTCTTAAGCACATAATGCTCAGAAATGTGTATCTGTAAAAGCTGAGCACTTAAATATGAGCCAAAGCCTACATAAATGAATTGGCAAGTTTTCTTAGACCTCGCTGGAGATTTAATCAGAATAAGAAATATCAGTGCTGGTTTTAGCAAATCAAGATGGGCTTTTGCATCCAAAGGAAAGCTTTCTTATGCAATTTAACTGCTATTTACATTAATATATTAGAAAGTACCAAGAGCCCAGTATGATTAATTGTGACAATATTATACCTTCAATATATTTCCATAAAGCTTATCTAGACAGGCTCATAAGCCAGGTAAAGCTCTAACAATAAAGAGTCCCATAAGCTTTTATTGATGATTAAATTCATATTAACAGTCACAATTTTAACAGTACATCAAAAACCAAAACTTTTAACAAATAACATTTAAGCTAAGCATGTGTGCACACACAAACTTGATATCAAACTAAAGACTCTCATACAGATGTAGAGATGACATAGCTGTTAAAAAAAAATTCTTTCCTTATAATAAAACTCATTACATTATGAAATGCCAATTTATTGGATCAAAAAAGATACTTTTGGTTAAATAGAAAAGGGTGGTCATCAAACTATCAGTATGTTGTTGAATAGCAAAAGTACCAAATATTACATTCACATACCAGCCTGTAGAGCTCTGTAATGCTAATCTCTTCAGGATCCACCATAGCATATTCTTTTCTTGGAACTAAGTCAAGCCCCAGTTGTCTGTATGAGAAATGGAATAACAGTAAGTAGTTTCTACTTTCAAAAGAAACAAATTAACTCTGCATGTGTTTGTTGTTTATTCCAATAAACAATGCACACTTTAATTGGTACTCTACAATTAGTTGACTTTGGTTTTGTTTTAATGTATTTTGGCTTTATCCACCGTTCACATTTGATTCATTCCCTTTCTCCACATTGCAACATTAATAGAATGTTTTCCTACAATTTTTAAATCTGTTTCACATTGTGGACAATGTGCAATGGACATTGTACTTCATACTACTGTGAATATTTCAGTGTGAATGCACCAGTACTGTGAGTGCTTCAGTAGAAGCACTAGTACTGTCAATTTGAACAACAATCATGGAAAGGAAGATAAAAAGAAAATCCATTAAATGCAAAAACATCATCTTATTTTCAGTTTCGACTGGATAGTATCAAAGATGCTTGCCTGTGTGCTCTGAACAAAATAAGGAAATTAGATTGAATCTACAGGAATACAATTTATTTCCAGCACAGTAGCAAGCAATAATGTTTAAGAATGCATAAGGATGTGAAGGCCGTCATGCTGAATTTAGGAAAATTCAAAAGATTAGAAAGTTTCTCAAAAATATTTTTTAAAGAGCAGGAACTCTCCATGTCAAAGACCTTCACAATTAATTCCTTTCAGTTACTGCAAAATACTAAGCAGACAGGTAATCATACACATTTAGTCATAACCCTTTCACTCTGTTAGGTATTTGTGCTTTCAGACAGCTGTAGAAACCTTTGAAGTTCAGTTAATTCTACCACTGAATATTGCTTCCTTTAGTTAGCATTTAGCTGCATAAATATATGCTAAAGAAGAGACTTAGGATACAGCACCTAAATGCCAGAGGGTGTTTTAACCATTTTCTTGCTTAAAAAAAAATAAGATCATACTATTTGTGTTAGCTCACTTCAGTTATTCAGATTAAAGAAAGATGTAGAGTGCAGTAGCTGGATGTATGTTAGAGATGGCCAAGTAGGAACTAAATTGTGTGACCAAGTTAAAAAAGAAGCAATGTGAACTGACATAGTTTCAGTCAGAACATAAAGCTATGCTAAATGCATAATCCAGGCATCGTGTGTATTGAAAAGTGTAAAATGATGCTTCAGATATTCCAATGCAATTCTCTTATAGATAATACTACTGTTACGTAAATCACACTGATAAAAAAAGCAGAATAAATCAATAAGCCACTTTTTACTGTTAAAACATAATGCACATAAAAACAATGAAGGAGAAAGTCCACTAAAAAAAAAAAAGTAACACTTGTCAGAAATTTGTTCTTTATTTTAGCATTCTACAATCAGCCTGCAGAGCTGGCTTTACAATTTTATTACATTTCATGTATTTCTATTCACTCACTCGTTGCCCCAGTCCAGACGAGCAGTGATGTGCCGTTTGACATCCTTCATTCGATCATGGGTGAGATGGCCAACAAGCACCTGCCTCCGCAGGTCCAGGATTTCATTCATTATGTGCCACAGGCGGTGAAAGAGATCCCCCTCATTCCTCTGTGAGATAAAAACATGACTACATCTACATCACCTGCACAAGTTGATAATCCTAGCACATACATGACGAGGAAAACAGGAAAATCCCTTTTCCCCCTTACTTAGTCTTTTATTCCCCATCACACTGTGACCATTTTACCTTCACGTGAGCACGTGTATATAAAATACTTTCAGACCTTGTCTCTGCACCACACCCATTCCAATATTCCAGTCCAACTCTGCGTCCCTCTCACATTAATCTAATCTAATGTGCGTGACAGGTATGACAAAAATTCAACAAAAAAGTTCCTGTGTTTCACAACACAGCATTGTTTTATTCCAATAGCATGTTCATTCTGTGCTGCTGCCTCATCCAAACTGAATATATCATCTGTGTTTCAAGACTATTTGACTTCATACAAATAAGGGATAGAAAAAGCAATAGCTCTGAGCATTCAAACTCTGAACCACCGTGTTAATTTAACTTCCCCTTCCATTGATATATCTCTATACACTACCACCTAATCATAAATAAATAGTATCACATAGGTAGAATCTTGTCCAGACAGTTCTTTATCTAACTGTGAAGAAGGACAAATGATGTGAATATGACTGCTTTGAAACCACATCCTCCTACTCTAATTATATACCAGCTAAGGGCACAACAATTTCCCACAAACAAACATCTGTTCTAGAAGAATCTATTAACTCTTCCTTCACTAATTCTAAGTATTTTTACATAGTTTTTTGAGAACCTTTAGCTTAAGAAAATTACTACAACCTTCATCTAAGTGATTCTTCACACAAAGTTGAAAAAACACTCCTATTAAGACTTGCTTTGTTAATTCCTGCCCATTTCCCTTTTCCTTCTTCCTATGAATAAAAGGCATAAAAATAAAGTTCAGCTACTTCTGCTGCATAAGTTAAACCTAAAATTCATTTAAAAGTACCATTAGTCTCCATCAACAACTTTTATATTCCAAGCACTCTGAAAAATTGCAATTTGATAAATCTCCTCCTTTTACTTCACACTCATTCACTTCATAACCTCACTAAAAGGGCATTAATTTATTGTTTGTCTTGGCTTTCTGTCTGGAAAGGAAGAAAACCAGGGTAATTTTGAACATGCAGTAACAACAGCAGTGAAGAAAAATGTTGACAAAAAGAGAAACAACTGCTGTAACAACAAGAAGGAAATATGAACAATACAAGTAAAAGAAAACCAAGGGGAAAAAAGGTCATAGAAAGAGCCCTTGAATTAGAAACAAGACACAAAAAGGACTGTGGATGAACATTATAGAGAGCTAAACTGACAGTATGTTTTCACAATTTTCCATCAGACACTAGTATAAGAGCTTTCATATCTGCAATCAAAAAACCAAATTGAATAAACAGTAATTAAGGTGCAACTTTGCTCCCAGTACCCAAAAAATTCTACTGAAGTAAATTATTATTATTCACATGAACACAAGAGACATGCTAATAACACTATGAAGCTCGAAATAAAATTTTAAGGTATTAGTAAAACAAAAAACAAACTGAATGTTTTGAGGTTTTTTCTGAAATATATACTTCAACTAAACCAGAGCATCTAAACAACAGTGCACCTTTTGAGATGACATTAAATCAAAGCAATATTATTCAGGGTACTTGCCACATAGAGCTGCTTCCACATTGTTCCCCAATCTCTTAGAGTTGTTGTCATTTCTGTAATAACAGAATCTTCTGTTGGAATAACCATTTCAAATTGTCTGTAACATGCAGAAGAACACATGATATTGCATGATATAGCATTACTAATCCCATTGCAGTCACTAATATATAGACTTCCTACTGCCAACAGTGATATCTGTCAACCTACAGGAGCACTCCTTCAGACATGACACTTATTATTTGTATATTTATTGAATCCCCATGGAAAAACCTGGGGTGAAAATAGTTTAATCCCCATGCAAAGTCTTGGCCCTAGTGAAGTCAAGGTGAGGGGGGTTTTTTTACTATGAGATAAGCATATCAAAAACAACTTAGATAGCAGAATAAATCCCATAGTTTCCAAAGGGATCTTGACACTTCAGCTTTTCATGCCTGGATTACTTTTTTCATGATATCTTGTCTCTCTTACTAAATTAACATAACAATGTGACAGCTCTTGGCAGTGATGTGCAGCAGGGAACATGGTCTGAATGGGAAACAAACTAACAAAGGAAATAGATTCAATAAAGATTGAACTCCACGCATGTACTGTGGTTGTGTCCACCACCAAAAATTATTCAGCCTTTAAACTTTATTTTATTGTGATGGCTTATAATTTTGCTTCACTGAACCTTCAGTTTTAGCCACAGCTTTAAAAGGAGAAAAAGATCCTAGAGCATGACAAACCACATGTGGCTGTAACTTCATAGTGGACAGCATGGAGTTTAACAGCAATGGGGGACATTTTCACCTGTGAGAATGAAACTTGTTTTAATATTATTACAGTCTTCATCATTATTTCTGCCCATCACGAATAATGGATCTTCAACACATTCATGCTCCCAAGAAAAAGGCACTTCCTGTTCAGGCATCTATCTATTATGAGAAATGTCCTTACCTAAACAGTTTTCAAAACTGTTTCGTACCAGTTCTCTACCAATAAATCCGAATAAAGGATTCAGTATGAACAACTAAAAATTGAAACGGTGAAAAAAACTGTTGAGCTAAGATCACTGAAAATTTTTTAAAATTTTAAATTTTTGAAAGTGATACCATTCATACCATCAAGTTAAATTTTACACAGAAAAAAAATAAATTTTAAAGTCAGACAACTTGAATTCCGAAACAAAATTTTCAAACTAATTTTAACCAATGACTCTGGTTTTTATCAATTCTTCTAAATGCCAAAAGACATCAGCTGTTGTCAAAAATAAATACTGGCTCTCCATCACCTTAAGAAAAGAAGTAAAGGAAAAAGTTTCTCTATTCATTGACAGGTTTAGCAAAATCTTTGGCCATTGAACTGATATATTATTTTACCCTTTTTTGTAAAATGGCAACTACTGCCCTCAAAGAAAATATCAATCTTAAGCAGTAGGTTAAAAAACAGCTTATGTACAGAATAATTTCTCCAAATTAAGGCAATGCCATTTTCAAGCTAAACTTAACATAATTGTTTCCTCTTTTCTCTAGACAATACAGAATGATATTCCCAGTGGTATTCCGTGTCTTTTCTGGATACAGCATTCCAATTTTATGACCATGCAGGAGCATCAGGTTAGCTAAAGACAACCACTACAAGTCCTCTGGCAGTAAGCTGAAGATATCATAAAATCATTATTTACTTTATAAGCAAAAGATTTTTGGTACCACTAACTGACCATGTTTAAATATTTGCAATCAGAATATTTCACACATACCCTTTGTTCTTAACACATGCATTCTTCAAGTGAATGTAGTTAGATGGAAATATGCCCTGAAAAATAAAAAAGTTTAGGTAAAAAAGGTCCCCTTACATGAGTTTGGCATTCCATTTAGTATCATTCAATATACAAATGCATGCTGAATTCAAAGTCCTCCAAATAATTAACAAGAAACATACACAAGGAAAGAATGCAATAAATACTCAGTATAGCTCTAACAGAAACTAAAATGCCATATCCAGTAGAGTTTAAATTCAACACTTCAGAAAATTAGAAGATAAACACATGTAGAACATGCAGAAGATTGTTTGAGAGCTCCCTTATGGCAATGGTTTTATTCATTATTCCCACCTTGATAAGAAACAGACCAGCTGTGGGGGATAATATCTTATCAACCACATCTTATAAAGAAGGATCTTCAGACGGGGATTTTTAAAAGTAAGCAGAATAAATTGACAATATTCAATAAAAATAAAGTCAAGTAAATAAAGAAAATCAAAATAGAGTCAAATTTGGTGGCTACTCTGCCTGCAGTGCAGAGGGAAGTTGTGGTAGATGCCTATCAAAGAGCCTGTGTCTGCCAGGAGCAGCCCTTTTCCAGATGTTTAAGGGCTCCCTGCCATTCTCTTGAACGCGCAGCATTGCTGCAACAGTCCCACCACTCTGACAGCACACTGACCTTCAAACCAGAGGGAGAAAACGAAGCAAGTCAGCTCCCAGCCTCTGGCTGGGAAGACAACACACTAAAGCTCATGCAGTGAGAGAAAACACATATATAGTCTCTCCATAACAGGCACAGCTGCATACAGCTTTCCTTTGTGATGATGGTGTCCCATTTTCTTTTCACACAGCCATGAGACCTTCAATAAAACCAAATGTACTATGTAGAGACAGCTACCCTATTAAATGCTCCTGCTCCTCTGTAAAGCAAAGCAGCTCAGCGGAGCTCCTCCCAAGGACAGCAGGACATAGAGCCTTGCAGGAGTACCACAGTGTGTCAGGGAACAGGATGGCTGCACACGCACCCTTCCTGCAGACCAGCTGCCAGACAACTCCTTCCAGCGTCAAAGCTGGCAGAAGAACAAGAGATGAATCCTGACAGAGCAATACCAATAACAAGGGGAGCTACAAGGTGCTCTTATAATTTTACTTTTGGAGAGCTTCCCTTCACAAATCCAATTCAGAAAACTGTTTGCATTCACACTAGGAAAACAGAGAATATATATCTCATCTCTTCACACATCAAGTCATGTTTAGAAAACCTATTCATAACTTCCATCACACATTTGACAGACCACAAAGAAAGACTGACAGCAAGCATGTGGTGAGAACTGCAACAAAAGACACAGAAGATGCAGTAACAAACCACAACTGCTCGTGTCTTGTAGATCAAACTGAAATATATATCAATGAGGTCAAAGTAGTAAACATCAAATTAGACTCTGTGGCTAAATTTATTGTTTGAATCGACCTTCCGTAAAAAGAAAGGAAATTTATATGACAGGCCTTGGCACAAAAGGCAAATGGCTTGATATGAGCCCCTAAAAAATTTCTGAGATTATTGTGTATGTGCCTTTTTTTTGCAGTTGAAGAATTTTGGAAATGAGGACAGAAATAGAAGAGCAAAGCTTTTAATACAGGTTAAAGCATTAACAGGTAATGTATGATCTTTCCCATGAAAAATGAAATCTGTACAATCCCAGGGGCAAGGCAACAGGAGAGGTTAAGAAAATAGAAAGACAAATAAAACAAATACAACACAGACACTAAAACGTAAATTCCAGTAACTTTTCATGTCTGAATGCTGAAGAGATAAATCAGTGAAGTCTGGTTTAGAATTCTATGCTACTATGGAAATCAAAGACTACACATCAAAAAAGACTAAAATGAACCATATATTTTACATGGTAACACATTTTTTATTCAATTGATACTCTGCATGTGGCTCCTATAAACTATCTGTCTCCACTGACTGCTCTAAATTATTTCATAGCATCAAGAAAAACAGGCACAGTTTAACCAACTTTTCCAACAGTGTTTACAATTTGTATTCTCAGTAGTCTTTTCCCTTCAACTTAGCTTCCTCTGAGTGGAAAATCCAAAACTCGGAAATGAAAGAAAATTCACCACAGCCCGAGAATTGTAAAGTGTTATTATCCTAATACATAGAAGCATTTCAGAAGGGTAACCCATGTCCAAAACTAATTAAAGTATTACCAATAATATACTTAAAACTAAGCTCTGGTTTTCTTTCAAGAGTAAATATCATACACTTACAAGCAGATTATTAACTTTTAAAAAGTAAATATACATTTTTTTGCTCAAGAATGCAAAACTGCATCTGACCTTTACCTTAACATTGGGGTTTTTTAAGGCAAATCCTCTGTACCATCCTGTGAAGAAAGCACAATTTGCTTTTTAAAGTGTGAAAATCATTTACATATATAAAACAGATTTCATCTTTCAATTTTGGACAGATATGACAATTCCACAGAGCTGTCAGACTATATTAATTTAAAAGATTTTCCATGCAGTGAAAGTTTTTCATTTAAACCAGTTCACATTTGGATGACTTCATTCACACAATTTCAGGAATTACTTTTTAACCCTCTACCTGTAAACGTTTCTAACTATGTAACCGAGGTAAATTCTGCATTGGACACCACACTGGTCAAAACAAAAATAGTTTTTCACTAACTCAAAACATTTACAAATCCTTTCTGGACTTTAGGCTCTATATCTATCAATCACAACACTATATAAAATGCATAATATACATGATTCAACAGAATAGATCCTATGCCTTCTAAAAGAACATTTCATACAAGGCTAACCATATATAATCCTGATACGATATTAAAAAACCAAAACCTAGATGATCCCAAATGATTAAAAAATTAATAAAAAATACTGTAAAATCAGTGTGTTGATTTTTATGTGTTAAGGAGGCAGATTATGGAAAGAAAATGCAACTTTATTTCTCTGACACTAGGAACAGACATTTGCTAAAATTATATTTGCATTCTCTAACGCAAAACAGAGATAGAAGAGAACGCTTGCACTGCTTTAAGACTTTAAGTTGTAACTTTGAATTAATTTGAAAATTTCTTGATGGCAGCTGGGTCTCCCTCAGAAATACCAAGAAAGCAGAGAGACTTCCTTTCTGTTATAACTCTTATCCTCTGTAAATGTTTATTAAACAGAGAGATTAAATAAAAATTATTGTACTGCAAATTAATTATTATGGAGATTAGAGTTCACCAGAACTGTGGGAAAAATTAGGAGGCCAAAATGTATTATATTATTGACTTCAAAAATGTGTTACTTCAGAAAATAAATTAATATTAGTGGGGTTCAAGCCATCAATACACAAAGCTTAATTATCACTGGAATCACCTGTGAACTCACCATCACATTTCTCTAATATTTGAACGGTGTCTCCAATCTCCAATGATAGGCCATGTGGGACTGTCCCTCGAAAACCAGCAATTACTGAAAAATACAATATGTTTCAATTATTCACAACATTAAATACAAATTATTATTCCTGTTGTTAACAAAATAGTGTATTACTGTGAGAAGTTGCATGTTAGAAGAAACTGGTTTACTGAAATGTATTAAACTGTGAAAAAACTTGAAAGAAAGAATCATTAAGCCACTTTTATGAGCAGAAAATTCAAAACACAGGACTCAGGAAGAAAACCTAAACACAGCCTTATACTACATGAATGGAAAGCTTGTACTGGAGAACACTAATAGCTAGATCATAAGTAGCCTGAAGGACAGAAAGTGTTTTATTCCAAATGCTTACACTAACACGCATCAGACCTCAGAATTCTGCAAGCTGAAAATGCCAATATGTGCCAATATTTTTTTTTGCCATCCATACCACTCACATGCCATGAAAAGAAAACCTTATTTCACATTTGCTTAATGGATGCTATAGACCCAGCATTCCATATAACCCCAAATGTGAGGAAATGGTTAGGGGGTGGAGACGACTAAAGAGCGTTGTTCTCTCCAATACATCAAGCGCACACTCAGTTTCACCAAAGCCATTGAAGGGAGGTCATGAGCTCAGGCTGGGACAAGAGCTACACCAAAATGGAGCTGGAGATAAAACATACAGAAACAAAACATCCACCAGAGCAGTGACGTTCCCAAACACTTACACTGACCAAATATTAAGTCTTATATTGCTAGTTCTAAAGCAATGGACAGCTATTTTTTGACTCAGAATCAAAACAGAATATCCAAAAAGCACACAAAGAGCTCACTCCTAAAAATGCTAAAAATCCATTAACACATTAGATAGCAATTCAGCTATTCAGTCCTGTTCTTACTGTATTTGAAATGCTGAATTAAAATATTGCCTAGTTCAGCCATGAGACCAAGCAATAGTGCTTTTGATTTTCTGTATTGTAACCTTCTTTCAGAGTTAAATTTTGAAGTGGAAGAGGAAAACAGCCTATCCACCAGGGCAAGATGCACAAAAAGACTTTGTAGCCTAATAGCAGTCTAACTACTGTCAAATAGTTACTCATCAAGAAAATAAACCCCCAATCTCATAGAGAAAAAAGAAATCCCACTAACTGAGAGGAATGACAAGACAACTTCACATATAAAAGTCAAAAGGATATTCACACATGCGAGGACACACATACACTCTTGCCTGCTGTTGGAGGTCTACCCCGCCACAAGCAGACACTACACTCAAACACAACATAACTTGTCATCCACCATCTGTGCCTGCCACATTGATCATCAAAGGCAGCAGGAGAGATTAGCTGTCAGCAACCACAGAAACTGAAAATTCATTTGTGAATTTTTGGAAGAAAGCTCCAGATTTTAAAAGTAAACCAACAGGATATAGTTTATGCTATGGGATGGCATGTTTTAAAATGCACAAAAAGTACATTTTTGCCAAATCCTTCTTCAGAATTTGAAGACTTCAAAACTGATTGTATTCATTCATCCCTTAACTCGTAAGAAAATCATCACTGTGCTTAACCCACAGTCTTTATCCCTTTGAAAAAATCCTGTGAGATTATATCCATGGACAGTCCCTCAAAGTTTGATACAACATGAGATCTGTATTTACAGTATTGAACCACCTCAAGAATGTGTATTGAATGAATCTCTATTCATCTTGGTGCTACTCCTACTCTTGAAGTTTTTTACACCAAACTGAATACTGTGAGATATGCAGCATGAAATAAAAAGCTACTTTGGTTCCACACCATGATCAAGTACTCAATTTTTAAACCAGCTTAGTAGCAAGACAGCATTAATACAGTGAGAAAGTTTGTCAAAGAGTTGAAAAAAACCAAGAATTCTTTGATTAATTCATTTACAAAGATCTGAAAACTAAAACAGTTTATTAACTAGGAAGAAATAAAAATAAAAAGTACAGTAATTTCACGAATACAAGCCGCACCAATTTGACCAAAATTTTGGTGGAAACCCGGAAGTGCGGCTAATATTCCGGGGCGGCTAATCTATTAACAAAATTCTAAAAGCTGCCAACACGGAAGTGAGAGCCCGCGGCAGCCCCAAGCCAAGCTGGAGCCCGGCCGGCCCCGGCAGAGGTGGGAAAGCCTGGCAGAGGCGGGGCCAGCAGTGTCGGGGGCGGGCGGCAGAGCCTGAGCCAGCAGGGCGGGGGAGCCCGGGAGAACGGGGGCTAGCAGTGCAGGGGAGCATGGCAGAAGCAGGAAGGCCGGCGGGTGGGGCTGCCTGGCAGCGGGGGAAGCCCAGCATAATCGGGGCCAGCAGCGTGGGGGAGCCCGGCGGTGCGGGGGCCTGCAGTGCCGGCCAGGGCGAGGAAACGCGGCGGCGGTGCAGACGGGAGGGGGCGGCCGGCGAGCCTGGTGGCGGCGGCGGCAGCCCTGCCGGCGGGGCGAGCGAAAGCGGCGCTCGCGAAAGCGCCGCCCGGCGAGCGAAAGCGCCGCCGCTCGCGAAAGCGCCGCCGCGAGCCGCGAAAGCGCCGCCGCGAGCCGCGAGCCGCGAGCCGCGAACCGCGAACCGCGAGCCGCGAGCCGCGAAAGCGCCGCCGCGAGCCGCGAGCCGCGAAAGCGCCGCCGCGAGCCGCGAGCCGCGAGCCGCGAAAGCGCCGCCGCGAGCCGCGAGCCGCGAGCCGCGAAAGCGCCGCCGCGAGCCGCGAGCCGCGAAAGCGCCGCCGCGAGCCGCGAGCCGCGAGCCGCGAAAGCGCCGCCGCGAGCCGCGAACCGCGAGCCGCGAAAGCGCCGCCGCGAGCCGCGAGCCGCGAGCCGCGAACCGCGAACCGCGAGCCGCGAGCCGCGAAAGCGCCGCCGCGAGCCGCGAGCCGCGAGCCGCGAAAGCGCCGCCGCGAGCCGCGAGCCGCGAGAGCGCCGCCGCGAGCCGCGAGCCGCGAGCCGCGAAAGCGCCGCCGCGAGCCGCGAACCGCGAGCCGCGAAAGCGCCGCCGCGAGCCGCGAGCCGCGAAAGCGCCGCGGGGCGGGCGCGGCGCGGGGCGGGCGCGGCGCTCACGAGGCGCAGCGCGGGGCGAGCGAAAGCGGCAGCGGGGCGGACGGCGAGCCCGGCGGCGGCAGCCCTGCCAGCCGGGCGAGCGAACGCGGCAGCGGGGCGGTGCTGACGGGAGAGGGGGGCAAGCGAGCCCGGCGGCGGCGGCAGCACCACCCGGCCAGCCCCGCCGAGCCGTCGCGCTGAGCTGGGCCACCCGGCCCCGTCGGCAACCATGAGCGGGCCGAGCCTGCCTGGCCCCGCCCCGAGCCAGTAAAGCCCGCTATGCCGCGATCCTGTTACTAATTGGCCAATTTGTGAAAGCTGCGCACGGATTCTCGCTATGAACGAAAGTGCGGCTAATATTCGGGGTGCGGCTTATCTATTGACAAAGACAGCAACATTGTCGAGGCACCGGGGGTGCGGCTTATAATCCGTGCGGCTTGTATTCGTGAAACTACTGTACACTCCCTGAATATCAATGCAATGTACATCTAAATTCTGCTGTGTCACTGGAATGACAGAAGTCACTCTGGTCAACTTTCTAGCTTGAAAGTAGTAAAATTTAAATATGAAGCCTGCCAAAATAGCATCTACAGCAACCGAAGTAAAATGAAGGAATTAACTGAAGAAGTGTGCAAAACCAAACCAAATCTTCATCCATTATTACAGTTATGAGATGTCTTATTTTTAAACTCCATGAAATAAAAAAAAAGGACATTAATTTTCTCCTTAAGAGCTAATATATCCTGACACATTGTTGCAATTTGACTTTTCTGTGACATCCAGTTTTTATTACTAAGTTACTAGAGTTGTTAGAGATATTTTTCTCCTTCTCTTATCTTTTTTTTTTATTTTTATTTTTTTAAAGAGATTTAAAAAAAAACTTTCAGGACAAAAAGAGATTGAAATCTGACAGTGTCGAAAATAGCTAGAAATCATTTTAGAGTATGTATAGAAGAACAAAATTATACCTTGAAATATCTTCTAGAAGGATGGCCTGCAGAGTACCAGAAAAAGAAAGAAAGAAACGAGGGCATCATTTTTACCTCTAAGCACATTCACCTGATACACTTGAAAAACTCTCCCTGGATTCTCGTGGAGTGAGGTCAGCCTCAAAACAGGTAGCTGGTGGTGTTCAGCAGTGTCAAAGTGAAACAAAGAACATTGCAGAGCAGCAGAGGATTTAATGAAAATCACAGGAACCCAGAGATAAAATTACCTCACAAATGTTTACTCAGCTAATTTTGAAATATTCAAATCATGCCACGGAATTGGCATTGAGACAGAATGTGGCCATCATAACAACTGCTACAACTGGGAACAGCAGATGAGGGCCAAAGTACTCAACAACTTTTTTGCGTCGGACTTCAATGGCAACCTCTCTTCCCACACTCCTGGAGTGGATAGGCAGCAGGATAGGGACTGGGAGAGCAAAGTCCTTCACTGTAAATATCAGGTTCATAACCACCTGAGAAACCTGAATGTACCTGAGTCAACGGGGACCTGATGAGATACATCCCAGAATCCTGAGGGAATTGACTGATGCAGTAAGACTATTTACAAGGGCATGTAGCAACAGGACAGTGGGGAATGGCTTCAAACTGAAGGAGGATGGGTTTAGTTTACATAATAGAAAAACATTTTTCACTCTGAGGTTGGTGAGGCACTGGAAAATGTTGTCCAGAGAAGTTGTGGATGTGGATTCCTGTGAACACTTAAGGTTTGGGAGCTCTGAGCAGCTTGGTCCAGTGAGAGTGTCCCTGTCCACAGGAGGGGGGTTGAAACAAGATGGTTTTTAAGGTCCCTTCCAATTTTTCAATGATTTTGCAGATTCTGTAGAACTCTATAGAATCTATAGAGTCGTCTATTCCATGATGAATGTCTTTTTAGTTTCTCTGCGCTGCATATACATAAGTCAACTACAGGGAGAATAAAAATAAAGGCATGGAAGGAAGTAGATGCTGTTTCATCAGAGAAGATCCCAGGGTTCAGCTAGGACACAAGGTTCTTAAGAAAGCTGTAATACAAATTTCATCTACTAAATGTCTCAGTTTTCTCCAGTGGTCACATTGCTCTGCAAAAGCAGATGTTCCTTAATTCTTTTTTCTAGTAGCAGTAAGTATATAATTAATCACTCTGCAATGACCATGCCTTATGGTGTTCTCAACCTATCTTAAGAGCAGTACATATTTATCATACTCACAGAACTGGACTTTTTTTATATACAACATTCACTGTCCCATATGCACCATTTATGACCCATTCTAATAATTCTAACAGCAATAGCTATTATGACTGTCACTTTCTCTCTCTTCCATTGCAACTGTATACCAGAAACCTTGAAAAGGAAGATGGGCAGGAGAAGAAAAATCTACTCTGAATACAGATCATTTACCAATACGTGCAGTCTTTGCAGATGGACTATCACATGCATGTCCCCAGGAAGCTATGCATCAAAACCACATCTAGATATATTTTTTGTCATTGTAGTAGCTGAAGGTCATACAAATGTCCTTTTCAAGCACAGCAACAGTGACTGATGTCCTGTTCAATCACCTCCTGGCCACAAGAGAAATATGGAACTCTACAATAAAAGTTTGTAGCAGGATATGTCCTCAGAAATATTTCAGAAACTGAGTTCAAATACTGAAGCCAGCTGGCTTTATTAAATAATTTCTGGCTGCCAAAGAGTGCTCAGAGGATAAGAGAGCAAGACAACACAGGATACAAAAACCTAATCTATAGAGAAAGTGAAATCATATGGTGAGAACTATAGTGAAACACAATATTAAAGCAACATCAGTTTTGGTTTGCTTTGCTTTGCTCTCAAGTTCACTTCCCAAAAGAAAATTCATCTTTGTGTTTTCATTCAAAATCTCTGCTTGGATGTGCTCACTGTTGGACAGTTTTACATATGAAAGTGCCTGGTGTCTAAAAAGATCCATCCAAGTCCAACATCTTAATTAAAGCCTAAAATAAGTGGGGGGTTTTGGCGCATGTTCTGCTCATCTAAAGTACTGATAGTATTGCTGTTCTAAAAACCAAAACAAGATGTTTTTCTGCTTGCAGCTAGTGTATACAAGCCTTACCACCAAGTTAGCATTATAAAGAGGATTTGAGATAGAGCAAGCTGGTTTCATGGCTGGCTTGACTTTATTTTCACAAGATGAAAATGTCTCCCCACAAAGGGTGTGACATGACATGGTGCTTAAGATGTCCTCATTACAAGTTAGAATTAAGTTCAACACCACTAAAGGAGACACACACATTCAGTTCTGGGCTGTGTGGCAGGACATACACCCCCATACATAAAGGGATGAAAAGAAGTAATATCTACAGCAACTATTCGATGCTCAAAAACGAGCACTTGAATGACAAAAGCATACTTGGGTTTCACATAATAAAAAACAGTCCTTCAACTGAAGAGAGAAGAGTGGGGAAAGTGAGGTAGAAGAAGATAAATTACTTTAATAATTAATTACTGCTTGGTCATATTCGGCATGCAAAATACTTGAGTAAAAAATAGACTAGTTCAATGCCCTAAGTCAAGATGCCCCAATTAGGAGAGGGGGCATATAAAGCACACAGAAACATGGTAAGTACACACTAGATGATCAGAGTTGAAGGGTGGGAACACTGTGTCAGAGGGACTGGCTTTGACAGGGAACAAGATGCTCTCATAGAAAAGGAATTGATTAGCTGGCAACAGGGGTGGTTGGCCCACTTCAAAGTTTAGCTTGAGGTTATATTCTTAAAATTTTTATGCCTGAAATAACTGGAGATCTGCATATAAGAACTAATGAGGCAGACACTGTTGTTCTTTTCCTCCTAACAGATGGCCAGAAGCTATTATTGATTCCAGATATTATCTGCTATAATTGAAATCAGGTCCTCTTTGTAGCAAAAGTAAATTTTAAAGTTTTTATTCTGGAGTTAAAAGTGCCATTCTCTTAAGAGACTGAGACTTTGAGAAGCGACTATTTCAAGAGATTTTGGTTTTATTCAACAATTTAAAAAAAAAAGAAAAAAAGCTGTAACAAATTAAAATTGGGATGTTTCTAACATTTTGAAGTTAATATATTGGTTAAAACAGTCATTAATATTGTATTTTGACCTGATGATGGAATACTGAAATTGCTTTTAAGTAGGTTCTTAGTTGACGAGTAATGACATGTATATATTACCTTTGAGGAAGGTTCTGATTCAGTGGTCTTTTTGTAGAAATATAAAAACTATCCTTTGATATGGCCTTATGCATAGTAAAAGCAACAGACATCTGGCACTGTGAACAGCTGCAGAAAGTGCAACATCATCTTCTCGACAGTCATTATTAAAAAATAATAAAATTCTGTTAGCAACTCTCCCAAGCATACCATTTGTAAGTTCACATCTGAAGTTACTGAGCACTGGCAAGCAATGCAAGCATCCAGAAGCACAACTCAGCATTTTGTGGTACAGGGATCTCCTGAGCCAGACATGGTATTTGTGTTTAACAACCATTTTTCTTCTATTAATTTTCCTAAGATTTATATGCATCTTAATACAAGTGTCCACAAATTCACAGTAAGATTCCCAGATTAAGTATGCTCATACAACAAAAAAAAGTCTTCCCTTCATTTCACAGTGCAATTTCTTGTGCCCTTGCTCTTGTGGGAAAGTTTGAACAAGAAACCTCTTGTCACCCTCTCTGCAGTACTTTTTGCAGGATGAAGCCTTTTCTCCTGAAAAGAAGCTGAAGAACCTTTTCAGGTTTCTCAGTAGCAAGGATTACTAGCAGCAGAAGCACATGGAGGCATGCAGCATTGCTAATGCAAAATGGCCAGAGCCGACTGTAAAAGGCCATCACGTGCCCTGTGCTTTGGCCACATATGAATTGATCTGGATGGAGTGCAACGACCGCACAGCTCCATGCTCGTGCTTCTAATACACGAGTTAATTTGGGCATCTGTTCATAATGCATTGTGCCACCTACAGCCACCCCAGGAGGCTTGCTGCAAACCAGCAACAAGCTAATGAAGACGGCGATAGAAAAGAGAGAGGGAGCAGGGCGGGGAATCGATTTAATCTGCTTTCAATAAACACAATATATACAAACGTTAGTTCCAATAACAGAAGTGATCCTTAAATCTCTTGCAGATTACCGAGGATTTCAAATTTGTATTGAAATAAAAGAATGTGAGTTCTGTTGCCTGTGTACGCCACAACTAAAAGGATCAAATGCATAGTTCAGATAAAGATAGTTCAGTGTGACTTTCGAATAGCTCAAGTGCTGCTCACATGCAGCAGTTTTCTTAAGAGATGAGAACTTGAATGGAACTTTACTAACATGGATATTTACTGAACAGTCATTCATGAAAATATGTCAAGGCACATCAAAAATACTCAAAAAACTTTGCATCAATGTCAATACATTGAAGATATTGTATAAAGCAGAACAGATATAGAAAACTAGTCTTCAGTTGCCTGTAAAACAAAAATCTGGGATTCCTTCTGCTGATAGCACTGCCTACCTGTACAGATAAAGCAAATGCCAAGTCTGAAATACACAAAGGACATGAAGCTGCAGCAGCTCATATTCCCTCCTGTGCCTGGCTCAACATTTGAATTCAGCAAGGTAATCACTTTCAAATCCCTGATTACAATGCTGCCAAAAACCATAGGACATTTCTAACACAGATAATCAGTTTAGTGTGAATGTCTGAATGCTTGTCAAGCTCTCTTCATCCTGCATCTCAGCTACAGGCAGGCACGTTATAATCTCTTTGATGACAGCTTGATTGGTTCTCCCAATATCTGCAAACAACTTGGTTAACTCTTTGCTTTGGCTACCTTATTTTAATACATTATATTAATATAAGTATAATTATATATGCCTTATATATACCTCTATATATTAAAATAGAGCACTAAAAGTTACAAGAGATGATGATATCTATTTGCTGTTGAGAATGGCTGCCCACCTAGAACACCAAAACTGGAATAATTCAGCATGCACCACCAGTCTCCCTGTCCTTGCAGGTATGAGATTTCATTAATTGTTTTCTTTCTTCTATCAAATATCTAGCTAAGCCCTTTATATTCCTTGAAATCCTGGTTGATATTCTGTTTATGTCTACATCTTGTCTCTTCTAAGAGCATTTTCTTGATATGCATTAGTTCTGGAATGAAGAATTCCAGTAAAAGTAAAAAGAAAAAACAAGAAGGTCTTTACAAGTCCAAAAAATCTAGTACAACTTAAGAGTTTATGAATAAATGACACAATTCTTCCCATGAATTTGCCCAGAAATGTCCTCTACTGAGAAGGAATGTGAATGTAAAACCCACCAGACACTTCATGGAAGAAGACAAGGTGGACTCTGTACAAACAGGTGTAGTCTTCATGCATTTATTCAAATTATGATAAAGGAACGAGTCTGCAGCCAGTTCAACTGGTTAGTCTCACTTTATTTCTTTACTGTAGAGCTAGAGATGCAGTATCAATGCATTAATACTGCAATTAAACAGGAATGATTAAATGTGAAGTTTCTTTTATTACTAGGAAACAGCAACAACTTAAAAATCCAGCTAGTAGAAAGAAGTAAGTGAAAAAAGCAGGTTATGCTCAGATGACATTACCTGTAAGAACAACCTCTTCTAGCTAAAAATGACAATGACTTTTATTAAGAATAAGTACAGTAAATTCACGAATACAAGCCGCACTGAGTATAAGCCGCATCTCTGGGTGTTGGCAAATATTTCGGTTTTCGTCCATAAATAAGCCGCACCCGAATATAAACCGCTCTGTCGTTCGCAGTGAGGACCCGCGTGCAATTAGTAACAGAACCGCGGCAGGGCGGGGTTTACTGGCTGAGCTAAGGCTGTGCAGGCTCGGCCCGCTAGGGGCCGCTGACGGGGCCAGGTGGCCCACCCCGGTGCTGTCGCTCGGGGCCGGCCGCCGTTGCCACTGGGCTCGGTCACCCCGGGTCGGCGCTGCCCCGCGGTGGCAGGCAGGGACGGAGCTTCCCCCGCTCCTACGGCAGCGGCAGAGGGCGGGGACGGAGCTTTCCCGCGCCCGTGGCGCCAGCGGCGGGCGCGGACAAAGCACCCCGCCTCCTCCCCGGGCCGCGGCAATGGCTGTGCGGGGCTCCCGTCAGCTCCCCGATCCATGGCAATGGCGGCGCGCACTTCCCCCCACCTCCTCGGGCTGCGGCAATGGTGGCACGCCCCCCCACCCCTCCTCCCCTGGGTTGCGGCAGAGGAGGGAAGAAGAGAGCTCTCCCGCCTCTCTCCCCGCCCCCCGTGCTGCCTGCAGGGAGCCAGGGCAACACGGTAACACTGTAACAATTGCGAAATGCCGGCTTTTACTGGCAGGTGCTTGGCTCGGCACTCTGGCTGGCACGTCTGGGGTTGCAAATGTCAGAAAATTATTCACATATTAGCCGCCCCCGACTATTAGCCGCACTTCCGGGTTTCCACCAAAATTTTTGTCAAATTGCTGCGGCTTGTATTCGTGAAATTACTGTATTTCCAAAGTTCTAGTAATTTCTATACTTTGTAAAGGATTTACCTTAGTTATTGACATCATGTTCAAAGAAAAGAGTTACAGCTATTTACTTAGAAAACTATTTGTTTCATCATAGCCTCTGGGGAAACAAAGTTTCTGAGCAAAATCAAATAAATCAGCAAATAAACCAGGGGTTTTCTAACTTCCCGTAAGTGTCAGGTGTGATAAAGAAGGGAGGATGAGAGAATATAGCCACAAGCTGTATCAGAGAAGGTTCAGGTTAGAATTCAAGAGGAATTTCTTCACGGAGAGGGTTGTTAATTGTTGAAAAAGACTGCCCAGGGACTGGTGCAGTCACCATCCCTAGAGGTATCCAAGACACTGGTGGACATGGCACTTAGTGCTCTGCTTTAGTTTACAGGGGGCTGATTGATCAAAGGTTGGACTCAATAATCTTAGACATCTTTTCCAACCTAAATGATTCTATGATTTTGTGATGCATCCACAGTACAGCTGCATCATCTGGGGTCTACCAAAGCCAACAAAGCTGAAAATGCAGATCTCATAGCAACTCTTCTGCACATTTTGTACTTCATTAAAGCTCACCAAAACCTCCAAAAACTTAAGAGACACAAAGTTCTACATTGCTTCAAATACGGATCTATGGTGTAATTTTGTATCTGCCAGAGGGTTTGCTGGCTACATATCATAGCCCCATAAAGCCAGCAGAAACTCAAGTAGAAAATTAAAGCCTCACATGATCATGAACACAGGAGTTATCTTCCAGAAAACAGTTAAATTTTTCCAGAATAATAGGATGACAATTATTTCAAAGAAGGCCTTGAATACAAGAGCCTGTGCTTACAACTGAATGCTTAATAATAATGTCAGAACAGTGGGTATGGTCCAAAGTCTAACAACCACACATTTCCCTATTCTCCTCTTTCCTCCCCAAAACATTATAAAACAACATGCTTCTCTGACATAATTTTGGAGCCCTGAAAAAAATTTTAGTAGCACCATGCAAACTCAAGCTCAAAAGAGGTGTAATCTCATGGACTGCAAAAAAAACCCCAAAAAACCCCCAAGAGAACCACCCTGCAAGCTGCAAGAATTGCTCTTCACCACCTATGAGAGGCACCCAGGAGGAAGAGGGGTAGACAACAGTGCAGTAGCACAAAAACTCCATCCGCTTGGTATCAAAGACTTTGGTAAATGAGACTGATGAGACTGGCTTTCCCCTAAAATGGCACTGTTTGTTCCCACTCAAGAAATAAATAGCATTCATGGAAGCCAAGAAAAGGAGAGCATAAATTTTCTTCACTAATACGAGAGACCTTTTCTTTCACAACAAACTCAGGTCTGTCAATTGACCATAGGGATGAAACATTTTTTATGCATTGTATGCTGTCTTGTATTTCCTTTGGAAGGGCAGGGTTTAATTCTTTATTTGACCTGCCATCAGTGGAAGACAATTTAACAACCCCAAACAAACACACTAGAAAACTCAAACACAAATAAAACCAAACAAAAAACATATCAAATATTCAACACATCCTGCAATTTTCAATGGCATTGCTTTTCAGCTTGTCTTATATGGTATTCCAGATGAGTTTCAGTCTCCTGCTAAGCTGCATTTCTCTGATATTCAACCATATTATAAATGTGTGTTAAGTACTTTCTTTTCACCAATAAGACTTCTGTTTAATTTAACTTTAGCCTTCATGCAATGTTCTCTATAGCATTTTATAACTAAATAAATCATTCTCCTTTTGTAAGCTATGAGCCTTAAACATGTTGCTACTTACTTGATAATATTTTAAAATATCTTTTTTTTGCTGCACTTCAAAAATTATTGCAATATGGTATTTTTCAAAATCGAAACAAGAACCTTATCAACTTACCAACACAATAAGCAAATTTTGCAATTTGGCTAACACAAAAAATAAACTCTAATTGTGGGCATTCTGTAACCTGTCCCACAGATCAGCCAATTCTCTATAGATAAAAGTATCATAAAATCTCCTTAAAGAAAGAAAAATTTGGCAAGGTGTGGAATTAAGTGCAACTAAGGAAGACGATTACAAAAAATCACAAATACCCTGCATATGCTTTTTTTAACCTAAATGAGGCAGAACTTTCTTGATCTAGGGTAATTGAGAGGCATTTCAAATACACTAGAATACAGCTAGAAGGACTAGTAAAGCAAAACTACTTCCTCCTGTGAAAATCCTCAGAAGACAGCTGAATGCAAGTTTAAACATCTCACTCTGGCTTTAAGCTGGTTTATTAGGTTTAATGTTTGGAAATAACCACTGCACTCAACTGATTTCAACCGTTGAGCCAGCAGAATTCAGTGTATTTAGCCCTGCAGGGTTTCATCACTAATCCATAATCTCTATAAAGTTAAAACTTCAAGGATATTTAAAGAAATCCTACAATTATTTTAAAATGTGTGACCAAATAGAAATGTAACAAGTGCATATACTTTTTCCCTACTCAAAACTCTAAAAGACCTGCCTGGGTATATAATTTTAGCAGTGCTTCTGTGGTACAGTGCACTTTCAAAAATCCAAGTGTAGGTTCTTCTTGAAATGTCAGCAGCCTCACTTTCTACTCATGCTTGCTCAAGAAGAGTGCTACTCCAAAATTGAGGGTGAAGAGAGTTTAGTCCAGTTGGTAACTTTTTATAAACACATAAAAGAACATGAAAAAACTGTGTCTGAAAAATATATGCAACCAATTAGGATAATGAAGATTGCTGACACGAGGGCAATTCAGTTTGATGTGATGGGGAAGGAAGTGTATGAGGCAACAGTACTCTTTAAACATTTATATTACAATTCATTGATTCACCTGAACTTTTTTTTTTTTGTAAGAGTATTTCAAGAGACAAGATAGTTCTTTTGGTTTTTAACACCTTGGAAGAGTCACTAAAATACCTGCCACTGTAACAATTCTCTTCTCACTCTACATTTGGTACAGAAGCCTAGGAATACATTCAGATACCATAGGTGCAGAAAAACACGAAAAACAATGATGTTGTTCCAAGAAATTAGTACTGTGAGACACACACTATGATCTGGCTCCATAAAATACTTCCTGAGTGAAACTAATCATGGTTTTGGCAAGCAGCTGGGCAGTGCCAGGCAAAACAGACACAAGGACTTGTCTTTAAGTATTAAGGCATTTTTCAACCTTTCTCCAGTTGAAAGAACATACAGGACTCTTTCCTGAAACTTAAAAACAAAAATTCTCTTTTGTACCTAAAAAAAAAAATCGGCAGAGACAGGTAAAAAGACTTTTGTGTAAATATAGTGTCTGCCAGCAGGTTAGGAACAAGGCTGAAATAAGCTAGCACAAATTAAAGAGATTTGCAATCTATCCACTTGGCCACTGTCCACGCCATTAAACCAGATACCACGTGCTCGTTTTGCACTGACTCAAGCTACAAAACTCACAGAATTAAAGAAAAAGACACTGCCAAAATTCACTTGAATGCGGCATGGACAAGGCAGAGAATGAAAGGAAATGAAAAGTCAAGGCAATACCTTCAGCAAGAAGTGCAGAGCTTCCTCCCAAGGACGGGCCATTCCCAGGGAGGGGCAGAAAACAAACTGCAACTCCAGGGCTACGCTTGGCCACAGTGCCACAGAGAGCCATCACATCTCATCATATCACACACACCTGATGGAATTAGTACACTGATTTAAAATCATTAATTTTCTTCAATACTGTGGAGTTTTTCCCTACAATCAATAGCCACCAAATAGAATAACACAGACCTTGTGGGATTTATCCAGAAGCTAAAGTAAGGAAAAGACAAAACTGTATTTTTCGTCCATGCTTGAAAAGACCTTCTAAAACAAGAATATGAGACTCATGCAGACATTAGTGTCTTCATTCAGCTTGATAGTTTTTCAGTGTCTGTACCCCTCCAAGCAGTTTCTGATCTCAACTTGAGCTTCAGTAGCAAAACACAGGTGTTGAACATTAATAAATTAGACAAACAGTACACAAGGTTGTTTTTAAAAGTGAGTGAAACAAGCCCTTAGGACTTACAAGATGAACATTATGTGGCATGTCTACTACACAGAGATTTCTTCTTTTTAAAGAAAAGACTTTCAAAGGCACTGAAAAAAAAATCAGTTGCTGAGAGGGAAACCAAATGGTGAAACTAAAGATGGTTAAGCACAAACACTTAAAAACAGTAACTTTCCTTAGTCATGGCTGACTAAGAACTGACTAGAACTGCATTATTCTCTTCCCCTCTCTCAAAAACCTTTTGCCCAAGAACTCTGAATTTAACTAGCCAAGAGATATATATAGTCAAATATATATGAACTTGTACACCCAAATGTGCACAAGTCCATGGGACCCAAGGACATTCATCTGTGGATCCTGATTTTAAGGTCCATTCCAACCCTTAACATTCTGTGATTCTCTGAAATATTGAATCCCTGGAGCACTATACATGAACAAACACTGTTTTGGATTTGATTCAGCAGTTGGTTTAGGTCCACATCATAATCCCACTCACTAATTAAAACAATCACAGGTGTGTAAATAACAACACACCTAGCCTGTAATGGGCTTGCTTTTGTTAACAGCAAATTGAAGGGGCCAAATCAAAGAAAAATGTTATTTTTCTTCACAGAAAAAAAGGAGGAGTAAAAAGACCAGGAAAGGATTTGCAGCACAACACACAGTTAAATTTGAGGAGGAAAAGGAAAGTAAGAGGCACATCAAGGCTTGCAACTTGCTTTTAACTTCCTTAAACAATTTCAACTCACTTATTAAATAAAAGCTATTTATTAACTCTAAAATTACTATCCAAATTAAAAGGAATCCCTTTTCCACTTCACTAGGATTGCTTGAAAGGTCAGCCAGCAATCACTGCTGGGCTCGGACTGAAATTCATTATTTCCAGCCAACAGTGATGCTAATGGCTATGATAATTACAGTCATTGGTGGTTTGGTTACTTGTTGTGCCAGAAAGAGATACCACTATGTGACCAACATAATCCTACCTAATCCTTGAAGGCTTGCATGTAAACCACAGAGGTGTCACAGAAAGGAAATTATATATGAGCAAAATCAGTGAAGTGTTATGACTTTTCATACTTGTTTTCTAAAATGCATGGAAATTAGATGATTGTTGTAACCCAATACCCTAATGCTTTAGGAATGGTATGTCCCTTTAACCCTGTAACCCCTACAAGACCAATGGACTGACCCCTGCGATGGGATTGGCCTGAAGCCAAGGCTGACCCCTCCCCTTTCCTGACCCATAGAAAACCCTGAGCCCACGTGGACTCGCTCTCTTTATCCCCATCTCTCGCTCTGACCACATGGAAGCCTAAGAATAAAGCAGAATACCAACCCTGGGAGATAGAGCCTCTAATGTCTTACTGTTCTACATGAAACAGCACCCCAGGTCAGCTCTGCAAGGTATTTGGGGACCAGGCCTAGGGTGTTATTTCAGTTGCCGCCCGGAACGTGGTGCTTTTTAAATTAAAACCCACGTGAGAGGCTGTGACCCTTAGAAGGGTTAGGAAGCCGACGGGAAGTCAACTACCCTGTGGGCGAAACTTGCTTTCTAGCAGGTCTAGCTTAAGGGGACGAAACCGGTAAACCTTCCAGCCCAAGGGAGGTCGGTTTTCCGGAGCAGATTACAAAGTACAGTTCTTCAGCTCCTCGGTACTTCGCACAGAGTGGTAAGTATAAATTTTCCTCCGTGGGGAGGGGGTTTTGAGGTGCTTTCTCTGTAAAATCGAGGTGCGGGGGGCTGGGCTGCGCAGCGTCCTCCCTGGGGGTTTTGGAGCTGTGTGCAGCCGGAGACGCTGGTGGGGGTAGCAAGGCCGCCTTGAAACAGTTTCTGCCGTGTGTACAGTATCACGCCAGACAGCTGATTTCAAAGAGAGGCGCGCTTTTGCTGCAGCCTGTGATTCTCTGTGGGGGGGGTGCCAGCCTGGCCGGCAGCTAGTAACCTTCTCTACTGTGTTTTAACAGTGCTTTGTAGTGAGATATTAGAGTAAATTGCTGTGAAAAATATGGGTACACAGCAATCTACTTTGCAACAGAGCGTGGCTTCACAAATTAGAGAACTTTTAAAAATTGCAAATGTGATTATTACTAACAGAGAACTACATAGGTTTGCTAGGTGGCTGTCTGTAGAGAGATCTGATCTTAATTTGGCAGATATGAATTCGGTTTTCTTTTGGAATGAAATTGGAGATTTATTAACTTTAAAAGTCGAAAATGGAGATAAAAAAGCCTTAATGTTCATCCCAATATTTTTGCAAATTAGAAAACTGTTACTTCAAACAGGAAATAACAGGCAGCCACGGCAAACTGCTTCAGAGTCAACCAGTTCTTGTATCTGTCCCTCTACATGTGTTATCCCCTCTTCACCTAAGAAATCTGACTCCTCTGTCTCTCTAACTCATGCTGACACCCACGTGTCTTTTACTACTGAGGCTGAAAGCAGACCCCAAAATGGCTCCAGCCACATGGCATTAAACTCTTCTTCTTCCCATAATACTCCTTCTCCCTTGATAACACCCTCAGACCTCTCTCCAAACTCATCCTGGCCCCTGAGTATTCAGGGCAATTCTCACTCTATTCAGGTTTCGCCATCCCTTCCCCCAAGCTATCAGGCTAGCACAGATGGGGGTGGGGGTGGGTGTGGAGAAACTGGTTCTACAGGTTTTACACAACCTCCTTCTGAGATAACGGCCTCGGCACCGCCCATCGCTCAGGACACTGTCCCGGTGGAGGCACATAATCAACAGATAACACAGCCCAGAATACAGCCCATCCCATCTGTGGCTCCTGTCATTTATACGGGTAGGAGAAATGGCAGGAGAACATATCAGCCACTACCATACCAAGATAAAAAGGAAATTTGTAAGATTCAAAGAGAATTTGGCAGACACAGTGAAATGTTTAAAGGATTTTTAAGAGCAACATTTAGTTCTAATGAGATGGTACCTAATGATATTAAGGATTTATTCAGATGTTTACTTTCAGCTTCTGAATTTGATTTGTGGGAAAGTATTTGGAAAAGATCTTTAAGAGTACTTTTGCAGGAACTACAACAAAGCCCAGAAAGTGCAAAAGATGAGGATGATAATGATATTACACAGGAACACCTAACAGGAGAAGGAGAGTACCAAAGCCCTGATAAACAGGCACGTTTATTAACTAAATTTGTTTTGGATAAGATCTCTCTAGCAGCAGAAAAAGCTTTCCATCAATTACCTACTACTGAAGTTACAGGTAGTTATGTTAATATTAAACAGTTTCCTTCAGAAAGTTTCTTGCAGTTTCTGGATCGCCTCCGTGCACAGGTGGAGAGACAAGTCTCGGACCCAAAGGTGCAGGCAGAGCTACTGAAGGAGATGGCTCAGAAAAACGCTAATGAATCATGTCGCAGGGTCATACTTAGTCTTCCCCTCGACCCACCACCTAGCTTAGCACAGATGATAGAAGCCTGCACCAGAAAAGCAGAACTGTTCAGTGCACCAGAGAGGAATCCAGGACCAGCACACTCACGATCTGCAGCAGCGATGACACCAGGACCAAGGAAGCAACCGGTACCACCACAGCAGCTGCAGCACATCACCTGCTTCCAGTGCAAGAAAACAGGACACTATGCAAGGGATTGCCCACACAGCCAGAAACAGAAGAAAACCAACAGACAAAAAAACTAGGTGTACAGCGCGTGCCCGCCATAAATACCATAACGCGCAAAGATATAAATACTGCGGGTTCCACACGGGAAAAAACCTCTCCCTTTAAAACTAAGGGGGAGGACGGGACAAATGGTGTGGGGATTAATGATAGCATTAATGTTAAACATTCAATTGGCAAGGGTTGGACGCCTTTTGGTCGTCTCAATCTTAAGACCACTAAAGGTGTTTGTTTTATGTCAACAGAGTGGACAGCAATTACAGTGGATCTGTCTAGCACTTCACTGGACCTGACGCTGTTGCATTTGGAACTGCGCTGTGAGTATTTAGTTATGGGGGACACAGCACACACACCCTTGGAGATGGAATTACTTCCATTATCCAAGAAGGAAAATGTCTCAGGTTTCGTTCTCTTAGCACGCTGCTCACAACCACCTTATTACCTGAATGAGGGGCAAATCCTCGCCCAGGCCATCCCTGTTCCAAAGGAAATCACAGCAGAAGGAAAATCACCTGAAGTCTATTGGGCAGAGGTGGTGGGTGAGGAAAAACCCTCTGTGGCATGCAATCTGACCCATGGTTCAGACCATCTCCATGTGGAGGGGGTGCTAGACACAGGGGCAGATGTGACGATCATACCCGAAAGGATGTGGCCGTCACAATGGGAATTGCAACCCGTGGCAGGCAAAATCCAAGGTATAGGGGGAATCAAATTGGCAAAAATATCAAAAAGCATCGTGCAAATTGAGGGGCCGGATGGAAAAATAGCTAGTGTCCGTCCGTTTGTTACAGACTATAAGTGCCCCCTGTGGGGAAGAGATACCATGTCTCAGTGGGGAATGAAAATGGTAATTCCTAAAAGTTCTCAGGATTTTTAAAGACGGCCACTGAGGAGCGCCCTGCCCACAAATTGACATGGTTAGATGATTCTCCAATCTGGACAGCTCAGTGGTCGATGAGTAAAGAAAAACTTAAGGCGCTGGAGGAGCTTGTAGCAGAACAATTGGCAAAAGGACACATAGAAGAAACTACAAGTCCTTGGAATTCCCCGGTATTTGTAATTAAGAAACCAGGGAAAGACAAATGGAGATTGTTACATGATCTCCGGGAAATAAACAAAATTATAGCAGACATGGGATCACTTCAACCAGGGATGCCCTCTCCAACGATGCTCCCTCAAAATTGGAAATTGGCAGTTTTAGATATTAAAGACTGTTTCTTTCAAATCCCTTTACACCCAGCAGATGCTCCACGGTTTGCCTTCTCTGTTCCTACCATCAACAGAGAAGCCCCAATGAAGCGCTACCACTGGAAAGTGCTCCCTCAAGGGATGAAGTGTAGTCCTTTCATATGCCAGTGGTATGTGGCCTCATTGCTGTCTCCAGTGCGTGCTCAGAGAAAGGAAGCTATCATCCTACATTATGTAGATGACTTGCTTGTGTGTGCCCCCGATGACTCTATACTCCAACACACGCTTGACCTAGTGGTTAAGGTTTTAACCTCTGCTGGATTTCAATTGCAGGAGGATAAAGTCCAAAGGATGCCACCTTGGAAGTACCTGGGCCTGGAAATCACTGCAAGGACCATTGTTCCTCAGAAATTGGACATTAATTGTAACCCAAAAACCTTAGCAGATCTCCATTCCTTGTGTGGGTCTTTGAATTGGGTTAGGCCCTGGCTAGGCCTCACTAATGAGGACCTAGAGCCCCTTTTCAATTTATTGAAGGGGGAGAGAGAGCTGATTTCTCCCAGGGAACTGACCCCAGAGGCAAAAGTTGCAATCGAAAAGGTACAGAAAGCTCTGGCAGAGAGGCAGGCTCATCGCTACAAGCCTGAACTGCCTTTCAAATTCATAATTCTGGGAAAACTACCACACTTACACGGTTTGATATTTCAATGGATCGAGGGGCAGAGAGATTCGCTCTTAATCATAGAGTGGGTCTTCCTCTCCCACCAAAGATCCAAAACCATCACTAAGCCACAAGAACTCATAGCTCAGCTGATTCGTAAGGCAAGGATGAGACTGTATGAGCTGGCAGGTTGTGACTTCACATGTATTCACCTTCCAGTCAAACTCTCCGAGGAGGGAAGGAACTCTCCTGAGAGGCTGACAAAGGAGATGTTCGAGCACTTGCTCCAGAGCAATGCCAGTCTCCAGTTGTCTCTGGACAGCTACAGTGGACAAATATCAGTCCATGCCCCGTCTCACAAGCTGTTCAATGAGGAATTCCACCTCATTCCTCGTGAGAAAAGGAGTCGGAGACCACTCAAAGCTCTCACAGTGTTCACAGACGCTTCTGGGGCTTCCCACAAGTCGGTGATGACTTGGAGAAATCCTCAGACTCAGCATTGGGAAGCTGATGTTGAGTTTGTGGAGGGTTCGCCTCAGGTGGCTGAACTGGCTGCAGTGGTAAGAGCTTTTGAGAAGTTCTCAGAGCCAATCAACTTGGTAACAGACTCAGCTTATGTAGCGGGAGTAGTGTCCAGGGCGGAGCAGGCAGTGCTCAAAGAGGTTGACAATGAGCAGCTTTTCAGGTTGCTGTCAAAACTAATCTATCTGATTTCTCATAGAGAACATCCGTTCTATGTGATGCATGTGAGGTCACACACCGATTTGCCAGGTGAGATCGCAGAAGGGAATCGTCAGGCAGACTCCCTTGCCACCCCAGCAGAACAAGCACGCCTCCCAGACATCTTCCAACAGGCAAAGCTGAGCCACCAGCAATACCATCAGAATGTGCCAGGTCTGATCCGTCAGTTCAAGCTAACACGGAGTCAGGCTCGAGCCATTGTGGCCACCTGTCCCAGCTGCCAGCTCCAGGCCATGCCATCGCTAGGTGCAGGGGTTAACCCCCGAGGCCTTGGCAGCTGTGAGGTGTGGCAGACAGACATCACACACATTCCCAGTTTTGGTCGCCTCAAATATGTCCATGTAAGCATTGACACATATTCAGGTGCAGTTTATGCCTCTGCCCACGCAGGAGAAAGAGCTGTGCATGCCAAACAACACCTAGTGCAAGCTTTTTCAGTATTGGGGATCCCTAAGGAAATCAAAACAGATAATGGCCCAGCGTATGCGTCCAAGGAGTTCCTGGAATTTGTCCAGCAGTGGGGAGTGGAACATAAGACAGGCATCCCCCACTCCCCCACAGGCCAAGCTGTGATTGAGCGTGCACATCAGACGCTCAAGCATGTTCTGGCTAGACAGAGCAATTCAACTGTGTGGATGTCTCCACAGCAGAAGCTGTGCAAAGCCCTGTTCACTATCAATTTCTTGAACTGTTCATTTGAAAACATGAATCCTCCTGTGGTTCGTCATTTTAACAGTGGCAAACAGTTCAAGCTGTCTGAGCATCCACCAGTTTTGATTAGGGATCCAGAAACCTGGGAAACCAAAGGTCCCTATGAGCTTGTTACCTGGGGACGTGGTTATGCGTGCGTATCCACTCCCTCAGGCCCTCGGTGGATTCCCCAGAAATGGGTGAAGCCTTATGTCCCCAAACAACCAGCTCCAGCTGAAGAGGAAGAGAAGCAAGTCGCAGTTGCTTCGAAAAGAAGACGCCGCCGGAGAGGAGAGAGAACTGACACAGAAGATGACCTCCTGGCAGACTCAGAGACTTTTAACATGTTTTAAAATGTTTGTTTTCTTTTTAACAACCTAATAACCTTCTCTCTTCTTTTAAACAAAAAAAGGGTGAGATGTTGTAACCCAATACCCTAATGCTTTAGGAATGGTATGTCCCTTTAACCCTGTAACCCCTACAAGACCAATGGACTGACCCCTGCGATGGGATTGGCCTGAAGCCAAGGCTGACCCCTCCCCTTTCCTGACCCATAGAAAACCCTGAGCCCACGTGGACTCGCTCTCTTTATCCCCATCTCTCGCTCTGACCACATGGAAGCCTAAGAATAAAGCAGAATACCAACCCTGGGAGATAGAGCCTCTAATGTCTTACTGTTCTACATGAAACAGCACCCCAGGTCAGCTCTGCAAGGTATTTGGGGACCAGGCCTAGGGTGTTATTTCAGATGATTTAACACTTTTAGTCTCCAAAAAGGATGGGAGATGTCAAGTGAGCCAAAACAGAATATTCTTGCTCAAGCACATCTTGTGAAATTTGCAGCCTTTGCATTTCATCTGGAATAGACATGAGAAGATGCATTATGAATTTTATTTGGAAATACCCCTACAACAACTTCACCTTTTCTGAAAGTTTATTTTCATCTTAACCCTATCATTTCTATTTTACTCTTTCAATTCCTTACCCTCCCTTTGTCATTTTTAGGACTGAATAAACCACCAACACTGGCACACAGTGCTGGACAAATTAGAATTAAATTAAATCAAAGAGATCTTTAATTCATGCCTTTGTAAAAGCAGCACAGTAGTACCCAGGGTACAGAAAGAATCTGACCTTAAGTGTGAAGATTGGTCACAACTTCAAATACTAAACTGAACAACAGAATTATTGTAATGTAGGGTAGGTATGTGCCAAAGACTAAAATACCATCTTAACCATTCAACCTTCCAACCTGCTTTGCCCGGTTCGGTTTTTGAACCTACTCCTTCAGGACGAGGGATTTACATCAAATATTCAGGGCTGACCTGGTTTGATCAAAGTTAGCCCTATTTAAAACTTGTCTAGCTAGGACCAGGAACTGGAATTAGGTGACAGGACAAGGGTGTTCTGAGTTTTCTGGTTTGGGGTAGGTTTTTCTCCTTCAGTAATTCTTGAAATATATTTAATTTGTTCCAAAATTATTGAAAAGGAAAAGGTCTCTGGTTTTAGCAATACAAAAGCTGACACAAAGTATAGCATAGTAAAAAATGGAACAGTTCAGATAGATGTATTTTATCTTTCTTCTCATGAATTTAGGGTAGTAAACAAGAAAAAGCTCACCAGTTTTGTCTCCCCCCATATTAAAACCCTGCTTTCCATCTTTGGAAGCATCTTTTGCAATTTAGTACCTTATACTTAATTCTTCTTTTTCTTTTTATTTTTTTTAACTATAGAATTACTGATGAAAAGGAATTGATAATTTATGCTTTTCAAAACTATGATTTATTAATAAACTACAAGACAGGACCCATGTAGAATCATATATTTTGATTCCTACTGAAGTAGCTTGAAATAGCAGCACTAGTGGCAAAATAGCCACTATTAGAATCACAGAATCACTTAGCTTGAAAGGGACCCTTAGGACTGAGTCCAAACATGAAATATATTACTGCACCCATTTCTCAGCTGGCTAATTAACTCCTGCCTACTAATCACACAAAAAAATCTAATCTTAAATTTGCTACCAAGAAAGCTTTTTCGGAGTCATTTTGGTGTATCTACAAGGCACTACACTCTGCCATATAGCCACAGATATCCAAATGCCAGTGGCTATGGCTCATGTACGTGGGTTTTACTCTTCTTGTATTTCCAGTATACCTAAGACGACAAAAATAAAAACAACTACCAGACTTTGACAATGATGCAGTGACAAGCAGAATATTCTGGCAACAACCTCCAATATTTTGGCATAGGACAAATGTTTCCAGTTCAGTTTGCTTTGGAATTCACAACATAAATCTGACAATGGGAGGATGGTACAAAACCTGCAGCTGCTTTATTTCTGTCTGATACAAGTTAAAAACTTAAAACCATGAAAACAGTATTCTCTTACATAATAAACCATAAAAAATAATAAAATGTAACCCTCAAACAATAACAAAAAAAATCAAAAAGCAAGAATCAAAAAAATCAAGCAGAATCTTAAAAATCAAGGAAAATCAAAATAAAATCAAGGGAAAGGAATCAAGGAATTCATCAAAGGCTTGTGATGAGAAACTGCATTATTCCCAGTAAAACAAAAAGTGGTAACAAACACAAGTGCTGAAACTACTGTATCCCACAACAGAGAATTCACTGAAATTCCTAATCTCATCATAAGACTCTAAAGTAGGTCGCAGGAAGCTTAAAAATTGACAGAAAGCAAAGAATAAGAGGTAATAGTATGCAAATCACCTTCTTTGCAAAGTTGATACTTCTTTCCCCTCCCCTCTTGATTTTCACAAAGCCTCAAATACAAAAGGATCTATTGTCTCTGCAAACACAAAAATATTTATGAACACACCATTAAAAACATGCACTAATGACAAATGATGTGCTTTTAGACCATGTCTAATTGATCTAGAATTCTTTCAGTAATTATTTTTTCTTAATTACTGATTTACATCTAGTCAGTGTTATCTTAAATGTTGTGATTAGAAGGTATTAAAAAGAACAATCACATGATATAGAAATCCTAGTTGAAAATATGCACATAATTATAAAAACCTTTTTCCCCCCCCACAAAATTGCACTCTCACAACTCAGGTGAATTTAATCTTACTTTTGCATAGAAGTACGTTAGAACAAATTTCAATTAAATTATGTTCTTGTGAAAAGTAAAGAGGAAAATAACAGTTATTTCTTTTTAAGCAACAGCTTAAGCAAACATTGTGCAATCAAATTTATCTTCATGTTCAGCACATCATGAAAACTATATTTTTTGGTAAAACAAAAAAAAATTAGCCAAGAATAAAAAATGTCTGTAAAGTGTCTGGCTTCATTACATCACAAACTAATAATTATTTTCAGTACTTTGTATGTTCAATACTTAATAAGTTAAATAATTAAATTATATTTGTCTCTTTCCTATATTCAACAAGTTAACTGGGACAAAATTTAGGATATCAGAAGCTCAAAACAGTTTTGTTTGGTCTAAGGAAAGGTCAATATTCGATGATAATCTTTTTCACTATACGTAAAATTCTGATAAGCGGCTCCAAAATCAAATGATTAAATCTGAAAGACATATTCTGATAGACAACTAGCTAGAGGTCTTGTTTCCAACTCAAAGTTTCAGATTTCACCCTGAGAATAAAGCATTGCACTCAAGATAAATTTAGTTAAAAGCAAAATGCTACTGCATCAACTCTGCATTCAACACAGTGTGTCAATCTTATTCCAGATTATTATACTCAAGAAATAATCTACCTCCTGCCAAACAAGCCTTTTTCTTTATTTTATTTCTTTACACTCTGTTTTAAAAACATTTTCAGACTTCAGTACTTTACACTTGCAGGGCTTTGCATATGTGGTTATAGTAGGGAAAATTATGCTGGATATAGTACAGAGACCAGGTGAAACCATGTATGTTAAAACTTGAGTTTTGTTCCCTAGATTTTAAGAGTCCCAGTACAGTACTTGCATTTATTGTCAATATACAGTCACATTTTCAAATGTCTGCTTTGTAATCCAGGTAGCTGTATGTAAGGAAATCTTTCAAATCCAAATTTTACTTAAGGTGCCGGAACAGAGCTTCCTAAAATCATTTAATGGTATTTAAAATATTCAGTAGATCAACTGCCATAGTTTGGAGTATATGTCGATCTATGCCCAGGTTATATCATAAGTACTTTATTGCTAAAAAGTTGGTTACATTTGTCTGCAAACTGACCTTTGGGTTGGCAATGGGAATCAAGAATCATTAAACTTCAATGACTTCTGTGAAAAGCAGACTATGTCTGTTGTAAAGGGAAAATACTCCAAGAAAGAGTAAATTTTGTAAATTACTACTGCAAATTCTACTAAATCTTGGTCTCAGGTGAGCCAAGGTGGAGAGATTTGGAAGAAGCCACAAAAGGAAGTGGAAAATTGAGGAATCTGAAGAAGTTGCAGAAAGGTTCTGCAGGACAGAGAAGAACATACACATTCTTAACTATTTTTAGCATCCTTTCAATAAAACATTTGCCTAGAGAGGCAACTGTAAACATTCAGTGCCAAGAGAATGGTTAGAACAGCATCTTTTCAGGACAGAGGTCTTCTGAGAATGTAAGTGGTCCACAAATCAGAGATGGCTCCAGGACTTGTTGTCATGAGAGAGCACAATGCAGATAACCCACACTAGGCAAGTGCAGCTGAAATACTGGATGAATCTACCATAACCTAAGAAACTCTAAGCCTGTCATTCTGAAGTGAAACCCAATAATGCTAACACAAGCCTATAGCTCTCACACAGTTGGATTTTCATATTTATCCAGACAGAAAATCAACTGTTGCCATAAAGGAAACTGCAAAGGACCTTAAATCTGGAAAGAAAGGAGAGGTGCTGAATTCAGAAATGCTGAAAGAAAAGCTTTTTGGTTCTGGCTTCTCAGACTTCTTACCCCAAAGGAAATCAGCAAGTGTTAACACTGTTGGGGAAGTGTTTGGGGTTTTGTTTGTCTTTTGTTTGTTTGGGGTTTTTTGGAGTTTTTTTATTGTTATTTGTTCTCAGAGGATGGAACTAAGACCAGAAGGATCATTCCATGTAAGCCATTAAACAAGGAGCAGATTGTTATGATTTCTGGATCACATTTACCATTTCAAAGATGAATGCCCCTTCTGACTAGGCAAAACATTATTTATGTCTCTCATTTAGGCAGAGGCCAAAACAAAATACAGTCACCATTTCATATTTGACAGATTTCAGTATGAAGAGACTTGATAGTAACTACTGTGCATGAAAGCCTCAGTGTTGCAATTTATCACAACAAAAGCACTGCAATAAATAAAAAATTGGTGATGAAGGGACACTACAAAAGTTTGCAACTCCTAATAGTCAATGAACTTCTTAGTTTACAGTTGCACAAAGCTAAAATTTAATAGAAAGCAACAAGCTAATCTAAAGGATCTGTATTTACACAAATAGATGACTTAAGGAGATTAATTAACATTATTATGTGTCAGAGAAAGTAAAGTGTCAAGATGCGAAGGGAAGAAAAAATATTTAAAAGGTAAGAAATATTGTTTCTAGAAGAAAACTAATTAGCAGCTAATTTATCACATTGCAACTACCTCCCATCCTGAGGGGGTTTCTGACAAGCTAGAAGGGGAAAACTAAAGAAATCCTCTGAAACAGATCTAGGGCAGCATTCTGGGTCAGTGTGCCGAGAGAAGCAGCAGCGGCACCACAGCCTCACCGCTGCCACTGCGCGTTGCTATGGGCACAGAACCCACCAAGACTCATCCCCAAAACCCCAAAGACTCGTTCTCCCAACACACCTGCAATAAAAGTGTGATTTTTGGAGGAAAACTTCCGAGATACTGTGAAAAACGTGAAGAAAAGTTGTAGCTGAGATTCTCCTCTCCAGGAGCAGGGAAGTGCTTGCTACCTTGTGTGAATTCCTGATTTTTGAGCACATGGGAGGCAGCTGCCTGGAGGTGGGACAAGCTTTACTATGATTACTTGAGCCCACCTTGATGAGCCTCCTGCCCTCATCCTCAGCAGCCAGCAGGACCCTTTGTCCTACTTCAACACTAGTGGTGGGACTTGAGCATCTTCTTTCAAAATAGGCAATTAAAAAACACAGCAAATCAAGCATTTCAGAAAGACAGCCTAGGTAACTGTAATTTAAAAGGCTATTATGCAGTTTTTGAATACAAAGAAGCAATAAAACAACAACAAAATAAAACAAAACAAAAACCCCCACCACACATGCAAAAAAATCCCCACAAACCCCAGCAACCAACACAACCCTTTCCACAAGATTTGCATTAGAATCTCAGTTCCAAAGGATGACAATTCATTTCTTCAATTACCTCCCCCATACCATTTTCTAAGCATGTGTTAAGTAAGTTTGTCACATTACACTATATTTTAAACTCAAGATGACTGAACAAATTATGCTGCCATAAATATAACTGTCAAAGTTAGGCAATTCCTAACTGGGGTTTTTTTCCAAATTGAAAAAAATTGCAATTTATCCTAGAGATCAGGCTAGACATGCCCAAGTAAATTGCAAATATCTACATCCCAGAATGAACATTCCAGCAAAATCCGAAGTAGCAATTACAAAATAATTAACTACCATTGTAAAAGGCATGAACTAGAATCTACAAAGGTATTTATTATGCCACAAGCCTTCAATTAAGACAAGCCCAAAGAAATGGTTCTAACACCTAGAAGGCCCTAGTCAACGTAAGAATCCAGAGAGTTTTGGTTTAGTTTACAAAAATATATATAATAGCTTAATTAAAATACATCAAAGAGATTAATTCTAAGACAGCTTTAAAAGTTCAGGAAGGAAAACCTGGAATCTGAAGCAAACTCAAGAGTGGCTGCTCATTAACATCAATTGAGCTCCAAGTGTTTGCTTATCCTAAAATTCAGTTTGAGCAGCTAGCCAAAAACGTGAGTCACTAAAATTAATATTGTTTCATTCATCTGACAGACCTACAACAAAGCATCATTGTTATTTACTACACCTGGAACAAACAAAAGGCATGGTCACATGTCAGAGCAGCCTTTGTGAGATCCAACTACTGAGTGACAAATTGATAAAGCATTTAGTATTCTAAAATTAGTTTAACAGTATTTTTTCTTGTAACTATTGCTTGGGGTGTACATAATGGTTTTGGCTGCAGTTTTTCACCCAGCTCTATTAAATTTAAACAAACTTCTGGAAGTTTGCCAAATAATTTAATGTAAGAGACAGAAACATGAGGATACCATAGGCAAAACAAGTTATTTTGCTTCCAAATTTCCAGTTGTGACATAATGTTAGTCTCTCAATTTAACATTGATACCATATCTAGGACCAATCTTCCAAGTCTGCAGACCCAAGTAAATATGAAAAGTGAGTCTTCAAACAAACAAAGAGAAGTTTGCAAGTTATTTGGCTATATCTTGTGCTGGCTTTGACTTGGACAAAGTTAATTTTCTTCACAGCAGCTGTGTTTTGGATTAGTGCTGAAAACTGTGTGGATATCATAGGGATGTTTCAGCAATTGTTGAGCTGAGCTTACAGAAAATCAAGTCCTCTCCCCACCCTCCACCAGTGAGGAGGCTGGAAGTGCACAAGGACTTGGGAGGGGACACAGCTGGGGCACACTTGGCGCTGCAGACACTGGTGCTCACATGTTGCAGAATTAAAGCTCCTATAAAATGCAACTTTAAATAAACCTCTTTTTATTCTTACTTACTAAAGGGACATAAGTATTCCTGGCAAGTTCCTATTTAAATACCTTACATCCCCTGTAGTTAAATGAGGCTGTAGCTATTGAGGTAACAATACATTTAATGCTAACAGGACCAAAACAATGGGGAATCCCTCATTTAATAACTTCCTTGTTAATGAAACACAGAGTTCCTCCACAGTATAACAAAGTATCAAGAAATCAAACATGGATATAAACCTGAACTATTTAAATGTATTAAAGATTTCAGGTCTTGAAGTCCTCCAGTTTCTCCAAGAAAATAGAGATTTGAGGTCTGGCAAGAGAACACCATTAATAGTCACTAAGAAGCATCATAATTGCATAAAATTCAGCAACTATAATGTATCCTGTAAACCACACAATCCATCCCATATGCTGATCTTGAATACCACAAGACCCACAAACATGTTGTACAAACACCTATTAAACACATCCACTGAACAAAGCTTCAGGAATAAAGAGATAAAACTGAGTTAGGAAGCAAGAATTCAAAAAATAGAAGATCACACTGTACAATTATTATAAACCAATAACAAAGGAACAAAAGTAGACATTGCCTATCTAAAACCCGAACGTACAAGGAAGTACAAAGGGACTTTCTTCAGTTCTTAAAATTTATTAAAGGCTTCTGCAAAACAGCAATGAGGATAAGCATATTAGCTCAAACCTCAGAAATCACTGCATACACAGCACAATCTGTTACAAAACTAGAAACACAGAGCAGCAAACGTTTATCTGCAGCTTAAACATTCAAATATTGGCTTAGAACAATAGATTTCTTTTTTAAACAGCTTGACACCTCCTCTCTGATTTTACTAAGTATGTCTTGAGCTGATAAGCAGGGTTGGGTGCATGTTCTCCACTTACCACTCTAGCTTTCTGAGGAAAACTTTTTGCTGTTCTAGAGTTCAGAACTTTTTATCTCTTAAAAAGGTATGGTCACTTCAAATTTAATAAGTTATATATCCTCAGAAAGATTTTTATCTGTATTAAATACTGTTACCCCAAGACAAAGCCTAGAGCTCTCATCTATTTTCTGTAGGTCACATTTATCAAGAAAAGCACATTTATTCCTAGAAATGGCCTTTCCTCAGGATAAAAGACCTGAAAGCAGCTATACTTTATTGTTGACAGATTTGTAGGAAACAAAAAACATAATAGAAAAAAATATAATCATGTAGCATATTTATTACAAATTTACTACCATGATGAAGATTGCAGGTTACTTACTGAATTTGCCTTTCACAAGACCAGTTGCAATGATTTCCATAGTATATTAAATTATTAAATCACCTGGGAGCTCATTTGTTTTGAAGGACCTTTAAAATCTTATTAATTTATCCAGTCATTTGTTACAAGAAATTCAAGTTATTCCTGGAGATGAATGAGATTACATGATTTTGTTTCCAAATTCTTTTCTTTTTTTTCTTAAGATTTCTGGGTAACCTCCAAATTTCATCTTGTCTTAAGCACCATCTACACTTCTGGGTAACAAAACTCAGTTCCCAATTAGTTCTTGGCTTATCTATCATTTCATATTGTTCCAATAAAAGGATTATAAACAACCATTTTAACTTGCTTTCTGACAAGAAACAGATCTGATCCACTGATCTACCCTGCTTCAGTCTTAGTTGTGACATTAGAATTCAACACTGCTCTGGCTGAAGGCAAATCACCATGTCAATGGATATCTTCTCCACAGGAGAGCTGAAGAACCCTATTTGCTTCTCACAGCATAATCTTTCAAATACACTTTTAACTCATATTATTCTATCCTTAAACAACAAAGGAAAACTACAAAATAACCATGGCATATTCCTTTCTTCCCATTTGTACCAGGCTTTGAGTGTCAAAGAAGCATTATGGTTTTATACATAATGCGACCATTAAAACATTCTTTGCCTGAAGTTTCCTCTTCTGGTTACTTTTGTCATCATCTTTACAAACTTTTTAAGACTAGTGCTTGTGGGAAATTCAAAGGTTATGGATACATCACATCAATGACACCAGGAGAGGTAGCAGAGAGGAGGTTAAAATAGAAGCTGAAGAGGGGAAAGGTTACAAAGAAGAAGAATGGAGGCAGGAAACATGAAATAGATTCCTCATCCTTTTGAAATCCTAGACTCTTTACATCTGGCTTCTGAAAGGATATAAGGAAAAAACTGTCCCAATAAGATAGTCCAGCAGAGCAAGAGGTTTCTCAGGAAGGTTGTGCAGTCTCCCAAACTCTAAGTTTTCAAGGTTACCAACCAGATAGAATGCTGAATAACCCGGTCTCATCTCACAACTGACACTGTTTCGAGCAGAAGCATGGACTAGAGACTTTCTGAGGTTCCTTCCACCCTGAATATGCTGTGATTTATTCTGAGTTCCCAAGCTGAGCTTGTGAATACATTTCTAAATCATGCATGAAAAGGATAAAAAAAACCCTGAAACAAACAAGCAAGCAAATTCTGAAGAACCTTTTTACTATGATTACAGCCTTCCTGCCTGTTGTCATGCTCAGAAGCAACATTAAGGGTAATCTGCTTGATCTTCAAAAGAAGGAAGAAAAAAATATTATTCAGTATTCTCACAAAAACCCGTTTCCTTTAAAAGCTATGTTATTGTACGTTTTGTACCCAGTTCAGATGAGACTACAGTGACTATAACTTGCATTTAAACAAAGATAAACTTGTCTAGATGAATTCTGAAGCTCCTCTGTTCTTCAGAGCAGAGTCCTTTGCTCTCAAAGAGGGAAAGGGGAGTTTATGATGAATCACTGATTCAACAGCACTTCCACGTCTTGCTGATATACATCTACCTGAGTTGTAAACATTACTGTTAGTGACAGAATTGGTATTCAAAATGACAAAGATATCACAATCTAACTACTGAAAGCTACTAAGAAATCTTAAAGATATGTCCAAAGCAACACACAGCACCTCCCCCTTCATGTAAAATCAAAATACAAATGGGTTTGCAGAGGAAAAGAGTTAAAGGCAATATACAAGCTATTTGTATCTGCACTTTACTGCATATACTGCAACAAAATATAGACATACATTACACACCAAATTAGGAAAATTTAAATAAAAATTATAACAATAAATGGTGACAACAAAGTATGGTACATCCTGAATTAGCACAAAACAAGCATAAGTGTTATTGTGGAAAAAAGTAGTCCCTAAAAACCAGAGAGGTGGATAAAGTCACTGCTGTATTAAAAGTTAAACACTGAACGACAAGTAGAGCTAGAACAAGACACCTGGACTTTAGATTTCAGTTTTCTATTACAACCAAACAACCTTTCAACTCACTTTACTGTAGTGAAACGTGTACAAAAACAAAAGTAACAAAAGGTGAGACTGCATCTATTACCTCAAGGGGAGGATGGCAGAAAACGCATTAAAAGAACACCTATCCCTCAAAAACCATCAACAGAATGAATAATCAAACATATACAATGCCTGAAAAGCAGAAGGCCCTTCACTTTTGCACTTATAAGTTACGTATAAAGCCATGCATCATTTTGGTAATGATACCAAAATGGGTATTATTTGGGCTGAGTCTGGGAAACTGAGACAGTACGACAAGAAATTTATTCACTAGAAGACTGACATAAAATAGGCCCATTAACTAACATGTTTCATTCAGGTTTAACTTCCTTCAAAACAAACAAAATAACTGAGCCATGAAAAACCACTCCAATCCCCAACAACCCCACCACCACCATCACACAATCATCAAGTTGTATCTGTGAAAACATACAAACAAAAATCAAGGATGGTAACAAGGTATTTCACAAAAAGCTGGATATTGAGGAGCTGAGTCAGTTTGTATACAAAGAACTGTACATCTTAAATTCCGACAGTTCTACACAGAGTGGGCTGTTACATTGCCCAGTAGTCAAGGTGGAGGAGCAAAAAAAAATAAGTCTTACTTTTCACTTCTACCCAAATTACGCCTCAATGAAGAATTTACATTTTAAGTCTCTATTTTAAGTGAACAATAGTTAGGAAGAAAAGTTACCTACCAATGAAAAAATAACATTGTGCAGTACACAACGTTTTATTCAGTCTAGTTTAGACATCAGTCAATAGCACTTTCCAGGGATGATTGATTGCATATACTCCATTGGAAAAAGCTGTGGCATTTAATCCACACACTGTGTATTTAATTTCTAGTCACCAGTGACAGGGAAAAACTTCCATCGACAAATTTTTTTCTTTGTAGTACCTTCCTGCTTTGCACTGCCAGCCATGTTCCATCAACCTTCACAATCCCTCAGATGAAATTCCCTCATCCCATTTTTTTTCCTCTCACTATGTATATTGAGAGAGTGCTGATAAAAGCTGCTCAGCTCAGACAGCAGTTTCCACTACACGAGCTCTGTCCAATACTGGTACTGAATTCAAGGGAAGATTCTAGAGGCAATAATTTCATGGAACTAAGGAGTCTTGGGGAGACTGGTAACACCAGTTACAAGCAATTATGGGGAGAAAATAGGATGTGAAGCTGGAATAACAAATAGCTCAGGAGTCCTCAGTGACAAGAAAGAAAACCAAACAAAAACTAATCATAAAATCAAATAGGGTTTACAAACTTCGTAATAAATCCTGAAAAGGCTCATGTAAACATAGCTCAGATAAATCCTACTCACACCCTCTCCATACCTTCAACTTACAGGTTTTTATTACCTGCACATCAAAACTTCTGTGGCTGTGCTGGGTTTTCACCAGACTGCTCTTCATAAATCAAAAGCATCTCCTGAGCCACAGCTTCAGACCTGCAGCAGACTCTGCCTTCAACTCAGGTGACAGGGAAGGTGAACCTCAATTATTAACATGCATTTTTATTGCTATATGTCACTTCTTTCAACTGAACACCTACTGCAGGCCCACACACATCAGTGTGTTGTGAGCAGTAGTGTTTGCATCACTTGTGTGCTTGGTGACACCTCCTAAGCAAATGGATTTCAGATATGACTGCTACCACATAAACTCCATGCAGCATCTAGTGCTTAGTAGAACTGCAAAAAATAAACCAGGCAATGAGAGCCCAAGTTGTCAGCTTGCTCAAAAAAGAACCCATGCCCTTGGGATAAAGGTGAGGCATAAGCAGAGTAATATACTTGTCCAATCCCTATCCCACTTTGAAACAATAAACCTAATTTACTAAGATTAACTTTCAGAACAAACCCACACATTTGAACAAGATAGGCAAAGTACCTGGGAATATGCAAATTGATGCATTATGGAATTTGCATAAAATCTGAGGGAGAAAAGCTATGAAACATTTGGCACTTATGCTTTAATCCTTATGCTGTCTCCCCTGAAAGGCAAAGGCCCTCTTCAAATCATCACAAAACTCAGCATTATTAATGGCCACCCGCCTCAGAGGCACTCCTGTGGAGAGGGTTTTCATAGCTAACATTAATATCTGTGCAGCAAATCATTTTTATTTCATCTTTCTAGTGCAGTAAGCCCCAATGTACCAGTTACAATTGCTTCACAGTATTGCAAGTCTAACATTCCCAGACATTATCTCATAGAAAAGAAATAAAAAAAGTAAAGACAAGAGAGTGTGGAGAGAAAAGAGATTACTTACTGCAGTTATATATTTCAGTGTGCTGTTACAGCATTTAGCTGAATGGAACCTGAATCTTCAGCTGCTAATAGTCCCTAGGTCACCAAGTAATGAAAGCACTTCTCTTCCTCTGGTCCTGGTCTGAACAAACACCACATGCAGAATACATTCCTAGTATTTATTTTTGGACTACTTAGTCTACCTGGCCCAAAGTAAAAAGAAAAACAATTCTTACTTCTAACTGCATATCCTCATGTGGACAAACTTGATCGAAAAAGTTCTCCCTAGAAAGAAATAAAAAGTCTACTAAAAAAATTCCCTGTCATGGTAAGTCAAAGAAAAATAAATCAGTACTTGTCTGAACAGAGAGTGCCTTTCTATCTCCATGGCATTAAAATCTTAGCAACACAGACTTGTCAATGTTTAGGGGAAGGTACATCCCTAAAAAATTCTGTTTTCAACCACTAAATATATGCAGATTAAGTAAGCTCTCTGTATTCCCAGGGAGTTTTCCCATGTCAGACATGCCTATCATGAAGGCCTGTATTACAGAAAGAGCAATTTAACTTGCTCTGTGCCCAATGAAATAAAATGTTTGGTTATTTCCATCTCCAGAAAACAGAAATGGAATAAACTTCCAAAATACATAGAAAAGCAATAAACAGATAAACTGGTGGAGCATTGCAAATAAATGTATTGATTAAAAAGATTTTAAAATGAAAATCTGTAGTTCATGTTAAAAAATTTAGCGCTCCATTGAAGGATCAGAAGATACAATTTAAAAACTGTGATCCATATTGTTTAACACCCTTCTTGTTTTGAAAATAATGAAAAGCAAACAGGGCTCTTTCTAGTAGATATTAAATTGTTTCCTGCAGCTGAAGCATGGTAATCAAAATGAGTATGGGAAATCTAGTATTAAAATGATTCAGCTACCACTTTATTTCTTAATATTAAACAAAACTTTGAGACCTCAGGTACTTTTCAGGTTTTACTGGGTGTTGGACACTGCAAATACACTTCATTCTGTTTCATGTGAAATTTCCCAGAGAAGAGGAGACAAATGCAGTCAATAGCTCAGTGTGAGAAATGATCTGCACGACTGAACCCTGTCCCACTTTCCAGCTGAAGTAGGTTAGCCCAGCTGTCAGCAAAACCATTGGGCCCTTTCAGGGAGACTGCTTGGCACACAAAATGGTCTTCACCTGTTTTCAGCACTTAAAAGCCAAGACAGAATTCCATAAGTTATAGAAATTACTTTTATAAAAATAGTATTTTTAATACTGTGACTCATATTGCTATCATTTTATGAGAATACCTGAAAAGCATTTTGAAGCATCCTCCTAACCAATAGTACCATGTAATGACAATGCAAAAGATTAAATGGCACAAAATGCATTTATTTTTCAATAATTCATTTAAATACATGTATTTCAGACACAAAAAGGAAAAGAATTTTTTTTGTATTAGCAGAAAGCTTTTACTACTGTAGAAAGTTGTCAGCTCTTGGAATGCCGGTGAAGTGTTACCCTGCACCAGGTACCGGCAACAAGAAGGCACAGCATTAATGAACCACCTTCCCTCAATCTTCAAATCTCACCATGGCTTACAATTTACAATTCTGCTCACTAAAAAACCCCATCTGAACTAGTACTGAAGCTTTTTAAACCCAACAGCCTGCAGTCCTGTGCAACATGCCATAGCTAACCCTCCTTTGAGCAGAGCAATTGGACAAGATGATCCACAGGTGCCTTCCAGCCTTTGCTTTCCCATGATTCTGTGATCTTTGAAGAAAGCACAGTTGCAAGTCAGAAAGCTGTACACATGTGTACAGATGGGTTCCTTTTACCAAGCTGCACACACATTCAAAACCAAATAAAAAACAGATAAACCTGAGTGACTTTGCTATGAGCGGAATGAATGATTGACATTGAAAGGAAATGGCAGGTCACAGTTTTATTTAATCATGGCATAACTAGAATCCAGGTCAAAGCTACAGCATTCCCAGCACAGTGTCTCCTAAGGATACCATTCTTTTGTTACAGTCTGAGCCCCAGCTAGGGAAAGATTATATCTTTCTGTTGACTTAAGGTGTATTAACCTGAAGTACTAACCACAATAGAATGTACAGTTATCATAGGTTCAAAATTGGAACAAACCAAACTTTCAAGAAAGAATACTTTTTAGACAAACAGAACAGCTGCTGAGCCTCAGTTTCAGTTATTGGGAAAATTTCTTTGCCATGGAAATATGTGATTAAAGTAATTCACAGAAAAAGCACAAATTCAGCTACACTGTTACAAAGAAAGCAAGACAGTCCTGCAAATCTTCTTCTTTTGTCCTGAAGATATCTGAAATATAAGTTGGAAGGTTGCCACTATCAGCCACACTAATCAGTGCTCCTGGGTCCTGTGATGATACCAATAAACTTCATTCTCTCCTTTCCCTACATCTTTCGTACAGCTACACATGGTCAGCAGTGCTCCACCTCTGCTAAATGTTTCAAAACCACAGAAAACAAAGTCAGGAACAGCAAGGGCATGTTCCTGTCGGTTGTGGATGGATATCATGAAGGCTTTTCCTAACCTACCATACTTTAAGCATGCAACCAGTCTATTGTTTTAAGAAGCTTTTCACAGAAAGCTGTTATAGTCTTTCTCTTACCACATTAAGGTAGGAAGGCAAAGGAGGACAAAAGGAAGTCTAAGTAACCAGAAGCCAGTGGGAGTGTAATATTTTTTAATTCAAGTTAACATCAAAACCATTTGTTAAATGCATCTTATTACTGTAGAGTGATGTGTATTTTCAGTGTCTTACTAGCACCAGCTTCCACTGCTTAGTAACGAGCGATAGCAATTTTTACTCAAGACATTAAATGCTCTTTTTACAGCCGATGACAATTATTAGTCCCAGAATTCTTTAAAATCTTCATAACAGTAAAAAAGGCTGCTTGTCTTCCATCAACCTCTTAATGATAAAAGAGCCTTATTTAAAGCAATAATATCTGACAATCAGTGAATTCTGAGAATGAAGCATGCATGTTTTCAGACAGTTTTAAAGAATATTGCCTTACTGAAAATGAGCATACTGTAAGACTTCTGTACTCCTGTTACATACATACTTGAAAAATATTACAAGAGCATCAGGTTTCTTACAAACATTTCTATGAACTCAGTATAAACTTCTATAACATAAAACAGCAAAATATTTCAGTCATGGCCTATATCCTATATATTCCTTCTGCTTTCTCAAACTGGTACCCATTTGCGTTCCTTCAATGTTTAAGTCATTTGATAAAAGAAAGACAAAATTTAAGAACTACTGCAGCAACACTAATCAAAAGAATGTCATTTTCTTCTATCTTCCATTACTAAAATTCCTGTTGATAGCTGAAGAGGGTACATTTAGATATAAAGATGCCACAAATATTTTTCAACTCTTGAACTGTTATACCTTACTGCTGCTTCATACAAAAAGGCAGTTGGCAGTTTGGTCTGCCCTCTCTGGCCAGCCAGGTACACTGGAGCTGCTCCCCTCACAGACAGTATCATTACAGTGACTTTTCACAACAGCTCACCAAGACTTGGCAGAAGAGGCTCCCTGCTCCCTCCTAACGATCAACTGCTGCTCATCAGCTCTAGATCAGAAATCTCAATAAATTTCTCTAACTGCCTCTTTAAGAATGCAAAGAAAAGGCAGTGTTTTAATAGAATAAAACAAGAAATTCTTATGCACAGAAGTTAGATGACATGCTCAAAACTCCATTACATTAAGTACCACATGTAGCCTAGATGATGATATGCTATAAAGTAATTTTTAATTTTCAACTGCAAAACAATATTTATCTTCTGACAGAAGGAAGAAATGGAAAGATCAAGTGCAACTCTTCCTGGTAGCACTCATTAAAGCCCATGCCTAATCTCAGATTGTTCGCATTTTTAGTAGTAAGGTTCCTTAAAAAAAAAAAAAAAACAAAAAAAAAAAGGAAGCACAGAAAAAAAATTCTAAGGGCCTGAAACTAAACTTGTAAGCTGGCTGTTCAAACAACAGTTCAATTAAATTGATTTTTCAGCTAACTCCTTGCTATTTGGTATTTTGAGTCATAGGAAGATAATCACATTTTTCCCATATAGGACAAGTGAGGAGCTGGTCACAAAAGTTGGGCGGAGGAAATATCACACTTTTGAAAAATAGCAAATAGCATCTAATTTTTGTAGATTGACAGGGATGATTTCACGGACCTCTGTGTGAGACCTACAGGCATACATAGCTTTAATGAAAAATCTGAAAAACATAGAAAGGACATTAAAAAATCTGCACGTATTTTGTAGAGTTATTCTCATGTTCATTTTTTTCTACATCAATTGCTGTCCTTAACATAACACCAAGCTAATGCAAATAACCCATTCACTTACTACTCAATAGAAATAACGTACTACATAGTTCACTACCATTGATCTGTTGTAGATTAACTTAACAATCATTATGCAATTAATGGAAAAACAGATATATTAACACTGGGCTACAGAACAATGATGGTTTCTGATTAGATCTTTGATATAATTCAACAGTTCTATAAATTAATTTGTTGTAGAATTAGGGTATCTTCACTGGCCTTTCAAGCCAGCAGTGCAGCTTTATGAGATTTTTCACAAGCAGCTGAGGCCTTTGTTTACATTAATAATTTACTTCTATAGTAATACAGTATATGATGCTTTCAATTATCAATTAATGCCTGGAAACAAACAAACAAAACCCCAAGCTTGTCATTTCAAGAACTAAGCAAAGAGCAGCAAGTTGCTGCTTTTGTGTAATTCTGCTGAGTTCTTATTTTGATTTATTGCTTGTGTATGGAGATATGTGAAGTGGGGGATGCACTTCACATTTTTTGATCAGTGTTAATTTCTCCCATGTGCTAGCAGTGAGAGTGGCTGCAGCAATTAAATGATCATGACAGCAGCAGTAGCAGCTGGTGCCATGGCAGCAATCTCTTTTGTTTTCCTCCTCTCCTTCCAGAAAGGAGACAGGTAAGAGGAGGGAAAAGCCCTTCATTCCCATTTCAAACAGGAGGCTTATGATCAGGCTCAAAATGTTTTTGCTCCCAGAGGAGTCCACAGTAAAGATTGCTCCAGACCCTCCTCTATAAACCAAAAAGCTCTACTGAGAAGGCAAAGAAAGACACAATCTGCAGAGCCAGGGAGTAAATGAATGAATAGTAGAAAAGGTAGTGCAAACAAATGGAAAGGGAGGGAAAATGAGGGCAGTGGAGTCAGAGAATTTTCAATGGATGTGAGTTTTTATTAAAGAAAAAGAAACCTCAAGTGCAACAAAAAGGGACACTGAACACTCCTGATAGCAATCACCAGCTTCTGAAAAACTGCAGATTTCCAAACACAATGACCAGGGTACATGGTCAATGCAAGCCTCCTTTTCAAGTTTCCTCCCCCATGTGTAGGAGTCTGGCTCAGTTGCCAAAAAACCCAGAAATCTGGAGTGTGTTGGAGTAGCAAATATTAGGCAAACGCAGAAGTTGTGTGAGCAAGGGCAGGCTCACGCAAGGAGGAGCTCCAGGACTTCACAGAACAAGGTCCCCACAGCACTTCATTGAGTAGCCTTGGGCATGGACTGAGGTACCCCAGGGACACCGGAGCATCCTCTCTTTTCCCACTAACTGTGATGGGAGTGGTTGGGAAGCTAAGGCATCCTGATCACCTCCTACCTTCACCCCACAATTCACACTTCACCTTCCAATCCGTAATCCACATTTACCCATATACATTACTATTAAATTTAACAGCTCAAACAAGACATACCAATTTATTAAACATATACACCTCAGGCAAAGCAGAAATGTAGATCACTTTATGGAAAGTAAGCTAAAAATAGATGAGAAGGCCACTGAAACTGTCCATTATGCTCAATTATAATCACTGGATGATTTCCAGAACTAAATTTATTAAATGTATCTAAACATTTCTTCAATGATTCCTATATTGCAGATGTTGCTTCAGCTTCTTTAAAGCAATAAATTCATTCAGGTTTGTGGGTCTTTCTTGGCTTTTAATATTTTTTTTGAGGGTGGAGTTTTTTTGTTTGTTTGGGGGAGGTGGTTTAAGTTTATCTATAAGAGAGCATCCAGTCTTTATGGCTGCTGTATGTTAGGGGAAGTGTATTCTAGCACTAAACAAGAAGATGTCTTCTACTACAGTAGGAAGCATCCAGGAGGAAGAAAGAAGCCTGTCCTCAAATCTGACTACAAAGCTTGAAGAACTGTAAGAACTCAGCTGATTTCAGTTTAAATAAAGTAAAATACTTGTCAAAATGATACACTGAGTGTGTAACACAGCAGTATAAGTTCTATAAAACTAATCTCATGTCTGATGACAATCTCAATTGCTTAGTGTCCAAAAAATGAAAAGTTAATGGAAGCAATTTGTTTCTTCCAAGGATTTATGGGGTTTTCAGCCTGATGCTAAAGCAACCCCTATCTACACTGCTATGCAAATCCACATTGACTGAAAAGCCTCATAAGGCTCAGGGCTCTTTATCTGTATATACATTGCATTAAGGAATGCTGAGTATTATTTTAATAATGCAGTAGTAAGGTCAGCAAGCACACCTTCTACATCATTTCCATTTTCCCTAACTGGTTTTGTATCGGCATATTTTCTAATATCTTGAAGAATATAGTAATTAGGTAATATTTATGGGTATTTTCCACATGAACTTGCAGAACTATACCAGATTTTCCCTTTACAACATTGAGTGAGGACTAAAATTATCAAGAAAGTTTTGTTCCCAGTTGTTAAAATGCAAAGAGAACAAGTGAAAGTCACACCCAGTTAGAAAAAGCTTTTATAGAAGTATACAACACACAGAGCGTGGGATCAAAGTAGAAGTAAACCCATTAATGCAGAGTTCCCACACTGTTACAATATATTGAAATGTGTGTGTACTCAATCTAAGTGCTGAACTACCATTATTGGAATATTACTTCATAAATTATTATACCCTAAAGACTCAATTTAGAAAGTGAAATACATTTTGAGGGTTTTATTCTACACCTCTAGGCCTATGACCAATAAAAAGTGGCAAGGCAGTTCATGTTAATGGATTCTTAATTAGTCTGGGATGCACAAAAGAAATTTGACGTAAGAGCAACTTCTAATTCTAAACTTTAAAACACCAGAGAGCTTCTCAAATACAGCAGCAGTGTCACAGTAAATATGAAAGCTAGAGTTTGAAAGTTATATATGGACAGAATCCAATAGGATGAAGTGTAACAAGTCCAAGTGCCGGGTCCTGCATTTTGGCCACAATAAGCCCCTGCAGAGTTACAGGCTGGGGACAGTGGCTGGACAGTGTCCAGGCAGAAAGGGACCTGGGGGTACTGGTCGAGAGCAAATTGAACATAAGCCAGCAGTGTGCCCTGGTGGCCAATGGTATCCTGGCCTGGATCAGGAATAGTGTGGCCAGCAGGAGCAGGGAGGTCATTCTTCCCCTCTACTCAGCACTGGTGAGGCCACACCTCGAGTGCTGTGTCCAGTTCTGGCCCCTCAGTTTGGGAAGGACATTGAGATGCTTGAGTGCATCCAAAGAAGGGCAGCAAGGCTGGGGAGGGGCTTGGAACACAAACCCTGTGAGGAACGGCTGGGGGAACTAAGCTTGTTCAGCCTGGAGATAATGAGACTCAGGGGTGACCTTATCACTCTCTACAGCTCCCTGAAAGGTGTTTGTGGTCAGGTGGGGTCGGTCTCTTTCTCCAGGCAGCACTGACAGAATGAGAGAACACAGTCTCAAGCTGCACCAAGGGAAATACAGGTTGGACATTTAGGAAAAAGTTTTTCACGGAAAGAGTGATAAAGTACTGGAATGGTCTGCCCAGGGAGGTGGTGCAGTCACCATCTCTGGCTGTGTTTAGAAAAGACTGGATGTGGCACTTGGTGCCATGGTCTAGTTGAGGTGCTCAGGCATGGGTTGGACTTGATGATCTTGAAGGTCTCTTCCAACCTAGTCATTCTGTGATAACTGTGGAATTCCCTTCTGTAGAAAAAGAAAGCTATTAAAAAAAACCAAAAACTATCAAACATAAGAAACAACAAAGCCCAAAAACCTCTACATTTATTTTGCAAGTATTTGCAGCAAATTACATTCTATCAAATCAGATTTATAAACTTACTGATGTTCTAAAAAATATAGGAAGATGAACAAAAAAAAAAAAAAAAGACAAAAAACACCACACTAAATTTTTCCAGAAAAAGGATCCACCTGTAGTAATGGGGCATAGTAAGCCCCATTGTTACCTCAGAAGCCATCCAGACACAAGTACCAAGTGTCCAAATGTGACTGCAGCTACATGCTGCAGAGCAACTCAGAACTGACTTGCTTCTTGTTGCTGTGGACCGGAGCAGGAGTACTATTCTATATCCTGTTTCAGCCTGGGATAGACCTGGAAGCACCACCTCATTCTGTTGACGATCTATTGATTACTTGCTGTCATACCAGCATGTTCCAACATAAGGTGAAACACAATTTAGGTTAGCATACAGCACATCCGTTGCAAATGTTGGTACACCAAATTTCACAAAAAATAGAAGCCTCCTCCACAAGGTGTACCATCATACCACCCCACTACAAATCTGAACCATAGCACTCCTTAATACTCTTTTGTGCTAAAAGGTCTTCTACAATACCAAGTATGATGTTTTATTTACCACAATCCCACCTTTAACTTCCATTACTGCTAAAGCAGAGTACTACTATATTTGGCTACACTGTCTTTGAGATCTCTAAGGGAAGTGAAGTATTGGTTGGACACAGCAACCCAAGTTGATTAGTTTTGCTACACCCAGTCTGGGTCCAAGAGACAGAACTAAGCAACACTTCCTCTCTACGCATTTGACAAAAAAGACAAGTCAGCAAGGTGAAAGCATTTTCTTGGTAAACCTTACGGAGAGGAACTGGCATAGACTGGATAACACTGTGCTGCACTGAGAGACAATAAGGCAGCACAGCAGTCATGTTACAGCTAATCTACTGTGCCAGCACAGCTCAGGATTGCAGCTCCCTTTGCAACAACAGAGAAAAGAAAAAAAAAGTAACTCTGAGCTTTGAAATAGACTGGCAACCTCCAGGAGCAAAAAAAAAAAAAAAACTTAATATGAAAGCCTTCTAAAAAGTCAGGGGTTACCAGTTTAATTAAAAGTGGGAGTGGGTGTAAAGATTAATTCAAAGAATGCTGTAGAATTATTTATACTACCATATTTTGCTTAGCAGGAAATGCCCTTTTCCCAAACATTTTTCTCCATTTATATCAACATGCAAAAATGAAGATTCAGCATGTTGAATCAATTAGAACAGTCTTCAAAGATGTAGAAATTAAGTTACAGGCAGCTATAATTAATTCTTAACAATTCTGATGATGTTCCAGCATGAATAAATTCAACTCTCCTACAAGTTGTTAAAACTACATGTGTGCATGTTTGTGTTTATAGCAGCCAGATCAAAGTTATTATATCCAGTTTCAAACAAAGGCTTTATCTAGCATTTAAAGATGTTTTGGTAGATCCTTTTTATAATCCCATCTAAGCACAAGTTTACTTATCGCTGACAATCAAGAAAACAAAACTTAGAAGCCACTAGTTCGGTCACTCATTGCATGCAATGAAGCTCACTTGAAGCTAGTCATCAACACAAGATCTCTAGAAGAGAAGGGCAGCCACTAGCAAGTTTAAAGCTAAGGTTCCACCTCTCAACTGTAATTTTACCACTTTTTTTTTTTTTACAAAAACTGGAAACACTTTATTCAGTTTACACATCTAGAAGTGTTACATCAAACATTAATGGAATTCATAAGGGCAGGCTGTGCAGGGAGATGGAGAAGGAAAAATAAATTCTCCATACTTCATGAGAATTGAACTTGAAGGATTTCTGGAGGTTTAACAGAAAGGGACAAGTAGGAAGATGAAAACAGTAAAAGCCAAGGGCAGAGCATAACTAACAGAGACTGGTAGGCATAAACAACTCAAAAATTTTTAAATGTGCTTTGAATGAAATGTTATCACAAATGCAGGTTCTGATGTTATTTAGGAAAACTGATCCTTTTTCCTCAGATTGACTTAGCTGAAGTTGAAATTATCAGAGAGGAAACAATAGTCTCAATTCTCATTAGCAGGCTTTGAACACCTCAAGAGCTACAGAAAGCTATGTTGGAAACTGCTGAATGCAATTCTAACAATTTCAAGTAAAGCTGTGGGCAGGTATTAAAAGCATTCTATGATAATCTTGAAAATGCTGCAATAATAAATGGGTTATAATTCCTCTGCAATCTTTTAACTCAGAAACCTATCATCTTCTGTTAGCTCAACATCCTATAAACAATAGGGTTGTTTTAACATCAAAGAAGTTACATCAACATCTGATATTTATTATGTAATTACTAGTCCCAGAAATACCATTTAATCACCAGAGACCTGATAATATGTGACATCAAGACATTTACAGCAGCATTAACACGTATCTTAACAATTCTGTTTCCTAAGAACTCTCACACAAGACTTGTAAAAGGTGCTTCAGAAGGTGGCTAAAAGCAGATTTGTCACATTTTAAACCATCCTGTCCAGATCTCAAGACTGAAATGGTGGCTCAAAGCACATAAATACCACAACCAGAAAAAACCTCACTGCTTTAACAGCAGTAGCTTTTGAAACTGTATTTACATGAAATAGCTTTGTTAATGTTGCTTAAGATCCTCCAGACAGAACTAAAGCAGTAAAGCTATTCAATAAAACTCATACAATTCTAGGAAAGCATAAGATATCAAGTCAGATGTCTGTATTTCCTTATACTAATTACACAAGTCATCTAGACATGGATGCAAAATAGAACCAAACATTTATTCCTTTTACAGCCAATTTAACCTTGACCTTTCCAATCCAATTTATGCTGTTAGCCTTGCTAGAACTTCTCAGACTAAAAACCATAACCTGAATGCACTATTAAAGAACTTGGTTATTTTAATACCTAGTGGTTTTTGCTGAAATCCTTCAATCTTCACACTTGCAGGCTGCATAAAGTACAAATTCAGATATGAATAAATGCCATAAAAGAGATTGAGTTTTAAGTTTCCTGCAGAAAATAGTAAAATAATTTACCATTATTTTTTCTGAACATGAAACATACACAACAAGTACATCAGCTAATGCAGACACCACTGTATGTCTTCACAGAAATACAACAAATTGCTACATTCAGACTCCCAGTTGTAACCAAGAGCTAATTCAGCAGGATTTTTACATCAGCCACATGTGAAAGATCGCATGCTTTAGCTATCTGTTTTTAGTGTTCTTTCTAGATGACATACACATCACTGTTTTGTTTTGCTTCTTATCCCTCTTGACAGTAGTGAAGTTCACAGTAGGAACCACAGGCTGGAACAACAATTCAACAAGCAAATGAGATCCAGATGACTTGCTCAAAATGTTTCATAGTGGTTTATAATATGCCACAAGATTTGTTTTTATGTGCATCATCAGACGCAGAGATGCAGCTACAGCTCCAATCATAGAAACAAGACCAATTCTTAAAAGAATGAACATGGCATTTCTTTATTCCTTTCCTCAAAATATAAATAATGCAATGCTGAGACAGTAGCATAAGTGTTGTAAAAGAAAAGTTGGAATTATACCCAATCTAATAACATCAGTTGCTTCTTTATTTCTAAAAAGAATTGACGATAGCAGAGGCCAGTCCTACAGCTCTCACATAATTGAGAAAGGGAAAACATGCAAATCCATATTGAAGAGACTGCAATTTCTTGAGAAGAAAATGAAAAGCCTGTTAACTTAGACCTCTAGCTGAAAACTAGAAAGCTTTTGAAAAGATTACTATAATGGAGAGGTTGATTGCTTCCATGAAGCTTCTTACATGTTCAAAAAGAAAATCTTTCAGTGTCAAAAGTGTACCTTTAAAATAAACAGCAGAAAAAGAAGACCACATCTACTACAGCTCTATCATGAGTACTTAAATCCTTGCAAAGCCATCTTGCACCAAAAAAGGCCTTTTGCAGGGAACACAAAATAGACCCAGACTAGAGTTTTCCATGTTATTTACCAACATTTCAAAGGTTGGAATTGCTGTTTTTCTCCCTCATTCACTCCTATTTGTGGTTTCTGTTCCATGTCAATATTCAGCAAAGCCCTTAAGAGTACCAGTAGTATTTAAGTGTTGTGCCAAATCATGGCTCTAAAAGCTGCAATTAAGGACGAAAGGTCAGGGGTACAATCCACACAACTTGCATAACTAACCATAAAAAACAGACAGCCTTAGATGTTGAGATTTGATGAAATATGATTAAGCCTGTAGGGAAGAAGAATTTGGTCTAAAATAGGACTGCTTCTGATAGCCTACAAAATTAAATAAATTGTGAACTAAACAATGAGTTGGATGGGAAAGCATAGAGAAAAGAGGCAAGAAGAAAAAAAAAGGCAGTGAATAATGAACTCTTGGAGTAAGCAGAAAATCCTGAAGAGAATTATCTTACAATGGCAGCAAGGAGGGGAAGCAGGGGGATGAAAGAAGAGACTATTTCTTACAAGTCTCCTCTTAATTTTGGTTTCGCTCAGTTTTTATTTTAAACACTAGGGCATCAAAAGATGGGGGTTTTTTAATCCTGACTTAAACTTATTGCCATAGTTGATTATTAGGATTGCTATTTAATTACTCAGATTTCAATACATGGAGAAGGACAGGACACAAGTGTTAAAGTTTTGATTTGTATTTTACCTCTTACTTTAGCACAGATCAAGTTCAAATTCCATGGAGAGTGGGAAGCTCTAAGAGGCTCTTGTGGCAGAACAGCCATTTGCAGAATTTAGAGAACGCAACTCTAATTCTTTCGGATTTTAAGTGTGAACAGTTCTTTTAAAGTAAAAGCATAAGTAAGCAAGCCAGAAAAAATAAGGTTGAATTATGTAGGATTCACTAAGTAGAACTAAATAGCAAAAGGGGACATTTATGATTTCAACATTTTCTTCTTAAATTTTGGAAGAAAACTGATAAAAGATCTAGATAACATTTTCAAAGACACAATCAGCTTTCCAGCATCCTAGTAAGCTTCCCTGTTACAAAGCAATAAAGGCAAGGGAGGCAGAGAGAAGAAGGATCACAAGCCTGGATTAACAGCTGTATCACTTCCAGTACCAGCATGGATCTGGAAAATTTACTACCCACTTGGACTATAAAACTGAGCTAGTTTTATGCAGAGCCAGCTCAAGCATAATAAGAACATAATCCTTCAATTGCAACTGCTGTGGACTGCAGAATCCCCAAGTTCTCATGGTCTGTCCAAGCATAGCCAAGGCATGTGAACTCTGAGGCACACAAGTTTCTGAACAGCCTTATTCTCCAGGCACTGTGACAGGTCCCTGCTGTCCTCGTACACTTGCTGCACCCGTGCAGAACCTGAGCACTGCAACAACACTTGTTTGATTGGAAAGTCATTTCAAGTCCTGCATGGTTAATGGTGGTGAATAAATCCTGTTAAACACGAGGCAAATATCGCTGAGAGTCACTTAAGTGTTTCCGCACTAAGTTCCTAGCATTCCCTAGATTCTTAGCTTCTTTGGGGGTATACTCATTTTACTCAGCCCAGCTGAAATACACAGTTACAGGAATTTTCAGCCAGGAGACTTCACTTAAAGAGAAACAACAGTATTTCAGTGCAAGAACCAGGGTTAGCCTCCTGGAGGTGGCATCTTTCACTGAAGTCACAGCTAATTAGCCCAAGTCATTTCACAACCTGCCCATGATGTGTAACCACTAGTGCTGTTGGGCAACCTCCTTGTTTCCATGGCCACGAGCTACAACACTACCTGCCTGAAAGATGAAGTTCTAAGAACAGACTTTAACATATTAAAAAATTGAGTTTGAGGGTTTTTTTTAAATTGTTATTTACAATACACTTCTTCTGACATTGAGAAAATGCCTTCATCATGACGTCTCAGATTCCTATTAGAAGTTTCAGCTAGAAAGAGAATTATTATTTGATTTTTCATATCCAATATATTAGAAGTCTAAGAAGAGCTTTCCTTTTCAAGCCTTTCCTATCAGCTGTAGACATGAGTAAAAGAATTAGTAACCAAAGGGCCTAAGAAAAATTCAATTCCATTAGTCTATATCTATATAGACATACTGCAACATCTGCTCCAGATTTACACATCAGCAAATTAGATTATTATGCAAATAATCAGAAATAATACATATGCATTCAGGGAAATATTTCTCCAGTAACTTTTGCTCTTCCATTACAATACTCTACTTCAGAAACACACTACCACATAACAATAAAGTCACAAACAAAAATATTCAATGTAACACAGCATGTATTTAAGTAGCTCAATGGTTAACCACACAGAATCAACAATCTGGATTCTTCAAAGCATAGAGACAAACAGTTTTGAGGGAAAAAAGGTGGATTTTCCACAACAAGTTTCTGGTTCTTGCATAATTCCAAATATTTATATGGGGAACAATAAATAGCAACAATTTTTGAGATAGCTCCCAATGTATGCAGTGCACTCTAGCATATTTGAAGCTATCACATCCACCAAGCCCCACATTAATGTTTCAAAGAAAGGGAAGGGACCTTGTGTACCTACATTGCTAGAAAAATGATTCAGGCTGAAATTTAAGTAGTTGCAATTGCATGGTCTGTCTTTCACAGCCCTGCATTTTTAAGTACCTACTACAAATTATATGCTACTCTAAAAAGAAAAAAATCCTTTTTTTGCATGCTTTTCAAAAACACTCAGCAGAGCCACTCAAGCCCAAGCATTTGCTCACAATTGTGTTGTGTGGGCTGCACACAGGCCTTTTCCTAACAGGAAATCTGACCCCAAATTAATGTCATTTTTGATCAGCAAGTGGCCAAATTTAATGGCTTTCTAGACAGACTCAAAAGCCTGGATGAAGATAAGAATTTGTCAAGTTTTTATGCTTGTGACAGAGGATGATGAATTCCACTCCTCTTGGTATTCAAAGTGTTCTTTATGTTTCAATAGGAAGAGACACACAACTGCAGTCAGCTAGGGAAGAGCAGGGTTAAAAGCTCAGAGATGTTTATATGCACTGGAAACTGAGTATGTGGTCATAAATATTTCACACTTCTTCAAGGCAAGGTCTCTCTAAAATTATTACTTATTAAACCACATTAAGCAAGTTTTTTCATAAAAAATTGAAAAAGCTAGATAAGGAACACTAAACACTCAAAGTTTTAAATCCACATATATGCACTGACAGTTTCCATACCCAGATTTCACTACTCCTTAATCCTGCCCCATCTGCCCAGCAAGGTGTCCTAAAAAGCCCCAACAGGGAATCCGTAGGATTTTCCAAACAGTGGTTTAACATACGAGAGAGAGTTGCTTATTTAGGGTTTTTTCCAAATACAGTAATTTCACGAGTACAAGGCGCACCAGAGTATAAGGCGCACTTCCGGGTGTTGGCAAAGTTCTGAACTTTGTCCATATATAAGGCACACCTTTTTTTTGCAGCGCGAATCTGTGTGCAACAAAGTAACCAGTTAGCAACAGAATTGCGCGATCGCGGGGTTTACTGGCAGGTGCTCAATTTGAAAACATTTTTCACGGATCAGCGTAGCCTTTAAACACAGCCCCAGGCACCCTCCCCATGCCACGGGCTCAGGCATTCCCACCCGGCACCGGCTGTGGGCTCCCGGCTCGCACTTCCAGGTCAGTAAATTTCCGAACTTTGTCCATATATAAGGCGCTCTGGGGTATAAGGCACACTTCTGGGTTTGGACCAAAATTTTACTCAAAAGGGTGCACCTTATACGCGTGAAATTACCGTAATTTGACGGTAGTTTGAGACATCCAACAGCCCCAGTGTGAGTGAGGTGAGGCACTGGCTGTTGGGCAGCCTCTGAGAGGAAAAGCCAGGGTTGCACAGACATGGACAGTCCAAGGCATCCACACAAGGTGTGGTCAAGCTCCTTGGGCACAGCAGCAGCGGTGCCTCAGGGAAACTCACCTAAGAAAGGGCAAAGTGCCTGAAGGAGAAAGGAGAGGGGAACAAAAGAGAAGGAAGGAAGAACCCCAGCCAGTGAAGGAACGGGAAGAGGTGCTCCAGACACCAGAGCAGATATTGCCCTGCAGGCTCTGCAGAGCAGCATGGTGATGCAGGCTGTACCTCTGCAGTCCATGGAGAATCCCCACACTGGAGCAGGCAGACACATCCTGAATGAAGCTTCTACTCATGGAGAAACCACACAGGAGCAGGTTGTCTGTAGCCTGGGGCAAGGATCCACACTGGAGCAGTTCTTGAAGGACTGTACCCTGAGGGGGACCCATAATGGAGCAGAGAAAAAGTGGAAGGAGCTGTTATGGACTCAGATCCTCAGTTAGCACTGCCCTGCACTGCTTGGGTAGATACAGCAGTTGGGAATGAAAGAATATGGTTGAGCCTGGGAAGAAAAGAGGGATGACTGGCAAGAGGTGGTACAGCTTTTGCCTTTGTTTCTCACTCTGATACTACATTTTCAATAAATAATAGCTTTGTCCAAGTCAACCCTGTTTTGTCTGTAACAATAATTCTGAAGTGATCTCTTTGTCTTTATCCAAAAGCTTTTGCATCTTGCATTCCTCAGGGCCTGCTTAAGAGAAAGAGTGAGAGCAGCTGAGTGGGCATCCAGCCCCCATCCATGATCAATCCAGAACACCAATATATCATTAGTACCAGTTTTCTTGAAATACTAACTCCTCTGCATGACCTACCTGAACCAATTTTTCTATGTACATAGAACAACTAAGATTTTGTTAATATTTTCCTACTGCAGAGAATAACAAACTATTCTGAATTATATTGGGAATCCGACTTAAATTATCTGATAGAAAACATTATTTAGGGTTACAGGCCAAATTTTTATTTCATGTAAATGTCTCAATGCACCCATCAGTTAACTTTTTTATAGAACTTAATGCATGCCTAATATACTACTTACTTCAAATTATCTTTTCTTGAATTCTTTCTCCATTACAGAAATTATGTTGAACAGTCAGTTTAGACAAGTTAGGCATGACTAAATTTTCATTTAAATCCTTTTATCTCAAACTAGTACAGAACTTTATCATGAGGACGAAATCTTTTCTTATACTCACACACACCCCCAGTACAGTTAGAGACTCATTTCTTCTCTGTAATTACCATTTTCAATGTCTCAGCAATCTTTTACACCAAGCAGTTTTTTGGCCTTTACTCTGCTGTAATCTGGCCAGCATGTTCCTCTGAGCATCCTTTGTTCTTGTGGACACACAAGACAACCATATTCTCAGACAAAGGCAGAGGAGACAGGGAAACAGGAATTTTGGGAACATGTGCATTCATACATACACATCAAGCAACAGAAAATACTTGCATAGAAGATTGTTTCATTTAGACAAACTGCAGAAGGCAGAAGAACACTATATAATGTGTAGAATTCACTGAAGAAAAAGTCTGTGGTTCAGTGTTTCCTTTATCTATTAAATTTCCGCTCTGAAGTCAAGCTTCCTTCCAATGCATTCCTAATATTTTATTCCTCAATCTAGTTGGACAGCAGAAATAAGATTTTCCAAGCATCAATAAAAGAAACTTGTTTACAACTAATGCATTAAGAGGCATTTAGTTCTTTCATAATATCAATACTGTGACTAAAAATGGAGGAGGTGCTTTTGGGCAGTGATATATCAAGTGTAACAATACATAGTTCACATTTATAAACAAGTAGACATTTTCTACCAATAGCTGCTTTCATTTCCAAGACAAGTATTTTAGGTTTAAAAAAGCTTCCAGTGAGGATCAAAATCACTACTTACTGAAGAAATGGACTCAAAACAATAATATATTGAGGCAATTCCTTAACAACCTTTTGGAAGTAGCTGTGCATTTATTATTGTTCCTGATGCACACACATACTCTCCCCCTAGAAGGAAAGAAAGATCAGCATGAGGTCCTACAATCTATTTCAAAGTAAGATTGGAGAAACATTGGAAAAAACTGAAAAACAGTGAATTGCAATAAACATGCATCGTAGGAAGTGCTGTTTCATAGTTGGTCTTTTTGTTTGTTCCTCCTTTTCTACCAGAGCAGTTTCTGTCTAAGCTATCTTCCACTTGACACTTGATGTCATCAAGTGTGCAGTAGTGTGGAACACACATCCTGATTTTCAAATGAAGCTTTAAGCCAAGGAAAGCCTTTCTGGTATTTGTCAACCTTATAAACTCATCTTTTAATTTCTAGAGCATAACTGATAATTTTGACATTTCTTCGTAAAAACAGTAGATGTTTCTCATACATTTCACTCAGCACTTTGATATTTGCAAATAACTAAGAATTCTAGTAGTTTATGGTGTTTTTTCTTTCCAAAATCTTTATTCAATTATCTTCCCACATCAAATGAAGTATCCTTCCTTTGCATTTTTATTTAGTTCAAGTGTTTAGAAACACTTGACTTCAAGCCAGAATTCTGTCTATATCTCATCAATTCTTTGAATCAATTTTGTTAATTCTTCTCAAGAGAAATTTTTATTAATATGCTCATCTCTGAGTCTTATGTCTCTAGTTAGCCATATTAGAGATTTTAACTCAGTTTGTATTTGCCAATAATTAGTTTGGCCTTTCCCTCATTTCTGAATAAGCAGAAACTGTTTCGTCAGAAGGAACTAAGTTCTGAAATACTTGAAATTAAATTAGTACTCAAGGAGGACAAAAACCCAAAACTCAGACTGAAACCAAGTATGTCAGAGAACGCTCAACCAGATTTCTCAATTATGTCAATGTTGCCCCTTGCACAGTGTTTGGAGCTGCTTTGAACTGCACACATTGTTGACTCCTCACCAACTGGCACATCAACAAGGTTACTGACACTCAAATACACAGCTCATCACCAACATATCTAGAAAATATAGAAAAAATTTGTCCCATGAATGAGACTGGTTAATTCTAGACAAGAGAGTGCACAGACATTCTGTGTTTTAAGCCTCACTAGCATTCGTTTTGTGAACACTATTACCACTTTGGTAACAGTAACTACATGTTAAGTGAGAAAATTAGCATGAAGGGGGACAGAGAGGAGGCATCATAGGCATAACGAACTTGAACAATCTTATTTCCTCTAATTCCACGTTAACTGCATAGAAGGTGTAAACAACAGCATTTTTCTGAGATCTTCTTCAGACTGTAGCCACTGACTCAGCTGTGGACTGATTTAGTGCTTATCTATACACTCTCTACATCTTGCCTTGTTTCTTCTTCATATGCACAATTATTCTGTATTTGCATATTCATGGCAACCTTTTTGTAAAAAGCAGCCCTGGTAGTGGGAGAATGAATTCTGTCCCAACAGCTTCAGCTTTTTTAGATTTCAGAGCCTGTCTTCAGCAGGAAACAAAATGAAGACAAAATGTTTATGTAAAAAATGTAAAAAAATGTTTATAAAAATTAAAGTGATCCACTTTTTTCTTCTACTTTCCCCCCCTTAATTTTCCACAGCACTTACAAAAAAGCAAAGGACTCCAGTCCATATGAACATGGTTACATGTTCCAAAATGGATAGGCTACATTTACAAAGAACACAAGAGAAAGATGGTTTCTAAAAATATTTTGATTTCAAAATGTGCCATGATGGAAAAAAAGGAACCAGCACTGTTAGTATCACTCCCTGTGAAGGAGTAGGAAGACAGAAGAAGTATTTCATAATCATTACAGAGGCTCATTACAGCTGGGGGTTGAGCTGCATCCCCAGCCTCCCTGCTCTGCCATGGAACTACATTGAAATGACAGCCCTATAGTTGCATTCTCTACAGCATGAAATTCACATTTCATCTGATTTCAAACTAGATTTCTTCAATATGACATCCCACTTCTGAGCACCCCATCATGATTACTGGGCAAATAACTTATATTGCCTCGCAATCTCTCACACCATGATAGGTTTCTATTATGTCTACCTCTCTCCTCCTAAGGCGAGACACCATTACCATTCAGCACAGACCCAAGACACAAAACTTCTCACTGGACCTATTAACACACAGACCCATATATGAACTGGGAAAAGGAGGCTATCAGCAATTACTGTTTAGAAGATAGTTTTTCAGAGCTTGCAATTATTGTGCTGCTAAACCAAGTCTTCTTTTGAAAAGCAAGTAACTTACTTTCATTAAATTTCATTCTTGAAGTTTTAACCTAAGATCTATAATCTCAGATTGAGATTTTAAGAGATGAGCAGACAAAGATTAACCATATGATTAGTTTACAATTTCCCAATACACAGAAACACAGTCTTTCAAATTGTATCCATGCGTGTTCCTGTAAACATAAGTCAGTTTTTTCCTGAACACTGAATTTACACAAAAGTCAAAAGAAAACCCACACTTTGCTATCTGCCAGTAAAGCATTATTGCCTGTACCAGCCCCCACTAAGTCATGTGTGGCAAAGAGTAGCCACTGTCTACCACAAAGAATTAACAGTAGAAAACTAAGTCATGTGAATTGGAGATACCTACCAAAATCCACTGAAACAGTGCCCTGAATTAGAGTGAGTCAGTGAATGACTAAGATCCATACATTCTAATGCATCGGCAGGAAAGAGAAAGACATTATAAGAAAACAGTTTGTCAAGAACTGAAGTAGTACCTGAAATAGCAGAGCAAACAGCTGCTCCCAATGAACCTCCAAATTCAACACTAGCCATTGCTTAGGACCAATCTGAGTGACAGCTTTCCTAGTTGTAAGCAAACTCTCTAAAGAGGCAGAACAAAGTTCACACTTACATAAGTCTTCCACTGGAGCCAACTCGTGAAATAATGAAAATAGTCACAGTCACAGCATGCTGTGATTTTTAGCTATGACTGATCTTACCTTGAGGGCAGAAGGACAATTGCACACATGTAATTTAGTATCTAAATACAGAAAAGCTCATTCCTCTATCCTGGAAAAAAATCTTTATCTTGCCAGAGGGAGAGAGAAATAGCAGTAAAATATCTAGAAGTAAGAGAATCCACCGACAGCAAGGTATTCCCACTCATAACAGCAGCATGTTTCATCAGTGAAATATGAGAAAAGCAGAAGAGAATATTTCCCTGGAGAAAATATCTCCTTTTAAAGGCTTTCTTACCAATAGCCAAAAAGGGAAAACAATATTCTCTGAGGACTGACAATATGAGACCACAGCTTCTTAGTATAGCCAAAGCAAATTTTAGATTAGAGCAGTAGAAATTTATTCCAATGAAGGGGCAGAGAAGGACTTGTTCCTGTTGAAAAATAAAGTCCCTAGAGGCAACGTGGTACAGATATACAGTATAATGAACAGCACAGAAAAAGTAGGTCAGGAACATCTATTCAACACTTCTCATTAAATTAGAAGTAGACAATGCAACTAAATTAAAAATGGTAACAAAAAAACCTCTTTATACATAAATACTTGTTTATACAATAATTATCTAATTACAAGAAACAGAAGGTAAGCGATTAGTAAAACTGCCCCAAAAATGGACAGTTGCAAAGGTCCTCAGCAGCATAAGTTGTAATATTTAAAATTAGAATTATTTTGAAAGAACCCAAACCCCCAGGCTCCAGGTGATAACCATTACCCTGTAACAAGCAAGAAGCCCTTTTTCCACTGGCAGGGACGTGTCTCCCAAGGAGCTCTCTTCACACCTCCCACTGAAACAGACCCCAACTTATTGGAAATTATTCACTCCTCCAAATAAAAATGCTGTTTCCATATACTTACAAGAAAGTCTACGTGACCCATCTGTAAGAAATAACTTTCCATTTTAACACTTTCTTGTGTGCAAAAAGAAAAAAGCTCATTTGTTTTTTAGCATATCTGAAATGGAGGTAATTTTCTTCCAGCCCAATTTTATTTACAGTCAATAATAGTATTATCAACAATTAACAATTTTGTCATATTCACATTCTACCTCAACTTTCAATTTCTATTTCTTGTCAGCACTTAGGCTGACAATTTTATTTTTTGTGGTGACTTTGTCAATTTTTTAAATTATAAATTATTAAATTGGTGCTGGAGTGCTGGGGGTCACAATAAAAAAAAAGTTGCCAGCTATTCCATTTACCTTCATTTAATAAAAAGTGAACATTGCCATACCTATGTAATTTATTAATTTAGGTTGCAACGTGGTTTCATTAAAAGCCTCACAAACTTTCAGGGAGACTGAGAAGCAGAATAAACACAGCTGAACAAGTAATTCCTTTTAAGTTTTCAGCCTTACACTCTTGATGTTTAAGTCACAAATGGAAGCATTTAGAGTTTTCTACATGTTAACGTATAGAAGTGGTCTGTCTGTAGAACTCTGATAATGTACAGTAATTTCACGACTATAAGGTGCACCGGATTATAAGGCACACCGCCAGGAGTCAGCAAATTTTGCAAATTCGTATATTACATGAGGCACACCAGACTATAAGGCGCACTTTTTTTTTGTGGCGAGGAGCTGCGCTTTACACAACAAAGTAACGAGTTACTGGCAGGTGCTCAATTTGCAAACATTTTTCACAGATGGGTGTAGCCTTTAAAGACAGCCCCACATGCCCTCCCTGTGCCACGGGCCTTGGCACTCCCGTCCGCCCCCGGCTGGCATGGCTCACAGCTCCCACTGCGTGGCCATGCCACGTCCCGGCGTCCCCCCGCCCAGTGGCCACGGCGGGACCCGACTTCCCCCCGGTCAATGGCCACACGGCTTCCCTCCCGCTGGCGGTCGGCCAGGGCCACCCGCAGCCACCACCCACCTCCCTCCCAGCATGCCGGCTGCAGCCACCGCCCGCTTTCCTACCTGCACAGCTCCTGGCCACCAGGGCCGCCCACAGCCGCCAGCTCCCTCCCTCCCCACGTGGCTTCTGCCAGCTGCAGCCGCCCGCTCCCGTCCCCACTCGCGACTCGGCACTCCCACAGCACCGCCCCCCCATTGTGGCTCGCACTTCCGGGTTGGCGAATTTCACAATTTTGTCCATTATATAAGGCACACCGGACTATAAGGTGCACTTCCAGGTTCAGGCCAAAATTTTAGTCAAAAGGGTGCTCCTTATAGTCATGAAATTACTGTACTTTCCTGAGCTCCTACTACACCCTACTTGAACTTTCCTGATTTTGGTTAATTTAAAGCAATTTACTGCTGTTGTAACAGCCAGATCTCTAGCCCAAGAACAGCACACAAAGTAGACATGGGGAACAGTTCAAAGTCAGACACACCATTTTACTTACATGCAGGAAAATAAGGGGAAGGGATTCTTTTATATGGTAAGGTTAAGCTCTTGGAATCAAACAAGAAAAACTGAACAGGTGAAAGACATTCAACTGAGCACCAGGAATGTTGAAAGAAGAAATTACTTTGGGAGAGTTATGTGCTGAGATTCATTTATTATGCATTACACTAAGCTATCATTTTCATAAAACCAAGAATTATATATCTCAAGGGACACAACTCAAACTGTTCAGTGGCAACATTTGAAATAACTGCAGAAAACCACCTCAATACGTTTTACCAAACATTATTATATTCCAGTCCAGTCTGTATTAGCCACTATCGTCATGGCTACCAGTTCCACCAGAATTCATAACATGAATTTTCCACTTCCTATATCCCAACACACCATGAATAATATCAGCTATCTATCCCACAAATTTCATTCCTTAACTTTTTATTGCCTGGGTTGGTCTTTGCCATCTTGCAAATGTTTTTTAATGTTTGTTTTTTATACATTTATCACATACAATTGTCAGTAAAAATAATGAATACTAGAAGAGCAGCAATCCCAAACAGACACTCAAGAAAAACTGTAGATGAAGTAAAAAGAAAATTCTGTGCTTACTCAAAAATTTCATCCTCTTGGACACAACTGCACAGTTTCTACACCATAAGTAGTAAAAACAGTCCCATAATTCCCAGGTCTAACAATTCAAAGAATTTTTCATCTTGAGAAGAGTCATTGAAATATCTCATTATTATAGAATTGAGAGTTTGAATTTGTTCAGTCTGACAAGGAGACTGCAACTGATAGACAAGTAGAACAGTAAGACCTTAAAACTTAATTTGAGAACCACTATTCTAGATGGCAACAACATTTAACTAATCCATCTCAGCCTTCTGCTACTGTTTATAGACTTTGAAATTTATTCTCTTTTCCTTGCATGCAGAGCGTGTAAATGCAAAGGCAAACCTACTTTTAAGAAACTGTATGCAAAATGATTGCTTAATCCATGGAAACATAAGTATAACGGGAACAAAAGAGTGAAGTTTCACCCAGAAGAGTCATACAAAAAAACCAGTCAATGTGTTATTTCCAAAGGGCCCTAGTCTACCAAGTTGCTTCTGTTAATTATGTTTGGAAGTTTTTGAAAAAGCACATCTGAGTTCACAAATTTTGCATGAAATCACATATTTAAGTCTCCTTTTAATATTTTCTTCTATTCTGATGTTGCTTTTCTTTGCATTATAATATGTCAAAAGACTGAATGTATTCTTTTACTCAATAGCCTAGAAACTGCTCAGTGACAAAACCTGGAAATATCATCCTTCCAAGAACATCTTCCACAGTAATTCTTAAAAGGAAAAAAAGAAAAAAAACCCACAAAAAACAAAAGAAAAACCAAGGAGTAATACTTCCCTCCAAATACCTGCTCAACTCATTATCACCCCCAATTTGATGTTACAAAGAGGACAATGTATCTTTAAGACCAGACCACAAAACGCACACAGTTACTACAATTCAAAACAAAGTTTTAATGTTCAATAGTAGTTCAGTACGTCATAAACCCAAGTAAATTTATCTAAATTATATTTTCCACATTTGAAACTAAACCCTTCTTAGAAAAAAGACACTTCTCATTTTCAAAGGACAAAATGAAACCTAAATGGCTAGCTAAGGCACTGTTCAATTGTACCCAAATAGCACATAAAAATCTTTAAAGTACAGAGCACAGGACAATAATGCAATGTACTTCTTTCTAAATTAATTTAAAATTTAGGTAGACAAGCTGTATTAGGAATTCAACTGATATCAGCCTACTGACATCCTGACCTATAGAAACTCACTTGAAAAACTAAAATTCTGCTGAACATCAAAAATTCATTACAGAAATAAGAAAAAAGCTCCCAACACAGCTAAATAAGGGTAAACTTAATTGTGGTATTTCCTGTACTGTTCTTATCACTTGACAGTTACTACTGTTGTTCTTTACAGACAGGACTAGCTCCAGTATTTAAATTTAGTCAGAACCCTTGACTTTTTTTCCCCAACAAGTATTACAAAAGGATTCAAGAATTGCTTTGTTCAAAGGATAAAACCAGGCACAACAAAAACAGAATGGGTAAGTTTGCTAAATGGTTTAAATATTATCACTTGAAGTTATATAGTATCTTAAAGAATCCATCATTCACTCCTTTATCTCATTTTCCTTTTCTAGCAGAAGCAAATATAGGGAGTGGAGCCACGCTTTTAAACAGTACATTTATAACTTTTACATGCTGACTTATCAGATCTAGTGACATTTTAACGCATTTAATAGCATACCATTCAATAAAAATGAAAGATTTATTCTCTTCTCCCTCCCTGCTTTATTCTAGTACAAATGCCTGAGTTCGTAGTCTACATAACATGTTTTTGTTTTAACATGAATAAACATTCAGTCACTGTTCAGGACTTAGCCATCAACACCCAACTGGAATAGCTGTGTTGCCTTTGTGGAGCCAAGGAAAGTATTTACCAGCCCTAGCCCACCATGTGAGGAGGTAGAGATCTGCCACTCAGCCAAGTCACAGACACTATTAGTTCAAATTCAGAGATGTATGTTCCCCTCAACCCTACTTCTCGTGGAGAACTCAGGAAATACAAAAAAGCTATTGAGCAGTGAAAAAATGGTCTAATTCTTCCTCACATTTAAGGGTACACCACAGAAAAATGGAAGCTGGCAGTGAAGACTGACTAGGTCAGGCAGAACGTGTTCAGCTAATAAATTTAAACGCGTTTTACTTGTGACGTAAGTGACCACGTAAGAATTCTCCCCACCACTCCATTCATCAAACAAACATCGACCAAACAGCTTCAAATAAGACAGAAAATTCCCTGTTCTGTACAAAGAAGCATATGCCAATGTCCATGTTCAATCCTTTTAAAAAACAAAAAGCCTTAGGGCCATAAATTTTCATCATACAAGGGTAAGTTTCCCGCAGGAGAAGCTCAAGTTAATGGAGCTGTGCCTGTGTACAGTAGCCAAGCAGTTGACCTCAATTAACTCTGCTACTTCAAAATATGCCTTTAGAAAAAAGACAATTGCCATGTAAATACAACAGCTCCTTGCTATCCACATACAGCTGAATTTTCTTCATGGCAACCATTTCAAAATAATAGACTCTCTGGGTAAACATTAATACAGTCTATCTTACAAGTGATCAAGTACTTTTGACAGAAGGAAGTTTCTCCCTGTGAGTCAGGTTCTATAGCATCACAGATCTTCTCCTGTTCTCCTGACCAAAATCATTCACTTTCTTCTGAGCAAAAGTCAAATTAAAGCCTTGCACTGAAAGTGACTAAGTACACTTAAAACAGGACTGAATAACAAAGAATCACTCTTTTTTCCTCCTTTCATTTTGCCCAAGTATCCTATGCTTTAAAGTTAATTAAAAATAGAAAAAGCCCTAGAGTTTGCAGTTTGTCTCCAAATAATTACAACTGATCTTGAGACTACGACATATTTTGTTAAATACATTTTTATTATTTATGATGCTTACAAGCTATCACGTTTCTCTTTTTTTTTGGAGGAATGTTGTTTCCAGACATTCCAAAAATATGGATGCAAGTACATACAGCTACACAAACTTAATACCAGGATAAACTTTTTCTACTTATACATTGTAAAAAGGGAAGAGAAGAACACAGCTAAAATATACCAAACATTGTTTATTGTTTTGATTATTTAGCAAGCAGATACTTTCACACACAACTGCATTTCAAAACTCCATACTACATATTATTTACACTTTATCTCAGCCATGACATCCAGAAACTCCCTTTCATACAAAAATATAAAAATTAGGAGTTCAATTTATTACTTTCCTCTGAACTTTAATAGAAGCAAAAATACTTTGGTCTAAAAGAATGCACACAGCACGTATCAGTTACCTGTCTAAAGTAACTTTTAATATTTCACAAATGTAAAAATATAATTTTTTTTTCTAGGCTTACAAATGAGCATACAAGGATCTGATGATTTGCTGTGTGCCATAAAACCAAATTGAGGAACTGACAGAAATAGAACAGTTTCCTTATTCTCACCCCAGGCCCTGTACATTATGGCATAATTACTATGACTAAAACTATACTGCAAGCAATTTGTGGCTGACAGCAGCCAGACAGTAATTAAAGGACATAAATGAACAACGCAAATCCCAGAGTAGAAGTCCCTAAAATACCTTTTTTATTCCCTGAAGAAATTTATTTGGGTTTTGTCAAAATTGAAAAGGGCAACTAGAGGTTTTGTCTCCGTTAAATATTGAAATAAGAAACCTGTGATAAAGACTTTAAAGTTTAAATATTAATGATAAACAATCTGATTCTATGCTCAGTCTTTAGTTATCGGGTGTCCCAAAGCAAATCTAAAAATCTCCCCCAAATCAATTCTATACAAACATTTCATTTATAGAGGGGAAATACCTCAAACCCCCGAAAAACCTGCACATGAAATATTGTACCAGTAATTAGACACAGGCACATCAACCTCCACCATTCACAGACCTTTGTTTCAGCTACAGTAACATCTGACAGGATCCTGCCCAAAGTCTTTTCCTCAGACCCCTCCTTTAGGAGCTCTGAGAATGGATACAGAACACAGTCATGCTCTAAGCCCGTCACCCAGTGCAGATCTGAGCACTCTCTAAGGAGCAAGCTGTCCAGGGCACTCCTGAAAGCCAACTAACATCAGCTAAAGCAGAACAGAAGAAAGCAGCTGGCCCATCACACCTCCTGCACCATGACTGCTGGGCTGCAGCATCTACTGAAGACATTATGTCAAAGATAAAAAGAGAGGCTTCCTCCACTTGAACATGAAAGTAATCTTTAAATCACTGTAAATACAAAAAATGTTTGGTCCCTTCTGCATCTGATGCCATAAAGGACAGCTTCTTTACTAAGTCTGTATTATTTGCATAGTGTGCCAATTGAAATTTGTCAGTGACTGAGGTAAAAATCTGGTCTTTATATCCTTGTGTGCAATGAGGAATACTATATATTCAGTGATGCATGCATCACCTTCCACAGACACACTTCAAGCCTGGGGACAGCATGGGGAGAGGTATCCCCACCTGATGTCCCCATGGGCCTGGCGGCCACCTCTAAGGTCCAAGATCAGACAAGCAGGACTTCAGGGAGGTCCTGTATCTCTGCTGTGGAAGACAGAACCATGTGCCACAGGACCATAACCTACAGTTTGGCAAACTCCCCTACAACTGTGAAGGGCATTCATTTCTATAGGGTAGTGCAAATATTACAGATTACCTTATGTACTTGAACTTATTTATAAATTCAGTAGCTCACTACTGTGGCAAAATGAAGACACCTTATTTTAAATACTTTCAACTAGAAGTACTTGGTTTACCAAGTTTTCCTTAGTTTTACTCCTACAAATTCAGTTAAGAGACACACTAACGCCCTCAAATAAAGGCTATTCCCATGTTGAAATGACCCAAAAAAATTCAGTGAAAGCACTACTGAATAAAAAAGCCAAAACTGAGCTAAATGACAGCAAAGGAGGAGATTGGAAGAGACTTAATTGCTTCAAACCCTGCCAAGGGCCACAGAAGAAACAGAAGGGTAATGTCACCTAAAAGGAGTTTTTTGGTCATTCATTTTTATAACTTCAGAAAGAGCAGGTAACCAGTCACACACTTGTCCTATATGACAAGTACAATAGGAATGCATTGTAAAATATCATCGCACAAACTCTCTCATTGTAAAAACCTACACAAAAAGCAGAGGTATACTTAAGCAAGAGGTATAAGGTTACCTTCACACAGTATATTTACCACTACTTTTGCTGCAGTTAAATCAGTTCAAGTGCATCCATAAACCACGTCCATTTCTGAAACCTTACAGTAGGAAGTTAGTTTCCACGGCAACATAGCAACTGTGGGATGCTTTGGAGGGAGGTTATTTGTTTTTAACAGATGGGAAAAAATATAATGCTGTTCTTAAGCTTAAGTTTCATTTCAGATTTGCTTATATTAAGCCTTAAGGCAGAAACCTGCAGTAGGACTTTTTATAATTTTACGGTTTAATTGAACAGCGTAAGGCTCGTTAAAATCAGCTTAATCATGTATGATGAGACTAAGCACGAATAGCTACAGCAGATCACACCTTAGGTATTTCTCACAATTTTCTGAAAAAAATATTTAAATAGTTCAATATGTTCCAAATATTGAAATTAAGGCATTCCACATTTAATAAAACATTTATTCCCATTTAGCATAGCATCAGCAATTTATCTTACCTAGTAGAGTTAATAGCTTCAAGTGCAGAGTCTAGGAAGAGATTTATGGTTTATACAGCACAGATTCTGAAACAGACCTAGTAAGAGCAATGCTTCAAGCGTTACAAGTTTAACACATGTGTACAAGCACATACTTACCCAATATCCTGCTACAACACAGTCACTGGTCTGGTAGTCAAGAGGAGAGCAGTGAGTAGCATCTACCTGGGCTTCAGTAAGCCTTTGACACTATGTCTTGTAAGACTGCCCTGGAGAAGCTGACAAAGTGCAGTGAGGATGAGCTAATAACAAGGTGGCTGAAAGCTGTCTGGCCCAGGGGCTCTGGTCAGAGAGCGGTGACCAGTGGCACAAAGTCAGGCTGCTAACTAGTGGTGTACCCCAGCAGCCAGTCAATACTGCATACAGCTCTGCTCAACACAACTCTCAGCAAGTTGGCTGATGACAAAACTGGAGGGAGTACATCTGGGGACTCCTCAATAGGCTGCAGAAATGGGCTGATGGGAGCATCCTGAAACTCAACCATAGGAATTGCAAAGCCCTGCACCTGGAAAAGAACAAACCCAGAGACCAGTATATACAGGGAGTGGGGGAAACTATCTGGAAAGCAGCTTGGCAGAGAAGTATCTGGGAGTCTCAGTGGACACCAAGTTGAATGAGTGAGCAGTGTGCCCTTGTGGGCACAATGGTACCCTGAGCTGCAAAGCATTGCCAGCAAGAGGGGTGATCCTTCCCCTCCATTCAGCACTGGGGGTGGCTACACATGAAACAGATGGAACTGCACCCATTTCTGGGTTTCACAGGGCAACAGACATGAACATATTGGAAAGCATTCAACAAAAGGTCACAAAGGTGATGAAGGGACTGCAGTGAAGAATTGAAGAAAACTTGCTGCAAAAATACTGATAAGCAAGGTGTAGTAACTGTACATTTTAACAGCTTTGCATAATTACATGCTTGTCAATATTCATTGAACATAAAACATGTAGTAAAGGAAAGAAAAGAGAAAATCTGCTGAAGTCCAACCTATGTTGGCACTTCTTTGCAGAAAGTGGCGGGGGAAAAACTAAGATAATAGAAGGAGAATCATCAATATCCTTGGGTTGGAAGGGACCTCAAAAATAATATAGTTCCAACCCAAGAGGATAGGTAGGGATGCCATCCACTAGAGCAGGTTACTCAAAGTCCCCTCCAACTGGACTTTGAACATATCCAGGGACCAGGAATGCACAACTTCACTAGCCAACCTGTTCCAGTGCCTCATTAGCTGCTTAAAATAAATTTTTACTCAGAGGGTAATCTAAATTTCTCAGTGTTGCAGCAGACCACTCGTTAGGGATAGAAATGAGGCAAGACACAGACTCTCATTCAACAACATGAAAAGGGTCCTGGTTTATTCTTCTTTACAGCTCAGCCATCCTGACTCTGACGACAGCAAGTTCCTACTGCAGGGTGCAGCTGCAGACTGTGACTGCAAGTGTTGGTTTGCAGACTCTGAGCGCAGCTTTCACCCAGCTCAGCTGTGACCGCAGGCTCCAACAGCAGCTCCGACTCCATCAGACCCAGACTGACCTCATAGGAGATCTTTTACTGCAGCAACTCTCTTCCTTGTTTCATTCTTCTTTGCGTCTCTTCAGATCATTGCTTCTTCCTCAAGGCTCCTCTACCACCTCAAGGTCCTCTTTCTTCAAGATCCTCAAGGATCCCCCTAACCAACCAACCCACCCTTTGTTATTACACTTATCTTTATTAGTCACAGCTTCAACCCATTAAGGGCAAGGGTAATTCCAAAGAAGGGTTCCTCTTCTTTGGTAATTAGTACAGTTGTGACTTATCAGGGGCAAGGTTGCCTGCAATTTGTTATTCTACACCTATGTATCACCACTTCAAGCCATTCCCCCTTGCCCTGCTTTTGCAAAGTGTCACTCTCCCTCTTTTTTATAAGCCTCCTTTAGGTAGTGGAAGGCTGCTCTGAAGTGACCCCAAAGCCTTCTCCAGACTGAACAACCCAGCTCTCTCTGCCTGTCTTTGTAGGAGAGGTGCTCCAGCCCTCTATTCATGGCCCTCCTCTGGACCCACTCTAACAGGTCTGTCTGGTGTTAAAGAGCCCAGAGCCAGCCACAGCATTTCAGGTGGGATCTCAGAGAGCAGAGAACAACACCTGAATCCCCTCCCTTGACCTGCTGCCTACAATGCTTTTGATGTAGCCCACAATACATTTGGCCTTCTGGGCTGTGAGTTCACACTGCTGGCTCATCTCCAGATTTTTCAGCCACAAGAATCCCAAGTGCTTCTTTGTTGGGCTGCTCTGAATGTCTTCTCTCAATCTGTACAGGGTAACAATTTTTCTTGAATTATATCCTATATATTTGCTGTGGCAAATGGATACTTTAAACATTTAAGTTCTACTATAATTCTGGAAAAAAGGAAAACAAATATGACTTTGCTTCTGGAGTAGATCAAAAATTTAAGACTGCTTCCATGCTTCATAAGAAGAGTTTTAGATTATTACATTGAGCACTGTCTACTGTAACAGACAATTTTTCCCTGTAAAGAATTTGTAGAAAAGGAGACTGGCATTTATTCCTCCATAAGATAAAGGCACTCTCATATCTTACAGAAATATTGGCACAGATTAATAAATCCAGACAGGAAAGATCTTTAACAAGGCTCATCTCTATCACAATTCCTCTTTTTAAAATACAAAGACCCTACTTCATTTTGTCACTCATTTAAATAATCATGAGCCCAAACAAGTCCAGTACAAAAAAAATTACTGTACTATATGTACATTGACACAGCAAGAAATGCTAGACACATTGGAAAAAAACTCACTACAACTGGTTTTGAAAACTATCACATAGCAGTTTATTCTTTGTATGGAGAGAAACTGAGACAGTTTCATGTAAAAACAGATCTCCAAGCTCTTCTTCCAGGAGTTTTAGAAGCAGTCATTAAAATTAACTGAGAAGCCTGAGTCTTTGTAGCCTGCAGTAATTATTTCTTTTCACTAGCTTGCTTTTATGAGTTAGCGTTTTTGATTAACATTACATTCATTAATATTAAAAAAAAAATCAATTTAGGCTGGAAAGAAATTGTCTGCTAATTATGAGAAGCTGCCAATTAAATTATAACACTTCATCAAAATTACTTGTTAAAATAATATCTACTTGAAGTTACACCAATAATTTTTTTCAAATATCTGGTTTTTACTATACATTTATATATATGAATTATTAAAAATAATCAACTACTTATAAAGTACTGGGGATTGTGTGCATGGTAAAAAGACAAGTTCTTCCCTCTTTTTCTTTGGTTTAGGTAAGGTGAGGCATCTTCATTAGTATTACTTCAGGTTGATATTAAAGAACAATATTCACTCCACTACTTCCATCCCCAAATGCATTGAGACTAGCTGAAAATTGTCACAGTCTTTGGAGTTACATGAAACAAGGGAAGATGACCACTTCTCACAAGAGTGAGACAGGCCCGTGAAAATCTTTTTTTCCCAAGTACCAGACAGCCCTGAGGCTTGACTAAGGCACTAACCTACTAACTCCCTGCTAGCTCAGTACAGAAGTCTTCCATCATTTACCCTGCATGACAAAAACCTCAGCCCATATATGTGTCTATTGTCTAGTCAAGTACACAGTGAATGTTAATCTAGAATTAATTATTTGGAGTTCATACAAGTGCTTTGATGACATATTCAAAGTGTTCTCAAGTTTAAGTCTAGAGTTCTCACATCATGACTTGGGAGATTTATATTTCTGAACTTATTTTCAGCAATTACCTGGTACAGCCTCGGGTATCCACTGCTGGACACAACTCAGGTAGCTCTCAAAGTACACTTTACAGCAATCCACTGATGTTTTGTGACTGCAGGTACAAGGAACTCATACTGAAGACAAGTGTGGTCATTTTAAGGCATAAAAATTGAGTCTGAATGGGGGTGGAGACCTCAAAACCACAGTAAAGGCCATTACTTCTACCACAATGGAGCCTGAAGCCCTTGGGACTTAAGCATGCTAGGTGTAAATATATTTCATGATAGCTTTTAAGCCACCACTACTGGTGTCCTCTAGGAACTCTAAAAACTATACATTAAAATAATATGCTATACTTAACAATTTGAATTTTTCCCTGTTTTTGCATCAAAGGATATTGCAAACGCTTTTCTTAGCTCATGCAGGTATTAGAAAAAATTGTCTTTGCAGCTCCTTTCCACCACCTTCCAAGCTGGTACTGAGAGAGACAAGAGCGACATGTATGCCTCAGCACTCGCCAGGCAACCAGAAACTTAAGAGAATCAAAGGGAGTCTGTCCCCATCAGACCTGAGCTCTTGTGCATGCACCAGAGGGATGAGAGTATGTGGATGAAAAATAACCTAATCTGAGGACTGGCATCTGTTCATTAGTCTGTTCTCACTTCCTCTCCTGAAGCTCCAGCCTGAGATGGTTCTGCTTTTGTTATTCCAAGCTTTGACTTCCTCAAATCAGTCTCATTGTCTTCGTGCCACCAACTCTCTCCACAGCACCCTGCTGCAAGGCATGCGAGAAGAGCCTGAAGGAGAGTTGGAAACAAGGATGTATGTTGGGGATTAATTGAGGAAGATGTTACAAAAGGGCTGAGCACACCTGCTTAGCTCAGGCTGCAAAAGGCAGCAGCAATCCTGGACACCAGCAGAACACACTATGACTGCACAGAGCACAAACCACATTCCCAGCCCAGTAGTGCCAGCTGCACATAATCTCATCCCCACTGTCCTCTACTTGATAATAGCTAATGAGGCTTCTGATAAACCACAGACAACAGGTGACATTCCTAATTCAATTATCTTCCCATATCCATGGGCTTAAGCAGAGTTAGAAAACAACCAAAGGCAGAAAGCTCCCCTACAGTCAGTCCTTCCTCACAAATCCTGCTTTACTGCCCCCAAGTCTCTTGCAAATATTTTCCCTGACAGGTTCAAGCCCCCATTCTTACATGTCTGCACGCTGGCTTCATCCTACCAAATTCAGGTTCTTTTCCTCTTCTGTTGTTGCCGCTTTTTATCTCCAAACTATGTGCAGAGTATAACAAAGTAATGGATGTAGCTAATAAAGAATTTTCAAGGGAGGTGAAACACCTGAACTTCAACAGTGGTGGACTTCAAGGTCTCCTTTTATCTGATATATTACTTTCAGAAATAACTGTTTCATGTTAGAAATAACTGTTGAGTGTTGCTCAAAACCAACAGACCTTTTGTGTTCTTGTAACTACAGGGAAAAATCTCTAATTTTCAAGTCAAATGGGAGAACTAACAGGTTTTTCATATAAGCTCTTAAGGACACAATCTCAGTGCTATCTGAAACATAGGAGAGTGTCAGCACCTTAAAAAAAAAACACGAGGAAAATTGTAATTTAAAAAAATATTTAAAGGCAAACTTACTCTTACATTACCTGCTTCTGCAGGGAATATATACCTGGTTCAGCTTATAGAAGAACTTTTTTAGGATTACTGTAACAAATCTAGAAATATATGGAAGCATTGTTGTCAGGAAGAAAATTCAGGTCTTGCTGAAAATGTTAATCCAAATCCTTCATTAATGATGCAATCAAAACCTTCATATCAAGTAGAAACATCATTCAGATATAAACGCATTTGAAAAATAGCTTAAGTGGACATTTTTGAAGAAATTCCAATTTTTCCTTGTCCATTTTTCCTTACCATCTGCTTGCTCCCCTCCCAGTAGCTGACAAGCTTCTAGTCTGAATGATAGCAATGGGTAATGAAAGTTTGGTTCCTTTCAAGAACTACAGATCACAGATCTATCTATCATGAAGTCTGCCTTTGTTAACAAAGCCTTTCTATGTCTACACTTTTATAGAAGGGCTACACTTTTAAATATTCACCCAAAATAAATGACCTGACAGCACCATTTCTTTTTTTTTTTTTTTTTTGCAAAAAGTATCTTCGAACACATCAGCCCCTGTTTCCTTCTGTGATGGGTTGATCCTGGCTGAAGGCCAACTGCCCATCTAAACTACTCTATCATTCTCCTTCTCATCTGGATAGAGAAAATAAAACAAAAGGCTTGTAGGTCAGGGTAAGGACAAGGGGAGTTCACTCACCAACTACCTTCATTGACTAAAGGGAAAAAATTAATTTAATTTATTACCAACCAAATCAAAGCAGAATAATGAGCTGCTGTCATGTAGCAATTTTTCCTGGTGTTATGGTGTTAAATACATTATCCCAGCAGCAGTAGCACCACCACTAGTGGGCTCAGCCTTGGCCAGCAGTGGGTCTGTCTTGGAACTGCCTGGTACTGGTTCTGTCAAATATGGGGGGAGTTTCTGGCAGCCTATACAAAGATCCACCCCTGTACTGCTAGGAAAACCTGACCACACAAACCCCATCCACGCCTCCCTCAACAAAATGTTGGCCATTCACACTGAAAACAATCTGTGACAGCAAAACTAATTCACTGATGATTTATTCATGCACTGAAAAATGTTCTGGGTCTTGAGAACAGGTTGAGAACCAAGACCACTCTCTCTCCAGACCACACAAAAATTATCAGTAGCTCATGTATAGCACATTCCCATCACAGTTAATGTGGCACAAAGTCAGCTGCCAAATATTTAAGCCAGGATAAATCTCAATCTCTTTCTCCAGTGGCACTATCTGGAGAATAGCAAAGGATATTGACCCTTCTTTCAATAACCTAACAAGGCAGGGCAGAAAAATGGTCAGATCTCAAACCCAACTGTTACTACACCTAACTGCTTTTTACATTGACAAAATCTCATAACCAAACATACAACTGAAATGGTTAAAAGAAAGTAAGACAAAACTGGCATTGCATCACAGAATTTCCAGATCTGTGCATTTACTCTGAGAAACAAGGCCTTAAATTTAGCCACAAAAATGTGACTTGGCTTTATGTTGATCACCTAGAACTACAAATTGAAAACAAAATGTTAGTTTTTCCTCATTACCTTTTTAAACTCTTCCTAGCAAACATGTGTTGAAATCTATCCAGGCTAAAGCCTGAGTATGGTGAACACACAGCCAGCTAAAAAAGAAATAAATCTCTGGAGAGCTTGGATGCCCTGCCAACACTCTAAGATATATCAAGAAAAGCTGTTATTTGTTATCTTAATCCAGATGCTACTACTTCAGACTTGCAGTGGCACATTGCTGGCATATAGCAACGTATTCCTTGTCTGTACACCATTGTGACCAGAAAAATAATCCACATTTGACACAAAAAACAAACAAAGAGCTGACAGCACATGATTTGCACAAGACAATAATAGCAAATGGTTCAAAAGATATGTTTTCCTTAACAGATCTTTACAGTATACAGTGTTTTGCCACATAGGAAGCAAAAACAGGATGCACAGATATCTTTCCCTATATCAGATGACACCAAGCCAGACATTTATCCCTATACTTGACTCCAAATGTTCACAAGTGACTAAAGAAATTTTTTCCCATGGGTATTGTTTAATTGCACTGTCTTTCTAATATGCTGAATGCAGAATACTAAATACTACTTGGTAGATGTTGAATTGGTTTGTATTTTGTTCTAAGAATCTTCTGTGGAGTTTTGTTGTGGATTTTCTTTTGGTTGGGTTCGTTTTTTGGGTTTTTTTTTACAAACTTTTATTATGTTGCTTTGCAGGCTTGTTCTGTGGTAGATTCTTTCACAAAGAAGGGCAGGAGAGCGAAAAAATCAATGAACACTGTCTCTGAAGTTCATCTTTGGTACCCAAGAGCTAAAAATGAAAAGAAAGCCTAAATATTTACTGTAGCTCAATTATTCCATTTCTGTTAAATAAATTATGAAAACCAGTAAGTTATGCTCAAAGAATTCTTAATATTTCTGTTGAAACCTCTACAGCATGACAGCTTGGAGGAAGTTTCTTGACAACACTGACTCACCTTAACTGGGACCTCTAGGATGTCAGAGGGATCCGCAGACACTACAATGGCAATCCAGCAAACTCCTCAGCCCCACACCCACACAGAGCTCATGCAGGCCCTCGACATCTCTCAGTGAAGTCTACACATCCCCTGATCTTAACACACCAGATACCTTCTCAAATGGTAGAGCACGTAGGCTTTCAAACTCAGGCTCTGTGCCTCCCAGGCCAAAGGTCCCATTTCAGCTTTGCAAGTTACTAATCTAACAAATAATACTGCCAGATTACAAAAAAATCACACTCATCCAGACAATGCTGCAAGTATGTGCATAGCTGACTATATTTAGACCAGATTCACAGCCAGTGCCTGCTCAGTCTACTTTTTTCCCCTGCCTAAACCAGCAGCAAAACAGTGCAGGTAAGTCAAGCCACCTTTTGAAAAATGACATCTATTGTAGGTATTACAGAAGGCAGTGGAAACAAACACCAAAATCAAAGTGAGAGTTCATCAAGCATTTTCACAGCTTCTGCAGTACCTTCCTATTTCACCTTATCCACTCCACTAGACCAAGCCTGTGGCAACACCAAATGCAGCCTTTCGATGCAACAGAAAAAAAGCAGGAGACAACTTTTTTCCATGACTGATGCATTTTTTTAAGTGTAAGATAAAAACAATCCATTGGCATCTATACCAACACCAGAAATAATTTATGATTTTTCTAGTTTAAAATTTAGTGCACTCAAATCACTGCATCATGGCTATATCTCTTTGAAAAAACGTGAGAAAAACTTTAGCAGCCAACAGCACCATTTAACACAGCGAGAAGCCACAGAACAGCCACCCAATTTTTCCTTCAGTTTTCATCAACCAACCACAGATGTAACTCCTGAACTATCTCAGCTATGTCAGATGAAACAAGTACACAAGCTTTCAGTCAGCAGTGATAGCCTGCTTTTCAGTGTGCTGCTTTACAAACCAGCCACCGAGGTCGTGTAATTTGGATGTAGTCAGTGAGCAGATCAGCAGTAGATGTGGGAATGTAACTCATTACTGAGGATTCCCCATTCAGAACTCCAGTTACTTTGGGCTATTAAGGGATTAGAACTCACAAGCATTTACCATTAGGTCTCAAAGTTGCATTTATGACCAATGTTTCCTTTTTCTTCAGTTTTGCATATCAAAAAGATATGAACAAAAACAAGGAATTTAAGCTGCCTGTTTTGACAGGTAAAAGAATATCCACATACTCCAACAGCCCTACCTGGATGTTTTCCACTGAGAACAACCACCAAGCTCAAGCAAATCAGGAAAGCTACAGTGAGACTGAGTACAACTTCATGGCTGCTGCCACTGAGTCTTGCAGTCCAAAGGGTAGGAGTATGGTTGGGGAAAGCAAGTGTGGAGGTGCAGAAGGCATCATCCTCTGTTCTCTTCCAACAAGCACAGGCTTGAATGGCTGATGAAAATTCAAATAACTACAAGAGTCACAAAGACACCCAAGTGATCTACAGTACAGATCTTATCCACACAATTTAATTTCTTTTTGTGAAAGGCAATGATGAGATGCCAGAAAATGAACAAAACCTACATTTGCAAAGGGAATGGAAAAACAGAAGCAGGTGGTCAAGTAGCTAAGCTGGCAGAGCATTTGGATGGTAGCCGAATGGCCTGAATTCAGTCTTTAGTAAGGTCACCAGTCTTCCACTACACACACAGCTGCATTACTTGAAAATTTAAATCATATTTGTGATAAGAAAACAGAAAGCACTTTCAAACACATGTTTAGGATTTCAGAAGTGAACTGTGTAAGAACAGACATTTGAAACATTCAAGTACAATTACGAATTTATTATGAAACATTTATTATTTTCAATAAGAAGGCCATCAGACAAACACTACATGCATTCATCACGCTTCTGCTGCACAGTTCTTGATGATACAGACTCAACTCCTATCACTCTCTGCCACAGCCCTTTGTGATGATATTTTGAGCAGTACTGGTACATGTACTCACACACACTTGCCATGTTTTCTAAGAATGCCTGCCAGCAGACTGAAGGCTCGCTCTACACAGAAGCCTATTAAAATAAAATAAAAGGAAAGAAAAAAAATCCTGCAGTCAACCTTAGTTTAACAAAAAAATAAGTCACAGTCACTTATCTCTTCCTACACCTCTGAACAAATACATACTCTTCATTTTATTTAATAAATAATATTTTTAATACACAAGTTGTGCTAGTCTGTATTTTACTGAGGTGAAGTGAGGTGACAATACAGGGACTGCTAGTGTATTGTGCAGCAAACAAAGCATTTCTTTTAAAGCCAAGTGAGCATGTTATTTAATCAAGACAACTTTCAAGTGGTAAAACCATACCTACAAATTAATTCAAACTTGATCCCCAGCAGACGCAGTACACTGACAGAATCCACCACCTTGGTAAAAAAGCATGAACATCTCACAGATAAGATCTGCAGTGTCTAGTTCTTTCAACATCTACCACTGTCTCTGTCATTTGTAGGTCACACAGTGACTGAATCCTCAAGTTGCAGCTGAATACTGCCTATTCCTAGCAAATTCACCAGCACCTCAGTGGCTGGAGCACATAATACAGGAAACAGCATCACCTTATGAGCTCTCAATTCAATCACTTCTTTGGTCACAATTAAAAAGTACTGAGCCAAAAGTTTCCAAGCAGCCTTCAGGAAACAAGAAACTGTATATTTTCAGGAACAGTTTGTTCAGATAGCAGTGAGCCCTGAGCCAGGGAACAAGGACTTTTGATTAGCCCAAAGCTCGTTAGCAACATTCAAGAATCTTGGAGTCGCTATCTAGCAAACTAAAACCTGCACGACCTATAAACTAAGATAAAGATAACTGATTACAGAAAGCTCAGATCTGGGGTCTTTACCTAAAACCACACAGCTAACATGATTCCATGAAAATTCAAGCTGAATCAAGCACTGCAAACTCTTGACATGGTCTTGTTTCTGAAGTGTATTTTAGTAACATCCAGTTAGCACCAGAAGTAATCTTATGTATATGGTTTCCAAACCATAATCCCTGACAGTACATCATCCAGAAACACATCCCAGATCTGTTTCCCCCACTGTCTTTAGTCTGCAAGATTTGCAGCAGACCTTAATTACAACTTCCCTATTGAAAAGGCAGGCAGCAGATCCCACAAAACAGGCCCTCAGTGGAGCATAAAAGTTTCTTACAAACTCTCCCACACTTTCATACTTTCTTCTGCCTTATGTAACTCCTCCTTACTCTCTGTGCCTGACTACCAGCTTTTTCCTCTTTAAGATCATTAGTAAACCCTGATAAAACCACATGGCAGTTCTGACCTCTCTGCCCCTGCCTGTCATTTCACTTGCACTCTTATCGTCTCTCATCCAGTCTCTTCTCAACCTTCAGTTCTCTGTCTGCCAAGCCTAAATTTGTAGGTCTGTGTGCCCAAGTCTCCATTTCCAACTGAAGTACTGCTACAATAACCTCCATCCATATTAACCAAAAAAAGCCCCTCCAAAAAATACAAACTACATACACATTAAGTGTTTTGAGATCACATACTTTGTGAATTATAGCAGTTAACCTTTCCAAGATTAACATGCAAAAGGTTTCTAGGTTAAAAATAGTTTGCAAGTAACCACAAAGCAATTAGCATTAGGTCTCTGTCTGTATTGCCACACAGCTGTGCAGGTAAATATCTTTTTCATGTTATGAGAAACTTCAGCTAATTGTGCCTGTAATGGACATTGTATAGCAAGCAAGAAAATATCATATTTGGGAGAAGCACATGGGTAAGTTAAGCAGGGGGAAGGGTGGAAGCTCTGCTTCTAAGTCATTATTGTAGGAGATGTTAGAAGAGCCAAGTGCCAGAAAAGCCTGCCAAGTGCTATTCACCCACTCACACACGAGTGTATAATGCTGCCTTGAAGAGAGCTTGACATGAGATTACAAAGCAAATTCTATGAAATTCTGCTCCATTTCTAAACGTGGGGAATTTGAGGTATTTAAATCAGGTATGCTCCACTGTTTGTGTGCTGCAACATTTGACACTGGCAGTGTCAGTGTTTCAGTGCCATATCTGCAGCCCCAGCATTCCTCTCACCTCCCCAGGGCCCCCAGGACATACCACAGGCTGCAGGAATGCCTCATACATTCATTGAGTCAACATCCATACAGAACACCCATTTCTTTTTGTGCTAGAAAACCTAGTACAAAATAACTAATATTAGGGGGAAAGTCAAAGTATTTTATGGCTGAGCTACACACTGATGAATTTCTGGAGGTGAAGTCCTCTAGAGAAGAAAAATGACTGCATTATGGAATCACCCAGTATCCAATCTTTGTAACTAAAAGAAAAAAGGCCAAACCTGCCCGAGCAGCTTTCCTATTAAACGCAGATCTGAGGAGACCACGGTATTCCTTTCAAAACCACTTTCATATTTTATCATTAAGTTGTCATTGTATCTAATTTTTCATACAGATACCACCCAAAAACTTTCCTTTTAGTGTGAATTTGAAAAAAAAAAAAAAAAAGTAACACATATTCAGATGCAAAGGCTAAGGGTTATCTAAACTGTCTTTGCAAAGAGCAATAGGAAAACCAATGCCTGATATTGACTACCTGCCCCTAAAAATTTTAAAGGTACTTCAACATATCAAGATTTCATGAGAAAAGTAAATATTGACATTTTCAGACAAGTTACATATTTTAAGATCATGCTATAGAACTCTTTATAAACAGAACCCTGGATATGAGCCAAACAACAATTATCAGACATATGATAGCTCCTTTTTTCTCCTCCTCACCTCCCAGTTCACTGTGATAGGGCTGAACAGCAGGGACACACAAATTCAAAACCTTGTGTAACAACTGGTCAAAGACACACTCAGTAATTGAAATATCACAAGCAAGGTGACTGACAATTTGAGGAAACTGAGAAAAAAATGCATACACAGTTTATGTATTGCATTCCAGTTCCTATTCTCATACATTTCTGTACATTAAACACACCCACCCCCAGAGGGTGTTTTAGATTTTAAAAATGCTTTGAACACAGTAAAAGTCAGCTCATAACTAGACTAATTTAGAAGGGGAGAAGACACCCAAGAAAATGCCTCCAGTATATTACATATGTGATGCCCCAGCTTTATAGCTACCATACCAGAAAAGTCATAAGGATGCTGTTTCATATCTAACAGACACTTACAAGTCTGGTACCCCATAGATCACAGCCAAATCAAACAATTCCTCCTGTGCTGAAGGTTCTTGTTATGCTTCCAAAATTTATTTTGGTACATAACAAACAATGTATAATTAGCCAAAGAGTATTTTCTCTAAGCTCAAGCCATAGTTTTCAGACCTAAAAAACTGACAGACAGAAGTGAGACAAATGAGCTCAGCAACAGGAGATAAGGGCCAGAAGGGAACATGACTGTGGCAGTGCAGAATGCTCAGGCATCAACCACTGATGGCTTCCAGGAGAGCTAACCCAGAGACAGCCTCACCAAAGAAGAAATGGGACAAGACTAGTAGAGATAGGTGGAAGGATAAATTGCCAAGGCCTTTTCCTCAAATTTATTCCCAAATCTATGCTGACTGAAGAGGCCATGGCAATGCTTAACAGTCATCATTTTGGAGAAGTAGCAGTTTTCATTATTCTGAGGCTACTGAAGTCCTCATAAGAACCACATTATTATATGTCATCATTATAAAATATTGAAAGTATTTTTGTCCATATTTGTATAATATAAAATAATTTATTGTGAAATTTTAAAATGCCAAATATTTTTATTATATCAGGCTGAAGCGTTCATTTTTTCTTTTGCTATTTTGATTTTGAAAGTACTTAATGCTTACCTGTTTAAAGCAGTAGGACAAAGACCTCTCATAACAATGTTAGAAGTATGACATCTGTGCTCATCTTATTTTACTGTGTTATTTACATCTCACAGGACTCCTGATGTACATTTACCAGTTCTCAGTTCTCTCGCTTTCTACCTTTTTCCGTAAGTTTTGCTCCATGGCATAGTTTGACTCATTATTTTCTGATCTTGTGACACTCAAACTATTGTAGCAGCCTCCTAAGGGTTCACAAAAATCAATCTCAACTTCATGTCCAAAATGTATGCTTGGACAGTTCTGCTTGGTACAAGAAAGACAAAGTTTGAGACTGAAAAACCGCTCACTAGGTAGCCTCCACGATAAGAAAGCACTTACTGTGCTTAGCAGTAACTTAAAATGCGTAAGAACTGTGGGTTCCATAACCAAAACACATATTAATCCAGACCAAACAGCTGGATAAGATGACATGCAATTTATCAGTTAATTTATCAGTTATTTGTTCCTGCCCTATAAAAGGTGTCATATATTGTTGATAGGCCAACTAAACTTCTCATTAGGCTGTAGCTTTCTGTCACACCTCATCAGATGTCCTGCAGGCACATGCAGAGCACTGGGGTCCTGCCATCTCCTGTACTCCCAGCTGCACCCTCCCTCACTTCCCCCCCACACTGGCACACTTATTTTGGCAGACAATCCAAACCCAGCTAGAGGTGCTGATGCGGTGTAAATACCTCCCTGCCAAAAAAGTGATTAGTTTCCAGCCAGATCATCTCTCTCAACTGCTCATCACAGAAGCTGTTACACAGGCATAGGGGGAAGCACATGGCCAGAGCTGGGTGAGCCCCAGGGCTGGCCTGGCCATGCTCATGCTGGTCCCCAGACAATCACATTCTGCTCAAAGTTTTACCACACACGTATACTCATGACAATAGGCTAGTCTGAGTTTCCCGCATTACTTTAACATTTGGTAGTGTAACTGTGCATATTCATAGCCTGCACAAAACCTGCAATTTATAGCCTGCAGAGTGCTTTTAAGATTTTGCATAAGGTATGTAAAAATATAAATGGTATTTTACAGAGGTCATTAAAGAGCCAAACTTACGATGGCTCTGCCAAGAATAAATCCATTTTAAAGACTAACCAAAAGATCCTAACCTGCTACTTTAAGAGTCCATAAAGCTAAATAGGTTTATTCTGGACCTTTGCCTCTGAAAAGAGGCACCTCCTCATCAGTCCAGTCCCTTTCTACTTGGTCACTATTTTGCTGGGGAGCTCAAAAAGAGGCACAGCACACTGACAGAGACCACAGGTCTCTATCAGCTGTACAACCACATTTGCATATCAATTATGATGCTGTCAAATGGCTGCCCAAAAAGAGAGCTAGAGGCAATATTTATCAATATAAATCCAAACATATCTTTGTAAGAATCATGATGAAAGCCAACGCAATTTCTCTAATGTTGCAGCTGCACTTTTCCCATTTACTAAGTTACATTTTTCAGATTAGATTGGGAAAACAGGAACAACCATAATTTGTGCCTACTTAATAGATAAAGTTTATCTCAGCCATCTTTAAAACTGGTGCTATTTAATATACCTATTAAATACATTTTTTTTAGAGACACTGCTATTCAAGCCCCACCCAATTTGGCAGAACTGAGTCTTTGCAAAAGTGAAACAAAGAAATATTTTCCTTTGCATGCAAATACATTAAAGCACAACAAAAACGTCAGTTTTAAAGGTTTCCCCAGGAATTTTCTGAATGTAAACAAGCAAGAGTACACTTAAGCTTGAAGATACAAAAGCAATGGATTCAGTCCAACACTGAACAACACAGAGGTAGCAACAGCAAGACTGACTCAACCCATCCTTCATGCCACTGAGAAGTCAAGGCTTTTCACCAAAACAAGTTTTATATGTTACTTTTTGGAACACATTATAATTGCTCATGTTGAGATAAAGCTGCTATTCCTATATTTTTAAAGTAAACCAATAAAAAATAGTGGTTTTTGGAAGCAATTGACAGCAGCTTAAAAGTAGTGACACTGCAAGCAACTATGGAGTAAGTGATTTCCATGTTACCATGTCTGAGACTGGAGAGTCCATTACCTCAGATTCCTCTGAATATTGCTTACCATGTTATATTTGCAAATGCTATCTTCAAAGAAGATTAAACTCTAAAACCAACAGCTGTCTCATATGTAAGAGCACCACACATTTGCCTGGAAAAACACATAGTATGCTATGTTTTTTTAATTAATTGGTGGAAAGAAATTGTCTTTGTATAATTAAATCATTAGGAAAAGCATAACTTGTCTGTTGTCTTTTTCACATACAAGTCTTTTGTCTTCCAATTCAGTCTGGGAAAAAAAAAAAAAAATCTCAAACCTAAGTGATTGAATTGAGCTTTCCAGTAAAGGAAACAACCTGAGAATCTGTAACTTGAAATGCTTACTATTATCATATTTCACCAAGACAAATAAAATGGCAAAATATGTGCAGGTAAATACATCCACCCTTACTTTACCTATTTAACCTGGCAAGCAATAGGAATAAGCCCATTTGTTCAACATAGCTGAGAGCTCAGAACTACATCTGGCCTAATGAGAAAAAGCATTCAGGTCTTGTTACTCCAAATGGAAAAGAGGACACCAATATTATTTTGGTTTGACATATAATCAGTTAGTAATTGTTTTTTCTGATAGGGGAAGGTAGAAGAATAGAGGTTAGGAACCTGGTAAAGAACTGACATGTGCTTCTTACACTGAAACAGAACAGGGATCTTCTGTTTTCCACCTTAGGATTTCCTCTTTTTTTTGTCCTAAGTTTTACAGGCCAAAAAAAAAGGAAGGAAGCTGGGGGCAGGGGGCAAATGAAGAGGAATAGGGAAGAAACAGATAAGTAAAGAATGTTTAAGAAGTTTCCACTATTAACCATGAATAACAGAGCAGCTCTGCCAACTGTTGTCCATGAAATTGTTTCAAAATTGCAGAGTCATATTTCTTCTTTATCAGAGTAAGAGAGGAAACAATCTTAACACCAGAAGGAGCACTTCTAAATCCCATGCAAAGACACAAACTGCATGTCAAGCTCTGTATTCTCTCTGTACTAACAGGCCTAGTACAGATGTGAAGAGAAGAACCACAGAGCCTAGGAAAAGGAGCATATACCTTGAGGATACAAAATATTATCCAACTTTATTTCTTATCAAAAGAACCACTATCATTTACCAAGAAAAAAATAGCATTTACAACCTGTGGCCCATTCTGGCCTGTGAGTTTCAAGCAGTGTACTTTGCAGCTGCACCTAGAAGTCTGACAGTGTTCCTCATAGCTGTACCTATGGACTCAGAGGTTCACAGTGTTACCTCTGATGACATTTAAGTTACACCATGCTTTATTTTTCTCCAAAAGATGAGACAGCACACTCAAACCCCAACAGTCATCTTTATACATGGCTTTTCTCAGAAAAAAAAATTAATAGTCATTATTTTATGGATAACATCACCTACAAAAGCATGAATGCTACTTCATGAAAGTACAACTACTGCACATTGACATAGGCTATAACACAGCTCCTGTTTGATCAAGGACCAAGCTGTTACCCATTAGGGTTTCTATAATAAATATAATGAAATAACACAAATTTTGCTTTGTTTTGTTCCATGGGCTAACTGCATCAGAAGTACTATTGTGCCCTGTCCCAACATCAATACTCATCTCATTACACTACTCTGAAGTTAAAATCAGACTTTATGGAGCAATCACTAATTTTTGCACTGCAACCTGTAATTTCAAAAAGTTGCAAAGAATAAAACATTATCCTATTATGGAGTAAATGATTTATGATAGTAAAAGAAAATGCCTTGCTCTAAAAACAACCAAAGAGAATTCCATAATTTCTATTACAGAAGAGCCCCTGTTGTGCATTATAATCTCTTATCCACAGTACATAGATTCCCACTTACTCCATGAAAAGTGATAATGAAAATGCATCAGTATATACCTTTATAGTTAAAGCATTTCTAATTAAAACTCAGAAATAATAAGTACAAACAACAATAAAATTCAAATCAAGAAATCCCAAGCAACAGATTTCAAAGGGTACATTTCTCCTCTGCTGCAGAAAGGACTGAACAAGCACAGTTTAGCTAGTGACTGCATTACACCAGCCACCACCTACTTCCAGAGCCCTGAAAGCCCAAAAACACACTTCAAATCCAGTAATGCAAAAAGCAAAAGTGAAATAAATTCCTCAAATACCTTAAGTGCATCGTGCTAATTAACAACTCCATTTTCAGTTTTATTACCTCATTATATCTCATATAATTTATTACCTCATGATCATTTTATTACCTCATCTACTAGTGTGGTTTTCTAAACATAAACTATCAAGAAAACAATATTCTTTGTACTAGAGACCTGAGTAAACACACCTTACTCACTTTTAGCTGTAATAACTTCAGTAGTTGCTACTAAAGTAGATAAATAATTGCACATTAATCCAAAAAAATAAGTTGACTTGGTTCCTTAAGTGGAGAAAGATGCAAGTTGCAATCGGTATCAGCAAAGGGATTTTTCCTACAATAAGACTTTTTTATTTTATAATACTGCAAAGCAAATTTTTATCCTACTTTCTTACTCAAAACAACAAAAAAAGAGCAAGCATAATGCACGACAGATTGCAAAATCCAAGCTTGTTTCTTTGTCCCTATGGCACAGGTGACTTTCAGAGCTGCACTGCTTGCACAGCTCTCCTGTTCATCTGTGAGCATCTGGAAGTTAGATCAGCATTATTTTTAAACAAAATGTTTCAGGTGCCCAAAAATGCAAGGCTGACAAGTTATCATACCATCTTTAAACTATGTAACTGGGAACATAAATTGTGAGTAACCAGAAAAGTGCATTACGAAAAGCAGCTGCAGGCGGCTCACTTTGGTCTCCTGTCACGGTGAAGATTTGAAAAACACATTCCTTTAAACACACAAATGCAAACTAGTGGCAAATCATTGTGGCATCCCAGCGTCTTTGGTTGCTTATCATGCACTGCTTCTCATAACAAGATCTGCTTCTGATAGTACAGTTCCTAAATTTCACATATCAAACCTGTCAAACAGGGTGCTTCCAACAGGCATGTGAGAGAAAGGAAATTTGGGAGTGAGTGTGGCTGACAAATGGAATAAATAGCATGGAAGAGAAGTGCCATTCAGTGAAGACACAAGCAGAAATCATCAGCTGACAAACACAGGATGGAAGAATGACTGTCTAGACAGCCGTATTCCGGAAAAGGATTTGAAGGATTGATTAGCAGTTCCCGACTGAACATGAGTCAGCGCAGTGCTACTGCAAAAGGAACAAGTGTCACACCAGGAATGACAAGCAGACAAGACACATCACCTAAAGCACATACCAAGATTCTCATGCTTTACGTGATAAAGTTTCCCTGTCCAGTTTTGAACCTGGATCAATTGGTCATAGGTAAGAACCTATTGACAAGGAAAGAATGAACTAACTGGAGCTATTTCATACAAGGAAAAGTCTTGTCAAGTCTTCATATATACATAATGATACATTTAAGAGGAAAACTGGTCCAGTGCTAAATGCTTGCTAGGTAGTGAGATTGCTAAGCACTGACTACCGAAGTTGTAGATGCTCTGCTAACAGCATTTTAAAAAACACATATGCAAATATCCTACAGAAGTGACAGCTAGAGTTGACCTGGCCTTGAGAAGGCAGTATAGATTAAATCTCTCAAAACTCTTCCTAAACATTTTTCTAGATTTCTATTCAGGAAAAAAAAAAAAAAACTTTAAAAAAGCAATTCTCTGTATATAATGCTAGAGACATTAAAGACAAATTAAATGCATGTAACAAATAAGTAAAAAGAGACATGTTCCTCCAGGTTAGTCACATAGCTTCCAAATGACTGGGAAGTGGATGATGGTCACCTCAAAGTCATTCTGCTCAGCTCCTCACAAACAGATAACAGGAAAATGAAGAAAAGTAAAATAAAAGGTTACTCAATTATGTACAGTCACATGAAAAAGAAAGAAAAAAAATCCCACAGTAACAAAAAATTCCAGACTGAAAACAAAGCAAAACCTTTGCAAACCCTTCTGTGAAGAACCAGGCTTTGACAGGTTATCATGTTTGTTCCTCTGTACCTTCACAGAACCAACAAATCCAGTTAAAAAAAACCAACAAAAACAAAGCAACACAAAGTCTCCCAAAACAAAAGACATGAAGCAACACATTTCCCAGGGGTGCAAACTGTCTGCTCAAAGTGCCTTACCTCAGTTGCTAAATACATTCAAGTGTCACAAATGATCCAAGCAGTCAAATGCTCTCAGGATTTTCCCCAATCCCAAAACTCAAATTACAAAGAACTTTATAGACCAAAACCTACACAGTGAATTACCCTCAGAAATTAGCTGGGAACTATGGAACATCAGAGAAAACACTGTGCCAGGCTGCAAACATGAAACCCAATTTTATTCTGAAGTTTCCTTTCTGGGGTACAGGTTAGGGAAGCAAAGAGATGAGTCAATGGCAGACACTCTTGCAGCAGTGAAAAAAGCTGCTGAGATCTGCATGGTAGGAGTCCAGTAACCAATTTTAGCTTCCTTGACAGAGAAGTTCATGGCTGTCTCATGCTGACTGAGTGTGCAGAAACAATCACAGATTATATCACCCTATGTTAGATTTTAAATAAAATTAAATCTAAAAAAAAAAAATCATTCTTTTCCACACAGAGAATATGTTCTAAATTCATGGCTTATGTCATTTAATTCACAATTGTTCCATCACCTTTTGGATAAACCCAGCCCAGCTAGTAGCCTCACAAGTCCAACACTGAGAATGGTGGTAAAAATACAGTGAAAGAGGAAGAAAGAGTGACATAAGTATACAGCTAACCACGAAATAACCTCTGCCTCCAGAAATTTTCCTCAGTAGCTCCAGAGATGTAGTGAGTAGAAAAAATTGGGTCTCTGAAGGGCACTACACAACATGTTAATGAGCCAGCCAGCTCTGAGCTGTCCTTAGGAGATAATGAAGACATTCAAAACATTGCAAACCCATAAGGAAGTCCACAGATTTTTGGAGGCAGCTGATTTAGAATTCATTTTAAAATCTTGATTTAGCTTGATATCAAGAAAATTTCATCACCTAATTTGTTTAAACTAAGACTAGTCTTATGACTAGTCTTACTTAAGAATCTCAACTTCATATTCTGCACTCCAACAGAATACAGCCAGCATTTTCTTTTGTCTGAAATCTGCAAGTTGAGATAATTTTATTTTTTAAAGACATTTAAAGTTACAGCTTATATAAAAGACTTTTTAAAAAATCACCTTTGACTGACAAATTGATACAAAAGCCTTTATGACAAGTGTATCATGTGTCAAAAACGTTCCTATAGAAAATGTGTGGGTCTTTGCTATCTGAGGTAATTAGAACTCATGGAATATTTCATAATGGTCTCCCACTGTCCCAGTGAGGCAAAGGGAGCACTGGTATCCTGTCAGCCTCATTCTTGGAGGCCCATGGTACCTCACCTCCACTTGCTTGCAGGTGACCAGCCCCACAAACACATACAAGGAATAACTACAAAGCAAAAATCACCTTTCAGCTGTCCCTTAGTTAAAAGAGCCCACAAATACATACATGCCTCAACTCTAAATAGTTATTTAGATAGCATGATAGAAGCTTTGGATGTAGCTCATTATTATTGACAATATCAAGAAATATTAAGACAAAAATACAAAGTGAATTCCACATAGAAATGTGAGGCACAATTCATGGAGAGGAATGGAGGAAACAAGGCTTGATTTAAGGCTTTGTTTATACTGTTTGAAGAGGCACACAAGAAAAACTAGTGAAGTGTTTATGTTTAACAAAACACATTATACATGCTATTGACAGATACTGTTGAGTTGAGCTAAACAAACCAAGTTCATTTACAGTAAAGTTAGATTGCAGTCAAAAAAGGGGTTGCAGCATGGAGATAAGGATATCTTTGCTATCTTTCAACAGGACTGCTAGCAAGACTAGTTTGGCTGCAACTCAGAACAGGACACAAGCCAATTGATCTGGCTGTTGTCTGTGTGCAAGTCAATACTGCTCCTGTGATGAACTAATAGGCCCCTGTCTTTTTTTCTCCTATGAACCTCAGTTTAGAGTACAAATTCATTTGAACCTTACACTTCTCCATCTGTAAACTAGAAGATGCCCAAACATCATGCCCTCCTCAGAAAGACACATTTATGGCTTAACCACACTAAAAATATCAAGCACTATTTCAGCTTGGAGAGTTAAACTGGTATATTTTGCTGTACAGAATGACTTCAGCATCTGGAATACCATTCTGCTTATAAATTAGGTGATACATTCAGCAATTGTTTTTAATTACTCTCCTTAATTAATCCTTCCACCCTAATCCAAAAAAATGCCTTCCAGAGAAATGCTGAGAAATTCTGTGCTCAGTGAAAGATGGTAAATTGCCTACTTTGCAGAGAACATAACTGCACCCTTATAGATTCAGGTAAATCACAGAAATCTGATGATACGGCAATATGCAGATATGGGGAGACAAAAAGAAGAAACAGATATCCTGAATATAGAGGAAGAAACAGAACTTATCTCTTTACTCCAAACAGCAGCTGGAAGATAACTATGTAGTCCCTGACTTATTTATTACAGCTAAAAATTTCCAGTATGCACCAACTAGTAAGAGTCACTTTTGAAAGATACACTTACTGGTTTGCTGCCTGCAGAGTATCCAAAGCTAAGCAGTCTTAAACTACTCATTTTAGCCAAGGGTGTGATTATTGTCCTAAACAATATTGGTCATTGGTTGGACTCTTGGAGGTCTTCTCCAGCCTAAATGAATCTGAGATTCTCTGGGGTTCTGAATTCACATAGATCAGCATACAGTATTTATGCAAATCAACTGCATTTGACATCTACCAGATTTAAACACCGTTAGCAGCAAAAAATAATCTTACCTCTCCTACCCTTTTCATCAGCACACTTTGTGCTCAATAACTGACCACAGGATCCTTCACACAGTGCCATCGCTGGTTTGACACCACAGCTGAATGTGATTCAAAACACAGGCAATTTCAAAGTGAAATGTACAAGCTTAACTGTGTTCTGAAAACACAGCTATCAAAACCCAGACAAAACAAGTTCTCAATATCAGAAATATTCCAGTGTTTATTTCACTTTTAGCATCCTGAGGGATAATACAACATAACTGACAAAATCTATAGCCTTGGAAATAAAAGCACACAACTGTAGTACAAAACATGGCACATAGAAGCATAGTAGTGCTCTCCTGATAGCAGCATGAATGCCTACCATGAAATGCGCTAGCAGTGTGTCTGCCTACTAGTAAATGAACTCAGAGTCAAGCAACATGCTCAAGGGAAAAATCAACCAGATATTATCAATAGCTAGCAGGCAGAAGTTAAAATATTTGTAGAAGAGAAGACTGTGACTTGTATTGCCTACCCCTCAAAGAGGGATCAGTCAGGCTGTGTAAGTGAACAACAGCCACCTGGTTACCAGCTACCCTTCAGTGCAACCAGGTGGCTGTTGTCTGGTTATTCATCCATTTTGGCATCACACTAGAAATGTGCAGCACACAGCATGTGCTGCAGAATTCAGACTGAAAATGCAGATAAGGTCTGATATTGATGCAAGTCCTGAGCTCTTTGTATAAAGAGCTTGGTACAACTAATCGGGATTCTTAAAGGGCTTTCCTAATGCACCCATTTTACCAGAGCAGTTAAACACACCAGTATTTAATTAGCTGTTTGGAAATGTAATAATCCTATCAGTAAAAAACAAAAGACATAAACTGGTCTGTGATGCAAAATGCAAGTTTGATTTATGAGATTCACTTTACATAAAGTTTAAATAATTATACAGCAAGATACAACCCTTTCTCCTGCCTCCCCTCCCACTGCTAAGTAATACAATAGCTTACAGGGTAATTGGGTGTGAAGATTCTGCAGACAGCACTCATCATGCAGGTGAGTGAGCACATAGCATAAAAAGTAGTCCAAGAGAAAAATTAAATTACTTTAGGTCAGTATTTCAACATTTTGCGATAGTCTTATTGAACTATAATATCATTCCCATCCTAGGGGTACAGAGAAACCAATTTGAACAGTGGCTTTTTGTTACTATCTTGAATAGCCTTTGGAAGCCAAATCACAGAAGACCGGGAAATTAATTTAAATAAGAATACGCATCGTTTTGGTGACTATATTATATTTGCACAAATAAAGATAATCTTTGTAGAGGACCACGTTTTCTGGTTGATCAAAAGGAAGGTCTCTATTGAGAAACTGCAACTGTATCTCTTTAGCAGGAGTAAGATTTCAGTGGCACCAGCTCTGGTAAGCAAGGCAGATGTGAAGAGCAATTCACCTCTAAGTACCTGGAAAGGGTTATTAAACGTAGAAAAGCTTACTTGAGGGATATTTCTTAATTGTTTAGCAATGACGGGATAGTTATTCACATAGAGGAAACTGTTTATCTGCTTGTTTTCAGTATAAGAAAGATAGTGATGTTTAGCTCATATATCGGGGCGGGGGGGAAGTGCTTGAGTTGTGAAATAGCACAATAGCACACTAGGATCAAAAATAAAAATAAACAACAAATAGATGGAGAGAGGGCTGCAGCTTGAAATACTTGACTGCTAATATCCAGCATGCCATTCCAGGGAGTCCCAGAGTGGTTTTTAAGCCTCTTGCCCATCCTCGTAAAGAAAGGCGGGTGGCAAGACTGGTCAATATCTTATAACCCAGCTGTGACCCTGACAAATAAAGAAGTCAAGAAAAAAAAAATCCCATTGATGATCTGTGTAATTTAGCATTCGGAAGACGGCAACATCTGGGCTCAACTCCAGATGGGACGGAGCGGCCCCGCGCTCTCGGCTCGCCACAGCGCTGCTATACACACACACAAAGGAGGGCTCCGCGCTCCTCCCGCTTTGCTCCGATATGAACAACTCCGCGTTCAAATGAGACGTACACACACGGAGAGCCGCCTACTACACCGGCAGGTCTGTCCGACAGCTCGGCTACACCCGTGTCCGGGGGGCTTTGTCCGGGACGAGCGGCCGGCGCTCACCGGGTGTTGGCGTAGGCGGTGCCAAGAAAAATAAAATCACTGCGAGTCTCTCCGATCACTCCGCAAGTCAAATCCGCGGGATTCAGAGCCCTGCGCCGGGCAGAGGGGAACAAACAGGCGAGGCAGCGCGGCTCCCACAAGCGACACTTTGTCTGCTTTCCAGCGAAGCAGCGACAAAACCCCCGACGCGAACAATGCCCGTGGCCCCGCTGCTGCTCCGCCGGCGGACACCGTCTCCCACCGGGTCGCCGCTCCCAGCGATGTTTTTAGGCTGCTTTGTTCCCCCGGAGACGCCAGACTTTTCACCCAGCGCCAGCGGGGAGAACCGAGCGCCCGCCTCGGAGACTGGGGACCGGCCCCTGCCCCATCCCCTGGCAGCGGCGGGAGACGCCGGAGCCGCGGCTTGGGCATCGGCCGCCCTTTGTTGTGCCCCGGGGAAGGGGCCGCTCCCCCCGCCCTGACGGGACCTGGCCCCCACGGCAGCACCCCCAGGCGCAGGGCGCTGCCTTGGCTCCAGCGGGAACGGCAGCGGCGCCCCGCGGGGCGAGCCCGCTCTGCCCGGGATGCGCTCCCCGCCGGCAGCGCCGCTCCTCGCCCCCGCGCTGCCCCGCTCGCCTCCTCTTTCACTCACCCACGCCGTACTTCTCGTGCTCCGTGGGTATCCACATGCTCGCGGCGTGCGAGCGCCCGTTCCCCCGCCAGCCCCTCCGCCGGGAGCGGCGGTGGCCGGCAAGCGCGTCCGCTGCCCGGGGCTCCCGCCGCGCTCAGCCGCGGCTGCCCGGCCCCGGCAGCGAAGGCATTGTTCGGGCGGGCGGACTGACTGAAGCGCGCTCGCCGCCAGCCACTTATATTCCCCGTCCCGCTGCACGCCGGGGAACGTAGTGCCTCGATGCAGCCGCGCCCCTCGTCGCCCGCGGCCGCGGGAGAGACTACGAGCCCCGTCTGGCCCCGCGCTCCCCGCCGGGGCGGAGCGGGGCGGAGCGCGGCTCCCGGGGCCGCCCCGCGCCGGGCGGGCGGAGCGGCGGAGGCATGGCCGCGTCCCGCGGGGCTGCGGGACCGCCGGCGCGGGGAGGTGAGTGCGCTGCGGGAGGCGGGCGGGTCTCACTGCGCTGCCCCGCTCCCCTCCGATCCGCGATCCCGCCTTGGACGGCGGCACGGGGCTGGCGCGGCCGTCCCCGCGATGGGGAGCGGCGGACACGTGTGGGGCAGCCGGGAGCGCCAGGGCCGGCGCGGTGGGGCTCGCTCGCCCGTCGGAGCGGAGAGCCGCGGACAGCCCCGTACCCTCCTCCCGCTGGCTACAGGGACGTGAGTCGTTCTGGTCCTCCTGATGCCAGTCCTTCCACGTTTGGCACATGGAGCTGTGGGGACGGGGAGATTTTCCAACAGGGAGTCGAGGTGGAGAGCCGGCAACGCGCAGAGCGATGGGATGTGGAGCTGATGGTCCGGGGGGCTTTTTGGCTTCTCACATAAATCCGTTTGTCAACACACACAAACACAGAGATAGTGCAAAGCCGGCGGTGCACAGCGAGGAGCACAAATGGACCGTGAGGAATTATTACAGGGATAAGCCAGGTGCCGTAAGCAGCAAGAACAGCAGGGTTTGTGTCGGTGTTGAGAAATCTGTATGTCTGCACCCTTCTGGAAGGAGCTTAGCTAGACTCACCATAGATAAACTGCAAGAAATCCTCAAGCTTCACTTGTCCTTTTAGGAGAAACGTGGGTGTTTTGAGACAGCCTGGGTGATATCTTCCGGTCCTGTGGAAATACGCAGACAGAAGAAAGGGAGAAAACCAGTAATAATGATGCTGCTTTGCAGGCCTTACAAGTTGTCTCTAAAATTTAGAATGAGTGTTCTCCAATTAAATTATTTTTCTGAAGTGGTGTCTAGAGATTGTATGGGCTTAGTTGGTTTGATCTGAATGAAAACAAAGTAGTTTAATGTTTTTACATTTAAGAGAAGAGAGTAGCTTTCAGTTCAGGTTGGCTTTTAACTTCTGCTGTCAAGTCATTAATAGTGTGAAGGACACAATGAAAGGAAGTCATGTGCAAGCAGACACTTTTATTCTATGTTTGGGCCTTTGATAGTGAGTGGTCTTTTAAGTGACATTTGTGTTGTTTTTCTAGTATGTGCCCTTATTCTATTCATAAAAGTAATATTGATTTATTCTATAGTTAAAGCTGTACTCTTGCTTTACTTCTGTGTTGCAGTATGTTGGCATGGATCTCATACATGAAAAGCCAGACCCTCTTAGAGCATTTGCACACTGGTGTAGTTGCGCCTGGAGGCAAAGCTGTGCTGTTTTAACTATTGGAAAGAACATGTGTCTGAGTCTGCACAACTTTTCTGTGTATACATAGATCTGTGCTCTACTAGAAATGATTAGGTTACCCTGTTTTTTTCCAGATAACTCTTGTGAAGACATTGTCACAGTTCAAAGAAAAAAAAGGGAATTTTTTGAGGAAAATGGAATTTCAGAAGCCTATGCTGTTTTCCTTTTACTGAGCACAAACACTCACTGAAGTCACTAGGGGACTTTGTCTTTGCTCCCAAACTCACTTTGCATCCCCTGTCAGATCATTTGGGCCTCTAGGTAATGAAATATGTGAAAATGGCTGTTGAAAATCAAAATAATAGGTGTCAGGCTAAATTAAATTTTATGTCAGCCTATAGACTTCCATGTCCATCCAGGTGCTTCATCTCACCATAAGACAGGTCTGCCAGCGTGCTGGCTGGGAATCATAAAATTTTGCTCTGGCCTTGCAACTGCTTCCTCTCATGACTGACTTCAGCATTAATAGTCTTCCCTTGGACAAAGGCAAGAGTGCCCAATAGCTCAATCAGCCTTTTCAAAATTATTTGTTTAGAGCACAATTACTTAGAACTTTTAGGAATATTCAGTTTACTGTGGAAAACAAAAGTTTGACTGGTCTTGCACATATCTACTTTTTTTTTTGTTCTACCTAGAGGATTCTCCAGTGAAAGCTGGTTTGTTCCTGATAGCACAGACATTACTTCTTTTGCTCTACTCTTCAGTACTGTTAAGGTCTCTATTAGAGCTGCTCAATGGACTCTGGAATGCAGGGTTTTCTCTTTCCTAGTCACTGAAAGGCTGTCCCAGGTACACTCAGACCCTAAAGATTTCTCTATACAGATTAAGCGATGCGTTCCTCTTTAGATTTGCAAGCACTCCCATGTTCACAAACCGCTTTGTGTATCACTATGGATTTGTAAGTCTGTTTAAGTCTATTTCTGGACCTTGGGCTGCTTACCCAGCTACTGGCTCAGACAAGAAGGGTGGGCAATGGACAAGGATTTCTTAAATTATGTCCCCAGGTTATCAGTAACTCCTATCAATTGCATTGTTGTGATGTAGTCCTTCACATTTGCTACTCCAAGCTGCATTAGAGGGTAGAGTGATGTGGGACACCTTAGGCCACGCTCATGCGTGCATCAGGGTAGCCCTGCTGAAGGACTGATTAAAGGGATTCCCCAGCAGTGGGAAAGAAAGGGAAACCTCTTACTCCCTTTTTGATTTCCTTTCCCTGGGAGAACCAGGCAGTGAGGGAAATGGCAATGGCAGCAATATATGTGGCTGTGTGCTGCCTTTAAGCCAGTTCTCAACATGTGGAGGGTAAAGGAGGGTGGTACTTTTGAGTCCCATTTGGCGGGGCAAAGACTGATCAGGACTGAAGTTTACCAGTGAAAAAACACTGTAGGCACCTTCACTGATTCAGAAGGACAGAAGATGCATTCATGGATCCCTTGAATATTACCATATCCTGTAAACCTCCCTGAATTCTGTGCTTGGGGCCCCCTTAGTGTGGAAGTTTCCTCCTTTTTGCTAGCAGCTTGGTGGTAGCTGTCAAAATAGATACACACGTTGGCCTTTGTCTCACATGTACCTCACAGTCAAGGATTCCTCAAATATTAGAATGATGTCCTAGTTTGTTGGCTGGACTTTGTCTCCAGGCACCCACTGTGCCCACAGCTAGACCCTGGGCTCCTTGCATATCCTCTGACTGACACCTTGCATCTTCCCAGACACAGGTCTTCTACTCACTGGCTACTGCAGTTTGCACACTGCTACCAAATTACACATAGATACTCTGTGGTCCCTCCAGTTGCTGGTTCCTGGACCTGCACACCTTGAGAGCTGCAGCATCTTCTGCAGTTGCTGGCACTTACATTTTGCAGCAATATCACACACAGAACAGAGGGTGAATTACACAAAGCAATAGTTAAGGATTTAGTAAGGACAAGGAAAAGAGGTGATCAGGTGCAGGGTTTGGTCAGAGAAGCTTACCCATTGCTCAAATACAACTTGCCCTTTTTATTCTTTTCTTCACTCCCCATCTCCATTGCCTGGTGCTGGGCCCCTACCCCTTCCCTTTCTCTGTCTCTTCTGCTAAATTCCTCATAAAGTATACAAAATCCCACTATCCCCTTCTGAAATACCACAGTACATATGATAATCACATATGATTCCCCTTTCGTATCAGTGACAAAAGTTCATCTTGACCCTGTGGGAGTAGTTCCTTTAATGCCATTAGTTCCTATATTGGCAGAGCCAACTTACAGTCTCTGTTTTTACCTGGTTATTAATATTTATGTGTAATCTACTGCTTTCCTTGTTATTTGTTGTTTCTTTTATAGTGAATAGTACTCAACCTAATAATTGTCGGACTAGATGCCTTCCCAGCCCCTGCTTCCTTATACTACCAGTCCTATTCAGATGAGACTGAGTGCTTTGCCTCCTTCCTCTCTAAAATATCCACAGCATGCATGGTGGTGAATGGGCAGCTGCTGGCTGCTCGTGTCCGTGGGTGAAAGCTCCAGCAAGGTGACAGAGCAGCCGTTGCCCGAAGCACACAGCTGCCTCTTCTCATCTCTTCATTCACGAGAGATCCTCAGACCTTAGCCTGATGAGCAGCCCATGTGTATCTGCCCATTTCTGTTTCATGGGTTTAGAGGTTGATATCCTCTCAGTACCCTTCCTTAAAAACCTCCACCAGTTCCCCATGATCACGCATATGGTTGCATCCTCGTATATTTTCCCACAGGGCACTTTCAAGCATCCAGAATACCACCGGTGATCTGTCTCTCAGGTTAAATCTTTGTGTGCAGTAGAGGATTTCAAGACCTGAGGCTTCTACCATACTACAGATTTTGGACAGAAGGAGAAGAGATTCCTTTTACTAGTAGGCATTATAAGCTCTGTAAAGAATGCAGATTTATCATTGTGAACTGAACAATTTGCAATTACATCTGGAGGACAGGTTCACTAATTAATTCTGGAAGTGCAACACTATTTTAATATGATTACCAGAATGGATCTCCTAAAGCAGTATTATTGAAAAATGTTTTAAGAGCCTTTTTTGTGATTTTTAATTAAAAATCCAATTTCAAAGTAATTTTAAACATTTACCTGATAACCAAGTGGATCTTTGGAAGACTGGAAATTGCTACATTATTGTTGTAAAATCACCTTTTATGTCCTTCTCTGTTTGAAAATGAACAAGGCAGAATCCTTTCATGTAACTGTAGCTGTAATATTTTAGTGCTTTAAGCCTTCACATCACATTTTTTAAATAACTGACAATGGGAGTATATACGAGGGAAACTAAATATTTCATTAAACAGCTCATAATGGCTTAATAAAATAAGTGATGGATTGTATTGGCTGGTAATAGAGATCTGAAGTGCCCCTGAGGATTCCTGCCACAATTTTACAAATAATTGTATTGCAAATGTACAGTGTATTTTATTTGAAGACAAGGGGCATCCCCACACCTCAGCATGAACATATAATTTCTGTTAGCACAAGGCATAGGATATGTTGTATTCGCCAAAAATACCCAATAAAGACTTGCTATTTAGTTTCCTCTGAATTCAGAAAACTTTTATAGCTTGAAAGCAATTGATGGATGGCCTTTATCTTTGTATTTCATTCCAGTAGTCTAAGCCAATTCTTGCCTGTTTATAGCTAGTAAAGGCTTTGATACTTGAACAAGCTACCTAGTATCAGCTCCTCTATACTCTGACCAGAGCACGTTTAGAAGTGAGCTGCTTCAGACTGCCCGGTGAGCAGGTACACGCTTCAACATGGTAACTTGTTTGTTATTAAAGCCTTCAAGTTCTTTGAAACCTCTACTCAGTCTTTCTGTCACCTGGAGCAAGACTGAGTGGTGTTTCATCAGTCCTAAGACTCATGAAGACCTTTAAACTGTTTCTGTATTATCTGATTCTTGCCCAAAAAAGCTTTCTCATCATTTGAACAAATAATAGATGCGTGTAGAGGTGTAGGCTAGAGAGGTACTTCAAGTGTTTTGAATTTTCTGAGTGTAAAACAGATGTCAGGATAATTTGTTGTGCCTGTTGAAACACCTTGTTCACTGCTTTATTTTTACTGGGGAGTACTGGTTTTCTGGAAGAGCACCAAAGTTGTAGATTCTTGTCAGCAATGATGACTGCCACAGGATGGGCCTGTCATATAACAGGTCTTAGAGTTCACCCTTTGAGACTTTGGCCAGCTTTCTTGATGAAGAGATGTAGGGTTTAAACTAGCATATGGTTGGGTATACAAACAGTAGGAAAAGAAGAAAAAAACCTCAAGTATAGTGAAATTTCAAGTGTTAAGTATTTTAACTTCAGTATAAGTTAAATTTGTCTATCCAAACAGCCTTCATAGCCTTTCCTAGCCCCATGTGTTTCCTTCCACCATGCCCTGTCTTGAAACCTCTGCTAGAACACTGAAATTCTGTGTGACCATTTATATCCTAAAACTGCAGTTTTTCCCAGTCTCACTCTGAGGTTTTTGCTTCACATTTTCATCCACAAACTCCCAGCGGGCTGAAACTGGGAGAAAAGCCTGAAAGCATTTGAATGTCTTTCTGTGGGCTTTTTAAAGTAGCTTTAAATATTGCATCAATAAAAGCCTCACACAATGCAGGAAAGAACATGACATTCAAGAAGCTGGAGGAAAAAAATGTGGTGAGTTTTGCTTTACAACTTTAAAGCAGGTCTGTGCCTCTGAAGAGCTGGGACATCATCCTGACCAGTGTCTCACTGAAATCAGGAAAATGTGTTTGTAAAAGTGTGGGTTCTTTGCAGCGTTGTTGTCTGCAGTACTTAATTGCTGTCACTTCAATGGGAAAAGACTAGTGTTCAATGACCTGATAATTGTTGTATTAAATAATGTATTAGTACCACTAAAACCACATAACAAGACTGAAATTGTACTGTGGCATGCCTGCCTATAGCTGGGGACAGGTTGGAACAAGGTGCTCTTTTAGGTTCCTTCCAACCCAAACCATAGCAGTACATGTTACCTTTTAATGTTTCCATAGGAAATGATATGGCTGCAATAGTCTGATCATTGAACCCAGCACCTGATTTTCCAAGAGGTGTTTCCATGATCACTGCTTCTTTGCCATTCTGTCCTAATACTCAGCTATAGCAGACCTTTTAGTTAGAAATTGTAGTAGGTGTTTTGTCAGTAGCTTCAGTGGTCCACACGTCTGTTACTTGTAATACATTTCAACTGTTTCTTGAAACTTTCCTTATGATATTTTACCTCTTGTTTTCACTAGACCATGTCTTCCAGCTGGTCTTTTTTTTCTTTTATTTTTTTTTTTTCATTTTGTGTATTTATCTCTAATTTTTATGACTCACAGGCAGTGACCAGCTGTTTCTGTATGATTCTTGCTCATTGAGATGTCTACCTCGCCTTTATCTTCAGAGACTCTGTAGCCAAGGAGTAGCTACTTACCCTGTGTGGTTGTAGCAGGTTAAACACCTTCTCTTTATCCCTCTGGTATAGAAGCTCTATATGGCATGCCGTCTGTTTCAGCCTCATGATACTTTGTGGTATGTTGTGACTCTGTTCACCTGAACAAGTAATAAGCCACAGTAGATAAAGGTGCCACAGTCCCTGCAACTGTATTGCATGGCTTGGCATTTCTGCTTTGAAGTACTGAAGTGAGTGCTCACACACAGAACAGCCTCTTGGTTTAAGCCCAGGCATTTCTGTTGAGGGTTGGGATGTATTTTTCATATACCCGGACTCCAAACGAATCCTGTTCACGTGCTCTGAAACTGATGTCTGAACCCAGCCAATGCACAAAGCAGCTGCAGAGTGACTGGGGGCTGCAGGGCTCCAGTGTGGGTCAGAGCTGTGCTGAGATGCAAGAGGAGACACAGGGCTGGTGGGCAGCATGGGGAAGCTTGGCACAGCACCCTCCCATCCACAACCTCATGCCAAGCTCGTGGCACGTGCCCCAGGGTAGGTCTGTGAGTTCCATGGTGGAAGTGCACAAGGCTCACAATATAAAAACAGCAATGGTCATGAAACAAATGTGTGCAGTTCTAAGTGCTACTGCTGTCAGAGGAGCATTTTGCTAGCATTTGTCTTGACCAGTGTGCCAGCACTGAATTTTATTATGGCTCCATAATGCATGAATAAATGAGGTAAAGCTTTTACTCTAAAGACCAGTATGGGGAAAAAAAACATCCTGCTGGAGGTTTTAATTTGATTTTGTCTTATATAGAATGAAAACATGCAGTCTTTGTTATTACTGTACTGATTTAATGTTCAGGAGCCTGCATGTATTTATACAGTTAGCAAAATGTTGCCTGAAAAATATAAACAATTCAAACATTCTAGTTCTGTTTCTTGATGAAGTTAATTTCAATTATTGTATCATCCATGTCCAAGAGCTATATTAGCAGTATCAGTTAGTAAGCATATATCATATTTAGGAAGTTAAGATCTGTGTTATATGTTTAATGAATGCACAGAGGACAGTATCACAAAAATATTTATTTCAAACTCTGGTACAAAGTCAGAATACACCCATACAAATTTTATATAGTCTTCTGTGAGATATCCCTGAGATCTGTAAGACATAATTATTTGAGCCCTGACTTAAAAATACTTTCCTCTCAAAATAGTTTTCAAAAATGTATGTGTAAAGAGTATAAATAGTGGATTATTTTAAGTACAGTCAAAGCTTTGTTTTCCTGGATCATGGTATCAATTAGGCTGAACTATGTTGATTCATATCACTGCACACTATAATGAACTTGCCTTTTGAGCCACTGTTTTTTTCCAGTTTGAATACCAGTTTATGGAGGTTTGATTCTAAAAGTAGAAACAACTTATTTTGCTACTCTCCATCTGGAAATGCTCCAGTTCACTGAGAAAGCAGCAATAGACCACAGAGATTCTAACATCACAGGACCTCTTCCTCATACGGATTCTTCATTAAGTACAAAATTCACTTAATTCAGCCTTGAAGGCTCTCTGTGTGTCAGGAAGCTCAATCAGAATATCTGAGAGAGATTTCAGCCTGTTCTGTCAGTATGACACCCACACACACAAGGATGCCGGAAACAAGACCTCTCAGGATGCATTTTGAGTTATATGAGTCTGAAAAAGTTACAGTGCTATTTAAAAGAAAAGTTTCACACTATTTGTAGTGTTTTTTTTCACATAGTTGCCTTTTTTCAAGGAAAGTCTACCAGTGGAAAAGTTGTAAACCCTGCAAGGCAAACATCTTAGTTAGGAGCATGGTAGAAATTCCCATCATAATGATGTAGGGGTGTCTTACAGAAACTGCTAAAGCAGGCTTTATGTTTTTAAGGCAAATCACACAGCCTTTCCTTTAGTTACAGAGTGTAAAGCAATTGTTTAAAAAGGCCATGAGGCAATTCTTTTAACATCAAAAGGATAAACGTGCTTGGAAATTGAATCCTGTTAGAGGAAAAGAACATGTGACAAGAAAAGGAAGATCCTGGTAATAAGGCATTAGTGATCACTACTAAATGATAATGATAAAAAATAGTGAGTAAAGTAATTAACCTGCTTTACATAGCAATGCTGGCATAGAAGTTACTGGGCTCAGTACAGTATTTGTTAAAGGCACTGCAAAGATAAATTGTAGCAATTAAGTATTACTATCCATATTAAACACATTGTTAAGACTCCTCCTTTCTGGGAGAGCTAAGGTCACAGACACAGTGAATGCAAAGTAAGACATGCTTTTTTCCAGGTTTTCCCCCCAGGAGTTTTCATATGAAAATAGCAGAAATTAAATCTTTATACCTTAAATTTAAACAGCATTGTTTATGCTTTATTGTGATGTCTTTGTACTTTCATTATTATGCCTTTGTACTAAATAGCAAATTTAACAGAAATAAGCTGCAAAGTTTTAGATAAATTTGGATGATAAGTACAAAAGAAGAACCTGGATGGTCACTTTTGTCCTTCCATTTCAAATTCTTCAATTGGATATTTTCTTCCTCTTCTTTGTAACTCAACATTCTGAGATTCAGGCTACATAATTACTTTGTTAGTCTTTCCAGATAACAGTCTAGGATTTAATCATTGCTTCTAATCCCTTATTTTAGCACATAATATTGTTCTCAGCTCTCCATGTCTACCAATTCATGTGATCACACTAAACAAGGTAAACAGAAATTTTGCTTAACAATAGTCCTAAGAAATCAGAGAAGCTCTAAAAAGTATAATAAAATTATTCAGTATATAATTCTGAAGTAGAGAAATAATTTCATACCTTTGACCAAAATATCAAACCTTGAATTCAGTTAGACTAATGTAAGTCTGTGTCATTTACCCAGGAACGAGGCATTATACAGCTCTGAGCTTGCAATAGAACCTGCTGTAGTGAGTTAAATATTTATAAATTGCATATTAACATCAGCACTTAAATATTGTTATGAATACTTATTAGGTCACTTTCATTAGTGTGTGTGTGGGCATGTGTGTCCCTCTGTGAGAGAACAGTAGATTTGCTCTGGTCTTTACAGATGTGGGGGTTTGGCCTCCCACAGAAAGACAACAAGCAGTGGCATGTATCTGCTGCTGAACTGGGCAATAATGTAGTCTATTATTTAAACATGATCTTATTGGCAAGCACATTGGCTTTGTTTTATTAAAATTCCAACACTTCACGTTTTTATTAATCACTTTCCCAGTCCTATTCAGTGTGTTCTGATGCCTGTGCTGCGGTACCCATAGCAACACTTGTTAATGCTAATGAAACTGCAACATCCTAAGCTCCCCGACAGAGCAGCCCTGTTAAATATGGCTATTAAGCACAGTTGTATTTCTGTTAGTTCCAGCTCCCAGCAGACACCTGCTCTATAGAAACTCTGTTCTGAGTTATTAGGATTTGGTAACTTACAGCTTTTCTTAAAGCTGTCATTTAACTGGAATAAAATTCTCATATTCCTAGACAGCAAATGCTACAGAATACACCCAGTTTCTGTAAAACTGACAAGCTTTAGCTGTAGGATTAAGTGTTCTTTTGAAGTGCTCATTTGCATTCAATGAAAAAACAGGCAGGGTTGAGGCTGATTGATCTTGGGGGAAGCTACAGGATGTGTTGTCCCCTATTCCCTAGAGCACATGGACATTTTAACTAAATATCATTCATTGTGTGTTAACAAGCAGAAGTAATAGCTAAATAATTCCTCATGAACTCAGACTTAATTTAACTTAATAGAAGTACTTGAGGGCTTTAATATATTGAGATAGGAGATGATTATGTACATTGATTCTTCTTTCACCAGGAAACATATTTGCATGTAGTACTGGTGAGGACCATGACAGGGTGTTTTATTTTCATTATTCTGAGTTTTGGCTTTGAATACTGTTTATTTGGCAAGTCATTAGTCATCCATCTTTTGTACTCTGGAAAACAAAGGAAAAATTCTGTAATCAGTACAAAATTGCTTCCAAGAATATGACCACAAATTAGGGAATGCTGCTGTGCCAACAAATAGCTGCTGCAGTGCCAAGGCTGCAAAACGGGGAAGCTGTCATCTATGTATTCTGAGTGTCAAGACTATCCTTCTCAATACTCTTCCATCATTTCAAAAATAATTGATTCCAAGACAAAGCTTTAAAACTGCTCATTTACTAAAGAATTTTAAATGCAGCACTCTTTTGTGCAGAATTACCTATAGGAATACAGGTTGGTTCCCCAATGTACTCTCCATAGGGGTTTGGTCATTTTGGCACCTAAATGGTTTTGCCATGTAATCAGTGAGAACTTGGGGGAGGGTGCTCAGCCTTTGTGTTTTCCATTTGGCATCTGGTGGGCTGCTAGTGTGGAGTGCCAGGTTTGCTAGGTGTCTTCTTTTCCTGTCATTCTTTCTTCCCTTTGTTATTTGCACGTTTAAAGACCTGTCTTTTGCTTATTATTTGGGCGCCTGTATTCACCAATATGTCTTTTTTGTGTTCATTTTTGTTTTAGGATCATTTCAAATTCTTGTGCTAATCTCCTTATAATATTAACCAGCTGTATTAATGAGATAATAAACCAGATTTGTTGGTAATGAATTGATCCATTCAACTATTGAATTTAATTAGAAAGACACTTAACATTCCAGCAGATGTTCTTATTTTGTTTCATTATCCTTGTGTTACCAACAGTGGGATATTTACATAGTAAAGTCCTCAGCCTAAGGCCTCGTTGCTGTGCCATAGACTTCAAAAAATGACAGGAAACTCATATCTTAAGCAAATTTGTATTAATTCCATTTTCATCACTTCATTTCTCAGACTTTACAATGCCTTTAATTTTCAAAGTATTATTCATTTAATAATAAATCAATTAATCTGTTTAAAAATAGTTCCATTTCTTCTTCCCTAGTTTAAAACCCTTGTTGTTGGACTTCCCTGCTTTTTCTCTGGTCTTACGACTCTCATTCCTTTTTATCTAGTGGCAAAGCTTCAAAAAAAACGATGTGAGTGCCCCTGTCCTCAGCATTCCCTGCAGACCAGTTTATGGAGTTCCTCCCTCAGCTTGCTGTTGCCTTCTGGAGGAGTTGGCTGCTCCCTGAGCTCTGCCACTTGAGGCATGGCTGCAGGTGGCACCAGGGCCAAGCTGTGAGAGTGAAGAGTTCTGACAGTGAAGTTACTTCATTTATCTGAACCCACGTAGCTCCACTTCCTAGTTAATGTAATTTATGCAGCAGTGTTCAGTTTGTCCCCAGAGCTAGCCAGAGCAGATAGTTCAGATGTGCAACCAAGTAGAATTGAGCACAAGAGCTCCACACTGCATTTCGTGTGCATTTAGTGTGTTAGGTGTGCCCATGCTGTCAACAGTGGATTCTGGAAACTGAAGCCAGTGCTGAATGTCCTTGTTAGGAAGCAGCAATAAAATCTTAGTGGCTTCTTTTCCTTTGTGTGTAATGCCTTTGAAGAAACCTTGCACACTGTGGCAGGCTTATGCTAAAATTGTATGAGACAGCTGAGGCTGTAAAGCTAGGAAGAGAGAAGGAAGCTGAGAGGAAGGTTCTGTTTCACCTTACTGCTTCTCACCGTGCACTCCCTAGTTTGCTCTTGCCCTTGGTGGACTCTTGTGTGAGCATTTTCAACATTCTTGAACAAAAAGAAAGGAGGGAATGGTTCTTAATGGTAAAGAGTTGGATTGACTCATCTAAGGATTTGGCAAGCCTGAGAAGCAGCACAAGCAGAAGGACAGGGGCAGATGGTTAGGAGTGGTGGGATAAGGTGGAGAAAGACAGGATAATGAGACATCCTGTGCTTCTCAGTGTCAGCAAGTAGTTGCACTGGCTAAACCATCTCTGGGGACTTTGCCTTTCAAAACTCCCATTCAAGTGCTGAATCTTTCCTTCCTTTTCTTTCTGATAATAATACCCGTTGTATTGGCTGTAAAATTTCATGGCATATTGCTCTGTAATAATTGCATGTGTGATTGTGCAGGTGGAGTACTTTGCCTGTTCTGCTGTGTTCTGTGTTACAACTGTGTGGGTGTAACATTTACTTAATTGTGCAAACGAACATTGGTTTGGATCTTAGAATAATTGTATTCAAAAAGCAAAAATGTTCCAGTAAGGAAAACTAATCCATTTTCATCTTGTTGCTTCACTAGCTGTGAAGATTAACTATAGTCTATATTATAACAATTCTTAAAATAAAATAAAGCCATATAATTTCTATTACAGGCAGCTCTTTTTTTTCTCTAAGTGGTGAACAGGAGGGCCAGCTGAGGCATTGCAGGAAATCTCTTGTTATTTGGGCAAATTGTACAAAAAGAAGTGCTATTCAATGCTAACAAATTCAGAGTAACACACAGGAGTGAACACACAAAGAACATGACCACCGTCTTGTGCATTAACATCTGATTCACAACTTAAAGGACTTTGAATCACTGAAGAGAATTCCATGGTTAATTCAGCAATCCTAACAGCAAGGTAAATACCAGAAATAAAAAGTAAATAGAGGAGAGATTGAAAAAGAAAAAACCTGTGCTGATTTAGAAATTTATTTTCTTCCACTCTTGGACATTTTCGAGCTGCCTCTTACATGAAGGGTAGAGTAGAACTAGCCTCAAGTTAAATCAGAACATCAAGGAATAATGGACCATTACAAAGACATGGAAAGTTGATGCAAGTTTTTGTAGGTGTTGAAAGGCCCACAATTTCAAATAGGGCAGGAATAAGTCAAGGGAGAGAAAAAAAATAAAGGCTCCCTAACTGAGGGGCTCATGTAGCCTTCGGGAAGACTGTTTTATTTCTGTGATTACTGTTTGTCCTATTTTTATACCATTCCTAGATAATTGCTTCTCACCCTTGTCAGCCAGGGCACATGCTCTAGAGAGGTGTGTAATCTGTGAAGTTATTCTTGTTGCACTAGATTCTAAGAGTAAAGCTTGCTGCTTTTCCCTTATTTTCAAGTGTATCTGCATGTAGGAGTCTTGGAGTCTGAGAATGCATCTTAGAGTTTTTATTTCCCTGGTAGCCCTGAGCTGTGCTATAGTTAACAGCTTTTATTCAGTACCTGTAGCCACTGTGCTCCAAATATAGAAACAAAATTAGCTGCTTTTCAGAGATTTCAATATTATGCTTAGATTTATTTGTACTGTTTTGAGGTTTGCACTACATTAGTCCAGTAAGTGCTACGCTAAGGGCTGTGCATTTGTTCAGCTCTGTGCATTTGTTCTCTTGTTCAGTGTTTTTTGTAGCAGATGAGTAAAAAGACATTTACATGGATTCCTTTTTCCTTCGCCTCTTCTTTTAAGTGCCTTCGAAAGAAATTGCATAAGCTTCTGCATTTGCCAAGCTGCTCCGGTAGCCTAAAGTTATTCTCTTTTAGTACTAGCTACTCTGTTTGGGCAGCAAAAAAAGTCTTCACCCTAGTTCATTCCTTTCAGCACCTCATGACTACAGTTAAAGACTTAGTGGTTCTGTTTTTCTAGCCCAAGCAGTTGCTATTCACAAACACCCTTACAAAATAACTCAGCTCCTTGTCTAAGTTTCCTGCCGATTCCTGCTGTACACACCTATCTGTTGAAAGTTGATTTCTTGAGGCAGAGAGGCACTTACCTATTTGGATTTCTCCAGGTTTAAATAGGCCATTGCAAGAGACCTATACCAAAAATTAAGAAAAAAGCAGTGTGGCTGCTTACTGGGTACAGTTAAACTGGCTGATAGAGTATCTTCGTAGTTCACTTGGCATCAGCAATCGCAGAGGAAATTAAGTTCTAGTTTTCTCAGTAAACATGGTTTAATGCTTCTTCAGGCAGCAGAACTGACTGTAAGAATGGACAAAGCTGGACTCTTGCAGGTACCATCAATTTTGCTTGGGAGATTTCATCCTTTCATGAGGATTGCTCTAGCACATAGTGTAGCCACAGCTGTTCTTGAAATAGGACAAAATGGAACAATTTCTGCAATGCCAGTTTAATGAAGAAATTTCTGGGGAAGCAAATGGGCTGAAGTGTAGATAAAATCATGAGAAGAAAAGTGTTAGACTGTGCACAGCAGCTGCATTGCTCCAGGTAATACCACGCTCTGTCTGCTGCCATCTTTCCACACTGCTTGGTTTTATTGGATAAATTGAATTCAGTGTAAGCCAGCCATCAGTCTCTAGTCAAGTCAGTGCTTTTCCAGGAAGCTGTATTTTTCAGAAGTCCTGAGTAGAAGCCTCAAGAGTTGTGCAGGGCACATATATATTGTTCCAGAAGCAACACAGAGCTGATAAAGCTGAGTTTCTATGGTTTGTACCCTTTACCTGTGCCTTCCAGTGTCTCAGCTCACCCTCAGTCCCCTGGAGCACCCCATCAGGGAGCCTTTGCCTGTGCTGTGGCTGCTTTGGGACACTGCATGTCTGGGACAGACACTGCTGCACAGCGTGTGCAGTGGAGGACAAAGTCTCATTCCTCTCTCCATTCCTGTTCCTCTGCCTGAGCACAGATTTGTCACAGAGCTTATAGGGGCTTCCCAGGTCTTTGGTAATTTCAGAGGCTTGGTAGAAGGCAGGGTAGAGCAATTGACATAGCTAAAATTCAAGATACTTGCTGAAATTGGCATTTGCTTCCAAGGTAAACCCTGACCCAAGACTGAGGTATGATTAATTGGGAAAATGAACGCCACAGTTTACTTCTGGACAGCTGGAATTTGGTTAGGCTGTTGAACTCTCTCTTGGTCAGTGTCTCTGAATGAATTATACTACTTTATGCCAATAAAAGAGCTAATGAATATAGACCAGTGTTGTTTAAATGGGGAACACACATATAACTCCAGGACAGCATGTGGCAGTGACACACCTCTGTGTGGTGTCGCTTGAGGAATCTGTGTCTGACTGGTACAGTGTGGTACAAACATGGGCCACTGATCTTTCCACATGGATTATGGCTGCTCCTTCCTCAACATCTATATGGTTAGACAGTGTTCCAGTGGGCATAAGCATCTGTGTGGCAGTAATCTTTATCAAGGATAGTCTTTTGTCCCAGAACAGAATATTAGATGCTAATGGGGAAAAAAAGGCAAGACAAATGCATATCTTCAAGAGTCAGTCCAAAAATTATAGAAGTAGCCTGCAATAAATAAAAGTATGATTAGGAAAATTAACATGCAAACAGTTTGTGCTATACAGTCTAAAACCTTCCTGATACTCTGGACAATGTGGCTCAGGGAGCCACAAAGAGAATAGCTCTTCATTTGGTTTCCCAACATAAAACTTCTTTAGTAGTAAGCAGAGCACTTGTGTGTGACTGACTTGCTGTCTGCTAGGAGTTTCATTTGAGACAGACACCTGAGAACAGTCCTGTGCTAACCTCCCACTGTCCTTCTTGGAATCAATGCAGTCAACCTGCTTACAAGCATCTTTCTTCTCAAGTGGTCCATGCAAAAAAACTGAGACTCAAATAGGTTTTACATGTACTACCTAAAAGTACTCCAAGAGATGCCCATTTATTTACTTAGTCAAAATTAATTATTATTATTGTTTTTATTAATTTTAGATACCGAGTGTATTTTGGAGCCTCTGTCTCTGCCAGAAAGTCCAGCTGGTGTTGATGCAGTGGAAAGTTCCCCCTATGTGCCTTGTATTTTCTGCAAAGAATGCTATGTCTTAGCAGAACAAAACCAGCTTCTGAAGCACATGATTATTGAACACAAGCTCGTCATAGCAGATGTGAAACTGGTTGCAGATTTTAGAAGGTAAGGATTACATCATTTAAAATGAGTGTGTATGTGTGCTTGGTGTTATTGAGAGCTTTGGAAAAGTAGAGATCATCTTTTTTCAAAGACATTTTGGGATGGTTTCTGTTAGCTTTTCTTATGAGCAATTTGCTGCTGGACTGTAAGGTTGTTTTCCTATTTCCCTCCCTCTCCCTTGTGCCTAGATATTGCTGGGACTAGGGAGCTCAGTTTTAGAACACACGGCAATTCCTGTGTTTGACATTTTTCTGTATATCCTAGGGTCTTCTCAGGTCCTGTCACTAATCAACAAGTTGTGTGCAGACTAGAAAGCTGTTTTTTTGGCAAAGGCCATTCCAAACAACCAGTTCTCCTAATTAAGGGTTTTATTTGTGTAGTAAATTACTACCCATGTACAATGTCCTAAAGCTGTGTATTGTACACAGAAACTGCTCAGTACAGGATCTCTCACATTCTGGGATGCAATTTGTTTGAGCTACTTTAAGGACAGTATTCCCCCATCGAAATCACATTTAATCCTCAACTATGCTTTACAGTACTATAAAGCAATACATACAGCTGGGACTCCTTCTACAGCTGTGTCGTTGATCATGTCACCAGGGTCACATTTGGCTTTTTCTCTCTTAACTTCCTCCAGTAGCTGGCATGGCCAGCTGGCTTGTAACTTCAGAGACAAGGCACTTACTTGGCATTTTGCTTTCCACAGTAATTGTATGGGCCAGGAGGAAGGCTAGACAGTACCTGCTAGTCTGTAGATAGTTCTGCTGTAGTGTTTAAGTGTTAGACAGATAATTTCTCAAATAAAATTAGTTTTCTAGTAGGTCTTCTGTTACTAGGTACTAGACCTTGTGTCTATCAAGACTCAAAAAAAAAAATAATATAATTTAGGAAGAGAAATATAAAACATATAAATCCTTAATAAAATGTATGAGCTTAACATTGCTTAAAATTGAAAATGGATGGCAGTTTTTGTTTGCTTTTCTGCTGAAGGCAGGCAGAAGGAGAATGTACTGTTCTTCGGAGATAGTGCTAGTATCTCTGGGTAAGTAAAGGAATCAGAGCTGCTCAGTCATGGACCACCAGTCTCAGTGTGCTTGGGGGAATTATTTTGCATTAATAGAAATGTATTTTAAAATCACCCCTTCGAAAAGTGCCCATTTAGATTCTTTTTGCTGCTAATGCAATTGGAAGGTAGCCAAATCTTACAGAAAGTGGCCCCAGGATGTGAAATGATGGAGTTGTTGCTCTGAAGTGTGCTTTCTCTGATTTGCTGTATTAGTAAAATAATCTATGCGCAAAAAAGAGAGTATATTCTGAAGTGTTGAACTGAGGTGTGGAAAATAAGGGGATCAACTCTGTAAAGATAGTATTCTTTTTATACTTAGCAATGAGTTACAGCCAGTCCTAGGAATACATTTCTTGACAGAACTGCAAGAAGTGGATAATCCAGAAAAGACGAATGCTAATGGAAAATTTTTTTCTTTATATTTTAACTTTGAAGAATAAAGATAAGTTGGCATAAGGGCAGAGGGAAAAGATAAGGGAAATAAGCTTCTGCTTCATGACTAAACATGATCACTCATTCTGTCTCCCTGGAAGTATCAGAAGGCATTGGTTTTATCTGGTCATTGATTATTTGGGTTAAGTCTTATGAAATCCTTTCGCTGTAATTTCTGTGACAGTTACGGGCAGGTGAGTTTGTACCAGTGTTCATTTCTCTCAGTGCAAGAGACAGACATTTATTAAATGAGCTCTTGAAATCTCTCCATTTGTACATTTATGTCTTAAAAGCTCAAGGATGCCTTGGTCTGGAAGAACTGCAATTCTGTTTAGCAATTCTTTCGATGTGCATTGCAAACAGTGGAGTAGGCAGGGGGAGAACCAGACTCAGCTCTCACTTACTGGCTTCTGATGAGGCTGCTGAATGAACCTCAGCCACACGTGCTGGCTTCACTGCTCTGCTGCACCAGAGGTTAGTCCTCTTCATGTCAGGGTTAGCAGAAAGACGTGCTGGTTCCTTGGCTGTTGCAGTTGAAGTCCTCAAATATATTAGGTGAGATGGTAAAGGCAGTGTGTGCCACTATGGGATGTGATAGCTGTGGCAAGTAAACTTACCAATTGCACAAGTATTAAAAGCTACAGCTATTTAAAAATGCTCTCATAGTAATATCTGATTTTTAAATCATTCTTTTCCTAATTTGGTGACACATAATAAGAAGCTAACATTGAATAGCCTTTACCTTACCGGCTCTCACATGATTTATATCATACATTAGTATAAATTTAAGCAAGCACTTAAACAATATCAGATCATTTTTTATAGTAAAAAGTCTGACTAATTAGCACAAGAGTTGCTTGGTTCCCTTCATATAAATGAAGTGATGAGTTCTTGGTTAGACAGTAGCTTCCTAGTTCAGTGGAAATCTAATCTCAGTTGTGTTCTGTTGATGCAGCTGTAACACCAACAAAGATAGTACAGAATGTTTTTAAACAACTGTAGTTGACGGGTTAAACTTTCATGATGTGTTTAGGTCTTTTCTTATTCTGTCTGCTGTCTCACCCCCAGGTGTTCAGGGACTTCATTTTTCTGTCTTTCTAGTTTTCTGCCAAGCTACAGCTTTCACTGTAACTCCACAGGAGACCTGCCAAAACCTCACTTTTGTCAAGTTGGTATTTTTACTGAGTTTCAGCTTCCTGACTGCATCTTGCACAGAGCACAATATTTTGGGAATTTGAGAATGCTCTGTAATATATCTTTTCAGTAAAGATGCATCTGAGTGGCATTTCTGTCTGAAGATGTGAATAGGTCATAGTGTTTATGCAAAGCTTGGTGCAAATCTGCTTATTGAGTTCTTCACTTTGACAGCATGGGTAAGCCCAGTTTAAGTGAAACTGAATTAATTTCATAAAATTGAAAACTAATATGAAGGAAGAAAAAAGGAATACAAGAGTTAAAAAAAGAAACAAAAACAAGAATTTAGAGGATGAAAAAAAACAGGAGCTAATCAGTTTTTTATTAAAAGTTTTTTGGTGTTTGCTTTTTCACTGATCATCTCCCTCTTATTTTTAAAGCTACATCTTGTACTGGAAGAGGAGGTTTGCAGAACAGCCTATCACAGACTTTTGTAGTGTGATAAGAACAAATTCAAAAGCTCCATTAGGTAAGTATGCTGCTTCCTTACTCTCTGATGGGCAGATCATGTGATAATTTCTGGCATATACTGCTGCTTTGATCAGCCGAGTGTGTCTGACACTAGGTCAGAAAAGCACAGAAGTAATGTTTAACTCTTAAGCACATATTTAAACTTACCTTTTCCAAGGATTACAGCACGTGCTTCAGCACTGTGCTGAGTGAGGATGAGCTCAGTACATGCTTAAATGCCCTGTGAACCGAGGCCTGTTGCAAATCAAGGCCTTGAAGCAGAGCTGCTCACATCATGTCTGGGGAGACGTTGGTACCCACTGCATAAAAAATTAGTTACAGTCCTTGCAAATGATGAGGAACATTCCCAGCGAGTGCCTTTTCTGACTTCACCCTGCCCACCACCTGCACTGATGCTGCTAATTCTTCTTGGACATCAGGGCCACAACCCCCCTTCCTTCTCCTGCCACAGGGAACACTGTCCCAGGAGTGTCAGATCTTATCTTCACAAAAGCCAAACAATTCTGCAGTTTTCTGGACTCCAGCACAGGTCTGAAACCACAGTTCACTGTTCTGCTGCATTGGTATGGTGGCACAGTCCATCAGAGGAACAGTGTTGACTTTGTGAAGGAAGTGGTTTTCTCAGAAGTAGCTGATGCATTGCTTTGGCTTTCCTTTGACAGAAAAACACAGATAAGAACTTTAGGGCTTTTCTGCATCTTTAATTTCTCAATGGAGACCTTAAAAGAGAAAAAACAGTACATTCAGCTGGCGTCAGAGATGGTTAGAAAGTGAAAACTGAGTAAAAAATGAATGAAAGTAATTTTTTTAATTATTCAAAATAATTTTAAGAAAAGTAGCCCTGGAAAACATGAAAATCACTCCAAAAATCATAATTCTGTTTCTCTTACAAGCATCTACCACTCAGTTTGAAAATTGCAAATCATGCACCAGAATGGCAGAATTATGAAATACCAATGAGCCTTCTCCTTCCCTCTCTTTCTCTCCTTCTCCTTTCCTCCTCATCCCCTCCTCCCCCTCCAGAAAATTGTTCTTATCTCAACCCATTATCTTTTGTATTTTCGTACATGCTGAGTAGTTTTAATTCCTTTGAATAAAATTCGTTGCCTTCTTCAACTGGATATAACCATAGATAGTAAAAAGGTTGCTAAAGATAAAATATGTGTAAAACTTGTAAGTAGAAATGTAAATGAGGCAAGTCTCGATGTATGGTTCTGAACAGTTGTGTATATCCACAGGTGGAAAAATACTTGATGGTGAAAGTTAATGTGATAGATCTGAGCAAGGGGAGGATAAACCAAGTTATAATAGCTACTGAAAACTGACAATTACTTAGGGAAACAAGTGATAAGATAAAATTAAAGGTGATTTCATATTTCTTTTATGCTGATTTTAATCTGTAATCAATACAAATACTAAATGTTTTCTGTATCCAGATGAACCATCATAAAAATGAATAAAGCTGGTAGTGGAGAAAAGCTATGCAAGACTTTTGCCTGCATACTCCAATATAAGTATGCACAAATATTTAAACATGCTTCATTAAATTACGAAATTAAAGTAACTGACTTTTATAGGTTAAAAATCACATTCTTACGTTTTTAATGTATTCCAAAGTCTTAGCAAATTATCTGCCAGTAATATTCAAAGCAGCTGCAACTTCCCATTCCTTACTCGCACTTCCTAATCTCTTAACAGAGGAACAGGACAATTATTTTCTTTTATGTGATGTTTTACCAGAAGACAGATTACTTAGAGAACAGCTTCAACAAAAGAGACTGGTAAGAAATTACTCTTGTTTCATTTTTTAAGGTAAACACTCCAATACAATAAAAAATAATAATTTAGTAGGCATTTTAAAGTTAAAGCATTTTTTGGTAGATGGCAAAATTCTGAATTTTTTAAAAATTTTTTTAAATTTCCCTAGCTGCTGTACAAACATACACAAATCCCTTGTTTATATCTTTTGTCTTGGGGTAAATTTGCAGGTTGTATCTCAGTGTTCCACACAAGTGAAGAGTATACCCAGAACACTGAAAAAGTGTGCCGAACATTTTTCTTTTTGCAAGGATCTGCAATGCACTGACACGGTATCTTTCATGTAATAATACACATCTAGGGTAATTAGTAAAGCAGAATTCAATGTGCCATACTGTGAGCAGAGAAGGTGATACTTATCTACAAAATCTTTGAGCAAGTTGTTTTCGTCCCTTCATACTCGCTTTCCCAGATTTCATTAATTCACAGTCTCGTACTAACAAGCACCATGGTGTGTGAGTGAAGGAAGTCTGGCCAGTATTGTTTCTGTGAGATGCAAAGGACAAGAAACGCCAGCTCTTGAGTCCACATGAACCATTCTGGTTGTTCTTGCCTGATGGTAACCGAGTACTTTGGACAGACCTTGCTGAATTTTTAGGCATTGTCAGTTCTGAATGGATGGTCCTTCAAGTTCAACTCGTGCTAATCAGATTCCAGGAGTCTTAGTCCAGATTATTGGCCAGTGGGTTTTTTTTCTGTTTTCTTGTTTGAAATGCACATCTGGAGTCTGGTTTTGCTGTTGGGCTAATTTAGAAATGAATGCTGCATGGTACGTAGCAGCCTTGTTGACAGTCTCCTCATGTACATACACAGCATGCAAATAAAGACACATTAACTGACATGCGTTCAGAATGAAGGAGAACCTTACAAAACCCAAAATCTAGTTCTAGGGAAATTGGGATTGGCAGGTAAAATCCACTTGGTTCAGGTACTCTGTGAGTGCTATTTCCATTCACTGGCAGCAGTAATATTCTTCACCTTGAAGTACATGACTAGTGAATTCCCGGAATTGGAGGAGTATGTACAAGTCTACACAGCTTTCTATAGGATCCCAGCTCCTGCAAAGGAGAAATGTAGTTCTTTCACTGGGCGTTTCCCATGGAGTTGGAGTTGCCTGAGCTGAAACCTGCATTCCTATGCAGGCCCATTGGATTGGCATGGACTCAGAAAAAAACAGCTGATGCACTCATGCCTAGCATGCTTTCCTTCCAAAGCTATCTGGGATCAGTAAAAAAGGTTTGTCAAGATCAGTATTTTACCCTTGACAGCAGCTAAGTGTCTCTGGTGTGTGCTGTCTTCTGATCTAGTGGTGATTCCCAAAATACTCGTTTAGTCTCCTGCAATTGGCAGCTCAAACGTTTCTGAATTCAGCAATATAAGCCTCCAACTCTGAACCCGTAAAAACTTCCAGGATCCCCGCTACGTGCAGGAATGAGTTGCTCAGGCTAGCCACACACTGTGAGAGAACCATCTGCTTGGTCCTTTTTAACCTGTCATGTCACACCTGGCAGGTTTTTGCATTAGAAGAGATAGTGAAGAATTTGTCCTTAGTATTATCCAAACCATTCGTGATTTGTCTCCTGATTTATCTGCCTTACATTATGTCTTCCATTGGTCCTGTGCTGGAGTGCACGCTCATGGCAAAGGATAGCAGCATCCTGGGCTGTAATTAGGAAAAGTGTTGCAGTCAGGTCAAGGGAGATGATCCTTCCCCTCTACTCAGCACTGCTGAGACCACATCTGGAGTGCTGGGTCCAGCTCAGGGCTCCCCAGTAGAAGAAAAATACGGATTTGCTTGAGCAGCTCTGGTGCAGGGCCACAAAGATGCTTAAAGGACTGCAGCATCCTGCATACAAGGGAGGCTGAAACAGCTTGGACTGTTAAGTCTGGAAGACAAGACTCACTGGGGAACTTAGTGATGTTTATAAATATTTGATGAATGGAAAAGGATTCAGGTTATTTTCAGTTGTGCCCACCAAAAGGACAAGAGGTAATGGGCATGAATTAAAAATCAGGAAATTCCCCCAAAACCCACTTTTTTTTTTACTGTGAGGGTGATCAAACACTAGAGCAAGTTACCCAGAGAGGTTGTAAATTCTACCTCTATGCAGACAGTCAAAAGAAAACACATTTCTGAGTAACCAGGTAGAGATGACCTTGCTTGGGCACAGGGCTTGGACTTGTTTCTCTCAAGAGATCCTTTGCAACCTCCATGATTAGATGATTTGAGGTTGAGGAATGCTTTTCGGTGGTTCTTCACAGTGCATCATTACTGCACTTCCCTGTATCTTTTACGGTTTTCAACAATTCTTTTGGGTTTGTGAAAGGTATCTTGAATTTTGCATGTGGTCATGCAGTGTCATAATATTTGTTTCCAAAGTGTATATCATGTTTGTGGCTTTGAGGGAGGAGAAAGGGTTGTGACTGATCATGCAGCTGATGGTTTCGTAGAACCATTTTATTACAAATAATACCTCCTGCTATAAATGGGACTGTACTTTTTTGGTTTTTAAAGGGCATTTGTTTCTGATTTTGTAATGTTTTGTACTATGCAGTCCTGTACCAACTAAACCTTTTCTCCACTGCAGTGCCAAGGGCATGAGGAGTCTGTTAGCAGGTGACATTTCCTCAAACTCTGGAATTAATGGAGAGTTTAGCCCAAAGCAATTGGTGATTTTTTTACAGAGTAATTCAATTAGGAAAAAAAATTATTTATATATATGCATTCTTATTATGGTGTGAAATAGTTTGCAATTGTCATTTTTTTGAATATCAGAATTGTATCCTCAGTTTTTACCAAAGGATTTTGTGAAATCAAGCTGCAGCTGTAGTTGGGGCTAATGGACCCACTGCTTTAGTTACAGCAATAAAGTTTGTTTATTTTTTCATTTCCTTTTGCTGCAATCTGAGCGTTGACTTGCAAGTTAAATAGATATTTTGCTTTGTAAAGCCCTTTACCTCCAGACAAGTCCAGCAATTAAGAGTGAGCTGGCAAATGGGCTCATGTGAGTTGCGTAGAATAAAGAAGAACTACACAACTTCTGGTGATTTTTCTGCAGCCTTTGAATCCTAACTGCTGTCTCCAGCAGCAAGACCAAACAAGGACAAATGCTGTCTTTAAAATGTGCTGCCTGAAGCATTTCATTCTGCAGTTTTGAAACTCCAGTTTAGGAATATTTCAGGCTGTATTGCAGCAGGGAGCTAGCCAAGGTGGATGTCATGCAGAGACATAATGGTGACTGTGATGTATTGAGAGAGGCCAAGGAATGAGACTGAAGTAGGTTAGACAGCACAGCTTGCTGAAATAGCTGACAAGGCTGTGAAATACAAAACAGATATGGTCTTTTGGAAAAACAGTCTTGACAAAGAATTCGTACTTGTGAAGCACTACCAGGCAAGGAAGTCCTGGCAGCAAAACTAGAGATACATGGAGGGACAGTGTCAGTATCAGTCACCTGGGTGTTTAAACAAAAAAGGAACATCCTTATTTTTTTGAAAATACATACTTCCTACAACAGCACTGACCTTGTCTAGCTGTCATGTATACAGCTATTCACCCATCCTCTGGTTGGTAGTTCTAGGTGAAGGGGCTTCTCTTTCTCCCAATAAGACCCTGAAGAGGAGTCTTCACCAAGACTGCAAGCTGTACCAGCTTCCCAGGAAGAGCTGTTTGTATGATTCCCAGTTTGTCACAATCTTAAGCTGAGACAAGGTTCAGGGGGTTGAAGATATGCACTGGAAGGGATGGAGATGTTGGTCCAGTTTAGTGTAATGCAACATCAGAAATGCTTACTGAGTAGCTGGTAATGTCAGCATGTTAAAAGCTACTTCTGAGTTCTATAGGCCCTTCTTTGCCTGCATTGGGGATTTCGTTGCTTTTCTCAAGCACTCTGGAATCTTGCCCATCCTCTATCAGTTTATTAAGACTTGTCATACTAATGGTCAGAAATAGTTTTATCTGATTCCGTAGTGAATGTTGGGCAAATTGTGTCAGGTCTGAATACATTTAATGTCCAGCCTTTAACTCTTTCTTATCCTTTGCTGATCTTGATTCTTTTTTCCTTTTGTTTTAAATGTATTTCGTCAATAGTTGTGACATAATTAGACTGAAGCCCTGCATGTTCCAGGCATTCTTCTTTGCCTGTGTTTGGTCTCTTGCTGCACTGGATCTATGCTCTTTTTTGTTGCTTGTTTCTTATGTATTTGAAGGTGGGGGAAGGTCAGTTTTTCCTATTTCCTTTTACTGTATTAGGCTATCTCCATCTTCTTTGCATGTCTGTGTTGAAACAAACTTCACCTTTCTCCTGCTTCAGCTTGGCAGCCTGTGGTATGTGTGTAATGTAATTTCAGCCCTCTTTTTCTTTTCATACATCTTTGCACAGTTAGTCTTCATCCTACCAGGAAACTCTTCCTTCCTTCCTTTGTTTTAATTGACTCAGCTTCCTGAATGAGCTGTAAGTATGATGTCTTCTACACCAGTGTCACAGTACCCTTCAAAGTCCGTCATCTGACCTGTCACTGATTACAGCGTTTTCAGGTGTAGATTTTAGTCTGTAGCACTTCAGTAGCTGAGTCAACTCAAGAAGAGGAGCACTAGGGAAGAAAGAACCTAAGAGCCAGTGGGACAGCTTGAGGATCAATTCCTTATGCTGTTCCAGTTAGTCATTCCAATGTTAGTTTTGAACCCAATCTCTGTGGAGTAGGCTGGAATTAAGGGTGAGATACAGGGGAAAAAAAAGGATAAAAAAAGGAAACAAACATTTTTTTAAGTGTTTCGGATATTTTTGTCTTGGTGTCAACAATGAATTAATGCTGACATCCCCAAACATTCAAGGAGGTTGGAAGCTGGTGCAAGTATTTAAGCAAATTGCTCATTTCCTGCCTCATAACTTCAGTTTCTGCTTGGCATACATTACCAGAATGCCTCTGCTCAGAAAAATTTCCATTTTATGTAAGTTATTGTAATTGCTGTTCTCCTTTTGGAGTCCCAGCAGTGAAATTGAGGGTTAGAAATGTCTTTAGGGAAGAAGAGCAGCTTGTTGCTTTTGTTGTATTTGATGTGAACTGGTGCTTTTAATTCCTCACCTGTCCAAGTATCAGATATGCTTTCTGGTTTGGAAAGCAATGAAAGCAATGTCAATTGCAATGAAAGCTGCCGATATTTCATAAAAAGGAGGGTCTACCTTGGAAAATATTTTTTAAATTGTGTTGAGTAAATTGGTAAAGCACCAATGCTGGGTTAGTCAAAGCTTCCAGGCTGCCATGTGTGCTGGTGTAGGGGGAAATGGGAAGGGTGAGAGTGGCAGTAGCATTGTCTGTATGGAGAGCACAGTATGCTTCTCCTTCCTCCTCAGACATTGCTGAGAGCAGCTGCCAACAAGGGCTTCAGTAAGCAATCTGGAGTTAGAGTACACACTTTGTAGCACAAAAACAAACAGAAAAGCACCAGCATCTGTATTTTCAGGGTAACAGACATTTGGCTATGGTTTCTGAGTGGTGTGGTTGAATATGGGCCCCAGCACCCACAGACCCCAGGCCAGGTGCATCTCAGGTGCAGCACTCTCATGTGCTCTTGACAGACATCTCATCAGCCCGCTGCCCCTCACTGGGTGTAGCATGCTGCTTTTGTGGAAGAGAAGTAGAGAGCACATTTAATTGCCCAGTGTCAGCCTCCTGCCATCTCTCAGTGGGATGTGGTGTGGTACATCCACACCAGCCCGTCTGCACTGCAGGACACATGGGGGCCTTTCATCACAGTACCTCAAGCCTTCCTCTCATTTATTTTGGGGTTTAGGGGGTGTGTCTTTTCTCTTTTCCTTTCTTTTCTACCTTTTCTGGAGTTTATCCAAGAGGCAAAACTGAATTCAGGTGGACCCTATGGACAAATTTGGGTGTTAATCCGCATAAAAGAGTTACCAAAGACACAGGTGAGAAACACAGTGAGAACATAGGTTCTAAAGAGATAAAGAGATTGAGAAAATCCCCTAAGAAATTCAGTCAGGATCCTGAATGTCAGAAAGCAGGCAGTAGCACCTTCATGTTACACAGAAATTAAGTCCTTTCCCAGTTATCAGTACTTAAAACACAGTATGCTGCTAGGCTGAAAATATGCTATGTTTTAATCCAGACATTGATTCTCCCATGCCCCATGTGATTGTGGCCTTTCCATCTGCAGTGCATAGTAACTGCACAGTATAACTACACTGCTGCTCTTACAGCAACGGAGACAAATCACCTGCTGCTTGATTTTGTTGTTAGGAATGTGCACCAAGAGTTGTGAAGTGTCTGACCCAGCCTGTTGCCCTACCTTAAACAGAGCCAGAGTGAAGGCAATGACCTTCTCCTTTTCCCTGGGATTGGTATGTGCTTCTTACAGAAACTGCCAGGGCTGTGTCCTGTATTAGGAGAAAGCCCTTTAGGTTGCCTGCAATTAGCCATGCAGGATTGATTTTGCCATTCCGCTTGGTGTTGGTTGTTTACCCATAAACCTGCTCATTGATACCAGAGGTAAACCTGAGTCACAGGTAGAAACATTAAACTGATACATTTTATACAGAATTATTTCAATAGTTGATCACTGTGGATTGTATTTATGTCCATGCTCCATGTATATAAAGTTAAGAGAATTTTACTGGAACTTAACTGGGACACATACTGCCTTTGGAAAGACTTCGAATTTTTTGTGAGAACCCACACTGAAAACATACTAACATCTGGTTTGTGCCAGCAGCACATTTGAATTTTATGTGTTCGTTGTTACCAGTAAGGATAAATATGTGAAATAAGCTTATGTGATAGAATGATTTTATGATTATGATTTTGTCTGAATAACTGTATCTGTTTCTTTTCATAGAGAGAAATTCTAGAACAGCAACAACAAGAGAGATATGACACAAGTTTTCATAGTGTGTGTATGTTCTGTGATCAAGAATTCACAGGAAACAGGTTTGTTTATTGCCCTGTTTGCTTTTGTTTTATTTTTTGGTATCTACTCAGCGTCTTTGTTTATGTTTTCAATGGCGCTGAACCAGTTAATGCATAATGGTAGGACTTAGAATTAAGTTTAAAGCATAGTTTAAGTATTTCTTTCAACTGAAGTGCCATTTTAAATAGATCCTGTGCTACTTCTCAAACCTTTATTTGTTTATTCCAGTGCAATTATTTCTACAACACAGTATGTTGGAGTTGGAACAAACCATTTTAAACAGAAACTTTTTTTTGGCAGCTGTTTTAGTGACAAGGACAGCTGTGTAAGCCTGTGAGATGGTTAAATTTCTTTTTTATCCAGTGGTACATTTGCTTATTTAAAGCTCACCTAACTAGTGTGAATTTAAATATCAAATGAAAAAGGGGAGAGGAAAATTAGAGTGAGAACACCCCAGGACAGAGGGCTTTACAGCATCGATCAAGTGTGAACAAGAATTGCATTGAAGTGCATGCTCCAAAGAATCTTTGTTTATTCAGAGTAAATCAGTTTCAGTTGGAGAGGCTAAGTCTGTTTGCATGGGTAGTTCTGGTAGTCTGGAAGGGTAGGATCATCCAGGGTCATATTCCTGCAGGTCATCCCAATGTCCTATGAGTGTCCCTCTCTACTGTCTGGTGACAGCAAAGGAACTTCATCCTCTGCTTCCTCTTGGGTCTGGCAGGCAGAGTGCGTGTTTGAAAATCATGCCTGGATAGTGGTAAAAGGAAGTGTCAACACTGGGATATTTCTTTAGTCCCCAAAAGCAGAAGCTGAGGCATATAGAGAGGTTGGGTACCTAAGGAATTAACCAGTATGTCTCTGTTAGAAGAATATCTTATTTGAACATCCATTATGTTTATTCGTGTACACTTTTGAGTGCTTTCCATGTTTCTAGTGCTGTGTGAAGCAATATTGATGTAAAAGCACATTGCATCCAAGAATTTCTGCTCTGCTAACCAGCATAGAGAAGTCTGACAAATGGCTTTTTAGAATGTTTCTCAAGAGGGTTGTTTGAAATGTGATTTGCTTATACAGGGTAATGAATGAACTTTGCTAACAGTGAGGGTCAAAATAAACGATACTGTAATTTTCATTTAAAGGGTTATATTTCATGCATGTGGATGGAGCAGTTGAAATGTAACTGAATGTTCAGCAGAGCTGAAAATGAAAAATTTCCTGTTTCAATAAAATTGCAATCCTTTGTTTCCTAACGCTGGCAGCAAGACTATTACTGTTTATTTAACACTGGCTTTTATGCAGTTTTAGAGCCATTGGTGCATTTTAAATCACTAATTGAATAATTCTTATATATATCCAAAAATATGTTACATTCTATTTGAATGTCTTTTGTAGATCTCTTCTTCTCAATCATATGGCAAGAGAGCATGCCTTTAACATTGGGCTGCCAGATAACATTGTGAACTGCTATGAGTTTTTGGCTGTATTACAGGGGAAGCTTGACAAGTAAGTAGTTTTCGTTTTCTGTTTTCAATAAACTTGAGTTGTATTTCTTTTAACTTGGAAATTGTAGGTAAAAATTAATTAAATTAATTCCACATTTGTGTCTAGTTAAGAAGCAAAGAGCATGTAAACTTATTGTGAGTCCTCTTAGAAGTCTCTGTTGACTTATTGAAAGCTAATTTTTAACAGTTCATAGTATGAAGTCAATGCTGTGTTTCAGTTACCTGTTGCACAGTTTGACATCAATAATAGCACATGCCTTTTGTTCATAACTGTTAGCATTAATGTTCTTTCTCATCATGACAAACTTTTTGCTAAACATCTCTTTAATCTCTGAATACAGGGTCCTTGTTCCTGTCGTTGTTTGCCTCCATATACCATTGCTGTGGGATGTTTGGTCTCTCCTTTTGTACTGCTTAGGGAGTAAACCCAGAGCAGAAGAGGATAGATACATGTTAACTTTTTCCAGAAATGAAGATGTATTAAGAATTCCTTTTCTGTTATCATTGGTGTTGCCAAATGCACTGAATTACCATACTCACTGATAATTTGCAGCTCTACTGTTTATCAGTCAGACCTGAGGCTTTGAGTTAGACGGAGTTTTCTCAAAGCTGATCCTCTCTGCAGTTAATGCACGTGCTGAAATTGTGTCCAGAGTAGTGAAAGGCCACTCCCCCTACGGCTAAGAATACACTTATTAGCTATCCTAGTAGAATAGTATCTGAGAATAAATTACTAGAGGAGAAAAATCTTGTTTCAGGCAAATAAGACTACATTATGTATGCTGACAGAAAGCCTTCCTTACTCTTCATGGGAATGCCTTTCTCAAGTAGAGCAAACACTTTGTCGTTAGCAGGTGGAACAAAGCAGATATTAAAATTCATAGATGTATTCTGGCATCAGACCTATGATTCACCAGCAAGGCAATCTTGATTTGAAGTCTGCAAGCACAGGGAGAAGTCAAAACTTCTTAAATGTCTTGAAAGGCAAAATGATACTGAGAATCCTGAATTTCTGCTCCACACAAAACATCTGATGGGAATCTGGAACCAAAACAGTTTTATGATGATGATTGATCTAAGGCAGTGCATATACTTCTGTTTTGCTTGAATTGCTCTGGAAGACATAATGCTAAATAATGCTTGCATGTCTATGTACACATATGCATGTACATATGTGTATGTATGTCTATCTATGAATGATACATACTTCTGAGTGTGTGGATATGAATTTACTTACTGAATTTTACTTCTTAGGATTTCAAAACCCATTGACCACCCTGGCAAACTTTCATTTGCCCCTGCTGTAGAGGTAGAACTATAAAACTTTCTGTTTAGCTAGTTTAAATTGTTTCAAAAGATAGTTAGTATGTTCAGAGTTTTGTTTTTTTCACTCTGAATTACAAAGAAACAATTACAGCTGGATTGGATGTCAGTGTAAGTCCGTGCTGAGTTACAGAGCTCACACAGTGAGCAATCAGCAGCCTTTCTGTGCCTGCTTTGGGTAATCTGACTTTTCTCCCACTTTGCATATGGGGCAAACAGTAAACTTTTTTTGTTATCGCTATCTTTCATTTTCTGACACTGTTATTTCTGTTTAATTGACTCTGCTGTGATCCAAGATTATCTTGTAATTTTCTTTTCAAATGAGTTTTTGTTTCTTTTACTTTGATCTGACATGCTTAGGTAAATCTTACTATATATAACTCCAGCTTATTTAAGTTTATTATTTTGTACTATTTTCATTTTAACATGTTGACCTGTTTACTTTTTTATCTTAGCTTGCAGTGTTTATACTGTGAAAAAGTCTTCAGAGACAAAAACACACTTAAAGATCACATGAGAAAGAAGCAGCATCGCAGAATCAATGCCAAAAATAAAGAATATGACAAATTTTATATCATTAATTACTTGGTAAGCAGATCTATGAATAATTAGCAAATTGACTAAAGAGATACAGACATTATCTAGTTAAAAGTGAGTAAATCCAAACTAGCAATTAGTATAAAGGTCAAAAATCAAGTGAAGGATTCTTAAGAAGTATGCTCATTTATGGTGTGATATTCTGGATAATTGTCAAACTAAGCACTAGTAAACATTTTTTGTTGAGATTTGATTTTGAGAGATGCAGGAATGTCGCTTGAAGAGACACTAATCATCATGTCATTAGTGCTTAGTCTCTGCTTTAAAAACAGAAGGGAAAGTGAGATAGAGCAATTAAGTAAATGGAGGTCTAACTTAAAGCAAGTTGGCTTTAAGCTCATTTTCTACAAACCTGAAGCTAGAAGTGCTCTTTAGAGGATAGATTAAATAAAAAGAGAAGGAAAATGAAAGATACAGACATGAAAGAAAAACAGTTAGTTGTTAGACTCCAGGTAGGTGTATGTTGCTAAATATTTTTTTATCTCAGACCTTTGTGAGTGTGTGCGTGTGTATGTAACAGATTTTCACTTGCTGCTGTCAACTTATGAATATGGGAGCTGCTTCAAAAGCTGTTATGTTCTGTCCCAGAAATAACTATAGCTCACCTGAAGTAGTCTTTGTGCCTTCTACAAGTGCTAATATCCAGGCTATAAATAAAACACCCATTCTTGACTGTTTCACCTACTCTTTCCTTTTAATTTCTCTCCATGGGTGTTACTTTAATACTGAGAACAAGAATTTCTATGTTTAATGCTCTGTCAAGTCCCTTCTACCCAAGACAGAATGACTTCCTTTGATGATATTTTATATTTTTATTTCAAAGATCAATGATGTGAGACCTGGGGGGTTTTTTCTAGGTATTCAAATTTCACAACTTAGAAAACTAACCTGTATTTGCTGCACAGTGAGGAAAAAGTTGTGAAGATGTGTAGGGTAGATGTTTTTAGATCCTCAACAGAGCTGAGCATTTACTTCTCCTTTGGCAGTTAACAGATTTTAATTTAATGTAATTGCTTTAAGTGATTTTAATAGTTTCTTTCTTCTCTGCTTGTCCTGCACGTAATACTATATTTTCAGAACTTGGCATCTTTTTAAATTATCTTTTGTCTCTCATTTGCATTCATTGTTCACATTTTAATCGGTTCCATCATAGATCAGGAAGTTGAGGTAGATGACTATCCAGAATCTCTGAGAACTATGAAGTACTGCTGGAGAAACTTGAGAGACACGCAGGGAGGTCGTAACACAAATACAGACACAATGGCTGTGCCAAGTTAATAAGCAGAATATGCCCAAACTAATGTAACAACAAGGCTAATGTTCACATAGCTAACCTCTTTTCTCCAGTTGCTCCAAATCTGGTGGCCTGTGTGCTTCCTGAACCACATCCAGGACCAGCTCAGGTGTTGGTCACTGAGTAGCATCACTCAGACACATATTCTTTCAGGTTCTTGAAATTACAGAATAGTAACTATAACTCAAATAAGCTATGTCAAAACACCAAAATGTTTAAAATTGGGCAGTGGGTACTGTGTATGCAAGATCTTTGTCAGTACATCTTCTGGGACATACTTGAGTGATCACAATTCTTTGTCTGGCTCTACATGCCCTGCTACAGCCTTGTTGTCTTTCCACACATTTTCAGTTGTTTACACTAGAGTCTTCTCAGGGGACTGTTTCTACTCAGCCTTTCTGATCCTTCAGACTATATCCACATCAGAATTTCTGACATTTCTTCTTTTAAAGAAAGAATTTTTTAAAAAATAAAGATTGAAAACAGACTAAAAACTCTATCTTAAACACTTATAGTTCACTATAAAATGTATATTTGCACACAGGAGATTTTTAGGAATGTTCCTACATAATGGAAAGTGATTGCTTTCCAAACAGCCTTTGACAACCCCCTTTTTTTCCGCACAGAGATAAGAACACTAAAGGGAAGAACCTCAGTTTGTTTACTATGAGTTCAGTAGATTGGCCTTTACATTGTAAAGAGATTGCAATCTACAGTAGATTATATTAAATGTGATAGGATGGGTTTTTCCAAGCTGAGTCTATACTCAGTAAATTCTAGATGTTACACAAGATTCGCTTTTTGTAATGGCTCAAGGTAGTGATTTTGCTTCCTCTCCCCTAACACCTCAAAACTTACCAGAATTTTTTTTTAAATGTGTACTATCTAAATTTACTCATTTTTACCAATGAGTGTTAGAGGTCTGTTCTTCACATTACTCTAAATATCCAGGGGATTATAGAGTTTCAAAGACACAAACATGGTTTACATATTGTATCTGAACTATCTCTACTGTGTAAGTGTAGAAGGTTATACCAATCCTACAGAATGGCTTGAAATGTTAATTCAGAGAGGTGAACTGGTACTGGAGTGTGAAAAACTGAGCAACAATGTATCCATGATTTATAGATATAGAATTCCTTATTTTTCTTTTCATTAAAAAAAAAAAACCACCCAAAACACTTCCAACCTAATTTCCTTGTTTTTATGCATGTCTTACCCTGTGGCTCCATGACACACCTTGCACAAAGAGACAAGCAAAAATCGAGAGGGAAAAACTTCGTAATCTGTGGTGCCTGCTGGAGGCCATAAAAGAACAGAAGTCAGTATTAAAACTCAGTTCCCAGAGGAACTGAGACAAACCCAGCTTGACAAGGTCTTCCTTTCTGTATTCACCTAATTAGTACCAGCAGCACTTTTAGGTATAGAGTAGCCTTTGTAGGGAGCCCAGATGTATATTTTCAATTGACTAATGGCATGGGTCTACAGTATGTAACATCACTGTAATTAATACACTTATAACTAAGCTAGGCAGCTGAAAAATGGTACCTACTACTTACTAGAAAACCTGATTCATAAACCATTTATTTTTCTCACAAGACAAAAAGGTATTTTCTTCTTTTGCCAAGCTCTAGGTCATCACTATTATCTCTTGGGGACAGGAGAAGTATATTTTGTTATGGAAGTCACTACATATATTTAGCCTCTTTTGATTTACACGGGGTGTATTTTGTAAAATAGTCAAGGGAATCAGCTGATGGAGGTTCATGTTTTAATAAAATCTCCCAACTGGGTAATGCTTCATATTGAAATTCATCCAACAGGGATTAACTAATGTTGGGGTAAGGCCATCTCTTCTTCCTGACAGAGCATCTCCAGTTCTGCAGCAATATAAAACAGATGTCATAACTCTGATGATTGCAGCAAGACAGGTGAGAAGAAGGGCAAGAGAAAATTTGCAGGGGAAATCAACATATGTTTGGAGTTTCTGAGCTCCAGAGGCCTGGAACTCCATTTGCATCTAGTTTGGGAACTGCTCTTTAGGGAACACTGCTTGAGACACCAGCTGTTGTTTGAGTTTCTCCCATCTCTGCACTTTTTTTCAAGCTGGGGTGTGTTGCCTCAGACTTGCTGCCTGTACAACTGCACTCAGGTTGAGAAGGTGAATTGCCAGTGAGGCATTTCATCTCTGTGCATGTAGACTACACTTTGGAAGAGGAAATAATCAAACCACACACACTTGCACGTTCCCACTTTTCTGTAGGATCATTCTCTCTGTGAGGTACACAGAAAGTGTTTAAAAGAAAAAGCTGGTTTTTCTTGAATATATAGCAAGGCCTTCAGGGTTTATTTAATTATGCATTTTCTAGTGTTTGAACTATTAACAATGTCAAGTCTCATTTTTCCTCTGGTTTTGTTAAGAATTTCTTGGGAATCTCTAGAGGTCATTCTGGCAGCTCTTGCATCTTGGATGAAAAAGCAAAGAAAGTTGAATACTTAACAAAGGCACCCTTGGTCCCAAATGCCCATCAAGCTGGAGAACTGAAAAAGTGTTACAAAAAAAGAAGAAAAAATTTTAAAAACCTGAAAGATTTTTAAGAATGTTTTAAAGAACTCTTTTCCACCCAATTGCTCAGATGCAGTCTCTTGGCACTTTCATCACAGTGTTCCTAGTTACCCACTCATCATGCAATTTTCCAGTGATACAAGACCTGGTTAGCTTTTTGCTTTTTCCTTATTTTTTCTCCTCTGAAGATAAATAGATGAGGGAAGCAGAGACATCTTACAAGCTCCCTCTCTGCCTTCTTCATAGAAACACCATAAAAAACATCAGCAATAACAAAGCACAGGCATGTTTTTTCCCTTTCACCTTCAATTAAAAGGTGAAGCTTAATACTGGCTGCAGTTTTGAATGTACTCTCTTATGCTAGCAAAGGGAAAAATGGTGAGCATTCATCTTCATTTTGCAGTGGTTGTGAGCCACTATCTGCTGATTAAGGTGTTAACATGAGCAGACATAGGAAGCTGGTGTGCAGCTGGGAGAGCATGTGGTGAGAGGTGTTAATGGCTTCGTGTTATCTCACAGTAATGGTGACATTAATGAGTCTCCCCTCTCACTCAGAGAGCTCACACACTACCATGTAGCAGCACTGAATTAATTACATAATTTTCATTCTGTAATATATGATGACTTTACGTTTATAGCTGTCTAGAGACAATTGTTTATCATTTTCCTGATAGACACTAACAACTTTAAAAAGTTCTCATTAAATTGTCACATGATGGATATCTTTTCCTTCTTTTTCCAAACACGCATAAAGGCAACAATTACACTTGTTACTAAGGATGTTATTAAATGTATTTATTCGTATGACTATTTTAATAAAATCAATTAAAGGATTCTTTTTATTAGCTCTTTTTTCTTTATGGGGGAAGATCATCAACTATAATCTTTGTGAATCCTCCACAGCCATCAAAAGTATGGGTTCAAAAATGCTATTCTGATTACTGGTTAGTTTGCTTGGGTTTATTTTTAAAGGCAAGAAGAATCCGAGGGAAGAAAAACACTAGCTAAAGATCACTGCTGGTATTTGAGTAGAGTCCTTCAGCTTTTTATTGCCTGTTATTTATATCTCAGTCATGCTGAGAGTGCTTGCTATTGTGCTGAATGCTGCACAAATGCATTGTGGTATACTTCATGCTGAAGGTCTTTAATGTATAAATAAACAACACAAAAGTAAAAGGAAGAACAGAACACCATGAATAGATGTGCTTACGCTGGTGTCTGAGAAGACAAACTTTAGTCTGCCTCAGAGGTCTGTGCCCTGGCTCACACTGCCTTTCTGGAGCACTCTGTAGCTAAGTTTACACCATGTTTTCACTGACACAGCCTTGAACAGGGCGCAGGTCCTGCCTGGTGTACCTGTGCCTGCTGAAGCCTCAGGTGTGACAGATGCATTAAGCAGCAGGTGCTGCTTCAAAAGCAAGGTAGGCAGATTGGATTGAGCAAGTGTGAAGGCAAACTTGAGACAGTGATAACCTACCCACCTCAGGAACACTTTGGAACTGTTACAGTACTGGCTTTGTTGAGAACTCTGTGCCAAATCATCTTCCTCTCAGCTATAGTGTGGGAAATACCCTGTTAAAAGATGAAAATAATTCTTATTCTAGAAATTCTTAGTAAAGCAGTGTTGTTTTTTTTTTTTCTTTTACTCACAGCAATACTGTGATCCAAAATAAGACATTGATTGCATCTTCTGAGATGTTCATTCAGTTGAGTGACAATGTGTCATGACAATCAGGAAATGTTTTCTTATTTTCTTTTCTTTTTTTCCCCCCAGGAATTTGGCAAGTCCTGGGAGGAGGTGCAGTCAGAGGATGACCGGGAATTACTAGATAACCTGGAAGAGTAAGAGTTACTCATGTCCCCATTACACAGACTTGCAGGACCATTATTTTTCAAAGTAGTTGCAGGGAAAAGGCTGTGCACAGTTAGCACACAGTTTAAATTCATTTAAGCCAATCAAATCAACTCCAAATTGTCCTCATTAGAAACACTTCTCAGCAATGAGAGCTGTAAACTTCATATTTCAACCACAAGCCTGTTTTTTGTTTCCCTAGGGTTCAAACAAAAGCCTTCTGGGTTTGTAATGAAGTAGACAAAATGCATTATTTTTCACTTTTGCATCAGAAAACAGTCAAACAGCTTTTGCTCAAATTTAAAAACTAAAAGTAAGCATCCAAAATTTCAGTATGAAGAAGAAATTGTGTGAAAAAATTTTGGTAAGAAGGTAATAACTAGAGATTAAAGAAGGATTTCAAAGGAAGCTTCTCAGCAGTGCTGATGGAGGGCAACATCCACCTGCTGTGCATTCTTCTGTGGTCTAGGCCTTCAGATCACTGCAGAGGTGATTTCCTTGGCCATAGAAAATTGAATAAGCAGGAAGTAATTTATGGGTATCAACGTCCCTGATCTTCCTGGTTCTCTCTGTGACTTGAGGTTAATTTTACTTGACTCTAACTGGTTGCAATAATAGTTCTAGCTGTCAGCAGTACTAGGATTTAAATGAATGTTTTGGTATTCTCTGTGCACATGTCTAAATGTAGCATTAGTGAGTAATTAATATTTCATAAGTAAATAACACTTCAAGTTAGCTCTGCCTGATGATTATGACTTTGGCTGGTGAATTGAAAGATGAGAAAGGTATACAAGGATTTTAAAAGACTAGAAAAATAAATACTAAAAGCAATATTTAATGACTTGCCAAACTGGATAGAAATTGAAGTTAGTATTCTGTTTATGAGTGCAGACAGTTTCAAGTAGGATTAAATGCCTGTCTGCATAGGAATTACCCAATATTAACTGCTCAGTTATTCTCAAATTTGTAATTTTTTTGGACTCTACACCAGACTGTAATCATGCATCCAGCTATAAATCCACACTGTCTTTTCCACCCCTTTAAAATATTCAGTTTCTCTGGATTTATTTCTAGTGTTGTGAAAGCAGAATCTGAATTGCCCTTTCTAAAAATGTCTCATCTCTTTTCCACAACTAAATTAATATTTTTGACTTTTATTCATAAGAGATTGGTCTGACTGGGAAGAGCATCCTGTATGTGCAGTTTGCCTGTTTTGTGAACAACAAGCAGACACCACAGAAAAACTGTATCTTCACATGCAGGTAAGGCTTCTTTTAAATTAAAGGGTTTTTTTATCACTTTAGAATTAAAAACTGTGTTTGTAACAACTTTATTAAGGTTAAATAAGCTGCTGCATTAGCATGCCCTCTTCAGCACAGAACTAAAGTACTGCATGCACCTTGAGCATCTGTTCTTTAAAACATGCAGAGAAGTAAAGCTGGACATGAAGAGTATGACCAGCTATTACTTGTGAGTGGTACAGACAGCTACAGGCAGTAAAGAAATAGCATCTTTGCTATCACAGTGGTTTCATGATTGAATATATGGTATGGTTAGCTTCTGTGTTTCAGTTATAATAAACTATTTAACAGTATTAAATATGAATGTGAAAGTTTCTGATGAACCAAAACTTTTGGGTTTCATTGCTTGTGTGTCTATATGCCTATGTCTGTGTCAGCCCATGAAAAGCTGAGCTGTTTTTGACTTGGAATAGTAGAAATAAGATTTTTTTTCCTTCCCTTTTTTTTTTCCCCTCCAGAAATCACATGGATTTCACTTTCCTAAAATAAAGTCAGAGCATGGTGAGTAAGAGGTGCTGTAATTGTCAGCATTTGCCACTAGTGTGGAGAAAACCACATCATAAGAATAGTGGAAAACAAGTTTATCGGTTTTATTTTTGTAGAGACATGTAACTTTTCCATTATGGAAACTTTTCTGCCAGCTTACAAAAGCAAGCCAAGAGCACTTTATTTTTGTGGAACTGTTGTTACTGCCAAGGATGTGTGCTATTTTCTTTCGACCCATTGGATTCTTTTGCAGAGTAGCTTCTACAAATACCTGCTCTATGAGTTCCAGGTCTGGCTGCTGGAGACTTGGAAGTATTTTTTTTTTATTATTATGGTTCTTCTTCTTTTTGGTGCTATTATTATTATGCCTGTTAAGGTTTGCTTGCAAGCTAGAAGCTTTGTATGGCCAATGTTTTTTTCCTGCTGTAGTACAGAATCATTTAGGTTGTGGAAGACCTTTAAGATCATTGAGGCCAACTATTAACCCAGCACTGCCGAGTCCACCACTAAGCCTGTCCCTGAATGTCACATCTACATGTACTTAAAATACTTCTAGCCTTGACAAGGCTTGAAAAGCTTTTTGGTATAGAAATTTTTCTTAATATCCAATTTAAATCTCCCCCTATCACTTGTTACTTGGCTATGGCAGGCCACATTCTCCTCTCAGGGAGCTATAGAGAAGAATTAAGTCAGTCTGGAGCCTCATTTTCTCTAGGCTAAATGGGAGCAATCCCTGCTCTGCTCCTGCTGGCCACACTATTGCTGATACAGGCCAGGTTGCCATTGACCTTCTTGGCCCCCTGGGCACAGCTGGCTTATGTTCAGCTGCTGTCACCAACACCCCCAGGTCCTCATCTACTGTACAGCTTTCCCTAGCCTGTAACACTGCATGGGGCTGTGTGACCCAGCAGCAGAACCCAGCACTTCACTTTGTCAAACACAATACACTGACATCCTGACCCAGGCTCATCTCTAACTGGTTTTATCCCTTAGCCCCTTCAAGTCTAATTTGAAATGTCTCAGTGAGCCCTGCTAACTCCTGGGCAAGGATCCTTCTCCCTGTCTGAGACAGGTGTACCCCATCTGTCACCAGCAGGCTTGGGGCTATATTGACACACCCATGATCCAAAAACCCCAAATTCTTCCAGTGACACCAGGCTTGGAACCAGGTATTGATCTGCTGACTCCTCCTGTTCCTTCCCTCATTATTCCTTGCAAGTGGATGGACAGAGGAAAAACACTGCTTATGCTCCTGATCCCTTAACCAGTTTTCCCAAGGCCCTGCAGTCTCTTGATTGCCCTAGGACTTCTTCTAGGTGGGGTGGTCCCAGAGGACACAGGTGTGCTGCACCAGGAAGGCACTTGTCACCACCACCCCTGTCCTTATGTCACTGTGCTCAGGCAGGCAGAGGGAGGGCAGGGAATCCTCCAAACCATGCATCCTGTCTGCCTGCTGGGCCTGTCCCAGGGAAGCCAGGGTGCAATGCCAATTGTCAATGTCTCTCTCATTTCCCAGTATTCTTCAACCTACTTGCCTTCTCCTGAAGCTCTGTCACTAAGCCTAAAGTCTTAGACTGAGAGGAAGCAAAACACTGGCAGTTTTTGCATTGAAAGAAGGGTTGGTTTCCCAGCAGCTAGAAATAAACACTTTATCAGGTAATTTGCTAAGATACAGCATGCAGGCAGTGCTGTCTTCAGTAAACTCTTATCAATCCTTATGCTTAATCAAAGAAAGCACTTTTAATTTAAGACTTATGTTGCCCAAGCACTTGTTTGCTACCCTCTCTCCCAGGTCTGAACTTCTATCAGCAAGTAAAGCTAGTGAATTTCATCAGAAGAGAAATCCATCACTGTCGTTGTTACAACTGCCAGGAGAAATTTGAATCCAAAGGAGGATTGATAAGTCATATGGAAGAGACCAAACACATTGCATTCCTGCCAGCCAGGTCTACATGGGATCAACCACAGTAAGGGGAAATACACTTCTTCCAGCATTCATAGTAAATAACTGATAATTTCTATGAAGCACTAAGTTGAAAGTTCTGGGGTTGGCAAATATAACAGTGCCCTGAGTTTTCTAACTCTAGTGGCCCAGATAAAATAAGTAGTCTCAGAACTAGAAAACTCTTTACCATCTGAAGATAAAATGCACATGGGATATGGCTCTTATAGTTGCAGTGTCCCTATACATGGGACCAAGTCAAACCCCTTCTTTTGCATGTCTAATGTAGACATGTGCATGATGCCTACCTCACTGTAGGCATCAAAACATGTTGGTTGTTTAGGCATAGTTTTTTCCATGGAAAATAGAGAATGTAACAAAACACTAGTTCAGGCTCTGAAGTAGGCTGTATGGGTCCAGGGAATGATGCTCTCTACCAGGTGGTAGAGCACCAAGTGTTCTAACTCAAACACCTCAGTTCAGCATTTGTTGAGGGGAAAATATGGATCTGTAGTCTCTTTTGTAACATCATGTGGGTGAAGAAATAGGAGGAAGGGCTCATCTGTTGTCAGCTCTTCTCTATGACTCTTCTACACTGTGCAGTTGATTTTTGGGGTGTGCTGTTTACTGTCATTCCAGATAAAAAAGGAAAATTGAGCAAATCTGGTTAAAATTCCCATCTCAGCCTCTCAAACAAAATGTGTGACTGTCTAATAATCATGTCTTCTTGCTTTCAGGTATTATTTTCCTACCTATGAAAATGATACACTCCTGTGTACACTGTCAGACAGTGAAGATGCACAAACTGAGGATCAAAGTGAAGAAGTGCCTGTTGTGAGTGAAGATGTATCCAGTTTAAAAGCTCTCAAACAGAGCAGTGTTTTAAACCAGCTTCTGTGTAAAGAGAACAAGAGCCCAGAGAAATTTTGACCTGGAACTACAGTGGCTGACATTTAGTGCTTTTTCTGCAAGACAAAAAAACCCATTATTTCAATACTATTGGAATACTGTTAAACTCACAAATGTTATCACTGGACAAATATTAGAAAGTGAATACTAAATAAAAATTTAAGTGTTAACTTTGTTGGCTTATCTTCCTTTAAATTTTAGCTTCATTTTAAAATTGAATGCTCGATTTTCTACTAGGATCTTCAAATATCATTACTGCATTACTTACATTATCATTAGGTAGCATTATTACAAATTTTTCATCTTTTTAAAATTTTTTTTCCTGAATCAGAATGAGTAGAATATGAGTTCTATTTTAAGGCCACTTTGTGAAAGATGGGAACAACTTAAGACAATGTGTAATGGCAGTGGGTTATTGTTGTTAGAGAGCAGACAGAAAATGTAATTCTTCATCTGGTGTGTGAAGGAAATTTTGCTAATTTTTACTTTATACCTCTTGGAAAGTAAAAATAAACCTGTATATCTGTATAATTAATCATCAGTATTTAAGACTTATGGTGCCTATTCTGAAAACTTGCTCAGAAACATCAGTAAACATCTGCCTGCCCCATGAATATCTGAATGCATGATAAATTGCTAATCCAGTCTAAAAAAGCATAGGAATAATTGCAATATTGTTTGCATTTAAAATCCAAATAATTTAAAGTAGATTTCTTGTTTGGTTGTGAACTGAGATGTTAAAGAATTGCAGACATAATCCAAATGAAATCCAAAAAATTTCAAGTCCAGAAAAGTTGCCATATTTCCTTTTAAATTTCTCAGTGTGGCAGAAGGTCTCCAGTGTGTCCCAAAAATAAATCTCAATCTTGAGAGGGTAAAGCTGCTCAGAGCATAGGTCCTGCTAGGATGATGCAAACTAAGTATTCCTGAAATGTTAAGTAGTTCCAGAATTCAAGTTTAGCTTTCCATAACATGCATAACCTCTCCCAAAAGCGTTAGTACATTCTTTTTCTTCTTCAGGTCAGTGTTAAAACATTTGCTGAAAGAATGGAAGTCTCAGCTCAGTGCCCTTTCCCTGCCTGAGAAGATTCAAAGCTCTAGCTTTGCCTTTGCACAGCCCTCGTTACCCGAAATTCCTCGCTGTCAATAAGAGCTGTCACTGCTTGTCTTTTTATGGTGATTGTGAATTACAAAGCAGTTTCTGGGAGTAGGGGCTAAAGTGCAATTTTTTAGCCATGTTCTGCTGAGCTTCTATGTCCCACCTAATTTACCCTGCAGTCCTATTTGCATCAGTTTCTTTTCATTTGCATTGAACTGGTTTTCTCCTGCCATTGCACATCAACCTCTAGCACCTCTCTTTGCTTCTCTTTCATATTTTTTCTTAGGCCAGGATGCTCTGGAGATAAGTTAGACCAACAAGATACTGAAAATGCACTGAGTAAGACAGATCAGCTGCATAACTGCAGAGTGAAACAGAAGCAGTATCTGACTCTGTCAAGAAGAAATGGAATCTAAGACGTGCAGCAGGTGTTGAGAACACAGACAGAAAAAGGGGACAGGTGTAGTCATACACCTGCATTGGTACAAAAGTCTAGGAGTAAGCACAAGCCCAGTATTTCTGAACTGAAGTGTCCTTATTAAATAAGCTATAATCTGTACTTCTTGCATTCGTAAAATTCTCAATTTCATACAGTAATTGCAACAGCTGTTGCTGCCTCCCCCCCTAGTTTTTGCCAAGCAGTTATTTTCTTCCTAACTTAGAAATTTATTCCATTCTTTGCCTTTTAGTCAGATTCTTAGCTGAGGGAATAAGAGTTAATGGGGCTTACATTAGTGATATGTGTTGAGCAATGGAAAAAAAAAAATCAGCAGAAGAACTATGGCAGCAGCACACAAATGAGTTTTATGGCAAGCCCATCTCAGGAGGGCACTTTAAGGGAAACATAAAACTTGACAGATATATAATAAAGTGAAATTGCAAAACATTTCCTAATCATAAGGAATGTGATGCTGAGTCATTCAAATCCCTACAAAATGAAAACAACATCATCAATATGAAATGACTGCTGTTCTAGTTCTTAGAGAAATTTGAAAAAAAATCAATTTTTCAACATATAATAGCCACAGCTAAGGTGAGATGAATAGGGCTGGAAACACCGTCAGCCCTCTCATTGGCATTCCTTACCAGTCTTCATACACAAACTCTACACATTTTCATCTTCAGTCCTTAGTCTCATACAACTCTGAACTCACACTTTCTTCGGCAGACCCTTTTCTTATACAACACTGTCTCTTATAAGAAATTCTGACTAGTTAATTCTGACTCAATTCTCTTATTAGCAGCTGGTACTGATTCCTTTGCTTATCGGGAGTTTCAAATGTCTTTGGTTCCTTCTTTCTTTCTTTCTGCACAGCTGGCTACACCCAAGCTATCCCTGTTCCAGCCACCAAACCTTGATTGTCCCTCATACAACATCATCTTACCTCATCTGTCCCTTGGCTCCTCTCAGCACAGCCAGCAGCCTTCTGATTGCTCTTCATCTCTAACTTCAAGTGCCTGTATGTGTTAGAAAGCTAACCTGCTCCTTTATATCCTGAAGACTGATTGGCTAGGCACAGATGTTTCTTCTTTGGGAATCAGCTGCAAATTATTGGGGAAGACACCTTCCTGCACTACCCTAGCTCTCCACAAGTTCCCCCCTTTTTATTTGGTTGATGTTATAATACATTTACATTCACATTTTTAACTTATACACACTCACTTTTCTGTGTCTAAAGCCATGTTTAGAGGGACTTGGGTTGAAGGAAGAAAAATGCTTGTGTCCCAATGACTGGTGATCTTTCCTGCCCTTTTTACAAATATCTTGGTTATGTCTTTGATGCTTCTCCACACTCAGTTTAGTCTGACAAGTCTGTTCTGATTTAATCTGGCTTAAGAAGTTAATGGTTGTTGGCTTCCATTTAAGACACTGTTTTCTGTTTCTGTCTGCATTTGCTGGCATGCTGTGAGAGCTGTCAGTGTCTTCTCTTTGCTGGCTAAAGGGTACCTGATGTGAGAAACACCAAAGTAAGTCTCTGAAAAGTCTCTCTGCTGTTGTCCTTTCTCAGTGTTATTGCTGCCTCTGAATTAGATCAGATCTCTGCTACTGAGTGAGATGTTTGTTAGTCTCTCTCTCCTTCTTCCATTTGGCTGTGTTTGACCTAAATCTGACACGAGACACTGAACTTTGAGTAGAAGTAAGCAAGGTTACCAGTGTCCATTCTGAAATTTAAGTCCAGAGCAGACAGGTACATAGACCTCGGCATCATCTACTGTCTACTGCCAATGAACAGCAGCAAATTTCATGGCTTTGCTCATGATTGACGCTGTATTGAATGTTCTTGCATAATTTGCATTTTACTCAGATGTATACAGAGGCCAAAGAGAATCAAAAATCCCTGGAGAAAAGCTGTATTTCACATTGGCAACATGAAAAATACTTTGTTTCCCCAGGAGGCTTTGTTAAGAGGCTCTGCTTTCTGAGGCTTAGTTACAATGCAACAACTGCAGCATCTGTTGGTCAAATTATGCCCTTGTCTACCTCAGCCAGGTATGTCAAACTTGGTTAGATAACAGTTGTCACATGCAAGAGGTAATTTGTAGCCCTAGAAGGAATTACTGCTTCCATGTAGTAGTCATTAAAATCGGCTGCTGTAGAAATACATGCGGCAGTGGTTGCATGTAAAATTAATCCCTTTTTTTTCATGATCATTCAATGTGATGTTTTTCTGAGTGCAGTTTTTTTCCTTTCTATAGGAAGTTTTCTCCTACTAAGCTGCACTCAATTTGACTTCTTCCACCAGGAAGAAATTTTTAGTTGCTTTTTGAGTTGGATTTTACATCTTTTGCTAAACTCTTGCTCATGAAGAAGCAGACAAAATAACTATTTTAGCGATTAACATGTAACATTTTAGTTGAATTCACATTTGATATTTTACATCCTTGATAAATTCACTTTCTTCATAAGAAGAGCAGGGGAGTTGAGGGTATTTAGAACTAAAAATACGTAAGTTGTGTTTGCATAAATTTAGGTAGAAATAAAAGTGCTTTTCTTCCACAAATGTACCTTGGAAGACAATTCTCTCCATCTGGTTTGCTATATTGAGACTGAAAAGCTGACTGTGTAGATTACATGTGGGTCTAATGTCTAACCTTGCATTATAATCAATAAACATACTCTGTGGATCCTAGACTCATTCAGCTCACCCTAAAGAAGTGCCAGTGGAAGATTTCAAGTGTTACTGCTAGAACACTGATATGCTGTAATTGTAATTCTCAGTATAAACAAATGCTTCAAACTTTCACATTTTTAGGGGGTCATACAACGCATTTGTCTGACACATCATATCACACGTGTGTAGTGAAATCCCTCAGAATCAATACAGGCAGACTTGGTATCACCTCCAGCCACAGCTTCATTGAATGTCAGGAGACTTGCTTTTTATTTCTATGCTTTCTGGAAATAACAGAACAATCTAGGAATAAATAATGCAGGAATTGCTAGTTGCTCATTAGAGTCTGTCTTTGTGAACTGCCTGCACAGCTTTCAGTGCCAAGCACTGCTTTAACCTTTAGGTAGTTTTAAATTTAGGCTTCCAGTTGTACTGAGGTCATTTTGGTACTTTCTGATGCATATCTGTGTCTTCACACCACCTATGGAAATATTGCTATGGATCTTCACAAATATTTGACCAGTTGTAATAAACTGGATTTTGTTAGAGTCTAGGTCAAATGAAGAGCAAATAAGCAAGGATGGAGCTTAGTATTTGTAAAGAAGGATCATGAACATGTGACAATGCTTGCCTCTTGCATTTTTACAAACAGTGATTTGCATGCATTTTTTGGCTAATATTGTTACTTCCCTCTGCCTCAGTTTCCTAAACAGCAAGATTGTGATGATATGATAACAACTTCTAGGAAGAAAACCGCACATAGAAAATAGGATTCCAATGTATGCATGCAGCTTATCTGCATTAGTCCGGCTTTCAAATTTGAAGTACTTAGTTCAGAAGGTGACTAGATCACAGTCAAAAGATTTACTCACTCAAGAGGAAGAAACTTAATATTGGGATTACATTCCCATAAGGAAACAAAAGTTGAACATTTTGAAAATGAACACTTTTTTAAGAGAAGAGTCAACTTCTGAATCAGATTTTCAGGCTATTTCTGATTTGCCTTCAATTGAGGTTTTTGAGTAGAGAATGTATATTTTCTTAAAGATCGTCTGCTTTTAGTCATATTACAGATCTTCCAAGTGTTCAGTTGCATACTAAGAAAAATTCTTTTCCTGAGAAAAAATGACTGCACAGCATAGAGTACCCATGGTTTGCACAGATGAGAGAAGATGTCCATTGCTAGTCTGCTCTTGCCTTAAAAGGTATAAAGTTTGCTTTATGAGTTTGCTGAGATTAAAGAAAGTATATTGCAAAATACTGTGCATCCCTTAATTCATTTAATTGATCCATTGCTTTATAAACTTCTATATTGCTTTATTGCTTTTAAATTGAGTCATTGTTATATGTCTCTATTTAAAATCCTAGCTCTTTAAGAAGGTTTCAAGTGAAGGTTTAGTATTTTTCTCAAAAAGTACAGTTATGTGATAGATAAGATTTCTCAGACTCACTTAAGCTTGTTATTGCATGTACCTTGCCTTTCCTTCAGTGTAGGAAAGTTTCTGATTAAGACAGGACTTCTTTTCACTATTAGAGCTGGTTCTTAGTTATTTTCTTCTCAAAAGTTGCTGCAATGGTACTTTTGTTCATATTGTCATTTTAGCCAGAGGCCTGAGTTTTTAATTTGCCTCGAACCACTCAGACAAACAGTTACATTTAAAGTAAGCAATCTGTTAAAGGACTGATGCTGGGATCCATGCTTCAGTGCAACAGCGTGGACCATTTTCCCATTGATGCTGGATTGTTCCTGGGGATCTTTAAAGATGGAGATGTTCCTGCTGCCTCCTAGACTTTGGTGACACTGGGAAAGTTGTTTAAATGCCCCTAATGACTGATTCGAAACCAGATAGATAGGATTCCAATCGATATCTAAAATGAATGTCAGCATCCTGTAGAGCGAAGATTTCCTGCTGTTTAGTTTTGTTTCCAGTTGGAAAAAAAAATCCTTAATATATGTGACAGTGTTTATCCACTAGATTTTTTGGGGCTTTGTGCTGATTAAAATAGTACAGTTCTAGAGTTTGCTCTCTCTTGTTTCTACCTCTCATTTCTTCCTCTGCCACCATCCCTCCCATTACCACTGGCCACTTCCCACTCCTCAGTCAGGTTTACCTTGCAGTCTTTGGTCTGGAAGCTAGGCTAAATCTTATTCCAATATTATTCCAAGCTAAGGATTTAGTAGAGCTTAATACATGTGCAGACTAAGGCCTTAGCAGAGACAGGGGAAGGCAGGCTGGTTAAATGTTTTAGTGTTCTCTAGTCATGAAATAAAAGGCAAGAACATGTTTTCTGCATGTACATGGGATGATCTATGTAAAAAGCAGTAGTCAACACTAATTGTCTTGCAAAAGGGCTTTTATTAAATCAATAATGATAAAATATGTACTAATCTATTGGACATAATATTTGAGCATAATATAAACAGATGACTGGTGTCATCTGTTGTGCAGGCTGTAAATTAATGCTCTGGTGGCTACAAATAGTAAAGGAAATCTGAATTTTAGGGTGTTTTCCTAATTTCAAAGAATGAAATAGTATTTTATGTCTTCCTTTGAGAAGGCTATGTCCATTCAAGAGATTTGAACTTTTTGTCCAGGTATTTAGGTAGACGCTGCTTGCCTCTGAATTTAGATAGCAATTGAAGTGGTCTTTGATGAGACACATGGTAATAAGGCAGCCATCTGTTTAAAAATGGGTCCAATAAATCTCATTTTCAGTGACTGAATTAAAATACCCTTTTTCTTTAGCTCCTTTCCTTTTATTAATTTTTTTATTAATTATTTTTCATTTACTTTATTTTTGTATCACATTATGTGGAAGACAGGAGGCTTAGAATCTGGAAATGTAAATTTAAGAAAAGGGAGAAGCCATGTGATGGTGATACAGCTTGAGATGCAGGATATCCAAAAATGTCAAAGGCATGCCAATAAATGCATTTTTTTCCCAGAATAATCAGAAATCTTGCAAAAATCTGAAATTATTTTTTTTCTTTTCTGGAATTAAATTTTAATTCTCAGGAACTGGAAACATTGAGTATACTTAGCACACAGAAATTATTAGAAGGCCTGTTTAGGAAGTAGATGTATCTTTTTTACACTTGAATACCAAGGAATAGACAGACCACAGGAAGTAAAGCCTCCCAGACCTTATGAATCCTTCCTAGATATTTTCCTTCTGTTCCCACCCTTCTATCAGTCCTTAAATCTCCTGGAAGATTTTGAGGGCCCTTGGTTTCCCATGGTTTGAATGGGAGTTGCCAGGAGTAGCTTTCAGATTCAGTCACCCAATGTATTCACTTCCATTGCAGACTGCTGCAGCCAACTGGCAAATCAAGCCAGAATTATATGTCACACTATAAAATATTTTTCTAGGGAGCCGTGCCTGTATTTATGACAAAGAGCCACACAAGTGCTTGCACCAAGGAAGGGAAAGGGAAAGACTCATTTTCTCCCCTCTCATCTCCAGCAAATGAGTGACACCATTTCTGTCCTGTTTTACAGCCAACTGGCAACTTGCCTTGTCCAAAATTCACCTTTTCCTGTGGAGGTGGAAGGCAATGACCTCCCCATCATCTAAGGACAGCCACAAGAATGAGAAACCCACCTGATTTCTTCTTCCAAGAGCACACTGTTTCTATTCCCCTTTCTCTGTTTTGAGGAAGAACACAGATTTTTATCTCTGCTTCATCAGGTCTTGTAGGGGGTTGCAGGCAGATGGTTCATGTCAGGCTCCAGATTCCTTTAATCTCTCCTTTCTCTTGAGGAGAACAGGTAATATGTCAGCACTACTTACTGATTTTTTTTGCCCAATGACTGCTGATATGGAAGTTCATACATTCACACAGATTATTTTCAGTGAAATCTGTGAATTTCATGGTAATACAGAAGTAAGGCTTTGGGGGCTTTAAAACTGAGCTAAGCAGGGTTCAAATTATTGGGTTTTGCTCCAGTTACTGTTTATCTGGATTTTATGCTGTTCTCTGAAGCAGAAATTGTCCCTCCAGGCTGACTGCCCTCAGCATGAGGCTTTAGACCTGTGCCTGTTTTGCTGCCACATTCTTCTTGAATCTCTTTTGTGGCAAAACATCCATGACACTATAAAATGTTTAAGATGAGGCTGCCTGTGCAGAAAATGCTTTAAACATTTTTAGGAAGAGGAAGGTGCCAGACCACATCCCCACTCCCTGCACATCTGTACCAACTAGGTTTTACATAGCACTTCTCCCACAGCATGAAAGCAAGCAATGAACACCTTTCAATAATTTAAAAACCAAATGAAAACAAACTCCAGGGAAGACAGTGAGTTCCATATCTCACCTAGATGGAATTTCTGCAGCCCTCATACAGGTAGCGCTACGCTGGAGAGCATGGATGCAAGCGTCTTCTCTGCTGGCTCCCTGATTCCTATGCTGACTGGCTTGGGCTTTGTTTTAGTGTGCTTGTCCATATGGACTAGGCAGGGAATGCAGGTAGCAGCTGGGGGTTCTGTATTTTGTGGTAAGGGCAGGTACCTAAGAGTTACTACACAGTGTCTGAGCTGCTCACAAGGGAGCCTGCAGTCCAGAGTGGAAGAAGTGTGAGCCAGCACGGAGCAGCAAGCAGGGCTCACCTGGCTCTCTGGGGCTCTACAGGGTGAGTTAATAAACCTCAGCCTGGGGATCGGGGCAGCTCTTTTGTTTCAGTGCTGTTTGACTTCTCCAGGTCCTGCGGGGAGTTGCTGCAAAAGTAGAAAGCACACAACTGCCACAAGTTTGCCATTATTAGATTAACAAGCTGCAGAGGTCCCTCCTGTCCTTTTCTATGTAGCGTTGCTGTTCTTACTTGAAATTGGTTTTGTCACCAGTGACAGATTGCAAACTACCTCCCTTTTAGAAAGTTGACCGCTTTAGGCTCTGCATCCATTACTGTCACTTGACACATTGAGAGAAATGTAGAAACAGCTGCTTCCATGCAACATGCTGCAAACTTCCTATGAAAAAATCAGATGTGATGTTTTGACAGCAAATATTGCTTAGCATGCAAGGCAAGTTCTACCTGAGATAGGCAAAACCACTGTCACTGAAGTAGAAAAATAGAAATGTGCTAGCTATGGGCTGACAGCAATAGTACAGAGCAGGAATATTCAACCCTGTCTTTTTAGGAGGTACAGACACCTTTAGAAACTTGTGGCACCAACAGTCACACATGAAGGACACATATTTCCTTTTCTCAGTCATTTTGGAAGCAGTCTCTGGAGCACCTGGTTGGAAACCACAGACAGGACTCTCAGAAGAAATGAATGGATGAAGTGTGTCCCAATTTCTGGTTAATGAGAATTAGCAGGTTTTGAGTGAGGATACGTTCAGTCCTATAAAAGTGACCTAGAGACTACAATAGGTAAATGGCTGAGCTGAAAGGATGGGAAGAGCTGTGGGGCTGAAACCCCTGTACCCAGCTGTGCAGTGCTTCAGCTCACCATTCCTGCTGCATTGCTTTTTTTAATGAAGTAAATGTTCACAGAGATGCCAATCTGGGTCACTGAACTCAAATCATTCTGCAAGCACTTCAGCCCAGTAATACTAAAAAGAGCTCAAATGATTTTGAACCACTGATACATCTGATGATCTTTTATTCATTATTTTCTGTGCATTATTGATTGTGTCTTTTGCTTGTTTGCTCAAAGGGAATTCAATTGCATTCAGGAGCTGAAAGTTTGTAACATCTGGCAGTTGGTCTGGAGATTAATTTCAGGATGTTAAACATGTACCTGTTCACTGCTTTTCAGTGACCTGCTAACATCCAAAAGGTAAAATGTGGAATCTGAACTACCCCCACCCCAATGGTTTCTGCAGGCAACACATGACAGCGAGTATGTAGGGGTTCACCACAAGTGCAGGCTTTCTGGGAGAGGCATTTGGAGCTTGTGCCCTCAGCCATGCTCCCTTTAGTGTCTGTCAATTTTGTATTTTGTAATTAATTTCCTGGGAGTAAATTCTAGTCTCTCTGACTATCCAAAAGGTTTTCTTACAGGAAATCAGTCTGAGGGTTTGAGAATGCTTTTAGCAAATATTTGTATTTGTACTCAGAGTAGTAAATCAAGCACATACATAATTATCTGCTGCTAGTTCTTTTTCCTTCAACAACCTCATGGACCACTCAGCTCATTTTTGTGAGGACACATCAGACAGTCTCTCTCCAACTTGCTTGAGTGCAATGCAATTTAATGCAGGTCAGGCAATCTAAGAAGAGAATACAAGGCCAAGCAGCTGCATTTGCTCTTCTGGGAAATTGAAGGGAATTGAAAATTTCTCATTATACTGGTGCCTTTGTATTAGAAAGGCAGTTTATTCCAGCCTCAGAAGTTTACTACCCAAAACTTCTGTGTTAGCACTTGGCTTTTTTTAGTGAAAGACTGAGGGGGGAAAGGAAGACAGAAACGCAGTTGTATTAGATAAAACTACGAATAGAAGGGCAAAAGCAGCCCAATACAATGTTAAAAAGTAACACACTTTTTATCAGTATAAATCAGAGCAAATTTTGAGAATTTCAAAAACAGAAAATCTATTGATCAGACTAATCTACTTATATTTTTCTCTTTGTATAAACAGTGTTCAGCCATCTCTTTTAATACAAAGAAGCTTATCTGATCCTAATCAGGCTTCCCATATTTACAGCTTGGCCAAGTATTTTAAATCAAGGGACAAATTAGCAAACAAATGAAAAAAGAAAATAATAAGTTCTTTTCTCTAGAGAACTCACTGAATGTATTTCACATGTTGGAAAACAAGATTGATGATAGCCTTTCTTTCTGCAGTTGAAGGAGAAAAAGATGAATTTGTTTATAGGACGGTTCGCTTATGAAAAAAAGTATTGAGAAAACTACTACATTAATGAAAAAAAGGATTTTCTTCTATTTATTTCTGCATATTAACTTCTGCATTTGGTTTGTTTTGGTTTGGTTTGGTTTTTTTGTTTTTGACAAGTTTCCTGTGACAATTTCCACATCAATGCTCTTTGTCCCACACTCATAAGTACCCCCATATGCTAAAGAGTTGTGTCATGGTGCAGTGTTCTTAAGAAAAAGACAGGATCTCTTGATACCACAGCTCAGAAGTGCCCTGTGGGTATGAGCAGTGATTCCCCACACTGGGTGGAATGATTCATTAGGCTCTCACTAAAAAATATTTGGAAGTCTTGCTGTTCTATTAACCAATACAAAGAACATTACTACATTCTTGCTCTTGCTTCCATCTCCTTTTTTCTCTTGCATCGTTAATCCTATTTAAGTCCTGGGCTCTGAGCATCAGAAACACATCTATGTGTATTTGCAGAGTTCCAAAATATCAAAAGCACCTTTTCGGCTTTGACTTAGGTCTAGTGTAATATAAAAATATATAATAACATTAGCTCCCAGCTCCTTCTTTCAAGTATCTGGTGGGTTTGTTCTCTCATCCTCCATGGCAGTTATCATCAATTTATAATTTAGCTCAGCTACTTCACTGTAGGATTCTACATAGTTTTCCTGGTGGCATGTAAATAATACTCAAGATCTTAATACTCTCAGAAACCACATCCTTCTCTCCCTGAAGTACTTCATTAATGTATTACCCTCATGTTTTCTAAGATAGCCCAATTCTACACTCTTATACTTACAAAAGCTGTTGGATTCTCCTAAAGCAGAGACTTGATGATAGTGCAACTGCAACATGAAGGCTAACCCTTAAATGCTGGTGTCTAGTGCAAACCAATGCCCTTGCAGGGAAAGTTGTTCTCCAGAACTACTTGGAAGTCAATAAGGCACTTGTCATTAAAGCTGTTAACTGGAGAGGGAGACAAGCACTCGTGCTTGGGTGCACCTAAGAGCTGAGGCATCAGTCTTGTTTCTGAGGATGAAAAGCATTTCTAAGCATTACACTGCATTTCTTCAGCTCTTTGAATTAAATATGCTAAAATACTCAAATATAGTGACAGTAGAGCAATATACACCATAGGTATATGGTAATAAGCTTCAGGCAAGAGGGAAAGACAACATCATGCAGGAATCCCAGGCACACCTTCAGGATCAGGTGGAACCTGCTCTCCATCTTTGCACACTGTGTGTCTGCTTGCAGTGATTGTTTTAGGATATTATACTGAAAACCTTTTTCTAATACACATTCATTTGCATTCGCATGGAATAATGTTCTGCCGTTGTTACTAACTAGGTGCTGAATACCTCTCCCAAATGGAGGCATTGCTCAACAGGAGCAGAGGAATTTGAATGAAAACTCATAGTTACCCGGTGGGAATGAGGAATCATTTCTAATCTTCTCTCTGCAATTTCTATGTCACTGAAACACACAGAGTGTTATATGAATCTTCCATTATCTGTGGAGGGAAAAATCCTTGCACTTTACAATAGTTGTGCTATTCTGCAAGGAGAGCTGTGAAACCATGGCTATATTTTTAGTCTCTTTAGCCAAGCATTTTTTTCTGACTTGACCTGGGTCTGCTTTGAGTTTAATTTGGAAACCTTTCTTACTCAAAACACATAGGAGTACATGTCTCTGGCATGAGGCAGTTCAGTAGAGAAACACCACATCACCTCCACATAAGAGTTTTTGGTTGTGCTATTATGCCTTGCAGACAAACCTCAAGCTGTGCCAATTGTTTCATTGTGCCTGCATGTTACAAAAATTGTGCATATGAAAACTAGGATAGCCATTAAAAGATGTCGGTGCTAGGGAAAGGACAAGGTAAGGTCTGCTAGAAGTTTGTGCTGATGAAGCATCCTTGCTTTAAATCTTCATTCCCAGTAAGAGAGTGTAAAAGGGCCATTCCCGAAATACCGCCTCTGATCCCTCTACAGACAGGGAGGTAGAGGTTAAACCCTAACTTGTCAAGTCCTTTATAAGAATCATTCATATACTAATCCCATTGAGCAGTCTGCTATGGTTAGAGACACAGAATGATCCACAGACATGAGAAAAAGCCCTGATAACTGCCCAAGGCTGCACTCAAAAGTTCATGTACAACAGCAGGGCTCAGTTAAATCCTCAATTACTGTGAATGCCCTGAAAATCTGGCGTTTCCAGCTATCAGACATGCAAGTTAGCGGCTCTGCGCAGCCTTTTGCAGACTGCTGTTTTGCAAATCAGGCTCTACAAGGCTAGAAGTAAGTCAGGAAAACAAGTGAGGCAAGGGGCAGACTGGATGACTGCTTGTGAAACCCTTCTGTTGGAAACAGGCTCCATGCCAGTTTCTTCTTTTCTATGATGTTTCCCTTTCAGGTTTGAGTCTACTGTCTACCTCTGCCTCTTTTGAAGACTTTTTTTTTCCTTTGAACATTGCGTTCTTGCTTCACGGGGAAGCAGAGCCATGGGAGCACCAGCCAAAAAAAAAAAAAAAAAAAGCATTTGTAGCTCCAGAATCCAGAGTTCAGGCCTCTTACTTCATTTGCTTTTGGATCTTCACACATATTCAAACCCCTTACAACCCCAATCCCTGCTGGCAGCAGTGGGTTTGCCAGTTCCCAGTTTCTTTGAGTGTTAGAGGTATTGTTAGGGCAGCATCTATATCTGGAGGAGGCAATTACTTTGAAACCTGTGTAGCAATTGGGACCTAATTTCCTTAAAAAGATGGAATGACATTTTTTCTTTTTTCCTTAAAAAATAGGATCCCAGCTTGATAATGCCTATGAAAGCTCTGAAACACTTGCTGAGCTGGTTGAAATAGATAAGCCTAAAATAGATTCTCTACAGGCAGTTACAGAAACTTGAATCTGGAATACTGATCAGGTAAACTGTTGGAAAAACATGGTGATGTACAGCCATGTTACACAGTCTAACCTTACCCATCCATGCTTCAAGTAGCAGCCCCAAACACCCAAGTGCCCACATTAGTGTTAGAAGGAGGCACTTTTTTTAAAATTTAAAGTAACTTTGTCATGTCTCAGGCTGTACATCCATACCAGGAAAAGAAAAGGAAATAAAAACCCTTCTTAAGCCAAATCCTCCTCTGGAGAGCATCACATTGTGCCACTGGCCATCCCAGACAGATCCACCTGCTGCTGCCACCTGTCACCAGCAGCTCCCTGGGCCAGGGCATCCTCTTTGTAGCACTGAAGGTTGGGAACCTTTCCAGTCCCTGTCAGGAGCTTTTCTACACAAACCACAAAAGACCTTGTCCAGGGCTGTACCAAAGCCAAGCCTAGCTTTGAGTTTTCCTTTGTTTTCTCCAGGAGAAGAGTCTGACACTTCCCAGCTAGCACAATGGAAGATGCACCAGCTGAATCCAGTTGTCTGCAGCCACAACTGTGTGCTAAGCTGCTTGTGTTTTCAGACATCTAATGTCAAAAAAGGACTATACATTTTTAGTAGACTATACACATAAAGAAGTGTCTTTCTTTGGAATTAATATGTATTTTGTAGCACATTTTCAGGAGTTGAAAACTGCATGAAAAGTAGATGATGCTGCAACTGCCAGGATTGGTAGGTGCAAAACCAAGATTTCCCAACAGAGCAATCACAGGAAGTCATATCTGGGGAGGAGCTTTGTGAAAATGAGGAGGAGAACATGGTCCTTCATGGCCAAGAAGAGACCACTGCCCCAGCAGCTTCCTCAGCTCCAAGCTGAATTTCAGGACAAGGCAGTGCACGAGGCAACCTGACCAAGGCACCATGACTGAGGCTGCTGCAAACTTCCTTGTACCATGGAGATTTCTGGAAATTTGGCAGCAAAAAGACATAGACAGTCAAATAAAAGAAGACAGGACAGTGATTGCTGGTTTAAAATGTCCATGTGTCTGCAGAGGTGGTTTATAATAATTTTCCCTTTGGGTGAACAGTTACAAGACAGATCTAATAATCTATTCTGGTATCTTTAACAACCTAGTTCCTGTGTGTTCTGCTCTTTCAGGTGGTCCAGTTTTTTGCAGAAGGAGGCATTTAAACCCTGGTCATAAACAGGGTCACACAAGGAACAGATCATGATTTTCATGTCTGCAGCATCATTTTATTACCATTAGAATAAACCAAAAGATCATAATCTCTCTATTTCTCTGCTGACACAAATATTACCTTATGCTTGACAGGCCATTTGAGAAAGCTTAAAATCAAAGAAAAAAATCTAATCCTCCATGTAAACTACTGTCACTTGAATAACTAAACTGCACAAACTGTAATGCTGATGGAGACCCAGAGCAGAATTCAAATCAGTGTTAAATATGTGCAACTCATTCCTTCTGTTCTGCCAAGTCATCATCAAAAAGAGGAACACACAGACACACAAAATGATTCATGCAGGAAATCCAGAATACTGCAGAATTCATCTCTCTGCTGTGACAATCTCATCCAGTTTCATGTATTTTATTTCCAAAGCAAATATCTTTCAAGACACTGCTTCCATGTTTTATCCATGTTACTTTGTATGTAGCATGAGTGGCATACCTTGACACAGGCAAGATTTAGCAAATACAGCACAGTTTCATGAATTATGCATTTCTGCATTTCAGTCCTTCAGGCTGGAGATGTCAGTGCTGCAGACACTGTTTACACAGGAGCCAAATTTACATCAGAGAGGAGAAGAAGGAGAAGAAGAAGAAGAAGAAGAAGAAGAAGAAGAAGAAGAAGAAGAAGAAGAAGAAGAAGAAGAAATAATATTTCAGCTCGGTATTTCTTGGTATCTCACTGTTTTTTGCCTACCTTCCCTAATCATTTGTATTGCTACTACAGTTGCTCTCTTCCATTGATGGCCTGAAAATCTCCATCACATTTTTACATGTTTTGAGTAGAATCTTGCAAAAAGACAAGGAGATCAGAGTGGTTTGTCATCAGCAACTAGGATGCTGCAGGTCTTGCTGGGGGTCCAGCAAGCCAGGGCTGCCCCCTGCTTACAAAAGCTGGTGTCTAGTTGCAAGGCACCAAAAAAACCACAGGTAATGAAGAAAATGTAACTGCTCCTTAAAACTGATATTTGCCAGCATCTATGTCTCATTTTGAAATTCAACACTCTGTTATGGAGAAATGAGTAACTGCAAGGCAGAGTCTTTCTGGGGGTGCTGTTGAGTGTGCTTGGTTAAAAGCCAAGGGATGGGGGAAGCACTCGCTTGCATGGGTAGAGCAGAGCATGGTGCCAGCTCCCTGCTGCTGGCCTTCCCTCTCACCACTGGCAAAAAGGGAGCTGACACAATGGTAGGCATAGATGCATTATGTTAAAGGACAAAGCAACATGAACTTCCATTGCTCTAACAAAAATTTGAAAATATTCTGCTCGTGTCTCAATGTGGCAGCTTTTTGCAATTAAAATCTCCCTTTTTGCAAGGGTAACTTTACACTCTGTGTTAGGGATCAAAAACATAAAAACATAACATGGATACACCTGAATAAGACAGAAATTAAGCAAAAGTTAACAGAAAACAGAATGTATTTTAAGTAGCATTTTTATCCACTTCTACTCCATGACTACATCTTTTGAAGGGTTAGTTTGACAGCACAGAGGAAAAAAGGCACAATATTTTTTAGAAACAGTGCAAAGGCTTTCAAAAGGTTTTCAGAACCTTTTAATCCTATTTCAGTGTTCTGACAATCTTCCTCAATTAAATACTTCCTTATCATAAAAGATGTCACTGGTGCTCTCAGGAGAGTTCTTTGGCACTTCTCCTTCCAACAACCACCAAAGTGTTGCCCAAATCTTTGGGCAGATTCTCTGCCAAATCCTGTAGATTTGCTGAGCAGAGGAGAGAGGTATGAGCAACAGACTTGGCTTTTGTTTGAATTAGGTTTTTGAGTCATCAGAACTCCCCATGGGTAATTTTTCCAGTAGGTTTTGGTCTCCCCACTCCTTCTCCCCTTTTGCATCTGCCTGGACAGTGCTGACTGCTACCTGTACCTGTACTAACAACAATAAATTTGTTTGAAAAACTTTCTAACACTGCCAATATGGGAGTGACTAACAGGTTTGTTTTTTTTTTTCCTAAAGTGCTTGTATTTCCCTTTTTGGTCCCACAGCAAGTTTTGCTGACTGCAGTCTATGTTAACACTAGGGCAAAAAAAATGGTAGGAAAGGTCAGGAATTCCAAGAGATGGAAGGACACAACAGTGACTCTACTAAAAGGCATCTTTCTGCTTCAGCCAGTGTACTGTGACTGAACAAATGGGAAGCTGAAGATAAGTTAGAGGAGAAAGAAGATTACAAAAATAAAGACTGTTTCTCCTTAGGGACAATCTCATATCTGAACAACTGAACTCTCACTTCCTTGTCCTTTGTCTTCTGCTTGTTACCAATGTTGGCACACAGAAGCCAGGAAGGAAACAGAACAAAACAATTTTAGGGAGATAATGTTATTTGCAAATATCTGAGAACACTAGTAGAAATCATAATTTTCCTTATTCATTGAGAGGTCTTCAAAATATCTCCTTAGCCCAACCTAAAAATGAAGGAAATATCTGAGGAAGGTTGCTTTCTTGTGATTGTTTAAAAGCAGCAATAGATACTCATTGCAGAGCAGTCATTTAACTAAGACTGCCTCCACACAACAGAGATGCATTTCAGGCTCTGCCAAAAGCAGGACTGAAGCCATTGACTTAGGACAGTTTGCTCAGGACTCAGCTCCTGCAGGTTGCTTTGGCTATGGTGGTACCTGCATGGCTGCACCCAAGCTGTGTACCCAAGCCCCTGTGGGTGTGAGCAGAGACAGAAGTGGGCTGTGCAAGGGGAGGGCTGAACTCAGCATACATGCTCAACCCAAATGCACGGGCTGCTGGTTTAACACTTGAGGAAGATCTCCTCCGCACAGGCTGTGTAGCAGGAGCTCTGCTCCCTGAGGCAGCAGTCAGTGTGTGCCAGCCTTGCTGCTCCTGCTGCTGCAGGGCTCTCTGCTTGCCACAGAAACAATGAGTGGTCCTCTTGAAAATGAAACCCCCTAATACATGGTATTTCTGCATATACTTGCAGGGGATTTATAGGTAGTTTTAGCCTTCAAAGTTTGGATGATGGGGAAAAAAATTAAAATGTCATGGGAGTTAGTTTCTAGATAGCTCAGACACAGGCTTTTTGGGCTCTTTGTTCTCATTGTCAAGGGAAACTAAAATACCCTCAGATTGAAAACTAAAGAACCTGGCCATGCCAAGCAGGTTATGGCATGACCTTAGACAGAGAGCAGTGCCTTGCCAGAGAGGTTTTCTTTCCTTTTCTGTGGACTCATGCCATTCCACAGCAGCCCAAGTCCCTGCTCCCCAGAATGTTGTGATGCAAATGGCAAACATGGGCTTGCAGCTCCTCTAATTTTCAGGCAGCAGTTTTAGCCGAGCTGGAAGATTGAAATGGCAAACCATGAGTGAAATTAGTACATTGTGGTAGAGGAAAAGCATTCAGGCTGATTTCAAGTGCCATGCATAAGTAACACACCATTCTCTTCCTCCTGCTTAGCAATTCTTTTTCTTTATACTCCATTTACGCTGTATTAAGTATTTATAAGAGATCACTTTAAATCCCCTTTGCAGTCAGCATGTGTATGTCAAGACTCATGCCTGTTTGCTGAGGTTCTATAGCCAGGGAAACACACTGTGGGTAATTGCTGCTGTGAGGGTTTTGATTGAACAGGTAAAAAGTATATAAGTGCCTTTACAAAAAGAGCCAGATTTGCATCTTCCCGCTCTTATGTATGCCCAACTCAAATTCATCTAGCTAAGAATGCCAGCATGTGCTTGAGAAATAGGTGTTAAGCTGGGGAGAACCAAGTGAATTTCATGTTTTGTAACTGGAAAATTACTTTCTGCTCAAATAATGAGCCAATGTATGTGCTGTGTCTGCAAGGCACAGCGTGCAGTGCGGTACTGCACCCTGTTGGTCTGTGGCGTTATGAAAGCCCAACTGCATTCTCAGTACAATTTGAGGCAATTTCTTTTATATTAAACCTTTATTTCAGGCAAGCTGGTTCCAAATGCATCGTAGAGATAGGTGGGATAAAAAAAGAAACATCCTGGCAGAAAGAGTGTGACCTACAAAAGTGAGAAGAAAAAGGTGTGTTAGAAAAGCAGCTGTGATTGTTCTCACTCACTAGTAAATGGATGGAAGCAACAAAAATAATCAGCAAGGAAAAGGAAAGCACATTTTCATGTTACTTATAGGGAAGCAAGAAGGATGTTTAAATCATTAGAAGAGTGACTCCAAACGTTGTCTCATGTGGTTCAGATGTCTACAAAAGAGCAAGTTCAGGAGAACATTTTGGGAACTTGGTGCCAAAACTCAAATTCCAGAAAACTGGAATTTGCCTGATTCAGTGCCTGATTCAGGCTTATTTCCTGAGTACATGGCTACTGAACTAATTTTAACTCAGAAAGATGACTTTAAGGTGGCCCCCCAGCAGAGGAGGAAGAGCAGGCACCCTGGAAGGGAGACAAGGCAAAGGACACAAGTGCCAAGGGTCTGGCAGGCTGTAGGAGGCAGCATGTATATGCAGAGTGCCATCATGAAGTAGACAGCAGGATCAGGGACATCTTACAAATCAAGCCAGGCAGAGAGGTTCAGAGGCAGATCCTTGGTTAGGACACTCCTCTGCAGAGAAGCCTTGCCTGTGCACCCTGCTGATCATTTGGTCATTTGCTCCTATGCTGTTAGCAGGGTTTCATAGCTGAGCCAGGAAACAGTGCACACTGATTGAGTAGTGTTTGCCCAAGCAGCCTGCAAAATTAACTCATCCTGTTGAACCACTGACTCCGTGTTCACACAAGATTGTAACTTTACATATGTCATTGGTTTTAAGAGTTCTTTCTCCATCCATTCCTACAGGTTATCTGTGCTGTGCCACCACCTTCTTCCCAGGGGACTTCCCCGTGAATGCAGAGATCAGTGGTTGTCATGTCCTTGCTTGCTCCCATGCTACTGCCCATCCTCCCATGTGCAGAGAGCTCCTGGTCCTGCCTGGCCCTGCCTGGCCTTTTCTCTAACCAGTCTTGACCTGAATGACTTATCCTAAGGCTAAATAGGATAGAAATAACCACCAAACACAAGCAGCTAGTTACAGTAGCTTCTGGAATAGCACATTAAAGGAATGGGTTTTAGGATGTTTATTTGGTGAAACCAGAGTCTTTTCGTAATTGTTGACAGTAGTATTTTATATCCAATGTATTGCAACAATATCAGAAATTATGTGAAGATAGAATTGGGTTTCTTCTCTTTAAGACACAAGATTCAATGGCTCTTTGTCTCATTATTTCCTTGGAATTTAAACTAGGGTGCAGTACAAGCTGTACATGCCTTAGCATCCAAGTACCTACTTGTGACTTAAGTACATGTACAAGATGATCTCCTGTGATTTTCCTTGGGTGTTACATTCCAGGTAAGGTTCCTACTAGTACAGCTCTTCTGCAACAGGCCCAGCTGTTCCTCTCCTCACCTTTGAACGCAGAGCAGCCCTCGCACTGGGCAGCTCTACACAGTGTTTAAACCAGCCAGGAAGAGTGTTTGTGTCAGCAGCTGTGATCCGCTGTTCTCCAAAGGCTGACAGGGCTCTCAACACATGCATATGGGCAGGAGCCATGCCTCAAAGGCTGCATGTTTAATTACTAATTTCTATGAGAAACCTCAGCATTTTCCTGCTCTCATTTTCTCTCGCACTTGTGTGTAGCCCCCAGCAGGAGAGGGCTTCATCCCAGCAGCCATTTGTCACACAGTGAAAGAGAGAGCTGCCACCGCCCCAGGCAGGAGGCAAGGAGGGAGGTGAGAGCCAAACACCCACCCCAGCTCTGGCTCCATACACCCACTTAGGAGCACTGCAAGCAATACACGAAGAAGTCAGAACCGCCCCACCTTAATCTGCAGAGGGGGAAAGCAAATTCAGTGTGACCTAGAGCAAGCTGTGGTGAGTTTCACATGTGCACCACGGCCACATGGGGAAGCAACTCAGGCTGCAGCCACAGAAACAAAGCCTCTCAGGGGCCCACCTGCCCCGACAGAGCTGGCTGAGAGCTGCTGGACACTACAGGGTCAGCTGTGTGCTGCCAGCGGAGACTGACAGGCAGACAGAATGGGGACAGCAGGAGAGCAGGCAGCGGGGTGGCCACAGTGCACCAGTGGGGTGGCACAGCAGCCTCTGGGCAGTGCCAGGGGCTGCTGAGCTCCCATACAAACCTGCACCTCTTCACCTCTCCCAGGGAAATGTCCCTTGGATCATTAGACTGGCAAAGTGACAGAAACACAGTCTTCCTCCCAGCTCATACCCCAGCAGCCACAGCAGGAACCTTCTCCTCTCTGCACCCAGCAGGCACCAGCTGGCCTGGCAGCTGGAGGCAGAAAGCAAAGGCAATTATCCTTGCCAGGCCCAGCCCAGAGCAGCCAGCAGAGCTTTCCTGCCCTCTCTCCCCTGCTTTCACACCCCTGGGACCTGTGTCTCTCAGCTGCCAGGCCATGCTCACCAGGGCACTGTCCGCTGTGGCACCCACCCCCTGGGAAGGGCCAGCACACCTGGAAAGTCCCTTGGAAAGCCTCCCCTTTTCCACACTGAACAAAGAGCACATCAGCTCCTCCCACCCTCTGTAATTAATAGTCAGAGAGAACTTTTCATCTTCCCACACTATGAGCTAGCTTGAGGCAGAGCATTGCTGCTCTGCTGGGCTCACACACTGGAGATGGGACTTTGCTGAGGGCTTCCAGCTACCCCTGGGGCAGTTTTGGTACTCAAAGAGTCTTGATGGATGACTTTACAGGGGCCAAAACAAATAATACCATGCAGTTAGTTGGCTGAGCCCTTGGCCTTTCTTGTGTGATATCTATATCTGTCCACTCGCCAAACATCACATTTATTGGGTTCAAACTAAGGGTAACAGCAGGTATCCAAAGTGCATAAAAACAGAAACAAAGCTTCTGGGAAACTCCCCAGCTCCAGTTCACTTCTGCTTTAGCAGGTGCAAACAGCAATATTCTCTGTTGCCTCAGGGCTGGATTACAGGCAGAACATAATGAGTTCTGTGGATTTGAGGAATGATTTAACATGCGAGGAGCAGGCAAGACCTTCAACACAGGAACAGAAGACTGGAAATGGTCATCTAGCATCATAGCTCTTTTGAAAGAGAGAAATGTTAATTTTCATTTGACAAACTACCTGAGACAGGCAATTTTACTGAAGAGCATTCATAAATATTGCCATATTTCGAACCACTGCGAACAGGCTTGCTCTTATCTGTTTTCAGTGTTTTTCATATATCCATCTTGATGAGATGTTTAGGACTGTCTTTTCTTCCTGAATGAGCAACCCCTATCTTTCTGCCCTCCTCGTAACATGTAAGAATATCAAATGCTTATTCTACTGTTCAAACTGAAAAGAAAGAAAATTTAAGCTGACTCATTAATTTATGATGTCACTCATGCCCAGTCCCTTGACAATGAGAATATCAAGGCAAAGTTTCAGCCACTTCGTCTTCTTCAGACCCCCCTAGAGATGTTATTGTTATGAACACAGCCCTTCTTGCTTTATTATTTCACTATAACAATGCTGCAGCAGTGCAGCCAGCCAGAGGCTGACCTCCTGTGATTAGCTTGCAGATTTGCAGGGAAATCTGGAAAAACTCTGGATTATTAACAATTCAGGGTTTGTCTCTGTGCATCGCACTCACCAGGTTCTTCCCTGGCGGTGCCAGCAGGCTTGGTGTGGCAGGCAGACATTGCTGGGGACCATGCTCCAGGTTTGCTCAGGACTTGTCACCGGGATGGCTGAGGGGCACACTGTCCCCAAGGAGTGCTGGCCCAAATCACCATGACAACAGATTTGGAATGGAGACCTGGCATGCTGAGTGACAGAAGGTCACTGCAGCAAAAAAAACCAAAAAAAACCCAAACAAACCCCCCACCAACCCAACCTTAACCAAAACAAATCAAAAAGCTATAGGAGGAGGAAAAGAGCAGCTGGGGAAGAGATCAGGGGGCATCTTGCAGCATCTTCAATCATATTGCAGTTCTGAGCTCATTGGCTCCATGTGCTGGGACTCTTAAAACAATGTTGTAAGAAGCAATTGCCATATAGAAAAAAACCAGCCAAGTCCTGTGTATTTCTACATATTACTACATTTATTCTTTACTGTAATAGAGAAAACATAGAGCAAAAACATGTTTCTTGCCCTATGGATCTTGTGATATAAAGTCAGGATGAGAGATAAGAAGTCTGGTAGGCAGACAAAAGGAGAGGGTACTGAGTCCAGTTCCTTATGATCCATTTTTAAAAGTAATTAATTTTTATCTCTATTTTCTAGGGAATTGGAGTAGTATAATTGCAGCGATTGCCTCTCCTCCTATCTGCTTTCCCACTGTGTGAAGGCTCCTGAAGCCATCCTGCTATTTTTACCACATCTCCAAAAGAAGTAGAAGTCTCAAAGATATTTATTTCCTACGGGGATCAAAGAACGCAGGTGACTGGCAGAGAGGGCTGAGGAAGTGGCCTGGAGGAGGAGAGGAAAGGGTAGCTCAGGAGACTGGCAGGAGGGCCTGCACTGCAGGAGGCACAGCTCTGCTGCATGAACAGCATGTGCTTGCTGGCACAATGGGCAGCACACGCCGAGTCTGAACCCCACAGAGCATATGCTGCTTCTTGGGCTGCCAAAAATATACAGGCATGAGGGGAAGATAAAGCACCACAGTGAGGAATTGGTGAAAACATGATGTACAGAAATGAGGGAAAGAGTAAGAGATAGAGCAGAAATCTGGCCAGTGGTACATGACAGCAAGTGCAGAGATGGTGAGCAGGTGACGAGGATGTGTGGGAGGTTCATTGGAAATGATCTGTAAGAACTAAACTTTGTCTATAGAACAACAGCTGGGAATTAACTCTTGTGTGTGAATGTAACTGCGTGCCTGGGAAAACTGCTGAGTTGGAAAACATGGTAACCCATGTCCCTTTTTTACATGAGGGAGAAATATAACAGAGTCAACAGCAACACAACATTTTCCCCACTAGTATGAAATACTTTCAAGGAAGGGTGAGCCTGTTGTTCACTGAGCCTATCTCCCATTTTTGTCCTGGGGTCAATCCTAAAATTACTGGGCAGTGTAAGTGCAGTGGAGACATTTTGGAATGTGCTCTGACCCTCACTTGCAGAGCCACTGCACTCGAATATGTGTGCTTCCAGCATTCCTCCTACTCCACATGCACACACAGAGCTGACTGAAATGCTTTGTTCAGGCTGCGATCCACCAGCAAATGCTTCCAGGCATCTGCCTCTGACAAAGATAGGGGGAGTTTTCCCACAGGTATGTCTGCCATTTATAGTGGTTCTGAAAAGACAAATAAACCATAAATATTTCATATTTTCTGTGCACCTTCATTCTCACCCATTCTTTGAGAAAGCAATAAATCTGATGTTCACTGCTGTAAGCAGCCTTGAATCACACCAGACACCTGCCCACCAGCATGGCTGTCACAGTGCACTCCCTGTGCAGTCCCTGCTCACCCTGTGCCTCCCCATTAATTCTTCATTAGGTCACAGCTGTCTCTAATCAGTGCTAATTCTTTTTCTTGCCCACACCTTCTTAATGTGACACATGAACTAGGAAGGCCATAAGTAGAGCAAAGGGAAGTGCATCCTTGGTTATCTTATTCTGAATAGCAGTGATATCATATACAATGTAAGTCCAAATTCTGATTGTGGTTATTCTCGAGCAGTTTCATGAGATCCAGTTGTATTTCACATGGCAATTAATAGTGGGATTAAAAAATAGAGATTTACAGGTAAAAATTACTTAGTTCATTGCATGGGGTAGGGGCTCCTAGAGAATATTTTATTGAGGAATATTACTTTACTCCACAATGCAAAGAAAAGAGCTCAGGTAAATTGTTAAGTTTTAAATTTCTGAGGTTTATGTTCATTTGTAGATGAAAATATTTGTTGAGCATAAATGACTACGCTCCAGAGAGTGCTGTGCATTGCCAAAACTTTTTTGATCCAAAAATAGTTTTTTCTGATCATATGGAAACCATTCTTAACTCCAGAAACTTGGATGCCATGTTGGCAGGCTGCCACCCAGGGTAAACCAAAGATATTCTGTCCTTGGAGTGGGAAAGGTACATGGTTCGCAGAGCTCTTAGGAAAAAAAAAATCAGCATCAGGAAGTATCTTGGCCAAGAGGAACTTGGCAGAGCAGTATTTTAGCTTTGCTGAGGGACTGTGTATGCCCATTGAAATAGTAACATCTGTGGAGGAAGGGCAGAGCACAGGGATACAATGCAGTTTTATGGCAGCATTGCTTAGTCAGGGAAAGGGACTCCAAAGGGAGCTGATGCAGCCAGCTGGCTGGATGAGGAACGGAGTAACGATTGTGGAAGAGATCAAAAAGCTATCAAGTGCTCCAATTCTCCCATAATGAATTTCTGAGGACTAGTGAAGCTTGCAGTTGAAGTATATAGGTGGGATATCAGGAAATACTGAGTGTTGTTTTTTGCATCTTTAAATCATTAAAAATTAATTTGAACTCACAAGCAAGCCAAAGCAATGACAAAACTCTAAAGAATCTGAAATTCGGCATGAGTGAGGGAAATACAGACAGAATAATGTGCTTTTGTTCACAGAAAAAGGGCAGAAATTCAGTGTATTTTCTGTTGGCATGATGGATTCCCACTGGATTCAGCTGTGCATCTCATGGATTGCTTTCTTTGCAAAGCATAGCAAAGCCTATTTTTTTTCAGTGAAATGTGTTGAGTATGGAGCAAAAAACATCACCTAAAAATATTAATTTATTAATTATTTATTTATAGCTCAGGTCACTGAATTTCTTGTTTCGCCTTTACTGAACTCTGGGAGATTTATTAATTTTTCTTTCCTTTACCACAGTTACCAAACAACAGCAATTACAGGGACACTATCAGGTGATCAGTTCCGGAAGACATTTCTAACCTTGCACCTCTCCTTGACCTTTCATGGGTAATTTCCATTGTTAAAGCATTAAGTGTTTACCTGCTTAAACCCCAAAATGTTCTCTTTTTTCCTACTCTGAAAGAACCCTTCAAACAGCAGAGAAATTACTTCAGCAAAACCATAAAATTGATTGTAGAGTCATTACGTCAAATGCCTACCAAAACACAGAAATATAATTTTTTTCCTCATGTTTTCTACTATCATCATGGGTGTTACATTGGTACTACAACAACGAGCAAGGCAGTTCCAGGGAGCATTGAAATTTCTATCTGGCAATGGTCCTTCTGGTGTGTATTATCTTTTAAGATGCTTTCCTGGCATCTACCAGCTGCCTTCGGGAAAATTTATATGCTATTTTCGTTTGTTTAATTTCTCTTCCCTGCTAATGTGCCTTTGTTATTGCCTTGTGGAGTTCATTAACTGCACCAGGAGATGGCAGCAATGGAAACCACTTCGTGCCCTCCTTTCAGAAATGATCTCTCATGCTGAGCGACAACAACATGATTATCAACCAAGGTTTAAAAATTGTTTTGAAAAACTAAGCAAAGCAGCGTTCACAGTTGTAGACACTGAAATATATGAAGAGAAAAAAAGAAAAGAAAAGGAAAAAAAAGCTATGACGCGTGAAAGGAACTATGCCTTCCCTTCCCAGGATCTGAAGGTCATTTTTTCACCACGTCAGTTGCAAAGGTTGCAGATGGATGTCAATAGATAGAACTGCTGGAAGGCATGACTTCCCCAGGCTACCATGACCAAAAAGGTCTGAAGTAGCTTTAATTCATCTGATCTTCATGGCATGGAAGAGAAAGCATTTGAGTCTAGAGCAGAGGAGACAAGGGAGAGTCTGCAAAAACATGAAGATCAGAGATGGGGTTTGGGGCTGCTGGACTTTGACCCATGTCTCTGATTACGTGAGAAGAGGCACAGGGAGCAAGCTGCTTATTTAACTGTTTTTAGAAAACAGGTGAAGGGACATGCAGAGCCAGACAGAACATCTGCTTAGGAGAAATGAGTGTTTACACAGGCAAATTACCATACATATTTCCCACAGGACACAAGCATTATTAGACCTGTTACAAACTTTGTCACTAACCACTGAGGAAAAAAGGGATCTTATTTACCCTTCTAAATACAGACCAGTCTTCAGGGCAATACAGCTGCTAAATTTACTGGCATGGATGCCTGTGTTACAGCCAGGATTTATCATGCATGATAAATGCAAAACTGTCTCAGCCTCAGTTACAAGCTTTTGTTCCAAGCATAATATTTATTTATTGCCCAAAATTAAGAGCATATGGGGAAAATAAGCTTCCCCACCAGGAGGTAATGTTTGTGTGCCACTGAGCAGAAGGAGTAGTGGAGCTGGGGGCTGTGGCAAAGTCCCAGTTCTGCCCTGCTCCGTGCCTTTCAGCACAGCTAGGACAACCCTGGGCATGCGTCTCCACAAAGGGTTAACAGGCAAAGGTTGCTAGTTATGTGCTCTGAAAAGGAATTAGAGTGGTGAGAAAAGACACAGCTCCTTGTCATGTTTCTTGTTGAATTTGGGGCTGTAAGTTGTCTTGCTGCCTTTGTGAATGAACAGGAACTCCCATCCTGGAGAAACATGTGCTTTCATCATCAATATATCCTCACAGAAATTCTGTAACACTTAAAGCTTTGGCTAATTGCTTGTTTTAATGAGACAGATAATACAATAAATCATGTTTATGGAAATCAATCTGTCCTGCATCGCATTCTTCCCATTAGTGGGAAATTAGTTGCGACTACTGGAAACAAATTATATTCTCAGATTTTATGAGGCTTGCTTGAGTTAAAAAAGGCTAATATTGCCAGGAGGAATACATGGTTTTTGTAACTGCAAGCCACTTCAATCATGGTAGAGACTTCCAAGCAATTTTGCCTTCTGTAAATTAAAGATCCACAGCCCTCAGGGTGGAGGGAGCTTTATTGCAAGAAAATATCACTTATACTGCTCAGAGATGTCCTATGTGCCACCCAGGTCAGTGATTATTTTGATGTAAAGCAAAATGGTCTAAAAGAAATGCAGATGAAAAAAAGCCTCCTTTAGTTATATAAAAACTTTTAATTATGAGGTTATTTGATTTTCAGAACAAAAGATCACAACCTCTGGGTTTGTTCAAAGTTGAATATACTTTGTGACTAAGAGCACATGAGGAACACAGACTTTTGCACCTCTAATTATTCCTGTGGTTCATTTGTATGAGAAGCACCCTTCCTTAAACACCTCAATTGCAATTATGTTCTATTACTACCTGTGTTAAAAATTTTTCTACAAGCTAGAGTATTCATCCTACGTGGGTCTATAATACTCTAATATGCAAATGTGTTTCTCTTCCTAATTTCCAGCTCCTCAATTGCATTGAAAGGCAACATGATTTATATTTTCAGAATGTTATCCTACTGGTCTTAGTTACTTTTAAATAAAAAATGGAAGGGAAGGTACATGCAGCATTACTGGTATGTTGTTAATCTATAGGGTATGCCTCATTCCTCCAGCCTTAATTATATATAACATATAAATAGACTAGAGAGATTTAAAGATATTTTAATAATTCTAGGTACAATTAAAAATAGAAAAATTATGAGATGCAGGAAGATGAAAACATTGTCTAACTGCCCTCTGAGCGTTTTCTTAATGCTGACCAAAAAAAGGCTGGAGAGGTGTGATATCACAGAGAAGCATGGAGGTCCTGGACAGCAGCATCCAGGAGGGGCCTGCTCTGGTCTTTCGCTCCATCGGCTTTGCCCTGCAGGAGGAGGAAAGGCACTGGGAGGCTTGTGAGCTCTTCCCCTCTCCCAGCTTCAGTGTGGGTGCTGGCTGCCTTTAATAGTAGCAACACAGGGCATTTCTGTGAGCCTCCTTTAAAAATGAGATGCCCTCTGAAATGCCTGAATTTAGAAGCAGATTTATTATACAGGCTGGAATAGTGATTGGCTCTCACCATGCCACGAGGCAAAAGGGAGCTTTCTCGAGATTCAGTAGTGAAATCTAACAAAAATTTTAGAACCCCAACCACCTACAACCAAAAAAACCCAACAAAAAAACCCAACAAAAATGACACAAATGGAAAACAACCTGATAGCATGACCTTGTCCTGCCTTGTCACTTGATCAACTTTCATAACCACGGGAGTAATATCTTCCACAATACAATGCTGCATTGTACTGTATTCTATCCTGCAATATCTTATCTTATCTTATCTTTTCCATTATAGCCTTGTTCATACTGCTTTCAGTCCTGACCCCACTCTCTCTGTCCTAGAAGTAGCAGGGAGACTAGTGGAGTGGAGCTGCTAGATGTAAGGACATCCCTTACCAGGCCTGATCCTGACCCTGCCACAAATGCAGGCTGATGTCCCAGCCTGGCCTTAGGCTGTCCCCAGCCCCATGGAGGTGCCTGATGGAGTAGGGCTGCCAAAAGGCAGTCAAGGTCTGAACAGGGCTTGAGTGCTGATCTTTTGGAGATGAGGATTTGGGTTGTAATGACATTACTGGAAGGTGTGGTGAGGTGATGGCATCAGTCTGACTGGTTTAGGGTGATGACCTCAAGGCAGAGGAATGCACTCCACACTGTGATTACCACCTCAGCAAGGCAGCTCACAAAGCACCACATCTGTGGACATTTCCACTGTGTCTCTGCTACCCTATTCACAACACCCTCATCACAGGGCATTTGGAACCCCCTCTGGGATGGGAGTGCAATCCCTCCATGCTGCTGCCTGCAGGGACAGCCATCAGAAGCGATGGTGTGGAGGCCACAGGGGAATCTCTGAGTCTGCAGGCACATCGTCTGTATGAGAGATGCCACATCCATGTTCCTCTGTGCATGATGAGGGTCCAGCAGGAACTATGTTCAGTATCTTCTCTCTCATATGAGGAAGCAAGCTGCTGGAGGCAGAGGATCTCACCCATGTGGAGTCACTGATGCAGGGATACTCATTTTCTTCTCTCTCTCTTTTTTTTTCCTTTTGTTTTTTGTTTTGTTTTGGGGGGAGGGGTTTTTGGGGTTTTTGCTTTGTTTTGGTTTTTTTTTTGTTGTTGTTTTAAACAGTTTCCTCTTTCTGTTTCTGTCTTAAGGTTCTTTTGCTGGGAATATTCAGGAAGACAGCATGTTTTTTATCCACAAACCTCAAATAAAATTTGGCATTTCTGACAGCAAATATGTGGGTATTTTCCAAAGGTTCTCTTGGGAATGGATATTTACACAACACTTCTCATTTTAAAATCCCACTTTTCTTAAGCTACCTGAAAAGACTGCTTGCATGCTGTAGAAAAACCTTGAAAGGATGGAGATAGCAGGTGCCCAACAAGACCAAGAGTTTGTACTCCTGTGTCCTCAGATCTGACACATGCTTGAGAGCAGATGAGATTTGTGTGGCAGACAGGCACATCATTGCAGTGGACGTGCCAAGCACGGACACAGACCAAAGTGACAAAGCTAGGACATGTGGCATAGGCGACTGACGTGGCAAAAGTATTGTGGCTTGTCACGTGTCACTGAGTAGTTGGTTGTGAAAGACACTGTTTAAACAAACTGTTGTGTACATTTCCATGTCAGTACCTGTCTGTCCAGATTCTTAATTTTAAAATGCTCTTAAGCATATGAATGAGTCATTATTTTTGGCCAGCACTGCCAGTAACTGGAAAATCTAAACATTATTGCACTGTGCATCCCCTGCACTCCATAGATTGCACAGCAGCTTTATATACGGGTTGCATCCTATTTCTGCTCTGTCCATACCCTCTTTTCTCTATTTGAATCTGAGACCATTCTTGTTTTGTTAGAAAGAGCTCTCCAACTCCAGTATCTACTGGATACATACTTTCTTCTCCTTGGTGCAAAAGCTCCTCTGTACACCTTTGAGCAAATGGTGACTACCTGGTTCTGTAAATTTATACATCAGTGCTTGAAATGGCAATGCAGTCAAAACCTTTTGAGTCCTTTGGGAGACGAAGCCAGGGCCCACAAAAACCCTTCACATCCATGTGTGCTTACTTATATTTGCCTGTAATAGGGTAACTGTACAACATGGCATTCAATCATTTACAGAGAATGGAAAGGATATTACAGATATCCTTGGGCAGGAATTGCCTGATTCTGAGACCAGTCAACCAGAAAGCAGTAGTTGGAGCCTCAAGTTAGCATGTCCTGCACTTCCAACGGCAGTCGGAACAGCTCACCTCTGAGAAAATAAGTTGATGAAATCATTGAGAATGTCTCAATCTTCTCAGTTTAAGTCCAAAACGTTCAAATAAGTCTGTGAAAGAGAAGGGGAGTAGGATGAAAGAGAGCAGACTCATGGTGCCCATTCTGAGGGAAAAGGTTACAAGGGATGCTGAACCACTTGAGGAAGGAAAAGTGTACCCAGATGCAGGTGTGATACAAGCCCTGGGAGGGGAGTGAGAGCTTGGAGAGAGTGAATGGAGAGACAAGAAGGGAGTCACACAGTCATCCTGTGGGGAAGAGAAAGGCAGGAATGCAGAAGTATCTGAGATGTGCCAGGACTTTGATCTTGAGGTAAGGCATAAGCCCGGTACTTGCATGCTTTGCCTTTGGTAGAATAAAAGCCATGTAGCTATCGTCTCTTTTGATACCACAGAAAAAGACCAGCTCGCCCTTCCTTGGAAACCACCCTTGCCAATTCTCTCCCTGTCTTGTTTAATCAGCTCTCTGTAAGCCAGCAGCTGAAACAATCTTTTCCCTCTGACAATAAACCACTCTTCATATTTTCAATATTTTCAATATATGCATGAGTCTGCATATCAGTCAGAGCGTAGAGCATGAGCTTTAGAAGGTCCCAGCAGCTTTGGTGTGGCTTGCAGCAGGAAAACACCTTTCATATAAGCAGCAATCAAATAATAATCTTTCAAATAAACAGCAGTTGCCAATGATGGAATGGAAAAAGAACTGCAATTACATGGTAGATGGTAACAGCCGTATTGTTACATTTCCCTCCATTCCAAGAAAAAAAATATGATTAAGAAACAACACCTTTCAATATTCAGTATTTTGGCAACCTGGCAAATGTATAAGCAACAAGTGGGTGACTATGCAACACAAAAATGTGGACTTCTGACAGGAATTTCTTGCTCTTGAGAGGAAGCAGCCTAATGCTGCCACTAATTACCAGGACACCAGAAACAAGGGGTTGTTAATGAAACTTAAAATTGCCATGTAAATTGGAAGGTGGTGCCTTTATAAAGGAGGTTTTAAATATTGCCTAGGAAGAATTGACTATGAAGTCCAGGATAACATAAATAAAGTAAGAATTAATAATCCATGGTGAAAGATCATGGATTTCAGGATTTTAAAAAAATTCAGATGTCAGCTAGGGTGTTAATGAGCTCTACCTCATGGGGAGGGAGGGAGGAAATACAATACTAATTTCAGGCCTGTTTAAAAAAACATAATGGCAAACTATTTCAGACCGGGTACATCCAATTGACAGAGAGATGGAAAAGCTATCAGTGACACTTAGGAGAATTCATTTGAAATATTGGTCATCTCAAGAAAGAAGAATTGTCATGGGAACCAGTGCAGAGAAAGACTTAAGACCAGACAGGAGACAAAAAAACAACAGCACTGAAGCTCAGATTCATACTGCCCAACTTCAGGCACTTCACAAAGACACAAAATAGGAGCACGGACACCAGAGTCTCCTGTAGCCAATGGAAGGAAATGGACACCTTCAGTCATTCAGCCTACCTAAGTTCTGACTTGGCTTCCAAATTAGATGATTTATTTAAATACTTTAACTACAAAGGGAGCATATTGCTCCAGGAAATGTGCATGGCACCCTGAAAAACAGAGGGTCAGAAAGAAACCAGCTGCTCCCAGAAGTGTAAACATGACAGAAGAGGTCAAGGTGAGGTTTAGCAGCAAGACAAACTGATATGTTCTAGGCACAAATAAATTTTTCTGATAAACGGAAGGCTGATCTTTGGAAACAGCTTTCCATATGTACATGGGGGGAATAAGCTACTTGCCTAGAATTAAAATGCAGCTGAAGTTGTTCATTTAAGAGTTTATATGGAAGAGTTACATGAATGTTTGCTGAAAGAGCAAACATTTGGACTGGCAGATACAAAAAGTTCCTTTCTCATCTGTTTTGCTATGCTGTTTAATTAGGGTTTTTTGTTACAAATAGGACTAATCCTTTATACTGGCATAAAAGGCACTTCTTGTAAAATTACATGTGTTTTGAAAAAGAATTATTGGAAGGTGCTGCTGCCTTGTCATTCTCCATCTGTATCAAGGGGAAGGACTGAAACATCTGTTTCCTGGGACCAGAATTGCTCAAGACCAAAATAAAAACCAGCTACAGCTGAACAACTGACTTACACTCAGCAAACTAGGCAAAATGCTTGCTGTCCAAAGCATGGGAGGCCAGCTCTCCTAAGTGGTGGACAAACGCATGGCAAGGTGCTGTTGGAAAGGAACAGAAGAGCTGTGAGCACACTCCCAGCTGTCACTGGCATGGGCAGTGTGTGCAGTAGGGTGTACAACTGATGGCAAGCTAGGCAAGTTAGTGTCTTTCCACTTTATGGTTGTTGCAGCAATGGAAACTCATTGTCCCAGCCCCACATACAAGCCTGAAGTGTTTGAATCGTGCAGTTAAAAGTGTCCTAGCAAATACAAACATGGACTGCTAATCACAGCTGTAGATTGCCAAAAGGGTGGGAGAGCACAGCCAAGGGCCTGCAAAACGGATAGGAGAGGACATGGGAATGTAAGCACAGAGGGATTTTGGCAGGAGCATTAGCAGAAATGAGACTGGAGCATTGTCTCCTGCTATTTAATCCTTCCTAATTTTCAGTGGAATGACCCTCTATGCAAATTGACAAAAAATAATGTGGCAGAAACAGAGAAATATCAGATTGTCCTACACTGATATTGGCTAACCAGTTGGATCAACAGTAGTCTAATGCAATAGTAATGTGTGCTAAAAGAAACAAGATGTATACTCTTGGTTATTTTATTGCCTGCTGTGGAATGGCTGTGTCACAGTCCCCTAATTCTATGCAACCCTGGTATTTTGAAAATAATTTGGAAGGATGAAAGTAATTTTAAATTTTATGTTTAAGCCTGAGCCTGTGTCTAAAATTACATATATTGCATTTCAGAATAGCAGAAAGTAGCTGGTTTTCCTGGCTAATTCTTAGCATGAACTTGGTGGCTGATTGGGAAAGACAAAATTTTGCAAAAGACAGAGAAACAAGTGAAGCAAGACTCACACTGACAACATACAAGACCTTAAGAGGCATGAAATACATGATTTTACAACACAGTTTTACAATAACAATTACATTCATTATTCACAGTAATTTGTTTCTTGTGGCTTGCCCCACAAGAAACAATAAATGAGAGACAAATATAGAGTCACATACATTTTTCATTTTAAAAAAAGTGTTAATCTTTATTCTAACAAAATCTTATTAGCTGTTGCAAAATGTTTTCAAGGGCTTTATGTTTGTCAGAGTCTTATCTTTCTTTTTCCATGGGGTCACAGTTGCTCTGTAATGCTGTTACTGTTAAGGATAATGTTTGTGGTCAGTTGCTATTGGCAGTGACAGTCGAAGTTCAGGCAACCAAATTTAGACATGAAATTAATAATGGCATATGTACCAGAGAGCCTAAGTATGCATTGTTTCTTCATGACTTACCAGGAAAAATTCTTACTGAGGGCCAAGAAAGCTTAGCATGAATAAATCATATATATGGGGTGAAGGATCTGCCTCAGAAAATGGATGTAAGTATCAGTATAACCTGAATAAAAAGAGACAAAATATCTGGACTATGAGTGCAGTTGAAACCCCCTGCTGTGGAAAGCCAGGGTAGTGTGCCACTAAGGATGTGCTCAGCTGTATAAATACACAGTATTTCATAAAGTCCACATATACTCTACTGCAGTAACTGTTAATTTTAAAAGGATTGTAAATTTAAGTGCAATATATGCCTCTAGTACCATACACATAGCATGAACAGTACCAAGGCTGTGGAGAGGATTTATCTGTGACCACTAAGCACTTACCTGATTTGCACAGTCATGCCTCTGTCTCAGCAGGCACGCTTGCTAAACCCATCTGCTCACCATAAATAATTGAACTTCCTTCCTGACTGCTTTCTTTTCCCTTCAAAATGTCCTCTGTGTGGCTACTCACAGAGGGTTACCGAAATTAGGAGAAAAAAGGATGAGTTTGTTTTGTGCCACCTTACAGCTTTGGACTTCAGCCACCTACAGACATCAAGAGCTTCCTCCAGTGTCTGAAGTTAATCCATCGGCTAAGACCAAACCTCCCTCAGGAACTAATAATAGTGACTCTAGTAGTGAGCCTGACATCACATGTATTTTATTCTGGACTTGCAGTTCTCGGACGTGCTTGCACCACTACTTACTGGTCAGGCTTCCAAAATATAAGAAAGAAGACAAGAGGTAAATAATGTAAGAAATATAAAAGGACCTCCAACACAGATGGTGTGTATCCTTTGCTACAGTGTAATACTCCTGAAATATTAGATCAGAAACTGATTAGCCCTCCAATATGTGTTCCAGCATTCAAAGGGGAAAAGGCTGCAGCTCTTGGCTATTGCTGCCCATTAGAAATTCATGTCACTTGCAATCCCCATCTCAGAAATAAGAGTTCTGTGGGAACTGATCAGATACATCTTACATGTATACCTGTATACATGCAGTCATCTGAGCACCTTCCCAGTGAAGACCTGACATGAGATTTCCCTTCCAAGTCTTATTTTCTCTCCCAAGACACAAGACTGGGTGCCCTACCTATGCAAAGGAGATAAATTCTTCTGCCTGCAGAATCAAGTCAGCCCCCAAGCAAGCATTCCACCGTAGCAACTGTAGCCAGAATTGAGGGGGCTGTGGCTGTAATTCAACATAGGCAATTTATTTTCAGCAGTATGACTACACACCAGGGCTGACAGCATTTGTAGCATTAAGTGTTCCAGAGAGAGGACCATGGCACTGCTTGGAGGCACACACTCTGAAGGCCTGTCAGTCCTAGTAGGTCACTAAAAACACAGGCATTTTGCAATATTTGTTCAGGGAACGCCTTAGCATGGCTCATTTTCCAAGTTTGGATGAACTCACGATCCTCTTTTGGGTTCAAAGACAGTCATGTCTTAAGGACCAGCAGAAGGAAAAAAGAAAATCCAAAGAATTTGGTACACTGAGATACAGGAGCATTGTCCCAAAAGAGGGAAAAAATACACCCATATGAATCAAGGGTCTATACAATTCCCTCAATTCTGACTTCTTTACAACATTTAATAGTGTACAGAGAGTATGTCTGGCCATGCCTCCAGTTGGTCATAAATTATGATGGTTTACATGTCTTTAAAATAAACTATGGCACATAAATACTAAGCCACATAAACTGAGTCAGTTACATACGTATCAAATGGGGTGAAGTTCTTAATTAGACCTTTTATTGGGGCCTTAGTCAGCATTAAGCTGCCTGTGCTCAAAGGCAGCTCTGCTGTGGTGCAGCTGAGTGACCTTGGATTAGAGCAGTGTGTGAAAACGAGATGTAAGAATTGAGGGCTCAATTCTGAATTGCTCAGGAGCTGTGCCTACATTGAAGCACTCTCTTGTAGTCCTTGTCTCAGCTGTGTTCCGGGTATGACTGTGCCTGGTCACACACTCATATCCAGACCCTGACCCAAGTGAGAAGGTCTTGGATCCTTCCCATCACTGTGGGCTTGTCTAATGATGACCAGACGGGTGGCTGGTTGGTCCTGGTTATTGTCACTGAACCTGTTCTGATTCTGACTTACTGGCTTGGCTGTTCTGGCTTGGCCTCAGATCTCCTTGTCACTGTGTTCACTGGGATGGGTACTGGTGATCTGTACTCTTGATTGAACTTCTAGCCACCACAAGAACTGCTTTGCTATTCTCATTTCAGTGCTGTGGTACTTGCTAGTGAAGCCACTGTCATGCAAGTCTTACTATCATCCTCCACTCCCAACTTGCTTTGCAACTCCATAAAACACTTTTCAAAGGATGTCACCTCTCACCTACCACTGGTATCATTGGTGCCACTGGGACTGTGACACTCCTGACACCAGCAGTTCCAGCACAAGCCAGACAATAGGAATGTGGATGGCCGACACCATGAGACTCTCCTTTTAGCCAAAAATTCTTGTTAGAAAGATGTCTTGAGCCAGCCTACTGGCGCCATGCATTCCTGCCAATAGGATAAATCAGGAAAATGGGCAAGAAGTCAGCAATTAAGACAAAGAGTCTGTTCTGTCACAGACAGACAGCAAAACTACACAACTCTTATGTGACCTCACTTAACTGTTGGTCAAATACCTGAATCTCAGTAACCTGGAGACATTGTATTTCAAAAGCCCAAGTAAAATGCAAAGCAGTCACAAACTCAAAGAAATCACAAGTTCTTTGTCACCTTTTGTAATTTATTCTAGTGGTCTAAGTCTGGCAACAGCACTTCTTATTTCAGCTGTTGATTTTTCCACCTCTTCTGCAGCATTCTCTCCTCTCCCTCTCCAGGGCACCTCTCCTGGTGGGACCATCTTCAAGTGTATAAGGGTATATTAATTCTTCCAACTCTACTATGAGGTACCACTGGTGTTGCACCTGAGCTGCCACATGGACATGCACAGTTCAGAACACTATTCAGATTGCCACACATGCAAGGATTTCAGGGTGAACATGCAGGAAATAGTCAGGACATGGCTCTCACTCTAGTGGCATTGGCATCTTGCAACTCAAATACTCCCACCATACAAGTTTGCTTGGCTCCCTATTGAGTGTTGTAGCGCGTCCAATGCTGCTCCCTTGTTCTAATAATGTCTTGTGTACCCAGAGTAGTTTTGCCTTCTGCATTTAATTGCCACTCCTTTGCCAAGGCTGTCCTTTGCTCTAACATTTCATCCTGAAAGACAAAAACTAGTGCCCTTGAGACATTTACGTGTTGTCCTGTATAGATGCATTACATACTGACTTCTGTCTTTTCTCTGCTCTTCTTAAACAGGATGCTAAAAGATCTGGCTAAGCCTTTCTAGAAATTTGAACCTTCCATGCCCAGAGAATTGTTCACCAGGAGTCTCATGCTGTGCAGCAATGGAAAACATTGGGCTCACGTACAGCCAGCTACCATTTTCTAGAAATAGAGACTTCTAGCATTTCCTGACCCAGCATGCACAAATGGGTCACTAACTCCTTTGTTTTTTGTATGGCATATATATAGAGAATTGTCATGGAAGTTTACCTTTTGGAAGTCACTGTAAATACATTTTGTACACCACAGAATTCAAACAGTGCAATCACTATTGTGTCTTATGTAACCTTCAGCACATTCTACAAAACTGCCTTCCCTTCCTCAAACACTGCAGTTCTGATACGGCCTATCAGTGAACATTCACAAACATTCAGAGCTCAGAAACACAAATCAATCTGTTTGGTGGACAGGAAAGCTACTGTACTTCTATTAATTTATTTATTTAGTTACTTATTTGATGTTTAGCAGAGAACATTAAAAACCAATATTGGATTGAAAAACATTGGGTTAAAAATACAAGCCTCTAAATTGGAAGATGTAATTGACAAAACTAATTTCTGAATTGGAAGATATAATTGACAAAACTGATTTCTGCTATGAAGGAGTAAGGCATCTATCTTGCATATCTGTTTTTCAGTGAGAAAGCACATTGTGGGTTTGGAGTCCTCCATACAAGAAAGACAAGGACTACTGTAGAAGGCCCAGTGGAAGCTCACAGAGATCATTTGGAGTGTGGAGCTTGTGTTTTATGAAGGGAGACTGGAAGCTGGGCCTTTAGTCTAGAGAACACTGTGATGGGATCACACTAATGCATGTAAATATCCCAAAGGTGGGTGCCCAGAGGATGGTGCCAGACTCTTCTCAGTGGTGCTCAGGGACAGGATGACAAGCAGTGGCCATACAGTAACACACAAGAAATTCCCCCCCAACAGGAGGCAGAGCTTTATCAGTGGGGGGGCACTGGAACAGGCTGCCCAGGGAGATCCTGGATTCTCCCCTCTGGGGACATTCAAACCCCATCCGGACACGTTCCTGTGCCACCTGCTTCAGGTGATCCTGCCTTGGCAGGAGGTTGGACTGGATGATTTCCAGAGGCCCCTTCCAAAACAAACCGTTGTGTGATTTTGTGAACCCTTCCGGCATTCCCCGCCTACACGGCGAGCAGGACCGGCGGCGGCCCAGTACACCCACATAGCTGCACACGGCCCAGCGGAGCTCGCCCTTCCCACTGGCAGGCGCGCACATGGCGCCGGGCCGGAAGCCGGGCCCAGCCGGCACGGAGGGAGCCGGCGGCACCCGCGGGGCCGCTTTGTCCCCCGCCCCACGCGGCCTCAGGCGCCCTCAGCACCGCCCCTGCGCCGGCGCCGCGGCCCGCTGCTCCCGGCGTGCACCGCGGCGCGACGCGCGAGGCGCCGCTGACGTCCGAGCCCCGCCACTGGGCAGCGGCGCTCTCGCGTCACGAGCTCGCGCTGCTGAGTCAGCGGCCCACCGTCGCAACGCCCGGCCATTGGCTGCAGCGGCGCGGGGCCCCGCCCCCGCAGCCCGATGGGGCTATAAAAAAGGCTCCGGCGCCCCCTCCGCGCCTTTAGCCCCGGGTGTCTGAGAGGAGAAAGATGCATCGACTCCGCTCACGGGCCTCCACGGGGATTTCTGCCTTTGCCGCCAGTTCGCCCTCCGCCTGCTCTCGCCAATCACCCCCGCTGCCCCGGCCCGAGAAGTCAGCCTCGCAGAGGCGTTGGAGTAAAAAGCGCTCCTGCTCTTCCATCGGCTGATTGTCGCTGATTCCCGGGCGGGGGGGAGCAGAGAGACCGAGACCCGGAGAGGGGCCGCGGGAGCCGAGCCGAGCGCCGCTGCGACCATGCCTAAGCCTAAGAAGCGGGGGAGCAACCACCAGCGCGGAGCCGGTGAGCGCGGCCGGGCCGGCGGGTGGGGGCGCGGGGTCTACAGACGGCGTTTCTCGTGGCCGCGGGAGGGCCGCCCTGTCCGGCGGGGCCCCGCCTCCCCGCGGGCGGTGGGTGAGCAGCAGGGCGGGCGGGCGCGGGGCTCTCGCTGGCCGGGCCGGGCCGGGCGGGTGACAGGAGCCGCTCCTGAAACCGCCACCTCACGCCGCTGCGCGCATGCGCCGGGAGCCGGGGCCGGCGGGCGCGGCCGCGCTGGCGCCGCCGGCAGTGACGGGAGCGCCCCGGGGCAGCGGCGGCCCGGGCGCGGGTCTGCCCGCCGCACCACTGCACCACCGCCGGCCGCCGTGGCTGTGTGTCACCGTGGCGTGCCCCGAAAGGCTGCTGTGTCCTAAAACAATCTCCCTATTCTTAGCCTAAAACAGGATATTACAAAATAAGCAGTCTTCATGCAAATGCCGAGTATGCGTGTCTGAGGTGCTGGTGCTTGGGGCACAATGGAGGTTTTGTGGGGTGGTGAGAAATTGCACTTCAGGCTAGCATAGCTGTGTGCAGCATTGGTTTCTAATACCAGGAAGTGAGCAATTTATTGGGTATTTCTGCAACTGCCCTTATTTTGTGAAGGGGTTGCTGTTGTTCTTGCCACTTCTGTTGAATCCCTGTTTCATAGCAGCAGTAGCGAGGAGATGTCCCTGTGAGAGCTGTGAGCTTCCTAGTTTGTTCATGCATTAGCTGGTAGGGGTTTTTTTGGGTTATGGTTAATGATACAAGTGGATACAGCTGAAAACAGCAAAACTTCCGGAGTGTGACTAACTTTATTAGGAAGCACTTGGACACTGATCCAACTGGAAGTTGATTCTGCCTAGGTAAAAATAGTTTTTTTGGGTCTTGGTAGTCAGGGAACGTCCTGAAACTCACACAAGTAAGCCCTGTATGTAACCTTCTAAATAATTTAGAAAAAAATGGCAGAACAAAATTCAGAGTTCTGTAAATGATGTTTTGGGAACTGTTGGAGAAATAAGAGATATGAAAAGGGAGGTGAACAGTGGTGAAAATACTACTTTCTTCAAAAAGTCTGAAACTGCTGCACCAAGGTCTTCTTAGTCCTGAGAGGGAAAACTTTTATCCCCTGTTAAAGAATTTGATGTTCTGGCTTGTATCTGTAATTCAGTAGTAAAAGAGTTGGACATTGCTGATGCTGCACATACTACACTTAATCCCATAAATCCTGTGTTGAACTGGGTAATGTATGTTTGCCTAGAGGTTGAATTGACACTGTCTTGAAGTTCCTCAAAATTAAAAAATAAAGACTATGTGGCAGGTTTTTTAGGTAGTTCATTATAACAGTTAAATTAACAGACCTATTTTTAAAGCATCATGACACAAAGCTACATTAACATGAAATTGGTTGTAGAAAGATCCTTAGTTTAGAATAGAAACTTAGCCAATATCTAGAGTAGGAATTGGACCAGTACTAGGCAGGCTCCTGTTCACTGTTCAAAAATGATCTTTCAGAACAGAGCAAACTAAGTCTTCAGAATAGGTGGAAGTAAAGGAACCAGCAGAGGATGGAAATATTTTCTGTGATTGGGTCAGGGAGAGCCAGTCTTCTCTGGGAGGGTTCAGTTCTACTTCTGGTGCTCGGATCTTCCTTTTCCATGTGAGAAATGACCAAACTATTGTATTCATCTTTCCTTAAGGTGGTCAGCCCAGAAATGTGCAGCCTTTTAGTGATGAAGATGCTTCAATTGAAACTATGAGCCACTGCAGTGGCTTCAGTGATCCTGCTAGCTTCACTGAGGATGGTAAATTCTTTTATTTATATCAATTCATCTTTTAAAAACGTAAAACCTGAGCTGATTTAGTAGTTTTAAGTAGTAAACTGCAAGTAGCAGCAGTGAAGTAATGACATTACATTTAACACTATGTGGTGGTTAATCCAGTGGCTGTTTGCTTTTGATTGGTAAGAATATACTCCAGGTTTCATGAGCCTTGTGAAACTGTCAGGCTCTTTTCTAGCAAGAGACAATAGATATAGAGACAATAAAATACACAGTGATGATCTAGAGACAATAAGATTAAGGTGAATTGTAAGATATGGATTTTCATAACAGGTAGTTGATGCAGTAAGGACTGCAGAAGAGTTTAAGATGGGAGGAGCCACATTTGCTTGTTTTGAGCTAAATTCATGCTTTGTCTCCTTTACCATCATTGCTACCTAGACCGCTCAAATGTCATGTTGTTGAGAGGAGGAGACCTGAAAGCCTGCTATAGGGGAATAAGCAGGGAGCCATCTCTGGATACATGCTACTCTTAGCTGGGCTCCTGTTGCAGAGGTGTCTGAATTGATGCCATCTAGGACAGGCTGCTTTGACTCACTGCATCAGCTGTGAGCACCTTGCTGTACTCCCAGGGTAGATGTAGTGGACTGGATGAAAATGTTGTTGACAGGATTGGCTGATGGTCATCAGATGGAGAAAATTTATGTAAGACGTGACTTGTTCCCTCATTTATTCTTGACATGTGTAAGGAGCACATCTAGAAACAGCACAAATGTATCCACAGGCCAGTTTTTATAAAAGTATTTTAGGGCACAGTCTGATGTTGTATGTTTTAACACCTTTATGCTGGTGTGATACTGAACAATTTTGTAGCGGTTGTCTTTGTTAATCTGCTTTCTTACTAGTATTAAAAACACTGTGTTGAAACTACTGTCAGCTAATAGAATGTCTATCACTAGGACTAAATTATTTCTTCTGGATTAGGGCCTGAAGTTGATGAAGAAGCTACTCAAGAAGACTTAGAATACAAGTTGAAGGGATTTATTGATCTTACATTGGACAAGAGGTATAGTCTGCTTTGAAGAAACACATTCATACATTGTTTTCTTGCTTTATATGATTTATGAAGGAAAATACATCAAAAGTTTTCTATGCTTACTGAGATTTTTACTCTGGGGAGGACTTCTGGATCTAGAAAACCCTTTTTCCTTCTACTGATTTTCTAGGATGGGTTAGACTTTCCCAATATATTGAATATATTTGTTTCTGGCCTACAATACTACCATGAACTCTATCTCCAAACAAAATTTTGCTGTCCTTGAGTAAGGAGGCAATTCAGAGCATTTCATTCTTCGTGGTACTTCTGTGGATTACTCTGCAGTTGGGTGCAGGCAGATGTAAACCACCATAAAACAAGGGCAGAAGTTAGCTGTTACATGCTGATTTCAGGAGGTCTTCTTTCTCTCTTTTTCTCTCCTTTAACAGTGCAAAGACAAGACAAGCAGCCCTTGAAAGTCTGAAAAGTGCATTTTCTTCTAAAATACTCTATGAGTTTGTCATGGAAAGGAGAATGACTCTAACTGATAGCATTGAGCGCTGCATAAAGAAAGGTAATTAACATGCATGCTATTAGAAGGCAATAATCCCTATGAAATAGCACATTGTTTAAAAGAAATTAAGATTGTGAATGTTCTCATACTTGAGTGCTTAATAATTTGGGTAACCTTACTGTTAAAATTTAGGTGTCACATTTTAACTGTCCTAGAAAATAGGCTGAAATTATTTTCTATCTATTGGTGTCTTAATTTCCACTTACATGCTTTCAGACTGTTATCTTTAGAAGATTAAAGGAGGAGAGCAGTGCAAAAGGTGATTGCTCATCACTGTGTTAATCCTTAGGTAAGAGTGATGAGCAGTGTGCAGCTGCTGGACTGGCGTGTCTTCTGTGTGTGCAGATGGGGTCAGGAATTGAGAGCGAGGAGATTTTTAAGACCCTTGGTCCAGTTCTGAAGAAGATTGTCTGTGATGGAACAGCCAGTATCCAAGCCAGACAGGCTGTAAGTATGAGAAATGTTTATATTTGCCAGGCAGGGACAGAGGGCTGCTTTTGACCAGCTCACTATTGTGTAATCCAGAACTAAAGGTTACCACACTAGTGTGTACTCATTATGTTGTCACATGCCCTGAATGATGCGTAGCAGTTTTCACTGGCTTAAAAAGTTCCACCTGAAGGTTGACCATGATTCTTGTCTTCAGCTGTTTCATGTACTGCTTTGTCAAGTGTCTGAACTCACTGTCTTGCAGCTTCCTTACTGCAGTTTTGAGGTCCTAGAGAACGATTTTCCCACTGAGTAATACATCTCTTCTGTATTAATTTTATTTTATTCTTGAAATCTAATTTTATTCTTAAACAACAATTTTATTCTTATGCATTTACATTTAGTTGTGGTAAAATCACATAAAGTGCATCTGGAAACTACATAAACAATACAGCATACTCTTGAAGGTATTTTTAAGTTACTGTTGCCCAGTTATCTCATTTATACATCAGCAGTATGCTTGAAATAGCAAGGGAAGATTGTCCAAATCTCTTCCCAAAAATTTTACCTCTTAAACCTGAGATTTAATATTCTAATATTCTCCAACTTCCCTTTATCATTATGTGACTGGCTATTCCTAGTCTAGTCAAGTTATAGCACAACAGATATTGTCAGGTGTAAAAAAGAGAGGTAGTATTAGTTCAACAGCAGTTATTTCTACAAACAAAAGCTTTTAAAAGTTTGTCCTGTTCAAATGTAGTTTTGAGTCCTGTTTGGTTGGTGCAAACATCACTTTCAAATGTTTTTTTCCTTACTCTTCATAAGAGGAATTGGAGTAGAATATAGGTCATAGGGAACAGATCTGCAGAAGCAGTTGGAAAGTTCCAGGAAAGGCTTTTCAAGGGCAGAGTTTTCATGTTATTTAATTTCAGTAGTGGTCAGAAGGGGAAAATATTTCCCACAGCCTTGAATAAGTATCAGCATAATTTCTGCTTGTAAATCCTAGTGAGATTTAAAGTCATTGGGTGAAAAGAATGTCATGTGTAGCTTTTTCAAGGGCTTTATAAGCTATTTTAAAATAATAATACATGAAAAGTAAAGGCTTATGAGTAACAAATGCTGTAAAATCATCCTGAGAGCTAAGTATTGCAAAGAAGCTGAATTAAACAGGATTGGAGACTTCTAGACTGCTAAGGTTTTAATCTCGTTTCTGTTACTCCAAATGTTAAATTTCAAAAGTCCGAAGTTTGACAGTTCTGTCAACTATAGCATTGTCAAATACTGACACTTCTTTTTTCTTTTGTATCTAGTGTGCAACCTGCTTAGGGATTTGCTGTTTCATTGTGACTGATGACATTACGGTGAGGATGATTGATACCTTTCAAATGTAATAAACCAGCAAGATAAAAATGTCTGACTCCTAAACCACTTCCCTTATATTTTTCCCTTGTACAGGAACTGTACTCTACTATGGAATGCCTGGAAAACATCTTCACAAAGGCCTATCAGCGGGATAGAGACACTAATGGTGTATCAAGTACCCATAATACTGTGCTTCATGTCAGTGCTCTCTTAGCATGGACACTGTTGTTGACTATTTGTCCAATGAATGAAGTAAAGAAGAAAATTGAAATGTGAGTGTCTTTCCTGGGAAGTGGAATTTGTAATGGCTCCTTTTATGCAATGAAACGGTGTCAGTAAAATTTAGATTTTAATGGATTATGACTTACTCCTTAGGCACTTGCATAAACTTCCAAGTCTGCTGTCTTGTGATGATCTCAACATGAGAATAGCTGCTGGAGAAACACTAGCACTTCTGTTTGAACTGGCACGTGAAACAGATGCTGTAAGTAGATGTCAGCAGCTGAGCCTTCTGTCATCATGAGACAAGTCACTTAACCTGTGTTGCATAGCACCCTGGATCTCAACAAGTAGCAAATAATTTCATGTTTCTTCTAGTGATTCTGTCCCAGTCCAAGTGGGTGTATACTACTTAATAGCTAGAAATATGGAATGCAAGATTTAAATCTAAGTCCAACATCTGCTTTTAAAACAGAATAAAAAGATATGTCTAGAGAGATCCCAGGATGAAACAGTTTACAGTAGTGGGAACACTCATCAGATGCTTGTGCAGACAAGTTTGAGTGATTCACAATCTGCACAATTCTGCTCTCACAGCCAAAATCTATCATCAGGTAGAAAACATGTTGACTTTAAGTATTGTTTTTTCAGTATTCTTACTTAGGCAACTTGAGAAGAATAACTCATACTGCACAACGGTTTCACAGCATTTGGCTCTTTTAGTCAGTTGAGAACTAGACAGTCATATTAAGGGGGAGGTTTTTTAAGAATTGGGGCAAATTTTGCACTGATATCGGTAATATCTTGGAGTTTGCTTTTGAATTGGATTAGGTGTAAGCTGCTCGATATTAGCTTGTCCACAGCTAAAGTTGCCTTTACATTCTTCAGTATGCCTTAGTAATTTTCAGACTTTTTTCTTGACAGCACTGAAGGAAACAGCCTCCCTCTGCTTGCACATGGCACAGGTTGGGAGAGTTGCCTGAAGGGCTCCCAACTCAATTAAGGCTGCTCCACTTTGCCAGAATGCTGTCGAAAGTAAAAAGATAACTCCATTTAAGTCAGGAGTCATGACACACTAGCACAGCATAATCTGAAACAATGATAAGGCTTCTGTATAAATACAAGCACTGTGGGTTTGAGTCTCTTGGCTATAGAAGTCAACATTGAAAGAAAAAAATAAATGGAAACTACAACTTGATCCTTTATTTGGTCAGGCTGACTGCAAGTAGTAAAAATGTGTTAACAAATAAGACTGTATTCACTACAATCTTTTCCATTGAGGAAATACCCCTTTAATCATAACAATTGGTACAGATGAAAAATATTTGATTTATTTGGTTTTGATCAGTTCCTTTCAGAAAGCATAGAGTGAGCAGTAACCTCACACCATTCAGTTGACATGAACGAACATTCAGATTAAAAAAACTCCACAAACAACAAAAACATGTTTTTGCATAAGTTTGCATGCATTCTTACTAGTCCAGGTGAACAACTGCTGAATTATTAAATGCAGTGGAAAAAAATATTTCTATAGATGTAAAGCACATATTCATTAATATAGTGAATAACACTAAGCTATTTATTGCAGTTCACCTAAAGTGTTTTGTTAACCATTTAAAAAACCAAACATGCTTTCTAATTTCCCATTCCATACAAGACTTACAGCTGAATATTCTGTACTGTCAGTCTGATGGTGTCTCACAGTTTGCCTCCAGCAGCTTGAATTTTGTGCTAGCAACATTAAGATACCTTTAGCTTGTTGACAGGAGTAGTTCAGCAGATTTGTTAAACAGTTTGAGTCCCTTGGAATGGTGGAGTAGAACAGACTGGCAGGTATATATGCACACTGAGGAAGCTGTATGGTTCACATGGCTGACCAAAATAGAATTTGTTAGTGCCTTTCCTGGTAAACTGGATGCTGTGACTTTGTTCTTGCTGGTTTCTGTGCTGCAAATGGAAGTGCAGAAGTGCTCTTTGTCTTTTTAACTAAGAGGTTGTAGAGATCTACATGCCCAAAATGTAGAGATCCGTTTTCTTATTTGTGGGGAAAGGTTAATTAAGGCCATAAAATAAACTGAAATCTAAAAAAAACTAAAAAATTTTTTTTTTGTAACCTAGGATTTCTTTTATGAAGATATGGACCTTCTAACAGAGAAACTAAGAGCTCTGGCTACTGATGGAAACAAGCATCGGGCCAAAGTGGATAAAAGAAAGCAGCGATCTGTCTTCAGAGATGTTCTACGGGCGGTTGAGGTGATTCTTTTGTCTTAGTTACAATCTAGACCTTTCAAATAAATTGTGTACAATTTAGTGAAAATAATTTTATTATTAAACATAATTACTGTTTCAGTGAAAGAAGCAGGAAAAAAGCTATTTTATGTGAGATTTTGTAGTCTGATCACATGTGTGGAATAGAACTGCTTTTTTCAGAAATGTTGAACAAAGATACTGGGAATAGTTAAATGTCTTGTAGGCTAAGAAGGCTTGGCATGATTTGAAACCGCCTTTAGGATTCTGCCTGTGGAATGATCTGAGTCACCTATTAGCACTTGTTACATTCCATTGTCCGAAATGTAGTTACTTATGCCTGTAAGGTAGAGACTTAATGAGGCTTACAGCCTGATTTAAAGGTTACTTCTGCACTCAGAACTGGTTTTCCTGGAGATAAGTCTAATTCTCTAAGTAATTTTAAAGATGAAAGTTGACAGTTTGTTTTTTAAAAAGCTTTCTAATCATGAAGGATATCAGCTTCAAGTTCTACATGAGATTTTACTGTAAGTGCACATTTGCTTTATGAACAAATACAATCTTTAGCATATGTATACTACGTTATTTGGAAGGTTTTGGCATGCCAAATTTATCAGAGAAAACATAATTCACTGAGATGTATAAAATTCCTAGTACAAAAGACTGTTCAAATTAAAATGATGGATGTTGTTTACTTTGATTTTTGCTCAGGAGCGTGACTTTCCTACAGAGATGGTGAAGTTTGGACCTGAGCGCATGTACATTGACTGCTGGGTTAAAAAACAAACCTATGAGACATTCAAGGAGATTCTGGGGTCAGGAATGCAATATCATCTGCAGGTGAGCTGCTCTTTTGCTCAGACTGTTGCTCCCTGTCTGGCTTTTTGGTTGTAATTCAGTCTGAATAACAAAATCCTGAGTAGAACTTAGTGAAGGGATGAGCTTTGCATTTGAGGTGTTAAAAGACAGCACTTAAAAAAGTAATTACAGTGAGCTACAGTGGTCTGGGTAAGCTGCTTCTGAGTTGCAACCTGGGTGTGCTAGCTTAGTAATTGACTTCTCCAAGAAATAAGAAATTTAAGCTGAATATCTTTTTATCTTTGGGGGTTTTCCTGAATCCTTATGCTCTTTCAGCAGAGTGGTGTAGTTGTCTGGCTGCTATAAAACTGCATGCCTCCACCCTTCCTGTTCAAGCCTATAAAAGAAAGGCAAAGTTTTAGTCAAAAATAACGAACACAACCTGCAGCTCAGTGATGACAGCTTTCCAGAAGAGAAGGCATAGATCTTTATCTCTGTTTTGGGAACTACTTGTTTACTGGTCGTCTGTTTACATATGTAACAGAAGCTGGAGCTGTAGCTCAGGAATATATGCTCCCAAATTGCTGTGATAATCATGGGGTTAAAATCTACAGTCCTGTGTCAATTGCATTTCTACGTGACTGAGGAAGCTCAGGCATGTAGCAGGTTTTTTTCAAGTACTACTTTCACAGCCAGGTATTTTTAAACTGGTGTGTTGTGAAATCATACAGGTCTGTTCAGCTGCCTGATTTTGTGTAGAACAGAACAATGTCTCATTTGCTGGGACAAAAAAATCAAAGGAGCTAGGAGGAACTGTCTGTCTTCTCAAGGTGGCAGCTTTCACTTCTAGCCTTACTCTGGTTAAAGGAGGAAATGTTACTGACTTAATGGCAAAAGATACCAGCAATATGACACAGATCTTGGTATTCCTTACTGGAGTACTTGATATTTTACAGTAATCAACTTCAGAGACTTGATAATTAGAGGGGAAACTGATCATTTGGTGTTTCTTGTTTAGTCAAATGACTTTCTTCGGAATGTGTTTGAGCTTGGCCCACCAGTAATGCTGGATGCTGCGACTCTTAAAACAATGAAGATATCCCGTTTTGAAAGGGTAGGTTATTGCACCTTAATGAATTTTCTTTACTGATTACTCCTGCACTTCAAAAGCTGTTACACTTGTCTCTGTAGTTCTAAGAGTGCCTCATATTGACATGAATGAAGCCCAGCCCTACTCGTGTGCATCTATGAGCTCTTAGATTTTCCACTGGGCATGTGTATCTGCTTGTGTTTTTTCCAAGGGGTCTGGAGGTTGATGTGGTTGCTGATGGCTGCTGGATACATGTTCCGCACATTCGAAACTTGGTCTCTTCTGAGAGACATGTTTTTGAGGAGACACCCACAGGAAACTGTGGAAACTGAGTCTTTATAAAGACAGTAGCCCAAACTCTTCAGTGTGAAATGGGTGTTAGGAGGCAGGCCTTCTTTTGTTGATTGTGAGTGCATTAATCCTGCACATAATCAAGTTTAATGTGGGGGTAAATGTAACCTACATGGTATCTGCTTGATGGTCAAGACTGGCTTCCAGAACTGCTCATAGTTTGGCCTTATATAGGCCAAGTTTCTTTTAAATATATATATGTGTGTATATATATATACACACACACTAAAATCAGCCTTTGATGCAAAGATAGCATACTATAAATTTCAGAAGGCCTACCAGTTTAGTTCAAAGGTTAATAAAAGGATGTTTTCATTTGTTTTGTAACATGAAAAATCTCTGAAGGGTGTAAACCTGATGACAATATGTAATTACTTTTTCTTTTTTTATTTTGTAGCACTTGTACAACTCTGCAGCATTCAAGGCTCGGACAAAAGCTAGAAGTAAATGTCGTGATAAAAGAGCAGATGTGGGGGAATTTTTTTAGATTCCCTTTTCAATGGGGTTCAATTTTCATAATTCAAATAAATTTGTAACATTTAAATGAATTTAACTTCTGTAGTCAGTTTGCAGTTGTGCACATGTTTGTTACATAGTCTGTAAATATATAATGCCTGTTATTGCTTAGTTATGTATACACTGTATATAGATTGATGTAACATTTGGTGCAGGGATACATTATAATACATTAGCCCCCCCCCCCCCCACTAGCTTCAAAGGTTGATTGTGTTGCTACTGATGTGTTAAATGGGGTGGATAACTGTAGTCAAATGCTGTGTGTCAGATTGGATTCTATATAAAGATAAAGTAATTCATTGACAAGTGTTCTGGTAAGAATGTGCTAATATGGAAAGATGACCATGTTTGTGTGAAATTATTTTAGTAACTTTTTAAAACTCTCTAGTGGTAGACAGACAAGAAATTCCTATGTAAGTATAACTTTATCCTGACAGAGACTATGAAGTTCAGTAACTACCACTGACAGTCAAGTAGTGTAATACTGCCCTCCATGTAAAATGAAAGCAAGATTCTTGTTTTCTGAAACTGAGTATTCAAATTTTTGGAATAAAGAAGTTTCTCACTGCTCTCTGTGTAAAAGTAATTATTCCATGAATGAAACACTGGAAAAACCTAAAGGTTGAAAGGGATGGATTTGTTTATTTTCTGATTCAGACACATACTTGGGGTATTCTCAGTGCGTTAGTAGATGCTACATGCAAGTCTACCCTGCTGTGTTTCAAAGATGCCTCACACGTGCATGCAGTCTGCACAGCAGCCTGATCTTGATTTGCCATTGCTTCTCTATTGGTCAAGTTTTCTAGTTTTGGTGCTGCAAAACACGTTGTCCTGTATCTTAGAGGAGCCATTCCAGCTTCCCTGTGTTAGTCATGTTGAAAACTGCTCTTCTCTCCTCAAGAACTGAAATGTGCCAGTGACTGAGAACTGTCTTAGGAATTGAGGGGGGGGGGGGGTGGGGGGGGGTGTGTTATGTAATAAAGACACTAAAACCTAGATAGCTGGAGCTGCTGAACATGAAGATCTATAGAAGTGCTTCTTTGGATAAACATTCTTAAAATGTTTGCCACCAGATGAAGTAAACATTGCATTGAAAACAACACCGCCCCATAAAAACTGTTGCCTGCCCTGATAAGGGGAAAGCTGGGTTTGGGGTGGGAGTGGTTGATGTAGTTTTTCCCCTCCCAGTTTCTGATTAGAGCTGAACCTATTCTGGAAAGTCAGTGAATACTAATGAGCTGAACTTTAACCTCTTTTTTTTTTTCCCTCCAATAATCTACTATGTAAGAACTTGTTTGGCTTGCAAAACTGATCACTCGGACTACACAAAACCTTGAACTGTATTCTGTGATGGTGAATACATGTCAGTGTCATACAAGTGGAGAAAAACCTGATCCTTGAATGAGGTGAAGCTGGGGGCCTGGCCCAAGACCATTCCCTTTGAGCAGCTAAAACTGTTCCCTTGAGCCTGTTGCTGTCTCCTGTGGTTCTGTGCAGTCACCTTTGGTGTCCTTTGCCAGGCACTATCGATAGCTTCCTGCCCAGGGTTTCTGCAGCACCTCCTGGCAGAGGCCCAAGCAGGAGGTTGCCCTTTTCCTTCCTACACTATAGCTGCCACCCACAGTGACTTGTGTGGCTTCCAGGGCTGTTGCAGAGGTGGCTGGCTCATATGCAGCCCTGCAACCATCCCTTGGGTTTGCAGACTTTTCCAACTGGAGAGGCCTAGTCCTTGTCTTACAGTTTTGTTGGTGTCACTATTTGGGGTATGGAAATCACAGGGGTTTTTTTCTGGCTTGCACATCCTTATTGGAAGAGAGGACTTCTAGGAGATTCCTGGAGAAAGGGAGCACTTCTGAGTGGCAGAACATATCCACTTAGGTGGGAAATATGAGTTAAGTGATTTATTCTCTTGTTTTCTGAGAAAGAAATATGTTTATGGGCAGTTTAAAGGGATTCAGAATTTTAGATGTGAGATGGCTTCAGAAAGGATCTGTTTTGAGCTGCCTCTGTCAGCTGCCTGTCAATATTGAGTGGTGTAATGCTGCCTTCTGTGCTGTTAGCAAGGGAAAAAAGTGATCAAAAGTCAGCAACAGAGCAATTACACAACTCACCCCCAGCTGATCAGAATTTAATCTTTGAACAAATGAATCCACCACATGTTACTGTCCCATTGAATTCATAAAGTATATGAGAGAAGGTGGAAAAGACCCTGTTTTTTCACGTCTATGACTTTAAAGTACTCATGACTGCAATACTGTAGATATGACTCTTCTGCATAGCAAACTGGTTACTCATAGCTGCAGTGTTGTAGATAGGACTCTTCTGCATAGCAAATGCATTTTAGACAAGCACTAAACCTAAGAGGTCTGGCACTACCCAAAAAGTTAGTGAAATACTGATCATCAGTAACTGCCCTCATTCTCTACGATGGGATACTATCATGATTCCAGTATAATAAAAAAGAGCTGTGAATGTGCTGATTTCTGTTTTAGCAGATCAATATTGTGAAGTGAGTATACTTAGCCAAGTTGAGCTCTAAATATAGACTGAAAGGGGCAGTCTGTTTCATAGCTGTCTTTATGGGTACTGCTGAACTCGACAGGTTCCTTCGGGACTAAAAGTAGAGAGGAACTACAGAACAAGTTTTCTTCACATGATTTTCACTAGCTGATTTCTTCCATGCTGGTCCATTACCTGAATGTAATTATGTTGTAAGTAATATTTAATTCTCCTGTTTTTTAACCTTTTAGATTTTATTTCCTTCTTTTTCTGTGAAGAATTTTCAGTGTGTTCTCGTTCTAAGTTTTTTTTTTACCACAATGACTTAAGAAGAAATTTAAAAGTTGCATTGGGGAAAAAAATCTTTAGAAAATGTTACAAGTACAAGATAATGTGAATCCAAAGGTCCCAATGTTTAGACTGATTTGTTGAGAAAATAATATTTTGTCCGGTGACACTGATGTTTGTCTTCTTTCTCCTTTGGCATGTCAATGGAATCAAACAAATATCAACTTTTTTTAAATAGTAATCTTCACTGTGTTTACATGTGCAAATACTTAACTAATTAGTAATGAGTACAGAAACATATAATTCATAATACTAATGAATCAAGGTACTCACATTTATTATGGCTCAAGTTGTTAAGAAGAGTCTTCCCTGAAGCTGCAGGGAGGTATTAACCTAAATAGAGAAACAACTGCTCTTCAGAATCTAAAAATAACCAAAGCGCTTTGTGCGTGAAGTGGTAGCTTTGAGCACACCGTTCAAACCCAGGGCTCCATAACGGTTGCATTGGCTGAGGATGTGCATGTGGGGGACACAGCAGAGCCAGCTCTGTGGGGACATGGCTCACAGACTGTGCTGCCTGGTGCCACGTCATGTTCTGGAGGAAGGGCAGTGGGCACAGCCATCTGTCCTGAAGTTACTGCTGCACACCTGAAAATCATGTACTAGGTAAGGTTTACCCCTATTAGGCTAGCTTTTCTACATTTGCTTTGTACTTTGAAGCAGCACTTCTGAACAGAGAAAAAAATAAGTTTGGAATCTTTTCTTATGAGCTGTTAAAAAGAAATGTGAAAGTATCCATATAGTCCTGTCAGTCTCCACTAGCAGGAGAACATGCTCTATTTGTCAGGATTGGTTTCAGTGCTTAGTCTTCAGACTTACTGAGGCTCAATGAATGTCCACTTTGCAATGTGCTTAGATTTGGGAGAATTACAACAATCTTCTGCATTTGGTTTGATGAGGGAATGAGTGAGTGTTTTCTGCAAACAATCAGGCCTCAAATTTTAGGTTTTTAATTTAAGTGTTATATTAGGAATCTGGTCACACTGTGTTCTGTATTCCTTGGAGAGGAAGAGAAGGCTCAGAGAGAACAGTTCAACCCATCTAGGATTCAGAAATCACCCTTAGGTACTTAACACATCATCAAGGGAGGTTTGCATGCCATGAAGCACCGATTTATGTTGGCAGATAAAACTGAACTTGGGAGCTTTATAAAATATGAAATGGGTACGAGGCATTTTATTCCAAATTTGAACTAATCTGTAGGGGCTCCCTCTTTACATTCACTAGCAAGAAAAATGTACATTTAGGCTATGATTCCAAGGTGGGGAAGGCATATCTTAGAATAAGAGGGATATTACCTGGAGCAGTGTATTTTTCTTCAGTAGTTACAGAGGGAGTTTTCAATGACAATTGTAGAAGAATATGCCTGCTTAGAATGTCTGCATCTCCTTATGGCTAGAAGTGTAGCTTGTTTTTGGAAGACATTTTTTCAATCAGAGTAAAGAAAAGCGAAAAACTGATAAGGAATAATGTGCAATACATAGAAGCTGCTTTCCTAGGTATTGCTTATTTTCTATATATAATCTTCTTTCAAAACTGTATTTATATTAAGAATCATTCACTGAGTTCATGCAGACTCTACAGAGAAACAGTTTTTACTAATTGAACCTCATCCAGTGTCTTTTTTAAAGCGAGGGATATTAGTCTGAAGAAAAAGCTTTATAAGTTTTTCCAAAACTATGAAGTAGAACCACATTACAAGACTATATGTTTTGTTCCATTTTCACAAATAGTAACTTCACAGTGGTATTCTAAGGTGTATAAACAGCCACATGCTCCTGTTGCTTATCTCCTACATTCACACCTGCTTTCCCTGTCTTGTCTCTCAATTACAGTAATTTCACGAATACAAGCCGCACCGTTTTGACTAAAATTTTGCTCCCACACCGGAAATGCGGCTAATACTCAGGAGCGGCTAATATGTGAATAATTTTCTGACATTTACAACCCCAGAAGTGGAAACCGAGGTGCCGAGTTGAGCAACCTGCCAGTAAAAGCCGGCATTTCGCGATTGTTACAAATTGTTACTCTGTTGCGCCGCGGGTGGAGCTGGCTCCCTGCAGGCAGCAGTGGGGGCGGGGAGAGTTGGGAGAGCTCCCTCCTTTCTTCCTCTCCCGCAGCCCGGGGGAGAGACGGGAGAGCCCTGTGCTACCATCCCCGCAGCCCGTGGGGTAAGCGGGGGGCTCCTGCCCCCGCCTACCGCGGCAGGAGCAGGCAGGCTCCATCCCCACCTGCCGCCGCTGCCACAGGTGCCAGCGGGCTCCATCCCCGCCCGCCGCCGTGGGTACCGGTGGGCTCCATCCCTGCCTACCACCATGGGGCTGCGCCAGGCCGGGGCGAGCAAGTCCAGTGGCAGCGGCGGCCGGCCCCGAGCGGCCCCACCGAGCTGGGCCACCTGGCCCCGTCAGCAGCCCCTAGCGGGCCGAGCCTGCCCAGCCCGAGCCGAGCCAGTAAACCCCGCCATGCCGTGATTCTGTTACTATTTGGCAAATTTGTTGCACGCGGGTCCTCACTGTGAACGACAGAGCAACTTATACTCAGGTGCAGCTTATTTATGGACAAAATACGAAATGTTTGCCAACACCCAGAGATGCGGCTTATAGTCCGTGCGGCTTGTATTCGTGAAATTACTGTACTTGATGCTGAAAGAAGACCTGAGTGACATCCGTTCTGGAAGTGTTAGTGAAGGTTTGGCTTTCGCTACGGTCTCACACCACCACTTATTGAGTACTCACCAAATCAAAGGATAATATACTAAATAGGTAGCATTCAAATCAATGCTGGTGCCAATCCAATTGACTTTTCTCTTTCTCTCTTTCCCCATACACATACATATGTGCACAAATACAATATAAAAATGAAGTACAGTAATTTCACGAATACAAGCCGCACCAATTTGACCAAAATTTTGGTGGAAACCCGGAAGTGCGGCTAATATTCCGGGGCGGCTAATCTATTAACAAAATTCTAAAAGCTGCCAACACGGAAGTGAGAGCCCGCGGCAGCCCCAAGCCAAGCTGGAGCCCGGCCGGCCCCGGCAGAGGTGGGAAAGCCTGGCAGAGGCGGGGCCAGCAGTGTGGGGGCGGGCGGCAGAGCCTGAGCCAGCAGGGCGGGGCAGGGAGGGCGGCAGAGCCTGAGCCAGCATGGCGGGGGAGCCCGGGAGAACTGGGGCTAGCAGTGCAGGGGAGCATGGCAGAAGCAGGAAGGCCGGCGGGTGGGGCTGCCTGGCAGCGGGGGAAGCCCAGCAGAATCGGGGCCAGCAGCGTGGGGGAGCCCGGCGGTGCGGGGGCCTGCAGTGCCGGCCAGGGCGAGGAAACGCGGCGGCGGTGCAGACGGGAGGGGGCGGCCGGCGAGCCTGGTGGCGGCGGCGGCAGCCCTGCCGGCGGGGCGAGCGAAAGCGGCGCTCGCGAAGCGCCGCCGCCGCTCGCGGAAGCGCCACCGCGAGCGAAAGCGCCGCCGCTCGCGAGCGAAGCGCCGCCGCCGCTCGCGGAAGCGCCGCCGCCGCGAGCGAAGCGCCGCCGCCGCTCGCGGAAGCGCCGCCGCCGCGAGCGAAGCGCCGCCGCCGCGAGCGAAAGCGCTGCCGCGAGCGAAAGCGCCGCCGCGGGGCGGGCGCGGCGCTCGCGAGGCGCGGCGCTCGCGAGGCGCGGCGCAGGGCGAGCGAAAGCAGCAGCGGGGCGGGCGGCGAGCCCGGCGGCGGCAGCCCTGCCAGCCGGGCGAGCGAACGCGGCAGCGGGGCGGTGCTGACGGGAGAGGGGGGCCAGCGAGCCCGGCGGCGGCGGCAGCACCAGCCGGCCAGCCCCGCCGAGCCGTGGCGCTGAGCTGGGCCACCCGGCCCCGTCGGCAACCATGAGTGGGCCGAGCCTTCCTGGCCCCGCCCCGAGCCAGTAAAGCCCGCTATGCCGCGATCCTGTTACTAATTGGCCAATTTGTGAAAGCTGCGCACGGATTCTCGCGACGAACGAAAGTGCGGCTAATATTCGGGGTGCGGCTTATCTATTGACAAAGACAGCAACATTGTCGAGGCACCGGGGGTGCGGCTTATAATCCGTGCGGCTTGTATTCGTGAAACTACTGTATTTTACACATCGAAGATTTCAAAGAATAAACAAGTGCTATGTACTGAGTTATCCCTGCCTTTAAGATCTAGTAATTGTGCTAGTCCTTCAAATCTCTGTATTTTAAGGATCGTTTAGGCTGCTCAGTATTTCCTTAGAGTAGGATACCAACTGTTGCAAGTTATTTCCCATAGCCATGTGTTAATTTACCTTTTAAATTTTTATTTCTTTTAGAGACAATGGAGAGGCCTTCCTTGGAATTTAACCTGCCTGATACTCATCAGGAAGGGAAACTTTATGTAGTTGATTCCCTAAACAACCTAAACAAGCTAAATGTTTGTCCACCTGAATCCCAACGTTCACTAGGTATGTATGATAGGTGATCCGTGGATTTCTATATATGCAATCCATATTTTGTGTCACTGATGTTAACAGCTAATAGGCCAAAATGTATGCCAAGCTCTGTACTGAAAAATCTAAGAAAAATATTGAAAGTGGCGTCGTTTAGACTTATCAGACAATGGTTTAGCTCTCTCTGCTGAGTCCAGTAATTTCACGATTATAAGCCGCACCATTTTGACTCAAATTTTGGTCCGAACCCAAAGTGCGGCTTATAATCAGGTGCGGCTTATCTATGGACAAAGAACGAAAAGTTGCTGTTTTAGTTTGGAGGACAGGTGTCTGCTGAGAAAGGCAGGAGTTTCTCTTTGAAATGGAGAATGCAAACCCCCTCTCTCCAAATTATTATAATTTTGAAATCAAGGGGCTTTCAGGCAAAAATATGGGAATTAGGAATAACAGTTCTTTACTAGGGAAATTAAAATAGAAATACAGTACTACAAAGAAACAAACTCCAAACCCTGACACAGTCAGAGTACAACCTGACACCGTCAGGCAGGGTGTTGGTAGCAGTCCCATTAAATGGTGATTGCAGTCCCCTTGCAGTGACAGATGTGGCTCAGTTGGAGTAGTGCTCCTGCAGAAGGTGCAGTTTCCCTCTGGAGGTCCAGTGGTGATGTGGAGAAATCCGGTTTTCCTCTGGAGTCCAGTGGAGAAAGGGGCTACCTTAGTGTCCCAAAACCTCTGTTTTTATCTTGGTAAGAAATGTTGGGCTCTTCCCCCTGGCTGGAGCAACTTTCAATGGGATGCAGTAATTTTATCAGTCACGCAGTGGGACTCAATGGGCCATTAGCAGACAATGACTGGCTGGAGGAAGGATGGGGTGTGAAAAGATAAAGAACAATGCCTTGCCTGGTTTCAATGGATGGCCCATTAGCAAATTATCTGCCATTGAGATAAGGATCACTGTCCCCACCCTCAACAGATGGTGATAGAACAGATACCTTTTATCACACTCTGTATTGTAACATGCGGCTTATAATCAGGTGCGGCTTATGTATGGACAAAAAAACAAAAAGTTGCTGAAACCCAGAAGTGCGGCTTATAATCAGTGCGGCTTATAATCGTGAAATTACTGTATTTCCACTTCAGGTTCCTGAAAATCCTTGCATTTAGTTAGGGATTTACTGTCAAACCTGAACTTACCTTCCATTTCGGTTGGGATTTATGAGGTTATCACTCGCAGGACAATGTCTCTAGTAATGTTCAATATACACCTACTCAATAAATAGCATCAGAGCTCTTCCCAAGCACTAAAATTCATATGTAGCAATAGAGACACCTGAGAATTTCTGTTCATTCCTTGAAGACGCGTCCCCTAAGAACTCAGTTACCGGAAATATCCTGTGAAACCTTTAAGCATTTTACTTTCTGGACTTTCTTTACTTATGTTTCAGTTATGGTCCCACATTTCTACTGGTTTGATAAGGCCTTTGCCTTTGATTTCTCGCAACAACAAGAATATTTTCACCCAGTGATAGCTACAGTTTAAGTTCTTTGTGACCTGAAAATATCTTAAAACCTGGAGCTCTTCAGCGGCATTCCACATAACAATGTTTGAGTCTGCTTTTATTTCCCTTATTGTAATGGCAAATTTGAGTGAAGAAATTTATAGATCAACAGCTATGTTGAAATGTGTTTTGAGTGGCCATAACTTAATCATGCTTCTAGTTAATTGTTGTCTCCTTACTTCTGTTTCCATGTCCCCTAACTTTTCCTAATCCAACTAACTAGAGTGGTGCTGGTTTCTGCATTTAACACAAATATTTTAGACAAAGTGCTAAATTCTCATATGTAGATTGTCTTGATATTATCACTTCTACACATGGAAAGTGAGACAATGGCATACACCAATTTTATTGTTAAAGAAACTTCTTTCAGTATGACTCTTTTGCTTTCTTTTGCAATTTTATTGGACAGTATTATTTACTTTTTGGGTAAATATACTAGGTTCTGTGGAAACAAATGTGATTCTCTGGAATAATCACGTGTGCCCCTCCCTATATTTCAGCAGTAAAAAATAATAGCTTAATAATTATTTTATTAATAAATTTGTAAAATCCTTTGGTTCCTTCTAGGATTATTCTTTAAATGTAGCTTTTAAGCTTGGAGAGTCTGTACATATCTCATGCTGTCAGCTACCTTACTCAGCAGCATAAAACTCTGGTTCTCTTGCCAGAAAATCAGAGACATGTCAAAAGCTGTTTAAAATTTATATGCCGTTTGGTTGCTTCAGTAGGAACCATGCAGTAATTTCATGTTTTAGATGATAAAATGTTCCCTAGATGATAAACTGTTTGCAGTTTGACAAGAATGTGTGCTCACCAATTCCTCACAACACTGCAGCCTGTCCCGTTCAGCCTGATGAAATAGTCAGAAGCATTCATTAGGCAGAGCGAGCTCAGACCACTTATGAGATCACTGTTGATAACTTAGGATGCTTGGCAGGCAGCAATAGCAGGCCCTGGCCATCCCTATTATTCTGATTAGAAAGCAGTATTGGTGCAGACATCTGGTATATGGTGCATTTGTTATGAATGCTAAGGGAATCACAATAGAACCTCAAAGGACAAATGTGAAAATCAGCTTACTCATGGACAGGAGGGTGTTAAACACAGAATAAAGAAAAACAGATGTATTCCCAGAGACCTACCAGCTCAGTGAATTGCTCATCCCTAGGTAGGGTCACTATTAAAGTGCTGTAATGGCATATGCAGCCTTTCCTCAACTTTATCACTACAGGCTCAGTTGCAAAGACATCAGACAGTTCTACCAGCTAAAACAAGAATATGATCTAGAAATAAATTTTTCACAGATGCACACGCTACTCTGCCTTTCAGAATGGCAAGACAGCAATTAAAGAAGGATAAATTACAGTAATTTGCATGTAATTTTAGTATGTATGAGACTGACACCAAAGTGAAATTACATTAGCTTCCTCCTCCCTCACAAGCAGAAAATAAACTCAAATTTTTGTAAGTTATTACAGGAGAATACAAACTTAATATTAAACAAATCTGGCTCAAGTGTGAATTTTTTACATTCACATGAATTTTACTCATGGTGTTCACTTGGCTTGTTATCTTTGGGGCTTGCTGCCACCTCACTGATTGCCACTATTTCTATGTGAGAAACTACTGACTTTCCCTACATATGCAACACATCCTTTAAAAAGCAATGAACTGGCTTGTTGGGCTGATTCAAAGTCAGCATTGCAAGTGCCTTTCCTTTTCCCCCTCATTCGTCCTGTGCTTAAAGGAATGTCTGTTCCATTCTTGACAATTGGGAGGATAGGTACCTCATTTTTTACTGGAATGAAACCAACAAATCTTAAAGAAGAATATTGAAAACATTTTTTTAGATAAAACAGTCAAGACCTACATTGATTCTATGCAACATTAGGGGCTTAACTGAGGTATTTACCTTGGGGAATTTATCATCCCAGGGATGCTTCTCAATAAACAGAAAAAGAAGTATACCTAGAGGATCAATGTGTGTGATGAATCTGTACCTTGGTTTTCAATATGAATTTTGCTTTCTTCCCTTTTGAAAAGGTTAAATGCAATTAAGCCCTTACAAAGGTGCCTGGTGACAACTTCATTGCAAACTTTGTACATGCAAAGCAGATGGAAAACTCTGAACCATAAAACAGGTCAACTTCAACAAAACACTATTTCAACAACCAAAACATTTTTGTTGAATGTGTTTTAACAGCTATAAAAGATGTATAATTTTTTTATATTTCCAAATTCAAGCTGAGTTCATGAAGTTGATTTTTTTCCCTGTTCATGAAATATCACAGGAAATAAAATCTATTGGACAAATATACCACGTATTCTGCATCATGAAGCCAGAAGCATTTTGTCATGCTTGTCCTAACCAACCTTAAAAAAATGTATCACCAAATGATTTGTCATCTCTTAACAGATGAGGAAGAGAACACTGGTGGTACTGAAGAAATTATGGCAGGGAGCAACACAAGAAACCAGTGCTTCTTCTTCGTCATCTTTATTCTTACTTTGACCATCACTTTGGCACTTGTTTCATTTGTAATATTCTTAATATGTAAGTAAACCAAAGAGTGGTTCTTAAAAATGTAGGACCAATTGGAAAAACAACTTTGCTGAAATGTGTCGTGCTTATAGCATGCTACTCCTGTATTTGCATGGTCAAAGACTTTGGCTGGTTCTGGGCACTGAGTCATGGTCCTGGGTGCAGAAGAACAGGCAAACAACACTCAGGGCTGAAAGGCACAATTTTATTCTTAGTGCTAAGGATTTGTAAGCTTCAACAACTGTGAAGAGATTATCTCAGCACCATTATACTGTGTTGCTAAAAGTGCTGACTGGAAATGAAATTAAAATTTAAAGGTAATTGTATGGCAGTGAGATACTTTGGCATTGTGCCTTCCAGTCCTTTCCTGATACAACTCAATACTGGGGTCATTCCACTGAAACTGGAATTCCACTCAGGCTAACACTTAAATCAGGCCACCTGAAGGAAGACCCGACCCTTTGTAATCAAAGCACTGACTGGAAATTGATTTGGAACTAAGAAAGTCTTAAGCATGAGAAAAAGAATTAGATGCTTATCAAGATTTGCATGTAGCATTGAGTCTGTAGACATAATTACTGTTCCAGTTTCATAGGGCTGATCAGGTGGGTTTAACTAAAGACATGGCTGGTTAATGGAACCCTTGTCATCTCAGGGTTTTCTGAGCTAATAGTATTGAACAGAATCTGAGGTGCATTATTTCAATTTGCAAGTCTATTTTGAAAGAATTGAAACCCATATGAAATCAAGATTTCTTATATCCTGTAGCAGGGAATTTGCTGAAACATAGCAAAAATCCTGATATTTCTTTTAGGCCAGGAAATTCTAACCCTTCACTAAATTTTCTTACAGGCACTCAAAGAAATACCAGAGAAGTAAAGAACATAAAGTAGATTTTAAGTAACATGATTGTAAAATCATAATTGAAATACCTCATATTTCAGTTTCAGATTTATATAACATGGAGCTGCTAAAAGTAGAGCCTTGGTATAGAAAAAATAGTATTGGGTTGCTCTAGTGGAAAAATTATAAGCAAAAGTGAAAAAAATTCTTACACTTTGCTTGGCCTTCAGTTGGTGGAGGCCTGTGGTTTTTCAAACTGATTTCCAGTGGTGTTTCAGTTTACGTTACAGTGTTTTATTAGATCCATATAGATGTAGTGAGTTACATAATCTGAGATGTTTGCAAACTATATGCATAGATTCATTTAGCATTACCATTATTACACTTAAGCTTCAAAACCCATGGGTAAATTTTTTAAGGTCAGGAGGCCAAGATAAAAGTAGGTCCAAAAGTGCACATTGGCATGCCAGAGGAGGCTGGCCTCGAAATGCCAGTATTTGAAAGAATTTTTCTTTAATTTGAAATAAAATACATGCACATACTTACTACAAATTGGGTCTTGAAGCCCCTAAATAAGACATTTCCCTGTGGACATGAATGGATATACTCCTGAAAACTGCAAAAATTATCTGAGCCATATATGATTTTATTACTCTGCACTAAATTAAAAAAAGAATCCAGCAAATAAGCAGAAAAGAATGTAGTGAGTAGGTAAACCCACCAGATGTATAACTTATTACTAGGTTCTGCTGTTGTTCCTTTTTAATATTTTTAGTTATCATTATTTCTTACAAAGTCTCACAGGAATAAAAGCAAGGGTAACGATGCTTTTGACTTAAATGTTGTTAAAAATTTAATGTGGTATATTTTCCTTTTAAAGTTCAAACTAGAAATGAGGTGGACCAAATATCAAGCAGACTACTATCGGAAAAGAAGAACATAGAAGAGCTGAAGAAACTTAACAATATTATATTAAAGCATCTGAATCAATCCAGAATTATGGAAAAGCCTTCTGATCTTCATTATTACTTCTTTACCCATGCTGAGCTCAAAGTCCCTGGAGAATGAATCTTCTTTGGGAAGAAATTCAGCATATTCGTAACTCGGATATTTTCACATGTGGCACACAGATTGCTGAAACATGGTTGCTGAAACATTGCTGGAAAAGCCAGCTGAATGAAAAATATTATCAAATAGTATTTTATCCTGTTTTACAGACATAGATTTATAATACTAAGCCCATATGATTCACGATAAACAGTGGATTATCATTTGAGGGCAAGACTTCCAGATTCCCTGTGCATAGTAAATCACAGGGGTAAGGGCCTAGTTTTACTTTAAGTGTAAGTGAATGATCACAGAAAATCACGAGTTCTATTCACATGATTCCAGCATGACCTTATTCACTTACAGTAATTTCACGAATACAAGCCGCACCAATTTGACTAAGATTTTGCTCCTAAACCGGAAATGCGGCTAATAATCAGGAGCGGCTAATACAACCTCAGAAGTGCCTGCCAGAGTGCTGAGCCGAGCAGCTGCAAAGTCGGCATTTTGCGATTGTTACAAATCGCTACTCTGTTGCACCGCGGGTGGAGCCTGGCTCCCTGTAGGCAGCACGGGGGGCGGGGAGAGAGGCGGGAGAGCTCTCTTTCCCTCCTCTGCCACAGCCCAGGGGAGAGACGGGGGGGGGGGGGGCACCGCCATTGCTGCAGCTCGGGGAGGAGAGGGGGGACCCGGGCCGCCCCTACCGCGGCCCGGGGAGGGGGGGGGAAGCCCGCGCCGCCATTGCCGCGGCCCGGGGAGGAGGGGGGAAGCCCGCGCCGCCATTGCTGTGGCCCGGGGAGCCGACGGGAGCCCCGCGCAGCCATTGCCGTGGCTCGGGGAGCCGACGGGGTGCTTTGTCCCCGCCCGCCGCCGCCGCGGCAGGAGCGGGGAAACTCCGTCCCTGCCCGCCGCCGGCGCCACGGGCACGGGAAAGCTCCGTCCCCGCCCGCTGCCGCTGCCGTAGGAGCAGGGGAAGCTCCGTCCCTGCCTGCCACCACGGGGCAGCGCCGACCCGGGGTGACCGAGCCCAGTGGCAGCGGCGGCCGGCCCCGAGCTGCAGCACCGTGGTGGCCCACCTGGCCCCGTCAGCGGCCCCTAGCGGGCCGAGCCTGCACAGCCTTAGCTCAGCCAGTAAACCCCGCCCTCCCGCGGTTCTGTTACTAATTGCACGCGGGTCCTCGCTGCGAACGACAAAGCGGCTTATATTCGGGTGCGGCTTATCTATGGACAAAAACCGAAATATTTGCCAAGACCCAGAGATGCGGCTTATAATCAGTGCGGCTTGTATTCGTGAATTTACTGTAATCATTCTTCTGTTACCTTTGTACAAACTTTCTGTTTATTTCTATTACTATTTATATTTAAGGATAACTTCAGATTTCATAACTTATAAATAAAGCCATTTCTGGTCTAGAGTTTTGTGATTTTTCTCTTCTGTGCATCTAAACATACTGATATACTACTTTTTTTCATGCAAAAACAAAAGAAACAAAAACCAAAAAAACCCCAACAAAACAACCAACAAAACAAAAAACGCCTCAAACTTGAATAACAACAACCCTTTTGTAAGATGCCATAATCAGCCCAGATTTTTGTTGACAGAGTGGCCTACTGCCTTACATGGAAAATATGTTTAGAGGACTCAGTCTGGAAGTATCACAGCATCATCACAGCTACTCTATCTCATACCAATGCCAATACACTGTACTCACAATTTGCAGGTGAAGCCCAAGTGACGTGGGGAAAATACTAGATGTTCTTGTACTCCCCCCTAGAGTTGCTGCTGGTCACCATCAAAGAAGGACCAGATGAAATATTGTTGGAACCTTCATGGTTTTAATGTCAATCAATACCTCAGAGTCTAGAAGGAGCCACGCTCTCTGAAGTTAAAATTATGGAGACAGACACCTGAAAGTGTGATTATATAAGGGACTGCTGGGTAGCTTTGCCATTTTTAGTATTGAAAACCTGCTACTGAAATATGCATTAAGAAGACACCTCTGTAATCAAGCAATAAATTGGTCACTCCCAACAGGATGGTGGAATGGCAGCTGACACCATGGAATATGTCCAACATGTTCTCTTTTACTTAAGGTTCTCATTCTCATCCAATTCTTTATCTCTTCTGGACAGTTTCACAAAAAAGTCACCAAAGTAAACAGCTTGCATTGCAGTCTTCCAGAATTTATGACAGTCCTTTCTGTGATGACTACTTCAATGTCTGCAACGAAGTGAAGAACTAAGTCCAGGAGAATTTCTTGGTATCACTCTCCCTGGATTTGCCCACCAATTCTATTCCTGCTATTATGAATGCTTTGCTTTACATCTATGTTTTACATCACCTTCTTTCTATTTCCTGATTTTTATTTACATGATATATTACTGTCAAGTTATTCACATGAAAACGGTGAAGATTGGTTTCAAGATTTTGTTACGACTGCTGTTACTTCCCAGCTGCAATTTTAGTTATCTCCTCTGGACATCATAAGTAGTTTTTACAAAGGTGACTCTAATATCAGAGAATGCTATCAGAGAATGATAAAAATTAGTATAGAAATCTTGTAAGGAAAGGAACCCTGAAAGTCTAACCCAAGTATCTTACTGTAAATGCTGTTAAAAGAAAAGGTATCTTAAGACTAAAACCATTACACTTGCAGTGCTGCTCCTTTGTTCTGCTCTGAGTTGTCACCTGCCTTTAAGTGACAGTATTAATTTCTCATCTCTCCCACTCCCATAGTAGCTACTGTAACTGCTCTCAAGCTCCTGCCTTGCATTGACACACATCCATACTTGTGAGCCGGGAAGAAACACTAGTATTTGGCACTCACTGTATCTCAAACGTGGATTTGTTGCATCCCTTGTTGCAACTGCAGTAATCAGAGCAGTCTGTGGTCCACTAGAAACTGATACCAAGAGCCAATAGACTTTTTCTTTTCTTCCAGGACACTGTAAATAAAATATGTGCTAGAGCAACAGTCCCCAAAGAAATGAAAGTCTCTTCATCTCTCTTATGTTGTCCTCAATCATTCTTAATCTGGTTGTTCAATCAGTACTCATAACAAATCCGCTTTTTCCATCTCTGCTATTGATTAGAGGTGTTGTTGTTTCATTCCATGGTTTCATCCTGCAAGATGGTGAGTGACGTCAATTGCCCCAGTCTTAAGACCAGCTGAATCATAACAATGCATGCTCAGTATTTTACAGAGCTGATAATCCTTTTAATATTTAATTGATTCTTCACTTGCAGTGATCAGTAATTAAGATCAGTGACTGAAAAAGTGCAAAGGTCCAATGCTGATCCTGCTAGTGCTGCTGAAACACAGCTGTTGCTGGGAGATAACTTGCAGGCACAGATGATGTGGGGTAGCACTGCTTACCGCTGCCTTTGGCTTCTCAGCTTGAGTTAGCAATAGTTAACAACATCCATTTGGAGTCAGAACTGCTTCTATGTGGCATCAGAGCAAGGGTTGAGAGCAGAGCGCCACAATCCCTCCATCAACACTTTCTGCAGGACCCCTGCTGCCTCCTTTAGGGGAACTTTTGTGTCTAATCTACTGACAGTGAAGTATTCCCAAACAATCCAATACTTGACTCTTAAAACCTCCTACAAACCTGACCCTGAATAAAATTTCAGATCAGTTCATTGGCTCGTAATCCTTATCTCAAATAAACAGCCAAGTAAACTCCAAGCTCCAGCTGCATGTGATGCAACCACTGTGCTGTGTATGGATGTTTCTATGTCTCCTGCAGACGTGGGTAAGATCCCTGTTCCTGTATAGCTGCAGCTCTCAAGAGCCTTTGTAATGTCTGGTATTACAACTGGAGGAAGATGATCTGACAGCTTCATCTTACAGTAGTCACAGCTGTTCTTGGTCGTAATGCTTCTTCCATTTTTCTCTTATTTGCAGGCTGTAGAGCTATCTACCCAGAGTAATTCATTCACCTTTCAGTAATTCCACTGTAAATGAAAAGAGTGCACAGAGGGTTCAGATGGATTTCACAACACACCACTGACACTCATCTGTTGCAAGTGCTGTCACTGCCGAAATGACAACATGGTTTCAGGAAATTTTCTGCTGAATAAAACTGGACAATATTTTAAAAAAATGCTGGTAAGCGAAGAGGAAAACACGGAAAACTTCACTAATAATATACCTCCATCTTCCATCAAAGGTGTCATCATGCCAATCCCTGAAGGGCTGGATGAATCTTTAGCATGTTAGGTAATATTAGTGGACAAAATACTTTCTTGCCTTGGTTAGCTTGGTGAGTAATTCACTACTTTGTTCTAGATACCACATCAGCCCCTGTTCTTGCTGACCTCAAACCATCTGACAGTATCTGACTAGAGAACAGTATCTGACAGTATCTGTGGGGGAGAATATACATTACTGAATAGTGGACAGTCAGCTGGGACAGGCACTTGCTTGCCTTGCTTGGGGTCATGTTACCTTGAGAATATCAGCTTGTACTTGGGCTTGTGCTGCTCTAGAATGAAACAGATCAATATCTGCAAACAGCATGTAAGGACTGAGGGCAAAACATCCTTAATAGACACCTGTCCGTGCCAAAGGTTGCATGAATCTTAGCAGAGGGCACCTTCAACTGTAAATGAGGCATGGACAATAAGGAGGGATTTTGAGAGACAATCAAATTTGTCCCCCTGCCTGAAAGCAGCATTCAATTTATTCAAAAATTTCCTGACAGAGGCTTGTCTATTCACATTGTAAAATATTTGAATAATGGACTGTCCATGGGCCTCCCCTTTCTAATGTACAACTAAATGAACATGGTTAAATCTATTTTTCCTGAAGGTTAACTATAATTTTCCCTGATGAAATTTAAGCCTATTATCCATTGACCAATTCCTTGTGAATATGAAAAATAATTTGTACCTTCCATTTATTCATTTATTCAATATTCTACTAACTGCAAAGCAATTTTAACCTTGAGAAAGCTTTTTTGCCCTCTGAGATACTTGGAATTTTAATCTAACATTTATTCTTAAAGTCTAGTATGAGTTCAGCTCATGTGCTTTGTTCACTGGTTACAATACAAAGCTGAACACGGGTTATAAAAAACAATAATGATGATGTGCAAACTCTGAATGTGGAAAAAGAGAAGAGAAAATACCAGAAGTGGCAAAAGGCTGTCAAAGGTGATGTGTTGTGTGTAGCACACAATCCAGACTGTTCAGGAACCCTAATTATGGTCAAGGTATTTGAAAAATGAGCAGAGTGGAATAATGTTGAACAAAGACAAGAACTATTGTGAGAACACAAAGTATATGAAGAACAAAATCCCCCTTTGTGGAGTTTTGAAGTCTTTGAAGATCAAATACTTACTTTTGTTTTATCAAATCATATTCTTGAAAAATGACCCAAGACTGCTTTCAAATATGAATTATCAGGTCCAAAACTCCAAGTTTTCTTGTTAACTTCACCCTGTCTGACTGGAGTTTCTGTTCTTGAGATGCAGAACCTACCCCATTGGAAATGGTAGCAAAGCAATGTGCCCTGTGAAAGCTTTACTGTTTTAAAAATATCTATTTTGACAGACGAAATCACAGCTAGTTCTGATTAGAACTTTGATTTAGCAAAACCTAGATGAAACAAAGGCCAAGCAGCAACTAAAAAATAGAGTTATGTTTTGACTAGTAACTGAAAATCATTTGTCCGAGAAGATTCTTACCTTGATCTTCTTATATGCTGCTGGTATAATTATCTTGGAAATGTTGGCAAATAATGAAAGTTGGATCAAAACCTTCGATCTCAGCCCAGCGCTACTGGGATTAAGGGGATTGTTCCTTTCAATTAAGGAAAAAAAAAGCACATTCAGTCCATTACATGTTACTGTTTTTATTTTCCTGACAGATTAACAGGAATATGAAGATTTAAAGAGAGGGATGGAGGGGGTGCATGTACTGTCACTTCCTCTGGGATACATAAGACATAATAACACTGGGGCCACAGAGCTTAGTCCTATTCAAGAACCCGATCAATCTTAGAATTTAAGAAAAGGCTTTTATAGACTCTGTTTCCGATCCTTTCTTTGGTTTCTGGGCCACACTTCAGCGATCAAAATGCTGTCCACGATTCACTGATGAGCTGGCAAAACCCCTGAATGGTAATGAGAACCTTCCAGTAGAAACAGTCACAGCACAGTGCCGCTGCTAATTTGTCACTGTGAGGAAAACCGCATTACACACAAGGGTGAAAGGACAATTTAAAAATCGATTGCCTGCCAATTTAAATATCTATTAATAATTATGGGTTTGCTTTTGAGTTCTGTGCTGCTCATTTAATCTTAATATCTTCTTCATCACATAACTGACTTTGGAAAACAGTGTCTGTCTACAAGGTGACACGAAATGTTGAAACTCCCAGACATCCTTTACTCCTCAGCAAAAGCTCATGAATAACTCATTAACTTCCCATTTCTAGGGCAGTTGGGTGTTTTTTTTTTCAAAGCTTTAGTTTTTTCTTAAAGCAACACTGAAACATTTTCTTCAGAAGTCTCCCTGAGTACTCAAAATTATATGGGTAGATATTCATCATGAATTAAGGTGATAGGATAATGAGGAATGGGTTCAAACTGAAGAGAGAAAATTTAGGTTGGATATACAAATCCTTTACTGTGAGGGTGGTGAAGCACAGGTACAAGTCGCCCAGGGAAGCTGTGGATGCTCCATCCCTGGCAGAGTTTGAGGCCAGGTTGGATGGGGTGTTGAGCAACCTGGTTATAAGTGGTAGGTGTCTCTGTCCATGGCAGGGGGGTAGAACTGGATATCTGGAAAATCCCCTCCAACTTGAACCATGCTATGATTCTATATGTAGGTAATAACAAAAATATCTTTAGTGATTTTTTAACAGAAGGTATGACGTGGATTCTGTCTTTTCATGCATTCAGATTGGTGTACTTGAGCTGCTAGTTTTATCTGAAATAGCTTTTAGGTTGCACTTCTTGCATGGATATGATGAATCAATGCTCCAGCTTCCTGTGGTCCTAGAGTTTAGCCTAGTGACCTAGGCTCGAAAATACATTCAGCTTCATACAATAATCTGTATGCAGATAGCATGAGGGTTCCCAGCTATGGGCACTGAGTCAGCTTACTGGAGTGCACGGGAAGTGAATGAATTCCAGGGAACTGATTCATCACCTATAAATAAATACTGATGCACTCACTTAATGCCTTCTCCTCAAGGAAGGGTGGTACTGACAACACATCAAGATAAACTGATAAAAGAAGAAAGACTCCGGCATTTGAAAGTTCTTCCCTAATGCTGTTCCCCTTTTTTTGTGTCTTCCACAAGAAGCAGCCTCCACCCGGTGCAGATGCTTCGGGGCCTCTTCAGACACCTGTGCAGAGAGGGCAGCAGGCACCAGCCAGGGCAACATTCCCAGCAGACATGCTGGAAACACGCCCCTGTCCTATCCTATCCTATCCTATCCTATCCTATCCTATCCTATCCTATCCTATCCTATCCTATCCTATCCTATCCTATCCTATCCTATCCTATCCTATCCTATCCTATCCTATCCTATCCTATCCTATCCTATCCTATCCTATCCTATCCTATCCTATCCTATCCTATCCTATCCTATCCTATCCTATCCTATCCTATCCTATCCTATCCTATCCTATCCTATCCTATCCTATCCTATCCTATCCTATCCTATCCTATCCTATCCTATCCTAGTCAGCAGCGCACCTGCTTTCTTTTCCTCTCCCCACCACCAGCACTAACACCTTTTCAATGAATTTCGAGATGTCTGCTGCTGTTTTGGTGAAAGTTGTACTCACCAGGCTTGCAGATGGAGGAAGAGCGAAAAGGCTGGGCAAAAGTGCAGCTGGTCAAAAATATTGCCTTGAAGAGAAAGAAATATGATCTAGTACGTGTGCAATATGTACCATAAACATGTAGTAGAGTCAGTATGCCTTTTATTATTTGCAGTCCAAACACTGCTGACTCCATTACCCGAGGCTGGTGAAGCTGACTGTGCTGTGGGCTACGGCAGTGCACCCAGGGGGGTCATATCAAATCAAGTATAGAAAGCAATTAAACAATGTAAGTGACCTTTGAAATGTGCCCAAGCCTTTCAGCATTCCCTTTCCCAGGAAGGAGGGAATGAAGGAAGCAAGCAAACAAGCAAGCAGGCAGGTGAGGCCTGCGCTGGAAGATGAAGATGGACAGAGGGATCGTGTCTGACAATCCTGGAAAAGATGAACCTCTCAAATACCTGCTTTGGCCATGTAAGGGGCACAGCTGGGGTAGGAGCTCTAATCCCAGTTGGGAGTTGGGATTGTGTTTTCTGAGAGGTGACTAACTTGGATGTGCACTACTCAGCATCATGCATTTAGGGACATGCATTGATTTGGAGGAGATGTAAGCCCTCTGGAAAATTATCATAATATAAGGGGCAATTTTATATCCATGATATTTTCACTAATTTTGAGATGCAGAATTTCTTATACCACTTTAAGAATCCTTCCCAGTACACTATAGGGCTACTAATGATGAATCCAATTCCTTCAATAAATGTTCTCCATTATGCTTTATGGATTCCTTGCTACATTTCCTGTTCTATAAGAATCTGGTATTTGTAGTTTGAATTTTTATCATCATCCTGAAATAGCTACACTACCTGTCTCAATATGATATTATACAATACTTGCCATCCCAAAGTAGCCAACAAATTGCCTCTTTCTGCTCTTGAAAGGAGTAGTTAAACACTACAGAGTGAACTGGCTCTGTTCAAAATGGGTCAGTCCTCTCATTTTTGAGAGACTGCAGTCTCCTCTATATTCAGATTTCCTCCTAGGGGAACTCTGGTCTGGGCTCAGTCCTCACTGGATTGCTGCCATCCAACTGATTTCTTTGTTCTGAGCAACTGAAACCTGTTGCAGCTTAAAATATTTCAAGATAAACTCTTGCTTGTCTCCTTAAAACGGTCAGCCTAGTATATAAGGAATTGTAACTAGTATTTATTGTCAATTAATCTATCCACCTTGGCAGGAAGTGAAGCATCTTATTTTTAAGAGATATCATGATGATTCTGTGCATCTCAGTACAGTTATTTCTCCATTAAAAGGAGAGCAATCCTCACATTTTTGCAACCTCAGAAATATTATACAGTGTAATTGGAAGGAACACTTTCCCTTCCCTTGATGCAGTCTTCTGTCCTTTACTCAGGAATAGCAAGTACTAATACCATTACTTGGCATGCAATAACTATTTGGAAAACTTTCCATCTAGGGTTTTCTTGCCAGCTCCAGGTGTCCTTGACAAGTAAAAAGTCTTTATGGTAGTTTCCAATAATTTATGTTGCATAGCTTAGTCCTAGCTCTTTGTTAGAGATCTTAAAAAGCAATGGGGTTTCTCATTTCTAATTAAGTTACCTCTTCCTGGGGGATTATTTTATGAGTACCACAGACTGTACTCCTCACCTGCTGTTAATTTCTTGCCAGCTACTCATGCACTGTATTTTCTTGCTCCCACTGCAAAAAAATTCAACTTCATATGAAAGTCACAGATTCACAGAATGGATCAGGTTGGAAGGGGCCACAGAGGATCATCAGATCCAAGCTCCCTGCTTAAGCAGGGTCATCCCAGAGCCCATAGCACAGGATTGTGTCCAGATGGCTCTTGAATATCTCCAGTCAGAAAGGATCCACAACCTCCTGGACAGTCTGTTCCCGTGCTCAGTCAACTGCACAGTAAAGATGTTCCTCCTCATGTTCAGGTTTTGCCCATTGCCTCTTGTCCCATTGCTGGCAACACCAAGCAGAGCCTGCTGCATCCTCTTGACACCCTTCCATTAGAGACTTATAAACATTGATGAGGTCCCCTCTCAGTCATATTTTTCTGAGCAGGCCCAGCTCCCACAGCTCTCCTTGTAAGAGCAATGTTTCAGTCCCTCACTCATCCCTGTAGCCCTCCACCAGACTCCAGGAGCTCCATGTCTCTCTGAGGAATGCAGAACTGGACACAGCACTTCAGATTAAGCCTTACTAGGCTGAGTAGAGGAGTAGGATTACCTTCCTTGACCTGCTGGCAGTGCTTTTCCTAATGCATCCGAGGATACCATTGGCCCCCAGGGCACACTGCTGGGTCAGGGACAGCTTGTTGCCCCCAGGACCCCCAGGACCTTTCCAGCAGGTCAGCCTCCAGCCTGTGCTGGTGTAACGGGTTATTCTTCCCCAGCTGCAGTCCTAACTTCTGACACTTGTACTTTAAGCATTTTCTTTCTCAAATGTATGTTTTCCATGTAAATGGTACAATTTTAACAGTTGTCACTGAGAGCTACATTTAAATGCCCTGTGGTTTGAGAGCTGTAGCCTTCACCTAGGAAATAGGAAGCAATAGCAAAATCTCCATGTACCTGCCACAGGATAGCTGAGCAGCCTCTTGTTGAGCTTGTGGACAAAGTGGGAGAGGGAACAGCAGCACTGTCACTGCCTTTCTTGTCCTCTGCAAACCATGATTCGTCAGAAGAGTGCTAAATTCTTGATCAGACTGGGTACTGTAGGACAGAGTGATGCGCAAACAACTCATTTCTGTATTGCGAACTAGATGCTAACTGACCACTGTTGCAGGAGAGGCAATTTAGATGCTCAGGAAAATTTTCTGCTGCAAAGGTGTGTTTGCATACTTCCGAAGTTACATGGCAAATTAGCTGGAGTTTTGAAGATCTTAATTTTGAACACAGGTGAATGAAGTGGTAGCTGGAAATAAGGTGCTGGCAAAAAGCCACAGGATGATAACGTTCAAAGAATCATTATTAGGATAAACTAAACAGTGAGGCATCTAGTGATATGAATCAGATAGCAGCATAGTTTGTTTTGTTTTAGTTTGGTTTGGTTTGGTTTTGTGGTGGTGTCTTGTTGTTTGTTTTGGATTTTGTGGGTTTTGGGGTTTTTCTTTGTTTGTTGTTTTGGCTTTCCCCCCTGAGGATAACAGTAGGAAAAATCCTACTAGGATCAATGGGCACAGGATTTTTCTGAGTCATTATTCTACATGTATGATGCAAAAAGAAGAGAGTTTCTTAACTTTATTGCTTCTCCTGCTGAGCAAAGCTGGATCTAAAAGCTATTTTTTCTCTTCTAAGGCCAAAGGAAGAATCTTGCTCACTTTGGAAGAGGTGGGAAGGAAGACGATACCCCATAAATGTGCAAGACAGTCCTGGCAGCAAATAGGAAGAGGTGATAATAGCAATTGCATTTGCCTTTCATTAAATTTCTCCTTTCAGGAAGTTTCCCCTGACCTGTTTTGGCATTTCAGTCTTGTCAACTAAAACACAGAGCATCCAGACACAGAAGATTGCCTGAACGAATACGGTGGGTTTTGGCATAGTTTGTACTTGAGGAAACACCTGAGTGGGGATGAGAAGTCATTGTGAAGCAGAAGAAGGGAAGCAGTGACATTCATTGGCAGATCTTCCTCAGTTTTTTTAAGCTATTCAGTTTTTCCTTTCACACTACAAATCACTGAATTGAAAACACAGACATACAGTTCCTCTTTATTGAGGATTTTTTGTGGAGTATATAATGTCTGACACCTTCAAGGAGAGTTGGCACATTCACCAATTCGTGAAAAAAAAATCTTTGGTAATAAGTGCTGGTAAAAGGGGCTTACAATGGGAAGGTTTAAAGCAGGCATTAAGGGGAAATCTGAGCAAAACTTTATAGGAGACAGTACACACTTTTCCCACTAGGTGGTGGAAATCTGCCACCATCCAGAGCTTTAAAAAACAGGAAAAACCCACATAATTATGAAGGGCAGGCTGAATTAAGATAGAAAATAGCTGTAATAACAGCTTATGATGTATCGATTAAAATGAGTTCTCTGCCTGTCGAAGAGACAATCATAGAAAATTATTCTTAATGTTATCCCCAACACAAAGGCAAAAATGTCAGTTAGGGAGGTTTTCTGATGTTTTAGAAAAGAAAATGAAAGGATAATTTAATCTAAATGAATTCTCTCACCCTCTACAGAAGGACTGTCATCTGTAATTTCAGACCACAGGAACTCAGGAAACAAATCTCTCATGCATTTATTTATCTTCAACTGCCAAAGTACATTTTTTAAATTAGCGCTTTTAATTACCACACATCAAAGATCTCTCACAACCCAGGACTTGCTGCCATGTAAGCATTGTTTCTAAAGGTGTCCTCATGGTGGCAGTAAAACAATCAATTATTTAACAACAGATTTGAAAATCACGCCATTTTATGTTAGTTTTGGCATGATTCATGGCTGGAACAGCAGAGACAAAGTACATGCTTTGATGCTAACATCACAGAAGGAACAAGGCTTTGGTAACTCTTCTGACTTTATTCCATGCATTTTTCTTTAAAGCTACACTCAAGCCATACCTGACATAAGATTCATGTTTTAAGATGAATGCAACCATCACAGTTTTTCATTGAGGATGTACTGTTTTCACTGAAATTCATGGCTGTTATCTCAGAGCACATCACAGAAGTCATCAACACACAATTTTGGGGAAAAAAAAAAGAGATCCCTTCAGCTACTGAGATGCAGCTAATTAGTACTCTTTCGGTCCTGCCAGTGAGGGTCATACCAACTCTGCTTCTCCATGGCATTGCCAGGGAACATGATTTTCCCATTTGCTCTCTGTCCTTGGCCTGTCTGATCTCTGAGCAGCCTCCTCATTGCACGGGTTCCCCCTGGTCTGTGCAGTGGCTGTGGTTCTCGCTGTTACTGCTGAAGAGGTCTTGCAGTCCTAAGTATGACCAACACCATTTTCCCTGCCATCTCCTGAAATATCAGCCTCTGCACTGCTCTTGGGCACTGCTCTCCTTTCCTCTCAGAGTCAGACAATGGTTTCTCACTGTGGTTTATGCAGTCATTTTGCAAGCAGGGAGGCTGTGCAGAGCTAGACCAGCTTCACACCCAGTAACCTTGCAGCCAGAGTCCCAGTCCTTCTTCCACACAGTGGTATGCCAGGAAACCTGGCTGCATTTCCTACCTGATTGCCAGACATTAGCAGAGCATACAGTGGTTATTCTGAAATAGAGTAACATGCTCCTCAATGAATTAAACATTCATAGACTTGTGTTGTTACTGATACACTTTTTCTGAGGGTTTTTTTGTTTTTGTTTTTTTTTTGTTTTTTTTTTTTTTGTTGGCTACTGAAGCTGGTATACTTTTTCTGAGAGGTTTTTCGGTTTGGGGTTTTTTTTGTGGGGTTTTTTTTTGGTTGTTGTTGTTGTGGTGGTGGTGTATTTTTTGTTTTGGTTTTTTTTGGGTTTTTGTCTTTTGTTTTTGTTTTTTTTTGTTTAATAAATACTGTGTTGCTGCTCAACTGAGGTCTAACCCAAGTGTGCTGGCTACATGTAAGCTAAAATGGCACACCAGGTCAGATCTGAAATGCAGTGCTATAGTGATGACTGACAGCAAATCTCCAGTTAGCTAGCAAAACTTAGACAGGTGTGATCATAACTAGATGACTTTTCTCCTATTACTTAAAGTTGGGAATTTTTTTAATGGACCACTTATAACCCCAACAAATAATACTATGTTGAAAATTCTAGTAAAAGAGATGGATATCCCCTTTTCATTTGATTTCTGGTGTGTCATTCAAAAAGTTTTTGGAAGAACTCAAGATGTCCTCGTTTTCTGTTCTGCCTAAATATAAGGAGCAGAATTTCTGCATTCCACAGATACTCTCTAATAGTTTCCAGAAATCTATTATTCATTAAATGTTGCACCTAATTTTAGGTCTCTCATTTTGCAATGTTATCCTTCACTCTCAAAAAAGTAGTATCACTTACATAAAGGTTATTTTAGAAGCTTCTATTACATAGAATTACATTAGCAATCCAAACCACTTCTTCTCTGTATGGTGACTTCCAGCCAGGACAATAGTATTAAAATGTAGGAGTTACAGTACTTTGCTTCAACTTTGTTTGGAGAAGAGATGAATTGTTTGGGGGCACCTAGCAGCATCCTGCCAGTATGTGTGGGGAATGTGTCAAGTGGAGTGAGTCAGGCTCTACAAAGCAGTGCGTCACAGGATGATGAGAGACAAGGAGCTGAAAGAGCAAGGAGAGAGGTTCTGACTGGATATAAGGTGCAATTGTTTCAGAGGACAGTCAGGCATTGCTATGGGCTTCTTAGAAAGATTGTAGTATCTCAGCCGTGGAGTTTTCCAAGAACTGTCCAGATAAATCCTTAAGGAAGTTGCTCTGAGCTCACATGTGACCCTGCTTTGAGAAGAAGGTTGGACTACAGACTTCCTGAGACCCCTTCCAAGCCTAGTTATCCTATGATTTTGTTTGCTCACTGTTGTTGACATTAATTCCTACATGTACCACACAAGACAAGTGTTCAGTGCAGTAGTCTTCACTTTGATCCAGCACTGAGAGGTAGCACCACTGCCAGTAACTCTGGTGGTCCAGGGTCATTTTGCCAGGATGAAATATTCCCAAGAGATTGTGGATCACTGAATTCATCGTGGCATCAGATGATTTGTTGGAAAGCAGTCTTAGGGATTTCTCTAGCACCAGCATTGTAACTCTGAAGAGAGATAAGCACAACAGCAATCTGATGAAATTGGGGTTTTTTACCCATTCTTGTATGTCTGGTGTGATTAGGTATCTCCCAACACAAAGTAGTTGCTCAAACTATTGACAGATGGTGTATATGTTTCCTCTCCCTTGCATTTTTAGTGTAAGCTCTTTGTGGTAGGTGCTGGGGTTTTTATTTTGTATTTTTACTAGAACAAAGCAAATTCATATTCAGATGATCTTGGGAATCACAATATACCAAATGAATGATATTCAAGTCAGAAACATGTACAACACATCCACACATCTGTGGTAATTGAAAGATGCTGTAATTCCCTTAGTGCAAGAAGGAGAAAGAGCAAAGTAAGGTGCCTGGAGGACAGAGCACTTTATATATTAGAGTACTATGAAGCCAATCACTCTGCCTGGCTGCTTCTGAGCTGTGATTTTTGTAATTCGTACCACTATGGCAAAAGAGTAGTTTCAGAGCTGTGAACTGGGGAGACAAGCAAAGGAAAGGTAGAAAGTCGAGAAGGAAACTTGCTGGACGAATAATTGTACTCTCCTAATTCCTATATTTGAAATGGCTGTCCATGTGTGAAAAGGAAAATGGTAATAGCAGTTTAAATAAGTGTATGAATATGGAATTGGAGATAAAAGTATGAAATCAGTAAATATTAATAATAATAACAATAACAATAATAATAATAATATAGTATAAATTGTGTGAATGCTTGTGTTTTCTGAGAGGCTGCATGAGTGGAACTAGTAGAAAGCTATATGTGTCTGTGAAGAGCATTGTGATGCTTTAGGAGAAACAGAAATAACATTTAAAAGTGAAAAAGTATCTACTAGTACTCTTACATCTGGATAAGGGAGCTAATGCTGGTGCACCAACAGCTTCACTTCTAGCATTTTCTGATTTCTGAATGTCTGAAATAGGAATCTGAATATTCTTTTGCCATAAGTTTTTGTATATTACACACAAACATGCATATCTTTGGGCATGCCCAAATGCACATATGCAATCTATATTAAAGTCACATACAACTAAGAACATAAAATACAAAATTTAAAAAATATTATTGCTCCTCTGAAATGCCTTATTTCTTACAGATACGTTGCAAAAACAGATTTAAAAAATCCATAAATATAGGTCATACAGTTATAACATTTCATCTTAACACGTACTTTTTTAGGAAAAGTGTTCACATTTAATTTAAAAAATGCTTCTATCCAATGGGGGCAATTTTATACAAGTCTGGAAGATTGCTTGGTTAGCATGAGACAAATTCTAAGTGTTAAGTATTATGTCTGACACTGAAATGATGAGAAATTGCAGAGTGAACATGTTATAGGAGCAATTTTCCTGTATTTCAAGATCCAGAATCACATAAATCCCTTATCAGACTCCCTAAATTTATGATTAAAAGAAATGGTTTCAGCTACTCTTGTACTGAAAATATCCTTTCTTCCGATTTCCACCATTTTTTTCTACCATGAAACTGATTTAAAGATTTTTTTTTTCAATTTAATAGCCATCCTGATCTTAATTTTACCATAGAAATGAAGAGAAAAAACTGCACCCACAGACAGCAAGAGTACTTTAACATGTACACAGGTAAGCCAATGGGTTTTCTGTCTTGTTCTATGAATTCTCAACAAATACTAACAATAATTGGGAACCTTTTTTGGTTCAGATTACTGTCATGTGTAAGATCACAGCCACCAGCCATCATGCAAAGCTAGGACAGACATGGCTACTGAAACCAGTTGCTTAAATAGTGAGTGCACGATTGCATCAAGCCTTCTGTAAACATCTGTGTTGACGAGAGCTAATTTTTATTTCTTTGTTACAGCCGAGTCAGTAAAAACTTCTACTCCTCTGAGCACATAGCTTCCTTATTGGAATGTTTATTCCATGTGGATACCAATGGGAGTTTTGCCACTGACTTTAGAGATTTTCACCCAGTTATGCCTAGAACTAGGTGTAGATATTACCTGGAAGCTCTTGGAAACTTGCCAGGCTGAAGCTGTGCTCCCCAAATGATACAGGGAAATATCAGCTGAGGCAGTGTACATAAAAACTCCTTGACTTCTTGTTACAGATTATGGACTAAGAGCTGGATCTTCCATATCCTGTTAGCAACGCTCTAGGTTGCTGACTGCACGTATTTTTTTCATTCTTATGTTCTGAATTTGCGTATGAATCATGAAATATTCGCTGTTGGTAAGAAGTGCCCAGTTGCACAAAAAGGACAGAGAATGTCTCAGTGCAGATTACTTGTGGCCCTGTAGAGACAGCACTCAGCTGTGAGTGGGCTCCTGATACCCTGAAGCCAAGGAGCTAAATTTGGGTTTGCCTGCCCTGCTCCTCAGTCCCAGAGGGGTGCAGAGGTGCAGGGAGAGTCTGACATTTACAGCTCCTTAAGACACCCCATGGCATGAGAACTATAAAAAAAGAACAGTGTTAGAGGGAAATAGAAAGAAAATGTGTCCAACAGCAAAGGTGAAATGAAGAATATGACTGGATTACAGGGACAGGCATGTGAAACAGAGGAACAGAGCAATTTCAGTGCAGCCCAAATTTGTTGTATCAGCTCTCATGTCACATGTTAGCATCATTCACTCTTTAGAAGAAAACTGGTATAATCACCAGGTTTCTTCATGTGAACAGATTTAAACCAAACTTTTGCAGTACTTTCTCAGTGCACCTGTTCATCTGATAAAAGGATTTTGCAAGAGCTTCAAGTCCTGGAAGACCTCCAATCACTTTTGAGGTGATTTTTTGGGGGAGTTTTAATAATAAAAAATATTTTGATTCTATAAATAAATTCATTCTTCATCTGGAACTTGAACCTTTGCTCATTTTCTGCTGTTTTGGAACCCAGGGCATGTTAAAAATATATTAAAATGTTCAGTGCTGAAGAGAATATTTTAGCATTCTGAAATCTCACTTGGGACTGTAGTTTCAGGCTTCCATTTTATTGATATCTTGCCAGAAATGGTTTTCTAAAGATTTTCAAACGTTTGAAATATCTAGATCTATATATGATTGTAAAATAATTATATATTGGAAGTCCTGAAAATTACATCAAGTACTGTTACTCAAATCTGGAAAAAAGAAATCAAGGCAGGCTGAGATTTATTCTACTTTTTCAAATCTACTTTTTCAAAAGTGGTATTTTGTTGTTATGGGATTTTTATCCAAAACTGCATTATACCTTATTTGCTAGAAATGATGAAGTGTAGTTATATTAGAATGGGATGTTGAGTCAGTCACAGTGTGTGAACTGTTACAAAAGAGAGAAAATGGGCATGAAGAACAACTTAGCTGCAGGTTATTGCTTTCCAATGCTTTACCATCTATGACTTTTTATGTAGAAATAACTTAGGAGCTCAATCACTGTAGGCTTAGAAATGCCATTGGAATTTTAAACAACCAACAAATGAAAAGAGCTGATTCAGTTTTATATTTTTATTATTTCTCCATGCCAACTATCTCTAATCTGGCAGTTTGAAGGATCTGAAAATGTCATGCATAGCAAACATCCTGAGCAATCTCAGGCTGGACACAAATGGCACAGTTAAATTGAAATTCCATTTTTGGTATCAATTCCTGCTTCCTGAAAAATGTGAGGAAAAAGCTCTTCTTACATACCAAAGCTTCTTTCTTTTTGATGTTTCCTCTGACTGTAGTGGCAATTAGGTGGCAACTGTCCAGGTCAAAATTGCTCTTCCTCAAACACTTCCACTGAGTACAGTTTGTGCAGAACAGCTGTGGAGATGTCTGTGGAGTTACAATAAGTAGGGTTCCCTCATGATGTGCCCAATAACAGGCTCTATTCATTTTGCAGCAGCAACATCCAGTATTAATTCCACTTCTTCTGTGCAGAATTACTGGAGTTGCACTGAAACAAAAGTAACAGGTATGAACTGAGCTTTGTGGTTTGAGTGTGTCTATGAAAAGACTAGATTTGAACAGAGAGAGGCTACAGCCAAGAGATTGCTGTCTATTAAGGAATGGTGTTGTGTTTGTTTTTACTTTAGAAAGTTTGGGAAAGGCATAATTATGTGTAATATAAAATAAGGCTTTTTTTTTCACTGTCCTATGTAAGCTGTAGTCATTTGGTCAGTACAAATGGATGTTGGTTGTTAATCCCTTCATGGTCACACCATGCAGGTCACCTTGGGAAATGCTGAGGTGGAAAGGGTGATGTGACTAATATAAACTGCATTTGGGCTAGGTAGAAGAGAATGTTCTATAATAGAGGAAATATCTCCATATTATAATATATGAGTTTGGGGTTCAGTTGTGCCAGTCTTCCTCAGGAAAGCATTGACTTAATCACATTTTTGTAAGCAAGAAAAATAAAATACAACACTTCATATTGTTTTCTGTATTTTATTGGACACATAACCAGTAATGTTAGGAGCTGATCCCTGGTCATTTCCCAACATCCTTTATTTACCTCTCTTCCAAGAATAAGGATATTCAGGAAAAAAAAAAACAAATCTGATATTTTTCTGGTAGAGGCCTTCAGTTTTAATCAGATTAGGAAATCCATTAAAATACATGGTCATCTCAGCAGATTCATAGATACAACAGCTCCTGTCCCACAGAATTCTCTGATCTGTCTGAGAAAAATGTAAGTCTATCTAGTAGCAGTTCATGGTGATTATGCTGCTACTTATTGTATTTAGAGTTACATTCTGTTTCCAATAAAATCTTTCTGAAGCTGCAGAATTAGAAACTCTTTCATCTATTTTTATGCAAGTATTCATTTTCTGTGGTTATATTTAGTATTATTTGTGAATCTTAGAAATGATAAAGTTGTAGGAATGCTTGAGAAATTCGTACTCTTTTGAATTTCTTTTCTCTTACTTATTTTTATACATGCAAAATGGTTGTGGCTTCAAAATATATCCACAACTCAGGTTAAACATTCCTGTGTTTGTAATTCTAGAGGACAAAGCAGTCACTAGTTTGTCCGTGATCAACAAATCTGCATGGAGGTTAGAAGGAAACCGTTTTCAGTCTAAAAGCCAAATTTTCTAATAGAAAAAAAAAAGTGTCAGTATATTGAATGAATTTACAGATATTTTTAACTCTGATTATGGTATTAAATTATTATTACTATTTTTTTTCTTTCCTCTGAATGTCAGCCTACAGGTATCAAATTACATTCTGAAAACAATACAGATCTAAATATTAGACAAGCATACAAGAACTAGAAGAATAAGCAAGTACTAGTTAGAGATAATCAACACCAAGTGATGCCCAGGCCATGTCCCAAGGAGATTCCCCCATCTCCATGGCTTTTGAGGGCCACATTAGATCAGCCCAGGCTCAGCCTGGGTACCTGAGTGGATGTAGCAGACCAAAGCTGGATAGCAGAGCGCTGTAGCTTTAAACACAACTCCTAAGTGCCCAGTGACATGTATCTGGCACTGTAATAGAAAAACAAAAGGCTCTGGCAACATTGTTTAAATACAGTGCTTAAGAATATTTCCTCTTTTGGTCTGTCAGTTATGCTGTAAAAAATACCTACCATGTTGGAAAGGATTTGGTCCAGTTGTCCTGGCTCAGCTTCCCAGGATGGAGTAGTGCAACTTCCCAGGATGGAGTAGTGAAATAAAGCTAAATTCCCCTTTTGGTCTACTTCAGAAATTTTGGAAGTTCCTTTGTTTGCTGGGCCTTTTTGGATACTGATCCAAATTGTTCAGAAATAACTTTTTAGTCCCCTGCTTGAGACAAATTCATTCATCTGTTGACTACTTCCACTGGCAGATTGCCACTTAACTGAAGAACATGTAGGACAGTCTTTACTAACTGAAATGCTTTTTGAGTTTCATTTTACCTGGCTTTGTCCTTCTGAACACTGATATAAGGAAGAAGAAGGCAGGGCTCATGTTTAGAGCTTCAGTACAAAGCACGTGGCAAAGCTGGATGTTTCTGGTCCTCATCCAGAGAGTGAGGATCCATACACATGTGGGGAGTTCAGAAAGCAGAGGTAGAAAGCAGCATTTGTGCTCAGATATTGGAAGAGGCTGCAGCCAGGAACTGCTACCAGAGGAGCAATCTAATATTGAGGGAAGATCTGTTATACCAGGCGCTCCAGCACTGAAAACCAATCAATAACAGAACAAAAAGCTGCAGGTTGTCTTGGCTTTTCTGTCCTGCTTTGTACTGCTTGTTTTGGTTTATCTTCACAACACAGAATTAGATTTCAATAGCAATAACAGCAGTTGCAGTTGCAATCCCTGTAACTTTTCCTTACTGCCCTTTGAATAGGATAACCACTGCCCTCTAAAAGACAACTGAAAAGAAAGCATAAAATTAAGGCTTCATACTTTCAGTTGCTAGTGCTTTCATTTCCCCCCTTCACTGTCTGTGCTTTGATAAAGAGAACAAAAGATTTTTAATGGTGGTTGACAGTAAGCAGGCTTCAGTAGCAGAACTGACAGATTATAAGCAACTATTGAATTTCATATTGTGACAGAGCTGTGTTAACAGTTTTAATTCTCAAAGTCTGTGCACTGCATCAAAATGAATCCAACAGCTTTAAAGGACAATTCTATTAACTTACAGTGCTGAAGGGAATTCTGGTCTGTGAACAACAGTACAGTAATCTCACGATTATAAGTCGCACTGAGTATAAGACGCACTTCTGGGTTTCAGCAACTTTTCATTCTTTGTCCATATATAAGCCGCACCTGATTATAAGCCACACATTACAATACAGAGTGTGATAAAAGATATCTATTCTATCACCATCTGTTGAGGGTGGGGACAGTGATCCTTATCTCAATGGCAGATAATCTGCTAATGGACCATCCATTGAAACCAGGCAGGGCACTGTTCTTTATCTTTTCACAACCCATCCTTCCTCCAGTGAGCCATTTTCTGCTAATGGCCCATTGAGTCCCACTGTGTGACTGAGAAAATTACTGCATCCCATTGGAAGTTGCTCCAGCCAGGAGGAAGAGCCCAACATTTCTTACCAAGATAAAAACAGAGGTTTTGGGACACTAAGGGAGCCCCTTTCTCCACTGGACTCCAGAGGAAAACTGGATTTCTCCACATCACCACTGGAGCTCCAGAGGGAAACTGCACCTTCTGCAGGAGCACTGCTCCAACTGAATCACATCTGTCACTGCAGGAGGATGCAGCCACTAATTAATGGGACTGCTACCAACACCCTGCCTGATGGGGTGTCAGGTTGTGCTCTGGCTTTGTCAGGGTTTGGAGTTTGTTTCTTTGTAGTACTGTATTTCTATTTTAATTTCCCTAGAAAAGAACTGTTATTCCTAATTTCCATATTTTTGCCTGAAAGTCCCTTGATTTCCAAATTATAATAATTTGGAGAGAGGGGGTTTACATTCTCCATTTCAAAGAGAAGCTCCTGCCTTTCTCAGCAGACACCTGTCTTCCAAACTAAAACAGCAACTTTTTGTTCTTTGTCCATATATAAGCCGCACCTGATTATAAGCCGCACTTTGGGTTTGGACCAAAATTTTAGTCAAAATGGTGCGGCTTATAATCGTGAAATTACTGTAATACTCTGATTGTGTCTATCTGACTATCCCCAAACTTTTTAAGTGCTTTGTCACCAAACAGGCTCTGCAGTCTTGTGCTCCTGTGCTCCCATACACCCCAGCACTGCAGCAGTACTGTTACATCAGGAAGCACAGGCACATGAGGCTTGCAGGGAAAGGTGACATCTTTCATCAACAGCCTGAATACAGCTGCAACACCTGACAGTGCCACAGCTTAAATCTGGAAAATCTGAGTGCTGATCTGAGGAAACTTCAACTGACAGGGGTGACTTAACCTTCAAGAAAGACTGAGTATCCACCAACAGGCTTTAGAGTGAAGCTCTTCTACAATTTTAACCTACACAGAGAAGAACTTCATCGTGGAGCTCTGCAATGACATTCTTTCCTTGAAATGGAGAAAAAGCCTTCTGCATCCCCTGGATGTGTCTAACACACTGAAGTGCTCTATTTTCTATCCTGTGTTGACCTGGCAGATGTGGCCAAAACATTCACCAAGTCATCCCATGGACAGCATACAAGAAATGCCTGTCTCTGGGTCCCTAAAAGGTGGGAGTTCCTGAGTTCTATCAAAATTAAGACCTATCTCAGCCTGCCCAGAAATGGGCATTGAAGTATGCAGGAGACATTATTGTAGAAAACCTTATACTTAAAATCCTGGATCTACTATGGCAACTTGGCAGTGACATTGAGAAAATAAGTCAGCACACATTCTTCTGGTCTTTAACTTTAACCATAGAGCAGTTTTTCTGTTTTTAAATATCTCTGAAAAATATTGAAATAAATAGAGGACAGTATTGTTCAAAGATTAATTTGCTGCTGAGATTGTTTATGCAAACTATATCTTCTGTCGAGTAGTTTAATGTTCTAGTGACTCATATTGCAATTACATGTTTCCCCTTAGTTAGATGACAGTAATTAGCTATGCTACAGGAAATTGCCTAAATGGAAAATTTTATGTAAGCTTCCTACAAATTTATGGAATATATCATGAAAATGGTTTTTCTTTGCAGCTGAAAGATATAAGTCTTCTCTTCCATCCCAATTTTGCATTGTTTTAAACCTATTGATTTCAGGAAAGTTATGCATGGTTTACCCAAAAACGGCTTTTATCTCCAAATGAGAGTAGAATCAGGTTACTGCTTCTGTATCAGAATTGGTAATGAGGCAACATGTTGCTTTCTTTGCACTTAAAAAAAATATTAACACAGTTGCTTGTGCCTGGGTGGAGAAAAAGCATTAGCAAATACAGAGTCTGATCTACCACATCTACCTGGAATCCCATCTGTTTTGTCCATGGAAGATGTTCTTGTGCACTTACTTGTCCTAGACTTTTAGATACAGCCATTAAAGTATTTTGCAAGATGTTCACTTTTATTTGTGAACAAACATACAGATATAACATACATTCATTTCTAACCTCATCCTTGAAAGGACAAGAAAAATCACACACTTGCAGTTCAGTACTGATAGAGCTGAGCTATTTATCCTGACATGGAACACACAAAGATTTTTAAAGAATTTTAATAACATAAATTATTGTAATTTACTTTTTAAACTAAGGTCTAGTCACAAGATTTTTTTATTCTAATTGTGCAAACCCTGTGTCTTTGTTATATTCTGTTTAATACAACATAAAAGCAATCTTAATAAACTCAAATTTAATTACATTTTAGTCAGGAAGCAACTCATTAATTTGCTTTTAAATCCTAAAAGCATTGAAACAGTGTGAGAAAAAAGAATAAAAGAGCTACAGCTTTGAGGAATAAGTGTTGCATCTTATTTGGTTTAAAAAAGGAAATGGTTGTATTTCTGTTTTATGAAAAAGAAACCCAGTAGGTATGGTGACCTGTGCAAGCAGAGTACAAATTCTGGTGCCACCAGTATAGCTGGTGGATGCAGAAAGGCTAAAGTACTCAGTCTAATACCTAATTAAAACTTCTGCAAAGGGAGTTAAAAATTTATCCATGGCTACAGAAAGTACAGGGTAATGACTGGAGCATCAGGTCAAAGCCAAAAGAAGTCATGTCCTTTTTCATGATCACTCCTGTGGGCTCTGGGGAGGTCAGTGCAGGGACAGATAACACACACTGATGTGGGCTCTGTTTACCTGTTACCTCTGCTGCTTCTTTCTTGTTCCTAATCCCTATCCATGCTACATAACTGCAGGAGAGAAATTCCCTTTGTCTTCTGTCCAACCATTTTTAGAATGTGCCATGGAAAGTACATTTTGAATCTCATCTGAGCATTGCCTTGGTGCTTTCTGTGCTGCTGATCTAGCCCTGTGTTTATATGCATTCAGCACACTCATTTTAAAGGTATTGCATATTATATCTTAGGTCAAAATTCTCACTTTCTATTAAAATAGAAGAACATAGACTCATGCTAGTAGCAATCACATTTTAGCACCAGAAAATTTCCATCATCTGAAATGATAAAAGGTCCCAAGTTCTCAAAATAGTGAAGTTCCACTGCATATGATAATTTCCTGGGATTTAATTTTTATTAAAGTTAAGTATTGTTGTTCCTATTTTAATAAAAACCTAGTGCTGGTAATCTTCTAATGCAAAATCTAAATTTGACTCTACTAGAGTAGAAGGTGTTTTCTGTATGATATATCTGTCAAAAAGCATAGCAGTCTTTAAAACCTACTGTTTTTTGAGGAAGAGAGGACAACATGAAAATAATACTATCAGTAAAGTTACCTTGTTTGTGGTCTTGAGATATGCTTTGAGCCTTTATTTGGTAAATCTAACTTTACTAGTTGCACTTCTTCTGTAAAACTTGTTACCTAAATATTTTTTTATGTTTAGTCCAAGGCCACAGGTTTTGATAAAGCTAACCCAATTGTGAGAGCACTTCGTAGGAGAATGTCTTTTTGCAGGTCACCATACATTTTATTAAAATGTTGATGTTTCTTGTTCTGGAATAATTAAACCTGTTCAGTTGTAGATTCAGAATTCATCTTAATTCTGCTTGGAAAGCAGCATGAAATATAGCCAGAGTCTTCTTAAGTACATATACCAGGCCCTATCTGTGAGGAGACACAGAGCCTACCTATTGTTGTGATAATTTCTTACTGACCCCATAAATTCATATATTTAAAGTGGCTCCATGTACTGCTTAAAAGGATTTTCCAGGATACATTTTTATAGACAGTGCCATTTGTAGATCTGCCTGTATTTTAAATAATTTTGAGGGACTAACAGTATTAAACTTCGTGCATTTAAAAGCAGGAAGTCTAAAAGGAGAAAACTAACATGTTTTAAGCTATGAAATTAGTTATGTGTTGACTACTCCTGCTAGAGCATATAGACCTCTAAATGTCTGGTTTACTGGCTGCATCTATTCTGACCATCCATCCTTTTTTCTGTTATACAGCCTAAGTGTGATATTGCAGCTTGGTGAGAGACTAAATGATTTATGAGAAGAAAATGATTCAATGAAAGCAGACCTATAAACATAACCCCACTGATAAAAACAATAGTGATAGTGATCAGTGAATTGCAGCAGAAATTGTGAGTGTACTGAAAAGACAGAGTGCTTTTTTCTCTTGGGAGAATGGGTTCCTTAAAACCACAGTAAGTGTTCAAATGGGGGAGGAGCAGGTGTGGAATTGCCTTGATTAGGTCTTAGCTAGGCCTGAGTGTTACCAATCTCATATTACACAATATTGTAGCAATGGGAAAGAAAGAAAAGAAAGAAAAAGAGAGAAAGAAAGACAAAAAGAGAGAGAAAGAGAAAAGAAAGAAAGAAAGAAAGAGAAAGAAAGAAAGAAAGAAAGAAAGAAAGAAAGAAAGAAAGAAAGAAAGAAAGAAAGAAAGAAAGAAAGAAAGAAAGAAAGAAAGAAAGAAAGAGAAAGAAAGAAAGAAAAGAAAGAAAGAAAAGAAAGAAAGAATGAAAGAAAGCTTGCTTTTTGTGGCTGGTTTTTATCTGAGGAGAAAAAAAAAGGAATTAGCTTAGAGAATTTGGGATCATTCCTGCTCAACATTTAAACATTTAGAAAATTGGTTTATTCACAGTGAAGGACAACAATTATTTTTGATAATGACAAAGACATAATTCCAGAAGTAATATACTATTTGGTGTTCTAGTTGTTCTTCTGCAATTGGAAGTCATTGATAAAAATTGGGACCATGCCAAAACAGACTGTTGGCAGAAACTGTGTTTTAGAGTATAAATGCTTAGGAATTAGATATTGGAGTGCTGAATATTTATTGCTACTGCTGCTCATGCCTGAATGCTTAGCTCTGTTTTTGTGTGCCAGAAAAAGACAAGCATCTTCAAAAAATGCATCTTCTCCTGTGATTTATGCCTCCAGAAATTAAAACTGCACTGTGATCCTGGTCCCCAAGTACACAGCCTGATCTTCTGTAGAAGCATGTCATTGACTTTCTACCCTTTCCACTGCATTACCTCCCCAAGATAAGACTTGTGCATTGATTTTTTTACTTACATAGATCTTTTTCAGAACAGATGTGTGCTATAAACAAGCACATACTCCATACAGGATGTTGGAATTTAAATTATTTTTCTTCTTTATGCTTGCTAACACTGAATTGAGAATTATGGCTTGAATAACTCACACATTTGTTTTGTGGTGTTTTATTTGGATTCACTTACCTTCTGAAGGATAGATTGTTCTTAATGACAGTCTCTCCTCCTCAAAATTTTAATGGAATAAAGGCAGGAGTGAGAAGAGGAGAGGAGAGGAGAGGAGAGGAGAGGAGAGGAGAGGAGAGGAGAGGAGAGGAGAGGAGAGGAGAGGAGAGGAGAGGAGAGGAGAGGAGAGGAGAGGAGAGGAGAGGAGAGGAGAGGAGAGGAGAGGAGAGGAGAGGAGAGGAGAGGAGAGGAGAGAAAAGTGCTGTGCATCATTGTAGATTTTCCTTTCAGAGACTACATGCTTTCCAGGACAGTCTATTAGAGATAATCTTCCTTAGGCAGACTTTACATCTTCCAGAAGCATTCTGAATACGTAAATTTCTGAGAGACATCTTTCTGTTTGAGCCTTGTTAGTCTAGGTGAAAATACAGACCAAAAATGACGAAGCAGGAGTTCTCAGAATTTTGTAGTGAAGGTCAGTTTTAAGAGAGACAATCCTGTAATACAATGTCATTGAGAAAATCATAGTAGAGATGTGTAACGAAGACAGACTGTTGTACACCACTAAATATTTACCTGGAGATGGCATCTGGAAGCAAGGAAGGATAAGGATTTAGGGGACTGAGTGCACTCATGAGCTCATGGCTGATCAAATTTTGAAATTTCTCTGTAGTGCCTTGAGATTATTGAAATCTGAAATAGCAGATAACAAAGCTCATAAAAAACAGACAGGTGGATCATTACACTTGACCTGAATTTTGAGTATTTAATGCTTTGGAATCTAATCTACAAGTAATCCAATCTGATCCACATCTGGTTAAATACCAATGCTTTGGAGAGACAAGAGCTTTTTACAATATAGCATTATGAAATTCAGTCTGAAATTTGGCAAATAGTTTTTCAGTCTTACACACTTCAAGAAGAAAAAAAGATCTCCAGTACTAGAAACCGACCTGAAAGGAAGGAGGCATAGTGAGAGATAGCTGCTATCCTGATGTTTCTTAATCCCCTTTTAACTGGAATGCAATGCCAATAGGTATATCTATTTTCCTTGCTGTCTAAGCACTAGTTTTCACATTTTCTGCTGGTTTCATCATCTAATTATGCTGAACTATTTTCACCCTCTAATAACCGCTGCAGTAATTGTGGCTGAAACAGTTAATCTTCAATTTTTTTTTTATTAAAGAAAATAGCCAGTACTGGATGTGAGTGGTTAATATTTTCTTCAGAAGATATTATATATTATTATAATAATGATTCTGTTCACCACGTTACCAATTAAGAAGTTCTGACCAGGACAGAGCTGGGGCTCAGGTGGATGCAATTTAATACTCTGGACTGAGGCAATGGTATGAAGCTGAGGAGCCCTGCTGGAAGGTTTGGAAAACAATACATCTGCATTTTAAAGATGTGTGATTGACAGCTGTGATTAAAGTTCTAATTTATGGAAAATTGCATATTGCTTGCTGCTCTTAGCTAAGCATGGCAGGATTGATGCAGGAGTTTTCTGCTTCTGCTGCCCAGTGAGCTATGAATATTTGTTTTGGAGACAGATCTTGGAGCCTAAATCTTGTATTAGATACTGGCCTGTGATATACATACTTTTTACTGTTCTGTCTTGAACAGGAAAGTGATGCTGTGGAGAAATGAGCAGCCTAATTATTTTCCAAGAGCATATAACAAAAGTACTTCATGATGTGGAAAGTCTGTTTATTTCCCCACGCAGCTTGAGACATTGGCTTTGAGCTGAAAATCTCCCAAGTTAGCTTGGGATTTTCTCTGTGTCCTTATGCCCTGGAACTCCTGGATGGGCTGGGACAGTGAGAGCACCAACAGTGTAACATTTCTTGTTTAAAAACACAAACACCTGCCAGCTGAAAGTCTTCTGTAAAGGGCTCTCAGATTTGCAACCTGATTCCTTCTCTCACTAACAGGGGAGCAAAATACCAGCGTCCACTGGTAATTAATGCTGGCAAAAAAGGATCATTAGTTCAGTACTAGGCTTTTGCTACTTGATAATGGGATTAGGTATAAATTTATCCTATTATGTGATTCCTTTGTTATAAGACAAGGGAGCCTAGAACAAGCAGCAGTATACCTTTAATGCTCTCTGATTCTGATTAACAAGGCATGTTCAGAGCAGCTGTATGGGAACACAAGGCCTCTGCACAGGTGGCCTTTTCCTCTGATAGCATTTCCAAGATCCATGTGGATAATGAAAATCTATAAACTGCAATGTTTTTTCTTTTTTGTCACAGAAAGGAAAAAAATTAAGTTTGTTCTGTATTGTCAGATGAAAGCTGTGATATCTTTTTCCCTGCTCTTGCATTTATATTTCACACTGAAAATAGGCTAAATGTTATTTTCACCACACTCCAGACCAGACTTCCATAAATCAATAGAACATGTTATGCAAATCTGTTTTGAAAACTGACAAGGAGTGGAAGGTGTTTACATTTTTAAAGTAAAATATAATGGTTAATATTAGATTGCACAGTACAGCATCTCTCAAAATGATGTAGGTACTGTTTTCCGGTTTTTTAAATTAGCCATCTACTCTCTCTACTATGAGTTGCAATCTTTTAGTCTATTTTATATGACAGAAGCAGTTATTCAGTGTATTAAGATTTAATGGAAAAACATGCTGATCCACAGAGAGGAGCACAAGGCCTTACTATGGTGTTTTTCAGGCAGAATATGAACTGGCTTTTTTTTTCCTGGTAGATTCTATGTTGGATTCAGTGTCAAAGGCCTGATTCTCTTAATTCTTCATGGAGAGGAAGAGGAACAATGTTGCATACAACCAATTAGAGATGCTCAAACTTTAATTGAACTGTGGGATCAACTGTAGGACTTTAAATATTTGATTTTGTAAGTAAGAGCATGCCATAGTTTTTAGAATGATTTTTTAATTTTAAAAGACATTTTACTCTCAGTTTTATAGAAATTTCCTTGTTATTTGTGGATATATTTTTAATAATTGCATATCTTCGTAGCACAACAATTTGCTTGATCCAAGAGAGGGATTAGGGGCTGGAAGTAAGGCTCAGTAGGAGTTTAGGTAACTAAGCATAAGCTCGTGTTTCTTCAGGAAGATGCCAGCACCTGGATTGCTGCATGCCTGCAGAGGTGGCCAGAACCATGCAGGGGTTGAAGCTCCTTGCATGACTCCAGCTTCAGCCTAACCAGAAACCAGAAACTGAGCTTTCCCCCTCCATTCCCAAGAGTGGCTGATTTCAGAAGGCTGTGTAATACAGCACTTAGTGCACATCAAGCTGACTGTGACTGTATTTTGAAGCCCAGGTAAGATCTGTTTAGCAGCTGAGACTTATTCCATGTCTCCCTCCAACCTGAGGCACGAGAGGCATGCTAAAACTTTATCTCCCATCTCAAAAAAAAAAAAAAGAAAAAGAAAAAAGAAAAAAGAAGGTGCAGCTGCCTGTGGGTTACTGCATGTGGCTCTGTTTTGTTCATTGAAACTGCAGACATGTAGAGAAAAATTCAAACACCCTGAGATATCATGTAAGTGCCACGGTCGAAAAGGCTCTGAAGTTGAGACCCTCTCCTGACAGGTGGTGCTCCAGATGCTTTGCTTCTGCACCTAGGCTTCCTCCCCTACATCTAATTATGTGAAATAAAATACAGAAAATATAAATCTGAGCTCTGGTTGCAATGAATAGAGCCTTCAGGTCTCCTTCCAAAATGGCTTTGCTAACCATCAGTTCATGAGACTCATGCTCATCCCATCTCCTCCAGTGCTAGTTTTGTGAATTTGTCACACATTTATTCTGGTTCAAGAGGGGTGATAGATGGTGAAAAGAGCACCCCTGTCACTGCCCTTGTCACTTGGTGGATACATGGACTTTAGTGCCCATATTCTCCCTTTTGGATTTACCTGAAATCTCACCTAATAATTTTTATTTAAAATATACTTACAGATTCATCAGCTGTCAGCAGTTTAGAATTGGAACAATCAATTTTTTCTCCTTCTTTATATAAGATAGCTGATTGTTTTTCCCCCTAAACTTCTGTTCTTGGAATAAAATAAATGTCTAATGTTGCTCTTCTTCACTTGGAAATGAGAGTTTAAGCCACATAATTTCTTAAGTATCTGGAGCATCAGTCACAGAATAGAGCAGAAAGCATGGAATGGGAATGTTTGCTTGCTTGTTTCCCTTTGTCCTCTGTGGGAACAATATTAATGGAGTAGAGAAGGGATTTTTCAAAAAACCTTTTCAGTAGCCTGAAGGTAAAGCTCAGGTCTCAGAGCCTCTGTTGACCATGCTATAACTTTTTAAAAATTTTTTTTAACCTAATCGCCTCTTCAGTCGCAGTGGCATAAAATGGCTGTCATTATTGTCTACCTTTTTTGCTCCAAGGCAAATTCTTTCCATGTTTCACAGCACCTGTTTCTGTGCTCTCAAGATCTACATTGCAATTTGGGGAAATGTGACTCTCCTACAGATCCCACTTTGGTAAAAGCAAAAGCATTTTCATCTTAAAGGTAGCTGCTAAAAGGTACACAACTGTTCACTTTTATGTAAGTCTATTTGAACTACCTCTTCGGTGGATAATTCTAGCACCTATGAACAGTAAGATAACAGATGTGAGGAAGGTTTTTTTTCATACAATGCCATTTTGTTATGAATTAGAACTTTTGTGTATTCTACAAGCTTGAGTTTTAAAGGGTTTGCATTTTGCCATTTCAGTAGCATGATTCTGAACTTAGATGGGCTGATAGTTTCAAACTGGCTTGTTGTGTACTATAGCTGCTGCCCTGGTCAGCTTAAGAAAATGTAATTTTTATTGTGCTTGGGGTTAGAGCCTGCAATTCATGGGGAACTGAGCTGTGGATGTTGGTCTACTATTCTGCTCAGAATAGGGCCTGATGGAAGGTTACTATTTAAGAAAATGGAAGATGTGGTCTGAACTTCTTCATGAACATAAGAGGTTTCCATATTGGTCTTTCACATACTACCATCCTGCTTTCACTAATAAATATATCTCACTGTGATTTAAGAAGAAGAAGAATAGCAAGCCCCGCTTTGTTCTTGGTGATAGTATTTGTAAGAACCAACTCTTGAGAGAGCACCTTAGCCTCTGCTGCCTCTGTGGAGGAAAGCTACTTCAGGAACATCAACTCTGCAGAGGTAATGGGATATTTGATTTCCTAATCTGCATTTAATCTTGTCAGTTTTAGATACTCTGCTGCTTACGAGGTGGTTTGGCTAAACTGAAGCAGCTGCTGCAAGTCCGGACAGCTCTGTTTTTCCACCTCTGCTCCCTCCTTTAATCTCTGCACTATGGTTGTCTCTGAGTTGGTGCTGGTGTGTGGCTGGTCCTGCAGAGAAACAGTTCCAAGGTGCTGCCAAGCTGGTTCCATGAACTGCCTTCCCATGGCATCAGAGAGCCTTGGGTGGTGTGCTCAGTCTGGGGAAGGCAGTGGGACTGCTGCCTCTTTTGGCAGCAGGTAGATAGGAGATACCTTTGAAGTATTCCCAAATTGCCCTTCTGTGCATAGGGGGTTTTGAATTATGTTTCTGCCATGCCAAACTCAGATTTTAACTATCCAGACTAGAGACTGGAACTGCACCAGTCATATATTTAATGAGAAAGTGCAGAACCTCTGGCATTGTCCAGATAAGTTACCCAGGATGGTTCTCTGTGGAAAGCACTGACACACCTGGGTGTGTCACAGCCTCTGCAGCAGCTCTGATGTGCACGTTGACAGAGACTAAATATGGAAAGTGCAAGAGACCTACTGCATTCATGACTTCTCGGAATTTGCTAATGAATATGCAAAAAAAAAAAAAAAAGAATAAACAGGAATAATTTCCCTGCTAAGACTTGTTTTGATTTTTTTTCTTCAGTGTGGCAGCTCTTTGTTGTAGGAGTGTGCAGCTGCGCTCAGGAAACCCAGGGCTACCTGATGCTTAGCCGTACATGTACATGATACAGGAGAAAATAAGTAAGGAAAAAAACACAGAAAAATGGTATTTCTCTATATCCTTCTAGCCTTTTGCCATCTTTATTTCATAAAGAAACACTTTAAGAGAAACATTTTAAAAATGAAATGAAGATAATAATTTTGGGGAGTTTATGATTAGGCTATTGTAAGCCACTCAAGCAATCTAAATTTTTTAAATATACTCTATGTTCATTAAATTATTCAGACATTTAAATGATCTGTTATGGGTCTTCATGCTAAGATGTGCTCTTTATTTCTTGTTTTAATGAAAGTCAGATGCCAGGAATCACAAAACCCACAGACAACACTGAACAATTGTATTTCCCAAGGAATGGCGCCATGCTTATAGATGGATTTGGCTTTTAAAACTGGTTTGGGAAAAAATTAAAATCCTACTATGAAAAGACTGGGAAAAATGTTACATTTGTTTAGTTCACCTGATTTACCTGGTTTCTCCTAAGGAAGGTAACATGGTCACCTGACCAACACATGCATGATGTTCTTTGTATTGCCATTATTAGTCTTGTGCTGTGCTTTTGTTTTTCTCAAGATGGGGCAGTGCCAAGTTCAAACAGCACAGGTCTTAGTGCTGTTCAGAAGGACACACTTTTTCAAGCCACAATTTTAACCTGATTTCAGAAGGCGGTTGTGCAGGGGGAAGGAACTCCAATTTCCTCCATTACTGGCTGATACCAACCAACACTCAATTAATTTGTTACCCCCTTCTGTCTGATCTGCCCTAGTGCCACTCCATTTATCTCTTATGTTAGGTCCAGGATTACCCCTTCAGTCGTTCCTTCTTTTGCTGTTCATAATACTAAATTTTTTTTTACAAGCCTGGAGTAAATAATATTTTTATGTGACTTGGTACAATGATAAGTTTGCAACGTTTATTTTTATCTGGCAAATTAACTTGCCAGATTCACAAACAATCTCCTTTACTTCTGAAGATTTTGTAATGTGAGATAATAGTTTAGTTCTTACATCAGCAGCAAGTTTCATTGTTCTAGTTAAGGATTATGTTTTCAGATGCTGTGAAGTGGCATGTTTCCATTTATCCCCAAAAAGCAGAGGGCTTTACAAAAAGCAAGTGTCTGTCCTAAGACTGACACTGCCTGGAAGTATCTTAGAGGAGACATTTGAAGTAGACAGATGCTTAGATATAATGGCTGCACAGGAAAAAGATTAAAAGTAGTTTTCATTAGGGTAAAGAAAACTTAAGAATAAAACTACAAAAACTAGTTGTGATTCTGATCACTTAGCTGTAGTCTCACAGAAATGGAATCACCATAAAGAGGCTCTGGATGAACTCACTAAAGCAATAGAAGTTTCATCTATCCTAAAGGTACATCTGCAGCAGGATTTATGATATCTTCATTGCATAATAGCCTCTTCTTTAGTGGAGAAAGAACATCCTGGGTTTAGTGAGCTGCTACATTTTCAATCAGCAAGTATATCAGAAAAGTAGTTTTTTAATATTTGTTGTCTTGTTTCAGTCTTGTAGGTTTTTTTTTTTTCACTCAGTTTATTCTAAAGTGATTGGCAGCTGTGTCTTAGTACATAGCTACAGTACAGCAAAATTAGATCAGTGAATGTAATAAACAATACTGCATGTAGAGGCTCAGACCAGACTGAGCTACAGGTAATCCATCTTCTGCATATATTAAGTTATGCTTGCACATAGCATTAAGCATATCAAAAATTGAATTGTGAGATGTATTTTTTATTACAGTAATTTCACGAATACAAGCCGCACCAATTTGACTAAGATTTTGCTCCTAAACCGGAAATGCGGCTAATAATCAGGAGCGGCTAATACAACCTCAGAAGTGCCTGCAAGAGTGCTGAGCCGAGCAGCTGCAAAGTCGGCATTTTGCGATTGTTACAAATCGCTACTTTGTTGCACCGCGGGTGGAGCCTGGCTCCCTGTAGGCAGCACGGGGGGCGGGGAGAGAGGCGGGAGAGCTCTCTTTCCTCCTCTGCCACAGCCCAGGGGAGAGACGGGGGGGGGGACCTGGGCCGCCATTGCCGCGGCCCGGGGAGGAGAGGGGGGGACCCGGGCCGCCCCTACCGCGGCCCGGGGAGGAGAGGGGGGACCCGGGCCGCCCCTACCGCGGCCCGGGGAGGGGGGGGGAAGCCGGCGCCGCCATTGCTGCGGCCCAGGGAGGGGGGGGGAAGCGCGCGCCGCGATTGCTGTGGCCTGGGGAGCCGACGGGAGCCCCGCGCAGCCATTGCCGCGGCTCGGGGAGCCGACGGGAGCCCCGCGCAGCCATTGCTGCGGCTCGGGGAGCCGACAGGAGCCCCGCGCAAGCCATTGCTGTGGCCCGGGGAGCCGACAGGAGCCCCGCGCAAGCCATTGCCGCGGCTCGGGGAGCCGACGGGGTGCTTTGTCCCCGCCCGCCGCCGCCGCGGCAGGAGCGGGGAAACTCCGTCCCTGCCCGCCGCCGGCGCCACGGGCGCGGGAAAGCTCCCTCCCCGCCCGCCGCCGTAGGAGCAGGGGAAGCTCCGTCCCTGCCTGCCACCGCAGGGCAGCGCCGACCCGGGGTGACCGAGCCCAGGGGCAGCGGCGGCCGGCCCCGAGCTGCAGCACCGGGCTGGACCACCTGGCCCCGTCAGCGGCCCCTAGCGGGCCGAGCCCGCACAGCCTTAGCTCAGCCAGTAAACCCCGCCCTCCCGCCGTTCTGTTAATAATTGCACGTGGGTCCTCGCTGCGAACGACAGAGCGGCTTATATTCGTGTGCGGCTTATCTATGGACAAAAACCAAAATATTTGCCAACACCCAGAGATGCGGCTTATAGTCAGTGCGGCTTGTATTCGTGAATTTACTGTAATTAAGAAGTTTTAGTGAGTAATGGGAAAGAGAGACTGAAGTTCCCTGGTTTTCTACTCATGTACCCTTATCATTAGGTTTTATCCTTAGTGGTCAGTTTCTGAAATCATCTGTTACCTCTTGATCCCTGCAATGAACTTGGAATCTTTAAAATGATGCAATTATAAATCTATGTCTGCCACTAATGCCAGGATGATCTTACAAGAGTCTGGGAGTGCATAAAAATACAGTGCAAATACTGGGGGCACTCACTCCTTTTTTTGGGATTGAGTCTTTTCAGTGAAATGCTGTTTTTTCTAATTTTTGTGATCTGTCTACTAACATCAATAGTACGACACATGTGGAAATTGATTCCTGCTCATGTTTTCATTTTCGGGCATTATCTGTGATGCTTTCACAATTATTGATTAATCGCACTTAAAGCAGTTGCATTGGCTTTGTACTTCTTCTGTAATCTTATTAACTTCTTTTTTTCAATTTTTTTCCCTCCAAGGGAGTAAATTGATTTATATGAGCATGCTGTTAATAATATAACTCCTTGTCTAGCCCCTTGGGTTCTAATGTTTTTTAAACACAGTACAATTATGGGAAACATTATATTGGAATGACAATATAAATCATCCCCATAGGAGTCTGAGCAGTCTGGGGAGTTAATCGCATAGAGCCCTGCTGAGGTAAATAAGAATAGTAATTTGAAATAAATAAAAGACCAGTGGTGCTAATGCGAGTGTCTCAAGGATATCATTAAGTTTGTAATGGAATTGTTTACTTGGTGTAATAAGACTCATGTAGTGTAATGCTGCTGCTTAAATCATATCTTTATAGTTCATGATCCTGTCTCTTTTCTTCAGAGGGTGTGTCACATTGGCCTTGTTTCCACATCTGTCCTCCAAACTCCAGCACCTGGCTGGAAAGCACACACACATGTGAAATATGTTGAGATCCTCTAGGCCCCTGGTTAAATTTAGTCAACATATAATGAAGTTCAGGTACAAAAATTTGCCAATGGGGATAACTTTTATTTTTAATTTTTTCTTTTTCTTACCATAATCAGAGTGTTAGAAAAGGTAAGGAAACTGACAAATGAAAATAGTTTCATTTGCTGGTCACCCATATTCAGTAGGGGTGGTGTTTGGGTCCAACAGGGGTCTTACACTGCTTTGTGCTTGAGCACAGCATGAATTTGGGCAGCCTGATGGTCATCTTCTCCTGCAGCAGCTTCTTCATCAGTACTTAATTCCCATCAATACTGCATGCTCTTCTCCCTTCTTTAACATGCAGGGAAAGCAAGTATGAGCTTAAAATAGCAAATGAAAACAGTTAATCTGAAAAGGAACTACTCTAGGGATTTTTTTCAATCTTTGCTTTTAATATGTACAAATGACATAGTAGAAAATACTTAGAATATATTACTTTTTCACAGAAAATATATTCCCTTACAATAAATTCAGCAATATCATATGAATAAAATTATAGTAAAAAAAAATCCAATACAGTTTTGAGTAGAAATTGATCTTCCATAAGATTTTTTTTGTAGATGTTAGGGAACTTGTTTGTGTAACGGCTTGTAATAATTGAAAGCACCCTCTTTTTATGCAAAAATGAATGTAAAATACTCATTGCATAAACACTGCCTTTAGAACACTAAAAACACATTGTTTTAAAAATTAATGGTATTAACTTTTTACTAATTTCTGAACCGATCTTGGAGCAAGATTAGACTTGTTCAGTCTGTCACACACATTTATATGCTGTAAGTATAACATGGCACTACTTTTCAGTGATAGGAGTGCTATCAGTACAAAGTAAAAGTTTCTGGGGGAAATGCTTCTTCAGTGCATCTTGAACTTGGAATAAAGCAAACTTCAGATTTTTAGAAGAAGACTTTTAGAAATTATCAAGGACAAGTTTTAAAAATCATAATATTGCACACTCATACTGTATGTATTAATGCTCTGATGTCATTATGAAAACTTGTATTCATAAGAAAAATATCCACACTTTATTTGTTGCTCTCTGTCACTTATTCTGCATTGGTAATTAAAAATTGGAAAGAAGCAATACATGATGCTAATGACACTGTATAGTTGAACCCTGCAAACCCTGTAAGTAATTGTGGTACAAACATGTTTATGAAGACCATGAAAATGTACAGGAATTTTAGTTAATTTTGCATGCTCTGTTTAAAACAAAAAGAAAACATGAGGTGAATTTAGGCTTTAGTTTATGCACCTACATAACTTTTCTAAGCTGCTGTTTATTCTGAATATAGCATAATGAGCATGTATTCTGCCTTCCAAAAAATGATGGCTTTGGGAACCTGGTGTCTATAGCTTCTCCACATGCTCAAGCTTACTCAAGGAATCATCACTGTGTTGTTATACCTTTAATCCTATGTGGTTGATAGTTTAGGTAATATTTCATTTCTATTCCCTTAACAGGTCTTTCAACTGTCCAAGAAAAGTTACCAGTTTTTTGATAAGGGGGACTCCTATAGTCTTAAAATGACATGTTTCTGTGATAAGTGAGAACTCATTTGATTATATAGAGAATAAAGAGCTTATCTGAAATGCCTAGTCAGAAAAAGCTTTGAACTACTATGGTTTTTGTTGGTCACTAAAAGTTCTCCTGAATTACAGTTCAGTCAGAATTTAGGTGATCTGAATACCAGTCACAAAATATAAATATCAGACAAAGTACCTCAAACTGAACACTGCATAAGAGAGATTCACTTGGTATTTACCAGATGATACAACTTCACAAGCAAACAGATATTTGTTACTACAAATATGTTATAAATGCTGGCCAGACTGGTATCACTCAGGAGGGGGAAGGTTGACTTCTGTTCCTCCTTGGAACAGATCCTTGATGATGATCAATTTCATCTTCTGATTCTCTGGTTTTTTTCCCCTGAAAGTTTTTATACATTTATATGTTGTTTTTCTTTGCCCCTTAAACTCCTAAGGATCCTTATCTCACTAATCTTCTATTTGTAGTTTTACCTTTCTTATCTTGCCCGGCTTCACTGCAGATCCCCTCACTGCTCTTTCTCACACTGCAGTTTGCTTAGTGCTTAGAGCTAAGGTTACACACCTGGCTGTACTGGAGCTGGGCCTTGGAGCTGTGGTCACAGCAGCCTCAGGAGTGCTTAGAGAGAGGTAAAATTATGTCAGCATAAAGTACCAGTGAATTTATAGTCATTAAAGTTTTCCATAATTACCAGTGTATGGACATTCTCAACTCTACACCCTACACACCATCGTTCTGAACGCATTGAAGATTTTACTACATACTTTTTCAAGAATGTGTTTCTGAATCATAAAACATGCTCTACTAAAATATTTAAATTCTTCCATCTTTGAGAAAGCCTGTTTTCTTTCAGTGTAGCATTAAGCAGAAAGCATGCAATTGCATCACTTCCACATTAAAAAGTGCAGCCTTTTAAGCACAATACTACAACTAGATATCCAGACAACACTGCTGTATTAAGGAGGCTATCAGATGTGGAGACAATGAAAGAACTGGGTGCAACATAGAAGGCCTCTTCTCAAAGGTCTATTTTTTCCCTCTAGAAATTTTTGTTCTGTTCTTTTCATTGAGAAGCATTTCTAGGTAGGTATAGAAGTACATTGTGCTTTCATGGAAAATAAAGCAGAGTTCTACTCAGCCCCTACAAAAGGGTGGGCTGGGAATTTTTTGATTGATGTGGTTTTTATTAATATTACTATAATTTTTATTATTGTTATTATTGGAGTTTTTTTGTTTGTTTTGTTGGTTTTTTTTTAATTGACAATATGGAAAGAACGGACAGGTGGGAAATGAAAGTCTTATAGCTGTGGATTTTCAAGACAGATAGATTACATTTCCTGAACAATCTGTAAAACATAAGATATGTAAAACTTTACAAATAAAATCACTTCAGGCAAATGACCAAGTTATGACTTTCAAAGTCTAGCATAGATCCTGGCACGTAAATAAATACTTTTCAGTGATACTCAACAGAAATACTGAGTTGCTGATTAAAAGGGGTATTTTTTTAAGATCAATTGCAGAGAAAGATTTTTTTCCTTGAATGTGTCAAATTGATTAAACAGAATGAAAACAGTTAAAGAATAGTAACATCTTTTAGTTAGAGGCATGAGGAAGAAGTGTTATAACCACAAGGAAGGTTCAAAGCAGATTTTTTTTTGCCAAATACAGAGTATATTTGCATGTGTAGGTCAAAGGGTGAAATAACAGAGGGAAAAAAAGTAAACTAATTGAAGTGCAAATGTAAACTCTTTTCTGGTTGTTGTTTCTCCACAGATTGTTTTGCATTGTTAGTTTATCTAAGCACTAATTTGGAGGTAAGATGAGATTTCTGTTTTCATGATCCTAAAATAGCCTCATCAAAATTTGCTGTTCCAAAGGAGAAAATAGCAGATTTGACATAAGCAGTTTTATACAATTCTTTTCCAGATGTTTCCTCCACATTTTGCCATCATGAAATATGAAAGAAAGTGAGGCTTTGGGCCATAATAATCCATGCCAGTATTTTCAGACCAACAGAAAGCTCTGTAGATATTAAAGGGTCATTTTGTCTGGGAACCCAGATAAAACTCAAAATAGCTTTAATGTACCTGTGTTGGCATTTTTTTAGTGTCCAGTATTAATGTAAAATTGAGGCCATTTTAGTAACCCCTTTCAGATACTTCCTGTAGGCTGTAGTTAGTTCCTCTCAGCCTTCCTCTCCTCCTTGTCAATCTAAACAAGACTTTTTCCCTCAACCTCTCTTCACAGCCCATGTGTCCTCTGCCTCATGAGCACTCTCCTGTTCCTTCTCCAGTTATCTTAATTTTCTGCACATGCCAGGTGGTACAAAGCCAGATCCACTATTCCACATGTGCCTCACCAATGCCAAGGATGGGGAGGTGTTGCCACTTCCTGCAGTTTGGTGTCCTTACTCCTCCCAGCGTGTGCATTGTTTGCTTTCTATCAGTGCACTCCACTGCCTTGTGTACAGCCTGAGACCACCACGATGGCCCCTTTTCACAGGGCTGCTCTTCAGTCAGCTGGATTCCAGTTTGTCACGCTGTCTCTGAGCTCTCTGTCTCAGGCGCTGAATGGACATTTCCCCAATGTCTCGTCAAATGGAAAGTGATATTTTTGAGAAGAGAATTTTTCACTCAGTGTCTGTAATAATGTAGAATTAATATGGTGTGGTACTTGAAAAGTTTGAAGTACTCTAGTGGCAAATAACTTTGTAGTAAGTGTTTCAAAACAAAATCTTTGGCCAGAATTTTCCTCTTGGTTGTAACAGCTTTATTGCAGTAGAATTTGGGAAGGTTCCACTTGCAGAAATGGTGTAATGTAGAGATGAGCAAGACACGTTTTCACTCTAACCTTCTTTTCTCTAAACTTGAAGCCACTATGTTTGAATTAGCCTTCAGTCTAATTTTGTATCAGATATGATGTATCCTTTAAAATTTTTTGAGAAGAGCTGAATTGACTGAAGGGGTCCCAGGGTGAGATGCAGATTGATTAATAGTGACAGATGTTTGCAGCTCTCTGAAGTTCTATATAAACAAAGCACATCTATATTCAGATTTGCAAATGAAATCTCTGTTCATTTCACATGGGTTTGGCTACTTGGGAAAGAGGAGGGGAGAATAATAGTAACCTTCTCCCCCTTTTTTTTGGAAATGTAACAATGTTGATTGAATTATCTCTTTGCTGCCATGAAATGCTGTTTACCTGCTGGTAGGATGGTGTGCTTAGGACTTTCCCTATTGCTCTTTCACATCCTGTTTACAACTTCACAAACTTATAGAGGCAAGCCCACAGCTGTTTAAGCCCATCAAATAAGTGGTTTGCAAGAAAAGGCATAATCAGTAGTATCAAGTATTTTGTCAATTGTATTAGCAACATAAAATTAAAATGATGACTATTTGATAAGATACTTTTTAGGATGCTACATTTCCATAATGCCTGTCTTTTCATAATATAGAAAGCAGCAAGACATCACAGAAGAGATATATCCATTATTCATGAATTTAAATAATCTGACTAGCATGTGGAAAATAAGACTGAACTAGATTTTAAATACTTAGAGTGACTTTTTAAAAAATACCGGCAATTCTTATTTGTTGTTTCTTAACTAATCCTGTTTCTTCAGTCTGATTCATTATATGAATTTGCAGTTAGAAAATTAAATATCTTTTTATTGACATCAGTATAATTGACACCTTATATGACTCACACTGCTGAAAGTAAACAATTCAGGCTGAATTATCCTGTCACATCTGTGAGACTGATTAGACATAAACATCAGTCATGACAATTCAGGTTTACTGTGGTGCATGTGGCTTCTCCAGAGGCCCCTGCACTATGAGCATGGATAGTGACTAAGGGTGTTTATCAGAAATACGTAGGTTTCAAAAGGCAAAAATAATTAGGAAGAAGAGTCACGGTTTTCATTGCTCCATCTTGGTTTTGCTGGCACAAACTCCCTTTGGTTTGCAGTTTGCAGTTTCTCAGTGCAGGAGTAGTGATGTGTAATGATCAGTGGATGAGACATAAACAAGTCCAAACCTGCTTCCCAAACAGCTTGTGCAACAACTACATGACAAAAAATAATGCCTGAAATTTGGTTAGCTCAAAATGCTTGGATCTCTGTGGGTTTTTTCTCTCTTTCCAGTGAAAAATTGCAATGAAGCAACTCTTGTTCAGAGCAACAGCTCCAAAGCTGCACCTTGCATATCTGAAATGCAGATGATATTTTGCTGCATCAATTCTAAAGCTCCATCAATTCTCACTCACAACTGCCCCAGTGAGATGCTAGAACATCTCTTACTCTATTCAGGCTTTTTATATCCAAGTCTTACATGTACCAACTCAGCAAAGATATTTTTTATTTCTGACCCTACAGCCTTATAGTCTCTAAAGACAATGGTGTACTTCTAGTTATCTAGTAATAGTGACACTGTAACTGGTAGTGGTAATCTGAGATTATAAGGAAATGAATGTCAATAGGCATAGGTAATATCTGTTAATTATTTTCTTAGGTGGAACATTCAAAGACTTTTCTGACATTGGTCTGAAAAAAACCAGGGATGCTGATAAAATGTTGATTAGTACATAGTTAAAGGAAGAACATATATTAGTAATTTCATGATTATAAGCCGCACCATTTTGACTAAAGTTTTGGTCCGTACCTGGAAGTGCGGCTTGTACATGAATGATGTTCAGAAATTTTCCAACCTCGAAGTGAGAGCCCACAGCAGCCCTGAGCCGAGCTGGAGCCTGTGCGGCCCCGGTGGCGAGGTGGTGCCGCTGATCCGAGCCTATGATAGTTCTCTGTATTTTTTCGGTGTTTTCAGTCTTGTGCGGCTGCGTGGCTCCCCGCCTGCCCGCCCAGCTCCCCGCCCAGCTCCCCGCCTGTGTGGCTCCCTGCCTGCCCGTGCGGCTGCCTGGCTTCTCGTCCGCCTGGCTCCCCGCCTGCATGGCTCCCTGCCTGCCCTTGTGGCTGCCTGGCTGCCCGTCCATCCGGCTGCCTGCCCGCCCATGTGGCTGCCCAGCTCTCTGGCCGCCCGGCTCCTTGTCCGCCCGGCTCCCCACCCGCCCGCACGGCTGCTTGGCTCTCTGGCTGCCCGGCTCCCCACCTGCCCACGCAGCTGCCTGGCTGCCTGCCCAGCCGGCTGCCCGCCAGCATGGCTGTGAAGCTACCCAGCTGAGTGGCTATTTAAAAGCAACACGGATCTGCTGGAAATGCTTGTAAAATGACCACACTATTGTTCGTATCTTTTTCCGCTTGTCAATAAAACTTGCAGGGTGCGCTGCCGTAGCTATTGTCTGTATCTTTTTTTCGCTTGGAAATAATGTTTCCGAGGTCAGCACCTGCCAGTAAACCCTGCGATCCTGCGATTCTGTTACTAATTGGCAACTTTGTGAAAGTTCGCTGCGAACGAAAGTGCGGCTTATAATCAGGTGCGGCTTATATATTGACGAAGACCTAAACATTGCTGACACCCGCACATGCAGCTTATAATCATGAAATTACTGTAATTATAATTAACATAAATTTATGGAAAAATGGCATTGCTATTTGAAAAACTATTCTTCCTAAATAATTTAATATTTTTTATATCTTATCAAAGATAATCTTTAATCTTTGCTATTACTTTAATTAACTTTAAGTTAATTAACTTTCTCATTGACCAAACTCAATTTGATCTAGGAAAATGCTAAGATTCTAATCAGTGACATGATGAGGGGTCTTTAAGACAACCAGGACATGACAGAATCCTTTGGAACTCACTTTGGCTTTGTGGCTTGTTACAAACAGATTAGAGGTCAAGACTTTTATATTTAGTACTATTTAAATTAATATCTTACTGTGATAGATACTATTATAAGACAACCTCATTCCATCATAATGTGAACTGCTTCTGTTATATGCACCAATAGAAGCAAAATTTTAATTTTTTCCCCCCACAAATCTCTAACCTGAACAGCAGTTTTGTGGCTGCTCTCTGCTGATCTCATTATCCATGAAGAAACATACTTGAAAAAGAAAGAACAGAACATTTGTTACAGAAATGAAGATGATTCACTATGGATTCCATGGCTAAAACAGCTTTCCATTGTAATTCTGTATAGTGTTATGTAATGCAAGAGGAACAGGACTGCTCCAACATGAGGCATAAGGACATTTAGAATTCAGCTGGGATTCCTCTTGACAGCTGCAAACCAAAGAAGATCCGATGACAAGCACTTGGGGTTTATTTCCATTGGAATGGAAAACCTTATGGATTATATTTATAAAAAAATATTATATATTACTTCTTGTATTTCCAAGAACAAGTGGGCAGAAACATTCAACTTTCCTCTTTTGTATCATTATTTCTTCTCCCGCTATAGTATTTTTATTCTTCTCTGATTCCAATTACCACAATCCTTTGGTTGTCTTCCTTTGGATTAATCTTGTAGGAGACTAGCTCAGTGACATATAAAAAAAGTTGAAATACACTCTTCTCACAGAAGAGTTTTCTAAGACAGTTTGCATTGTTAACTCTGACTGAACTGCAGTTTTAATCTTGAGATTTATTTTTGGTGAGATGTAAAGTTAGTCAAGAACTCAACACGTTCCTTTCTGCACACATTGTCTTGCATTTGCCAATGATTAATGTAACCTGTTTGATGTACAGACTTACTCTGACTCTCTGAGGCCCTCTGGACCTCCTTCCCTTGACCTGTACTAACATGAGAATTCATTCTGCATTTCTCAGTTTGGAGGAAATGAAAGCTGGGGGTCTCAATTTAAAGCAGGTTTAATGTTTCTGTAGGAAGCATGCTTATCTTTCATTTACACTGCTTTGACAAATCAAGTGGTTTTTCCAAGACTATACATATTTTTTGGGCACTGATAAATGCTCATAACTTTATGTTTACTTAACAAAGTATTTTTTCCTGAAGGTAAGAAATTGATACACTTCAGAATACAATTTGAAATATCAAATGTTTGAATTCACGTTTCAGGCCACTCATTTCAGATCTTGGAGAAATGTTTCAGTTCTTCCCTTTCCCTGAGGACAATTTGAACGCCTGAAGAAGGGAATTTTTCCTCATTGAAGGAGTGCTCACAATCTCTGCTTGAAATTGTTCCCTTTAAAAAGGAATACTTAAATATTTTTTGGGCCATAAGGAGAGAATGTGTTTTATAAGGCTTCAAGCTTAATGATGATTTGGATTATTTCACTGTTTTGTGTCTGGAAGAACTGTGAGTATCTCCTGTTCTGGCAGAAATGTGGGGGTCTGTTGCTTTGACTGGCACTGCTGGAATTAAATACATGTGTTTGATTTAAACACCTACATTCTTCTATGAAACAGAAGTTTAATGCTTCCTGACAGGCAACAGCTGAATGAGTGTTTAGGAATTTCATTTCTGGGCCTCAGCACTGAAGACACAGAGTGGAAGTACTGAAATTCTGCAATTGCACACATATATGGTCCCTTGGGCTATTTATAAGCTTATACTGTTTTACAGTTTAGCTAAAGCATGTCATTTGATTAATTAGCATTAGATATTTTGATTCTTCTACCAAACTTCAAGTTTGAGACAGGTCTTGTGAACTCATATTCTTTCAGCATATAACACCTTGTATTTCAGGTTTCCTGTCCTATTTCTATTTAAATCAGTGGCTATAGGAGTAGGAATGTTCCCATGTTTTGTTTGAATTATGAGAATTTTTTTTCTCTGGCATTAAAGAAGGAACAAATTCCTTTTAACTCCTTTGGATCATTTGGGATTTGCTGGCTTTCAAGGGTCTTAGAGCACTTGCTTAAATGTTAGTAGATTTACTCTTAGAAGTATCAGCCTCTAACAGGAAGTATTTGTTATCTCACCATGGACTATGCTTCCTGCAGTTCAGGGTTAGGTAATAAATACTCCATTAATCTCATCAAGCCTATATTTTCATTTAGATCCATCTGATTAAAAAGGAAAGGGGAGAATATGTTAACAAGAGTATGGTACAGTGCCAGCAATCAGCTAATCATAAGAGCATTTTAAAAGAAACAATTTCTGGATTATTGGCATGGATAATCTGGTGAAGAATTTAAGATTTTTTAATACTGTAGAATTGTAGCAATCTAAATAATTGCACTTTACTGTTTTGAGTGTAGCCATTACCAGGGAAAGAAAACAAGTTTCCTGCAGTAATATGTATCAGTTTTAGTTCTGGACTGGGATTATTTTATGCTTACTCACACACCAGTTTAAAATGCAATTTAATTAACCTAATTCCTTAAAAATTTGAGGATTTAGCTTCGGACATGTTCATAGTCTTGCAAAAGTAATAGTATGATTTATAACTCAAGTAAGGTGGAATATCAAAAGTTCCTCTGAAATTTCTCAGTACCGAATTGTTTTAAAACATTTTCCTTTTAGAAATTAAAAAGTGTCCACTTTATACTCCTGATTCAACATGAGCGGAGTGCTCTGGGTTTCTGAAACTCTCACACCTTGTTCCTGGAGTGGGAAGATCTCTGTTTCACCAGAAAATTATTCCCTGGCTGTGACTGAAGGCAGTGTGACTGTATCTTGTGTGAGGGCTTCACCTGAAGTCTCCGTGTGTAGCATTTAAAAGATACATCACATCCTAGCTCACACCTGCATCAACACGTGTACTCCAAAAAAGAGATTACTACCTGGGAGAACAGACTATTTGGGGTGCTACAGAGCTGGTAGCAGTCAGCATCCTCTGGGAGGTGCTAGTGCTTTACAGTATTCCCAGACTGGATGTTGTGGGACCTATCCTCCCAAGGAGGCACTGAATGTTGTTTATTCATACACAACTCGGGGAAGCTGAGCAGTCTTGAAAAACTGGTCTCAAAAGCATTATTACTCATTATATTCAAAGCATTAAAACATTACAGTTTTCTCCTTTTATTTCACTTCTATTTGTGACACCACCATTACAGTACTTAGAATTGCTGCTAAAAAAACCCCAAAAAACAGTTTGCAGATTACTGTTTTTGGTAGAAAATGGAAAACTTTTTACCAAAAACTTCAGAATCATTAATTGCATTTCACAGTTCCTGTGACATAGATGTACACCTATGATGATACTAAGCAAGAAAATAATTTCAGTCACTTTTATCCAAGCCTAGATGCACATAATTTTTTTTTAAATGCAAAGTTATGCCCATAATGCAGTAAAATTGTGATCTTCTCTTCATTCAGAGAACAAATAATGTAAAGAAAACAGATTACAAAGGCTATATAATTTTTCTTGTCAAATCCTTAGTGGCTATTTAAGTTTGCTAAAAAGAAACATTATTGTAGCACCAGAGTATTTTATTTTGATTTCCTCGGTGTAAATAACTCAGATAACTACAGTGGCTACTCAGTGAACACCTTCTGTACACTCCCTGCTCTTGCTCTGGAGAGTTCTCTCTGCTTCAGGTAGAATAGTTTCTGAAGCTATGCTTGCACAGCTCTCACCCTGACAATATAAAGCTCCAACTGTCCTTTTTTCACAGACTAGAAACCAGTTTTATGTGGCAAACCTGTAGTAAATGAAAAGATAAAAAAACAAAGGTTAAATTGGATTTTGGCATAGTTATTTTTTCATGCTTTTGTGAATACTTATAAATAAGAAACAGACCTCAAATAATTTCAGGTATTAACCTTCTTTAAAATCAGCAGTAAAATTTATAGTAAAAGGATTTTATCTTAGTATTATTGTTAAGTTTCAGGCTTTAATATAACTTGTAACATCATAATGGTCTTGGATATCACAGTGTGAAGTTCAGTCTAGCTGTCTTGCTCCATGATCTGGTTCATGCTTTAGCATTCTACCAGGATACGTCCTGAGGGTGCACACACAACCTTGTACTCATCCTCACTTGTCCCAGATGGGATCTCAGAAATACAGACGGGAAACTTTAAACTACAGTGCAACAATTTTGAACAGAATACCACGTCAGAAAATGCAACCGGAGAAGGTGATCTTCCGACAGTAGATCAGTGATAGGTTTGTTTAGAGTAAGAAGGTAAAATTTCATGTCTAATTTAACTAAACTGATGGTATTTGAATTCTTAATTTTAGCCACTGAAACATGTGACCTAGTTTTCAGAGGTTCTGTAGGCGCAAGAAAATCTTGTTGAAATGCATGTATCTTTTTGTTCAGTATAATTGTTTGTTGCTGTAATGCAGAGACTTGTCATGCTCCTGTTTTCTGTCCTGCTTCTTCCATTTTTATTGTGGTCTCAGATGTCTCTGCTCCAGCACCTGAAGGATTGCATTTCAGGGGTAATGTCTGTACATCTTTGACATTTTAGCAGCTGTTGTGGAGACACACCTGAAGCAGGGCATCTTAACCTTCCAAGAGGCTAAGTCACCATGATAGGTCATCTGTGCATTCACAAATTACAGACTTCAGCTTCATCTGCAGCTCATCTTACAGTGCTGACTGCTAGAATGAAGCTGATATGCCCTTCAAATGTAAAGAGTATTTTTTTGGAAAGTATAAATTGCACACATGTACTCAAAACTTCCTTGAAATTTAGCATGTCCTGTATTTAGGTGGAATAGCACTTGTGACTTATATACAGGCAGCAGTCCCCAGATTCATTTTCCACTTCATAAAACAGGACTTTTTAAGTGCTAGCAAGTGAAGGTCCCATATTTTGTGAAGACGTGAACTGAAAATCATTAATTTCTTTATATCCCAAATATTCTTAATTACACAACACTTATCTAGCTAGAGCAAAGCACCTCATGCACTTCTGAGGGAACTGCATGGAGAGCTTAATTCTCTCTTTAGAGATACTGGAGGAGGTCTCTAGGGTCAATAAAACGTGGCCTTGTGAAGTTTCGATTTGACAATGACTCAGTGGTGACATAGGGTGGCCACTGAACTGCAACACTATCTGGCTTATGTAATGTTCGTGCTTCTCATTGACAGAAATAATTCAGAGTGCTGAATTTAGAAAGGACTGTTGCAGGAAACTGTCTGTCTATCTCTTCTATTTGCTTGAAGGAAATACCCTATGAAATGATCTGCTTTATATGAGTTACAAGTCAGATAATTCAAAAAGAAACTACCTGTGAATGTTAGCCAAGGGTAGAGACTACAGGATCAAAAGCTGTGGAAGAGAAAACTTGGGATTGCAATGACGAGAAAGACAAATTATGGGAAAAGGTGAAGTGTTGGGACAACAATGGAGAATGACCAGATGTTTAAAACTGGAGAAATAGGAGGAACTGGATTTGTAGGGGTAGAGGTCTGCTGCCTCTTACTGTCTACCAAGATCTTGGAAGAGCCCATCTACCATGAGCCTGTGAACTTGGTGTTCTGTCAGACCTGACATTATGTCTCTTACCTTAAAGAGGAGGAGAACCACTCACCCTCTGTTCACCTTGGTCTCCATGGCCCAGACTCCACCTTGAGCAAGCTGAGGAGGGCATCAGACACAACAAAGCAAGCTTCACCTTTTGCCAGCACTTTTAGTTTTGTCAGTAAAGAATAATGCTGGCAGGCTCCAGCTTCCTGCTTCCTTTGCAGGTGCTCAGCACAGAAGCAGCCAGCTGGGGGGTGGAGGGGAGGGGACTGCTGCGAGTTTTGGGGGCTGTTCTGGGCTCTCCTGAGCTGGGCCTGTGATACTGCATTACCCACTCTGTAAAAATACTCATCTGAGGGTACCTGCTTTGCTTTGGCTAAGTCGTACCACTCGATATCATTAACAGCCACACAAATGTGCCTTGATGATTACTTTACAAAACAGCTCAAGAAAGTGTTATAGAGAATGAATGTTTAAAAATAGCTATTTTCCCGTGACATTGCAACATTTTGGACGAGGTGATAAATCCAAAACTGAGGATGTGTCTTCACAAGGGTATTTATTTTGCATTAAGCTCAGCTACTGCTCATAAAAGCAGCCACAGCGAACTAAAAATGCAAACCAATTAGAGTGTACTGACTGCCAAGACAGTGTTTGTTCTTTGGTTTGTTTTGAAGGTACTTTCAGTTCACTGCTTATTGATGTAGTACAGCCAAGATAAGCTTTAATGCATGGCAGCCCTTCTGTTGTGTTTCACAACAGGACCAAGTAGTCCTTTTGCCTCCAGAACTTATCCAGCTGTGGAGAAAACTGTGGGCATTTTTACCTGCACATTGCTGGCTTCAGCAGCAGCAGAATATGACAGTGGTACTCCAGCCAGCAAGGGTCAGACTTCTGTGACTCTGGGGAAGAAGGCAAGGCTCCAAATGGACTTGTGAAGTATCCCATGAACCAAGAGGCATCTGGGTTAGCCCATTTTATTAACCAGTGAGGTAAAAGAAAATTGTAGAATATCCAAATAACAAACAGCAGGCTTCATGAGTAGCAAAACCAAAAAGAAATTAGTTACCTGTAGATTTGAATCTCCCAGCTGGACCCTCCGATGGTTTGCTGGCACTAGCCATGTTTTACTCTATGGCAACAGGACATTCAGGATGTGTTTACTCCTCTGTGCACCTGAAGTGGGTTCAGCCTTTCATTCAAGAGGGGTGCTTATGAAAGGTCCCCCTCCATCTCCTATGCATATTTTATGAAACCTGTAGGACCCTAACATCTCTAACTTGACATGAAACAATTTTTATATTGATTACTGAGAACATACTTGTGCATACACAGAGTTACTAACTGTCATTGCCACAGGAAGCTGGGCAAACTCCAGATGACCAGCAGTACTTTTATTGTTGATTCAACAAACTGGGTGGCATTTCATCAGAGAGCAGCCCACAGTGAGCCAGAGGACAGCTTCTGGTGCTCAGGACTGACGACAGAGAGGTCCACGATCAGACTGCATCAGCAGCCAACCTATCTACCCTGGAATGTTTTTAGTGTGCCACTTGCTAGATTTAAGGTTATAGGACCTTACAGTGAAGCAATTTTATGGATCAGTCTAGCAGCAAAGCATCATTTAAGCAGCTTGATTCACTTTTTTCATTAGGTTGTTGAGACGACACTTATGACAGATGACTCAGAATTATGCCACAGTGATAGAGCATTTAATTGCCTAACAAGGTAATTCTACAAGGGAATCCTACAGGGGTTATTATAACTGGTGAATGAACTTTGTACCTGTCTGCAGGATACACTGAAGGTACACCTGTAACCCTGCCAGGCAGCATTCCCTTCTCATCTGCTCTGCTACATCAAGATATACCCTTTCATGCCAGCAGCATTCTGTGAGGGAATCAATCTGCCTGTGTCTCACTGAGTTTCCATTTGCCTTCTTGAACAAGTACAGCTGTGCTTTTTAACACTAGATACAGCCTGCAAGTAGAAACCAACAAACAACTGTTACCTTACTTCCTGCTCGTATTCAAAGCATAACATTTCTTCCATAACCTTCCCAAGTATTCCCCTGCCAACATCCTCTGAAAGTTCTTCTTCCCTTTCCTGCTGAAGTGATGGGAATTGTTTCAGCTGATGGGCAGCCCTTCTTGATCAATGGTCCACAACAGAAAATCATCCACCTGCCCCCATTGGCCAAATGCCCTGGGAACACATAGACAGGACTCCTGACCATATGGTTGCATACTTGTAGAAAACAAAGGGGGGAAACAAATTTTGTTTCCAGCCTAGGGAAGATGCAAACTTCTCTTAACTGAAGGGTGTGGGACATTGCATTTTTTAGTCATCCAAATAAGTTCATGTTACTCTGCCTGCTTTTCACAGTAATGCAACATGAGCCATTCACGTTGTCAAGCACAATTTCCTCCCTCTTTGCAATTCTGAACAAGAAGGAGAGAAGAATCAAAAGAGGAAGTGATTGAACAACATACAGTAAGTAATTGAAGTCCAGAGGTGGGCCACAACGTTGATAAGGAGACTGGGACAACTCTCCCATGGGGACAAGCTAAGAAAGTCAGGGCTGCTCAGCCTGGAGAAGAGAAGGTTGCATGGACACCTCACAGCAAGCTTCCAATACCTGAAGGGGTCCTACAGGGAAGCCAGAGAAGGACTCTTCATCAGGAACTGAAGAAATAGCACAAGGAATAATGGGTTCCCACTGAAAGAAGGGAAATTTAGATTAGAAATATAGGAAAGAAATGCTTTACTGTGAGGGTGCTGAGGCACTGGAACAGGTCCCCCAGAGTAGTTGTGGATGCCCCACCCCTGGCAGTGTTCAAGGCCATGCTGGATGGATCATTGGTCAGTGAGAGGCATCCCTGTCCACAGCAGAGGACTTGAACTAGATGATCTTTAAGGTCCCCTCCAACCCAAGCCACTCTATGATTCCAAGGTGATGACAGCAAGTGTTTTCAGATTGTTTCCAGGATCTTGCAAGGTAGGAAAGAGAGAGATGAGGGGTTAGCCATTTTACAACTGAAGAAAATCTCACAAAAAGACTTGGAAAAACAAGATGAGTGAGTATCACTGCTTCATTTTCTAAAATGAAGAAGTATTTTTCATCTACATAATTGAAAAAAGTTCTATAAAAACATAACTTTCAGCCAAAGAAGTTTTCAGCTCATATTCAGCAATTTTCATGAAATATCTAAAGTAGTTTAAAAAGACTCCCCGAGGTTTTCATAAAATATAGATGCCAGTGTATAATGAAAATAATTAAGATCTCAGTGAAATATGTTCTAAGTTGGGCATACTCCAAGCCAACACATGCCCAGTTTTTATGAAATTGTATGCTGCATTTCATGAATTGTTCAGACCCCATATTTTACAATATTAATTATGTTTCATAGCAATATTCATGACATTTAATAGCAATGTGCATACAATATTAAAGCATACAAAACCCCCATCAAAGCCACAACCTTAATAAATCACAGGAATATAAATTGTCTTCCAACCTGTAAGAAAACAGTCATCTTCCTTCATTTCTCTTATATTTTGTTAAAGGAAGACAAGCAGTATTTTGTTGTAGATTCACAAAATACATCTTAAATTCTCACCAGTTGTTCATAGGCTGGCCATTCAGAAAGCATGAAGACAGTATTGCTGCAGTTTCACTGGAATTTACTTTAGATTATTAATTATTAAAAAGAATCCCTTTCCATCATAGCAGGGATCTGACAGCCTTGACCAGAGACAGTAAAAAGCACTTCTGGAGAAAGCAACTTTCTAGTTGCTCACAATTTTTACCTCTTTGCCTTCAAGAATATAATCTTAAGACTAAAGTCTGTCAAATGCAAGTCTCCAACCTTACAACTTGCCTTTTGGTTTTCTAAATTCACAGTTCATCCTTACATTGCAGTTAATTAGACATTAGTTCATCAGCCATTCAGGACTAGGCTTTGTTGAGCAGGGAAGTGGAGGATAAGGCGGGTGAAGTAGGTGCTTTACAGCATTAATGCTGACAAACATATCACTGCACTAAACAATCCTTTGGAGTAAAACTAAAACATAGACACAATGGAACAGCAAGGAGGAGTAAATTAGGTTCCTTAATTGCTTTCATCCTTTTGAAATCATATCATGTCTTACCAGCACCAGCTGAATTTTCTTCATGTCAGCAGAGGCCAGTCCCACCCCGAGCCAGCAAGTAACCTGGTCAGACCCAAGCACTGGCTGATGAGCAGAAGTAGCAGGTTTCTGGGTGGTGTGAGTGACTGGCTTTTACAGAGCTTAGAATCAGGTATTGGTGTCCTGCTTCCCCAGTTTTGCTGGTTTTTCACTCTATCTCTAGAGACATGGTCTGTCCTGTTAGGAGGTTCTTCAGCTGGGGCAGGTGTGAGGAGCACATCCTCCCTGCATCCAAAGAAATGATTTCTCCCTCATTTCTCTTTTTAAAACATTCTGTTACACTCAGCTGTCAATGACTGTGGATGGCAATAAAGTACAAAATGTAATAATTAATGTGTGCAACTACTCATGAGTAACAATAATCTACCTGTAATGTTAAAATGAACCACTGGGATTTTACTACTGCAGGGATGGGTTGTATTTGCTGGGCAATGGGGAGAGACATTGGGATTCTCTCTGGAGTTTATTCTCTTACTTCCTAGGGAAAGTTTCTTCTAATGGCAGTTTTGTAAGAAACTGGCTTAGAATTTATCTCACTATGACTTAATAAATTGAGATAAAGCAGTGTTTTGGTTTAATTTTTTGGTTCCTCCTTAGAGAAAAATACTTACCTGTCAAGAGAGGCCTTAAAGTATTCTATTCTCAGCTCCTACTAGGCCAGTGAGAGGCCATCTTCAGCTTTTTCACAGGTGAAGAGCATTTGGGCTAAGCAGTCTTCAGGATAATTGATGTAAGCACCTGAAGCAATTGAATCCCACACTTTTTCTCCTGTCTGTGTATGAATGAGAGGTGTTATGTTGGCATTTGTGATTTGAGACTCCAGCACTGACTGCTTTCTCCATCAGTCACAGAACTGCTCCAATATATAAATATTTATAGTAGTGTTAAATTTATTTCCAGGCATGACAAAGCTGAAGTACCATATACTGAAGTGACCTGCTTTTTTAGTATGTGTAGTGGCTGAGAGAGGAAGTTCACATGCTTACTACTTTGAGAAGGGTAGAACAAACTGACAATCACATGCAGGAAAAAGAAGAGTTGGCATACAGTGCCAGTAATGCCTGGAAAACACAAAACACTGCTGACAGTAGGATGTTCCTGTGAAGCCATTTGGTGCCAGCTCATTAGAGTGCTTTGGCAAGGATATCTGGCATAAAATAGAGCCTATTTAGAATTAGGGATTCTGCTGCCTTTCTCTTGGCATGGAATGAATTTGTAAATTAAGCTGTCTTGTAATATAATGACATTGCCTGGTATTATGCATCATTTTAGAATTAGAGAAATTGATCTGAATAAGAAATTAAGGCTTGTTAAGAAGTGGAGAAACACATACAGCTGACATTGAGGGCTGGTAGGCATAGGCCTGTGAAGAATGCACTGCACACTGCCCGAGCACTGTAGAGCTGCTTCTGAGCCTGTGGTCAGCACCTGGTCCTGGTTTGCAAAGGTTTTCACTTACTCCAGGGGTTGCTTCAGCAATTTTCCTTTCCTCAGATTCAATTTCTTTAAAAACTTTTCTTCTTCACTGGATGTCTCAGGTGGGTTAATATTAAAATTTTATACTTGCCAGGGGCATACTTTTCAATTAGCAAAAGTTCGAAAAGTCCGGGTTAGGGTGGGAGAAGTTTTAAATACAGGGAGAAGCTGGCTGGGCATGTGACACCTCTCTAAATGCTTGATGAAGTAGAGGGCTCTGTTCTTGTTTTCCATTCTGTACAGGGCAAAAACCCCACAGGGATGGATGTGCAATTTGGAGCAACTTTCTAAGTATAAATTTGGCTCATTTCCTAAAGCAAATTCAATATTTAAAAACCACCCCCAACAAAAAACATGAAAAAGAAGCCTAAAACAGTCTTTGGCGTTGCTGCCTTTACAAGAAATTGATATATTCTCAGTCTGATCAGCTCATTTCTCTCAACATTCTTCATACTCACAAAAATTACAAGTGGAGAGAACTTTTTTAGTATTTCCTGGCAAATATTTCTCTCTCACATCAAAAACATCACCCAGTCATCTGAAGAAAGCTAGGTTAGGGAGCACTACAGATATTTTCTTCCAGCCTGAGCATATGGGAATGCAACATGTTTCTGCATGTGTTGTGCTTTAGCATTCATGAGTATCTTTATGAAGGCAAGTTTTGAGTCACACACTGTGTCACACTACAGGGAAGAAGAATATCAATTATACAGCATGCTTAATCATGAGAGGAAATAGATTTGACTAACCAAATATGTAAATGCCAATTCAAAATAAAATTATGAGCTCTTCCTGATGTGCAAAATGCCACTGGTGAAAAACATTTTAGTATATTAGCGCTGGTGTGGTTTATGAAGGGAAAAGAGAAAAATGTAATTTAATTTCTTCTTGCCTTGTATTATTCTTGTTGGTATTTTTCCACTTTGGAGAAGTATAGCTGATAAGAAGATTTTAAAGCATATTTTGACATTCAAAATGCAGCTTCCTGTGCTTGCATTCATGCATGGTTTCTTGAGACGAAGCGGGGTAAGTAAATACTCACTGCTAGTTTTCCTGTGAACACCATGAAGCTGTACAGGATGCGATTTTGTTGTACACAAGGACAAGCTGCTTCTGGAATCTTACAGCCCCTTGCCCTACTAAATCAACAGCTGTTTGGCAAGGAGACAGGAATTTTGCTTTTTACGCAAAACTTTATAGCTCATCCCCGATGGGGTGGGTGGTCACAGTTCACTTGCTGAGGCTGCTCAGTGAGAACAGCACCTCCCACCCATTGTTACAGCAGTGTCTGGTGGAGCACCTTCTCCAGTCCTCATGGCACAAGTGTTTCATTTCACAGGGTCTGGTGGGCTGGCTCACCTAGGAAGGTGATGTGCTGTACTCAGGAGCATCACACTCCCCTGAGTGAGCTGAGATACCCCAAGTATCTTAAAACACTCCTTAATTTAGCTGGAGTGCTGGCAATCAAGGCTGGTTTCCACTGTCCTCAGTCAGTACTGGAACCTATCATTGAGTTAAACAGGAAAGCCTCTTTCCCCTCTGACCAGCTCTTGTATAGAGCTCATTTTTGGAGGCCTTGTCTAATCATACCCACAAGCTTGAGTTTTATAAGGAGATTGTGTCCAGCTGATTCTGACTGGAGGCCAAGTACCCACCAAAAGCCACTCTACCCATTCAGAGTTCATCAACCTTGTCCTGCCTTGCTGGTGGCCTCAGAGACCCTTGCCCAGCTTGCCTTCTTGAAATGCTGGGTGTGGGCAGCACTGTACCTTCCAACCATGTACTGACTGTAGGTACAGGCTCTGGGGCAGGTCCCCCATTCTCCCGGAGAGGGGGAAATGGCCAGCAGTATTTCTCCAGAGGGCAGCTCTTCTCTAGCCCTTGAAGGTGCAGCCTTGCTGTGCAATGCATCTGAGGCTGTACACAGCTCAGGTAAAGGAAGAGGACATTGCTGTACACTAAGGAAAGTCAAATGGAGGGCTGAAAGCAGAGTTGAATTTGTTTAGGTGTCAAAATAACACCTGGTGTAAAAGTGCTAGCTGGGTCCTACTACATATCCCACAAAATCAGGGGATTTTGAGGTTTGTTATGTCTCCTTTTGACCTGTCAATAAGCAAACCAGTGTTACTTAGACTGTACAACCTGTAGGCAGAAGCACTGATGTGGGTGTCCAGAGCTTTACAGACACAGGATGCTCCCATGAGAGCACTGGGATGCTTCACACAGCTGCCCACAAGCTCAGTGGTTACTTTGCTGGTGCCATTCTCATTATAGTTTTGTCTGAGTGGGGTTTGAGGTAAATCTGTGACAGCTTGAATAGGAGCTATACCTAAGCAGTGCACTCAGACTGGGGATTTCTGCTGTGGGAAATACTACCACATAAATAAATGAGAAGTGAAGAATGGATGAGCTGGAATAGGCTGTGAACTGACAGCTTTGTGACTGGTTTTGACTTATTTTCTTTTTGTCGTCTAAAGCTGAGTGCCTCATAAATTCTGAAGACATCAAAACACTAACCCAACTAAAACCATCCTAGGTTCACTGGAAATACAATGAGTAGTAACTAACTAGAAGACAAGACACAGTGAGAAGGGAATGAGCTCTCTCCTAGAACTGCTGGTTTTGGGTATTTACTTCAGTTTTGACATTACAGATCAAACCAGCACACAGACAAATTGTGGGTACTCAAGATCACACAGCGACTGTCCTACAATCTAATATAGGCCTAGAGACAGAAGTATTTTACTGATGGATCTTACAGATCCTGGGATCCCCAAATAGATCCAGACCTGCTAGTGCACCTCAGTTGTGAGGTGACACATCGTAGATGCCATTTGGCAACCACTGGTCTTGGGGGCTGTTTCACACTTTGCTCACTGTGGAGACAGGAGGGGAGCAGGCCTTCTAGGGGGAAGGAGGATGTAAAATGAGAGCAGCTGCATTGGAACTGGTCAGAGCCCCATCCAGCCCAGCACCATGTTTCTCAGAGTGACCAAAATGGGATGTGCTTTAAGAATGGTTCAAACAGTCCTGATATTAGGCTACTAGCTTTGTGTGTCAGAGCTCAGGGTACGGGTTTTTTCCATGAATCTGTCCCAGATCTCTCAAATCAATAAAAGCATCTGCATCATCCTCTGTTTAACTCTATTTAGGTTTAATAGTTTAACCCTATTAAGTTTATTTAGTGAACAGCTGGGTAAAATAATTGGAAAATGAACAATGGTATTGTTACTGCAACTTGATATCCAGCATCATGCAATGACCAACAAAACTTCTCTCCAGGGTATGCACAAGTGAGAGCTGTTTACTTTTCTCTGGCAACAGTTCATTGTGCAATTGTGAGTGGCAACATCCCAGCTACCATAAATTTCTTTTGTTTCCTCAGAAGAGCCACAGGGCACCTGACATAAAACAATGAATTGCAGAAAAGTACTAGTGGTTCAGATGGTTGGGTTCTGCTATTTTTTGCCTCTTTCAGAAGAGACAGAAATTGTCTCTAAATAACACAATTTTGTAATATCCAATAGACATTTTGGACCAGATGTTCAGGAGCCCCATACTTACTAAGCTTAAGTCTAGCATCCCCAAATTGCTTGTCCCAAAATGAAGATGCCTGAAAGACTCTCTACATCTATTACAAGTCTCCAACAGCTAATCATGATGTTTTTGTATACACTTATGTGCATCAAGAGCAGGCTGATCCTAACTTCCTTCCCCTTTTCTCTGGTGGTATGAGTCTTTTCTGGCTTGCTGAGTGGCCCTGGCCCATTGTGCCCTTTCGTATTTGCAGCTGACGTAGGCTGCAAGTCCATCATCTGAATCCTTCCTGGTACTTATCTTAGTTATACACCTTTCTCTGTTTTTACAAATGCCAAACAAGCAGGAATTACAAAATACTTAACTTCCTAACTGAAGCAGTCTTATGGTACGTCTGGATGCAAGACAAGCAGGATACTGTTCCTTTACTGGTCTCTCTTCCCAGCCCTGCTTTCTGCTCTTCTCCAATTCACCTCATCCATGTACGCCAGCACAGTATTCTGTTTCCATTCATCAAATCTCTTACCACAAAATGCTCAATCTTTAAAACAATTCAGTTTAGTGAGCAGTTTTTCATATTAGAAAACTGGTTCTAATTCAGGCTGGAAGGTACCATGTCTCCTCATCCAGAGAAGCATCTGGAGACTCACCTGAGAGTAAAAATGAAACAGAGGCAGAGATCCAGCTTAAGTGGCTTGAGGTACCTTCCTCATAAGCCATGGCAGAAGATGGCAATTTCTTCAGTGCTGCAGCAGATGTATCATGCACAAACACCACTGCAGGAATGTGCCCAAGGGTAGGTAACATCCACTATATTGGCTTGTTCTAGAAAAGCCCCAGTGCTCAGCCAGCTGTAGCTGTGCAGCCTTACCTATTTACAGGCACTGTACTCCACATAGAATCATCATAATTTTTAGAAGCCATATTCAGAATGCTAAATGGTGCCAGGACATGAGCCCAGAATGCAAACTTGCCTGTCCATCCTGTCAGTTTGTTAGGATGGGCTACAGCATACTTCTGGTGTGAGGTTACACAGGTTGCCTCCACAAGAAACTAAACATCAGTTCTGAAGCCTTTCTCTAGTTCCAGGTCCATGATTCCCCATCATCTGGCCACAGTACTGAACCCATCTGATAATACTACTTTTTCTCCTGACTTTTTGTTTTCTTCATTCTTTTCTTCATTTTCTTCAGCCCCTTCCTTTCTTCCTAAGAAAAGAAGTAAGCCTTGTCTAAAGACAAAAAATCCTTCTACTCTTTTGCAAGGCTAAAGAAATCTTTGGGGCTTTCAGCTATAAAAACCTAATTTGTCAGTTCCCCCACCCCCCCCCATCTCTCTTAATGGATCTCTTATGCATTTATAATGTAGTCAGTACCAGAGTATCTAGGGACATTATAAAGAATTTATAGAGCAAACATTTTTTTTTGCAAAAAGTTTCTACTTCTCTTCTGGCTATTGCCAATCTCTGTTCTCTTTTGATTTGCTTTGGAAGCCAAGTTGCCTGTTTTATACTCATGACACAGACTGTCTTACAGTATCTTGGTTTTGCTGTGTTTGTCCATCAGCATCAGCACTGGCACTTCCTCAGCTCCGTGCAGAGCAGCATCTGAGGTAAGAGCTCAGTGTTTCACAACACCTTGAAATGAGTATGTAATTACTATGTAGAGAAAATAATTCAGTGCTGACAAGGAGTGAAATTTTAAATTTCTGTGTCACTAGCAGTAAGTAGCTGGATGCTGCAGGCACCTCCATGGAATATTTTCCTCCTCAGTATCCTAAAGATTTTGACTGCTGCTTGCAGGGTGACCAACCTCTCACAAACACCTAAGGTGTGTGCATATGATTGTCTGAGGAAGTTAAACTCCTTCAAGGCCTGAGTCTGTAAAAGTGAGCTCTGTATTACTAAGGGTCTTTACTGATCCAGCTTTCTGGTCTTCAGCATAATCCAGCAATAAGAGTTTGATTTTCACTTTGCAGAGCCAACAGAGACCAGCTGAGGGCAGTGCTGGTGCAGCAGATAAGACAGATCAATGCCTTGGTGCCTTTCTGGCTCCAAATCAATGGGTTGAAATTTTTGCTACACCTGTTTTCCAATATTAATAATAATAATAATAATAATAATAATAATAATAATAATAATAATAATAATAATAATGTATCTGTGTAACAACACCTAAGGAGAAACATTCTTTCAACAATGACAGAGCTATTTGCACTGACTTTTATTTCCTAGGTAACTAAAAACAGTTACCAAAACCTCCTACCCAGTGCCATGGATGGAGACATAGCTTCAGTTGTCTGACTTCATTCAAAGAGCCTTACAATTATCTGCAGGGCAGCAGTGAGGGTGGGCTGTGCTGTTCTCGAGGGCTATCTCCATTAACTTGATCTTAGTGGAGATAAGAAGTTTGACTAACTACATGTACTGATGTAAAGGAAGTGTTTAATGATATCTCTATAAAATAATGTCTTGAAGTATAAACAGCATTTTTACTAGTTTGTTGAATAAGTGATAAAAAAGACAAGGTAAAAGGCATTGAAAATTTAAGCCAGTATTTTTCATTTCTATTAAATTATTAAACTAAAAATATTCCTTAGAGTATTTTCAAAATACTCTATTTCCTATAAACTCTGCTGCAATTTCTAGTCATATAAAACCTCCTGTGAAGCAAGCTGTATAGCAAACCCCCATGTAATTCAAGAGGGAGCAAAGAAATCTGGAAAGTGATCAAAACAAACAAAAAAATGAAATGGAAATGAGCATCAAAACCAGCAAAATATATTTAAGTAGTATCACAAATATACTCAGAAAAATCTATTTACATATCTAAAAACGGTATATTCAGTAAAAATCCTCCCACAAAAGGTATTTATAAACAAGAAAATTAATTAATTTAATTGTCTACTGCTGGCAACAGAAGGACTTACTGCTAGCATTGCATTAACTATGCTTTTACACAATAAACAGAATTATTCTGGGAAAAACTTGAGCTGAAGACTGGACAACAAGTACAAGGCATACAAAGCATAAGGAACTGCAAATACATAACTCTAGTAGTGCAAAAATGAAGAATAATGGCTTTTTTTCCCCCCTCCAATACTTGTTCAGAGAAAAATACTACTGTGAACATACAATTTGAATCCCTTTAAAAGACTTATATTTGTAGGACTCAGTGCATTTGCCTGTTTCAGCAAGGATGATATTATGCAGGAGGTAAATGAAAGTCAACATAAAATTATGCCGTGACACAAATTTATAACAAACTTTATAGCAAAATGTCTGAATATACAGTATAGAGACAAACCTTGCAAAAAAGTTCTCCTCTACCCAGAGATTGGTAAACGTTACCACTAAACAACATGTACGTAACTGATAGCATATGTAACATTCTTTGGAATTAGATTTAAATTTCTTTCAGGCCCTGTCTTTTATACAGGAACAGCAGAAGGATAATTCCTCACTTGGATTACAGGAGCTCCCAGTGTTTCTCCCCCAGGCACATGCCTGAGGCTGGGCAGAGACCTGCGGAGCAAGCACCAGGAGCTGGAGAGAAAATCCACCTGGGAATGTGGGTCACTGTAGGATGCTTTGATATAAGTCAGCGCAGAAGTGAAGAACTGATGATGCTGAAGTCCTCATCATCCATAGCCCTGGTTTGATAGTGCTTCGAAACACAGTCTCTTTGTCCAAAAGGCCTCATAATTTGAACAGGTGTAAACATATCTTTTAAAGTTAACATTTTCACCATGCCTTTGCTGTTTAAAACAGTAACAAAATCAGAAGTAGGAACATCTTAGCTCATGTTAGAACTACTTCAATTTCAAAAAAACAGAGGTCTATTATTGAGAAAATAGAAACAAATCTGCAAACACATGATTAGTTTTGCAAATAGTATTTTTGCTCTATTTTTCAACTCTTTATCTGCCTTCCAGCAAACAGCTGAATATCACCCAATCTATCCTAGGAAAAAAAATCTAACTTTGGTAAGTAAGCTCGAAACCATTTAATATCCATAGCAAAACAGCAGGACAAACTGTCGCATTTATTCTGCCCAGAGCGAAGTCCACCACTGCACTGCATAGCAGATTCCTGCTCACAGATTCCGGAGAAGTCAGGAATCCCACACTTTCCTTGTTCCCCTTCACGTACAAAAAGAAAGATACAGATGATGTCCATAAAAATCTAACAGTAGCAGGTAGAAATTTACCTATTAAGATCTGTCAATTATAATTAGTGGCAAGTGTTATGGTTGATATTTAAAGCTTTTACAGAACAGAAAGGACTAACTTTTTGACTTCAGATGTTCACAGGGTTACTATCAAGTGTTTATGGGGACCTTATTAAAAATTTCTAAGGCCCAAGGTGTAACAGTTTATGATGCAATCAAGTGAACTTTTACTGAAAGAGAAATCAAAACAATTATAACTTTACAAACCAAATGTAAAGGCAGTCTATGAATCTATACTCAAGAGCTGATGACCAGGAAGACAATGACTTCGGCAGAAGGCAGTGCTGCTTTTCTGTAACCTGACGGATGCTTGTTCAACCCAACTTCAAGTACTTCTGCTTGAAGTTTATGTGCTTGAGCAAGGAGCTTAGGTACCCAGCTCAAGCTCCAGAGGATACCTTAGAGGTGCACTAAGGTTATTCGAGAGAAATAAGTGATTTGTCTGCTTGACCTTTGGCACAGGAAAGCAAAACCAAAAAAAAAATGTAATGCCCTCAACCACAGGAAAATTCATCACAGAATAGAGACCAAATCAGTTTTCCTCTGGAAATATTTACTTCTCCTTGCTAATGAGCAGTGGAGCACTTCAGGTCACTAGCATGAATTCAGATATCTGGCTTTTGGACATCTGAATTTAAATGAGATGACTCGTACCTCTGGTTCCCACATTAGGAACTTAAGTTGGATACCTGAAGTCGGATGGTGTGAGAACTCTCCATCCTTACTGACAACAGCCACTTCTTGATTCCCTGACAGAGCTGCAATTGCAACATTTACTCAGAGAAGACCCAAAGGTATTGAGTCTTCAGAGGATATAATTTATCTCTCATTTCTTTATCCCCTTTTCATGTTATGGAAGGGGACGGAGAAAGGGAAAGCGGTGTGGGAGGTGGTGTCTTGCTAAACAACATTGTGTAATTCATGCTAATGAAGAAATGTAGTGGCTGTGACTTATACATCTGAGAAAATCACCATTTGGAAGTTGGTGGGTACAAATTGCTTTGGCTGTTGTAGTTCTCATTATTTAATCCAGGAGTTACTAATGGTATCATTATTAGCAGATTTTCTAACTGACTAAAAAGCTCAAATGGCATTAGAAAAAGCCATGATGGCAGACTTAAAGAGCTACGTACTATTTGCATGTATTTAAATTTAAAAAAAAGTAGTAACTTGTATTTTAGACAAATATCAGCTACTCCCTAATACTTCTATTAAAATACTGATGGAAACAGAAAAATGTAAACTTGTAGGTCTACTGAATGGTACACACATATGCAAATAAATCACCACAAATTTTACTGTCTTAGCCACTTGTTTTACCCCTTATTCTCTGTACTTGAGAAAATGGCATAAAAAAGCTATGAAACATATGACTGAAGGAAAGGATTTCCAGAGTCCCATCCAGCTCTGGATCTTGTCAGTGGGAGAAAAGACTTAAGGTATACTGAGGATACCCTCTTCTCCTAAGGGAATAATCTATTCAAACAAACTTTGCTTGTGGTTTTAATAAATAATGAACTCACTGGTCCAACTCTGTACTCGGAATTTCACAGAATCAAGATCTTAAGCACACCAAAGACTTCACATAAACATGGAAGCAAGGCAACACTTGTATTCCCATTTTTTATCTATGGACCTTTTTCCATTGTTAAATTCCCTGCGTTTTGTTTTGCTTTGTTTTCTTCAGAGTAGCTTCACAAAACACAAACTAGTAAGAGCCTGCAAAATTCAGAATCACCTAACAGGTGAGGGAAAAATGCTCAGTGCAGTTTTCATTCCATATATGAATTAACTACTGGGAATGTATGCTCGAAGATCACCAACAAGGTATTTAATGTTGAAAGTAACACTGAAGGTTTTAAAGACTCACTTCAGAACACACTGTCTGAGAAGTATTAGAGGGTTGTCTGATTTCCTTGTTTTCCATGGCAAATTTCCACTGATGGCAGCAGAGAACTGAGGCAGGGCACAAGATGTAAAAGCAAATACAACTAAAGCTTCTGGGTAGCTACTTACATAGAGTAGCTATGTATTCTGGGGTTTTTGGCTCAGTGACCCCACCACGTAATTTCAAGGACATGTAAATTGATTGGAGTATTAGCTTGGTTCCTTTCCTGTTTTTAAACCGTACAGTGAACATAAATGACAGATCAGCATGGTGTAGCATTCACAGGAGCTCCTGTCCATCAAAATGGTGTCTCTAAACAAAGGCTGCCTTAAATAAGACATATGAACATGTGACCTGTCTCCAAAATGCATGGTCATATTAAATAAGTCTCTTATTTATGTACATATTACAAAATTCAAAGTATCATAGTTCTACCCTCTTCTGTTTAAGATTGCAATTTCTAACTGTTGCATATACTGTAGCTGCTCAAAAAGCTGAATAAAGTGAGTAGAGCAGACTTTTTCAGAGAAAACAGTCATAGAAAAAGTTTTAAGTATGGTACAGTGAGAAAGTTCACAGAGTTCTCACTCCATTTTCTCTTTGGTTGCTGATTAGGATTTGACGAGTTTGAAGCCCTGTCCTGTATCCAGCACTGTGGGAAGAAACCAACTCATTTTCAATCTTTTTAAGCACCTAAAGCATGATTTACAGACCCAGAACAGATTGAGACCACAAAACCAGTTTGCCAGATGTACTAATGGATAGGTGATGCGTGGGAAGTACATCATCCAGTGTTTGGCAACATCACTTCCCGTTGGCAAATGCAAAGTGTAGTCGCTCCAGTGCTTTGACACACCATACACCGCCTTCACCGTGCGGCCCTTCTCAGACCAGCTGATGTTGCTGTCAGGGTTACAGTTGTACTCAACCCATTGCCTGGTGAAGTCACCAAGCTGTGGAGGGTCTGCTTCCTCGATGTCTACAACTCTGGCCATTTCTGCTCCTTGCACAGCAACATATTGGTCATTTACTTTTCTTACTTCTTTAACCCAAGGCTGAGAGTTCTCACAGTCTAAAACAATGATCAGTCGGGAACAAAAAGTGCCATTCTTTTCTCTCCACCACTCCAACAGCGTGTCAAGTCGTAAAGCATCACCCCCTGCCACAAGGACAAAAAGATTTAATAACAGGATGAAGAAACGGAAACTTCTGCAGAGCTTTAACTGTTTTGCCTGGTTTTAAGAATCCCTTACTTTAACAATTTGGACAGATGCAACAGTCGTTTTCAATTCATCCTTTCTGTCTGTAAATGTTGTGTATCTCCATAGAGGTATTAACTGACTTGCTGTGGCAGACAAAGCCATTAACTTACCCTTGATTAGAAAGAAAACCCACAACCAATAACAAAAAAGAAATTCCTTTACAGAGTGAATGAAATTATAGCCAAATGAAGAAATATGGAAAATACAGATAAAGAGGAAAAAAAAAATGAAATAAAATTTATTTAGTATTAAATCTTAATAATTTTAGGAACAGGAATAGGACTCTTCTAAAATATGTTTTTATGAATATTAAAAAAAGGCTCTTCTTTGACATGAATTTAGAAGAAAATACATTTTCAAATGGTGGAATCAAAACAGTTTCAAAGCACAATGAGAGAGCTACATGCAAGCACAAAAATTCACACGACCAGGAATGAAGAGATTCTCCCTACAGAGACAGCTGTTTTCACAGTTTCAAGAAAACTGGTATCGATTTTCAACTCAGTGAAACAAAAACCCCATTGGAATTTTTCCACAATATTTTTTTCCTGTCAGGTCAGAAGACCCTTTCAACTAGTGTCCAACTTCTCATGTTCTGTCTCAGCTCCTGCTCCAAAAGCCCTCTGAAAGAGGAGATTGTAATTAAACCTGAAGTGTTACCAGTAGTGGGAAGTCCTTCTGCTTAAGTGTATTGGATGCTGCAGGATCTATGTAGCCTTGAAAAGCAGAATATTTACTCAGGTACCTAATGACAACATCTTGCAAACAAGTGAACAACTTTCCATTGCCTCCCCAGTGATACTCAAGTAAAGAACTGGTATGTCTCAGTTTTGGCTAGTTTAAGCTATGATACAGGTTTACAACAAAAACACTCTACTTTGAAAATATCAACTTAAAAAAATGAAGAAGAAAGGTATTTAAAATAACTGAATTTTAATTGCAGAGGGATTTTTCACTATGGAATACAATTAAGCAGTGTTTAAAATGTTGTTAGCTGCATATTTCAGTGCTTACAGTTCTACGTGTAAGGGGTGACAAAAAAGTGCTCCAAACCAGTATCTCAGAATTAAAGGGTTGTGCATGCTATTGTGGTTAAAGCAAAGAAAAATTACATAGCTGCACCTTTCTCCAAGAAAATGATAAACTGGAAAATTTAGTGCCAAAGAAAATCTCTACAAACCCAAAGTAATGACTCGTCTTCAAACGTGATCCTCATATTGCTGTAGTTATTTACAGTAGAGATTTATACAGAAGTAGTTTCCCTTTTCTACGTACACCTTTTGTCTGAATTATCTATAAAAATGTCTTTATTTGTTCACATTTTAAAGGTTTATAGATAAACTTTATTTAAGTGTAGCTATGTAGGAGTGCAGGTGATTTCAAAACAGCATTGGATAGAATCACCCATAGAAAACCATCTCATCCTTCACAGACACAAGCAAACACAGGCTTGGCTTCCCACCCTATAGACCTGAAACACATGGGCTTATCACCCAGCACAAGATTTAGCCACCAAGCTATTTAAGAAATGCAGGTGTCTGGCTACCTCTGGCTCTCTGGTAAGTTTAGCAGGACAACAGGTACTCCAACAGTTTCAGGAACAGAGATGAAGCATTATTAGCCCAGCTCATGCCTTTGCCTTCACTCAGACATTACGACCTCCCAGATCATCTGACTGCCCATACGTTATGCGTGACTAGTTAACAATTTCTTTTATACACCACTGTGCTGTATCTCAGCTTCCAAGAACAAACATCTCTACTGAATTACTAAATTCAGTAAGCCTATTTAAGTTATTACAAAGCAGATACTACTGCTGTGCTGTACCATGGCATAAGCCAGCAATGAGAAACTACTTTTTCAATCAGAAGAATGTTTTGTTTCATTGTTGTCATCTCTTTTCATCCTCTTTACAGATCAGAGGATAGCACGCATTACTGGAACTGATGACCAAGGTTCCATCTGTCACAAAATGCCAAAGTCCAATACATGGGGAACAATTACAGTCAAACAGCCTTTATCTTCTCAGTTTATAATTTCAAGTTACAGTAATTTCACGAATACAAGCCGCACCAATTTGACCAAAATTTTGGTGGAAACCCGGAAGTGCGGCTAATATTCCGGGGCGGCTAATCTATTAACAAAATTCTAAAAGCTGCCAACACGGAAGTGAGAGCCCGCGGCAGCCCCAAGCCAAGCTGGAGCCCGGCCGGCCCCGGCTGAGGTGGGAAAGCCTGGCAGAGGCGGGGCCAGCAGTGTGGGGGCGGGCGGCAGAGCCTGAGCCAGCAGGGCGGGGCAGGGGGGGCGGCAGAGCCCGGGCCAGCAGGGCGGGGGAGCCCGGGAGAACTGGGGCTAGCAGTGCAGGGGAGCATGGCAGAAGCAGGAAGGCCGGCGGGTGGGGCTGCCCGGCAGCGGGGGAAGCCCAGCAGAATCGGGGCCAGCAGCGTGGGGGAGCCCGGCGGTGCGGGGGCCTGCAGTGCCGGCCAGGGCGAGGAAACGCGGCGGCGGTGCAGATGGGAGGGGGCGGCCGGCGAGCCTGGCAGCGGCGGCAGTGGCTGGCCCGCCGGCAGGGCGAGTACGTGAACGCAGCGGCGACGCGGCCGGCATGCCTGCCAGCGGCGGCAGTGGCTGGCCCGCCGGCAGGGCTAGGGAACGCGGCGCGGCGCGGCCGCCGAGCCGGGCGGCGGCAGCCCGCCGGCAGGGCTAGGGAACGCGGTGAGGCCAGCGAGCCGGGCGGCGGCGGCAGCAGGCCGCCGGCAGGGCTAGGGAACGCGGCGTGGCCGCCGAGCCGGGCGGCGTCAGCCCGCCAGCAGGGCTAGGGAACGCGGCGCGGCCAGCGAGCCGGGCGGCGGCGGCAGGCCGCCGGCAGGGCTAGGGAACGCGGCGCGGCCGCCGAGCCGGGCGGCGGCAGGCCGCCGGCAGGGCTAGGGAACGCGGCGTGGCCGCCGAGCCGGGCGGCGGCAGCCCGCCGGCAGGGCTAGGGAACGCGGCGCGGCCAGCGAGCCGGGCGGCGGCAGGCAGGGCTAGGGAACGCGGCGCAGCCGCCGAGCCGGGCGGCGGCAGGCCGCCGGCAGGGCTAGGGAACGCGGCAGCGGGGCGGTGCTGACGGGAGAAGGGGGCCAGCGAGCCCGGCGGCAGCGGCAGCACCACCCGGCCAGCCCCGCCGAGCCGTGGCGCTGAGCTGGGCTACCCGGCCCCGTCGGCAACCATGAGCGGGCCGAGCCTTCCTGGCCCCGCCCCGAGCCAGTAAAGCCCGCTATGCCGCGATCCTGTTACTAATTGGCCAATTTGTGAAAGCTGCGCACGGATTCTCGCGACGAACGAAAGTGCGGCTAATATTCGGGGTGCGGCTTATCTATTGACAAAGACAGCAACATTGTCGAGGCACCGGAAGTGCGGCTTATAATCTGTGCGGCTTGTATTCGTGAAACTACTGTACATGAGGGAGCAGTGATATCTGGACAGAGGATCACACTGTACTCCATCATTTAACTAAAATTAATCACAAAAAAAGCATGCAAGACCTGTGATAGCTGCCTGTTCTTCTCCTTTATGTGCCTATATGTGTATCCAAGTAGAAGCTGAAGATGTGGTTGCTCAGAGAACTGAAAAGGAGCTTTGTGATAAAGTTGAACACCACTGGTTTTACACACTATATCTTTCAGCACTGAAAGTTTTAACAGCTACCTTGGCCTTTATCCTAAAAACTGGATATTAATTTAGGTTACCGCTACCTACATGATACAGAGACCTGAGCTCCCCAGTCACACTCCAGGGTGACTAGATGTAGTAAGCCAGGACTGCGGTGGAAGCTGTCCAATTTCTGCAGCACTGTGTGGCTCTACAAATGCAAGAAAACTGACTTTGTCTATGCTGCTGGCTGGAGGTGGGAGCTGGAGTTTTGCTGATAGTCTGCTCCACACAAGATGTTGAGACACTCAGCAACTGCACAGAGTGGCAGCTGCTCTTATGGACAAACCACCCCTGTCTCAGATACACTGTAGTTCACCACTCGCACTAAGCTCACAGTACAGCTTTTTAAAATCTCTGATGCAGATAAAGCCCCTGAGAAAGAATACGCACTGCTCTCCAGCAGGTCTAAAGGTTCAGGGACTGAGCCACACCAAAACAGGTACAGAGCCTCCAGATGGAAACCGACTGGTACCTGAGCACCTGCCTCAGCATGAGCACACACTGAAGGGCACGCCCTACAGAAGGGCACATGCGCCTGGAGAGACACTGCTGACAAAAGAGCCAGGAGCTCACAGGCAAAGTGCTATCCAAGGGAATTAATTCCATCCCGGGAAGAAAAGAGTTACAAATTTTCAATGTATTTACTATGAGATTCTCTTTCTGCACACAGTGACCTCAGTTCCCTACAGCAGCAGAGCAAGGTTAAACCTTGCAATGACTTGACAACTTCATTAAGTTTACCAAACAAACGGGCCAAGAAAGGGAGAAATGGTGAATTCTATGCCAAGTATATGACAAGGCATTAAATATAGGTTTACAGTCTTGAGGGTACACTATGCCCACAATCACTCCCAAAGTCTGCAATGTCAGCGAATCATACCTGTTTTTATGATACAAGGTTTGTTACACATTTGAAGACCTGTTTTTCTAGTGTGAATTGTGTATCTGCCTGCTGTTTCTTTTACTGATTCTGTCTTTTACGAAAAAAACCAAAGCACTTTGTAAGGACACAAATGCAGTCCATTGTGACAGTCTAACTGACAGAGTGTCACAGAACACTGTAATTCACTCTGTCATGTCCAAGGAATGAGAAAAGATTATGCTTGCACATTACAGTGAACAAATATTCCTCAAAATACAGGGAAAAATCTCTCTTTAGAGCAGGAGTGTGTAACTTCCACTTTTAATTCTATGCAGGAAAAAAGCAATCCTTAAAGTTAACTTGTTGAATACAAAAATCATAGAGGAGGAAAATCAAGGGAATATGAAACTGTGTTTAAACTTGAAAGAATACATTTGGGGTCAACAGTATTAGACAATTTTGAGAGTAAGTGTAAGATTAGCTGGCTGTACAAGGATTTTTATCGAAATCAGTAAATACTAAAATGACATAAAGTTCATGAATTAACAGACCTGACTGTCATATAATGCAATGGAAGGAAAAAACTATCTCTTAACAATAACTTACCTGTATACTAAAGGGGCTTCTGTATTTCTCCATTCTCTCCACTAGCAGAGGTAGTCAGCCTGCAACCTGGCTTGTTTTCTCAATTACATACTTGTAGTCTCTGAATCTCTTAACAGTCATGCTCTGTAATACTACCTTTTCCTTTTTTCCCCTCCCTTCCAGGAACTTCTATAAACCTGTTCTCCAAAGACTGAAGGTTCTTTACCATTTTGAACAATCCTATAGTAAGTATACTCAAAACTTCGAAGTTTTGCAATACGGTATAATTTTCTACAGAATTATGGAATAGACTGGGAAAGTTTATCAATAACCAAAACAATTAACAAAAAAAAAAAATCCCCCAACTTACCTGCCAGTGCCCATTCACCAGTGCCATGTGAGTGACCACTGTAATACAGAATGTAGGTATCATGCCTGGGTCCATCTGCAGTCCGAAGTTCGAGAAAAGACTTGATCTTGGAGTGAAGGGTATCAAAGGTCAGTCCGCTTGTAGAGTAGTCACAACCGTATGTCTCAATCATGTGATATGCAAAAAATCTTTGGATGGCATTAAGCATGCCAGTAGACCTCAGATTTAACTCTTGGACATGCTCAGGTGGAAGAAGAGTTGGTTGGCCATCAGGACTACAGAGAAGGAAAAGAGCTGATTATTATGGTTGATGTTACATGCTTAGTGGACTTTTAGTACCTGGTGATTTTTCTCCCTGTGCATATTTTCTCTGCTATGAGGTAGCATTCTCCTAAATACAAATTCACTTTAAATTTACCATTTATAAACAACTCGAATTACTGTATTTGAGTGAGGGACCACTATCTCCCTTCTATCACACTTCAATTCAAAGCATAGTTGTTACTCAGCCATATGTTACTCCTGCAACTGAGAGACAGAGAGAGAGAAGGAAGCTGCAATGGGAAGAAGGGATGCTCCAACAATTTCATAAAGTACCTCTGAGGAGCACTGCCTTCATACAGGCAAATTTTCATGGACAGCTGGAAAGAAGTGAAGGGGAAATGAGTGCTGATCTGCACAAACCATAATACAAGCTAGTTTCCAATAATGGACAAAAGAGAAATCTTCATACACACTTTGCTCAGATACCCTGAAATATGGAATTCCCAAATACAGTAATTCATTCTTGTTTGTGCTGTTGAGATGCTGTTCTTTCAGCCTAAGAAATGTGTTTCAGATAACAGTACTCTCAGCTTAGAAAAACAAAGTTTTAAGAAAGTTACAAACTAAACCTGGACCAAACCATGTATGTATATTTATGTCTACACAGATATGAACATACATATATAATAAAAATTAAAAAGAGTCCCTGGATTACAAAATAATTTTATTTGTATAGTTACATATATTTTCTATAAAATATAGATAAATATATAACAAATAAATCCAAATATACATAGTATATAAAATATATCATTAAAACACATGTTTTTTAGGGTTACACAGCTATTCATTAACCACAATAATAGGAAATTTGGTCTTGCATGACACCCAGTTAGGGGAGTGCTCTTCAGAATATATTTTCAGAAAGAGAAAAGCATTCATTACTTCAGATGTAATAGGGGTAATGATAAGGAACATAACTGACAGCTGGGCCAAATTGGCCTCATTTATGCTCAGTTACAGACATAGAGAGGTATTGTGGGTGAAAATATGGAGATAAGTCTTACTCTACTAATACAAAACACGACATTATTATTTTTTCCCCATATATGTATGTATTCTTCATGTATTTTGTTTGCAACTCAGCGTGCAAAGCTACATGGTCTCCTTTATTGGTCTAGCTAATTAAATTTTGCACCTTCTCACCTGTCTAGGGCTTTTATGAAAATTAATATTGCACTGATATAGCTACATTGAATAGCTCATCATTACTGTTTGTCTTAGCAAGCGAAGACTAGGTCCATCACTGAAACAGTCAAGCTTTGTTAATAAGGAAGTATAGTTCTGTCAGGTCCTAAACAGTTGCTCAAGAGTATCTCATTTGCTCAAAATTAGAGGGAACTGCCTGTGCCAGAACAATATAATACAATGAAAGAATTAAATTGTTACCATGGAAACAAAATTAATTTATTTTTATTGTAATGCAAATTTTGAAAATCTGTTTTTCAAATCTGTAACAATAATTGACATGGATTTTTAAGGGTGCACAGTCAGAAAGACTGTAGTTCAGAAGCTCAGAAAATTTGTTTTTTACAATATTTAAGGTACAGTTATCTAAGATTAGCACACTGTCTTTGGTTTCTTTGATGTTAAGTTCTTCCTTATCCAGTAAATCCATTACACATACTGAAGCTGTGAAGTTTTCATAAATTGGGCAGTTCTATTCTGAAGCCTCTCATTTCAGCTTACTACTCTATTTCTCTTGTAACTTGAAGAGATAATTTATGTAACTCTTGTTTATCATTTCATAAAGAAATGTGGGGCACACAATTTTATGGCAAAAGCAGTATTTGAAAGTTTAAAACTTCTAAGAAAAACACAGAAATAGGCAAATAATAACAGCACAATTCTTTTACAATCATGCATTTCTCATATGGTAACATCTATGTTGGAACAAAAACCAGTTTCAAATTTTCAACACCAATACATGACATGTAGTCCACTTGCAAATCCAATTTTAATGAATTTTAAATGTAGACACTACCTCATTTAATTGAATTCAAAATTATTCTGAACTCTGTTTTTTTTTTTTAAATCTCCTCATGTAAGATACCTGGTCTCAGTCAAATGCCCCAGTCCTCCTTTGCATGAGATATGGACTGTGTAATCTACCTATGCACAGCTGGTCTGTATTCATCAGCTTTCTAAAAGCAAATTACCTAGATAGAAAGGTGGAGTTATTCATTCCAGGGTGAGAAAAAGGAGAAATAGAAAAACCACCTACTATTTGAATTTGTATTTAATTATTGAAAAATCCAAGCAACAGCACTGCACTGCCTCCATGAGCAAACAGTACACTTACACACTGTGAAGCTGAAATGCACGTAACCATACCTGCAAAAGTTGGTGGGAATTACAACAGCATACCCAACACATGTTCCTCCCAAGCAGTTTCCCAGTTCATGGAAAAGCCCATGAGCCATGGACTCCAAAGGTAGAACAATGAGAAATGCGCTCATGAAGATCCCATTAGCTGTCTAAAAAAAAAAAAAATAATTAAGAGATTTAGGTATTGTATGAAAATCTCTTTGTATGATCCCACATAACTGGGTCATGAATCATGCAAAGTATTAGTGGCAACATATATTTATTTTTCCACATATTATATGGTGAATTGGGGAGAAGCTGGCTGGTAAGTAAGGATCACTCTTCCGAAAGAAATGCATTTGAAAATATTGACAGCACAGAATTCAGCTGTAAAAAGTGTGATCATAGCTTAGTTTTACCAGTTGAGGCAAGAAAATCAAATGCCACAAAACTAATTGTGCGCATAAGATTAGACCTGTAAGCATCTGCAGGGTCAGGCCTTAATCAGTACAGAACAGATATTATGTATCTAGCATCAGATGAGAGAACACTGCATTGCAACCAGACCAGGAGGTATGTAAAAGATGTGTACACATGACACTTTGGGAGATGGTTTAGTGCTGGACTTGGCAGTGCTGGGTTAATGGCTGGATCATAGAGGTATTTTCCAGCCTAAACCATTCTATTATCATTAAAAATACACATTCAGCTTGTGGAATACTACGCATCACATAAGAGATGAATTCTGAGTTAATATGTGAACATTATTTCAATTAAAAGTACCAGATGAGTAAAGGAACATCCTCTACAGGACTTCATAGCATTCACAGAACTAATATCCTATATTGAGCTTTCCTGCTTCATATGGAAAAAGCAGTTTTGAAAAATATTACACTTACTAATACATAGCTGATTTCTGTAACAACAAACAAACAAGAAGTTTCAACAGTTACATCTCAACCATTAGTACTAGTAAAATAAAAATGGACTTCTGAAATGCCAGGTATCTCTGAGAGGCAGAACAGATAAAGATTCATTTAAATTATTTTAGCATTATGTGAATGGGTTTACTGGGGTATTAAATGCTTTAGGAAAGATAGAAACAGTATTATAATACATAATTAAACAAAAACTTTAATATCCATGGAGCATTTGTTAAATATTGATGTATGCTATGCAGCAAAAGAAGTAAATTCATAGCTACAGATTTCTGTCTTGAAAAGTATCCTGTGGTCTCTGACCCCTTCTCTGTTTTATTCACCCTCTTTGCACAAATCTGTAATATTGATTTTGTTGTTGTTTTTTTTTATCGGGATATTGCATTACTGTGTAAGATTCAGTGACCTGATGAGCTCTGGTAGTTCAACTCAACACAAAGCCAACACTATTAATAATTTGGAAATTATATTATACCAAAAAAAAGTCACGTAAACCAACCCAGATCTTGTTGGCACATGACACTAGCTCAACTACATTCAGTTTTTAAACACAATTACTTAGCGTGAAAGAATATCTTTACCCATCTTATCTGCTAAGAAAGAACAGCTGCTACCTGTCTTGCTTTTCCTACCATACTTCTGATGGAAGGATCTCACCTAAGTGTCCTTGAAATGGTGACAGCAATACTTCTAATCACAAATAAACACCAGCATCTCATATGAAATAATAACTAACTGACAGCATTGTTAACTGACAGCATTAATTACCTGAAAGCACCAGAAGACAGGAAAGCTTAAAACACTGTAACTATTATGGTACCACTGCAATTTTGTTGTAAATATGGAGAAAAGAAATCCTTTAACTAAGGAAATATAATTTCTGTTTCAAATGTATCAGCAGCAAGTGTTTCTTTTTGTTGCTCTGTTTTCCCTCTGAAACAGACAGAGGGGCAGCAACAAAAACTGGTTAGATTTTTTCTGTAGAAACCTTATGGAGTATAAGACTTTGATGAAAGAGCAGAGTTTTTCTAGTTAAATTAATTTCAAGACCTGGAGACTTAGTTTTCCAACTGCAGATTCCAGAAAGGCAATGTGCTTTAATTTACAAAAAATAGAGGAAGTATTTTTGTGACAAGTTCAGCTTTTCCATCTCATATAAATATCTTTTCTTGGACTTTGCTAGAGCAAACTGCTTCTATATTGCATTAGGGTTTTGATGGCAGTGAACATATTACAAAATAAAAACCCCGTTTGCCTGTAAAAACTAGAACGCTCATAATATCCTAAATAATACTATTATAATATTGCTTTATATTAATTTTACTGCAGTTTTCTTACAATATGCCATCTTGTTCTAAATATTCCCTGCACTTCCCCAATCCCCCACAGCATTCTGCCACAACACAAACTGAAATTATAACAAAGACTCACTCTGACTGAATTTAACTCCTAAAAAATATTTACATTTAGCTATTGAAAATGCTCCTACTAATGTGAAGATATTGGCAAAGAAAATTCTCAAGTATATGTGAAATAAGGATCTCACATAGAAACACTATGGATCATCTCCGTGATCCATCTTGCTCTGTGTCCTGCTTTGAATTTGTACCAAATATCCTAACAGGAATGGGAAATAAGTTCTATAGTGTTATGAATCAACTCAGCTCCATCTGAGGTTTCAACTGTGTTGTCTTTAGTGGCCATCTTATGCTATGGACTAGGAAAATGTTGGATATTTTACATTTGTAGACATCTATCTAATGGAAAGATGCTGGCACTTGCTCAGCACTTTTTCAGCAGTTTCGATTTAGAAGAAATATGTCACAAACGGAAAAATGACTAATGATGATTAGAACAAATCTATAGTCATATGATAAAGTATCTTTATCCAGCACAGCAAAAAAATGACTGGTAGCATTTAAAAATACCTAAACAATAAGAACCTCAAATAGCAAAAAATACCTGATTTAGCAATTGTAGTAAAACTGAATACAGGCTCCTCCCTGAAGATAAACAGCTAAAATTCCAGGTGGAAATTGTCAGTGCTTTATTAAATCCCAGAGATTTGATGATTGGTCCTTAATGGAGCAGATGGCCATGGATGCACAGGCAGAGCCAGAAAGGGATTTTGTTCTTTCATCTGTTCAACCCATTTTCATTGTTTTCAATAGCATTAGCAATGCGAGTCTGTAGTACATTCCTAAACTCCAAGTGCCCATTGATTCCAGACAGACCACTCAAAAAGCAAACAGAACACAGGGACCATCTAGAGATTTGTACTAAAAAAACCCATGAGAAGTAATTTTATCTCTTAATCTTTCAGTCTGGGGTTTTTTTTTGTCTTGTTCTAAAGCGAAGTCTCATTTCAAATAACATAAAAAAGGTAAAAGAAAAAATATACTTCTTGCCTCTGATGACTAAAATGACAGGCAATAAAAGATTGGTGAGATTTCACTCGTAGTTGTATCTTTCCATTTTCTCTTTTTTTTTTTGAGCACTGTTTATTGTTAAGTGTATTGTTAAGTTAGAACAACAGAAGAATTTAGAGGTATTTTACAGCCAATATGTAATTTTATACTCTCATGGATAGGACAACTTCCATCCCAAAGAATAGCCACTGTTTGAATCACAATAACTCTGGAATTATAACTATGGATGTGTGACTTAAGACAAAAAAACCCAAAATGCATAAAATGTAATTGGAAGCCAATAACAAAGACCTATAGATGAGCCCCTCCATTTAGAACAGAAATGAAACACTAAACATATGACAACTAAGATGATCACAGGATCACCAAAACTGTTGGGGTCGGAAGGAGCCTCTGGAAATTGTTTGCTCCAACTCACTGCTCACACAGCAGGCTCCCTGGGATTATATCAGACCAACAACAGACCAATAACTGAGAAAGCTTACAAAGATGCCTTTGTGCTCTTTCAAGCAAAAATACTGCCCTGCTTTCCATTATCCAAGCTGACTATTTACTTGTTTTTATACACAGAGAAATACACAAATCTCCACCCCTAAACAGAAGAAGTATAAAAGAAGAACACCTTCTATGACAGACAAGGCTCAGGAAAAAAAGGGTAACATGCTAACTAATCTACAAGCATTTGATGAATATCTTATTTCAGATGAAGACAAGCTATGTACATTACAGGTAGAAAAAAAGTTTAAAGACAAAATTTGTTAAGCTACAAAGTACATCAGCTACCAGAGGAAACAGTCTTATAACAAGTTACTGAATGGACAGTCTATGGAGATCAATAAATAATCCTTTACTTCTGACTATAAGAACAGCAGTAGGAAAATCTAGAAAAGTATTTGCAGAAAGCAGTTTTCACAAACACTGGCAGATGGATTTCATGTGCTGTGTTGCCCCTCCCTGACTCCTGTTCTAACCATGGGAAAGCCTGTGCTTTGATCTACATGCATTTGTTCCAGCAAAACCACAAGCAGTCAGTTATCAGTTTAAAAGCATAATAAAAACTCTGATTTTTTTAAATACAAAAATGTGAATCCTGAAATTAATGAAATTTTGACAGCAAGTTGAACACATAATAGACTTTTTAGACTACCAGTGAATACTTTCTCTTGTCACCAGTGAATACTTTCTCTTGTCACCAGAGATCCCCTTCCAGACTGAGGAGTTCTAAAGTGGTGGTAACAGCAGCAAGGAGTGCTGCCACTGTGGATTTCAGCAGCAACCTGAGGTAGCCCTTGGGACAGGACTGAAGAGGTAGAGAGCCAAGGAGGGCTGAGCACACATCGAAGAGAGGAAGACAGGCAGCAAAAGTACACATGATAGAGGGTGACTTTGAGAAGAAATGGTCAGCAGGGAGCAATGGACACTTAGGATGTAGCTTAAAAGCTGATGGAACAGTAGGAAAAGAAGGAATAAAGGTATTAGAAAAGAAACTCAACAGAAAAGTCTTTAAAGTAACAGCAAAGCACAGGGATTGAAGGCAAATCAGCAAGAAGGGGAAAACTGTCAGTGACAAAAAGAAAGGGTGGAACTAAACATGACCAGACATGACCAGATGAAAAAAGCAGGAGTAGCATAGATATTTGAGAAAATATGGAAAGAGGTCAGAGGATGCAGCAGGGCCTCTGGGTGAATAAAAAAACCAAGAAAAAACAGCCCCAAACAAGCAAAGCCCGAGGAGGATTGGATTGAAAATATAAGCCAGGAAGAAAAGCAGTGACAAAGAGAAAGAGAAGGACTGAATATGATTTGCATTCAAGTTATTTATTATTTGACCTGTGATGTTAACAAAAATTATATCTAAGCAAATACAGCTGTTACTATATATACAGGCAATCAGACCAGAATAAAAACTACAAAATCATTAGCTCTTCCCTAAACAGGAAAGTACTCATACTTACAGTAAACTTATTTTGTCTCCTATAAATAATTTGAGTTAAATGGTACTGTCTATTAAGTATGAGTACTCAAGCATGTAATGAATACTATTATTTTACTAACCCATAAAATTCACTAAAACCAAGAATAATGTACTGAAAGTACTTAATTCATACTTTACCTGCTCTAACATAGTTAGTTTTTCTCTTGGTAATATTAAATACAAGCCTTCCATGGACAATAATTCTCTTTGGCCAGTAATTCAGAAAATCTGTAGTTACCTTCAGATAGAGCACTTAACAAAATTTGATTACAAGTTTTTGAGAAAAAGAGTGCCCCAAACCTTTTCAAGATCTTTGTCTGAAAATTACAAGTTCTTCATCTGCAAATATTTCATCATTTTATTGGATTCTTGAAGAAGTAATATCTGAGTCATTTGCATGACTTCTTCTGGATCTTGTCCAACCCAAGGGCCTAATTACGAACAGGCACATGATTAATTGCTGAAATAAGTTGGAGCTAAAGAGTCTATTGATCTGACTGAAATTACTCACACAAATGTAAAGGCAGGTGCTGACCATTTCCTGCAGATTTTGCAAAGAAAATGTCCATATATTTTTACCAACAAGACATCTTTCCTCTGCAGCTATAACAAGGATTATTCTCATGTCCCAGCTTAAACATGCCCTACTGAAAAAAAAAGCTGTTACTCCATTTTTTAATGCACCCAACTTTAACACATTACTTTCATAATTCTCCCCAATCCCATACCCAAGTACCATGAACAGAAACTTTAAACCCTTGTCTTATTAGACAGGCTATGTTCCCCTTAAAGAAAGGTCCTTGGCTAACAGGGCTTCTAGCCTCAAGAGCTCTGCATCAGCAAGAAACACCACTGTCTCTGCTACAGCAAGTTAATTCACCTCACTTTAAAAACCTTTCCACAAAAGGAGATTTTATATTTTCCTGGCAATTTTAATAAAATACAATACTTCTAGATAATTAACAGACAACTGGCACTTTAGGTCTTGGCTTTTCATACATGTGAGATTCATATGAAGAGATTCATCTAAGATGTTACAGTTATTAGAAATGTTAAGAGGGCATATATAATGTGCTTGCAAAACATTTTCCAGGAAAAGGAACCCCCCACTTTCCACCACTCCATTTCTGGCTGTAAGATTTTTTTGTAAGCTATTGCTAATTATTTATAGCTGACTGTTAGGAAGTACCTTTCCAAGGCTCAGATTTTTAGCAATTCTATTCATATCAGGTCAAATGGCAGATCACAAAGTGATTTCAAGCCACGTCTCTTACAAAATGCACTATCATTAAACAAGTTTTCAGTAGTGAGGAAAGGTATAAACAAAAAAGGCTTCACCTCCCTGATAGCATTTAACGGATGTCAAATATAATTCACATGTACTGAAACAACTACAGAAATCCCAAACTAATGTTGCAAAGATTGAAAATTGTTCATCTTATATAAGTAAAAAATGTTTTAAATAGTCTTTAGAACGGCAAACACATTTTCAGGAACTGGTGACCAAGGAATACTTGGCATTCCTAAGAAACTCTAAGGAAAAATACATTAAACATGTACATATAAAATGTAAAAAATTTCCTTAATAAAAGAATGTATGAACGGCTGTATTAATATGTACCGAAGGTCCATCCAGAAGAACGTCTGGTCTCCAAAGAGGCCAAATGGATGCCTAGGAAAGACTGTAAGGACAGACCAAACTTTTCCTGAGTACAGTAATTTCACGATTACAAGCCGCACGGATTATAAGCCGCACTTCCAGGATGTCAGCAACGTTTCGTTTTTCCTCCATAAATAAGCCGCACCGGATTGTAAGCCGCACTTTCGTTCACAGCGAGGATCCGCGTGCAACTTTCACAAAGTTGCCAATTAGTAACAGAATCGCGGGATCACGGGGTTTACTGGCTTGGCCCTGCTCGGGGTGGCCGCCAGGGAACGGCCTCAGTCCCGCTCGCCGCTGCCGCCGGGAGGCAGGGGAACGGCGTGCCCGGCCAGTGCCACCGGGAAGAGGGAGAGGGGCGTCCCTGGCTGCTGCCGCCAGGAGGAGGGAGAGGGGCGTGCCCGGTCGGTGCCGCCGCCGCGCCCCCCGGGGCCGGGCAGCGCTGCCGTTGTGCCGCCACTACCCCGCTGCCACCTGGGGCTGGGCGGGCTCTGCCTTGGCTCAGGGTTGCTGCTGGCTCAGACTTCCCGGTTGGGAAATTTCCAAAATTTGTTCATATATAAGCCGCTCCTGAATGTAAGCCGCACTTCCGGTTTGGGAGAAAAATTTTAGTCAAAATGGTGCAGCTTATAATGATGAAATTACTGTACTTTAACCCCCTAGTGGCTCAAGAACTTCCTGAGCCAGAGGTGGTTTCCAGATAGTACATATACTCCAGTGAATTTTGTCCTACTTCTTCCTGAGCCTCTGCAACCACGGGGAACACATGGCATGCCATGATACACAGCTCAGCTCTTCACCATATGAAGAACTATTCCTGCCTACCTGGCTCCAACCTGCTTCTTGCCAACTTGACTCCCCTCAACTTTTGCACTGAACTGATTGTTTATTATCAGGACTGTTTATTATCTCTACTTTTTTGGTTCTGTTTCCTTCTTTCCTTTCTGCAAGTCCAAACACCATAGCTATGAGTGCTGATAATCTTCCAAAAAAAAGCAAAACCACCCAGTGTTCTGTGAAGGCTTGTCTATTAACCTCTCATGCCCTTCATACAAAAACCAAAACCAAACCAAACCCCAACAAATAATCTTACAAAGTAACTGCTAATTTCATCTTCCACTAACTTCTTTAATACCATTCACCCACAAGATTATTTAATATAAGAAAATCCACAGGATTAGAAATTCTACAGGAATGGGCAGGAAATTGTTCTGGAAACACTATAAAGACGTGTGTAAATCTGATCTACTGTAAATATATTTTATACATAATAATATATGTTTGTAATTCATATAGGAGGCTAACAGACACAAAATTAATTGCTATTGTAGTTTATATCAACTTGAAAAAGAAAAGAGACTCTGAATGCCCTGGTGCAACTATGACAACACACCACGTGTCTTAACTTGGGCACTGAACAAACATTTTGAGAGAAATGCACAATTTCTGCTAAAGAAAAGACAACATCCTTAATGCATAAATGGAAAGTGAAAGTACACTGTGTGATTTTAATGACTGGTCTTTCAGATATCATATCCTAGGGTGTGTAACTAGATTTGAAAGTGACACACTTAGAGCTCATGTTATACCAACAATTTATGAATTTATCAGCTGATCTCTGATTCCATGTAACTGATGAAAAGTAAAGCAAAATTACTGAAAAATAGTCTATTTAATACATTTCAATCTAATTAAAATAGTACACAACAAAAGCCCTAGATTTAGTGAGCATTACTAAATGCTCACTAAAGTGTGAGGGTTTAACAGTGATTTATTTTGGTAGATTTGGTAGATAACAGCAATCTATTTTGAAAACAAATTTTATGGCACAATGAATTCAAAAGCAAAACAATTTCCCCACTTGTAAAAACCAATTTTTTACAAGTAGGTAAATGCAAAATATTCTGCTCACCTCTTTTGTTCTAGAAGCTGCCAACATAACGAAGCTGGCAGTCACACTTGCTTTAACAGGTCACAGTCAAGGCAGTTCAAAGTGTTAAGTTCAAAGCACACGATGGTAAAACCACACTTTCAAACTTTGAATTGCTAACCCACAGCACACTATCAATTTTTAGGAATTTTATAGAGTCAGCAATTATCAGGATTATTGTCAAGAGGGGATCAAGATAAAGAGATTATTATTTACCTGCCAAGAGACGGCTCCCAAAACAGCAGTTGCAACCAGGCTGAAAAATACCAGCTGTTCTGAGATCAAACAGAAGTGACGCATTCCTTTAGATGCCATGACTCTGTCCAGGCTGTTGTTTTCTGCACGGTGAGTATAGTACACTCTGTGGCAGTCATTTAGTTTTGTGTGAAATCCCCACAGTGTTATAAAAAAAATCACATGACAGATCATCCAGAAAATTCCAAAAATAGAAAAACCAGGTATCACAAAATACCAGAGATCCAAATCACCTAGTTTAAAGGCTGCAAGAATGAAAAATATTAGTTCAATGACTCCAACTGAGATGACAGAAAGCCGCCTGCAAATTTTACCACGGTACAGGTAGGGTTTCCATCGCTCAGTAACAGAAAGTCCACTGAAGTAAACGTCGAGAAGGGGATCTGAAATGAGGCAGCTGAAGAAACACGCCAAGGCAAAAGGGTTTGTGGGGATTTTCAGCGATGGAAAAAAGAGTAGGGATGCAATGGCTCCAAAAATTGCCAAATTTGGAATTGCCAAAAAAGACTTCATACGTAAGTCAATAATCAACATGGCCAAAGCCAAGACCAACAAAATAATGCTTACAGATTTTTCTACCAGCATAGTTGTGCTGGCAATTGCAAATCCAACTAGCTCCAAAAATTCAACCGTTGTCAGCAGAGTTGGTCGATGATGGACACAACCACAAATCCTCTCAACTAAAGCACATAATACCCTTAAAACAATGGCAGAGAGAAGCAAATATTTTGTAGCTTCTTCTTTCACATCCGTCTTGAAGGCAGAATTATTGAGAAAACAGAGAAGGCCAAGCAAAAAACCAAACCAAAGATTGGAGAGACTCAAACTTGCTGTTTCCATTGAAAAATAGTAGTACAGTATGCTAGCAATTCCAAGAACAAAGAGCCCCAGAATAAATATTACTAAAATCAGAGCATCTGCAGTTTTTTCCCACCTGACATAAAGGCCCATGCAAATGGCAACCAGTAGGTTGATTCGGGCAAGATAGCCAAGGTATCTGACTGAGGAATGCATGTTCACTTCTCTGTTTGCTTCTTCAAGCCTTGTCATTGCTGCATAGAGACAGTGACTAACACAGTAACGCAGTGACCTACACATGTAAACTGCAGTTAGGGGTTTCACCCACTTGACTGACAGTAAATATTCTGGTTTCATCCAATGAACACAATGCAACTGCTGCCTTCTGTAATATCATTTCAGTAACAGTGGTCAAGAATCCCTGAAGTCCTGGAAGAGAATTAAGAAAAGTTTTAGTGGTAAATAATTCCTTTTAAACATATAGAACATAAACATGACCCATCCCATCTCACAAAGAAGTTTAATATCTAGACTTAGAAAACAAATAAAAAAGCCCATTAAAGTGTAAAAACCAATGGGTTCTGCATAAACCTTATTTCATAATTTAAATGAGGGAAAAACAATCCTTACCTGAGTAGTTTTCCACAAAATTCACCAATTAGGTATCTATATTGGATATCTATCCAAAACCCTTCTATGATAGTCACTTATTTCTAGAACATTTTGTAATTATTTTAAAACAGTATTTTATTTCACCATTACATTTGGAAAGTTTTCACTTTATCTTAAATCATTTCAGCATGCTGTGCAAAACCTCCTTTCAGTAGTTGAATAAGGATATGACTTACAAAATGAACTTCTGACTCAGTTAATGAGCCTAAGCCACAGTAAAAAAGATATTATTATCTCAAGTTCACAAAAGGAGAGTGGACACACAGATGTAACACCTGGTTTAGCATGATTTTAAGAGATTTCTCCTAATGCAAAATCAAAGCCTTCATCTGCACTCCTTCAAGCCAATTTCCCCCTCCTCAAAAAATAAGAAAACAAACAAGGTGATCAGGATAAATATTACATTTAGAACGCAAGCACCTCCTACTCATATCCATTTAACTGATGTGATTTTCTTTTCAGTATAGTTAGGAATAGACAGAAGTATTTTCAAGGGGCATTTTGTAATGCTGTGGGCAGAGTCTCTAACACATGAAAACACTTATATGTAACCTCCATAATTTTTTAAAGTAATTAACTAATTGCCCATCTTACAGAGACTTCTGAAAATTACTTATTACTATCATTACTGGTATGATAGACAAACTAGCATGCCAAGAACACTTAGTGCTTGATTATAGCTTAATGCTTTTATTTATTATGGTGAGGGAAGTGTAAAAAGACACCTTAAATGCAAAATTTAGACTTTACTCTCTCTTGATTTTTAAATTCTCATTTTTTAAACCAGTGAACAACAAATGATAAAATGAATTGACTGATTTGCCCGTAAGTTTCGACAGATTTGAAAACTGACATGCAGCGTAAAACCAGCTTAAGTAATTGCTGCAGAGAAGAACTAGGTCTGAGAAATCCTATTGTTTAAATTACTTATTTGGTAGTAAGAATTTGGATATAATGTTATACAACCAACAACAGTGCAGATATTATTTGGCAGAACTACGCATCAAAAATCTGTTTACCTGAAGTAGAATACATACCATATATTTAAAGAAAATTGCTATTACATTAAGTTATTGTAAGTTAAAAGTTCTTTGGAATTCAACTGTGCATTTTCATAGTATTCATTATTATTAGTGGTTTACAGATATTGACTTAATTCTGAGTTGCCTGTATGCTTAATATCTCCTCCCTCCCTTAGTAAGGTACTTTCAGTTCCTCTCACCCTTTCGTTTCCACACAGATAACACAAACGTGAGTTAGCTTTCGTATTCCAGGTCACGATACTTTAGGTTTCATGGCACTGACTGCATCTCACTCTTTCTTGTACTACAGTAAATGTTCATTTTATGGACAACTTAAACTATTCATTTCAGCTGCTACACACGCCCTCTCCCTGCCTCCTGCTCTCTCTAGTTCAAACCATGAATACAGGGAAATGATTTCCCATCTCCTTTAAACCCACAGCACTGACATGCTATGGATTACTGCTACTCTGAGGAACATATGCCATGCCATCCTGTTTCTCAGGATTCCTGAGCCTTTCTGGAACCCCTCCAAGTCAAGGGGTTAACCCTATAAATGTTCAGTTGGACAACAGCCCCAGAAACCAGCAGGAACGAGCCCTTTTCCTACGAGCAAGTGGCAAACCTCCCACCTCCACACCTGGCTTAAAATTTTGCTTCTATCACGAAAATGTTTTCTGTGGGATCCTTAACAGTAGCAAACTCCCTTCCAGGTAAGCAACGACCCACTCTGACAGAACACAATTCTCACTGGGTCAGCCTTGTGCCAAGCCGAGTTTTGCTGCCAGCACACCACGAGAAACATGAAAGAGAAACTCCTCTGCTCCTGCCCCACCAGCTGCTTTGGGGGCTGGGCTGGAGGAACAAATGGGGCAACATGTCTGTTCCTACTACAAAGACACAAAGGGGGCACAAAAGGATTTGCAAAATGACAGCTCAGACTGTGAATGCAGTCTCTTCTTCCTGACCCCACCTTCTAGCCAATTAGCAAAAAAGTGTACTCCTAAATAATACTATTAAACATTAGCATGTTTAAACCAAAATATATGGTTGACATGTTGTGAAGAGGAAAAGGTGCATTTTCATGATTAATGTATCCCATCACACAGTTACCATCAAGTAAAAAGACAACAGCAATTCAATTTTAAAGAGAAATTTCAGTAACTGATTTTTCTCTAAAACACAGTTACTTGCTAGTAATTTCTGTCAATACTTTTTTACTCAAGGACTGTTCAAAGTCCTGGGGCTAGGGGGAGCAGGGGGTGGGTGGGTGGGTAATGCTGTTGTGTTTGTTTTAAACTAATGGCTTTTAGATTTCAGGTTGAACATGATTTACGCATCTCAGTAAACCGCATTTAGATTCAAACCAGAATGTGGACACCCACTTTTAAAGTATTTGACAACTTTTGCAAATACAATTTCAAAGAAAACCTGAAGCCTCATTAACATTTGGAGAATAAACTATCTAATAACTTTCCTACATATAAACAAGCACTGCTCCCAAAGTAGTTTGTACTCTAACTTGTCTAAGAAAGTTGAAAAAACAACCAAACCCCAAAGCTGGTTCAGTAGTTACGCCCAGGTGAGACTTATCTAAAACAGTGAATCCACTTCACTTTTATTCTTCCAGTTTAGCACTTTTCTTCTTTTTAAAGCAATTCTGTAAGAGTTTTTTTTTTAAAGCAGAAAGTCCTATTTAGCCACCACACTAACACACAGACTTAACCCCCGGTGAAGGGCTGCGTTCGTTTCCAGATGCTAACCCCGCGCCCGCAGCGCGGGTCGCCGGCTCGGGGGGGAGAGCGCGTTCCGGGCTGGAGCTCCGGCTGCGGGGCCGGCCCGGCCCGGCAGGTCAGTGACGGCACTGGGCTCGGCGGCGCGGGGTCCCTGAGCAGCCTCCCCGCGACGCCGACCTGTGCTGGCGGGCCCCGCGTCCCACAGCGGTGTCCGCCCAAGCCGCCCTCGGTGAAGATCCCGCGCGCCCCCGCCCCGCTCTCACCTCCACAGGCGGCCCGGAACCTTCCCGCCCCCCGCGCCGGCCGCCGCCATGTCGAGGCCGAGCGCGGCCCTTCCCGCTACGGGCCGCGCCGAGGCTCAAACACCGCCGCGCCGCCCGAGCGCGGCCGGATAGAACCAGGGGAAAACCCAACCAACCAACCCCGTAAACAGCGTCAACTGCTGCTTAGGCACGGAAACGGGAAAACTGTGTTTAAATCAGGACTGCGAGGCAGACTGAGCCCTCCCCATCCCGTAGTCCGCCGTGACTCGTGTACTTCCTCGGCCTCGGAGTGCGCTTCTCCGCACTCGGTGTTGGAAATGCACGTTTTGAGTTGGCTCTCGCAGCGAGGTGAGCATATAGCGGGAAGGTTCTGGAACATAGTAACTCCATGCCCTGGCCGAGAAAGGTAAAACAAGAGTTTGACAGTGCTGCTAAAGGACTCTTTGAACTGGAGATGGGCTGGGCTGCTGCGGAAACGAATCCTTCGTTCTGTAATCCTTCATTCTGTAATCCTTCATCTCAACCAGAACCTTCTGCCCCTAGTCAAGAAGCACTTGGGCAGCCTAAGCTTGCCCCTCTGTCTTTCCTGACTTAATTATTCAGACAAACTGATTCACAACAACCTCAGTCATCCCCCAAATTATTACACCTCTGCAAATATTAGATAAAACTGGCCCAAAGGCCTAAAAGTCACACGGGTTAAAAACAACAACAAACAAAACCAATGAACCCCCAAACAAACAAAAGCCCAACAAAACAAACAAAAACAAATCCAGAAGCTAAGAGGTTTTCCTTTAACAAGCACTACAGTGGAAATCTCAGTTGCCAAGTGAGGGCGACATGCTTTGTACCAGCATTATGGACAACACTTAATTGGTACTGTATTGATTCAGCCATCATATCGTTACTCAAGCAACTGTGGAAACTTCTGTGTCTATTTTACTTAGAGATTAAAATAACCCAACTAAGGTTCTGTGCAAGTTTTTGAAATGAAACCTTTCTAAAGAAGACACCTTGCTATTCTACAGGTCAAAAACAACTGAGGAAAGAGACGGAAAATTGAGCACAAAACCTGCTGCTGATTCATGGAGATATGATTAAAAAGCCTTAGAATGATTATGTTTGTAAAGCAAGTCAGGCAGTCCTCCTGAAGCAGGAGGCAGAAAGGATCTGCAGGAAGCAACACTGAGCACAGCTGTGAAATACCATTTAGTCATCACTCTCACTTAAGAGACCAGAATATGCCAGGTAGGCTGTGCAGTCCTAGGAACACACTTCAATTCTACTGAAATCCAGTCTTCTAGAACTTGTATCTGAGTAGGAGCCCTGAATTTTCAGTTCTTTGGATTTCTTTGCCCACTGCCATCCTTTTCCCAACACCTTCAGTATTCAATGTAGAAAAATACAATAATGGTATCAAAGGGGCAACATACAATGGGTGCTGTAAAAGTGAGATAGAGAAGAAATTAAGAACATGTAGAAATGGATGAGAGGAAGTGCATTAGAAAGTGGCCACATCTAAATGGGCAGGAAAGCAACATGGTAACAGAATCAACTGGAGGAACTTAAAAGAACCTTCTGAAAAGCAAAGACCACAACTGAGATTTAGAAGCTGAAAATGAAGTACCAAATTTAACATCATTAAGGGTTATAAAATCAACCCAAGACAACTATCTCCTTGGAAATCAAGAAAATAGCTTTGCATTGATTTCACTGGATTTCAGCATAAACAGATTGCACAGAAAAAATATAATACAATAACTCTACCCCAAAGAATTTTTAAAAAAGGTTTTCGGTTTTTCAGTTTCTTTTTTTAATAAATGTGCTTTGTTCACAAAAGTAGTGACAAAAAAGACAACAGAGATGCCAATACATGTTTTCTTCCTTTTCTTCTCCAGCACCTTAAGAATGAAAGATGTCTTGCACAGTCATAATTTTCAAATATTTCATAACCTAGAAATAATATTCTTTCACCAAAGGCAAATATACAACTCCTGATATCACCACTTTATTATTAAGGGAGATGTAAGTATTTATGTAAATTACACTTTCCTCTGCCACCACAAGCTACTGTCCCTTGTGAAAAAACCAATACAAACCAAACCAAAAAAGAAAAAAAAAAACCACCCACAAAATAACCAATAAACCTACTTTGGGCATTTAGAATGACCAGCAGGAAAACCAGGCTGTTATGAATCTCAGGTCCCTAAACCACAGTGTTGTTAGCAACCTCCCAAAAGGATTAAACTTTAAATCTTAATATTTAAGCTATTTTGGGGAATAAAGCTTGATCTGAATTGCATTTCTTTGTGCATGAATCACAAACCCAATTTACAGTAATCAATGGCCCTAATGCCAACATATGTTTGATGGTGTACTGGTTTTTAAATCGAGTATCAGTTAGAGTATTAGGTATGCTTTGAAGAATGCACATATTAACCTCATATAAACAGCTGATTTTACATCAGCAATATTTTAACATGAGCACTGCTGGAAGCAGGTGTTAATTGGGAAGAAAGGCTTTCAATGACAATATTGACTTTAAGCCAATTTTGAAGCCATTGTGTATTTCATTAGAGAAGTAGTCTCTGTAACAAAAATTAGCAAGTGAATCATGACTCTTGTATGTGTAACCTTAATTCTGTTTTTCTTTTCACACATCAGAATGTATTTGTTTGGTTTGCATAACCCTATCATTCAGATTGAACAACAAATTTGAATTAGGTATTTGGAAATGCTTTAAATTCAAGAAGAGACACACAAAAAAGCTTATGGTAAAGAATACAGCACCACAGTCCAGATCACATTTGAGTGTAAGCTCAATGTGATGTAACCAAAGCAATTACTCTATGTAGGAAATACTATAAAAGAAAAACAGGTAGGTCAAACTGTGATACATTCAGTGCAAAACTCAGTGGAAGGAGTAAATTTCATATTTGTAGCAACCACTGTAAAATCCACACCACAACTTCAATTTATCTAGCAACTTTCATATTGTAAATACATAGTGGCGATTTAATATGGTGTAAGATATTTCATCACAATCACCTGTGAAACTGTACTAGTATTTTTTTCCCAATTTTCAGAAGTCAGAAATAAATCATGATCTAGTTCAAATCATTTACTACTAGGCACTTTACATAGAGATTTAAGAGCCTAATATCCAAATAGGAAAATTCTGGCCGTTATTTTTAAACGGAGGAAAATCTAAGCTGAACTAATAATGAATCCTCTTTGATAAACCGTTGAACAGAACTAATTTTTCCTGGAAAAACTCTAAGATTGATTGCACAAGTTAAAAACTTAATAGATATTTCATCTCCTTACAGTGCTGACTAGTTTTCAGTCAGCTGAAACAGAAGATTTTTGGGTCCTAATAAGCAAACAAAAGGTATGCATTAACTTCACTTGTGTGGTCTGAATTACATGGCTTTATGCAAATATGTGTATCCTTGAAAAACTTGTACAGTTATGTTCCTTCTTACAAAATCAGTTTGTAGTCACTGGCTAACTTAAATGTTCTACAAATAAGGACAATTTAAGAAAAAGTTGTTTCTTTTTAAAATGCATAAATAATTTACTTTAAAACATGACAAAACCCACCCTGTCCCCCAAAAAACACAGTTGGAAGAGAATACAGAACACCATAGTTGGGGAAATACTGATATATGTTAGTGCTTGTACACTCATAAAACTGCAAAATATATTCCAGCTTTAAAGTGAAACATAATTGTCTAAACGTACCATACTCCTCTGGGGGAAAAGCCTCTTCAGAAATTGCTAGTTATGCAATGAAATTACACAGTATGTACAACTATGGATGAATATATTCCAGTGTTTTGGTGTTACATCAAGAGGGCTGCAATAAACACAAAATCAAATGTGCAAGCATTATAGTTTCTCCAGCCCAGGCTTAACCAGAGCAAAACAAATTTTGGAAGAAAAAAGTTTTGTTCCATAATTAAGAAGGGACATTTGTAACCAAGTATCTTAACCTATCTGCACATTTAATTAAAGTGCAAATTATTTCTTCCTACATATACTTCCCAGAAGCCTGCCAACTCCAGTGCCTTAAGCTCAACCACATTGAGTTAAAATACTGAAACAACATTTAACAAATTAAATAGAATTCACACTTCACAGCACTAAAGAAAAGAATGGTACCTTTCTGGAAAAAAAAAAAAGCGATACAAATCTAAAGAAAGTAACAGCAATTTATGCTATGACATGAGTCATTTGCATAAAACTTGTATTTTTTCACTTTCATACAAGAATAAATTTTAAAATTCAAAAGTAGAAAAAAATAGCAAACTCTGTAAACCTTTGCATTTTCTTTATGCAAACCATTTTTCTGTGTTGAGCCCATGTTAGTATAGCAAAATTAGTTAAGCACGAGGTTTCACTGAAAGGGCATTTCAACAACTACATTAACTTAGAAGCAATATAGGATCTTCTAGCTCATAGAAAGGAATAGAACTAGACTGGCTTTCTCCAGAGTCTGAGTCATAGGGAGCATCAGGTAGCTCCATAAAACCGTAAGCTAGCTGTTCATCTTCTGTGTCTGACCGAACATAGCAGGCAGTGTTGGAATACTCCTCATCCTCTATACTGTTGAAATCCTGTGGGATATACAACATTCCTGGGTAGTTCCTGCTAACTAAGTCACTTGTTGTTTGCAGGGAAGTTTTCCTAAATGCCATCAGGTGCATGTGAGAAAACTTGGAATACTTGAAGCGTTTAAAACCCAAGGACTCTATGGCAATTTTCCAGCTTTTCATCATCATAGCCCGGCGATTCTGATGAGATGAATCAGGAGTTATTACAAGCAACAAGCCATTTAATACGAGAAGTTCATGTGCCTTTTTGCAGCATATCCATCGCTGATAGGGTGATGGAAAGTAAGAAAGAAGGAGCGAGAAAACGACAACATGGAACAGTTCTCCAGGTAGAGAATCAATGGGATTTTTCAGTTGCTTAAGAAAGGCATCTATAGCATCTTGTGCCAGTTGAAGAGGTTGCTGAATTTGAAGATTTAGGAAGTCACATTTGTACACGCTCTGGTGGAGTGACAAAAACAGAAAAGAAAACATCAAGGTTAGTTTAAAGAGCAAATATAACCAAAAGCTATAGAAAAATCGGTGATTCCCTTAAAGAAATGTCAAGACTGCTGAACAATCGTCTTGCTATTAAATCAATCTAAAAGAAAAGTCTAACATATATGCAAAATCTTAGATGTGCAGTGTTTTACTAGAGATTTGATAGTTGAGAACAGTTCATTTAAAAAATACTTATCCCCAAGAGAAAAAAGTATTGAGTCAACTATCTCATAAATTACTTAAGAACTCAGAACACTGCAGGTGCTGAAAGCCTTTTATAGGTTTTATAAACCTGAAGTAAATAATGGGAAACTAAATGTGATACCTCAGAATTTTTACCAGTTCTTTAAAAATAATTAAAAAAACTCAGTAGTTTGGTCACTTGGAAAAAAAGCGTCATTTTTTAATGGTAAAGACATAAGAAATAACAAGGCAATACAGATTCTGAAGTTACAATACTGATTTTCAGCAGTGATATAGATCTATGTTTCAGCTTTGCCATAGATGCAAAGTGTAGCGGCACACATTTGGGCAGTTGTCAAAGTAAGCTAAGGACTACAAATCATCTGTTAAATCATTTGTGCACTCAAGCTGTCAAAGACTAGAAATGACAACATAATGCAACATATAGAATAATAAATTCTTAACATCCTTAATCACAAAACATTCAAAAAGTAAATGCATGAACTTTAGTGAATTTAAGTTTTGACACTTGATCAAAACCCTGGATTGACTTTTCATTAAAAAAGGCAGTAAGATATAATGTTCTGATCTGATAGCAACAAAAATTTTCTTAATGTCTAGAGAATGTGCAGAGAATGACAGACAGTAAACAGCAAATATGAAAACAAACACAAAACATTCTGTGGAACACATCTGAAAGGTAGAATTAAATCTGTTGCATTTTTATACCATGAAAAAAGTAACAGTAGAAAAATAGTAGAAAAAGTGTGTTTTACAAAGCAAGGGTGTTCATAAAAGAACTCATATCCACAATTGTTTTCAAGTAGAAAAGAATGCTATTTCTGTTCATATAAAATCACATTCTCTTCCAAGAGCAGCAGTAAATTACAAAAAGTAATCAATGCTTAAAAAGAACCAGATTTATTTTTCGTTAGCTTTAATCTTGGCCTTCAATATGCAAAGACCCAGAAAAAGATTTTCATTATGTGACTATAACCAAGAAATATTAATTTCAACTATTATACCTGTAGGGCTATATTCAGTTTCCCTGTAATACTGAGAACAGGAAATTACAGTAGCAATTTCATTATATCAACTAGTAAATTTTAAAAGAAAGAAGTTGTTTGAAAACTGATTGTTCAGAGTGATGTGCTAACTTTACTTAGAACTTCAAAACTTCAAGAGCTAAAAAGTTAGTGGTCACACAAAGTTGAAAAAAACCAATTTAGACTGCAAGTGTTTCTGAGTAGTGAAGAAACACAGATAATGTTAAAGAATTTCAGAACTAAGGTATGTTTCAAGTGGAATCTGTAATCAGCTTTAGGACAAAAAATGCTGCTAAACTGGAATTTGCTACTAAACTTTTGGTATATAAAAGTCTTGATCTAATGTTTAAGTCCTCAGAGACACTGAAACAGCAGTTATATCTCAGTGCATCCACTGACATTTAAGAACACAATCCTACTTATGTGGATAATTTGCACAGCTGTTTCACAGAATATCTGTTGATATTGAGTTGGGAGGTACCCTCAAGTACTGAGATATATATTCTAATTTTTAACTCCAGTACTCTTCCAGTCTCTTTTTATTTTTGGTCTCAGATTATACTTACAATGTCTACAGCACACTCCAGTCTCAGTTTCCATCCTCCTAGCTTCTAATATTGCATGTTTCCCTCAGTGTACTTTACACCAGGACACTGGAAGTGAGTGCATGCTGCCTAACTAAAGAAAATATTAATCTTTTCTTGTAAGCACTTTCCCTCTTCTCTCAAGACCCTTCAATGGAAATATATTTCCATATTCCACAGTTTGCATTCGCTGTATGTGAAATAGAGATTCTAAAAATTTTGAAGACATTTATCCTTTAGTTACATAGCTAATATTTCTATTCCTTTGCTTGTATTTCCACAATTACATCCTTCTTATACCTCCAAATAAATTGAAGTATTACTCAACTACTTAGTCTATATCCAAAGCATGTCTATATGAAGGTGGATAACGTTTTTTTTTATTAAAGAAAGAACTATTTAACCCTCTAATCAACATTATTTAAGAAATCGGCTTTGCAAGAAGCCTCTGTGCTTCAATTTGTTTTAAAAGGTACTTTAGTATCTTACCTAAGAAATCTGCTAAATCAGAAAATTTTATTTTTATTTTCAGCTTTTACTACAACTTACCAAGATAAATTTTTCAAGTCAGGAGATGACATTAAATACCATAATAAAGCTCTGGCTGTTGTTCCGAAAATATTAGATCAGCCCAGGCAACTACTGGTCTGAAGTTAAATTTATTTAGAAGGTTATGGTGCTGATGTAGCTCAAAGTAGAATCATCTTCAGTACATCAGGGCTCATTAATTCTGTTTTGGAGCTAGGACTAAGCTTATTCTAGCAGATGTGTTTGACTGCTCAACTGTACTCTCTGTCCCTTGAAGAACACTTGGCTAGCCAGGCTTCAAGGTGCCCTGGACAAAGCCAAAGCATCCAAGAGAATCAAACATGTTGGTGAGCCTGAGACAGGCCTCAGAGTAAGCATGTGTGTAACCACATGTACAGTAATTTCACGATTACAAGCCGCACGGATTATAAGCCGCACTTCCGGGGCGTCAGCAACGTCTCGTTTTTCCTCCATAAATAAGCCGCACCGGATTGTAAGCCGCACTTTCGTTCGCAGCGAGAATCCGTGTGCAACTTTCACAAAGTTGCCAATTAGTAACAGAATTGCGGGATCATGGGGTTTACTGGCTTGGCCCTGCTCGGGGTGGCTGCCAGGGAGTGGCCCCGGCCCCGCTTGCCGCAGCCGCCAGGAAGTGGGAGAGCAGCGTGCCCGGCCGCCACACTTGCGGGGGGTGAGCAGCGCTGCTGTGCTTGTCAGGGCTGGGCGGAGCCTCTGCACTTGCGGGGGGGTGAGCAGCGCTGCCGTGCTTGCAGGGGGCGAGCAGCGCTGCCACGCTTGTCGGGGCTGGGCAGCGCCGCCGTGCTTGCAGAGGGCGAGCAGTGCTGCCGTGCTTGCGGGGCTGGGACTTCTGGGTTTGGAAAGTTCCTAAATTTGTTAATATATTAGCTGCTCCGGAGTGTACGCCGCACTTCCGGGTTGGGAGCTAAATTTTAGTCAAAATGGTGCAGCTTGTAATCGTGAAATTACTGTACATTAGCACTCTGGGAAGCTCCTACTATCAAGCTATGGTACTAACCATGTCAGACGACTGGAAATCAAATATCTGATTGTTCCCTTCTACTGGGAGACAATCTAAGAGCTGGCTAGTAGATGGAAATCGCATTTTGCTCCTCCATTAAATGCACAGAAATTACTTTTTCAGGACTTTTCCCAGTAAAGGTTTTGATCACTGTATATTTAAACTGATTTTCATGAGAACAAATGTAACTTTCTTATGAAAGCAGATAGAAAAATATTAACTAGGTATACCCAAAAATTAATGTTTAGGTTCAACTCATGTCATTTTAGTTACCTAGGCTGCCATTATAGTCACTGGAGAATTAGTCAATAGAGAACCCAATTCACCTCACCATCAAACAGCAGATACTTAACTATTTTTAATAGATGTTTGTTGACTGCAATTAGAACTTAGAACCTGAGATATAGACACTGAGAATCTATATACCATAGCTAGAAATTCATTTGCCATTTTAAATGCCACAGGCTGCCATTTCAGCAGCATGTATCTTTTTTACCCCCTGTGTCATGCTCAACAGTCCTGCACAGTCCTCAGTTCACCTAAGTGGTGGAAAGCAATCATGATGCTTGTGTTTCACATTAGGCGAGACAAAAATCTACTCAAAGTTTGTATTTTAGATAGAACAGACACTGAATTGCTTTTGAAATCAATTTATCACTCAAATTTTTAAAGAATATCTTTCAGTATCTCTCAGCATATATTTAAAAATACAAATGAGTGTTAATGGGGTAAACATGGTAACAACAACAAACTACCAGGCATTTAGCATGTAAATCACACTGAAGCAAATAAGAGAACATGACTTTTAACTGTATTATTTCACCTGTACACTTTTTTTCACCTCTCTGCTTCTAAAGAGGGTTAACCTTAGGCCACAGATTTTAACAGAGACTGATTTCCAGCTGTAAGTAGTCAAGGTGTGTATAGTCAAAGGTTTTTCTGTTTTCTGTCAGAAATGTATTTCTGTGTCTTTATAAAAAATTTATTTCACTTTATTCTTTTATGTGGTTGATAAATGCAGTTACTGCTGACAGAAGTAACAGCAAACAGACAAAGATCATATGATTACAGCAGAATTAAAGCATTTGAGAACCTTACTGCCTAGAGAAAATGAAGCAGTTTACCCCAAATGTGCAGATAAATTTGGCCTCTGGACTTTGGAAGCTCAAAAATATTGCTACCAATAAAAAGAAATGTTCCCTTACAGGGCACTCTGATTACTAAACCTCCCCAGAAAAGCCTCACCAAATACAGTCTCTGATCATTTCCTTCTGTCAATGAATGCAGTTTCTAAGAAGTTCTTGCCTAAGCATAAGTCTACTTAATCATTATTTCTACCTTTTAAGATGCAAGGACTCATCTGAAATGCCATTAAAAAGTGGCTACTAGAAGTTTCCAATTACAAGATTAATAACATTATTATAAAGGCATGGGTCTAGGAAAAAAATAGTATTTTTAAAAGAAAACACAACTAGGAGTTTAGAGCCTGTTCATGGGAAAGGATATAGTGTTTAGTTCCTACTAAAACAGATATTTAGAAAGCATAAAAATTATTAAATGTACTTTTTTTACAGTAATTTTGAGGCATTACACAAATCTGAGGATCAAGTTTATAACAAATAAGCAAACATTACATACCTCAACAGCCGGAACAATGTCTATGCCAACTGTCAGAAATTCTTCAAACTTCAGAAATGGATTAAAGCAGCTACCAACATCAAGTAATCTGATCTTTCCCAAGGAGTGAAGGAACCTAAGAGGCAGCAAGAATTAAGTTTTATCAAATATAACTTTAAAAGTTGTATTCTGAGTCACAATTTCAGGTAATTTCAGCAAAAGATTCTCACAGAACACCACAGTAGCGACTAATAGAATTGAATTCCTTACTTCAATACGTAAAGAACCAAGCTCCATCAATAAAAGCAGATGGCTCTCAAGCAGAAGAGTTTTGTTCAGAGTGGCTGTAATACTACTAACTTGTGCACTTGTTGTAAGTAAAATGGTAAATTGTGTGTCCACTAGACAGGCTTTCTCATACTGTTTTGTGTTTCTCACTTAACTTTTTGTAGTATTTTGAAGTCCCACTAGAGACCAGAGTTAAAATTTCATTAGTTGAAAACGGAAAACAGAACAACTACATAAAATGCATCATTTTCAGGGCTGCAATCTAAAAAAAAATTCCATAATGATTTGTAACATCTTAGAATATCCAAAATCCATTAACAGGCAAACAAAGTCACAGCTTTCATAGGGACTTCACAGAGATGAGAATGCTAATAACCTTCCAGAAAGAAAATACTTTTTGCTTCAAGTTTCTGTAGCCAAAACAAATTGGCCTCTCCAAAATATAACTTGTCTTGTTTCTGGGGAAGGCTCAGCCCTGGAGAGACAGATAACTGCAAAAACTTTCAGGAACAGAGGTGCAGGGCCTATGGAGTAAAACCAAGCCATGGCTGTACTCATAGCAAAGCAGAAAGACAAAAAAAGCCTCTAAGCAGCAGTAAAAGCTTTGGGATCTCTAGGCTCCTTCTGGACTCCCAGTAATCTACCATAGAGAGGACACTGGAAAAGCAAGAGAAAATGTCTTTTTACATTTGGCAAAATAATAATGGCAAGTTTAAGCATTTTGCTTCTACATGGAACAGAAGATATCCAGGGCACACTTCTCTCAAAATACCACCATGACCAAAAGGCAAACTGTGCAACAATTACATTTAAAGCTGCAAACATAACCAAGGTACCCTGTAAGTCAATCAGTACTGAGATTTCAGAATGAAGATGAAAGCAACAATTTTTTCCAGACGTGAAACAGGAATGTGGATACTGTGTAGCCAGATCCTAGTAGCCATAAATCACAAATATGGACTGAAGTCAAGTAGCATCTTTTCTCACATAAGAGTAGTCTGAGGTTTCTCAGACCACATTGCTAGACCTTGACTAGCAAATGGAGACACTAATAGCAGATCCTTCCTCATTCAAACACAGCAATGCACGCCTGTATGTAGGCTTGCATTCTATGTGAGAGTCCAATATGGTCACAACAAATCAATGGACACATGGGACTACAGGAAGCATAACAAGAGGAAACAGGATTCTACTGTGCAGAGAAAACTTCCCATAAAAAAGAGAGAGCCTCTAGAGATCTAAACATGTTCCCTTTAAGGTGTTCAATGAAATTCTTGTACAGATTAAAATTAAGTAGCAAATCCCAGAAGCCTCTGATTTCCAGGACAGCCACTTCACCTATGATACAGTGAAGAAATCACTATGATGTATTCTGTCTGCCCATTTACAAAAGCTACCTTATATATATATATAATCACTTAAGAGATTATTGTATATGGGATGAACAAAATTATTGTCTTTACACCTACCAGAGTAAAACGAAGAATCACAGGTTTAGTTATACTGATAGTGTTATATAACCAGAATGGAGTGACACTCTTTAAACACTATGCGTAGGCTCCCCCATATCCCTTGTACCATGTTTGAGACATCACAAAGCATTTCAAGAGAGATCTCTACTTTGTGTAATATACAATCCATTTTCTTTCTGATAAACCCTGTAATTTCTGTAAGGTGTCATGAAAAAAAAAAGAATTTTGATTTCTCTGGGCAGTAACTTAGACCACTTATGCCTTGTTGTTCAAGGCCTACATAGCTACTACGAACTTTCTGTCATTTGTAGCTTACTCATGTAAATATAATAAACTTGCCTTTGCCATTTTAAGGAGTATGTATATGTTTAAAGTTTTAAGAATGAAAATAAAAATCATCAGCACTCACTATACTAACAAATACTTTAAAATAATTTATAAAAATTCTCTATTATTAACTCCTTTCTGTACACATTAGAACAAAAGGGAAGGCTACAAACAACTGGTAGCAAGAAGGCAGGTGAAGTTAGCCCTGCAACAGCCACTATTAGCTGCAGAAAGTATGAAGACAGAGATCAAAGAGAGAGCAAAGAGATCCAAAGTGAGAACCAATGCTTTATCCTGACAATGCCTCCCACTAGTAGACAGTTTTAAAGTGTATATGATCATCAAACCTATTGATTTAAACAAACACGAGACACAAAAGACTCCAGCTCCTAAGGACAGACACACCTACTAGTAACATTAGTAACACGTCATTCTTTCCCTGATACTACACCTAGCTTCAAGTAAATCCTGATCACAGTAGACATGCTACAATAACGGCAAAAAAATCTCCTTACACAACAGAAAAAACACAATTGCTGGAAGTTCTAAGAACTAATCTATAGAGAATATGAAACAAACCATAAGTATAACTGTTATAGATTCCATGGTTATGCATTCATTATTTCATTGTACTTGCAAACTATGAATATTTTTCCATCACACATGGAAGAGTCCCAAACATGACCCATGTTATTTAGGGGAAAAAAAAAAGTAGGGAAGGACTTCAGAAATAATAAAGCTAGTCTTGGATGCCAAAAATAAAATTCCTGCTTAGTGAAGGTCACAAACAAATTTAAAACTCTTGTTTGGAAAATACCTCAAGGATACTACAAGTTCTGCAGAGCCAGTCATCAGAAAACTAGCACATTAAAAGTTAAGGGTTGTAATTCCAAATTGCTTTTGAAGTGTGTAATTGGAATCAAGAGTTTCTCTGCAATTATTTATGAAGAGAAAGTTTTAAGTACTCTGATATTTACATTTGGCACTTAGTACTTACATAAGCAATTGACTTTTCAACAGTGCTGAACAGCCATTAGATTCCAACTTAATTAACATCTCCCTTATTTCACCTCAAGGTTTAATATAAATTGCATTGCACACCAATGACATACTAAAGAGAAATTGCTCTAGCACTAAAATGAAGATGACTAAGTTGTCATTCTCAAGCAATTTTTTATGGCATTCACCAAAATATACTACAACATAAACAGCTCTTGAAATGTATGTACTCACATGAAAATTTTCTTTCTTAACTATTAAAAATACATCAGACTGATCTAACATGTTATGGGCAAAAAATGTCAGGGTAGATTTTAACACTGAAAAAAGGGGAAAAAAGTCAAAACAAGTAAAACTTACTCTTCTGTCATAACTTCATGATTTGTCAAGCCAAAGTTTGGCAAAGGATCTTCAATCTTGGGAGTCTGAGGAACATTTAAAGCTGGAGTGGTCTTAGAAGCAAGAAGTGCCCTTTTTTCATCTTTCTCAAGTGCTTTTCTTTTTCCACCATTCTGAAAATATTCTCGGCATACACTGAAAAAACAAAAAGAAAAATTCCCCAGGAAAACAGAATGCTCTTAGTCACTACGATAGCTAAGGTACATACCAGAGGGTTAAGAGATACAAGTGCTGTCAACTCTTTAACAAATCTGGGTTTTATTTCAACCTTGGTAAATCAGCTTTAGAAAAGATGTGATACACCCAACAACACAAAATTGAGTAGTGGGTTGCTGGCTTTTTTTCCCCCCAAATTATGCCATAAACCACAGCTAACAGATTCAAAATACTTTTATCTGGATAGACTTTTAGATTAAGACAGCAGAAGTCTTGTCAGAACATCACCAGAAGGTAAACTTCAGCTCAGTTCTCCATTATAGTGCTATGTGTTATCAACAAGCTCCCTGTCAACACAGGGTGTTGAAATGTACGTCTTGTCGGCACATAAACTGGGGGAAAAGAAACTTAACCCAGATTTATGTTCAAATTTACATCCAGAAGTTTTTAATTTTAACTGAGTTTGGGCATTCTTTGTTTTAAGTAACAGACAGTAGCTGTATTACTGTGGAAGACTTATTTTAGCTTTCAGTTTTTCCCCATTTTTCTTAATTTTTCTTACAGGAACTAGAACAAAGTAATGTAATCATACTTGAAGAGAAATATTAGCCAGTTTAAAGAAATTAATGTTACAATAGAAGTTAATACCACTTGCATTCTTCAATCAGTAGTCAGCATTAGTGTCTAAGAAGAAAGCACTATGTTTGAGAATAACTGAATTTAATCCACAAAATATTACTAGAACAGGAAGAGAACTGTTGCTGCAAAATTAAAAAGCCGGACTCATCCTGCACAATTCAGTTTTTTAAAATTAAATTTGCTATCCAAGTATTTGCACAGAAATTTTAACAGAAGTAATACTTGTTTGAATATTTTTTTCTGAACAACTAATTTTTATGATGCTTTCTAGAAATCCACTCCATTTTCCTCTAACAAAATGCAGAGGTTTGAATGAAATATTCCACAAAACATAAACTCAAGTGCAGTTTAATAATATCTTACACAAAGCAGGAGCAAGATAATGACACATCAGAGATTTAAGGATGGACATACTGATATAATGGCGCATTTAAATCACAAATACTGACAAGGACTTGGAATACACAGGGCTCTTCTAAGGTTCCGTGATATTTTAGGTATCAAATATACCCTGTCTCTTCATAAGATGTGAAGGAAAATGAAAAAAATGTCATTGGAGTGGCATTGAGTTTCTTAGGTGGAGACATACACAAGCAGGTACACATAGAAGTACATTTACCCCAAGATAGGTAGGAAGGAAGCACCTTGAGTCAGAAATGTGTAATCACAAAATGGGTCAGGTTAGAAGGGACCCCAGAGAGTCATCTGATCCAAGCTCCCTGCCCAAGCAGGGTCATCCCAGAGCACATGGCACAGGATTGCATCCAGAGGGTTCTGGAATATTTTCAGCAAGGAAGACTCCACCTCTCTGTGCAATCTGTTCCAGTGCACAGTAAAGAAGTTCTCATTTTCAGGTAGAACTTCCTGTGCATCAGTTTCTGCCTGTTGCCTTTTGTCCCGTCGGGTGGCATGAACCAAGCACAGCCTGGATCCATCCTCCTGACACTTACCCTTCACATACTGATAAACACTGATGAGGTCCCCTCTCAATTGTCTCTTTTGAGATTGAACAGGCCCAACTCCCTCAGCCTTTCCTCATAAGACACATGCTCCAGTCTAGGTTGCAACACTACCAGAAATACAGACTGCAGAATCATAGCAACTCCATCCATTAGACATTGCACATATGGAAAGACAACAATTCTAAATTACAGTAATTTCACGAATACAAGCCGCACCAATTTGACTAAGATTTTGCTCCTAAACCGGAAATGCGGCTAATAATCAGGAGCGGCTAATACAACCTCAGAAGTGCCTGCCAGAGTGCTGAGCCGAGCAGCTGCAAAGTCGGCATTTTGCGATTGTTACAAATCGCTACTTTGTTGCACCGCGGGTGGAGCCTGGCTCCGTGTAGGCAGAACGGGGGGCGGGGAGAGAGGCGGGAGAGCTCTCTTTCCTCCTCTGCCACAGCCCAGGGGAGAGACGGGGGGGGGGGCCCGGCGCCGCCATTGCTGCAGCTCGGGGAGGAGAGGGGGGACCCGGGCCGGCCCTACCGCGGCCGGGGGAGGGGGGGGGGGACCCGGGCCGCCCCTACCGCGGCCCGGGGAGGAGAGGGGGGACCCGGGCCGCCCCTACCGCGGCCCGGGGAGGAGAGGGGGGACCCGGGCCGCCCCTACCGCGGCCCGGGGAGGGGGGGGAAGCCGGCGCCGCCATTGCTGCGGCCCGGGGAGGGGGGGGGGGAAGCCGGCGCCGCCATTGCTGCGGCCCGGGGAGGGGGGGGGAAGCCGGCGCCGCCATTGCTGTGGCCCGGGGAGCCGACGGGAGCCCCGCGCAGCCATTGCCGCGGCTCGGGGAGCCGACGGGGTGCTTTGTCCCCGCCCGCCGCCGCCGCGGCAGGAGCGGGGAAACTCCGTCCCTGCCCGCCGCCGGCGCCACGGGCGCGGGAAAGCTCCGTCCCCGCCCGCCGCCGCTGCCGTAGGAGCGGGGGAAGCTCCGTCCCTGCCTGCCACCGCAGGGCAGCGCCGACCCGGGGTGACCGAGCCCAGGGGCAGCGGCGGCCGGCCCCGAGCTGCAGCACCGTGCTGGACCACCTGGCCCCGTCAGCGGCCCCTAGCGGGCCGAGCCTGCACAGCCTTAGCTCAGCCAGTAAACCTCGCCCTCCCGCCGTTCTGTTAATAATTGCACGCGGGTCCTCGCTGCGAACGACAGAGCGGCTTATATTCGTGTGCGGCTTATCTATGGACAAAAACCAAAATATTTGCCAACACCCAGAGATGCGGCTTATAGTCAGTGCGGCTTGTATTCGTGAATTTACTGTAACTAAGTATAAGAAATCAGTCACTTAACTTAGCAGGAGAGATTTAGAAAAACTCAATAGGCAAATGAGGAACCCCAGAAAAAAACCACTTGCATTACTGCTGGTGTGCTAATTAAATTGCATTTTACTCATTGTATTATTTATTTATTTATAAGAAGGTGATCAATTTAGAACTATTTATTCTGTGTACCAACTAATCAAAGAAGTGAAACTTGGAAAAAAAATCTTTTTTGTCCATTTATCAGCTACTGCACCACTTTGTAAGTACCTTGCAGTCTCTTTATTTTTAAGTCTTTTTTTCTCATTACATCTCTTAAGACATCCAGAATCAACGGCAGTTTAAGTAGTGTTGCACTGACATTAAGACATGAGAGAATTCTCAACCTTGGAAAAATGTGTTCTTTTTTTCCTTAACTACACAGCTCAATACTTAATGAGCACAGGAGAACTACTTACTCGTAAAGTGCAAATTCCTCTTGTCACTGAGAAGCCATTTTCTTCCTCATTCTTGGTACTGATGCAAATGAGTGTATTTTCCATCCCTCAACCACTATCATGTCAACTGAGTTCTGATAATTCTATATTCTTCATAACAGACCTTCCACATTTGCACGTAAGACTCTATCAAAGTCAACCACATAGAGAAGCATCTTCCTACTTCTGCATTTTCCCTGGTGGACAACTGGCCAGTGCCACAGGAAGGCGCAAGAAATGATAGAATTCTTCACATCCAGATTCCAGGTTCTGCATGCTGGTGCTGTACACCACAGGGTACCAAAAAACCAATCCAAACAAAAAAAAACCCTCAGATCACACTACACTTAATAGCCACCGAGGGTTATCTTCCCTTCATGTTTTTCCGACATCACATCATTCTGGCATGATTACTGCATGTTGCACTTCTGGCTCCCAAGCTCTCAGAGGAGTTGTCTATGTACTCTCCCTGTAGAAGTGACCCCCATACCTCCTGTGGGGTAACAGTGAGCACATGGGCACTCACTGCACTGGTAGGTAGTAGAGATAATGCTCTGTAAACTCTGTAATTTAACCCATGGTAATTGCCGATATAGCCAGATGTTTAACTTCACAGCCATTAAAAGCCATCATTGATCACTCTGGTTTTGATTATGTAGTTATATAAGACTCTGCATTTAACAACTATCTCAAGTAAGGAACAGATCATCTCAATTATCTACAAAGTAAAAATAAAGGAAACTATTTTATAATTCTAAAAACTGACACGGTCCCATTTCTAACTGACACTTAAACATTCAGTCTCTGATGACACAATATTTGCTCTACACTTGACATACATGCTTGTGAAGAATTGTGCAATGTAAATGCTCTCTGAGCTGACGCGACAGTTCACACAAACTGTGAAATAAATATTTCAGGTCTAAACTGTTTCAGTTTCCTAGATAAGAGACAGGTTAGGTTTCTGGGTGAAGTTTGCAGTTTATGTCTTTGCTTTAAAAAAGAAATGAAAAACCCCAAATCTTTGTATTTCCTCAGTGACGCTTATTTTCCATATTTCAAATCTCAAACGGTATATAGCCTGCTCCAGTTGACTTCCCTGTTCTGCCACTTGGGTAGGACACATAAAGGAAGTCTCAGAAAAAGACAATATGAATACATATGATTTTGTTAATACTCTCCAGCAATAAAAGAGAAGCTTTGTTTTCAAAAAGAAAGACTAAATCCAAGAGTTTCAATCGAATATAAAATGAAAAAAAATGAGGGGGACATTGCCAAGAAACACTATATGAAATTAAAAAACCATAACAGAAATGTTAATTAATTCTTCTGCTCAAGTAATAACGAACTAAATTAAAGCTGATGTGGTCAATTTTTATCATGGCAAAAAGCAGTTTCTGATAGGTGTAATCAATGCCTGAGGATTTCAAGCACCCAGTTTTATTGACTGACTCCCTCCTTCTGCTTTATAATGAGGAAAAGGTGAGCTTGACTCATGTTCCTGAGAATATTTACTTACCAAAACCTAATACTGAAGATGGTTTTCAGCGAGGGTACAGAGAAATAGCAAACTTCCCTTCAGAGCTGAAGGAATGTCTGGACTTCTCATCATGGTTTCTACTGCAAAACATTTCTCCTCTCCTCCCGCACACTGAGGAACAAGTTTATAAATGTTCACTCTCAGAGCTACTAGCCTGAAAAAAAATATAATTGCAAATGCTTTTACAGGTTTAACCCATCTACCTCCCAACCTCCAGAGTGAAGGGAGGGAAAAGTCTCAATTCCCCTTGCCCACATTAATCACACTCAGAAGAGCAGTCAAGTTTCCCTTGGACTAAAAATATTTCATGATTATCATGTGCACCCACCTTCAAATTAAGGAAATAGACTGTTCAGTGCAAGTGAGAACGCCAGGTTTCTCAATGTAAAGTATCATAATGTTTTTATCAGTACAATTATATTTTTTTAAACTTCAAGTTGAGAAACTTGTATATAAAACATTTTTCCACTTTGATATTTAGTCTCAATTCCAGGGGTTTGAGACATTTTCCTTTTGAGAAATTCAACTAGATCTGCAATCATACGTTTCTCTTGGGCTGTGGTCACCCCAAGCCATTTTCTGGAGGCAATATCTTTTACTGCCAGAGGATTCAAAGAACTTGAAAATTGTCAGCAGTTATCATAAGATAATTGCTTTAATTAGCTCTAGCATTCAACAAACAAAAGACGCTCTTGTCAGAATAAAGCAGTCATAGAAGCATAGAATATCCTGAGTTGGAAGGGATCATTAGAGTCACTCAAGTCCAGCTCCTGGGCCTGCAGAAAACAGCTCCAAGAGTCACATCATGTGCACAAAAATGCAGTAATTTCACGACTCTAAGGCGCACCCTTTTGACTAAAATTTTGGCCTGAACCCGTAAGTGTGCCTTACAGTCCGGTGCGCCTTATATAATGGACAAAGTTCGGAAATTTGCCAACCCGGCAGTGTGAGCTGCGAGCTGCAGGGGGAGCTGGCAGGGCTGCGGCTGCCGGGTACAGGTGGGCCCACGGTGCCGCTCCTGCTGGGTGCGGGCAGGCCCGGGGGCCCATGGCTGCCGGGTGGAGGCGGGGCCTCGGCCAGCAACTGTGCGGGGGAGTTGGGGGTGGATCCTCGTTGCAAAAAAAAAAGTGCGCCTTATAGTCCAGCGCGCCTTATATATCGGCAAAAGTTTGGAAATTTGCCGATTCCTGGAAGTGCACCTTATAATCCGGTGCGCCTTATGGTCGTGAAATTACTGTACTGTTCAAACACTCATTGAACCCTGTGAGGCTGGTGCTGTGACCACTTCTCTGAGGAGTCTGTTCTAGTGCCCAACCACCCTCTGAGTGGAGAACCTTTTTATAATACCCAACCTAAACCTCCCGTGACACAAGTTCAGGCCGTTCCCTTGGGTCCTGTCACTGGTCACCACAGAGATCAATGTCTGCCCTTCCTCTTCCTGTAAAAAGGAAGCTGTAACTGCAATGAGGTCTCCCCTCAGTCTCCTCAAGGCCCTTCACCATATCTTTGCTGCCCTCCTTTGGATGCTGTCTCATAGCTTTGCATCTTTCTTTTACTCTAGCACCCAAAACTGCCCCCAGCACTCGAGGTGAGGCTGCCCCAGCTCAGAGCAGAGCAGGACAATCCCCTCCCTTGCCTGGCTGGGGATGCTGTCCCTGATGCCCTCCAGGACAGGGCTGGCCCTCCTGGCTGCCAGGGCACTGCTGACTCACATTCAACCGGCCATCGACCAGGACCCCAGGTCCTTCTCCCCAGTGCTGCTTTCCTGTATGTAATTTCCCAGTCCATCCATACATCCAAGGTTGCCCCACCCTAGAGTGCAACCTAGCACTTGTCTTTGTTAAAATTCATACAGTTGGTGATTGCCCAGTCCTCTGATTTGTTGAGGTTTCTCTGGAGAGCCTGTCTGCCTTCAAGTGAGTTAACAGCTTCTCACAATCTGGTATCACCAGCAAACAATGTCTTTAACAGCAAAAAATTAAGACTGTCATATAAATGTGAACATTGTCCTTTCCCATTTTAAATGGTTCCCCTCCTGCTGTTTCTGCCACCTTCCTCAGTTCCATTCTCCTTGCAGCGAATTGCTCTAATTGCATTCATCAAAAAAACCTGCCAAACGGTGTTGAAGGGTCTTGCAAACACTCATTCATTCAATCTTCCAATTAAATAGGATCAGCTTTCTAGTTCTAGCAGCGATCTGCTATTCTCAAAGATCCTCTTACAGGTTACTTAGCCTTCTCTTCTTTTGACTAGACAGCTCCAGTTTCTAGAAAAGAACAGCAAGGCTTTTGTGGGAAAAATAAGAAGGTTTTTGACAATTTCTTTATCTTTCTTGGAGCTGCAGTTTGTTATTTTTTAAATGCACTGGTCAAGGTGATATTTTGGAAAGTCAGAGTAGTACTTTATATATCTTGTGGACAATCTCATTAACACACTCAAGTACGATATTTGCCTCCACTGCAAAAGCATCCCATGACCACTTCATATTCAGTTTATGGCCTGCTTCAGAATCCAAATAGTTTTTTGAAAGACTGAAACAATCAATTATTCCCTGGTCTTGATTTGGACAGCTGATATTAAAAATAGTAGATGATGTTCAGTATAGTTTATCACTGCATTAATTTTAATTCTGCTCTCAGAGAGATAGTCCCTCTCTCTTTGGTCTCATTTCCAAATTTAATAAATACACTTTAGGCGGGCTGCTAATAAAAGTTTTGATTAGTTATGGGTACAGACAAACTTTGACAAATCCATTCCAGTAAATCACACTTTTAAGATAAACTTCTCACATCTATTCTCTGCAAACGTTTCCAAACAGTTCTGTAGTCACCTGTCATTAATTTCATCAGAACTGTATTTCTTTGTTCACTAAACAGTCAAAAGACTAGGTCTTGATAGTGTTTTGTCATGATGAAGAACAGATTTTATTTTTTGCTATTTAAGAAAACAGCCAAGTCAACACAAGTCTCAACACTGTGGCAAAAGCAACAGAAGGAAGCAAACCTGCTGGTCTGGCTTATTCTAACTAGAACCAGAACAGGCTGGCATTCATTGTCCATACAAAGGTTCACCAGCCTATCTATGCCAGCAAAAATTAAAGAGTTACAACAAGTATTCAGTGTAAACACCATCTTAACATGTTTTGTTTAACTTTTGTGTTGTAATAGAAATGAAAGAGTAACAGAAGTACTAATTTGCAAATACCACTTGCTACTCGCATTCGATTTTCTAAATATATATAAAGAAAGTAAGGAAGAAACAGTTGAGTATTGTCCAAGCTTTTTACACCACTACTCAGGGGATCATAAACCTGGATCTGAAAGCAGATAAAGTTTTAATCCCCCTTCCCCCTCCCCACTTAACAGTTAAACAAAATTGGCCCTATACAAGTCAGCATACGGCCACCAGCACAGTCTATCAGGTACTGTTTTCCATCTTTTACAGTTTCTAGAGCCTGAATACATGTTCTTTAAATCAACACCAATGAAGAAGTAAAACAGTAAGTTTTATGTCATCAGGTTTAAGAATTATTGTCAGAACTTTTCCAGTGTCTTCAATTAAATAGCTAGAAAAACTTCTGAAAGGAAAAACAAAATTGTTATTCTTCATCCTGAGAAGTACACATAGCTACTCTATGTGTTATTCTACACTATCTGATTTATCAGATCCTAGGAGAATACAAGGAAAATGAAGGAAAGAAAAAACAACCCCACAAAGTCTTTTGTACTTTTCTTTTTAACTAATGGAAAAACCACTTCTCAGTTTCAGATTGCTGAAAAGATCTTCCTTCAAATTAAAACAAAACTCTCTCCTTTCTTCATGAGGCTTACGCTGGTGGTTCCAAACCATTTGCAACTCTCCACTCACAAATTAAAATTAATCTAATAAATCCAAACAGCTACCTTCCTGCTGTCGTGGTAACATAGCAATAATAAGCATTGAGCAAAAGCTTTCACTGAAGTCTCATGCAAGTTCTCTTGCTTGTAGTTCTGCACCCAGGCACAAGGAGGAGTAACAACAATGGGACCTGCCACCTGTCTGGCACACCTCTTGGCCCCGTGAGAAGAAACAAAAAAATGGCTGAACACAAAGTCAATCTGATATGTTCTGGTATTTAGCAATCCAGGCCTCAGTATAATCTGAGAAGTGAAAAGTACCCTCTCTTTTTCTACTAATATAAAAACTCCTGATCCTTTGCCTTTGCAAACTGAAAAGCTATGTGCTTTATCTGAAGCTTTATACCAAGACAGAGCATTTTAGTGTCTCTCAGTGGATGGATTTTCTTCCTAATATGAGCTCAGGTTGCAAAGCCCAAACTGGACATTTACTTCAATGTTTACTTTGTAAATGATCTATAACAGAAACCAAGTGGGAGCTCAAAACCTTCTATATACAAGTCATCACTGTGCACAAGAAACATTATCCTGTCCTACAGGGTAACAGACAAACTTGCCACAAGCTAAGGGATTACTGCTTAGATCAAATTAAAGAGCATACAGCTCTACTGAAAATGTTTCACATATTAGTCGACAATCAAACTGTAAGAAAATATCAAGCAATGTTCCAGGGAATCTGCCCTTTGTCCAGTACAACTATTTTTTTTCTACAGATAACCTGAACTGTGGAAGAGTCATTTTCAGTTTCTTATAAGTGATCTGAGAATGATGCCAAACCAGGGAATGGTGGGAGGAAGATGCTGCAAGAAATAGCAGTATTAGAATTCAATATGATTCAAGGGAGTGTACTGTAAAAAAGAGAAATATAAATATCAGTATTTCCACAGAAGTAATGAATAGCACAAATACAAGTAAAAAACTAGCAACTCAGGAAGCATATAACACAGAAATAGGCAGTTGGGGGTCATAAAGGAATGAAAGTCAGTGCCATGCCAATTACCAAAAAACAAAACAAGCACACAAACAAAAGAACAAAACCAACAAAAAAGCCAAGACCCAAAACCAAAAAAAAAAAATCAAACCCCCATCAAACAAGATAAGTAGTATAAATAAGAGTTTACTACAACGGCAATAAAATCTATTTTATTATCCTTGACAAAGCTGTTGAAACAATCTGTCCATTTTTGGGCTTTGTTCTTTTTAACTGAGACATCTCTCCTGTAACTGGGATACAGACACACAAAGCATGTCCAGAAAGGTGTCTATAAAGAAACACTTAACTATGACAGTTTTTTTCTAAGCTAAAGGATAAAACATTGGTAAGTAAAGGAATGGTTTTCAAATATTTAAGAATTTATGCTACGGAAAAAAACCTCAGTTTTTATTAATTGCTCCATTTCCAGAAGCCACAGAACAGCTCAAGCTGCCACCAAGATCAACTCTTTCACAGTCAATTCCCTTTTCTCTTTTTTGTTTTATGGGCTCAAGAGAATTTAAATTTAACAGTATCATATCTACTGTTCATTGCTCAGTCTTTGCAACATTCACCTGCAGGAGTTACAAACCGGCACACAAGATTATTTTTTGGTTTTCTGAACTCATTCCCTTCCTAACAGCAAGACCACTGATACACCCTCTTCCTATTTAAATCTCAACAGCATTTTGTTTTATTCTGCTGTACAGATTTCAGAGTACGTCTTGGATGCCAACTGTATGCAGGAATTCTGAATAACCAACATTTCTCCTCTTTTTACTATTTATTTTCCTCAGGGACTGAAATAGTTTAGCTCCTCATTTCATGACTTTTGTGAGTTCAGACAGCCCAACAAAAACTCAATGTTCATGAGTAATAGGAATTTTAGAGTCTTAAACACATTTAAAACAAGTTTCACAGGGGTCAAGTCTGTCACAGGAGATTAAGAATTGAAAATTAAGCACCAGAGATCTGCATTTAGAGATCAAACACTATTATATGTACAAGTCAAACCAAACCCCTGAAAATTAAACTTGCGTTACACTCACTACATTTATTCAGATTAGTTTCAAAAGCATGGAAAATTACTTCATATGTTTATTTGCAAACAGCTTCAGTATTTGAGAAAAAAAAAAAATTGTTGAAAATACTTCAAAAAAGGATCACCTAATAACAAAACACTTCATAAGCTATTTCCTTGGTAAGCTGGAACACTAAGAAGGTATTTTTTTAAGAAAGCAATAAATTATTAATATGCTGTAGGACAAATGTTAAATATTGGCAAAAAAGAAAACAATTAAGCTTTGTATCATAAATAATTGCAAGTAAAAGCATGCAATTGTGTGTTTCAAATACATTATTTACCTGCAACACCATTCAATTCGGCCTTCCCCTTCACAAGTTTTTGCCCAGTGATTATCTGCAAGGTTTTTCATTGCCACAGCATATTCACACAGAGTTTCCTCATCCTCACAGTGCTCACGCCAGATCTTATCAAAGTCTCCCACTAAAAAAAAACAAAAACCAAAAAATTCCACATCAGATACAAAGTCTCTCGTTATCTCCATGGCAAAATCCCCATCCAGTTAAAAAGTTACATAACGCACCAAGAGATTACTTACACATAACAAAAACAAGTTCTTTCTCTAGTCACAAACACAAAATTCCAAGTTTTGGAGCAGGAAGGGGCTCTCGGGTACTTGAGAAACTAGAAGTATCAGCACACAGATTTTGTTCCATTTGTTCTGTGAAATTAAAGTCCCTGGGAACTTGCTTTCAGATTTCTGTGCATGTGCATTAACACGACAAACATTTAGAAATAAAAGATTTAAAGGTTTCTACTAGCATTCACATCCATGGCAAATACTGTGATGGTATTACATAAAAAAGCCATGAAAGTTAAACACACAATATAGATTTTTTTGTGTATACTGAAAAAGAAAAAGGAATTCAAACTCTCATTGATTGCTGTCTAATCTAGCCAGGCTCAGTAAATTAGCTTCTAGGGATGGTACTGAAGAATCAAACTAACTATGATCAGGAAATCTCAGACAAACTCCTTTGCTGATCTCTAGGTACAGATTTATTTCCATGCTCCTCACCTCACTGAAGTCTTGCAGGTTAAGTTCTAGCACTTCTAAGTAATTAAACATGGTGATTTTCCTTCTTTGCTCCTAAGTATCCACTTCTCCTAGCCTGCTTTACATAACGTACTGCTGAACAAAAACAAGATAAATGCTAGTCATGGCTAGCCCCAATTCCTATACAGCATGCAAATCCTCGGCAAACGTTTCTGAAAGGATATTTGTGCCCTAAGATGCTTTCCTGGTACGGTGTTCACTAATTTATTTTGTGTTTCTTAATCACAAATGTAGGCATATGTCAAGAATATATGTTGATCTGCAGAATAAAAAAATATGTACTGATATTTTAACTTACAAGCTAATACAGTTAAATATAACTTTACAAGAATACAGCAATATTTTAAGCTTTAACTCAGACAAACAACAGATCTTTCGCAACATGGTTTCATCTTGTTGCATCTTTATATGAGAAGGAAATACTTTAAAAGTTTATCAACCATAAGCTAGCAGTTAATGTCTGTTAAAGCCTGAAAGTAGCTTACAGTATGACCTGTCCTCACACCAGTAAGAGATTTCTGTTCTAACACACTTATGGCAATTTCTTTGATGTACTTTGTTTTAATTAGCAGTAAATCAAGGATTTTTTCCAGTGACAACCTTTTTATTTTTTCCCTCCTGTGCAAAGCAGCAACAATCCTCACCTCATTTGTCCTCCACTTACAGAAAGACTGGCCCTGATGGACAAGTATAGATGTATACTTAAAAGATTTTAATCAACCACCCAGGTTACTCCCTACTTAGGTTTGGTTTAGGGATGTCATAGCAATTTTCAGAAATAAGCATCTAGCACACTTGTACAATCATCAAAGTGAGTCATGTTTAAAATTAGGTGTTTATACTCCCTTGTCTGAGATGGCAGCTGAGATGGAAGGGAGTGGCTCAAATTTAATGTTATCAAAATGGGGAAGCTGTGTAAGAAATGATGTATTCGACTTGCTGTTCAACAAGAATATGTGAGAAAGTTATTACACTGAACAAAAAACAAAAAAAAGGTGTAATACTGAACAGCATCCCTCATTATTTTCCAAATTATCCAAATTCAGAGGTATGCCTTATAATAAATGGTACCAGCAAGGTCACCAGCTGACCACCAGAGCAGAGAAAACACCCAAGTTGCAGGCAAGTCCTCACAGGGGTTTCTGCTAAAACCTGCAGGGCACTTTTCCAGAGCTTTCAGGAGAGCCTTCTGTAGAAACAAACACGCAGCATGGGACATACCCTACTGACAAAAGATAGCAGAAAACGGAATCAACAGTGGCCTACAAGAACAGGGGGATAAACAAACACATCTCCTAGCAATGAAAGCACTAGCAAAGTCTGAAGTAATTCTCAATAGCAAATTAATTATGGTGCAACTTAGACAAAGTGTTGTAGTTTCTCCAACTCTATACTCTGAATCTTATTGTACGGTTCAGACAACTGTGAAATGTTTCTATTGACTTGCAGTTGCTAAAGATTTGTTTGACTATGTGCCTGACCACAAAGACAAAAAGTAAATGAATGAACTGAAGGAAAATATCACAAATACAAAATCTGAAGTTTATTACTATTTTTTTATTTCACTACTTCATCTAGTCTATCCTGAAGCAATTATTCTATTTCCAAATACCCCTTTTCCTTAAAGCTTAAGAAATAAGACAGATGGGAAAGAAGAAATATGCAAAGACCAGATGTTCTCAACTAGCCTACCCTTAGTAACAGCAATGATGCATTCTAACACTGAATCCTGCTCTCATAGCTGCTGCTCTGATTTCCTTCTGAACCAGGCATAGATTTGCACCTCTTCCTGGAAGTCAGGTGAGGGTTAAAAGCATCTGCAGACAAGGGGTGTCAAATTGAGAGGTATAGCAACAGACCCAGAGGTGAGTACCAGCACACTGCACATGAACTTTGGGTTTACAACAGAGTTGCCTATAAAAGTAACAGCTTCTTGGCTCTGAGCTCACAAGAAAATAGAAGACTTATTATTATTATCAATTATACAGACCGAGGAGAGAGATGCAGAACAAAAGTGAAAAAATCATCACAAAGTAATTCCATCACACACATTAAATCAATTCTGTGAGCACTTTTGGTTTATTTTTATTTACCAATACAGGAATAGTCTACATGGGACAGATACAGCCCTGCTTTTGTATGAAGACCACTGAAACAGAGGAAGGAAAGAAGACAGATGAAACAAGGAGAGGACAGACTTCCACAAGACCACAACTGACAGAGTTGTGGAATACTCTGGCTGTTTCAAGAATATGAGACATTCAGAAAGAGTTGCTTAAAAAAAAGTTATTTCCTCATAAAATGCATAACTAAGTTTAAAGTTCATGAAGTTCATGCAGCTGGGCAAACTACAGGAAGAAAATTCGTGACAAACTCCACATTCAAAGATGAAATTTCTAACTCAGGAGTTCCTAGACCACAAAATCACTAGAAGACAGAATGGTAAGCAAGCACATGGGGACATTCCAGTAGCATTTTTCACTTATTCTTGTCGAGGCATCTGCTGCTGACCCACTGTCAATACTGATTTTGATATGATGCCCATTTTCTCTGCCTTTCCATGGATAGAAGCTCCAAACAACTGCAGATAATAAGTCATCTCAAGGCACTGGCACCATTGTGCAGGGCTTTTCAAAGGGTCTGGCGTCTAATTTCCTTTGAGCAAGTAGCAGGGCAGTGCATTGTCTTGCCGTGGTTTTTTCTCCCCCATACTTTAACATAGTATACTTTGAGAAGACACAAACAGGCACACCAGGTATAGGAACTTTAAATCCAGAATCATACTCCATTACTGAGTTGAAAATGCAAACAGTTCCTCTTGAGACAGTGACTACAAGAAGTCTTGTAGCACTCAATTTCAAACTGATATCCAGAACACAGAAAAGTGATGTATTAATTTTTTTCAATCAGTATATTATAATCCACTGGGTGCTAATTTTTAAGCAATACATTATAATCCAGGTGCAAATATGGCATTAACTCTGTACTCTAGAGCTAAACGTTTATTTATTAATCTATACATTTTTGTTATAAATTACTCACCAAGATCAGGTAGGTCAATCAATAAGGCAATTTATTAGTTCGTTGATAAGGAACAGGCAAGCCAGTGCTGGGGACGTGGGGAGTCTGCACTCTGCCAACACATCCGTCCTGCCCCTTTTATAGGCACTCTCTGGTGGGGCCATGTCATGCCTACTGTGCTGGGGTACAAGTCTGAGCAAGCCCAAACATGTTGGCTAGTGCTCAAGCAGCAGTGGCTACAAGCACCCACTGGGTCTGGACAAGGCTCAAACTTGTTGTCAGGTTACACTCCTAGCAAGCAGGTAACAGCAGTGACAAGTTGTTTCATGTTCGCATGAGCCCGGGTTTTCTGTACACATAAAAAGTGGATACAATTCACAATTATAGTGGCAAAAAACAAAAAGAAAAAATACATAACAGCAAAAGTCAGCAATTCCCAGTAGTGATTTAAACAAATATAATGAAATCATTATATTTTCCTTTGTCTCATATCCATGCTTCACTCTAAGTTCAGTATTCTTGTTTAAATTGATCTCATGGTGTATTTCCATAATGACATGAATCACTATGTAATACTTCACATTTTTACTTATATAGCAGACAGGCAGCAAAACAGGCAGGAAGATTTCATGACAAAACTAGTAGTTACTTGAGAAATAAGATACATAAAGTCTTGTATTAAGCAATCAGTAACACTGAAAATTAAATAGCAGCTTGTGGTAGGTTAATCAAATAGAATAGAAAGGAAAGTCTTGGATCTTTGATCACATCTTAAAGTTAATATTTGATTTTGTGTATTAAACTTACCATACTCATGACCATACCATAACATAAAGTTGAAGGCACTAAACACTTCTACAATACAATTATAGATTACCTTTTAAGTAATTTAAAACCTCTTGAGTGTTGAACCTTTGGAAATCTTCATAGGCCTAAGATCTCCATCAAGGAGCCAGATATGCCACTGTCCAGCTGAAAAGTGTGACCAGCAAAACTAGCTCATAATAGGAGTTTCACACACCTCTCAAACCACTATACTCATACCGTTTTAAAATTAATTAATGCTTGTTCTATTTTATTCAGAATTACCTAGAAAATAAAAACCTACTTTTCACCTTGAAGATTAACTATTCCTTTAAAAACAAAAAAGGTCAAAGCCCACTGCTTCCTAGAATTCTGTCACTGAACAAATGACTGATTGAGTTGTTGTTTGTAACACAGATTTTACAGTAACAAAAATCCAATACTATCACCTAGAACAGATGAATCCTAAGTAATTTCCACCCACATTAATATGGCCCACAGAATAGCCAAGTCATAACCCTGAACTCAACCACAGACTAATCAGCAGTTGCTGAATACTGTCACAGAGAGAACAGGTCAGGCACGTAGAAGTTATTTTTAAATGATCCTAATTACAAGATAATTTTAATTGTGGGTAACAGTAATAGGGACCAAATGTTAGCTGTAACATTCAACAACAAAAAACATTTTTTATAGAGAAGAATCATACAAAATTAGTAAGAACTCCTCTTGCTCTGCATTTATTTTACAAGTTCTTATCAGAGGTTCCCAGAACAGCCTGAGAATATCAGGTTTGTCATTCTTGATGAGACAAACCTACACCATAATTCTTCCAGCTAGTCTGTTATTAAGAAAAAAAAAATCCATCTTTCTTCCATCCCATTTAAAAAAAAAATTATTTTATTTTAAAAAGGCATTTATTTGTAGAGTGTTAAATTGAACTGCCATTTAAGTATGCTCAGGAATGCTTATAAAATAAACAAAAAAAATTAATTAGGCAGTTTTTCTTCAACTTCTGACAGAACAAATCATATCAATTGGTATTTTAAGAAAACACAACTCACACTGCGCATTTAAGTCTTCAGGTACATGTAATGCATCTTCAGATCATGTAAGTAACAGCTTCCTCCAAAAAATAGAAATAAAATACTACTACTACTAATAATAATAATACTAATTTTAAAAAGAAGAAAAAAACCAAAAAATCTAAACAAAACCCAACCACCAAAATAAAAACAAACAAAACCTCTAGAAAAATGGTAATTAGAGCTGCCATTATTGACTTCTGGGAAAGTAAAATTTTCTCAATTCAAGGTAGCTCTAATTGAAAAAACCACAATAAAAACACACAAAAAACAACAATAAAAAACCAACCCCCCCCAAACCGCCAAAAATGCCCCAACCCACCAAAACTCACCCTCAAGTGTTTGAGGGTTTGAAGTTTTCTACATACTGGTATAACTTAGTAATGTAGAAAAACAGATTCAATTCACTCCCTTTTCAATACCTTAATTTAACAACCTTCTTACTTTCTCCTCTACCAGAACTTTGATGGCTCTGGTAGAAGAGAAAATAACCTCAATATATTGACTAACAACAAAAGGCAAAATCAAAACTGACATGTTAATATCTGCACAGTATTAACACTACCTTAATAAAAATTAATAAATATTGCTCATTGTAAATAGAAAACCTAACCCCACAATTAACAAGTGTCCATGACAATGCTGGATAACTGCAGATGACCAGCTGCTGGCCATAGCAATGCCTAGCAAGACTTTTGAGGGTTTTTGTTTGTTGATGGCAATGTACTGCAGAATGAAAATAATTCATCTCATTTTCAGTCTCCTAAGATGATCTCTCACTTGCTGGGAACAGTATATTAGCTTCTATAACATGTTAAACAGTAAATGAGAAAAGTAGTCCTACACTGTTCACTAGGCTAAAGCTGAAATCAAATGCCTATGAATATCTGACAAAACTTCCCCATTAACATTGTCAGTTGAAATTTAGCTGTACTACTAATACATGGGTGCTGTGGCAATGATAAGAAAAATTAATTACATGAGAAATATCAGCAAATTTATGACATTCATAATTTTCATTGTATACAAGATAAACGTACTGAACATCTGTCTTACTAAAAGCATATTCAGCATACCTTGCAAACAACATTAGGTATTTTTGGCTTCTCTGTTTTCCAATTTTATGTGTCCATATACAGAACATGAACTTCAACTTGGACAAAGTTCAAGCAATCAGTTAATATTTTATTTGTCATGTCTGACTAGTATTTGCTTCACATTTCTCAGGAGTTACCTCAACTACTTCAGAATAAAATATTTTTTTAAAAATCAAGTGCAAGGAATGTAATTTTTGTTGTCTCAGTATCAATGTTTCTCCCTTCAACTTACACGGAAAGGATTCATTTCACCAAACGTGAATTTCTACATCTGACTTCTCAGGTAAACTTCCTATCCATCTGTTTACATGAAACAGACTCTGAGGGCCCAACTGACTGATATTTCAGCATCTACTGGGGGTCAGCTTAGATCACTCTGAAGAATAATTTGTGTCTCTGATCTACTGTAAATCTCTGATGGCTGTCACACAAACAGCATGTATGTGACAGTTTAAGCAATTACTGCCCCCAGGTGTTGGATCTACTCTGCTGGAAACTTCATTCCTCTCCTCTTTCCCAAAACTGACTTTCTGGGATGGACTATGTGCTGTACCCTAACCAATACAGAGATGAATATGTCAACAGAAATACTGATTTTTGTAATTTTTGCAAATGCAGGAGTAACACTTAAGAAATAGCTAATGCATGGATTTTATTATGCTGACCCTGTAACAGGAACACCATCTTCCCTGCCAGGGCAACAAAGGAGCAGGGAAAGTGACATAGACCTGTTTGTTCAGTGAGTGCAAGCCCAAGCAGTAGCCAGTATGTTTTCCAATTTACATGCTAACTAAATGATAGCAGCAATTAAATCCCCCCAAATGTAAATCTTATGTGATTTCTGATGAAAGCCTTGTTGCAAAACTGTGGTGTGCAAACTGTAAGGGCAATTATACCTTAAAGCTCATGTCAAACTAGCATTAATGTTCATTTTAATTAAACAAAATTTAGTTTCTATTACTGGAAAATTCAACAGTTAGTATTATAAAATGTCTTCCTCTTCCAAGAAATTAATGCAAGTGGTAAAATACAAATTAGTATCTTGAAAACTTAAGTATATTTCTACTGTAAACCAGTTATATTTAACAAAAAGAAGTAACAAATGTTAACTTATCATGTAGAGTTCAGTGACAAAGTTTTTCCTGTCCTGTGAAAAATGACACCATTTCAAAATGTTTCCTGTTTCACATCAGGAAGAACTAAGCTCTCATGGTTTTTCATTAAAAACAGGAGATTAAGAGACCATGAAACAACTGAATTCAGAACAATCCTTCTGTCTAAATGTTTACTTGGGTTACTTGTTATCATCAGGCAGGGTCCTGGAAAACATTTCATAAAATACCTTTGCAAATACCTCAGCAATTTTTCCACTTCTACTTATAACAGGATTTTAAGGAAAAAGTAAGTCATGTAAATAATCTTTCAGACTATACACAAAACCATCTATAACTGAGGGTCATGCTACAGAGAAAATGTTTACTTGATAAATACAGCTCTGCATGATTACAAAGGCAATAAACAACTGAGAAAAACAGGATGCCTCTGTATCAGAAGGGATTTTTATCCCAGTAAAAATTAAACCTATTTGGTTACTACAAGCAATTGGAAGCAAACAAACATACATCACACAGCAGATGTTCAATAGATCTTGTGTAGTTCCTTGGGAACCACTAAATCTGCTTTTACAGGTCTGTCTGTCAGGCTTGACACACATCAGCCTACATGCAATATTTGAAACATTCATGCCTATATGCAAACCGTGCTCCAGCCCATGGCTGCAAGTGCCCAAAAGATGCACAGAGGAAAGCTGGGTAAAACTTGGGGTCACCTGTGGTACCAAGCTGAAGAATGAACAGGAAGCGGCTAAATCAAACATTGTTTTTTCCCCATCTCCATGTAGTAACAGAAATTCAAGCATCATGAAAAACCTGAATTTCTGGACTTTCTAAGTGCTTGTGTAAAGCATTCAGAACCACCCTGAAATTTCTGATAAGTGAATAACTCAGTACTTGACAGCAGTTCCAGTTTTGGATTTTACTGGTGGTGGTGTGCAAAATAATTAAGATTAAACAACTCCATTTGAACAGGAAGCAGGAATAAAACCAAAAAACCCAAAACCCCATGAGCCTTATAGTAATGAGAGACACTCCTAAGTGAACATGCTACATATCTGAGGTATTCTCACTTAAAGTTTTCTATATGATGAGAAAGTTTATAGGCTAACCTTAGGAATGATGTTTATTTTTAGGAACCCCTAAATGGGTACTCTATCACTACTTAAAAGTAGCCTGAAACAACTTCTTCATGGTTAGCTGATTCAGTTGACACATTCACTCAGTGTGAACAAGAACCAACCACTTTAATTTAAAATCTACACTCATTTGCTGAACTTCATTAAACAATTTCAACATATTACATAGAATACTGCAGGACCCACAATAGGAAAAAAAAAAAGCAGCTTACAAGTACCAAATCTGCCATGGCATTTATGATGACAAGCATCCCTTTATTTTCTTATTAACAGAGAGGGTAAGAGAAGTAAATAAAGAAGGATAAAAAAGAGATTAAAAATGAGAAATAAAAGTAAATATTCTTACTATAAGTCATACTGGTAATATCCAAACAATATCCACACAGCAAAAAACCTAAAATGGTTGAAGAAAACAAAAAAATGCACTTCAGTTCAAACTCAAAAGCATTTCAGCTGCATCATTTAGATGGTAAACGCTTGTCATGACGGGCATGGGGCTATGATATGACATGAGGTACAGTGCAGAACTACATATAAGGTCCATTCACCATACTTACAAGTATAAGCAATTCAGTAAGTGCAGAAATTAACAAATAAGACAAGGTTCAACTTTGATTAATCTCCAGAATTACAGTTTTTCATCAAGAAGAAAAAATCAAAATGACATGATGACTAAAACTTTTTTCTAATAATTCCCTAGTAACTGCAAAAAAATTGCTGTGATGTTTCTCTAGTAAAGAAATAATGCTCTTGCACTACTGACAAGTATGCAACTTCTTCAAAAACACATTGGCTTGCAATTTTAGAGCATATTGTCACTTTTTTACTGGCTCATCTTCAAAAAAGAGGGGAACCATGGCAGAAAGTGAAACAAAATTATAACACTGCTGCAGTTATAAGCAACTCAGATAATATACTGGCTTGCCTGTTACAATTGCCCATTAAAACACAAACCTTGCTAATGTCAGCAAGGCAAATGAATTAGCAAAGAAATCAGCTTACTGAAATTGAATCCAAATAAAATCTATCAACACACATCTCAGTGTCTCAAAGATGCATCTATTTCCTTTCAACATTTCTAACAGAAGACAGTAACTCAGGATCATATTATAATACTAAGGGCTTTCTTAGACTTATCTATCCTGTGCAAAATAATCATATAGCTTTCAGGATAATGAACGTGATTTTTCATCTACTAACAAAATTCATATGGGATTCTACTTTGGTTTCTAAAGACAAAGAACTGAAGTCCATGCAACAGCAATTCTAGCAGTGTTTGCTTATTTAGACAAAATGGAAACTAGCTTCACAGAACTCCAGTAAAACATGAGAGGAGGCAGAGTAGAAAAAGAAAAGAGAAAAAGACAATATAAGATTGTGGACTAATACAGAATAATATTTCTGCTTCTTATGGAGGTGAGAGCACTGAATCGTGGAGTCAAGAGGCTTTGCTTTCCCTGTGTAAAAAGCTGTAAACACATAAGGAAGGATGAAGGGATTTTGCTCTTTGCTTTTCCATACTCAAGCCATAATTCAAATTGTACAGTGAAATTACAGATGATTTATTGATTTTTTTAGTTCTATTTAACAAACTGTCAACTTTCATTGTGTCAGGGTAACGTACTTGCCAGACAGTATTACCAAGTATTAGAAAAAAAAAAATCCAAGAAAAGACCAAGCATGTCCTGGTATTACAAATTCAGAAGAACATTAAAGAGATTTAAGAAGGAGATTCTCAAGTCAGCCTCTAGAAGCAAAGGCAGATGTAGGTAGAAAAGACTCCAAAACTAAAATTTGTAAGCTGAAAGAGCCTAACATAGGAAGTACTACTGGCTACTAAGAACTAGCAACTTGTAAGGACCACCTACTGTTGGATGAGTAGGTAATGGGTAGAGCTCTTCCTGCTGCACAGATGTGATGAATTATTTGGTTTTAACTCTCTCAATGAAATGACATATCATGTTGCCACTGACTAGAAAAATCATTGTAAAATTTTCACTAACACATGATTTACAAGTCAAAGGAAGCAAATGAAAATACTGTTGGCTCTTTCACTTAACCAGCTACACACAACTTACCCTTGAGCACAAACTTGCTTTTTGCTAAGAAGAAGGCTTACAAAAACTTCCTCCTTATTTAGGCTCTCATCTAAAAAAAAGATCAGTTGCTAGAGATAACTCACTTTAAAAAAAAAGCTAACAAAGCCAATCCTTGTCTGTCTTAATCTTTCAGGCACTCTAAAATAACACAGAAATATGTACTGCTAAAAGCTGGACTCCTTTGCCAGGATTTGAATGTTTAAATATACTCGTTAATTCTCCCAACACTTGAGTGGAGAAAGGAGATCCCCCCGCTTAAGTTTTGCATCACTAAGGCCGAATTAAATAACGACTTTTGATCAGTACCTAGATAGGTCGGTATTTGTGCTCAAATCCCATGAACTGGCTCGGGAGATTTTGGGAGTCCAGAAGGCAATACGACCTTGTTCCTTTAACAGAAGTGTCATATGCAAATACAGAGGAGAGGCAAGAACTTGTACCTACAAGAGGAAGAGCTCTCATTTCATGTGTGCTCTTCTGGAGGTGAGCTCTGGGCTCACTAAAAGAATGGATAGATGAATTTTCTGTAATCTGTCCTAGCATTTCAGGAAGGTTTTAAAGCATTTCAATACCACCCATAAAAACCTTGCATAAGGGCATTAATACTGATGAAAAAGTAGATTTTTCAAAGACTACGAGTAATTACAACAGCTTTAACCCAACCCCTCCTGCCTGAACTACTGCACTACGACTGAAAGACAAGAGGCACAAATAATTCACAAAGACCTGTGCCTTTCCAGATCACCATTCAATCCCTTTTGGCATTCATCATCTAACGTCCTCACGCTTGCAGTTAGCAAAACACTGCTATAGGGCCGGGAAGCTCGCTCTTCTCCCAGGAAGGGGGCTTCGCTGCCAACAGTTCCAGGAGAGCGGCACAGCCCCGGCAGACCCAACCGGGTGCCGTCGGCGGGGCTGCGGGCAGCCGGCGGCGACCCCGGTCTCCCGGGGAGGAGCAGGAAGCGAGCGCGGAGCTGCTCCCGGCCGCCCTCCCCCGACACCGGTTCGGGCCCGCCGCCCCCCGCCCGCGGGGGACACCCCGATCCGCTGCGGCCGGGCCGGGCCGGGCCGGCCCCCTCCCCCGCGTTACCTTCCCGGTACTTCTTGCGCAGCCGCCGGTGGACGCTCTTCACCACCCCCGACAGCTTCTCCTGCTCCAGCTTCCGCTCCTGCTCCGGGGGTGGCGGCGGGGCGGCGGCGGCCCCGCCGGGCCGGGGCCGGGGCTGCGGAGCGGCCTCCATGGTGTTCCCGCTGCTCGCCGCGCACCGCCCGGCCCAGGGGGAGGCGCGCGCCGTGCCGGGGCTGAGCCGGGCGCGCATGCGCGCACCGCCCCCGCCGCGCGGGCAGCCGGGACATGGAGTCCGCGTTCCCGCCCCCGCCTCCGTGCGGCCCCGCGCTGGCAGCGGCCCGGGCTGTGGGACGCGTTATTGCCCACTAAACTTCCCGTGCCGCTCGTCTGGAGCGGGCCCCTCCGCGGTGCTCAGCGAAACAGTGAGGCGGAAAACACACCGAGTGTCCGGGGCAGCGCGACTTCCCCTGTAGCTTGTGCGCGTTACCGCAGCTCGCGGCCTTCCCCAGAGACCCGGCGGGAGAGCCGGCCGGGAGCCCCTGTGACGGAGCGGGCCTAAACCCATTCACGTGCAAACCACCTTGTGGAAAACCTGAATTCAGAACGCACTCGAGCGAACCTGGGCGGTGTGGTGTCCGTGGTGTGGAAGGGATTGTGCTCTTTCTCACACTTACTTGGGTGCAAAGCCAGAGCTTTCAGGCATTTATTTGGGTGGAAACGCACTGCCGGAGCAGGAGCAACACCTGCAGCCAGCAAAACTGCCCCTCCAGCGGGCACTTGGTCTGCACCTCCCTGTGCCCGACCTCAGCCTTTCCCCAAATCCAGAGTACTTCAGTTCTCTCAGTTACTGTTGGAAATGGGATAGACAAAACCATTCCTTACGATATCATGGCAGGGAAATATGCCATAAAGCTGCTTGTTTGGCATGGCCAGATGCCGCTAATTGTCTTCTCTGGAGATGTAAAAAAACACTGTGGGGGTGATTGCTACAATTAAATCTGTGACAAATCTGACACTGGGTAGGGTTGAGATTTCATCCTAATGAGAAGTCTGTGACACACGACTTCGTGCAGTGTGGAACAGGTTCTTATCAGCACCATGATAAAGAAAAAAATTACAGCTAATCACAGAACACAGTGTTTTTTTGCTTTTCTGATAAAATTATTTTGAAGGTACAGTTATTAAAGCAAAGCTCTAATGTCAAAAGAAAAGGTTTTCATTGTTGCTGACTGCAAAGTAATTCCTTTTTCACTCACTCTGAGTGAGGTGGGCAAATACTGTTCTCACCTGTCACCTTGAAGTGCCCAAATAATGCTCAAAGGTCCAACTTTTTCTGTGCTGATATTTTTTAGAGTGTATTTAAACAACTTCATTGTATTTTGGATCTTACACCACTATGTTTATGTGTTACTATTTATTGTATTGTCAGAGTATTTCCATTTTGTTTTATTGGGTGGGGTTTTTTTTCCTCAAAGTACAGGAGAATAATGGAATAAGAATTTAAATTTTTGCTACTAACATCAGCATTAATAAAGAAAAATTCAATGTAGTGACTGAGTTTTTCCTTTATTTACATTTTCCTATAAGTTCTGAAACTGTAATAGCTGATCATGTGTTAATGAAAAAAACATACCAGTGTATATTAATTTTACTTTGACTTGGAAAACATCCAAGAGTCATCTAGTGTGGATTATTGTATTCCATTCTCACTAAACTAGTTCAGGAAGTTAAATCTGAATCAGAAATAAAACTTTATGCTGGGGTTAATTATATCTTTCTGGAATACTTTTATTTCTAGTTTTGTATGCAAGTCCACCTAAAAAGGACTTGGTGTAAAAAGAGATTACAGTGATAATTGCTAGGAACATTTCAGTTAACAGGGAGCCTACGTGGTGGTAATGTTCTTTACATTTTTACACTGTGTAGGATTTGGGGAAGCACAGGCTGAGGAGGAAAAGCACGAGCCAGTGTTCTGTCTGTGGCATCACACTAGGAGAGCACTGAGGGAGGCATCTCAGAAGAGTAGGAGTATCAGAGTGACAGAAGAGAGATGGAGGCATTTGGAAGATGCCTGACGTACTGCTGTGGCATCAACACTCCCAGTCATGAGCCTCCAGACTTGGAAGTGTAGGTTACACAGTCAAAATATGAGTGTGTTTGTGATTTGGAAAATTGGAAATCTAATTGTAGGATTGGGAAACTGGGGTGAAATTACACTTATGTGAAATATACTCTCTCAGAATAATAAGTTACTGTTTTATTTATGTTATCACTGTTGTTTTTCAGTTCTCAGGATTTCTTTCTAAAACTAGCAAAGTGGTTTTAAATACAAAGTAGTTTGAATTTATCACAATGAAGTAGCACAGAAGTTTAGTTTCAATAAGCAAGTAGGGAGCATTTATCAGATCTCAAGTCTTTCCAGGCATAAAAATTAAAGAATATTTGAAGAGGGATTATGCTCACAGATATTTTCCCTGGAATATTTGGTGGGAGTTGGGTCCCAGTGACAGGCTTCAAGTGCAAAATGATTGAAGGAGGTTCTTCCCCAGAGCACTGCATGGAGATACTGGTGGGCAATGGAGAGGGCACTTAAAGCAGGACTGGTTCTCTAAGGCCTGATGGAGCTCACGTCCCAGTGCTCTGTCAAGGTGGAGAAAAAACCATGTGTGATCTATACATTTCTTGAACATGGTATGGGAAGACTGAAGAAACAAATTAAGATGAACATAAATGTATTTGTCCCCAAGGCATGAGAATAGAATGACCAATAGGGATGCTTGCACTTACTCCAAGGGGATAAAAACAATAAACTACTGGTGTCCTGATAGGGGTGATGGAGTTTCTCTTTCTGGGAAGGAATAATTTTGAGCAACTGGGCTTACTCCTTGAGTGTAAAATATGGATGATCCTCTATGTATAGTTACTTTCTAAATAAATTAATTAATCTTAAAAGCCAATTTAGGGAAGACTAGCATAGTTTCTTTTGACATTTATGGAATATTTTAATGCCAATCACTTTTCATGAGTAGCATTGGAATCAAAAGTCTTGTTTCACAGGCTGGAAGGACAAATAATAACAGCATTTTCCAGTACTTGTGTGGCTGGAACATTCACTGAGGATGTGGGAAAACCAGTTCACATCTCTACTCTGCCCGCAGAGATCTGAACCCACATCTTCACTATGAGATTATATGAAGTGGAAGTGCTCTTCCTTCCCGAGGGAAGGGTGACAGCAGCCTGTATTTTCAGTCTGTCTCCCAGTGAAACTGTGGAGGAAAAGTAACGTAAAAGCTTAGTGAGCTGTGAATCAGCAATGCTTTGCTTCTGTCTTTTTCAGTGGCAGTTTTGACAATCAAGTCTTCTCAGCCTCTTCATCTCTTCTATCATAAAGATGCTAACTGTTTGAAAATGAACTGGGAAAAGTGCATCAACTAGAAGAATCTGTGCAGTATGATGACATTATCATAAGAGTCTCTAATGCAATGTAATCTGCAAAAATATTACCAAAATCAGGTAATTGTTTTAATGGAACACTGAAACACAGGGTGATTTAAAAGGAATAAAATGTTCTTTGTTAGATGTGGAAATGGTTTTGCTGTATGTATCTGAATGCCAGACAAACAGGCAGCATTGGAATATTTGGGTTGAAATTAAGATTTTCTTCTTCATTAGCTGTGGAGTCTTATAAACTATGAAAATAAGATAATTTAGTTTTAAAAATGGGAGTCACATCTGAATTTGCATTGATGCGGTTATTTAGAGTTGGCCCATTATTACATTCTCCAGATTACACACTGCAGTAATTTAGTAATTAAAGTTATATAGTAATTAAAACTGCTACCCCATAACAATAATTTTATGACTAGAGATCTTGGATTCCATTACTGGAGAATGACACCTTTAAAAGTAAGTACACACCAGTAATCCCTTTACTTAGAACCCTGTGTATTTTAGTGGAAAAAGTAAGATTAATATTGACTTTGGTTTGCATCTGAAGTCCCAATATTTACGTAAATAAACATTTTGCTTTTGGAAAGCAAGATTTTTCTACTGCAGGACAAATTAAAGTTGTTCCTCAAGTAAGTAGAGACACCCAGCTTGTAGAAGGATTAAAATACTTCCCACACAGGAATCTATTTAAGATTACAATAATTAGATGCTGATAAAAGATTTTATTTATTGAAATTATGTCTTTTAGTTGCTAGCTTGTGTTGCCAAATGGCAGGAATAGCTTTAACAGCAGCCAGCATTTCTGATAAACAATATATTCTCTACCTCCATTCTGGCCAACAGGTACTATCCATGTCTGTTCATGGAAAGGAGCTGTTTCTTTTGACACAGGAGGGAAAAGTAAAGAATGTCTAAATCTCTTCAGACTATCACTTGCATAATACTAAAGTGGGAATTAAATGTCATGGAACTACTGAAATATTCACTGAAAAGCAGCAAAGCACTTTAGACTTAAATTGTCGTGGACATTATGTGCATGAGTAAAAAGTAAAACAAGCCTTTAGTGCTGAGAACAGACAATGCACCTTCTAATAATTGCTGTATTCATTGGAACTTCTTTGCAACATGAGTATCACAAACATACTTAGTACTCTAGTAACAAAGATCATTATGTAAACATAATTTTTTGAAAATCAATCCTAAATTCCCTTAAACACCTGTTGGATTTTCTTTAATAGATTTTAGTCTGAGCACATTCCCCTGTATTTGGAATGCATGAATTATTCAGTGACCAGAGTCAATACCCTGATAGCTTTAACAAAGACTACTAGCCACTCTTTGTAGATCAAGTTTCCTCTTAGCTGATTTCTTGCTGCCATGAAAGGTTAACTCATAAAATCCCTTTGATTTAGCAAGAGATGTCCAAACATCCAGCAGGTCTAACTGGTTTTCTTCCAATGTCAGTCAAAGTAGTGTGTGATTTTAGCACTGGTTCATGTTTCTGTCAGCTGCTATGTAAAAATTTGCTGTGTAATCGATTCAGACACAGTAACTTTTATAATGTTTGGTAGTAGTAGAAAAACTTGAATGTTTGATTATTTGTGTATCTGCGAAACCTGATAGTCTTAGAGATGTTCTCAATTTTCAGGATTAAAATTCCAGCCTTCCTGTCCGGGTCAGGTGTGTATGATTCTAGTACCTCTCAACAGCAATACAGGTGGACAGTAGGTCATTTTCAGCTTGGGAAATACTGCAGTTTCCTATAATCTTGTACTGCAGTTATGATAGTCTGACTCATTAACTGAGATGACCTCAACGTCTGATTGGAGTAGTGTATGCTAAAAATTACCCAGAGAAAGGCTAAGGTGCATGTGAATTTTTGAGTCAGGAAAAGAAATAAATTTGTGAGGAATAATCTATTTCTGTGATGCCATGTATAGCTCAGCATATGCTGTGTCATTTCACTTTTCTCCTTCTTTCCCCTCCTAAGTCCTGGGAGGGCGTGGGAGAAGATATTTTAGGTATCTTTAGATATGACCTATAAAAGAAATACATCTCTAGAATGAATAAAGTGTTCTTGTCTGTTCCAATGATTGCCCAACTCCTTTTAATCTCTCCTGCCTCTTAAATGCTGTCATGTGGCTTATTTGGGACTCTACTGAAGTTCAAGTCAATTTTTGGCTAAGCAGATGAGAGAACAACAACAAAGTCTATTCATACATCAAACAGAGCTTTATCTTCAGGACAACATATTGCAAACAGTATAATATACTTAAGGAATAGCAAGGAATGCCAAAGCTCTAGCTTGTCCTGCACATATGGTATTTGGCTTGTGCACAGATCATGTGTTAGGTTTCATTAGGTCTGGTCTCGGTGACAGTGGTATCTAAGATGTTATCAATAAAATTAAAAGGGCTAGTATTCTCTTCATTGTTTTGAAGGACTCTAAGGAATGGTGGTAGGAAAAATAAAGTCATTAATATTAATATTAATGCTGCTTCAGAAATTTTGACTTGAAGTTCACATAGGTTTGCAGTATTTTTTCCATATGAGCATAGGTTTGCAGTATTTTTTCCATATGAGCACCACAGATAAATATTATCAGTTCAAAGAATGATTTCTTTTTACTTCTCCAGAACATCTAATAAAGCAACTGGGACACAAATACCATGGAGTGAGCATCCTCCACACTAGATTTTGTCAAACTTTTATCTCCATTACTAAGGCTTAAGAATGATCTGGTAGCAGCTGCCCTGAGGTATGACTTATACTACAGACTTCAGAAGAAGGCAGTTCTGAAATGTTTATTTAAAGATAGGTAGAGTTGTGATAAAATTAAATTACTATTTCAATTTATTGAGGATATACTGATAGACTGTTGTATTTAAAAAGTAGGAAATGTAACAGAAAGGTACTGTAGTAATTAATGGAGACATACATTTCATATTGATGTCCAGATTTTAGTAACCACTTTAACTTTCAGATTTCTGGCTAATAAAATTATCTGTATACTCTCTCTATGTGCAAAGGTGTTCCTGGACATTACCCATCTTATTAATGCCTTGAAAAACTTCAGAATGGAAAATACCTCTTATTTCATCAAATCCAGCTATTAACCCAGCACTTCCAAGTCCACCACCTAATGATGTCTACATATTTTTTTCAGCTCTTCTGGGGCAGTACCTCTTAATTTCTTCACAGTTGTGGTTATCTAGTGAATCCCTTGTCTTTACAGAAAAAGAGTTCTGTAATTCAAAAGGCTAAATTTTTCTGGGATCCGGTATTGAAGTCCTCACATTTTCCATTCCACAAGTTCCCTGAAACACACTGCATGTGGTACTCTTTGTCAGAAAAATTTTCAAACCAATGCAAACGCTCCTTATAAATGTTGATGACTTCATTACAGGGAGATGAATACTTGAATAATAGAAATGTCTATTTTGGCTACTCACTTCTCTGCACTGGTCACTAAGGAGAGGACTTCATTTTGGAAGGCATAATTATAACATACTACAAAACAGATAAAATTATAACATGGGAGGTAATGTAAGAAGGTTGTAAGAGCTAGAGGCAGCACTCCTGCTTGCTGAAATATGACAGGTGGATTTTGGCTGAATGACTCCTTTAAATCCAGGAGAAATGGCTGTCAGCTACCAGGACATATTCTCAGCAGGAACATAATTTCATATTATAAAGTTAAAGTATTTTCCTCTTTTGGAGCCTAACATGATCAGCAAAATGCAGCCTGTGGCTTATCACACAGCCTGACAGGTACTTGAAGTACTGCTGTCCTTGCCTTTTAAAAAGGTAGAATGGTCTCCTGGAGGCTTTTCTACATAAATAGAAATAGCATTTTCTTAGGAGACATAGAAATAATTCTGAAGCATCAAAAAAAGTAATTGTGGCCAATTTTCTGAAATAACTTGTGACCTTTCAAGCTCTGTTTGTACTCATGAAGGTGAATTTTACCCATCATTACCTAAAAGGTCCCTGAACCAGAACTAGAAGCATAACCAAAAATCTATTTTAAAAATAATATTGAAGCCAGTTTTTTTATTAACTTCTTTTTTGTTTTTTTTTTCTTTTTCTCTTTTTCTTTATACTCCTGTATGAACAGGTGGGAAGAAATTTTTGTTTTAAAAATATTTCAGATAGTACTTTCTTTGGAAAAAAGACTACATCCATTTTTATTTTCCTTCAGATTGAAGTCTACAGACTAACAGGTATATCAGAAGATATATCTGACCTTATGGTTGTTGGAGGGTTGTCCATGTGAGTAATTATTTTTGCACAATTCGCTATTTCAAAAGAAGTTGCCTGTGTGGGGCAAATAGAATTCTGTTGGCCTGTGGAGGCTCATTTATGAAAGAAACATCTCAAGTGAGATGGAATGTGAAAGACATTGTATTTGGTATGGACACTGGTTATATTTAAATCATGTTTGGCAAGTACTGCTGGGGTCACTTGTATTTTCACCTTGTTCTCAGATCCAGCAAAAGGCATCCTGTGAATCCTCGAGGACAGGGGTTTTTTTTCAGGCTATCTACAAATCTCATTTATTCTGTGGTCTTGATGTTGCTTAGGATGCCTAAAATTACCTAGGACAAAAATGCATTCTTAATTATGATTTGTGGCTGAAGTTTTTCCTTAGTTTTGGTATGTAATTGGTGGTGGCCCAGCTGTTTCTTCATGAATAATGGAGGGAAAACCTCTGAATGACAGACAGTGTGCCCAGCTGTGAATAGCAGCTTCTGTAGCCACCCCAGTGTAGCGTGCAAGAGACTGAGAACTGGGAGAAACAATAGCTATTGTACTTCATATTCATACCTGACTTGTTAGTTTTGCAATAGCTGTTTCATGCAGATGGTCATTAATGGGACCTTAGCCAATTTTCTTTTGCTGGCAGAAACATTTGCTTCTGAGGATTGAATGGGTCTGCCTACATTAGCACTACATAAATGTTTCTATGATGTGAATTGCCCTTGCCTGTGAATCTCCTATGCTTGATGTTCTTTAAGTTACATTACTTAAGGTCTTTGGAAGACAGGAACTAGACTTCGTTCTGCAGAAGCTTAGCTGGAAATTATACACTAGGGACTTTTCTAACATACCCTAAAGGTAATGAGAACATGTAATCTTTGGGCTGTTGAGAAATAATACAGAGGTTGATCCTGTTATTATTTTGAACTGTACTCCAGTATAATTTCCTATTTTATCCTGAATAAGAGAAATACCAACACTAGGGTGAACTTTTAAAGCTCTCCATTTCTGAGACTTCGTTGCTAGGATTTCTGTTTTGCAATCCGATCTACTTTGTGAGATTTTTGAATCTGTGAAGAGAGGGACTTTCCAAAGTGCCTGTGTTACTGTTATGAGGTAAGATATTTCCGAAAGACTTAGCTAATCTTCAGTGAGTCACATTTCTAATGGAATTTTATTTTAAACAAATTATCTTCTACGTTCTGTCCACTCTGGGATATATGCTCAGTGACTATAATACTTGCTGTTCTGATATATCAAGTTACCAGGTCATCTGTGAATGTGTCTGAGACTCCTCTTCCTAAAGAACCTGGCACCTAAATGAAGGTGACAAGCAAATGACTGCAGTCTGAGATCTTCCTTTGCTGCTGGAGATTGCTGAATTCACATGTGCCTGCTGGATCTTGGAGATGACTGACATAAGCAGCTATCACTTCTGACAGCAGGTGCTTATCAGATCTAAATTTGAATCTCTTAAACTCAGTGGCAAGACTTGGGTCAATATGCTTAGTAAATGACTTGTGCTCACTATTCTTGTGCATGTACAGTAATTTCACGATTATAAGCTGCACCATTTTGACTAAAATTTTGGTCTGAACCCAAAGTGCGGCTTATAATCAGGTGTGGCTTATATACGGACAAAGAACAAAAAGTTGCTGTTTTAGTTTGGAGGGCAGGTGTCTGCTAAGAAAGGCAGGAACTTCTCTTTGAAATGGAGAATGTAAACCCCCTCCCTCCAAATTATTGTAATTTTGAAATCAAGGGGCTTCCAGGCAAAAATATGGGAATTAGGAATAACAGTTCTTTACTAGGGAAATTAAAATAGAAATACAGTACTACAAAGAAACAAACTCCAAACCCTGACAAAGTCAGAGTACAACCTGACATCCCATCAGGCAGGGTGTTGGTAGCAGTCCCATTAAATGGTGGCTGCATCCTCCTGCAGTGACAGATGTGATTCAGTTGGAGCAGTGCTCCTGTACAAGGTGCAGTTTCCCTTCGGAGGTCCAGTGGTGATGTGCAGAAATCCGGTTTTCCTCTGAAGTCCAGTGGAGAAAGGGGCTCCCTTAGTGTCCCAAAACCTCTGTTTTTATCTTGGTAAGAAATGTTGGGCTCTTCCCCCTGGCTGGAGCAACTTCCAATGGGATGCAGTAATTTTATCAGTCACACAGTGGGACTCAATGGCCATTAGCAGAAAATGACTCGCTGGAGGAAGGATGGGTTGTGAAAAGATAAAGAACAATGCTCTGCCTGGTTTCAATGGATGGCCCATTAGCAGAATATCTGCCGTTGAGATAAGGATCACTGCCCCCACCCTCAACAGATGGTGATAGAATAGGTACCTTTTATCACACTCTGTATTGTAACATGCGGCTTATAATCAGGTGCGGCTTATATATGGACAAAGAACGAAAAGTTGCTGACACCTGGAAGTGCGGCTTATACTCAGTGCGGCTTATAATCGTGAAATTACTGTACTTTTTTAATAACAGTTTTACAAACAGTTGGCTCCAGACTAATGTAATCAGTCTTTTTCTAACTCTAAGTTGGTAATGGCCATTAGATCACATGCTGGCATCTAGTGTGTGACCGTGTCAATCTTGATAGAGAAATAGGCAAAATAGCTTCACAGTTTTTGAAGAGGCTGCAATTCTGACTGCAGGAAGAGTAGTCAGTGTGTTCAGAGGAAGTATGTTCTCACTTAAGTCCTTCAATATTTCTTGTGTGGTTTTGTAATTTCACATCGGTAGAAGTAAGTGTAAATTTATTTGTAAACACACTTGTAGAGTTGAGTCCTTAAATAAGAAGACCAGAAGAGATTGCAATCAGAAAAGATTTGAAAATAGAATAAAACAAATAAAAAATACCAAACCAGTTTTTCAATCTTATATACAAATTATTGGCACTTTACACTGTTTTTACCTTTCCTGTAATTGTGTTTAATGTGGTCATGAGTGCCACAGGAGCAGCTTGCCATAAATCAGGTTTTTGGTCTTGATACTCCATAATTTTTGACTCCCAATTTGGTATTTTAATTGCAAATAGTACTTTGTTTTTGAAGAGTACATAGTTTGAAATGGTAACTTTAGCCAAGTATTATTTTAAAAACCCAAAATTTACAATGGACCTTGTACACAATTGAAAGTGGCTTAATGAACCACAGAAGAAAAGCAAAAATTAAAACTTATATTAAGTGTCTATCTTTCTAGATTTCACCAGATTGATTTTAAGTTTACAGACTAAGTGAATATAATACTTATGAGACTGCAGTTTCAAAAGATTTTTTTTGATTTATACTGGTGAAGCTGAATTCTAGTACTTACAGATCTCCTGTAAGTAAAAACAGTAGATTTCTTACCAGTGTATTGAAAGTGACTAAATAAACACAGTACTTAGAGGCAGAAAAATAGAACATTTTTCTAAAACTCATAATGTGTTTAAAATAACAAGAGATACTGTAAGAGTGGTCTACAATCAGAAAAGATGAGTTGCAAACTGATTTCTAATATGCTCTAAAAGTTAGAAATAGAAACCATGAGGAGGAAAGATCACATGCCAGAAACACTGTTAAATCAAATCATCCAGACTGATCAATTTGACAACATAGTAAGGACAAACAGATCAATGGTCCTGTCTTCAAATAAAAACATATGTGATTATTTACCAACATTTGCATTTTTAAGATAAGCATAAACTCCTTTCATGTCAGTTTAAATTCCAAGAATAGTTGGTGTTGCCTCTTTTTTTCCTTAAACAATTACTTTTGTATTCACTTATTTTGCCCTTACCTGACCTTGAACAGAGACTGACTGCCAGAAAGGAGATAACCACTGATGTCATGCAGCTTTCCTTAGAACTTCCTCTAGGAAGTTCACAGAACTCATCCTTTTTCATGCTAAAGTCACAGATTCAGATCTATCCTAATTGGAATTTAAAATAACTAATTTCTTATTAGTGGTTTTCAGTAGCTTCGTATCTGTCAGGGACAGGTTCAAATGCCTGCATGGCAGCTGGGTCACTAGTGGTGTCTGCAGGCTGTTTTAGGAGTGGTGAAGGGAGACACTGTTCAGTAGGACTAATCCACCACAGTCACAGGAGAGCCTGTGATATGTTGTTCTTCTCAGCATCCATAGGTCATCCTACTTCATGTGCAGCTCTTAAATTTGCTGCACTTAAAACTGAACTGAAGTAGATTTGAAGTAGGGGGTTAGAAAGCATAAGTGAAGAAAGGACTTCTTGGGAAGGACTGTTTCAGCATGGAATAAAAGCACCTATCTTTACAAAATATTTTATGCTTTAATATATAGGAGGAAATCCTCAGGAAAGAGGAAATTGTGCTGCCACTTCCTGAGCCATTTCCGGAATGTGGGCAGGAAGGATCCATTTCAGGATATGAACCTAAAAGCTTCCACCAGCCCTGCCTTGAATATTAAGAGTGACTTTGTGAATTCCCTGGTGAATTCATCAGGGAAGCTTCCAGTTATAAAGCCTGCACAGTGTAGAGATGGTTGTGTTTAGCCTTGAGCTCTGCAAAGCAGACAAAAGATGCTCTTATTGTGCCTGGGGTGCAAGCAGTGACACACTGTGTGCAGCAAAGACTAGAAAACCCAGGTTGGTCATTCTTAAGCTTGAGAAATGTTGGGAATACTTCTTAAATTATACTTCCTGTGAAACAATTTGTTTGAAAACAAATAACTGGTATTATTGGTGTTTATGAAGATGTTGTCTACAGTAAACTCACCCTCCCACCACCTCCTCCCCACAATCTAAGTATCATGCTGTACATTTACCCCAGGGAAGAAAATCAGCTGGAGCCACAGCTGCACTGGAGCAGATGTCACAGCCATACTGCCCATTGCTTTGACATATATTTGAAAAATTCTATTTACATGGAGAAGCAAGACACTGGTGTGGAGGTGTCTGAGCTATGGAAACTAAAAGCCAGCACCTGTGGATGAAGGTCTGATGAAATACAGTTAAACTGTGTGTGTCTAATAAATGTAATAGCAAGTTTTGCTGATACACAAGTGCATCTGTTCTTGAAAACACAAGTGGAAATTTAAAACCAAATCATTACAGCAAGACTCTGTCTTCCTATTACTCTGGAAGAGTGTGAATGTGAGCAGGTTACTCCGGGTATATAAGCACTATGAAAATGCATACAATTTCACTCTTAGTGAAATGTGCCATCAGTACCTCAGTGATTGTGTGCAATTACATTATATAGTATCTGGACAAAAATGAGTTAATTACAAAATCATACTCAAATCCTGTTTCCTGCTCCCCAGCAAACACTGCCTTTGTTCAGTCTTTAGGTTTGGCTTGTAACTTAGAAGTCACAAGGAAAGTTGCAAATTTTGGTGGGGAACTTAGCTGCTAAAGCAGTACGAGAACACACATCATATATTTTTCTAACTTGAAGTAGGCAGGTGTAAAAGGATCCAAAGGCACTCTGAATTCTGAGGAGAAAAGTCTTGGGAGAGACTCAGGATGCTGCAATTCAAAGCAGCTGTGGGATATGAGAATGCTGGGGTTTTCTAAACCTGCTTTCTCGTCACTTGTTTTTTTGCTGCTTTGCAAAGTCTAAGTTTCAGTGATTGCTGTCCTCAGCTGTCCTTGGCATTATGTCTTATTGACGAAACTTCTAGGAAGAAGCCAAGCTCCCTCCTTCTGTCTGCAGTTACATGGCTCAGGTCAGGGCTCAAAGGCGAATTTGCTCAGTGCTGACAGGAGCAGTATGCAAAGAGTTCATTACTTGCTGTGAGTCACCCACCCAAGCTGCCAGAGAGAAAAAGTTCTTTTGTATTTTCTGCCTGCTCCTGGCTCTTGTTGCTGTTGTGAGATAGAATAAACAAAGCATCTTTTGACTGTTTTTATTTTTAGATAATTTGCTCCTCTTGTCTCATTCAGTGTTTGACATCTATAAAGCAGTGGGTACAATGCACTTTCCCACCACTTTCACAGACAGACCAGATTCCCAGGAGTTTGGAAAGAACCTATGGATGCCACCTACCCCATCTCCTGCTTGTAGCAGAATTTATCCTGGAACTAAATCAGATCAGCCATGGCTTTGTCTAGCCAAGTCTGGAAAACTTCCAGGGATGAGGATCTCTTTGCCTTTATCAGCATGTTCAGTATAACATGAGTAGAAACAAGCTGACCATAGTGTTTCCTTTTTCACAAGTGTGCTGCTTGGTAGGAATGCAACCAACAGAAGAGAGACTGCCTTTCAAATCAGGAAGCTAAATTTGCAGCAGTTAATCTTGTTGATAAAAAGGAAATAACGTTGTAAAGAGGAGTTTGTTTTATTTTTTTTTATTTTAGTGAACATCAACTTTTAGAATCATATCAACTAGGAATGTCATCTTACTTTGCTTTATGTGTAAGTTTGTGATGTTATTGATTGCAGAAATACAATATAAAATGTAACTTCAGCATACTCTAAATTTGATAGTGTAGTGCCCTTGCCAAGCAGAAGAAAATGGTCCACTTGCTACCAAGCAGGAATTCTCCAGCTGTGTGGGGCTTGGAGGGAAATCAGAGATGGTAACAAAATGCTTCAGATAGGAGTTGTTAATGAAAAGGTGCTGGAGCTAGGGATAATAAAGCAGTAGTTCTTATTTCTACTCTGCAGTGTAAAGAATGGCAGGATTGTGGCAGGTGCTTGAAGCAACACTTAACCTTTCCCTGATAGGACTGAAGCCTCTGGCTCAGGGTTTTTTTATGTTCTTCTCTATTTCCTCTCAACCAAAAGGTTTTCTGAGAAGTAATTGTAATAGGATTACTCTGTGGTGGGAGTAAATGTGCTTATTTGCAGTGTGACTAGAGAAGATGGAGTTGGAGAGTAGGGGAATATTTTGTTGGATTGTCAGAATTCTCAAAATTCTGGGTAAGGGCTGATTGAGTTGGTTATTTTTACTTAAGGCCAGTTCCCTAATCATAAGTTGCAGAAATGCAGAGGAAGACCTGAGGGTGATGGAGAGCAAATGAGACAGGAGTTTCACAATGTGATGAAGTTGCAAGAAATTAGTATTGTACCAGATATATAAATAGAATATGACTTTTAAGGACAGGAAAACAATTCTGCTTCATGCAACTTTGCTTACACTTAGGAATACTGCTTCCAGGCTTAAAAATATTTTGGAAATTTGATGGAATCCTGGACAGCTGACAGTAATCTTAAGGTTTTAGGGAATCATTCCTATGGAATTAAAAAGGAATTTAAGTCTAAAAAGAAAAAGCTGTGGTTTCACTCTGGTTCCTTATCCTGGAATAACCTATGATATTTCAGTCATGCGAGACTGTTGCTGATGTAAAACAAAGAGAATGTCCTGAAATTAAAATAACTGTCCCAGTATTTAATTCTAAATGAGCTTTGGTGATTTTGCCCTCTTTCAAGAGTAGTTTCATGTACAATTTTAGGTCTGTGAAGTATTTCCTGCATCACAGAAAATTGTCACAGATGCATCAAAGCCAGGATGGAAGTAGGCACTAAACTCCCCCATATCAGCTTGTCTGCCAGCAGATCTTAAAAATGCAAGTTATTCTTTTCCATAATTTTACAACATGTGAGTTACTACTTCTGAGCAAAGATAAATGAAGAATGAATATTTCTTTCCTTCTGTAGCCATGCATAGAGATAGCGGTATATCAGTCATGAAATGTGCTTTACCTAAAAACATAGGTCTGGAGCTAAGTATTAGTAGATGGGTGGGGTTCTAAAGACCAATATGTTTGCTAGCTTGAGGTATTAGCCATTTGCTTAGTGTAGTCAGTGTTAACATTGTGGATTAAAACCAGGCAAACAGCTGATGATGTAATTAGGAGCTGCCAGACTGAATGTATGTACTAACTCCAAACAGCTTCAGAGTTTCCACAGGCTGTCATGAGTTCTCACTGTTTACAGTGGTTTTAGTATGTAATGCATAAAAATACTGGATCTGTCTATAACATGAGACCAAAAAAACCCCAAAAACCTAAGCTCTATATTTGTCCAGTTGCTTAACAAGTAATTTGGGAAAAGCAGACCCTTACCTAGTCTCATTTTACATCTCTAATATATCTTCTGAAGATAAAAATAATGGAGATATGCTAAATACCAACATGATGCCAGGCATATTTTGATGCTGCTTTAGTGTACAAATAGAGGTTATGTGGTTAATACCAAGAAAAATACGCAGTCTTTAAATTGCACTCTCTTGTAACAGAGTTTTGGTCCAAACTCCAATAGAAGGAACTGAAAAATAATTGATAACTGGAAGTAAAAATCTTTGCTTCTAGCCCTATGTAGTTAGTAATTAATAATATCCTATTAATTATTAATAATATTTATTAATATAATAATAATATCTTATTAATATCTTCTATTAATAAATATCCAATGGGAGAATTAAAAACTATTTTTGTGAGAAGTCTCTACATAAGAAAAGAAAAACGCTGAAAAGCTGAACAAAGTTTCAATTGCTAACTTCTCCTTTAAAGGAGGATATTTTTCCTTAGGAAACAAATATTTATTAACATAATCAATCATCAGCTTTCTTTTATCATATTTATAAAGAGAAGCAACGTTTTTGTCAGATAAATTCAAACTCTGTTGTCATCCTTTTCCCAGCATTTCCTCTATCACACACAAGCTACAACAAAGGCAGGGATAATATCATCAAAGATCTGTTATTGTTCATACAAGTGGGAGCTTGTAGAAAGTAAGAATCTTGTTGCTGTTTGGTATTTTTTGTCCTCGAAGTGCCTATGCATCCCTGCTGATGGCTGAATCCCAGACAGGGGGATTGTTCTCCTGACTTCTTCAGTGCTGTTCAAAATGTATCTCATAAAGTACAGAAATTTCCATGAACATGTGACTTGTCTTACCTTCACAGTTTTACTTCACTGAATAAATACATTGGTTCAAGATCACCTTCCTCTTCTATAAGGCCTTTAAAGACATTTTGTGCTATGCATCTGAGTTAAGACAGCGGCTGTCAACTCAGGTACAAAGAATCTGACTATCACAACAGAAAAGACAGGGGATGAGGCAGCACTTTCCTGGACACTGATCCAGGATCACTTCTGATCTCATTACTCTCTGTGCTAGACAGATGAGGAACTCTAGGCCTGCTTTCAGGTATAAAAGCTCATGGACCTGATTATGAACCAACACATATTAAACTTCTGTTGCGAAAAATTGGATGGACTCTGTATATGACAGATGCTGTGGTTTGTGGGTTTTTGTTGTGTTTTTGTTTGCTTGTTTGTTTGTAGTTTGTTGTTGTTGTTGTTGTTTGTTTTTTATTTTTTCCCCCTTGTGTGTTATGATTTGAAAGCATGGCACAAAAGCCTGTCATAAAAACATGAATGGTACTGCATAGTCAGGCCTAGTGTGAGTGTCAGTTTTCCTTTATCTAAGGCGTGGTCCAAGGCAGAAGCAAAGGTTCTATGCAGCCATAAATGTATAAATATCTGCTAGGTGGATGCATCTTTCTCCGCCTTCACTCTGCATTTTCATGGGGTCCTTGTGACCTAGGAGGCCAGTTCAGATAAGGACTGCAAGGTTCTGTTTCTTGGGTTTCATGCCTTTTCATATGGGTGTTTTATTCTGAACAATGACTTCACAGTAGTTCCTTGTCCTTTGGCATAAATGGTTTGTCAATATTTGGAAGCTCTTCTGGCTTCCTTCAATAATCAGTAGATTTTTATAATCCTTCGTAACTATTTTTTGCTACTCTGTTAGCTTAATTCCCCTAACAAGGTTCACAAATAGCAACTTTTTAATTTATGGTAGCCAAGTATGACTTTCCAACTGGTTCTGTACAACACTAAGCCCTGAAATTGCTCCCGATGAACAAAATTTGTGCTGTCTGCTGGGTTCCTTTTAGTGTTTTTGTTTTCCTCATCCTCTAATAATACAGATCTAAAAACACCTATATCTCTACCCATTGCCTGGCAATCAACTGAAAAATCAGAGAAGCCTTTTGACTGAACTGGCTTAACTGCTTACAATGCTGACTTTAACCTTAGGCAGGAGTTTCTGTTTCAGGTGTCATCATACATGGGAATACTTAATTACTCCTTCCTTCAGCTGAATGAAAGGTACTTACCAGGCTTGTGTGAGTAATGGATATTGTTGTTGGGCAAGCATAAAAATCAGATTTTAAATTGTTTGGATTAACTCCACATTAAATGTATCATTCTGACTGGGAATGAAACTGTAATTTTGGAATGACAATTGTTTTAATTAAAAAATCATTAAATCTATTGACTTAATTCAAACCAGTTTTAATTATTTTAAGATTTGCCTTTCCACATGCAATTTCTGATTTCTAAAAGTGTTTTCTATCTGTAGTGTTCAGTATATCCATTTACTTTAAAGGTAAATTAGTAGCAGTTTTTCTTATGAATGCTAAAATTAGACTTTTGGGAATTGTAGTCTGAAAGTGTCTTTTTCTACTTGACATTAAATTTCAAATCCATTTTTTGAGGGGTATTTATTTTCTGATTCCTTCTTTCAATGCTTGCACTCCCTAAATACAGAAAAAGCAGTCAAATTCTCTTTTCTCAGTGCATGATGTAAATGTGAAGGTCATTATGTTTTCCTTACCTGAATTTGTCTAATTATATTAATGGCTCATCTCTTACCATATGCTTAGATTTCCAGACTCGGTTCAATATCAAATGACTGTAGTAATTTCTCAATCATTAATTTCTGCTGCAATCCTCACCCTGTTACTCTTTCACATATGTATGTGGTAAAGCTCTTCATAATCCTCTTACCCATTTGTCCAGCATTACTAACATGCATTCCATTTTTTGATGTTCTTGCTCTTTCTGAAGTCCTTGAAATTTGCACCTTGGAATGTAGCTGTTTACATGCTGAAAATAGATCTTTTCATGTTATGCCAAGAAAACAGTGATTGTTTGGATTAGTTCTTCAGAAAGGTGGATTCTTCCTTGCTTGAAATCTTTGATTCCAGGATCATAAAATTGCAGCCTGGGTAACCTTGAAGGTTTACGCTAGCTTCAGCTCATCATCAGAAAAAATTATGTAGTTGGAGAATCCACATCTACTGCTAACTTTCACGGGTGTCCAGGGAAAGATGTGAGGTTTAGATGTTTTGGTAGATTAGACTAGATAGTCATGCACATAAAGCCTGTGGATGATACAGTTATGTTTGCTATTTTCTGTTAATGGCCTGTCAGTGGGGCCTTGGAGCTTTTCTGATATGCAGGTGATCTCCTTGTGGTTTGCTTTTTGAAGCTTTCCATTGTTTCTATTTTTGTAAATTGTATAGTGATATTCTCTGAAGAGATGATCTGGTATCTTTATTATGCAGTAAGCAAGACTGGCTTTGTGTGACTTTGCATGCTAAATTCTGTATAATCTCAGTGTACTCTATAAACAAGTCATAATCTAAAAAGAATTGAGATGTATAATGTTGATGTATAATTCATGCACTCATTTATGGAGGGTGCAACATGCACATGCTAGCAGTTTCCTCTGGGGTCTGCAAACTGAATGGAAAATTGTTTTGACTTATATTCAATGTAGTGTATAGTTTAGTAATTTTCCAAGATAAATCTTAATTGCCGGAGGAAGAGGTGAATTACTATCTAAAGTAGAAAGTAGGACAATAAAATCTATGTCATGTCAAAGTCATTAGTCCTATCAGAATATGAACAAAGAGGAGGGACCTTGGAAGTGCTAACCTTGTCCATCATAGAGGAGAACAACCTCAAAATTGAGATTAATCACTCAGTGATTATTTAAATGTTATGAGTGTTTTCTTTTATCAAGTATTTTCAACTCATGTGAGTGGTGTCTGACAAAATAGATCAGGAATTCTGGTGGGTGATTGGTTGGGAATAAGAGAATAAAATCATTATGTATTGAAATAATATTAATTTTGTCTTCAAATTTGTGAGACTAGTGGGAAAAGCAGATACCAGTTCTATTCTAGAACTTACGCAGTATTTTTCCTGGGCTTTTTAGCAAGGAGGATATCTATATTATCCATATTTGATTAACCAGATCTTGTGATTTTGAAAGTACATTAGGAATAAGCACAAAGTGTTAACAGGAAAAACCAAGAGTATTGTGGGAAAACCACTTGCAAATGTTTGGGGAGCTTTTTATTTCTGTTCTTTTTATTTGTGCTAGGGTTTTATTTTGCTTTGCTTTTGGTTTGTTTTTGGGTTTTTTTGGTTTTGCTTTTTAATTGGCATGTGTTGACTTTCCTCAACATTTTGGGTTTTTAAAAATTTGTAATTTTCTCCTCTGAAAAGGTTTTCCTATTTTTGGCTTTTTTCCTTTCTTGGTTAAATTTTAATGCATTTTTTCCCTTATCCACTTTCTCTCTTTCCTGTTCTCTCTCACTACATTACTTTGAAAAATCCTTGTCTCTGTAGCTTCATCTCTTTGAGGTCAAGCATGACCTTTCCTGTCTTTCTTTCTATTGCTCAGTGTTTGTAGCAATTTAGAAATGCTTATTTCCACTATGATTCACATCTTATCCATTGATGGTAAAGTCAGTTATTAGAGTATGACAAGGGTTTTACAGCATTACATTGTCCTGTAAGTGTTACATCATCCCAGTGTGGGCAGATACCCTGTTCTGCAGCTGAGCCCTCTGCAACAGGAACTTCATTCCTTCAGTCAGCAGCAGAGTCCAGCTGGAGCTGGTCTTGGTATGGACCTCTCCTGCACTGAACTATCAGTGTTTATTCCTTTACACTGAGCCAGGTATTGGTACCAACAGAGGTCATGCATACTTGCAAGTGGCTCCTGCAGCTTTAGCAGGGAGCATGTGGTGGCACTAACAGCCCTGGAAATTTCAAAATTGGTTTCAAGCTGCCTTCAACTAACAGAGGAGTTGTAGTTATAAACTGCCCTTCCAGCCCTGACGGGCTACATGGAAGAAAACTAAGGTGAATTTTTCAGAGAACTCTTTGTTAAGTACAGAACATTATGAGAAGATCTGTGAACACACCTGAAGTGAATTTTAACATTTCTAGCAACTCCAAAGCAGGAGAGTATCTGGACCTCAAAGGTCAGCTCTGAAATGAGCAGTCTGGGTTGGGAAGGCTTAGGGACACCAGACTTCTCTTGTGTGAGCTTTGATGAACTGGTGCTAATGTCAGGCACATCAGCCAGGTTTCCTACACTGCAACAGAGTGCAAAAGAATATATCTCAGTGCTTTAGAGACATATCTCTGGGGAGGTTTTGTCCCAGTTTTGCTTCTCTTGTCATTATGGGGTGTGTGAGTTTAACCCCTACAATAAAGTCATGAAGCTTAAAAAATAAGATGCCCTTTGTACACACTTTTACAGGGCTTGTTTTGACCACAGGCTTTCTTCTTCCTGCTCATGACAACATTGGTAGCGTAAGACTACTGGTATTAGATAAATACATTAGTATGGAGCATTAATTTTAATGACACAATCAGTTTAGGGCAGCATATGACTACCATGGCTTGGATGAATTTGGAGATCTGAACATCTGTGCTGGGGTCCTGTCTGGGGCAGTTACTGTGCCCATGGTAGACAAGCAAGTATGGGCTAAAGCCAGAGCTGTGCTGGCTCATGACCAGCTATGTCAGCTCTTCCAGAACTGTGTCCTATGTGCTTCTGCCACTGGGGTAAGCATGAGGGGAGTGAATGCAAATCTCCCTGCCTGTCAAAGCAGGCACAGCCTGAGTTCTCTGTTGGACTAATTGTACAAACACGCTTTGACACTGGTTCACAAACCCTGTTTTCCTCTGAAGTGGAGCACCTGAACATCTGAGTGCACTCCTTTTGCCCAAGGAAACAGTGAATGGTAAAAACAAGGAATTTCATAGCTGGAGATGCCTTAAAACTATATGATTCTGTGAAAACAAATTCTGCCCCTGTCCCATAAAGTAAACAGTTCATGTGCAAGCTAAAGCACAGCACAGAAATAAAGTAAAAAAGTAGCAGGGAGCACAAGCTGGCAGTGAGCATAATGGACAATATTGTAACTTCAGCCAAACCTGCTGCCTGCCCAGGTTCTGTGGGCATTGCTGTGGAGGAGGTTTTAGGAGGTTTCAGAAGACATTGCAGACCTGTATACTGGCATACACTTGACTGGGAACTAAAATGCTCCACAGAAATCCACTTCTACAGGAGTAGGACACATGGGGGAAAAAAAGCAAGCTATGAAAACCTTAGACATAGCTGGACAAAAACTGCTTATGAAGAAAGGGGAGGAAGTAAACCCCAAGCACAGCGGTCGAGCAGAGGATTCAAGCATTTAGCATAAAAAGAATGCTGAACAGGAGAAGAGCAGGTGTTTAATCATCGCTTGTCACCTGTGCCCGTCACAAACACTACAGGTGGGCTGGAGACAGTTTTGTGCCCTATGGCACAGTGGTGGTGGAGTGGGCAGGTGGTGAAGGGCTGCATTTCTTCCCTTTCCTCCTCCTTCTCCTCCTCCTCTGTGCTCTCCATAGCAAGGGCTCAACTACCTCTAGGCTCTGCTCCCACCATGACTTTGCTTTTTTCACCCTACAGGGCCAGTATGACAGCCCCACCACCTGGAATGGCTTTGGCAATGTATTTTCCCACTGTTTGCAACTCCACCTCCAACAGCAGTTGTCAGACACTTCCTTGGCCCATTTGTGATCCCTCACACACCCCTACAGAGTGCTGTGGATTACTGTCAAGCAGACTAGTACTTTAAACCCACTTTATCCAGACATAGTGACTGTGCAGAAGTCACTGAAGTCCACAGAAGCAGAGAACAAGTACACAGTGTTCTGAAAAGTAATTAGTCACTGTATGTGAAATACCAGTGAAGCCTTAAAGGGAGAAATTGCTAAATGAATCAGTCTTGAAAAAGTACACCCATTTAATCAAGTGAATTTAAAAATCAATCTGGTTCATCTGGTGCAAATCTGTAATGTAGGTTTCTGTCAATCCTTTTACCCCTTGTGTATATCAATTTTGCTTCTGTCTGTAAGTTACTGATGGTGTGCAGGTATTATAAAGGGCTTAATACCCATGGATTAGATGGCTCCAGAGCCTGAATTCTAAGTGCTTGGAGTAAATTGCAATAATATATTAAAGCTCCTCATAATGGCAAAAGGAAGAAATAAGTGCCTCAGATGGGGTTTGAACCAGCCCTTGTGCAACAGGAATCTCCCCTGAGTTAGTGGTGGGGGACACTGAGTACAGAGTTATATCTGAACTTTTGCTCCTTTTTGGAGTTGTAATGTCTAGCCTCAAAAAAGAGGTTGTGAGCCTGTATTGAGAACTCCAACCCGTTTTTGGATGTCTGCAAACACATCATTTTAGAAGCCTTGCCTTCTGTCTGGTTGTGCTTCCCACTTTCTGCATAACAGCTGAGCAGATGGAGCAGTTGCCCAGAGAAGGGGAGCAAGCCCAGGCCATCAGCTTTCTCAGCCTAGAAAACAGCCCTTCTGCATCTGTGGGATACCAGGGAGGAAGGAGCACAGCCATGAGGTGTTTGCAGAGCAGATAGCAGCAAGTCTAGGGTGGTAACACAGGGGTGGGGAGTTCCCCCAGGACAAGAAAATTCTTGTTCTGTAAAAAGTCACACGGTTTTAGCTAGTGAATGTAAGCCAAGTTGCAAAACACCAAGTTTTCAGGGAACAGGATGGCTGATTGGAGGCACTTGCCTCTCCCAATGTACCTCACTGATGATTCTGTGCCTTATCCTGAGCTCCCTTTAGAGGCAAGAATATAAGGATTCATTTTTAAATGGCCACAAGTGTACTTAGACTGAGGTCTGAGACCTTGCCTATGCACATGTTTGGAGCTGCCCTTTTTTTTCACCTCCTTCATGTTCATGTTGTGTTTTCATACATAAGGTAAAGCCCTGCTTCTGCATTCAAGTGGCAAAGGGGGGATGTGCAGAAGAGGAAAGGCAAGGCAGACTCTGAAATGAGGCTCAGGATTGGTGCTTCCTGGCCCCTTGTGCTTCATGTATGTGTCTGAAGCAGTGTTGTCTGGGGAAGACACAGGACTGGAGGGAAAAAAGCACAAGGTCAACCTCATACTGCAGCTAGGAGATCAGCACAATTTCTGTGTGAGAATGGATGAGAGTTTCAAGTGCCAGGTGGAGAGGTTTATAGACTAAACAACAAGGCATCATTTTGTCTTCAGTGATCATTGAAAGCATATGCTATTTGACCTCAACAAAGCAATCCTAATGCTGTTTTCATCAAGCTCATGGAGAGTTTTTCTTAGACTTGGAGAGTGCTGGCTTAGGCTGATGTCTAATTGAGTTACCTGGGTCTAATTCTGTTGTTGTAATTGCCTGGGGGAGTAGAAAGGGCTGCTTACCAATTAAGATTTTAATGTTATTAATTTAAGAGAGTTTGAAGGGCATGTGTAGTCTAAGGAATCTATTTAATTGAATAGGAAAACAAAGTAAATATCCTCCTGCTTCAAATTCTAGCTGTCTTCACTCTCCAGAGAATTCAGTTTTCTATTTTTACTTTTGAAAGGTCAGGTGTTTGCAGCCTGCAGGAGGGCTGGCATAGTCATGTCATGAGAAGCTGAAATCCAATCTGCAGCTCTGACTTTCCACAATGAGGGGCTGGGTGATGAATGGGGAGACACTCTCTTGTGCAGAACAGCTGTAATTCATGTAACAGCTGGGTGTGCCATCAGTGTTTAGATACCTCAAAATCTTACTGTTGTCTTCCAGTACAGAGAGTAACAGGAGAAGAAAACATCCTAACAGAAAGGAACAGTAAGGACTGCTAAATTGCTTTTAGCTTCACAGTGTTTTGTTGAGAAGAGATGAAATCCCTTCTAGAAATCATAAGGGAAATGTTATGTATAAGTTTTGCTGTGTGACCCCATCCAGTTCATTTTTGTGAACTTCAGCTCACAACTGACCTGAAGTACAGAGTATTACATAGTTACAGGGAGGACCACTAAAATGTGACAATGCTCCCTTTGCCAGTGAAGATTACTAAGTCTTCCTGACTGCATGGTTGCTCTGGAGGTTTAGTGATAATGCAAAAAAAAAAACAAAACAAAAACCAAAAACAAACAAACAAACAAAAAAACCACAACCCTCCCCCCCCAAACCAACAACAAAACAACAGCACAATTAAATATTAAGCAAATTCCTATTACTTTTTTTTTCCTCCTGATTTTTTTAAATAAGAGAAAGGATGAAAACTGTTACCTGTGAAGCTAAATAAACTGCAAACAAAACAATCCTTGGTACATTTTGGATTTGTGTTTGTCAGCCCTATAAACAGCTCCTGTATAGGCAATGCTTTCACTGAGCTTTCACTAGTAAGTCTTATGCTACTGAAGTGTCTTTTGGGATACTGAAGCTTGTTTTAGTAAGGTAGCAGTGAATTTGTAAGGAGCAAAATTGCAATTTATAATAGAAGCTGCAGAGTTCAATTTCCCAGAGTCTGACCCAGGGCAGGTGTGTCTTTGTGTTCTGGAGGGACTCTGCTTGTATGACCTGAAGGGCAGACCATTGTCTACCTGTCTTCAAGAACGAGGCACTGGTATCAAAGCAGAGCTCTGTGCCCTTAATGGGCTCTTTGAAGCAGCAGAGAAGGTGAAGTACTGCAGCTCCCTCCCTCCTTCTGAAGAAAAGCCAGCACAGCACGGCCCTCTAGAAGTTCCATGTATAAAAGTTAAAAAACTAAATATGATTTTATGGAACATGCTGCTCTTGGAGAGCTCCTGTGTCTGTTATGTTACCTTATTTGTCCCTGAAATTTAAACTGTAAAGCCCCGCTCTGCTTCTGATAGCACTTCTCTGCTCTGCAAGTGGAGAAACCTGGTGTTGCCTTCCCTCCCACTGCAGTCACTTGTACAAACAGAAAGTGATACCTCCATGATGTTCATGTAAATGAATGCACCATGTGAAAAAAAAACCCACAAAACCAACAAAAAATTAATTTAACTGCAGAGTGACTAAAGATGCTTTAGTTACCCCATTTATTAAGAAATGTAGCCTAGTTTCATACTGTTTTGGTGGTTTCATTCTGCAGGGGTAGTAACTATTTATAATATAACTACAAATTAGCTAGTAGGAGTAATTGCCAAAATGGAGAATAACTGAATATTGAAAAATATTGGTGAAACATAGTACTGAATTCCTGCCTTCTCGTGGGTAAATTTATCATCTCATTTACATCAGTGCAATCAAGGTTTAAAAAAAAGCTCAACAAAGCAACATGACTAATCTATTGAAATAGTTCATTTTTAATACTGACTACTGGCAGCAAACTACTTTCTAATGAGGTTCAGGATGTCAATTATTGTTGAAATGAATCCTTGAATAGTTTTGTATAATGTGTTGAAGAAAATCACAATCTGTTTGTAACGTATTTCAAAGCAGAAAGAGATTAAATTAATTTCACATGTTATATTTCTTTCCAAAAAGCTCCTGGCCCTAATAAGCATTTCCTAATGGTCTTTTATTTTTCCTTCCTGGTAAAGGAAGACCTACCTAAAATAGAAAATAAATAACAGACTGCAGTGAATATTCTACTAAGTGCTGCAATAATAATACAGCTTCTTTCCCATGATAAATAAGTACCAAAATGCTAACATTAAAGACTTCTGTTCTTTGGTGCAACTTTAATGTATATTCAAAGATAAATCAATCACTGATAATCCTGTTACAAATTATCACTTTCTGTGTCTTTTCAGTTTGATCCTTACTCACTTATAGCAATTTATTACCTAGTAGTTAAATTACTAGAATTTGTTTTGAGAACTGTGAAGGAAAAAAGCCTGTTCTGTTTTCTCTCTAGTCATGCTTCAGCCTTGCAAGTTCAAAAGGACCCTCTGGGTTATATTTATGCCTGCAGACTTTATGCTGGATGAGAAAACATTTGCTTGTGTTATGGTGGTGCAATTTTTATAAAGGTCTGAAGAATAACTCCTTGACTCCTTGACTTCCAACCAAACTTGTGAAGTGATCCTTTCATTTAACAGCCAAGGCACCAATGCCTCTGGGAATTCCAGTAAGTGCCACTGAGCACTCAGAGTTTACTTTGAGTGTGAAATGTATTTGCCAAAAAATAAATAATATTTCATGGCTTTGTACATAGCTGATGAATTGGGATACTGTATTTCAGACTGGTGCTGCTAATGTTAATAGTGATGGAGCAAAGACATGCTCCGATGGTGGCAGGTTAGACTTCAAATCAGTGTCTTTGTGGAAGTCACATTCATTTTAGTGTCTGTGTTTCTTTCACAGAAAGGATACACAAGAGCCAGGGCACACAAGTATGGACATGCCTAAATCTTCCAGTTAAAAACAACAACAAAAAAAGGTTTATTTGGATAATCTTTGGTTTGGGGGAACTCATATCAGTTATTTCTCTTGTGGCAAGAGCTCCCATGTCTCCAAGCTAGGTGGGAGCCTGCCTCAATCACAGCTTTGAGTCATTGTTTGTCCTCATTTGCCCTTGCTGAAGCCGTAGATGCCACCTGTGACCCCATCTAAAAAACCAACATCCTCAACCTGGAGTGGAGTTAGGCTGTGAGGAAGCATGGCCAGACATGTGTGCACCTATTTGGTCAGGAGGGCTGCTGGCATAAACTCTGTTAGATCTTTTGGCTGATGTCTTGGGTTTGGGACATTTCATGCATTTTGATTTGTCCTAGCTTTCATCTATTTAACAAAAAGACCAGCTGGTTTAATGCAGAAACCTGTTTAAGTTGCTGATACCTTTTCTGTCCTTCACTGTTGAAGACTGAATGTGAAGTTACCCCACTCTAATTATTTGGTAATGTTTTGTTTGTTTTCTTTCAGCACTTCCAGTTGTGCACTGATAGCAAAACCTACATGTAATTTTCTCAAGCATTTTTTTTTTTAATTTGCCATTTGCTCTTCTAGATTATCCAGTAAACTCAAATTGCTTTTTGTTTTAATTTGGTCTTATCTGCATTTTGCTCTGGCCAGTTTTCAGCCTATCACCTCAATTGCTTTGTGCCCTAATAAGAATGAATGGTTCATGAAGGGTAGTATAACATTTATTTTATACCTCAGATTCCTCTCAGCTTCTGTAGAAAATTAATTCAAGAATTAACATACTTTACATCTGATTCTAGCAGACACCAGTTTGCCAGAATGTCTTACTAGCTGAAAGTAACTGGGAGAAGGCTGTTCACCCAGGCTCTCCCTTCAAACATTTAAATTTTTTTGCCATCACCCGCCTAACAGTAAACTTTTCTGAAATCAGTTTTTGGAAACTTCTAATAATTTTTTTCAAGTGTGAGCTGAACTTTGCTGGTTTAATTCTGGGTTGCTTTTGTTGGCGTAGAAATCTGAGGTTGCTGGAGTTTAATGGCTCTGTTTTCTCACTAATTAGTAAACAACTGTTGCCATACCTCTTCAGCTTAGGCTTCTCCCACTCTTGGATCTGTGTTGCTGGTTTTCAATGCACTAAAGTAACCTCATATATTTTATTGAAACTAAATGTTGTGTCTGGGTAATAGGCAATTTGAATACTCCAATGCAGTTATAATAAATCTGCTGATCCTTGTTCTAAAAAGGACATATCCTTGTTTCTAACTTCTCCCAGCTCATAAGTGAAACTCAAAAGGGATACATCAAAGGGATACATACAACTGGTTCTATTTAACTTATATAAAAATTATCTGGAGATAATTTGTGTGTGACACATAAGAGAAAAGGTAATAGAACGGTAAAATTATAGTTTATTTGTTTTCAGATAATCATCCCAGAAATCTTGGGAAATAGTTTGGATTTGTCTTTTTTTATTATTTTTTGGGGTATTTTTCTGCAAATGAAGTAAATCTATAAGTTTACCTCACAAATGAAAGTTTAACATTATGCATTTATGGGAACAGAGGGATTGTGAGGGGGGTTATAACTTGCTGGCTCTGGAGAGGTGGCTTAGCTGTTCTGTTTGGCTACCTCCATCCCATCTGGGCTATCTCCATAGGGACTCTCTCTCTGTGTGTCAGGGGTATGTTCAGGTGGGCATTAGGCTTCAGAGCCCTCTGGTACCAGGCAGATGCAGCACGGAGCAGATGAAGCCTTGCTGGCACCTCCCTGGCAAGGAGAAACACCTGCTTCCCAGAGCCACTCCTGCTCTGTGTGTGAGGAGCACCCTGGAGCAGGGTCCCTCTGTCCTCCAAGGCCAGCTGTGCTGAGCAGAACAGCAACTGGCTCTGCACTCGGGATGCAAAAGGGCTTTGGGGGGCCGTACTGAAATTTTCTGTCCTTTCCTGCTTAGCAGCCATTCTGCTCTAACAGGGAACGCAGTCAGTGCTGCATGTGGGTTCTTCCTCCTTACAGGTCCCATTAGCTGGGACTGAAATGAGCCTTCCCTGAGTCTTCCAGTCAACAGAAATCTGGATGTGAAATCTGTCTCTTATTTGCCAGCCATGATTACATGGTAATCATCAGCTATCTTTCCTTACGTTGTCTTCAATTCCTTGCTTGCAGGTGATGTGCTCTCTTTTGTCACTTGTGTTTCAGCTGTTAAACTGTCAGAAAAACTAGAGGTTTGATAGTCTTGAAGCTGCATTCAGGGTTTTAGGTTTTATAGATTTGGTTTTTTATTGTGTTTTTTTTCCTTACCTTTTAAAAATTTAAACTTTTTTTTCCTATTTCCATCATAATATAAAAATTAGTAGCTGGCGGCATGGCTTCATCTTTCCACAACCTGGTTAGGAAACATGAAAAAACCTAAAGTTTTCAGGTAGATACTTGTTCATGAAAACTAATCTCCAGTAGAAGAGTAGGAAATATACATATAACTTACTTGTCACTATTATCAGCACTGTATATTCATAACTAAGGATATATGCATCTCTAAATTGATGAAAACAATGTACTTAAGGAAAGGTTTTTTCCTGTTTATATATTCCTACAATAACAAAATGAAAGCAGAAAGTAAAAAGCTTGTGTGGCCCAGAAATATGATTTTTAAAAAGCCCCAATTTTATAGCTACAGAACAAATGCATATCCATTTTTCTTTGGTAGCACACTATCTCTAGGCAGATTCATTATAAAATTTTTAAAACAACACTGTGTTATCAAACAACCGTAAAACTGAGGATATATAGGCTTTGTTATTATTACCAACCACCTTAATAGAATCTGAATGTGATGTATGGAGTCACCATGGTACACAAAGCCAACCCTCCTATAATCCATTGTAACACATTGGGGATTACATCTGTACATTTTACAGGAATTTTCATATGCAAGCTTAAATTAAAATAACTTGTCTTTCTATAATTAGTATGTCAAAATGGGTGAGAAATTGAAATGCAACTCTGAGAGTGGAATTTTAAATGTTATTTTAAATTTCTGTCACTTTTCTGAGAAAAAGAACTTCATGTAAATGTTCCCTTCCAACTTCCCCCCAACTGTTTTTCCATATTTCATTTCTGGCTTGGGAGGAAAATCTAATTTTTTAATTATTGTGGATTTTGTGCAAATATGGGTTCTTTTTCCATAATATAGGAAATTTACTCTAGTGTGGTATGGAGAAAATTAGAAGTTTTTTCTGCTGATGTCTTCTTTATATTTTGATGCAAGTATGAAGCAGATACATTATAATTTTTTGCTCTCAACTGGTAGAAGCATTGATTAGATGATGAGGAACAGTAGGCCATATTTCTCCTCTCAGTTCAGATTAGTTATAAAACTTCTTGTTTTACTGTACTGAAAATGTGGTCCTCCCTTTGAGGGAGGAGAGTTTAGCTCTGGTGTTGCACTGGCTGATACGTGACCTCGATGTTGCAGGAAGTTTTGGGACCATGGGAAAAAGGTGGTTTTACCACAGTCTGTCTTGGAGCTGTGGAGAGGAGTTTTCCTAGCTTGCACTTCTAAATTCTCTTTTCAGATATTTGTACTAAGGAGCTAAAGCTGATGTCATTCTGCAGAATCTTCTTGTTGAGAATAAAGTATATCATGGCAAGGCATTAGAAGAAGAAGCTATTTGTATAGTTTAGGTTTCAGCTATTTCTCACCATCCACAGTTTGCAAAGTTGCTTTGACCAGACCTATTTCTGCTCAACACGTTGGAAAAGTCCTGCCCAGCCTGGGGCTTCTGCTGCTTCTACTTTAGTTGTTAGAGCACCTTGTTCTATTCCTCTGGCAAGAAGCAGGGTGGCATGTCACTACCTGGTGTTTTAGTCCCAGCCTTGACTGTGCTGAGCTTAGAGGAGGTGTCCAGACCCAGGAAGTGACCCAAGGCTGGAGCCTGCTGTGCTCTGCCCCTGCTGTCCCAGCACTGAGCACCTGCCTGCACCTGGCCAGGGTTTTGAGAGCTCCTGTGGGTTTGCAGCTTTTGCAGAGTGCTTGTGTCTCTTTTGCTGCTTTGCTTGTCCAGTTTCCCTCCACTGCTGTTGGCCCTGTGGTCTCTAGGGAAGGCTATTTACTTAATTGCTGATTATTAGTGGTAAGGTAATTTCTCTCTAACTGGAGATATATACTGGTGAGTTTGACTAATTATTACATCTTACTCAACATTGTGTACTTTTCAAGTGTGCAGCTAGGAGATTTTTGTATTATTCTATTGATTTTGTTGTGTTTGTTTTTTTTTTTAAACAAAAGTCATCAATGTGAGTAAAGTAACAGCTGTTAGTGTTTTACTGTGGTATTTTTCATTACAAATAAGTAGAACACTTTCTCCCCTGCTGTCTTCCAGCAAATTTAATCTCTGTCACCCATCTTTCTCAAGCATATTATGCTTGCTTTGTACAAAATCAGTGTGGTTTTCAGTATAGAAACAATGAAAAAAAACTTTCCTATTTAACAGCTGTCCTGTGGATGTTAATTTTTCTATGCACTGAATGAATAGGCACTCCCTCACTTCTTTTCACATAATTTTCTGTTTCTGATTGAATTGCTTCTGTTTACTGAACCTCATAGGGATTGAAAAAATTTAAATATCAATTGCATCTTAGTGTATATGAAGTATTTAAATAAAAGCCAAAAAAAAAAGTATGGAAATAAATATAAGATTTCTGGAAGGAATTTTTTTTAAAGGATCTATTTTTCTATTGAAGATTACTGTGCATTTTTATCTAATTTGACTCAGACATCTTATTTTCTATATTCTTTTTTAAATACAGAAACTCTGTTTGTGTGCAATGGTGTTAATTCTCCCCTTATTCCTGTGAATCCCAAGCCTACAGACTTTATTTGGCTTTCATCCATTTTTTTGGCATTCTGGAACTTCTTCGGTGCAAGTTCCCATATTAAAGGTTCTGCTTTGGCCCCTGGAGACTGCAACACAATATTGGATGTGGAGGCAGTGGAGACCTGAAACATCCTATTCTTTGACCTACTGGAACTTCTTTTGACTTCTCATCCTTCTCCTGCCTGACAAACTACTGGGGATAGAGAGGGATCACTGAAATAGAGATATGAAACCAGGGATTTATAATCTTCCAAACTTAAACATGTAGAAGTGCAGGGATACACCCTTTATTAAAGGCATTGATTGTACTAGATAAAACAAACAAGCACAAACTTTCAGGAAAACAAAAGGAAAGGCTAAATATTTTATCAAGGAAGAAACACATGAAACTGACTGTGCTTATCCTACTATTGCTGCAAACAGTAGATATCTTTGAAAACAGCTCCAGGATTGCTTGCTTGTCTTCCTAGAAGCCTTGTGTTAATACACATTGTTGTAGCAGGTGAACTCCAATAAAATTGCTGTGTTCAACTGATTTTTTCACTGTGTTATATCTTGCTTTGCAAATAAATTAAAGAGGAAATAGCTGGGATTTTCAGAGGTGCACATCTTTCTGCAAGCAACTAGAGCAGAAAATCTTTGTAGTAATTGACCTGCTGAGACTAATTGAAATACTCAGTGGTTCTTATGTCTTCTGCCATACTTCACCAAAACCTGAACAAAACAGTCATCAAGAGCAACTACAGGAATGACATATTTTCACAGGACACTGTTTTTGGGTAAGCTAGGGAGGCAGGGAGGTGAGGCAGGAAAGGTGCTTGTATTGGGATTGCAGAGCAGGTTTCAGCAGCAGGGGTCTACAGGGGTGGCTTCTATGAGGAGCTGCCAGAGGCTTCCCATATGTCAGATGGAGCCAATGCCAGCTGGCTCCAAGAAAGCCAAGGCTGGGCCCATCAGCCATGGTGGGAGTGCCTCTGGGATAATGTATTTAAGGGGGCAAAAAGCCTGCCCAAGCAGCAATTACACCAGAGCAGTGGTTCCCTGGCAGCCTATGGGGAAGACCCTGGTGAGTCATGCTGTCCCCTGCAGCCCATGGATGTCCATGATGGCACAGAGAACCCCCTGTAGAACACCCCACACTGGAGCACAGGGATTCCCAAAGGAGGCTGTGAGTAGGCTCCGGGCAGGATTTGTGATTTGCTTGGGACCCAAGCTGAAACAGTCTGTTGCTGAAGGACTGCACCCCACTGAAGGACCCACACTGGAGAAGTTTGTGAGGAACTGTAGCCTGTGGGAAGGACTCACAGCGGAGAAGTGTAGGAAAATAGTTTGTAAGGATAGTGCAGAAGGCAATCTTTCCCAATGAATTACAGCTGTACAGATTACCAAGCAGTGGAAACATCCTTGCCTGCCCAGTGAGGATGGGGGTTATAAAAGAGTGGGTTAGCTGGCCACAAGTAAGTTGGACTTGGAGCTTGAGAACTGGAGTCTGCTGGCTGTGAGGAGGCAGGGACCTGCAGTTGTGCCAGGGACAGATAAGGTAAGATGTGTGAGGAACAGACAGGGTTAGGTGGCCAGGTAAGAGACAGGTTAGCCAGTCATGCAGAGGGAAGAAGAAAACTTGCAGAGGGAAGCAGTCAGTGCTGAGTGGAGTTGCCTGAAAGAAGAAATTAGAAGTTTTTAATAAAGGACTGGTGATGCTGCCAGTTGTGTCCATCTTGACATAATTTCTACAGAGACATGGAGAACTGTCTCCCATGGGAGGGATCCCACCCTGGAGCAGGGGAAGAATGTGAGGAGTCCTCCCTCTGAGGAGGAAGGAGCAGCAGAGATGAACTGACCACAACACCCATGCTCTGTCACCCTGTGCTACTGTGGAGGAGGAGGGAGAAAACATTATGAGTGAAATTAAACCTAGGGAAAAAAAGATGTGGGAGAGGTGTTAAGATTTGTTTTTATTTTCCATTATTGTCCTCTGATTGAATTGCCAATAAATTAAAATGATTTCCCCAAGTCAAGTGATTTTTGCCCATTAAAGTAGTGGATGAGTGATCTCTCCTTCTTATCTCCATCTATGAGTCTTTCATTCTATTTTCTCTCCCCTTTCCAGCTGAGGGAGAGAGAAGGAGAGGCTTTGCTGGACACCTGGTGTCCAGCCAGGGTGAACCCACCACCACAGAGCTGTACTTGAGTAGAGTTCCATCTGAAAAACATTTTAAAGTTTCTTTCCTTTATGGAGCTTTGGGGAAATATGTTTTGTATTTGAGAGATGTTGGTACGTTTGTTTTACCATTCTGAGAGGAAAAATCATTCTGGAGCACTTTAGGATGGCATGTGTGAAAGGCTGAAATGTTATGGCAGCTGCTGTATGTTGCTTATGTACTTGTTTTTATGACTTTTTGTAAACCCTGAAAAAAACATTGTTTAAATCATTTCTTCAGGCTTAAACCCAGCTCTATTTTCCTCCATGGCAAACATTTCTTTCTGAGGAAATTCAATTGGAGATGACAATATTCATTGTTATCTTCACTGCCACGGTTGATGGTTAAAATGTGTGCTGGTGTTCATCTCCCAGTACATGCCACCTCCCAAAGCACACGTGAAGCACGGGAAATTGTGCTGCTCTATCTCTTGTCAGGGGCCTTGCTGCCCTGGCTTGGTGAGCACTGGACCTCTCCCTGGGCACAAAGCCCTGTCCTGCTGCTGCTGTCCAGACCAAGGGTGACCCTGAGGAGAGAGGTGGGGGGTGATTTAGTGCATCTCACTCAGACCTTCTTGACAAGAGCATGGCTGCAAAGTCTAGGCTTTGAAGGACATGCAGGGCAGCACAGCTGCTGCTAGGATGGCCATATAGCAGAGAAAAGGCAAGATTTCCTTTAGTACAGGTCTTAATCCCATGCACTGCATGAAAAGCATATGGGACATAGCTTTCCTTGTGCTTTTGCATTCAGGCATCTGAAAAAGGAGTTTTTATACATCTGGAGCTGGGTGGCCCCATGCTGCCCATAAATTTTTTTTTTTTTTTTTTTGTGCCCATGATTGACCTGTGTGCTGGCGACAGTAATGCTCTTCTAGGTTTTTATGGTAAATCGCACAACCAATAAGGGCTTTCCCAGATGGAATATTAATATCAGTGTTGCAAGACAGCAGCTATTTTTTTGCTATAAATTCAGTGCTCTGAGAAACTGGAGAAAGGCAGACATTGGTTTTCCTGCTTGAAGTCATTCGGCACAAGTTTTTTGTGGTTTTGAGAATCTCAGAATACAATTGGTGTCCCGGACAAGTCTGGATATTTTGGAGGCACCTGGTCTTGACAAGTTCTGGGTGGGAGTTTCCAAATTCCTCTTACTTGAGGTCAGATGTGACACAAAGTGAGTATTTAAACCAGAAAGAAGGACCATTGCAGTGAATCGAAGAAGGGATAGAGGTGATGTGGAAGAGCCAGCAGATTTTGCAGTGACTTAACTGTATTTGTAATTAATTTGTCATTAATTTTATGTAGTTTAATTATCTTTCTACATTTTAATTCCATTTTTATTTCATATTTGGGATTGCTTCAGCTCCTCACAACCAGCCTTTGACCTGTTCAACTGGCATGAGACACAACTGGGAATGCAGTCAGTTAAATGATGTTTAAGGAGTTCCTGTGAGGGACCAGGACACAGCATGTTTTGCTCATAAAGCCTTTTCCTCCCTGGGATGGGCAAAGCAGTTTTCTTTGGCTCACATGGATGTGCAGGAGCAGAATATTCTCAGTCTGTTGGTACCCATTCCCACCCCAAGCTCCCCACACCATATCAAAGTGTGACAAGTGAGAGATTTGAGAAGCACCAGAAAGGTGTGGCTACTGTAATTCTATTGTGAGACATAATTTAAAAAAAATCTCAGAGACAGATATTATTTCTAGTGCTCATAAGTGGTTTCTTTCAATTTTCCCCACATAAAACCTAACTTGCTTCATTTTTCATTGTCTTTTCCAGCTCCATGTGAAATCCACAGACTGTAATTTCCTTCTGTCAAACAGGTGGCATACTGAACAATTAAGGTTTCTGTTTATAATAAGCTACAATGTCTAAAAGCAGAGAAAAAGACTTCATTTAAAAATCTGAAAATCAGGGACAGTCTGCTGTCTCACAGAAACCAGCCCTTACTTTGTAATAAAGTAGAAGTCTTCTCTTTTTTAGGACTGTGAAGTAAATTTTACCACTCCCCACTTTTGATTTTCAGCATTTATAATTATTAGGGGAGGTAATCTACTTTCTATTGTCCCAGCCTGGGATGAGCAATGGTATATACCATCTAAGAGGGTTTTCTTTGCTCTTAGGAATCCTGTTCTCAAAGAGCACATCTCTCTCAGTGAAGCCAGTCTCAGTAGTGCCCCAGTTCACTCTGCCTGCACTGTGTGCCACTCCAAAACCAATTGCAAAGTTGTTACCAGGAGACAGACGGTGAAAAAATCCCTGCACATGTACTGGTGATTCTCTGCACCTGGTGATTCAAAAGCAGCCCACACATTAACTGAAAAACCAATTTTACACATTGTTCGCTTACTGCAAGTCTTGAACAGCTGAACACAGCACTAACAATTTAAAGTATAATGTATGACATATAGGAAATAATATTGCTGATTAGTGAACAGATTTGTCTAAAACATGTTTTTCAACTCAGTTAAGAACATTTGGAGACATGTTTTCCTTTCAATTTAGGCATGAAAAGGGGAAAAATTACTAAACTTGAAGTAACCTTGTATGAATGGCAGATGAGATGCAAGTGAAACATGTTGCAATAAATAAATATACAGTTTAGGTTCTATAATTTTCCATTGCATTAATTTGTCTGAATATATTTAGAGCAGTAATTTAGACTGGAAATTAAGGCTGTTTATGGCAACTGCAGCATGTTGATGGAAATATCGTTTCATGTGCTATATTTTAAAACCATGTCATTGACTTTTTAAAACTACTTCAAAGTTAAATGCACAAAATTACTTCAGCAAAATGTTTTGCCATACAATTAAAACATAAAAGATGAGGAGTTAAAGGTCTTGTATATTTATGCATAAGTTTTAATTTTTCCAGGAGCAATTTAACTCACCTGGAATTACTCTTAGAAAGATGCTGTCAGATGTAGTCAAAGTAATCTTGGCTAAATCTTGCTTTGTCACTATTTTCAGTTTGAAAATGAAATTCTGCATTTATTAATATGTGCACAAAATTATTTTTGGCATTTTAATTTTTCAGAGCCTAATTAAACCATCCTGTAGTTATAGAATAAGAGCAGAGTCTCAGGAAACTCTTTAAGAGCTCTGATTTAATGTTTCATTCCTGGGAGAACATACTGAAATTGCAGATTTTCCTTCACAGTGCCCATGGACTGCTTCTGGGTGTTCAGAATTCTTTGCCTGTGCACCTGTATGTGGGCAGCCTTTGCTCTACCATTTCATTGCCCATTTCATCATGAGTGATCCTTTCTGAAATCTTTACTTCTTGGAGAGGGACATTGTGAATTCCAGTTTTATCCATAGCAAGGATGGCTAGCACATAAAGTGAGTCAAATTTTGACAGTGTCCTGGGTGTCCAGAGAAATCAGAGGAAACAAATGATCACTTCCTAGCAGCATACCTACCTCAAGAACTGCTGCTCAGCCTCAGGAGAAGACAGACGTGTTTTGCCTGCTCCTTGAGATAAGTGGTGGTGAGGAGGGAGAGGGGAGGCAGATAGCAGATACTTGTTCCTGCAGTTCTTGGTGATGGAAACCAATAGACTCTAAATGTTACCCATGGTGGCAAGGGGTGGCTGGGATTGTCTTCCAAGAGGAAAGCAAGAGGGTGGGTATGTGAGGAGAGAGAAGGAAACAGCACAAGCAGTAAGGGAAGAAAGCAAATAATGGTAATAATAAAGCCCTCAAAATGAAATGTCAGTAGTTATAAAATTGAATGCTGTTCCTAAAGTAACAAGTAAGGCTTTGGCACAGTTAAAATTTTCATTTCACTGGGAGAGAAGAGTGGAATGAAAGAAGTAAATTTCATTAAATACAGAGAGAGCTTTTAATCCTGTATTTTCAATTCTTGACTCTGCAGGCATGCTCAGAAGAAAATGGAAACCTGAATAACTATATGAAAGCTTCTTGAATACACATCTCCTTTTTCTAATTGAAAATCATGCATGGCAAAGCCTCTGGCTGACAGGCAGCTCTTGGAAAAGTAGCCACTGAATCAGTGTCACTGTTCTTGATTGCCTCTTCTGATCTGCTTTACAATGTGCAATAAAAATAAATACATAACTGGGCAATGACTAGCAATTACTGGCATGCAGATCCCCAAGCTTCAATTGCATGTCCATTACTCTGTTTGTAAAAACACAGTTTGAAATTGTTATCTGTTATCCACAGGTACTACAGTACCTTGAAAGAGAGAAATGCAGAGATTGCTGTAAGCAGTTAACAAATGTGCAGAGGTATTATTCTTCCTCCTAAAGATCTGCCTTTTTCTTTTTCCCCAGTGGTATGTTATCCTATATTTCCCCTCTCTTTTGCACTGAAAGGCACTTAAAATTACTTGTACCTGTTTAAAAAGTGGTTTGATTATAGCAAGAAGGAGAACATAGATAAGTGCTTTGAAAATGCTTAGAAATGAATCATCACTTTCAAACAGATTAAACTCTCATATTCTGCCTCCTACACTTAAACAAATAAAAAAAAAATCACACAATTCCTTCCACAAACTGCATTTAAAAAACATTTAGAACTCTCATAAGCCATGATATTCCAGTTGAAAGGTGGTTGCAGAAGTTCCGTTTTGTTTAGTCTTTCTAATCCTAAGATCTGTGTTTAGCTTTTCCTTCTTAGTTCTAGGATGTAATTAATTAATACTTGTTGTTATGTCAGTGTGTTTTGTGACTTGGCATTTCTGTTCTCTTTCTGCAGTTAATAACTGAGTCACATCCTTTCTAATCCTTTGTTTTAATAACCAAACCAATTTTCTTCTGGCATGATAAGTTGCCCTTCCCTAGTCATTCAGGCAGTTTCCTCTGCATCTACCTGTCTTGAAAGTGGTGGTGCTGAGGACCCAGTGCCCACACATTTAGGAGCTTTCCATTTGGGATTGAGTCTCCTTCTGTGACCTGAATGCCTGTCAGCAGTCAGGGCACTTCCACTGTGCCTTTTGAATCTAGCTTCCAGTTTGGTTTCTCCTCCATGAATCCTCCATGTGTTCTTTGACTACTCTGTGGGGTGAATCAAGGCATAGTCAGAAAAGATCCACTGAAAAACACCCACCTTGTCCAGACTGAAATGCTGCTGTAGACAATCCCTGATAGCCCTACTGGACTTTCTTGAGGAACTGGGATTTAGTGCTGTATCCTTTTCCAAAACTCTTCAGTCTGTGTACTGAGTCACCTGTGATAATTGCTTGTTGCCCTCGACAGCTATCCATTATAATGAGCAATTGGCTTTTTTTAATGGAGAAGAGAATGCAGAGATTGCCATAAGCAATTTAAAAGTATGTCACTTTTTACTACCCTAAATGTCTTGATATTATATTTTTCTCATAGGATAAATCAATTAACAGAAAATTAGTTTTTAATAGGAAACAAAAAATGCAAATATTAAAAGGGATGATCATTTAGACACTTCAACTAAACATGCTTCTGAGTTTTTGTTTTAACAGTTTTCTTGCTGTTTTGTTTTGTTTAGTTTGGCTACTCCAAAATGGCATGATTTTACTTGGATCTAAATGTGTTGAAAGGCACATTAACCAAGAGAGGGGAAAAAAAAGGAGCTATATATAGTTTTACTGTCCCTTTAGGGAGTCATTGCTTGAGCTTCATTAATATGCATTTTAGCACAATCTAATTTACTCATATAGCTGGCCCCAGGTGTTTGGAAAGGCAACCAGAGGAAAATCAGATCATACTAAAATTAGAGACAAGAAATATTGAATGCCTTCCCTTTTAGGGCCTTGAAAGGCACATATTAATTATAACTGGATGAATTTATGAAAACTAATACTATGAACAGCTCCAATAGCAATTATTTTTGAAAAATTATCTTTACCAATAAGTGTAGTGTGGTCAAAGTGCAGAGAAAACATTCTATTAAAGAACACATGTATGTGCTTCCCCTTCCAGACATTAAATTTTTGGTGCAGTATCCCTGTGACATCCTTCTGACATATATTTAATCACTGAAAAAATCACAATGAAAACTCTTATTTCATATATGCTATTTTTTGAACAGTTTCAAATGGGGCATTAGAATTTGATGGATTTGACAATTTTTTCTCTCTTGGGTTACAAAACACCCAGGCCAGCAACACTGGTGAAGGAAAAGTGAGGTGTGGGGAAAAAATGTTAAAAAATTATCTCTGTGTGGTCTGATTAAAAGCTTTATGCTTTTGTGATGTCAGTAGGAAGCTTTGGCAAGCAAGTGTTCACAGCTGGTCTCTGAGCTGCTAACGGGATGTAGCAGGTCCATAAAGGGGCTTTATATATTAATTTCCTAAGTGTCATCTTGATTTGCAGCAGGAAATGTAAGCAAAACAATGTCAAACATATCAGCCCTGAAGGTGCCTTTGGAGCAGCACTCGTCAGTCTGCCCTTGCCTGGGTGCTCTGAACTCTTCAGCTGGGGAGGTGCTTGCCTGGGGAAGAGACTATTTCGGAATTAGTCTTTAGGGGTTGAACAGCATGAATTACACTGGTAGCAGGCTACTCGGGAATGCATGTGTTATGGAAACACTTAGTCATCTCTAGTGAGATTGTGATCTGAGATATCTGATCTTCCTATGATTCGAAAATAGGGAGACTCCAACACAAAGGGCAGTAACCACACGTGCAGCAGCACAGGGCCCTGTATGACCTGTGCTCGGAGAAGCAGAGCTGACTAACAGAGCTGCTCCACCCTGCATTCCCAGCCGGCAGACAGTCTGCAAGGCTGCAGAGGAGCTCAGGTCTCTCCAGGCTTCATGTATCTCACCACAGGGTATTCTGAAGGGTTTTATTCCTCTAGACGGGAATTCGTTATGAGATCCTGTTATTTCAGCTTGGAGACAAATTTGCTTGTTTGCTTATTCATCTACACTCCTTATTTGCTGGAAAGGAGTGTAGTTCTGTTTCAAGCAGGGTGTGATTTCAGGAGATACCTCTCTGAAATGTACTCTTTGGATGTTTGTCACACATACTGTTCACTGCTCAGTGGAGCACTATGGACAAACATCACTTTGATGTGATAAGCAGGGTGACATTAAAGGTGAATGCTAGAGTTCACTATTAAGAGGGAACTTAAAATGTACTCACAGAAAGGAATAGAGTCTCCACAGAGGGTGTCATTTAAGAACAGTCCATCTAAAGAACATTCCCCTAAAGCAAAACATCAAAGAGAGGATGAGAAATATGTTTTAGGCTGCAATTCTGGAAAGAAATCAAAGTCATACGAATTTCATTAAATCACCAAGGAGTTTAAGAAGTAGATTCAAAATGTATATGAAAAATATTGCAGGAAGTGAAAAATAAAGTATCCAGTCACCAGAGAAAAACAGAGAAAAGAAGGTGATGAAAAAACGATTATTCAGAAGTAATTTAGGGAAAGAAGTTACCCTGGTCGATGGGTAAACCTACCTATGGGAAACAGTTTCTGATCCTATCTGATCACAAACTCAAACAAAGTCTATTCCCAAAACCAACTTGTGTATAAATATGATCCTTCAACCTTGGCAAACTAATAGGACCTTATAAAAAAAATTTTTTTTAATCCATTTGCTGTCTGTTTGCATCCATTCTCCTGGACTACGTCAATGAGCTCATTCATAGGAATGAGAGCATTGCCTTAACTACCTGTTAGCAAAAGTGCATGCTTTTGCAATATAGCAACAAACCACCCTTCTCCAAGTGTCTCAGTAACATTACTGCATTAGTAGGAATGACCACAAATCTTAATGAGGTGGAGATTTGTTCTGCCCTGGCACTCCAGCATCCACCCACATGCAGCTGCAACCATAGCCATGTGTGCAGGATGAACTGTGACTTGTGGAGTTAAAAACCCAGCAAAGAAAGGGACACACAGAGGGAAGCATCCTGGTGCCAGAATGTGCCATGATCAGAGACCAGGCTCTTGGAAAAAGGAACTGAATGAAGCCAGAGCTTTGCTAAGTGCCCTTGCACAATGCCAGCAAACCTCCAGTGGAGCCCTTGTCCTCGGCTGGCTGCTGTCCCATCTCTACGGCTCGGCTGCAGCTTGTGGCTGGGGAAAGAGAAGGAATGTGGGGGTAAATAGATAGGATTGGGGCTAGAAGTAATGGCTGGGCTGTAATGTGGCAATTAGTGCTTTAATCCCTGGAAGAAATGAAATACTTGAGCAATGCTGATTATATCCACTCCGCAAAACTTTGATGAATAAAGTCACAGAAGAACAAGGATATCATTCAAATGATATTGTGTGTGTCTTCATTAGATATGGTGCCACTGATATATGTATTTTTGTACAAAAACATTGCATCCGCTAACAAGATCCACTTTTACCCAAGAGTATGTTGACAGGTAATGGCTTAGGCTATAGAAAAATACCTGGATGTATTGGAGCATTGATCTATAATTACACTATCCTTTGATAAATGGTTAAGTGTGTGTAATCCTGAACACTGTTGTTTTACCTGAGGATTCACCATCAATGTTGTACTTTAAAAAAGGGATATTCAAGGAGATCCTGATATGGACAGTAGGCAATTATGGTTTCTGTTCATTCAGACAGTTGAACTCATGAAGAATCTAAAAGAGGAGCTGCCTCTGAAGCACTCAAGGTGAGTGCTGGACTGGTTCATGAAGAAGCAGAGCAGGAAGAAAAAGTGGAACAGATAAACTGTGGATACTTGGTCTTACCTAGGTATGGAAAGGAGTTTGTGCCTGAATTATACCATATTTAAGTCTGAGTTGTACACATTTATTACTTGGGTAAGAAATTATCCATCCAGAATTAACTGTATGTTTTTGTGTATATAATTGCAGACTTGGGAAAATTTACATCCACAAGTAAACTATGCAATTGTTTTTATTAGCTAGTCATGTTTCACTGAAGTCTAAAATTCTCTGCTTGTCACATGCCAATACACTGTGAATGCATATTACTGTGTTCAGCTGTAAACCTTGTGTCTAAAACATCTTTGCAAAGAGCATCTTTGCCCTTGCCTGTTCCTGGAGATGTTCTCAAGATTACTCTGAAAGTTCCTCATGCACAAGCATCTACTTCACTTGGACACATGCAAAATATATTCCCTGAACAAGATCTATTGCAATCCAGAATTAAGGTGACTTTTCACCTCAGTTCACCCCTCAGATATGCTCTGAAAATCCTAACACCTAGAAAAACAGGATTAGAAGTCATCAAATACTCTGCTAGCACCAGGCTGGATGAGTTGGTATCCAACCTGTAGTTCAAGAATTCTGGTGATGGAGAATTTACTGTTTCCCCTGGTGAGCTGTTCTAGTGCATAATTACCTTACTGCAAGAAAATGTGCCTTTTTATCAAGCCTATGTGTTTGATAAAAGGCTACTGTTTCTTGTCTTATCACCACAGATATTGACAGCAGATCCTACCCACTTAGCAGCAGCCAGTCTTCCAGATACTCCTATTTCTGATCATGACCTCTACCAACAATTCCAACTCTTCCACAACATTCCTTCTAAATTCTGACTTTAGCCATTGCATCGTTCTCATAGTTAGGCTGTTTTCTGTTTGGTTCATCTCCTTCACAGACTGTGATGCCAACAACTCCACACTGTTCAATTCAGTTTTGAGCTCCCCAGAACTGAATGCTTGAGACAAAATCCAGAGACTTTGCAGAAAATATTATTGTTTAATTCATTGTCGACATGACCGTGCTTATAGCTGACATTTGAAAGCACTTACCCAGGAACAGGAAATTCTGATTTCTACCCACTCCTGAGTTTGTAGCTGTTTGGATCCACACTGTCCCTCTATCAGGAGAGTGCTCTTTTTTCAGCTGGTTTAGCTAGCTCTGCCTTCAACTGTAGTTGAATCACTCTGCAGCTAGAAAAAGATCCACTTGGACAAAGAAAAAAAGTTTCAGGATGGAAAAATGCAACAAAATGTTTATGACATTGATATGGGACTGGGCTCTGGGCATAATTCCTGGTGCTGATTTTTATTTTTATTTTTATTGTTGGCAGTCCCCAATTTACTCTAGGAAGTTCTAATACAGGGCAAACCAAAGAGGACAAAACATGTTGCAAGGGTTTACTCTGTTTTGTCAGACAGGGACAGGACTGATGTGTTCAGGTTCCATTTGCCCCATTATTCTCACATCACTGGAGGAGGCATACTTCTGCTTCATGGGAGCTGCAATAGGTATGATTCATTCATAATAAATAAAATTCAAGCATAAAAAGCCCATGCATAGATACTTACAGAATAAAGACCAGAGTCTTAGTCATAATGAATTCCCTAAGATCATGTAACTGGAACTACCTTTCTTTAGAATAATAACAGAATAAGAATAAGAAATCGCTGAACAAAAATTTCCACTTCAGGCAATGGAAAATTATGTCACATATATTGTGAGTGTATATATGGGCAGGGACGCAGGTGTGACTGAAAGAGAGACCTGAATTATAACCTGAATTAAAATGTTAAAAATAGTAGGAGCCTGTTTAGCAGAGGTAACATGGAGAGACCTCCTTATCCTCCCAGTAATGCACACTATGGTTTAATAGCAGCCTGCTCTATTTTGAGCATCAGTACATCATCATCCTGCGTTACAATGCTTCATATCTCATTCTCCCTTCATTTCTCACACATACCACTTTCCATACTGCCTTTTGGGTCAGTCATGCTGCTTTGTACATCATCCTTTTGTACTCAGCTAAGACAATTTATTCATGATCAGAGGAGGAATTACATGTTTGACGTGGGTATGGAATGTGACTTACCAACACAGTGCCCTTGCAAAAACCTGTTAATGATCTCTGTACTGTAACCAATAAACACATTTGATTCAATAACAGAATAAACAGAAGTATTTTCGTCTTCTTTTCATCTGTGAGTTTGAGGGTGATCACTTTTTCTTTAAAATCTGTGATTTCTTTTAATATTTTAGCCATTGGCATTGCTTGATGAGGTCAGATGTGCACAAGAAAGAACAGGTCACAAATGAAAAGAAGTTGCAATTCAATGTTAACAAATTATTTTAGCCATCATTAAAGTGACTTAAGTATGCAAGATGATTTTGGTATCAATCAGTTTGGTTGGCCAACCAGGCTGTGGGGGTGGGGTCTTCTGTCATCATATTCCTACCATGCTTCCAGGATTTCCTATACACAGGGACTGGCAGGCTGCAGTGCCCCATGCCTGTGCAGCAGGTAGAGAGGATGGTCTGCGAGGGCTGCAGCAGGTGGGCAGTGCTGTGGCAGGGAAGGAAAAACCTTTAAAGTGGAAGTGAGTTAACAGGCGTTAAGGTTCTTTGTGCTTCAAATGTCCCCGCTTAAGAAGCAAATCCAGGTTTAATTTTCCTAGCATGACAGTAACTGGGAATGGCAAGTCCCTGTCTTTGCTTTTGTGATGAGGCTCTTGCCCTTAGCAGCCTGACCTGAGAAAAACCAGGACCATTTCTGAGGTGTATTAATACTGGGCTATGCGAAAGGGAAGTATGTAAACCAGAAATATTATTTGTATTTACAAATCATTGATTCAAATTAGCATTATTATACAGTCTTTTCACTATTATGCATATTTAATGGTAGTTTCTTTACTAGGTTGAAGAGGTCGTTCTTACTGGAATTAAGAAAAAGATAAAGTTCTTAAAACTCACACCAAAAACTTTAATGGGATTTCCACTGCCTGAATGAGCTCGGAATCCACCAGCATGCCTCTTAAATCATGTGAAACAGAGAGAAAACCAAGGGAAAGATGTTGTCCTGCAGCTTGGATGAGAGGTTTGCCACCAGAGGGAGTCGTGGGAACACAGTAAAAGGGGTTGCTTGGGCACAGGAGAGCTCGGTAGACATTTCAGCCATAAGGCTGAACGATCAAAATTTTCTCTTTGGCCACAGCTATTTTTTTACGAACTCATATAGAAGTAAAAATCAGCTTAAAATTTTGGCTTTTAGCTAAACGTGCAAAATTTTCTTGCCAAAAATGCAACCTTGATGTTTCATATCCAACCTTCATAATTGCATGAAGAATGCACTTGTTCAATAAAACAATATTGCTAAGTCACACAAATTTCATGTTTGAAAATACAACTCTAGGACTGAAAATCAAGACATGCTTTAAATACCATGTACTATTTCTCCGAGTTAGTATAAAAATTGTGGTAATCTGAAATTTTTCTGGCAACATTAGTTCCTTTGGTCTTATGTGCTATGCTTCAACTCCTGGTGCTTCTGATATGTGCTTTAGGATGGAAATGTATGTAAAACCCTCCCTGAAGTGACAAACCTAAATACAATTTTAGGAACCCATTCATTGCTCATTTAAACTCAGGTTCCCATTGCTGCACGTTTAAGTGCTGTGTATCAGAAACTGAAGAAACAGCAGACTGAAAAAGAGTTCAAATAAAAGAGAAACAGCAGTTTCAAGCCCTAAGGGTGCCCACAGATCCCCCACAGTGCTTTGTGGCAGGTACTGGGTGGAATTGGGTTATATTAGATATATGTAATAAGCAATATGTATAAATGCCTCTGCTTTCCCCTGTTTGCTGCCTGTTCTCCCTTTTACTAACCCACTCACTGCTGCTCCTCTAGAACTTACATGATTTTTCTGCAGCTCTGCCAAACCAAAGTTCATTTTAAGGCTAGAGCATGTCACAGAAGAGGTGCTGATGAGTCTTTAAAGTATTCATCTCTTTCACTGTGGGTGAATTCTTTATAAGCTTAAGATTTCCTGTCTTTTGGGAATTGTGACATTTTCATTCAGACAGACCAAACATCCTTATGATCTTTGCAATTTTCATCGTACTTTTCCCTTCAACTTACAAGAAATTCAATGTCTAGAACTTGTGATGACTGAAATGAACCACAAAGATCTAGCCTTCTATCTTGCTTTTCATACCTATCTCAATGGAGCTATTCTGGTAGGAACCAAGCAACTCTTAAATATGGCACATATAGAATACCACCTGCTCATAAACATAAAGATAACAATTAATGAGAAAAAATATTTGTAAAATTTTTATTTTTACAACTTTCCCACTTGCAAGAAAATTAACAAATAATTAAAGATGTATTAGTTAAAACTATTAAAATATTAACATGGAATTTTGTCTCAACTGTGGTATTGTTAGTATTTGAGACTATTGATACAATCCTCATTAATTTTTCTGGGGAGGGAGCAGGAAATTTTTTGTTAGGCTCCACAGAGGGAATTTCATCACAGGTTGTAGGAGTAGCAAGAAAACCTAGTACGCTGTTCATTTTGTAACTCAAGCAAAGTTTGTAGGTGTAGCTGTGCTCTTCTTGCACTTTGTACTGGAGAACAGCAGAATCTGCAAAGATCCACTCTCCTCCTGTACATTCCTCACTCTCCTGCTTTTTGTGCTTGGCTCCAACAAACTGTCACATCCCAGCTCCTGTGGTTGGTGTTTTTGAGGGCTTCTGTAGGACATACATAATGAAGCCAGAGTGCTGTGCCTTCCAGAGCTCTAGATGTACTTGTGGAGGGAAGGAAATTAACTTGACTTTTTTAAAAAAATCAGTTAAAATTAGTTCAACACACTCAACAATGCTTATGTTGCTCCATAAGCAATATGAAATACAGTTATTGTCCTTACCTGCACCTTTGGAAATTAAGAGGTATGTTTGCACAATTTTAACTTCTACACATGCAAAATTCTGGCCTATTTCAATTTTGCATGTTCAAAATACATGTCAAAACTTGCACCTGTGCTGGTATTTCAAGGATCATTTTACTTTTTTTTTTTCTGTTAAACATCTTATGACTATAGTTTTATTAATTTTTAAGTCTTAATAAAACATGTTTCACCATTTTTAACAGAAAATTTATTTAAATTTATTGAATTTAATTAAATATAAGTGAAGAAAAATGGCTCATCTTTATGAGTTACTATCACTCTGAATCACAGTAGATTTGAATGCTAAAGTGTCCATTTTAATGTAATATATTTCATATCAATATTTTCTAATATTCTTATATAAAACATCGGTGTTCCAATATTAAGAAATCATATTGCTGCTGCATAAATATAATTTTGATTTTACATTTTTATCCCTGTTTGGAGTAAAGCACTGTGAAATATAGTATTTTCCACTGATCTACACATTCTGTTTTCTTACAGTTTCTATTTCACTGTTTGAAAAATGCCACTAAAACCAGTTCAAACCTGATAATGTTCCATATCATGAGCAGGAAGTTCATAATGATATGCTTGGAGCATTTTAAGCTTGAAGATAGTGAGTCAGATTCTGTGAAATGCTTAGGTTTGTAAGTACTTTTTAAAAACATGACTAGAGCAAATCCTTTATCTTTAGCAGTATTTTAGTCAACAGAAGAATCTCAACAATTAAAATGTTGCTTCCAAAACTCATTATTTCCCTAAGTCAAATGGGAAATATGCAGATTAGATGGGGGGGTTGTGTGTTTCCTTCTAATTTAGTAAGAAAAACAAGAGAAACCTCAGATGTCAGGGAATACACAGTTCTTTTAAGAAAAGAAGAATATTAAGTAGCCTTTGAGCAGCACTACAATGTGACATTTTTACAAGGAATTCATTTGGAAAAAAATAAAGAGCAGATGCTCAGAAGAGGCTCAGAAGAGTGCAGCTATTATGTGTTCCTATCATCTGGAAAAGGGGATGACTTCTTATTCTTATCCACTAGAAAGTGTTCCTCAGCAAACCAAACCCCAGTAAAATAGATATTGTTTTTGGGGCCTGCCTTCTTAATTCTCCCCTTTTATTTTCAGAAACATTTGTCACATTTGTCATTCTTAAGGCCTTGCTTTCCCTGGAAAATTAATCAAGGTGTTAACAGCTGTGAAAAAAATACTCATGAGAAAAGAAATGCTCACAGAAGGATGTAGTCACAGTTCCACTCATCCAGCTCTTGGATACTAAAGAGCATTTCCTGCAGGCAATGAGGTGAATATGTTGAACATTTTTTTTGCAAGAAAAGTCTCTGCAGTATTTCAGAAATATTTCTAACCAAAAGACTGACTGAAAAAAAAAATCTCCAAATAGATGCTTTTAAGGCATTCACTTTTGGTGTTTCCTATGGGAGCTGTATTTTGTGCAGTGAACATCCGCAGGAGCCACTCTCAGCTCTGGCAGACATCCATGGAGAGCTGATGACTTCCTCAGGACCCTAAGCTGCTGCATTGGAGTGCTCCTGTCACCCCTGGGAGAAGCTCCTTTGGATCCCACCTCCTATGAAAACGAGCTAAGAGAAGCACAGGATGGACCTGCACAGGCAGTCTGTGTAATCCCTGGCCTGGTGAGAGAGCAGGAGAAGGGCTGGTATTCCTGGGACAAATGATATCTCTCACAAGCACTTCCTGCTGTAGTACCTTCCCTTATTCTAACTGAAGACATGTGGACATGTAATACATAAATGGCAGCTGCATAGGATGTTCCAAAATAGTATGCCCATTTTCACCACTGTTGAAAGGCAGATCAGCTTATTTGGAGTTATTGCTGCTGTGTAAAACCGTGCATTTGATTCTCATTCAGGATCCTCAAAAGAGAAATCATACAGGAATTCATCTAAAAACTGGGCAAATGTGAGAACAATTAAGTTTATTTTGTGCAGTTATTTCCTGAATGCAGAAAAATGCAGATCACCTCCTGCTGTTTTTGGATTACCTTTTTCAGCTGATGTGTAACGCCTTCATGGAAAGCCACCACAGTCTGCTGAAGTGAGTCTCAGCTTTTTAAATTTGTCTTGCATGTGTTTACTTGGAAAGATTACAAGACCAAATTTTACAAACCTGTATCTATTCTTGATGGCTTAAGAAAGAAAAAAAACCCATATATCTATTTGCAAAACAGAAGTGGCAACATTTCTGCACTTCTTCAGGGCTTTATATGAGGGAAATTACAATCCCTACTTGGAATGAAAGTCTTCCTCTGGTTAGGTACCACTAGATTTACTAAGGGCTACATTTCTTCTCTTTGTTTGTTTGGTTTGTTTTTCTGCTATGCATTGTCTGAGCAATGAGCTGTGAAACGACATTTGTTCACAAAAAGAAGTTCAAGCGATTTGCTCCCAGTGCAGCAGAAATTCATAATTTTCACTTTACCTATAAAATTTTTTTTTGTCCTGAGAGTTACAAGGCTTTACTGGGTTTGGATGGCCAGGTATTATTAGTCGGGGGCTACAGAGGTGGCTTCTGTGAGAAGCTCCCAGGAGCTTTCTCCATGTTTGACAGAGCCAATGCCAGCTGGCTCCAAGAAGGAGCTGCCACTGGCCAAGGCTGAGACCATCAGTGACAGTAGTAGAGCTTGTGGGATATGGTATGTAAGAAGTGGGGGGGAAACCCTGCAGAATTTCAGCCAGAGAGAGGAGTGAGAAAATGTGAGAGAAACAGCTCTGTAGCTACCCAGGTCAGTGAAGGAGGGGCAGAGGTGCTCCAGGCACCAGAACAGAGGTTCCCTTGCAGCTCCTGGTGCAGATCCTGGTGAGTCAGGCTGTCCCTCTGCAGCCCATGGAGGTCCATGGTGGAGAAGAGATCATCCTGCAGCCCAGGGAGGAACCTGTGGTTTTCTTTTTTGGTCCTTGGTGGATTTGCCAGGACCAGAGAGTGCTAACATGTAGCTATCTCTCAGAAAAACTCACATTTAGCCAACAGAGAAAGATCGGAGATCTTACCTGACGAATTCCACAAGAGTCTTTATTTCATGCGAAGGGTGGTCAAACAGGGATTCTCTCAGAACAAAGGGCAGATAACTATATTTATAGGCTCAGGGAAGATTCAAACTACAACCAATAAAAGTTTATACAAAGAACAGCCTCCAATCTAAGTGAGAAGTTCTAAAGGTAAACTGACCAATTGCACATCCTAATTTCTAACCAATTATCTTCCGAAGTGTTAGGAGAGTGACCAAATTCTTAAGGAATTTGGCTCAACCTTGGTATCTAGGATACCTTATCTATTATAGCAAGTTCCAGGGGCCAGGGGAAGATGGCTTTGGAGGAATTGCATCATCCACAGGAACCCATGCCAGAGCAGGAGGATGCCTTCTGTTTGTGAGCCTGTGGAAAGCTCATGCTGGACCAGACTCCCGGCAGGACCCATGGACCTGTGGAGAGAGGAACCCCCACTGGAGCAGGTTTTCTGGACTTGTGACCTTGCAGGGGACTCACCCTGGAGCAGCCTGTTCCTGAAGGACTGCACCCATGCAGTTCCTGGCAGGGACCCACGCTGGAGCAGTTGGTGAAGAATGGCAGTCCATGGGAAGAACTCACACTGCACAAGTTCACGGAGGACTGTCTCCTGTGGGGAACAGTGGAGACTGTCTCCTGCTGTAAAGTGGAGGAAGAGTGTGAGTCCTACCCCTGAGGAAGAAGGAGCAGCAGAGACAGCATGTGATGAGCTGACCATAGCCTCTATTCCATTTGCTCCTGTGCCACTGTGGGCAGGGTGGGAGTGCAGTTAAGCCCAGGAAGAAGAGAAGTGTGGGGGGAAGATGTTTTTAAGATTTGCCTTTATTTCTCATTGTTCTACACTGCTTTGATTTGCAATACATTAAACTAATATCCTCAAGTTGAGTCTCTTGCCCAAGATAGTAACTACAGAGGAATCTTTCCTTGTTCTTATTCCAACCCATGAGCCTTTTGTTTTGTTTTCTCTCCCTTGTCCAGCTGAGGAGTGGAGTGGTAGAGTAGCTTTGGTAGGTACCTGGTGTCCAGCCACAAAAGGGATATAAAAATAAATGGAAAAATAAGAGCAAGTAGCAAATATCTGGAGTCCCAATGTGTCCTACAGTAGGGCCTTGCAAGACTTTATTTGTTTCAAAACACAAAACAAACAAACAAAAAAGATAGTCCCTGAATTTTGTGATGCACTTGTAAGTGGAAACAACAAAACTCTTTCCATAGATAGTGTCATATAGCAAGAGCCAGATATACAGTAAGAGGGTTTTTTCCCACATTAGGAAAAAGAATATGTCAGAACCCTATTAACAGCATCTGTGCTGTTAGTGTATCAGAATTTATCAAAATCTGTCAGCACCTTAGAAGGCTCCCAGCCTTGGCATAACACAGGTTAATAAACTACAGCCAGTTGACTGTCCAAGAGGCCAACTCAAGGAGGCATTAAAGACCAGGATTTGAAAACAGAACTCCCAGTGAATTTGCAGGACAAGTCTTTTCTCCCGGTCTCAATTTCCAGTCCCTCCTGAGTTCCCTAAGAAGCTCCCTGCTTTTTAACATTCTTGAGGTTAACACTGTTTCTGTACCCTGCTCCTCTCAAATGTCTCCTGGATTGTGCTAACTCCCGTCTGCCTGCCCCATCCTGCCAACCCAGTGCTTCCTCTAAGTAAGCAAACACAGCTGTATTTGAGGAAAGGGCAGTTTCTTTCCATCTTTCCCTCCCTTTCTCTTGTTCTACGTCACCAGCTGTGATGTTTTTCCCTCTGCCACAAAGCTGCTGGATTATTTTTTATAAAGCATAGGCTATACTGTACCATATACTATGAACAAACACTGATCAAATTCACAGAGGGCAGAAAACAGGACGGGGAGCCCTATATGTAGTTGTGAACAGCTGAGTATCCTGCTGCTCTGGAGAAAGGGAGCATGGAAACAGATAATATGAACTGGTATATGAAGGAAAAAAGGAAAAGCTCATTCTCTTTTCCTCCCCTTGCCCAGCCACATACCTCAACTGGATGCAGAGAACATTTTAGCCTGATGAAGACATTCTGCTGATAGAATATAGAGGTCAAGACTGATGTGGCTTTCTTATACAAATACTTAGTCCTTTCCATTTCCTAAGAAAATGTTACTTTTCAGACTGTGTGTGTTTCAGAGCAAACCAAACAAGTTTGCTCTTTGATCTACAGAGACAGAGGCTAAGGCATGAACAAGCATCTCATGTCCTCTCAGATATCCACCAAATGCTGTGCTCTTCGAGGATCACCAAGCAAAGACGCCCTATTTTTGGCAATTTGATGTAGATTCTAACTCCCATGCATGATGCTATTATATTGTTATTGCTTGGAGAGTAGATGGGTGTTTGGGATTACCTTCCCCTGTGGAAGAATTTTTCCAGGAATGGAGCAACTTGGTGCATGACAGAATTTTGTCTCGGCATAAGGCTAGCTGGAAGCCTACTCTTCGTACACATTTTGTTAATGAAGAGGAACACAAGGCTTTATTTGCTAAGTCAGATGTCAAAAAACAGGACCCCTGAGTAGAAATTCTGCAAATGACCTATTTTTCATAATCATCAGGAACCTACACTTCTGATTGCCTCTAGTTTATCATATTGTAAACAATCCATGGGAAAAGCCCTTGACCAGCGTCTTAATTAGGCCACATGTATTTAGGTGAATTTTAAGAGTTCAGCATGAATAATTCTTTTGCAAAGTTCTAAGCTTGACAAGGTGGCATTTAGTCAGGAGCATTTCATGAGCTCTAAGATTGTTCAAAATCTTGAGAAGTTTTGCCTTTGTTTTTTTGGAAGCTGCCTTGGGTAGAATGGATTGGAGGGTATGGTGTTAGCATGGTTAGCACAGACCCAGGAGAACTGAATTCAGTGTTCAGCTCCACTATCATCTTGTCATGATAGCTCATTGTTTCTGCTTCAGTTCTTCATTTTTATTACTTTTGAAATGGAGCTGAATAACTTTCTAGTTTTCTTTTCAGATCATGGTTGTTCTGCTCAGTCTGGGAGTCACTAAATGGAACAGAATAGCCTGAAAATAGGGAGGTTAGAGTGAGAAGATTTTTATATCCCTGGAAAACAGGGATGATATACTCCCTTACTTAAAGGTGTAAGGTCTACTGAGATAGCAGTAACTTGGCCCACAAAGTACAATACCTAAAAATATTTCGGTAAAAAATCTGATACAACAACAACAGCAACCAAGATTTTAAAATAAAAATATCTGGTATTTGTTAGGGAAGGTGGCAAGTTTCAATTTTTCCAATTTTTGGAAATCCTGTATCAATGGCAATTTGACTATTTGATTATGTAAACCCACAAACAAATAGTTAATAATTGAATAAGAAGGTTGATCAAAATTTAATAGTAAGAAAACTCATATTTTTATACATGTGTGGAATTAATATGAATTTCTTACTATAACCAGATAACTAAAAAACCATTGAAGCTGCAAAAAAAATCAAAAGATGACAAATCATCTATTATCTCAGTGGGGCCTGAATTTCACTTACAAAGTGAATAGAAGTGTAGCAGACAAGAAAAGAGTACTGGGTTTCATTCACTTGTATCAGTCACCATAAAAAATGGATTATTTAGAGTGCAAGGTTGCAGTTTGTGGGAGTTTTTTTTTGGAAGGGTATAAAACATTTCAAAGCTTTTGACACACAAACATTCCCAGGTTACTTGGTCGTATTAACGTGACAATCCATTTCACACTTTATTTTCCTCTTACCTGAGCTAAGTTATGCCAGAGTTTAAAAAGAAATATTAAAATGTCTAAAATATGGTTACTCAAAAAGGGAACTTATTTACAAAGGCCTGAGAAAGGACAGCAAAACTGAGTTTATTATGACGCAATTCAAAACAAATGGATTCCTTTGGAATAGAATAGAGAATTGGAGGGTGATTGGAGATCCCAGTCTAGCACTGTTCATGGAAGAATGCTTAATATGAAGATGCTCGTCTCTCATCAGTTGAAGAGAAATGCATTCTTTGGTTTTGACATAAAGGAAAATACATAGTGCTTCCCTAGGGCAGTGTTTCCCTTATTTCCTGTAAGAACTGCCTCTGCCATGTTAGTAGCAATGGAGCAGATGAAGGTGCACAAGTCAGCTTGCTTTGTGATGAAACTTTCACATTTGTGAAAAAAAATCCATCCATCCATCCATCCATCCATCCATCCATCCATCCATCCATCCATCCACCCACCCATCCATCCATCCATCCATCTCCTACTTCAACAGTAAGGCTGAGATTTCATGCAGAAAAATTGTGGACCCCAAATGAATCTTAAATATGACATCTTTGCATACTGTATTGGAGACCTAAAGGCTTTGTAGACATAGTCTTTGGTTGTTCACAACATTTTAATTACTTGACATGAATCAGAATTTGCTAGCGAGTTTAATACAAACAAAAGATCTGTCGCAAGTTTTAACTGTTTAATGTTTGGGAATTAATTAATTTGTGAATTAATGTGCAGTTTTGACCTGTCCAATTATACTGTAATGGAACATTCATAATAATAAATCATAACAGAAACCAAATTTTGTAACCACTTTTGACTTTTAAATAATTTGAACATGACTGAAGTTTGCTGTCTTACCTTACATCATCAACAACATAACTCTCCCAGGAACCATTGAATAGGAAAATTAAAATTATTCATTAACACCTCTTTCACCTTATGGAGGATGGAATGAAAACCTCTTTCATTCTCTTTTTTGGGACTTTGATTGTTTCCGAAGATGTTGCACACCATGTTTTATGCACAGATATCCTTCTGAGCCATCTCACACTGAGGAGCAGAAATGAGTATTTTCAACTTATCTTCCAGTATTTCTGGTAGTGGCCTAGGAACCAATCAATAATGATCTGAAACAATTAGGAAAAACCAAACCAAACAGAGCATGCAAAACAGTTTGGTTACACAAATTTGACTCAAACATGGAATACTTACTTGAAGTTGAAGAAAATTGCTAGAAAAAGATTCATAGGTGTAACTCTGTCCAGAAAATAGATTAACAGTTATATAGAAACATCTATATACACAAGAGAAGATACACAAATTGCTGAGCCAAAATAACAGGGTTACCTTGCTTTTCGCAATATTCTCTCGAAGTTAAGAGACAGCAGGCAAAACATTCCACAGGTACAACATGATCCACACATAAAGTTCTACAGAATTTAACTTGGAGCATTCTTCCACACTTTTTTCTAATCAAGTTTATGGAATTTTGAATCATTTATCATAGTCCATTACATTCCAAAAGTTTTTAGAATCACTTCAGTTGGTGGTATGGATTGTCAGTGGTCCTCTTGGTCTCTAATGATACAGTCCTACAGGACTTGACAGCCCTTCTCAGTGGCAAAACCCAGCCCCACTGTGATAATGGGACAGTCTTTATGAAAAACCATGTTTTCATTAATGTTTGCTCCAGAACAGTCACATGCTGTCCTTAGTCATGACTGAATTTCATTTAGAGTGAAAGGATGAAACATAATGTGGTGCAAAGACTAACAGTTAAAATTAGTCTTATTTGACAGAATTGTAATTTTGCTTACAACTTTCATCACAATATACTTACAATTGAACTTGAGTTTACCACCTCATCTCCAGGCAGAGTCCTACCAAGCACAGGTATTATGGCCCTACAGAGTTATTTTTACAGCAGGTAGCAAGGTATAAGACAAAATAATGCAATAGATGTAATTTTTCCTTAAAAGTTATATAAAAGGGTGCACAAATCCAGCTCTTTTTGGGTAAACACTCATATATATATTTTAATTTGAATTTGTGTTTTTGTTGTTTTGAATTCAATAGAATTTATCACTTTGATACTTTCCTGTGCTGGAGCTGTCAAGAAATGTGTGAGGGAAGATGTTAGCCAAGATATGGGAATACACTGCTATCAGAATTTCAGTTGAATTTTCATAGTAAAATATTACCCATCAAATAAAATAAGTAGACATCTGTAATATCTATTGTCTACCCTTCATAACCAATATCATACATGATTTCTTCTTTTCCTGTTTAAATACAAAAAATTTAATATTGTTAATAGCAATAGTAATGTGTGCACACTGAACTTTTCAAGAGTTTCAGGAACATGAATTAAAGAATTATGCCCTTTGGAAATATCATGAAATATAGCCTTTACCATTTTTTGAAAATATGACTATAAAATATTGTCATGTCTTGTGGAGCTGGGTAAGTTGTTGGCATTAACATCCTGACAAAATACTTTACTGTAGAAACTTAACTTACCTTGAAAATGAAAAATATGAGAACAGGAAGCTTCTGAGATTTTACCAGCTGTCTCCTACCCTATGAATCAAGTTTTGCATTTGAAAATTTTAGTGAACATTTTGAAAATCAACAAAGTGAGTATTTTATATGCTTATTCATACTGTGACTGCAGTTGCAATTTCTGGAGATCATGCTAGTATTTTTTTTTCCTATGGTCTTGTAAAGCAGCTTGCCTTTCAATAACCTGGGCAATTTTGTAGGTCTCAGGTATCACTTCCTAGGAGCTTGAATGAGTGAAATAAAAGTTTCAACATTTAAGAGAAATTAATGAGTAAAATCAACATATTTCAAAATCGTTCTTTTCTTTCAGCACTGGCCAGACACCAAGCAGGGAGAGAAATAGATGAGATTTGGTGTCTGGGACCTCCAAGTATCTGAGGTCATGCTTTCCATTTTGTATGTGATAGAAAACACATGGGCGGAGGGCTGGAAATGTGGAGGAACGTTCAAGGAACAAAGCAGCATCCACGTGTCCACACTGAGCAACCAGAACATGACACACTCAGAATTAGTGTCTTGTTTTGAAAATGTTGATTCATTTTGAAAAGTGTGTGTTTTCCTTCTCTATACAGAGCATACTGTAAGATGATTCTATTTCTAGAAAAACAGATGCCAGTAACTTAATATATTCTTCTTAGGTTTCTCATCTTATACTGTGTTTGTGAGAGTTGTGCCCAGCTCCCCATGGTGTTTTTGCTACTGGTGTAGATACTCTAAAAATAACATATGTGAGGATGATACTCATTTTACATTACCTTGTCATTGGTTGAAATTACATTAGTCATGTCTTTGGGAGCTCAAATAAATGTATGTACCTCCTTAGAAGCATTATTATAATTTAATATCAACATCTTTTCCATAGAGGCCTCAGTTTTAATGAAAGAAATGTAAGATATCACTTGTTGTGAGACTGTGGTGTATTTTTGGAAAAGGCTAGCTTCTATTATTTTTCTCAGATAAGGATGACAGAATAAAGAATAATATAAAACTAAATTGGCCTAGAGAAAGACAGAAAAGTCTACTGTGAGCAAAAGCACTGATGAGTTACAAATCTTGGCCCCTGAGAGCATTGTCTGTGTTTCCTACCTTTACTGGGAGCTGTCCTTTCAAGGAGGAACAGAAGCTGAGATGCTCTGTGTTATTGGCAGGGCTCCTACACAACCTGGATAAAACACAGCTTTTGCCCCACAGTGACAGTCCACAGAGGGTAGTGACAGAGCCACTGCCTGACTTTGCTGGGAGAATTAATCCTCCACCAAGGAGACTGGCTGGCATGGATGTGATCTTCATATAAGCACTGATCCCATGGGTAAATTGCTGTTATGTAAAATAAACCTTAACAAAAATATCCCTCATGTCATTCTTCTACATGGCACAATGTGTATGAAAAAAATCTGTCTAACAAAGGTATCTCTCTGTAGCCCATCTCTTTGCTGTGTTGCCATAAGCTTCTAATTTAATTGAGGATTCCTAAGCATTTTTTCATTTAAGGAAAAGGTGGTCATTTCCTCTCTTGAAAATGTCTCACACTTAAATTTCTTTCCCTTCAGTTAAGAGATACTTTTTGACATCTTTAATTCACTGATCTAATAATTTCTGACAGCATCAGTGTGCTTTGGCCATAGTGTGCTGGAATGCTACTATTTCTAAAAATGTATGGGAAAATGGCCATCATTTTTTATAGTTGGAAAAAATAGAAATATATATTTATTTTAAAGACATTTTTAAATAGCTGAGAAAATTCTGGTTGTCCTTCAGCAACTTTTGTTGTGAGAAAGTCAGGTGTTATTTCACAGAATTATAGAGCTGTAAAATTGTTTAGGTTGGAAAAGACCTTTAAGATCCTTTAAGATCATAGAGTTTAACAGCTAACCCAGCACTGCAAAGTCCACCACTATACCCTGTTCCTGAGTGCCACATTTACATGTCTTTTAAATACCTCTAGGGATGGTGACTCAACCACTTCCCTGGGCAGCTTATTCAAATGCTTGACCACCCTTTCAGGGAAGAAATTGTTCTTAATATGCAATCTAAACCTCTCCAGGCACAACTTGTCCTATTGCTGGTTATTTGGAAGAAGAGGCCAAACCTCACCCTGGCTACAGTCTCCTTCCAGGTGGTTGTAGGCAGCAATAAGGTCCCTCCTGAGCCTCCTTTTCTCCAGGCTGAACAAGCCCAGCTTGCTCAGCTGCTCCTCACAGGACTTGTGTTCCAGACTCCTGCCCAGCTCCACTGCCCTTCCTTGCAGGGAGGGGCTCAGACCTGGCCGTGGCACTCGAGCTGCAGCCTCACCAGTGCCAGGTACAGGTGCAGTCACTGCCCTGGTCCTGCTGGCCACACCATTGCTGTTCCAGGCCAGAACTGGGCACACCCTGGCTCGTGCTCAGCTGGCTGTCAGCCAGCAGCCCCAGGTCCTTTTCCCCTGAGCAAATTCCAGCCACTCTGCTGCCAGCCTGAAGCACTGCCTGGGATTGCTGTGATCTCAGTGCAGGACCCAGCGTTTCTCCTTGTTGAACCTGATACAATTGGCCTTGGCCCATCAATCCAGCCTGTCCAGATCCCTCTGCAGAGCCTTCCTACCCTCCAGCAGATCAACACTCCTGCCCAACTTGGACTTCCCCAGTTATCTAGGGCTGCTGCTAAAGTGGTTTGGTGAGCTATTCTACAAGATCTCTCAGCACCCTCAGATGGATCCCATTCATCTCCATAGATTTGCTTGTTTCTAAGTGATGCAGCAAGTCACTGACCATTTCCCCTTGGGTCACAGGGGCTTCATTATGCTCTCTGTCCCTGTCTTCCAACTCACAGGGGTGGATACTTTAATGGTCTTGCCATTAAAGACTGAAGCAACGAGAGCATTGAGTAGCTTATTGTCACTATGTTTGCCCCCAAATCCAGTAAAGGCTGGAGATTCTTTTTGTCCCTCCTTTTGTTGGTGATGTATTTATAGAAATATTTCTGTCACTTGCTGATAACTGCTATCTTAATGATACAGACCTGCGCTTTGTGGCAGAGTCTTGAACCTCAAAAAGATTAGGCTGAAAACACTCATGTCCTTTTAGGAATTTGGGAAACCTGACTGTCTCAAAATTATGGCAAATTCTGCTATTAAAATGCCATAGCAAAGAGCTTCCAGGCTGCTCTCTTTATTTAATGCAAAATTAAGCTATCCTTCAAAATGCTTTTCAGAATCTTGCACAGGGACAAGGGTTTGGTTTTTTTTCCCATTGTCAATATCTTGTCTCATTAGAAGCCCTGCAGCCAGACATTTTTTCTTGTTTTAGACAGAATATTTTTTCACTGTTTGGGACTCATTTAATTAACTCATGCTTTTAATGAGCAAAGATATCTAATAAGCAAACATGGTTAATGAAACCTTGTCTGACAACACTCCTATTGAGGAAACAAAAATCCATGCATCAAAGGAAGTCCAGGAATTGATTAGGAACTAGTAATCATCATGGCTCCTTGCTCATAAGAGCTCTATGAATTAATGTTCTGCCAATATGAAATCAGAAATACAATCTTTCCCTGCTTTGTATCAGTGCACAATTCCTTGTATAAATGTTGAATAAACATCAAATTTACACTTTTGTTTACTTGCTCCATTAGAAAAAGTTTTAATTGAGTACAAGGTTCCTATAAAATACATTACAGAGGATCACCTGCCTCTTTGGAAACCACTGCATTTTGGTACAGTGATGCAATTTTTTTTCCATATTATTCATCTTGTCCAACACATTCCCCCATCCCACTCTCTGTAAATTATCTTTAAAATCAAATCACAGCTCCCAGAAATGTATTTGCAAAGTCTCCTAAAATATTTCTTCCAGAAATGAAAACTATGTCTTACCAAATTTCATAGGCATAGCACTGCTTGTAATTGTACAAGTCTAAATAATTAAATGAGCTCATGAAAGAAAATGGTAGCCTATTTATTGTGGCAATATGAAATTTTGAGTGTTAATAGGTATCTCTTACTACAGACTGACCACAAAAATTATTGGGAATTAAACTGCTTTACTCATGAGCTCTATGACAATGTGGAAGGGGAAATTGTGACATTAATGACTGTGATGACATTATAGCACTCTCCGTGCTGTAGTTCATTAGCAGGGCCTGCAGGCTATCTAAAGTGAAGGACTATAATTTAGCAGCATGCAAGCCATTTTTATGAATGCAAAGTGAAGTTTGTCCCAGACCCTTTCTCTCTGTAGGAGCCTCTGGACAGGGCTGCTGCCATCCCCTCTCTCCAATAGTCATCATGTTTCTGATCCTCCTAATCTCCACTTAGTATTTTGTGAAGGTTAGTCAAGGATGCGGATTAGAAATACTATTGGTTGTTTTCTAAGCCTTTTAAAATGAAATCTACCTTTTTAAAAATTTATTATTTTTATTACTATTATTATATTTTCCAGCTTTCCAAACTCCAGATATTTCTTTTATATGGTTCCAGGTAATCTAGAATCCATCACTTTACCTTTCCAGCTGAAAGTGCCTTGAACTATCAAAAACCAGCTCTTTCTCACAGGTTCAGTAGTCCAAAACCACAGCAAAACTAGTAAATATATAAACAATTTCTCCTCTATTTTGTCTTTTGTTTGTAAACAAAATAATTTCAATAGATTTAAGACATGTGATCTTGTTTATTTGTGCTTTGTTAGTTTTTATTTTATATTATGAAGCTCTGTTGTCATAACCATAGTTGGGTTTTGTTTTGGTTTTAATTATTCCTTGCATTTAGAAAGGCCTTGAAGTGGATTAAGTGTTATTAATTTGTAATTTCAGGTTCACCCTGCAAATGTTTTCTTACAAGAGTAGAAAAACACTTTTTAAATATAATCCTCCAATAAAGATTTTAGCAATAAATCATATACATCTGCTTGCATTTCCTTTTAAACATTCATCTCAGTTTTTATTAATAAAATCGGATTTCAAAATCACTTAATTTGTATGAGAGTTTTGGAGCTGTAGAAACAGAAGCATGGGATCAGCCAGGAGTCCAGTGTGAGAGCTAAGAACTCTGATTTCCATGTCCCAGTGCATGGGTAAGACTATCTCAACTTCCTTTTGAGTTTCACTGCAAATTCATTCCGTACTGTGGGATTGGTTTCCCTTTATGTTATAATTTTTTTTCAGTGCTGTCTTGAACACATGACTTTAATACAGTCCAGTCTATTAGAGCAAGAAGGTGTTTCTATATTCTCTCTGACAAGCAGCAATGTAAAATGTTTAACTTCTCAGCAGCACCTGTAGGCTTCTCAAATTGTTTCTTTAAAACTCTTTGATAAGTATGACCCATCATATGGATACAGTCTGCCTAACAGTTTCCATAGCCCACAACCTGTTCCTGCTGTGTCTTTCCCAAGTACCCACGGGCATGAGCAAGGAGTGGGATGGTGACTGAAATCATGGTTTCGCCAGCCTGTGATGTGTTCCCTGCTTACTTTGTTCCTTCCCTCCACGGTCCCTCATCAACACATGACTGGATAGATGTGCTTCTATCATGTGGCAAAAGTGACAGCATCTCCCATCAAATTAAGGGTCGGTTTCTGGTCCCAGGAATGCACTGACCAATGTGTTTAAATGATGCTCGTGTGCTATGGTGTCTGAATTTCTTTTTCCACACCGATTGTTTCTTTAACGTCCTTCTTTGATATTGGTTCCTATTGATGTCAACTGTTAGAGTGTCTCTTCTACCTTACATGAGAGATGTGCCTTACTGGATTTGAAAGGTACATCTAATATGAAAATGTTTGTTTGGCTGACTTAAAAGAGAATAATAAATAAAAGTATTAAGTCAGATATCTCATTTAGATTAATATTTCTGTCCAGTTCAGAGCACATTGCTTGTCTCTGTGTTCTTCCAACTAAGCCCTAATTCCTGCAAAAGCAATTCCCTACCTGTATCATGCTCTGATTCTGCTGGTCTGTTTACTCAGTGCCTCACCTAGGCACACTCTTGAAAGCTTAAAACTTACCTAAATGTTTTTCTTTCAATGCATTTATTTCAGTGGAAAGCAGGAAAATGCATATTTTTATCGGATTACCTACTTTAAAAGATGTTTTATTTTAAAAGAAGCGTGATGCATTTTTCAGATAGTACTTATTCCCTTCCTCAGTCTTCCTGTTTCTTGGAAAGATTCTCATTCCCTTAGTTCCATTTACCTCTTCACTTGCAAGTTTCTGGAATGGAGGGGAATTGTGTACAGAACCATGAAACACCAAAACCGCATTTTTGCAAATCAGTTTTGTAAACAAGAATGGGTTCAGATGTGCACTGGAGTGTTATCCTGAATTTCATTTCACTGAGAATTTGGTTTTAAGAAACTGTAATGTCTTTCCTTTATATACAAAATTTTGTTGTAATATACTAAAGCTGTTCTGATTTCATCAATAAAAGTCAAACAATCATTTTAATGTTAAAACAGAATTGGGATTCAGTATATTTAGATCTTTTTCTTCTAACCAGTTTTTTCTCTGGGACTTTGCTCTAAATCCCTTGTCAAATATGTTCGTATCCAGCACCACAGGCAACTATTAGACATGAACAAGAAATATTTTGGAAATATCAGGCTTTTTTCTTATGGCCTCATTTTACCTACATCAATATTCCAGTATTTCTGGAATACTGATGTGTTTAATTTGCAACTCTCTGGGGAGAACTTTTGGAGCCTCCAGCAAATATAATAGAAATCAAATAAATATGTAGAATTATTTTTCAGAATAATCAACCTTGTTTTTAAATTTGTGTCAAATTTAGAAGATTTGAAGTGACAAATATTCCAGACAAATTGTGTGCAAGGAAACGTATTTTAGAACTTAGAAGGACATCAAAACATAGTATTGATAACATCAGTGTTTTCAAAGAAAAAATATAGTTGATTTACTCATTGGAATATCTGAGAGAACCTAAGAAAAAGTTTCCTAAACTCCTTTATCCCTTTTCCTGTGAGAATGATGGAACTATGTTGAGATTTTTGAGCCTGTAAGGCCTTGGGGAACAATTATGATGAAGATTTCTCATAGAAAAATACACAGATGGAAAGGTTTGTTATGATCACAGTTGGATGAAAACCATCCTAGGGATTTGCAAATGGCAGTTCACAGAAATTATGGAAATTAATATTCTGATGCAGTATATCCAGTATAAGTAGTATGATTTTTTTGTGAGTTATTAATTTTTATAGAGACTGCTTTCTTGCTCTTTATTTAAGTGGCTTTTTTTAAGTCATAAAATGACAAAAGGACCTTGCTATAGGGACTGATATTACTGTCATCTTGAATGAAGATGGGACATCATACTTCTTCATGTCACTGTAGTAACTGAAAAAGAAAATGGTAGTAGAAATATTCCTTGATGGAAATAAATACTACATTAATGCTGTGGGTATGGAATAATGTCCAAGATTTTTTAATGGGGAGTTATTCCCTTAGCATTTGAAATCTGTAGAAAACTTGCAAGCTGAATTGAAATCTGACTTACTATTTTTTACCAACTGTGAAAAAACACATATTTTTTCTTTCTTTCTAAAATATAATAAAAAATATGCAATACCTGATAAGAAGAGATCCTGAGTCTGAAAACAGACTGAAAGACTGATGGTGGAACTTACGTCTATAGGACGGAGCATTTAAGATTAGATGCTTAAGATGTGATTATCAGTTAAAGAAATGTGAGGAAAGTAAGAAAAACATTTGTAATGATTGACATAATTTGAGAAGCACACATTATGGCATGGAAAGCTAATAAATCGGTGTCTATTATCCTCAGACGTTTATCACAGTTCCATAAATAAGTAACTTTAAAGTAGAAATTTTTACTTGGCCTTTTGTCTGAAATCTGTGCTGAGGTCTGGACAGGGTAGGCTTTATTAGGAGGCTGAACACCAAAGTCTGAGCTTCCCACTGCTTCTGGGACTGCCTCAGTATAGCCAAAAAGAAGTGTAACTTTGTCAGCATCACCACCACTGGGTAAAATAGTTAGTCTTTGCAGAAAACATGACAACTCTTCCTTTTACCATCTTTGACTATAACAATAGAGTTCTGGTTCACAGAATCACAGAACCAAAGAAGGGCTGATGTTCAAAGGCATCTCTGGAGTCCACCTTGTCTAACCTCCCTCCTCAAGCAGGCCCCATAAAGCATGTTGCACAGAACTGTGTCCAGATGGTCTTTGAGTATGAAAATCCCTCAGTCTCCCTGCACAACCTCTGCTGAGCCTCAGTCACCTTCACATAAGGTGATGGTCAGCCTGCAGCTCCTGTGTTTCAGTTTGTGCCGACTGACTGATGCTGTCACTGCATGCTACTAAAATGAGCCTGGCTCTGTTTTTGCATCCTACTTTCACTTATTTATATACACTGATGAGCTTCCCTGGAGCCATCTCTTCTTTAGGCTTAACATCTCCCATGGGAGAGATACTGCAGTTTCTTACTCATGCTCACAACCCTTCACTGGACTCTTTCCAATATGTCCATGTCTCTCTCATACTGAAGAGACCAGAACTGGACTCTGGTTACTTCAGTGGTGGCCCTTCCAGCACTGAGTACAGGGGAAGGATTATCTCCCTCAACCTGCTGGCAACGCTCCTCCTAATGCAGCATAGGATATAAAACTAGTCTTTGCCACAATGACTGTTGGTGACTCATGGCTGATGTGGTCTCCACCAGGACATCCAGACAGTTTTCTACTTTCCACCCTGTCAGTCCCCATCAAGTTCTGCTGCTGGGCTTGTTCTGCTCCAGGTACAAGACTTTGCATTTCCCCTTGCTGAACTTCAGGATGTCCCTCTTAGCTCTCTTAGCTGTCTAGTCAAGATCCCTCTGGTGTATCAGCCACTCCTGTCAGTTTTGTCTAATAGCAGGCTTGCTGAGGCAACATTGTGCCTCACCTTCCTGACCATATTGAACAGAACTGAACAGAGTATCACCCCTTTGGATGCACTGCTACCCACCAGCCTCCACCATGACTTCCTAGCACAGACCTCCACCCCCTGCCTACCTCTATGGGCAGCTTTAAATCCATCTCACTGCTCGTCATCCAGCCCGTGGGAGACAGCTTTATTGAAGTCCAGGCAAAAAACACCACCTGCTCTCCCCTTTTCTACCAAGCCAGTCTGTTTCATGGAAGGACATAATGTTATTCAAGCTTTACCTCCTGTTTGTGAATCCATGTTTGGCTTTGCCTATGTGCTGTCTTTTGCAGTTTTTCGTGCACTGTTACGACAGGGAATTTTAATAATCCCTTTATTCTAAAAATGCCTATGGCCAGTATCTCAGGCATTTTCCTAAGAAGAGAGTTGTTGTAGTCTGAAGAAAATGAAAGAATTAATAAAAAAATTTGTTATTATAAGCATTGCTGTATTAGAAAAATTTTAAGGTATTAATAAACAATTATAAAGGAATTATACTACCATCCATATATATAAATACAACATATAATGTTTAATTCAATAAACTCTTTTTGCATAAAATATTTTGCTAATTCTATATAAATCAAATTTTCACGAACTCTGAGAAGGTCCTTGGCATGCTTGGTACTCTGAATGAAGAATACGTACAAAGCTATCTTGAGCCACAAGCAGGTCATTTAAAGCATTCTTTCAACTTTTCATTTAATAATGTTCATTGCGAATCAGCTGAAAACCCTGTTTCTAAATAAAACTGATGTTTTATTGCAGTCAATTTGCCTGCTTAATCTATTCCATCTCCAAGCCAAACCCTTAACTGGAATTTTCGAAGTGAGTTAATGTCATGGTTTACATTACTTTCAGAAAGGACAGCATGATATTTTTAGGACTGTGAATTAAGCTTATGGGATGCCAGTCTTTTGGATTTAATTTGGGCAGACTGTGCCCTCTTCCAAAGAACCAAAGTCCTAGAAGCTAAAATTCTTTTGTCATAGGATCTGCTGTAATTTCCACAGCAACAAAATCTCATTATGAATAACTGTATGATGTGTAGTACAATATATTACCAGAATTAATATATTAGTGTTAAGTACTATGAGATATAGTGATTATACACAAGTTTATTCAGGTCAGTGTCAGACCACATGCACAGGACACTAGTGATGCCTGCTTCAGGTAACTCTCACCTATAAAAACTGCTAAGTTAAATCCAGGGTTTACAGTTGTTTTGCATAAAAAAACTTGAAGGTGGGTACAAAATGAAAAGTGGATATTGTGTTATTTTTCAGCTCCAGTGGCATAGCCTGTATACTGTTTGATGAACAAACCAGTAATTTCTAATGTTTTGCTGGAGAAAAATGTGAACTCTATATATGCCAAACAGGATTATCTTCTTAATGACAGCAATTTGCATTATTTTAATAGGATTTATTCCGAGTGGCTTGTAGCAGAGAATGAAGGAAACATCCTGGCTCGTTCAAGAAGATGTTCCCTGAATGAGTTCATGGGGTTATATGTAATACTGGCATTGTATAGGCACTGCTGTGAAACAAGGCTGAATTCAATGGCAGAAGTAGAAAAATCATGGAAGAATTGGTTCAGTCCTTTTGAACATAAGCAAACATTTTGTTTGTGAAAAGAAATCCTCATACAATTTTTGCTTTACACAAGGCAAGGAGAAACAAAGGCTACAAAACGTGTTCTCTTATGGCTGACAATCTGCTTGCAGCATTTCAGCATCTACAGAGTGTGGAGAGGGCTGGTTTTGCCCCAGTGCTGGGCAGAGTCTGGCTGACAGCTTCCTATTGTTGCTGTTGCCTTCTCCACAGAGACAGAAAATAGGGTTGGGGAACACAAGTTAAGACATGAAAATTTTACTCTAACTGATTAAATTAATAGTACCTTAGACTTGCCCTCTGCATACCAAATAGGGTTGCAATTTTTCAGAGCTTTCTGGTTAGGAGAGTCTAGTGGAAATGCACATGACCAGGAAAAATCTTGGCTCAAGAGTGATGCACAACTGCCTGGCTGCCCAGGAGCTGCTCTGTTAACCCACTCAGTGAACATGACGTGGTGATGCTAAAGGTCTCCACTATTAATATAAAAACCACAATACAGAAAATATGCAGCTTAATGATAACAGTGTTTCAGATGTCATTTCATGCTTGCTGCATACTCACACAGAGACTAAGTCTTTGCATAACTTAGGCCAATGTCTCTAAGTTGTGTCAAAGAGCAGATGCTACTTAGGAGCTTTGTGCTGGGGATGAGTAGGCTGCATAGTAAAACTGCTAACCAGATAGCCTTAACTACAAAACCTTGCTAATTGGTGAACTATCATGCTCTTTTACACTTTTCTTATGTTTTATATGTTTTATGTTTAATGCATTTCTAAAGATAAAGATCGAGCCAATCATTTAACACAGTATCATATGGTGTAATGTTATTACTAGCTAAAATAAATTGATATTAGGTCATTAAAGAAACTATGCTAGAGAACTAAACCTGAAGGCACTCTGGTATAAGCTCCTCCAGCTGTATCTATAATCTGATCACAAAATACTGCAAATATTTAGCCATGTTAATTTGAATAGAAATATGATCTGCATTACACTTACTTTTCAGCATTTCAATAACTGACAAGTATTTGCTTTGAATTGATACATTTAATTGAAAGAAACATCAGTATGAAATACAAGCCTTTAAAACTATCTCTGTGGCCTAAATTACTGTAAGACTGGTGACTCTGAAATCCCAGAGGAAGTTTTCCTTCTGAAGTGTAGCAATAATCAAGAATTATATTTTCATAGATTATCTCCTGTTATTTGATAACCAGACAAAGTGTCAAATTACTTCATGCCTTGATAGGGACCTACTAAAGAACTACAGGATGATTAAATATCCAAAGATGTTACATAAACATTATGTACTCCCTGACCATCATATAATTTTATTAACTATGAAGAAAAAAAGCTTCAGGGGACAGTTTTTAAGTTACTTTCACAAAAGCTATGAAAAAATACTATGAGAGGGTAGGCTACTGAATGCAGCTAACCTGTCAGGTGTTTAGGATATGGCCCAGAATATCACAGACTATGATGGCACCAGCTATTTTGCACAAAGAAACAAATTTTTCAAAATTTCAGAAAGAAATAATGTTGACACTTCCTTTTATTATTAAATGATAAGGAATAATACAACTTGTAGACTGCAAGAGGGAAAATTATTGCTTGGACCAATGAATATGCCCCTTTCTTGGTTAAAACAGTTCTCTTGGTGAAAGAGCCCATTAGGACTGTCTTAATTTATCAAGAGAGGACAGGTCAAAATTATGAATGAGAATAAGAACATTGCTGAAGGAATGTGGATGGCTTGTCTGATTGAATTCTGACAATCAGTGCAGCTCTTCAAATAAACTGAAAAACTCCATCTCCCCATCAGTTTCAGCTTTTAAGCTGAAAACATTACTTTTTTTCTCCCATGAACTATTTACCTCAATAATAACTTTAATGCTTCTCAAAAGAGTCCATATTGGAGTTAAAAATGCACTGAATTACTAAAAAGTATGTTCTGTACTTCTATTTGGCTAAAAAGAAAGCCCAGCAGTCACATCAGCCAAATTATACCAACCAAATTAGACTACTGAAGAGGATGACACCAAGAAATGATGCTCCTGTACAGTAGATATTATAGTAAAGGAGTCTGAGTGGACTCAACCCATGAATCACATGTACTTCATGTGGAAGAGCATGAACCACCTCTTAGAATGAATAAGACTCTTTGAGTTGGCTTGAAAGCTAAAAATATTACCTGTATCTCAACTTTTAGCTAGAGGTCATTTTGTGTTGATCTGGTGACTTTTTGAGGAATAAATTTCTTGTACCTTTCCTAAAGTACTCAGAATAGCATAGACAATCCTGTAATTCCACTGGCATAGAAGCTTAGCTGGCATGAAGTAAGGACCTGCATCACAAAATACAATTGCATATTAGTAGCAAAATCCTTTGTGTGGAGTCAGCAGAAACAACTATGAAAATCTGAGTTTGCAACACAATTGTGTTACCTCTTGAAAATATTAATGTCAAACTCTCTGTCTTCAGTTTGCTTGTTTCCCGTTTCCTTGAAAAACTGTTTTAGGCAATGCAGTTCTCTGCTGTTTGCTTCAGCTAAAACAGAGATCCTATGAATGATAAGAAAACTTATCATTCATCAAACTTAGAGAAGGAAATTATCAGCCAAACTGCCAAAATGGCATGATTTGGGTCTGTTGCTCCTCTTGGATGCCAATTTTAGTTGCATGATCTCCCCATTACTGTTGCCTGCACGTGTGCCCTCAGTACATCACACCTGCATCAGGAATCCTCTCTAATCACACATTTTACCTTTGTGGACAGGTGAGGAAGCCACATAAGACTGTACCAGAGGCACCAACAGTGACACAAAACATGCTCAGTGCATCCCCTGTGCGCTGGGTTGCTTTTTCAAGGCTGAACGGGGCACTTACACACCCTGTCTGTCCTTGGGCAGGATAAGGCAGCTGTGTAAATCAAGTATCATTAGGCAGCAGTAGTGATGTCTTACAACACAGAACAGTAGAAGCAATTGTGAAACATGGGAACTAGTTTGGTTTTAGCTGCAGATGCAAGCAGGGACTGCACAAAAAGAAGAATCCACGAGAAAGGTATGATCAAGTCTAGTGCCATTTAGTGTGACAGTGGCATTAAAAATGTAGGACAGAAGATATCTGTGATGTCTCTTTGTGCCTTTACAACTAAGGATACCTTTCAAAAGCTTGTCAGTAAACAGATATTCACATTTTTCAGAGTTGTAAGGATGCCTGTAAAAAAATTATCTGTTTCATTGTATCTGTGAAAATGGTTCATTTTTAATGGTAATATTTTAAATAATGAATCCGTTTCAGAACAGGGAATAAGCAAAGGCATTTTACATGTGGTTATTCATCCTCTTTATTTGGAGCTGCCATGTAGGAATTAAAATTAAATTAATCTAAAGTGACTGTCTTTTCATATAGAACAATATAAAGCACACATATAAAATTATTCTCCTTATGGCTTAAGAACACATAATCCTATCAGAATGATGCTAATTCTATTTTTTTACATCTATCTTACATCTTTCCCTTCAGATGTTAGCCTGAGAAAAAATTAATTTGTTTTCCTAGTATGATTTGAAATTAAATATTAAGTAGTTCATTTGTCACAGAACTTAATGTGTTGTTTCCAAACAGTCTCCTTTTGCTTGGAACAAATTTAATGCAGGAACAGAAAAATGTATATTAGTCATCAAAAGCTGTTTATAGACAAGTTTAAAGTGCTATCAACTATAGAATTCTCATGATGCAGACTAAATTCCAGACCAATAGTGCAGAACAGAATTAGTGAAGCATGTATTAAATAGACAGAGGTAACTGAAAATGAGGAAAGGTAACAATTTTAATTTGGTTTATGATAGAAATCCAGTATAAACGTTTATCTTTTCAAAGTCAACTTTTAATATTGAGGCCAAAATTTTAAAAATGACTGCTTAGTTTAGGTGAGATTCTGAATATGTCAGATTTTTAAACTTGGAAGTAATCCTGACTTCAAATGTTAGTATATCAGTGCAGCCTCCTACTGTGAAGAAGGAAAGCTGATTTTGTTGTGGGCTCTTTTCTTGGTTTTTTTGGTGGGTGAGACATAAAAACTGTGTCTGGGCTGAATGTGGATATCCTTTGTACTGGAACTCAAGGTCTCTATCCCTCAATCCTTCACCTTGAGGGATCTGACAGACTTCTCAGTGGTTTCCTTATAGCCCCCGAATCCAGATGTATGTCTTTTGCACAAGATAGGCAAGAATATTTCTGAGGCTTAGCACCCACCAGTATTCTTCCAATGGTGGAGCAAGCCTCATGGTTTCCTTTCAACCAAGCACTGTCTTCTGTAGAACCAGTTACCATGCCTGCTCAGGGAGAAGGAGCCTCAAGTTTTAGGCTCTCCTCAGCCTCAGTGATACTGGTCCCCACACTGACCAAAGCAAAGCTGGAGAAAATTCCTCATTCTTCTTGCTCTTTATCAATTTCATATTCAGCCAGGACTGGATGGAAATCAACACCTTCTTTCCCCCTCAGCCATCTGTGACAGATACTGCCAAGGCCAGGAATCTGAATTAGGATTTCTCCTGCTGCAGCTGTAATACTGTTTAGTACTGAAATGAACTGCTGCCACTCTGCATTGAGCTTGGCCTAAACCAGAATAATGGAGAAGGCCTGGGAAGGGCATGGACAGCTTGTCTGTGAGTCTTAACTGGCAAAGGGTGTGAGACATAACTGGTTTTTTTTTTTGCAGCATCACTGTAGTTTGAATACTGTGTTTGCAAAATATTAGCATTGCTTTTTTTTTTTTTTTAAATCATCAACATGAAAATGAAGGTGTTGATAGATCTAGTATTGCCTAAGGACCCCAGCACAGCTTTGAGGGCTGCACCATTAGGATGAAGTGCTTCAGTTCCACTGACATCCAATGTCAGTGTCCACATGTTTGTGGGTCTGCACTAGCTCCTCCATGAGTCCCATAGGACACTTGGGCAAGTTTTGTGGTCATGGGTTCATCAGCAACTTGAACTTAGCTCTACATCCTAGACTAATATTCAGTAAAATTCAGATCCCTCTGCTTAAATTCTGTGTTCAGCAGTTGCTTGTTAAAACATCAGGATTCCTAGACTTTGTCTACTGTCTTTTGTACTGAGCAAAAAGCTACACTACTGTACAGACTTGCTGTAAATCTAGAGCTTGCAGAGCTTGTTGAAATACTTTGGGATAAAAGAATCCTCTGTAAATGTGGGCATTTTATCAGTATGCAAGAGAGAAAATATATTTAAGTACAAAGTAAATACCTCCAGGTGCTAAGCAAAGGTTAACTATCACTGCCAGTCAAGCTGGGACAGTGACAAATGACCTGAAAGAGGGAGATACTCTAAGGGCAAGAGAAGATGCTCTAAGGTTGCATGAAGTATTGAAAACAGACCCTCAAGCCCTTTTGTTTTATAGGGTCTTTCTTATGTACAGGAGTGATACCACCAAGAGGGTGATATGCTTGCTCCTCCTTCAGAATCCTCATGGCCAAAGAGCATCAAAACCCATTAAAGATCTCATAGGACTAGGGGAGTGCTTGCCGGTAAAGATAAAGTTGAGAACTGAGAGAGTTTTGTGGGCTGTGAATTATAATTGGTCCTTTGTGGGTTTTCCATCTAATGTCTCTATTAAAAAATGTATTGACTGTAAGCAAATTAGATAGGGATCCAGCATTTAGTATACTGATGCTTTCTTGTGGAGGGCAAACCTCTCTCATCAACTAAAGGCTTTGCCAGAATTGCTATTATATTTAATGAAGCAGAAAATAATATACAGCCAGGTTAATATTCTTCCAAAAATTTTATTATAGGCCACAGCTAGGGGAAAGGACACTGTATCAGTGACATGTGGTGGGAGGTCAATTACTGTGCAAAATCATTTCACCAGCTTCTATTTAGTGCTCAGAACTTCATCTGGCTTGCACTAATTGGAAGACAGCTTGCATGTGAAATGCTCTCAGAAATGCAGGGATGCTTGCAGAGGGTTACTGCACTGCAAATGTTATCTTTTGCATTTTTGCCATTTCCAAACTAACAAACACTGATGGCTTTGCCCTTTTAGTTACAATAATGTGCTGCAAAACCCCAACAATGCCCTCGCTAGGGACCAAGTTATTTTAATGGAGAAATTTAATCAAGATTGTGCCCCATTCTTCATTTTTGCAAGCTGGTGCACTTCTGATTTAGTGCTGAGATATTATGGAAAAATACACTTTCCCCAAAAAGGAAAGCTTGACTAGACATGTAAAATATTAAATGTCTAGGACATTTTGTCCTAATAAGATTAAAAAATAATTCTGCTGATACAAATGATTAAAGTAGGGTACGATAACCATATGGTTCAGATAAGTACCAAGATCTAAGATGATTATCTAATCTGACCTTCTCTGTTTCTTTTGTTCACCTGGCACTGCACAGCAGTGCAATGAGGGGCCAAGTCATAGGATTCTTTCTTTAATTTAGACTGTTTTTACAATCTTTTGTTTCTGTGGAACCACTCAGTCCCAACAGGACTCCAGTACTAAAACATTACATTTTTAACCCTTCCTGTGAACACATGAACCCAGTAAGGGACTTTGGTAGAGTTGATGTTTGATCAGCCCTTTCTGCTGACCTATACCAGGCTGATCTTTCAGCTGAAAAAATTCTTTTTTCCTAGATGGGATTAAGCAATAGCCTCAAATAAAAAAGTTCCTGTAGTCTTTCAAGCTTAATCGTCTTCGCACAATTTTCTTTTAAGTGCTTCTCTCTGCTCTTCTAAATCTTGATCAATTTTTCACACTTCCTCAGCCAGAAATTGGTCACAGTATTCTGGTAGCAGTCACATCCATACTGAATGTAAAAGTGAGATGGTCTCTTTACTCCTCTTCACATGGCTTTGTTTTAATACTGAAGGATTTAATTTAGTCCCTTCAGCCACAATTGTGCTCTGAGAACTGGAGTCTGGCTGATTACCTGGATAGTAAGTCATCATCAGAGTGATTACTCATTAGTACACACCTCCTGATCTTTAAGTATGAGCCAATAAACTCAACAGAAATGCATATTGTTTGCTTGTGCCTGCTCAAAAACACAATCCAAATTCTATCAGTGATCTGTCAGCCTCATTGTTTACTGCTCCCTCTATTCCTGCATACTTTCATACTTTCTTCATCATGATTTGTTTTTCTTCCATGTCACTGATAAAAAGCTAAATCCTCTGAGGCCAAGAATAAATGCTCGAAGGGTGTGGTAATTTTTTCTATTTGATGAAATTTCAGAGTCTACAGTGTCACACTGTCAGTTCAGTTTCAATAGCTTTAATCAGTTATTTTTGTATTCTGTTTCTTAAGTAGAAGGTTGTACAAGTCTAGGTCAAGTGATGTACCACAGTGTAAGTATGTCACATCTGCAATATTTCTTTTAACAATTACATTTGTAATTGAGCAAGAAGTATTGGAGTATGGGTAAATTAATTTTGTTTTCAATAGAATTAATCATTCATTAATCCCATCATGAATCCTATCATTGGGACTAGTTACTGTCTAGGTTTTCCTGTCTATTCCTTATATCTACCCTGATACTGATACCAGGTTAATCACTTTGCAATGTAAGAAAACCTTTAGAATTATTCACCCAGCATAAACTCTTTTTGCAGACTGGGGACCAAGATTATTAGAAATTATTTTAGAGACTGTCAGGTAGGCTACAATCCAGTGCAGACATCTCTTAGTAAAGAGTTACATTCTCTAAGATATCCCAAATTCTTTCATGCTTGGTCTCCCTTTGGTTTTCACCCTTCCCCAGGAGAGGATTTTGTGCCCTGGATCTTGCTAGGACAAGGCAGAAGGTCAGCAGAGTGTTTCTGGACCCACTGTCACTTATCAGTGAGCTCTTACTTAGCTCAGTTCACAGGCTTTCCTTGTTGTCCTATGTGTAGGCTTGTTAATTTGATACACTCCCTAATGATACCTTGACACTCCTCTAAACAAACAAGTATGAAATAGTTTCCTCATCTTTAGCCATTCCAAAGCCTAAATTATGACCATTTTGATGGTAGTTTTGGTTAAGTCAAGGGTAGAGTCACTGACTTTGCTGGCACTGTGCCCAGATGATATTCCACATCCTCAACTATATATTGATTTCACTACTATCATAGAAGATGCTGAGTTGAAAGGTACCCATCAGGATCATTCAGTCTAACTCCTAATATCAGAGGACCTACGGCAAATAATGACTTAGCCTATAATGGGTAAATATACAAATAATTGGCTTTTTTCCTGTCTTTTTTAAGAAAAGTAATTCCATTCTATTTCTAAAGAAAAGTTGTAAATTGTTCTAAATTTAATTGAGTTATTATTAATCTTTAATCTCATGTGTCCCTAAAGTGTTAGATGCCCATATTTTCTTGCAAAATGAAAGTTTAATTTAATAACTATACTTAAAATTGTACTTAATTTTGGTGTGTTGAGGATCTCAAGATTAAATTCAGTGAGGCCAATTCAATTAGATATACTGCAGACCTCAGTGAAGATGCCAGCTTCTGGAGAACATAGTTATTAATCACTATGAGCCACATCATGTCCTCTGAGTTAGCTAAATACACACATAGAGCTGGACTTAAGCTGATGTTCTTGAGGACAAGACCTTTCTCTCCTTTAGTGATTAAACAATGATAACAAGGCTATCAGTGAGAAATTAGTTAAGACAAATTTGATTATCCAAACCTGGAACACTGTAAAAACTTTGTGTCTGCAGGTATTCAGCTAGAAAAAAAATCCTAAAGATTTCAAGTCATAATGCTAGCATCCACCAAAATGTGGTTGGATGACAGAGATAATTGTGTATACATTGGGAATAAAAGAGGTAACTCCTGCAGTGATTTCTCCTCAATGGTTTCTTCTTTGGCAATCCTGTCTGGAAGGACTCTCACAAATACCTTCAAATGCTCTTCAGTGTATTTGTAGAATGAATACGCACAATGCACAGTGAGCATGGAAGTGAAAACATCTTCACCTCTGGGCAAAGAGAAGACCTCCCATTTAGAGCTTTTAGATCAATTTTTAAGGAAAGAGTAAAATAAGTAAACTTTGGAATGCTGTATAGAAAATTTATATTATCTAACAAAACACTGAAATAAAAACAAGCAACTCAGGTCTCTGATCTATTTTTACTTTAGAACACAGATGAAGGGGCCATTTCTTCATAAATTATATTTCAAAGCAGCCCTAATCCATGGTTCTAAAATCAGATCCTATCACTTACCTAACCAGGACATGTGCTGGAAACATTGTATTCCAATTTTATTCCAGCTTGTATTCTGTGAAGAAAAGGTATTTGAATTACAGCTGCTGTCATGTAAATTTTACAAAACCAAGTATAGGGGAAATTCATTTTGTTAAGGGTAAAGCAGCTTTTAAGAATGATCTCAATACACAAATGCAGATCAGCCAAGCTGACCCATGCTATCCATTTGGATCTGAAGTGAAATTAAAACATGCTATTAAACTTGGCCATCTGCACTAAGGATGCTGAGGAAACCTGCTAATTAGTATTAGCTCTATCATATACTGCAGTGTTGGCATCAGTATTTCATAACTAGCCTCGCAGAGTAAAATGTATAATCATTTATTTTTCCTCCTACTTGCACAGCAGTCAACTATCTAGGACACTTATAGGAATTTGAATCTTGTAGTGCCAAGCTAATTTTTTTCCCTGATCAATGGAGAGAGGACAGTAGATCTTCTGTGTTATTATTTACTTTGGATCTCCTTTCCCATAGATGTATCAGTGCTGCAAACATTTATGCACATAATTAATTTCTTGCAGATAAACAATTACCTTACTGAGTCTGACTTCTAAGGTTCTTAATTAATATTTTCACTTTTTTCATAACCTAAATTCAATTTATGAAATATTTTCAGAATTTCCCACTATTTCCAGATCCTTGCTTAACTGCTGCTTATTATTAGCAAGATAGAAAAAACATTATGCAAACTTTTTCCCTTTCTTCATGGAACATTTTGGCTTCATTTAGTGCCCCCAAATCCACAGCTCTTACAGTCTTAAATATATACTGGCTCAAGCCCTGAGGGATTAATTCAGGAATTCTGTTTCTATGATCAGACATTCACTCACATGAGGATCACTGTTTCCTTTTTGCTGCCATTTTTGTTTGTTTCAATCCATTCCCCTTAGTCTACTGGTATTTAAATAACCTTTCTTTCAACTACAGTAATACAAGTTATTTATTCCCAAGTCATCATTTCAGTTCTTTTCAAAATTGGCAGCTTCTGTCCTGATAACACTGAATTGCACAATGAATTCTTTTCAGGAGGAAGAGCCCCAGGCACTGGCACAGGCTGGGGGCTGACTGGCTCAAAAACTGCGTTGCAGAAAAGGCCCTTGGGATCCTTGTGGACCCCAAACTGAACACAGGCCAGCAATAAGCTCCTGCAGCAAAGGCAACAACAGCATCCAGAGCTGCTCTAGGAGAATCCTTGTCTGCAGGATGAAGGAAGTGATCCTTCCCATCTACCCAGCACTGGAGGGACACATCTGGCATGCTGGGTCCAGCATTACCTCATTACAAGAGACATCGATATACTGGAGACAGTTCAACAAAGAGCCACAAAGACAATTAAGGGTTTGGAACATCTGACATATAGGGAGAGGCTGAGAGAGATGGAACTACTTAAGGGAACATCTTATCAGTGTGTATAAATGCCTGACTGGGAGAGTAAAGAAGTCAGAGCCAGACTCTCATTCTGTCAGGCTGAAGATCAACATGCATAAACTGAAAATCAGGAAATACAATTTAAAAATAAGACAAAACTTTCTTATTGTAACAGTGATCAAAGCAAGGAACAATTTGCCCAAAACTAATTTGTGTATCCTCCACCCTTGGAAGCACACAAACCTGACTGAATGTGGCCCTGAGCAACCTTCTGTAGCTGACTGTTCTTGTAGCAGATGTTTGCCATAGATAATCTCCAGAGTATCCTTCTAACCTCATATTTTCCATCATTTACTTTAATAGAAAAATACTTTGTGGAGAAGGTATTGGAATGGTTCTTAAATCCTTGAATCCAATTCCATGCATGTATATTACTGAGAATAATACCTGCCATCAGAAACAGCAATGATGGGTTGTTCCTGGTTATAGGCTGTATTTACAAGACTCAGCCTTTCATAAAGTCAAGAAATTATCTTCTAACAAGTCCATGCTTTCAATTAAGGGTTATGGGCTGTTCTTTAACAAAGCTTAGTACAACACAACATTCTATATACACTTCACTGCTTAGACAGATTTGATGGAAGGTGGGAATCAATAATTTAAGTTCTTTTAAAAATATGCATAAGTACATCACAGAGAATATAAAAACTTCAGGGGAAAGGTGATATTATTATTTAATGCCTTGTTGATGAGGTTTATTTTGGTAAGCTTTTGACAGCACAAGGTAACATATCATCTTTGCGTTGACACAAACACTATCAAAATATGAAAGGATACAGCAGAAAAAGAACTGCATCTAAAATAGATTTTTGAGAGAGCAAATTATTTTTTCCTTCCCAATAGATTTTTTTTTTGTTAGACTGTTGCCAATGCCTTTAAGGAAAATTCAAAAGAATTTTTGTTATGGTGGGTCACTCCTTTCAGGTCTGTTTAAAATTCTCAATTTCTTTCTGCCTTCCATTCAATGCTAAAAAATATTTCCTGGCATTTGAGATGGGGATGAATGTCTTTATTTTTCCACTGTTTTCACAGTATAGTGGCTTCCTTTACTCACTACACTGTGTACATTGTGCTGTGCATTTTTACATTGCAGACCAAGATTTTCCCCCTCTATTTTTTGTTTGGTTTGCAATGAGCAAAGTCTCTCTCTCAGAGCTCCAGAGGGCAGTGTTGTGCTGAAAGCATTGGTTCTCTTGGCTCTGCCTGGATATTTTTTGGGAACCAGGAGGCTGAATGTTATTTACTGAATGTTATTTACAGACTTGCTTGAATGGCTTAAGTCTTAATTCACAAGTGCCTTGGATATACACACTTTATGGTTGGGGTCCTTGCAACAAACAAATTAGGTGAGTTTGTGCACATACTGTGATCTGCAAGGTTTTTCAAATGGTGTTATAGATTACATGAATTTAAAAATAAAGGTAAAATATCAGTCATCTTAAATAATGCTATGCCAGATTCACCAAGAAGGTTCAGTGGACTGGAATATTAATTTCCCTCCTTGTGTCACACTGCAAGGAAAGTAGGAAAGAAGTCATCCCCATGAGGGTGCAAGGCAATGCTCTTCCCCTTATCCCTCAGGAGTTCTGCAAAAGAGCAGTTTTCAGTTCCAGTTAAGGCCTCTCAGGAGCACACTGTGAAAAAGCCTGCAGGGAAAGCATCATCAAACTACACACCTCCTTCAAGTATGGTTTCTCACACCTTCCCTCTTACTTCTCCTGCTTCACTGAGGTGTACACCAGAATTGCTACAGACCTGGAAAATAGCAGGATCATCATGTCCAATTGCCACTGCCCTCCAGACTCCTTGAAAATTTTTACACCACATTTTTTCTCATTTTTCAGGCATGTTTCACATGGACGCTTCATCTGCATCTTAACTGACTGTGTGATGCACAGAATGGCTACTAACAAATGGTTTACATTCCAGCAGCCTTTCAAACCACCACACTCTCCCACTCAGATCCACACATCTACCTGTCCATGTGTTTCTTCTAATCCTCGCCCCTAAACCCCTCTGTCTCATGTCATCTGTCCACATCACCTCTCTTTTCTGACCACCCACACTGCTCCCAGGCACCCTACCTTCTGACACTTAATTCCTGTCATCTGTTATGCCTCCTCTTTCAGATTAGAGTCCAATGTCCACCACCTTTCTCCTGCTTCAGTTCTTCCCTTTGCCCTCCTTGCAGCGACCATGGTTTATTCTTTCTTTGGTCCTCAGAGACAACTCTTGCTGCTCAGGATGCTACCTGGGTTAGAGGCACAAGCAATGACAACAAAGCTAGGAGTATTCTAACTCATCAACCAGTTGCCTAAGGACATCCTGTGCCAGCACAGCTCTCAAGTACAGAAGTGCTTGTTTACCCCCCTAGACTGTAGAAATCACCTTGTGAGTTGTGTGTGGCTTACAGTCATAGCTTGAACTGTTTGGATGCAAGCCTGCGTTCAGGAGGACACTTTCAAGAGCTGGCATGCCACCTTTTTAAAGCGAGCCCTTCAAGCACTAGCATTTGGACAGGCATAACCCCCATAGCACAGCTTGAACATGCCACACATGTCCCAGAATACCAGTCTGTTTGGATTCTTTGCAGATGATATATATAGGAAGGTACTATGGGATGGTCATTGAGAGCTGAAACAAGAACCTGTGACAAGGGACATGGAATGTTTTGCACTTTAGGTTGCTCTTGAGCCTCTGAAAACAGACTAAAGAGTGGGTGCTGCAAATCTTTACAGATTAAAGTGGTCCTGGCAGGGTAAATCTAAGCTTTCACTGTGGCATGAACTCTGTCTTCCAACAGTAAGACACTCAGCAGCAAGCATAGGGGCATCCTGCAGAGAGAGCTTAGGACATGAATTAGTTTTTTGTTGAATTTTTGTTGAATAGGGACAAATATGATTCAAATATGATTCTTCTGTTGTTGCCCTCCAGAACACATTGTCTTAAGGCTGTATGAAATGGAAAAGGATGAAGGCTAAAATAAGAGTAGGGCAGTATTTGTCCAGATCAAGTGTTGATGGTTGCCATAGAAATACTTAAACCCTGTATCTTCAGTACCAAAATGTTACAAGTCTGCTTTTAAATTCTTTGTGTTGGATGCTGGCAGGAGTCTCTGCCCTATCAATCTACTAATTCTATGTGGATTTTGAGGATCTACTAGGAGGCGTCACTTGCACCTACACAGGTAACATGGATGCCCCATGGGTATCTACAATAGCCTCATTGACATGAACAGCCCTGACAAGATGCTTGGAACTGCTCACAAGTGAAGTAAGTTTTCAACGTCCTCATGAGACTGAGAAACATATCACTCTTTAAAACTGCTCATACAGCACATGCAGGCTTTGCTATTAGCTCTGTCGATAAACATATCTCAGGATTTCTGACTTGAAGACAGTGATGCTCCATGCTGAGAAAAGGGAGTGGAAAAGAAAATGTTGCCATCTGTTTGTGTAGAAGTTTAAATTCATGCATCAGATCTCCTGCACTGTGAAAGATGAATCTTCTCTTTTTCTTACAGTCTTGAGAATCGAGGCAGTGTTCATATAGCAAGACCTGAAAATAGACTGAAAGGGTGTTCACCATCAAGCACCAGCCTCTGATTCAGATGCCTACATTGAAAACCTCCAGAAATCAGAGAACTTCTCTCCAAAAATATCAAATCATCATCCTGCTTGCTGAAACTGCACTGAGACTCAAGGGAAGCTGGGTTGCTCATGTGAACCCCCAAGAGACACACCAAATCTCCACAGTGCTACTCCGTCCACAGCATCATTATGGGTCACCCTGTTTTGCAGGTTTGGGTTCTAACATTGTATTGGTATGATACAATTTCAAATATAAAGTTTAAAATGACATTGCTAAAATTCACCTGAATGATGACAACACTGCTGCCTGACAGAGGTAAATTTAAAAAAACCTCAGGTACCAATACTTGTTTTTATTTATAATATTTTGTGGTAACCCAGATATAGAATTGCCTAGACAACTGTGACTTAATCATGTGTAACTGCCAGCTTGCATTTTTGCAGGCACATCTACCCTGACAAAGGTTTTTAATATTTAAAATAATGCAGATTATCTATTCAGCCCTCAGAAAACTCATTGTGATTAATTCAGTATCTCAGTTTCAGGCACTTCAACTTCTGACACCTTTCTTCAGGCTACAGAGAGCTTTATTAATTGTACTAAAATCCTGTGCAAATATTTTAAAAATATTATTTAGTACTCAGTTAATTTTTTTATATGAGTATGTTACCATCTATCAATATTGTCATGAGACGCTAGATCTCAGAAGAGTTTTTTTACTCTGCTTTTAAAACACAATTTTATTCTAAGAGCCTCTGTTTATGCACATTTATCAGTCATGTCTACTCAGAAATGCTTATATCATATCTGAGGTCAGGAATTCAGCTGCATTTAAATTATATGCCAGATGGATGGGCAACGCATACATTTCAGTTCTTTGACAACTTAATGAACATATCTCTTGGCAAGATGAGGTCATCTGAACATCCCAAATCATCTGTCACATTTGTCTCCAAATTTTTGGGCTGTGATCTGCAGTCAGCAATGAAAGCTGACCTCCACACTGTCTCATTGACCTTTAACTGAAAAAACAATTATTTGCTTCCTAGCACAGCATCTTACCATGGCCTTGTCAAGTAAAGGGGGTAAATCCTGATTTATAATGAGTTTCAGAAATCTAGAAACTTTACGTAACTAAATCTCTCACCCTTCAAGTAGGTCATTTTGTTAGTCATTTAATTTAACTGGCAAATTATGCAGAAAAAAAGGTTCTAGCACCCATTTTCAAGCTGACCACTAATGTGGTTACCTCATTTTTGAAAGACTACCTGCAAATACTGTTGGCTCTAATCTTAAAGAGTGGTCAAGACAGGAAACTTTAAAGAGTATTTTCAGTTTCTCAGGAAGGAAAAGTCTGAGACGTGTAAGTGGAAATTTCCTGCAGAAGACCAAAACTTGGCAAAACAAGTCAAACAGAGAATTTCTGATCAATTTTACCACCTATACATCAACAACACTAAGAGAATCTATACTTAAAAGTACTGCAGTCCCTTGCATATTTATTCATTAGTGTCTTAAACTGGAAGCTCAAAATGTCATTGAATTGCTTAAAATTAGTAGATAACTGAAAAGCTGGCTTATATGAATCACTCAAGGTGAGTGAGAATGAGAATGAGGTGCAATGAGAATCTGGAAGTTACTGGCGTTCGTCCTAATGGTTACTTCACCAAACCAAGATACCACCATTACAGGAGACAATGATAATAAAACATGGCAGTGCTCTCAAATTGCACTAAAATTGCACTTTCACTGTTCTGGAAAGCTATCATTCTGTCTGAAAGTTACCAAAATTGCTGGGCCAACATGCTCTAAATATACAGCGTCACAAAGAATGTAGTTTTTCTTAGTAGAGTAATTTTGAAAAAAGAGCAAGAGAAAGAATATGGAAAGAGAGCAGAAAATCCTGTTAAAAAGGAAAGAATAATAAGTGATGGAAACTACTCAGTCGTTCTTCAAGGTCCTACTGAACTCAGATGTAATACTACCTACAGTAAGACTTGAGAACACTGAGATGACAGTTCACAGAATCATGGAATAGTTGGGAATTGGAAGAGACCCTTTAAAGGTGATCTAGGCCAACCCTTCAGCAGTGGGGGGCAGTGTCCAGACCTCACAAGGGTTGGAATCCCTTGGTTGGTATGCTTTCCCTTCCTTTTGCCATGGGCCAGCACACGGCCATTGATAAGCAGAGCCTCTCATAGACAACCTGTTCCTGTCTGGGTCTTGTCATCCTCCTGGCAAGAGCACTGCTCAATGCTTCTTTGTGCCTCTCAGTCCCTGACTGATATCATTCTCATTTCTTCTTGTCATCCTCTCCATTTTTCCCAGAGTCCTCCATCTTCTGGAATGTCAATCCACATCTTCCCATGTTACTCCAAGGTCATTCATCCAAATTTGTTCTTTCTGCCAGCTTCCTGTCAACAGTTGTCACCTCCCATTACCCTTTCCAATAACTAGTTCTGACTCTCAACATCTCCTTTATGGTTTATCACCTTCTTCTGTCCTCTCTCTGCTCACCATTCTGACATCATACAGTCTCTTCCTTAATTTATAATGAAAAATAAAGAGGACAGTGGTCTGTACCCCCTTATTTTGGTAACCATTCTGCCATTTTATTCTGCGTTTCCCTTTTAAGCTCTCAGACTGCAATCACTACCTGGAGTCAATGTTCTTGGCTTTCAACAATTGTTTTAATTGAACCTTATTTTCAACATGACCTCTAATTACCTCTTTCTAACTAATGCTGTGAATCAGTAGTCATTTGCAGTTCTTCCCTCAGCTTCAATGTGACTTCATTCTGCTCTCCTTGGCCTATCATCTTTTTCTCTTTATCAAGAGATTCCAATCTGCTCATGTTGACAGACTACCACTGACAATTATCACTGACAATTACATTTTCAGGGAACAGCCTTTGTACTTTCTCCCAAGCTGCTCTTCTCTTCTGAGAATCCACCCCCTTGTTATTTTTCAATTCTTTTGAAACTTTACTTTCAATCATCTCTCTTGCTCTCCAAAAAAAAAAGGAAAAGAGAAAAAAGCTAGAATATGTTGAGATTGCCTTGCTTATATTTACTAGCACTGCCTCAAAACAAATTTAACAGCACTGCCTCATAATTTCTTGAAATCCCACTTTTCTGTATCCTTCTTGTGTTATCTTTTAATTATTTACTTTTAAACAGAGGGTGCTTTTTCACAGAACCTAACATAAAGGGATAATTTTCTATAAAGAGGCTATCAAGCACCATGTATTTATATAAATACAAATTACAACAGGACTTTAGATTTCAGTGCTGTAAGAGCATAGTATGAAGACCTTGATATAAAGAAAACAGAACTACAAAGCATAAGAACATGAACTGGGCCTTAAACACTCATTTCTCAGACAGGGTGGCCATACATGAGTGCAGTATATACATCAATTGTATGGTATACATCCATGGTCTTTAGAAATAAAAGTTTATACATAGAATCCCGTCTTCACCGTAAGCTATAAACATTTTGTTAATAATTTCAGTATGGGCAAGGATTTTCCATCCAAATATTATCATAACCATTTTTTCAATATTTGCGAAGGAGAAGACAGGTAGAATATATATAACAATAACATTTTGCAATTATAGTTAGTGATTAGGAATTATCTTTACAGCTTGGTTTTTAATTCTGTATTAGGTTTGAATGCTAAGTTTGACAATACTCAGGTTCCAAAGCCAATATTTAACGGATCACATGCATGAATTTAGAAAACATTGCTGCTTTTTTTTTTTTTTTTGGAGCTAGTTTTACATGGTCTCTTCTGAAATTTAAGTGAATAAATTATTCATCAGCCAGCACTTGTCCTTAGGTGACATAACTTAGATGTCAAAACCACCCAAAACATCCACATTTGCCAAACCTATCTTGCGTGAAATGGAATGAGGATATTTACATCAGGAAAATGCCAAAGCAGAAAATTAACCCTTTCAGGGCTGTAGTATAATCAAATATTGTAATAATTATTATAATATCAAATATTCATTCAACTGGTAAAGAAGGATCATAATATTCCCACTGCAAGTGTGTCTACCAGTTAGACTGGTAGTCTTCCTGATTGGGAATTGGCTTTTTTGTGATACTGCTTTTAAATTAGCATGCCAAGAAGAAAATTCAACACAAAGTATTAATACAAAACATACAAATTTGATTTGCATTCTCTGATACAAAAGGATACAGCAAATCTCAACTTTTGTGACAGTGTCTCTTGGAGGAAGGTCATTTCTACAGCAGTGTCTCCAGAAACAATGGTGTCTGTCTTTCTGGTGGTGTACAGGGGAAAGGGAGACTGAACGCTAACAGAAGGACACCGTGTGAGACCCTTGTGTGGATGTATGCTAACTATGCCAAAGAACAGGAGTGCTTGACAGATGTGGTAAAATTATGAGGGGTTTCCATGCCTATCTGCACCCTTACAAAAAGTCCTCACTCCAGTTCTGGGCTGAAAAGGATTTTGCTCAACATATGCATTCCCTTTCCACGCACTTCTTCCCACCTCTTATGAACAGAAACCACTCACAGAAAACACCAAAAGAAAAGTTTCAAAAATTTGACTGTGGCCAAATGATCCATCTGGAGCAGATCTCTAGGCTGATGAGGTTAGTGAAAGTTACTACCACGCAAAGTGGCTGGTGGAGGAACCAGCCTATGTGCACTGCTTCCAGTCCACCCCTATCTAAAATAGTGGGACATAAGGACTCAGCTGCAGCATTTCACTCCACCTTACTGCAGATGCCCTTGCCACTACTTATGAACTTAGAAGGAGGTTTACAAATTATTCCAAAAGCATTATTTACAACTATTAATAGGAAGCTATTACTGAATGTCCCTTACCTTCCTTGCATCTGATTTTAAAGTCACTTACCATACTCAAGTGTGATACTTCATGCCCTTACAGGGCTTGAGCTCTCCCTACATGGTATCAACTATACAACATTATTTTGGAGAGTCTGAGAAATAAATCTATGTGCGTACAGACTCCCTCTTGAAACCCACTCAAAGATTCATTTTGCACATACACTATGACAGAGATTACATTTACAGTCCTGCTGTGTCATGCTCTCACTGAGAACTAGTCAAGTAAAAAACATAAACATTGATATAAATTACAAAGATCTTGTAGCCTTTATTGAGATGAGTTTCCACAAAAGAGAAGGGAAATTTTCCTATAATAGGGATTGCAGGAATCAAGCCAAACTTACAAGGATTAAGTTTCAAATGGTAAAATACTTTATCTTTTTGTTTTTTTGCTTTATGCCCATCTTGCTACAGCTATGACTGAATATGTTAATCAAAATCCTATAGAACTGTACTCATTTGTGTGTGTGTTTACTTTTCATTTACATAATTATCCTACAAAAGGAGCATTTCTCCTTTGTGCTAGATGACTTACGATGTAATTTAAAGCCACAGTTACCAAAATATCCTATTCCAGCAGTCCCACCACTATCGATTCTATAACCCAGTCATCACCATAAATTATTATACAGGACCTAAATAGACATTTCAGTCTCATTATGTCCAAACAGTCCTTCAGTCAAAGAAATCAAATGTTCCCTGTGATGGATCCTAAGAATCTGCATTTAGTGTTTTGGAACAAACAAGAGAAACATCCAAAACTTAAAAGGTTTTCACAGAAAAATGAGGAAACACATGATTGTCGAATGCATTCATTTCAAAAATAGGATTTGTGTGTTTGAAACACAAGAAATGCTTATGGAAATGAGCAAGAACAAACAGTAATACATATCTGCATAATCAGTGCAAAGCTACAAACACATTTCACTATTAGACACATATTTTAAAGAATATACAGACTTGATTAAGCATTACATCAAATGTTCAACTGGCAATGGGTGGGATGGAATAGAGCAACTGAGATGGCATGTATTTTCAAAACAACTCAACAAACAAACAAACAAACAAAAACCCAAACAAAGAATGAAATAATGAAACAGGTATTCTCAGTGACCTCTGAGGGGGCCAAGAGGGCATGAAATCCCAAGCAGTTTACAATAGCATTTATGTCTTGGCCTCTGTTTATTCTGTGACTTCTGTTTTGAGGAGATAAGCATCTATCACTTGTCTGCAGCCTATGAACATAGTCTAGGAATTTCTGACCTCTGCTAATGCTGAATTTCTCCCATGAGTACTCAGAGTATGTGCAACGTCCTGATTCAACTCAACATGGAGTGGGTTGCAGGCCTGTGCTGGGCCAGTTCCACAGAAGATGGTTTCACTATGGGACAACAGCAGTATTTTAAACGGCTCCTAAACAGGGAGGAATACTTTTTTGCATCCTTCCACCTTCTGCCTAGGGTAGTCATTAAGTATCGGTGCCACCCTTTAATACTATCTCAAGAATCTGATCCACCATGATTATTATAGTGCAAAACTTTCTATTTTTAGCAATTTCTTCAATTTGCATAAGGATGTGAGCATGCCTGAACTTGATGTTTATAGAATGAAAATAAATACACATCTTTAACCAGACTGCTCTTTAACAAAGGTGAAGTAGAATTCTTGTGAAGTAGCACAGAATATTTTTGAATAATCTCTGGAGACAGTCATTTGCCTAACACTGGGAGAAATTTTGTACCTAAAGCACAGTTTGAAGTTGATATCAGATAATATCTGGTTTTATATCTCTTGTGCTTATTACATATATTACATACAAAACACAGTACAAAACTTGTGCCACAAAGAAGTCTTTCAATGGGCTGCATCAGCCAACTCAATGTCTAAAGCTTTACATTGTTCTTTAAGTACATAAATCAATAAGTATAGACAATGTAAATAATTATTTTTTAATCTAAATTTTATAAAAACATATAGATGACTGTAATTAATGAATTTCAATTGTCTGAAGATAGATGTTACTTATTTCCTTTCTAGACTACTAAAAAACCTAACTTACTGTGACACTCCTTTGGTAATCATATACTTATATAATTACACAGTTCAGTTGAACAAAAACACCGCCAAAACTGTTTGCTATTTATAATGAGCAATTTTTAAAGTTCAGCCTTCTTTTTCCACACTGGCTATTAAAAACTTTATCCATTTAAATGGATAGCTTCATCATACTTTTTTCTAAAAGAAAAATATGAACTATTTTCAGCCCACTCACACAAAGTCTCGGTATGTAATATCAAACTCTGATTTGTGACACATGCATTGCAAAATGTCATCTTGTCCTGTTTTTAATGGTCATGACCAGAGTATACTTATGATCATTGCTGATTTAAATCACTGATTTCTTCACACTCAGAATCACTTCAGTATACAAAAGCAGAGAAATTCTATTGAATTTTAATTTTGAAAAACAGTATCTCAGACTGAGCCTTCTCTTTCCTCTGAAAAGTCAATCAGATTAGTAGTGTGCACTCATACAGCTCTCAATGAATATAAACTTAAAGGAAGATGCCTATATGCTATTCAGAATTGTACAGGCAACTCTCAGTTGTATGTGGGTGTGTAACCCAGGTTGCAGATTAGCAGTGCTATGCTAAAACAAAGCAGAAAAAAAGGGAAAAACACCCACCATTATTCTTTGAATTTCTGATCTCACTCTTTACTTGACTTTATTCCTTGATAAATGTAATGCACATAGGAAGTTCTTATCCAACGTGGACATGCTTTGTATTACCTGCATGTTAGCTTTATGTGCATTAGTCTACTCCATTGCTAGTTTCAATAATTAAGAACTGACTCTGTAACTGTGCAACTATGGAAGAACCCAGCAGCCCACAGGTTTATTGAACATTTGCTAAAAATCAATCACTTGCCAAAACACCTCCCTAACTCACCTCAAAAGTCATCAGAGTACCCTTTAATGTTAATTTTTAAATCCATGAGTGATAACAACTAGATGAAATACTGGACTCCTATTAATAAAAATAAAATGTTGAGATGCTTGAAAGTCAAAGCAAAAGCAAAACAAGTGAACAAACACAATGCACTTAAAAGCAGACAGAGAGTGGACTCCTCTTCCCCCAAGGCCTAGAGACTGACAAAAAGCCATTTTATAATAAGACTCTATAGTTGTACCAAAAACTTTTACCTAATTGGCTAACTGTATATTTTATTTATTTAGAAGGTAATTAACACTGATTATGCTTTTAAAATACAATACGAGCTTGGGCAATGCAACAAAAACAGTGGTTTCCTTGTGAAAAATTTGTGAGAGGGAAAGTAGTTTCCTGCTGCCCCCTCCCCATTCTCATTTTTAACAGCATCTACTTCATGAAAAGCCAAAAGACAGAGACACACAGCATGCTGGCCAAGTGCCCGAAGATCCATGAACTACAAAGGCAGCTGGAAGGAACTGGCAGTCCCTCTCCATCCTCAGGAAGGGAACCCAGACACTGACAAACCCTGGGAAGCTGCTGCAGGAGCTTATCTGCTGGGGAGGAGGAATGGCTGAGAAACTTCTCAAGGAGCAGGAGAAATACAATACTCAGTGTATGAAACATTCACTCTTGTAAAAAGATTGATGGAAAGGCTGCTGAAGGACTGGTGTGGCAACAGAGGGCAGGAAAGGAACAGGAGTAGACAGCTTTTTTCATCAGGAGATCTGTGGTATTTTTTGTCTCTCACCAGAAAATTAAAGCTTCTGACTTCACATTACCCATGAACATTAAAGACCAATGCACACATAAAATAGTTTGATATTCTTTGCTGTTCTGAAAAGAAAGGACTAATGTACTAGTCCTGTATTCTAGCTTTGGCAATAGCTTAACTCCTGTACTAAAATGAAAGCAAAAGGCTTTTCATACTGTGACACAACAGTGTACTGAATTGGAATGAACCTTCTTGCTCCTTTGAATTTATACCTTAATACATTAGTTTTGATATGCTGACTAGGATCAAAATGACACTGATGGCAAAAAGTGCAAGCACAGATTTAATTCATGTATACATACAGCTTTTGTAGGAATCTCTCTAAACTACTTGACATCACCTACCAGTGTGTTCCACTGAGTAATAAATTTGTATAAAATGTTACTTTATATGTTGGCTTTTAATTTCACTGAACATCCCCTTGTCCTTTTAACACTGGAGAAAAAATAAAACTAAATACTTTGTCACAAGATTTCTTACTGGTACAATTCTAAAAATCCACTTAATGAAAAGTATCTGCCCTTTCTCAGGTAGCAATACAGCATTGTCATATAGCCAAAGGAATCATATTCATATCAAAAGAAAAACATTTAGCAAAATATTTGCTTTCAGACTTGTTTACTGTTTATTATTTTAATTTACATCAGTTGCTGCTTGCAAAATTTCCAGGGAAATAATTTAATTTTTTTCTTTTCCCACTGCATAGTAAATACAGCCTTCTTAGTATTTCAGAAGTATAGTACTATAGAAATGCTAGGGCCTGCTTCTACTCCAAATGAAGTTAATGGGAAAACACCAACTGACTTTATTGAGAGTTAGGTCAGGCCCCAGATTTGCAGCTTTTGAAATTTCATAGTTGAAAATTTTCTGGCTAATCCTCAGAACTGACTACTTCTACAACTATATACTATTTACAACTTTATTTATATGTACTTCTTTATTACAATATGTAATATCAATGTTCCTTGTAAAGGTTACTATTTTAAAGAAATTAGACTGAAGTTATTGCCAATCAACCTTTTAATAAACTTAAGTGGGATGACTTTCAGAATTTTTCTCAACATACGATTCAGTTTTTATTCACTCCTTCTATCTTTGACAATTGCTTAACTACCTTAATTTCAAAGCCTTTTTCAGTGTAATAAAAATGTCCTTTTGGTAGAAGTTTATTGGTCCCATTTCAAATTACGTTCTGAAACATTCCTATACTGATGAGGACTCATTATTTTAGCAATTTTTCTGTTTCAACACAGTATATAAAGCCATGCCTCTCAACTACTCAACCTCAGTATAAAAGTGTAAGTGAGGTCAAACAGATTGCTCACCAAATCTTTGATCAAGTTGTCTGATCACATACAGACACACAACTGTCTGAATTGTTGCATATAATATTGTATAATGTTATCATACAAATTTAAGCATTTCCATTATTGACTGCTGCTCATGTAAGTATACGTTAACTTGCTGGTCATAAAACTACAACAAAGGACAAGATATACCAATACTGAATTAAGACCTCTAGTCTTGTCTCTGCCAAAATTAAGAAAAATATGTGTTCTTTATGACTGATAAACTCATGATTTTGTGCTTCAGTTATACACATTTTCCAAAATTAAACTGTGAAGTTAAAGTCAAATACTGTGTTGTAACTTTAAATATAACTGACATATTAGAACAGATAGATGGGTAATTATGATAAACTACACAATAGTGCTACTGCAGATAATATAATTTATCAATCCTGTGGTCCCCATCATTCATGCATTTACAGTTTGGGAATACAGTGACTGCAAAGGATAATAATTCATAATGGCTACATTCTCAGTACTTCATGCTAGCTCACTAGACAAAATAAAAAAGGTTAATTGTATAACTGGAAAAATGTAAAATTTTATTCCAAGAAAATTAACAAGCTACACAGGTAAATTTTGGCAAATGCAACTTTATATTGAAATCCACACATCTGTATCTTAAAGAAGGAAAGACTCACAGACTCTAATGTATTTCTAAAATACTAAGAAATCATATTATATGCTTTCACAAGTTAAAACTTAAATAATTTAAAACAACCAATACACCAAAATGTGCAGAAAATATAAACAAGACTGTGCCTTCAGTAGAATAAATGCTTCACAAATTGTGCAAGATATCATACTAAGGCTGCGGTCTCCCCATGACAGCTGTCTTAAAATATAAACATACATCAACTGCCTGTGTTTCTCAGAACGAACTAGAAAGGGCGGCACACCTAGAAAAAAATCAGATAATCCCAGTGATGTGCATATTGATTTTGGGAACCATTGGAGTAAAAAGGAAAAAAGAGGACTAAGTGATCTTTCATGCACTCCCAAATGACTGACCAGAGTTATTGATTCAATTTTCCTTGCTTATTTGCTTCAATGCTAAACAAAATGGAAGATACTAGATAACCCTTTAAGGCAACATGTGTTTATTCTGTATAATTATAACTGTTCAATTATGACTGGATATTATCATTAACGTTGCCTAACAGACTGATATCTAGCTTTTTAAAAAATATAAATAAGAATCTATTAAACTTTATACCAAATCAGCAAAAAACACAGAATACAGTTAAATGTTAGTAATTTCACTGTTAAGGAAAATGGTAATTAGAAAGAGTAATATATTTGGAGAAAAAAAAATTAAAGTCAAAATATGAACAAAAATACTGCTTTGGAATGCTCCCCAAAACTTACTCACAAGGCAAACAGATTTGTAAGTGTGATAATCCAATAATGCATGGCACATCTTTAATCAGTTACAGTACTTGAGTCCCCAGTTTTCAGTCTTTGCAAAATAATAATTGTATGAAATGTTTTAAAGGTCTTCAGATGTCTAAAATTAGTTTTATCAACACATTAACCTCATATCAACTTAATTTATTAAGATGTCCAATGCTAATCTTTTTGATGTTCTTATTTTATGTAGTGATATACACAGCATTTAGCACTGATACTTAGCACCTGCTACTTTCATAATCTAGATTTCAACCACATAAAGGAATTCAGGGCAGTAGTTCAGTCCTTTGTTCTTAATTACAAACCTTCAGCAGTGGTCAGCAGGAACATGTTTAGGTTTAAAACAGGATTAGAGGTGAGCTATTGCAGAGACTGCAGAATGTTGCCCAAATCCTTACAGCTGCTGACATCCCATTCTTGATTTTCTTCTCAAGACATGGCTACAGGCCACAATTGCTTAGCAGAGAATGGTAGTGTTTCACAAGGCTAAAGATTTACAGATGCTCCCTCATATAACACAGTAAGGTTCCCTTGGTAACCTGGATTTTCTGCAGTAAAGAAGGGTTGTGCTGAAACAGCGCCTCAGCTCCCTGTTGGAGAAAATGCAGACAAAAGGATTGATTCCAGCTTGGGCAAAACTCATCCAGACAGCGGCCGTTAGAAATCCCCCAGGTACTACAGGCCCTCTTGCAAAAACTCTCCAGTAACAGGCTACCAAATAGGGACCCCACAAGGTCAGAAAGAGGAATGTCATGATGTAGAACATTCTGCTGATTCTCTTCTCCATTTTGAATTCATCTAAAACCAGTAGCCTCCTCCTGCCTGTGGTGTTCGCGTTTTGCCTGATTCCCAACAAGGTTGGAGGTGTGGGACCCCTTCCGAATCCAGCCAGCCAATTAGCAGCTGCTTGACCACTGGCTCCAGGACCATGAAAAGTCCAGTTCTGGCTCACTGCTGCAACAAACTGGACTGGCTTCATTTTCCTGCGATCATGAACAAAAAATATCAGCTTGAGGTAGACAAGCTGTGTGGCTAGGAGGATAAGGGCAAGAAGAAGCATAAATCCCAAGGAATCATTAGCCCTGAAGGAACGATGCTGGAAAGTGCATTGGTCTTCCTCCCTAATGAATGAGTAGGTGCCCACATCTAAAACTGGGGGGAAAGCCATGGCTACAGAGAGAGTCCACACCATACAGATAACAGCCAAACAAGTCCAGAAGGTCAGTCTCTTCGTATAAAAACGGTGGTGGGCAATAGCTAAGTATCTCGTGACGCTTATGCAGAATAACATGAAAGCAGTGTGAAAGCAGGACAAAACCCCCAAAAAGGCAATCACTTTGCAAGTAAGAGTCCCATACGTCCACGTAGAGCCATTTTTTACCGAGGTGAAAACAAAAGGGAAACAAATTGCAGATCTGAGGATATCTGAGCAGCAAAGATCCAACAGGAAGTAGTAAGGAGCTCTATGCAAGGTCTTATCTTTGACTAGCAAAATGGAGATCAGAAGGTTACCCACCACACTGACTCCTATTATGAAACCCAGTGAAGTCAATTTCAGAAAAGCTGTTAAAGGAGAGAGATTTTGTAAAATGTTGTCAGCTGCATGGCTGTAGTTCGCCATAGATGGATGGATGATATGTATATTGCCTCAGTCAAGTCTCATGATCTATATTTAAGAACAAGGAAAAAATAGATCCATACATCTTACTGAAAATGTAATCCACAAACAGAACTGATCTTGTGTCTAGTCATACAGTACATCCTCTTCTTTCTGATTTGTCATGCCATCAAAATATCTGAAAAAAAATCGAGCTATCAGTTCTTAAGTTAACACAAAATGATGCCAGAAAGTGCTAACAAAGATGTTAATTTATGGAGAACCAAATGAAGTTGTAAATTTGAGTACTATTGTTTGTTTTTAAAAAACGTGAGGCTTTTTTTTTTTTTTTTTTTTTTTACTATTTAGTATGATTGACTATTGGCAGATTTGGCTTGTTACAGTTTCATGACTGACCAATGCTCCTTATATTTGGTAGCACATACAGTTTCACAGTTAAAGCCTCAGAGATTTTATGAATCAAAAGATTCCCAGTTTGCAAGCCCAGGAGTTAATCACTGACATCTTTTTTAAAGAATCCCCAAAGACTGCTGATATTCTGACATTACCTACATTTATTTTATGGCTACAGTATTTGTCAATGTTTTAAGAGGCAACTGCTGTGTTGATATGGATCACACCCAAAGAAACCCTGCAGAATTTATGTTTTTTAACCCAAGTCACCAAAGCACATTAATCACACAGTGTTAGTTTATGCATTTTGTAAGAGAAACAGTATTCACTACCCCCCTCCCTTCCTGCTATAAACCATAATTTTATCATTTAGGCTTTTAGATAAACAGGTATCTAGACAGTCGACAGCAGCATGCTTTAGGGTGTCGTCCCCCCGGCCTCCCCCCCTTCCCCCATGCTTTAATGCAAATCGTTAAAGCCTCGACATAATTCATAATAAGCAACGGTCAGTGTAAATACTGAGCAAAAATAGGCAGCACAGCCAAGATATAATGCCCATCTTTTCAGGAGGGCTAGTTTTAGTTATGCTTAAATTAACATATAAACTGTTTTCTGGGGTTTTTTTTTGTTTTTTGGGGGTTTTTTAAAAATTATTTTTAGCTAATTAGGGCTCCGCGATTCCCAGTAATCCTCCCAGTGAATCGTACCGGAACCCATATCATGCAATAAAATAAAATAAAATAAAATAAAGAACTGTCTGTTGCTTTTTTTTGGTTTTGTTTTGTTTTTCTTTTTTCTCCCTCCAGAGCCAGGGACAGGAGCCACAGCAGGCATGATCAGGCTCCTTCGTTATTCACACGAAGTGTTTCCTATGCCACCTCGGGTGTACAAAGGATATTCCCACTGAATCCCAGCAAAATCCTTCCATTCTTACCGTCCACAAAAGAGCCTGATTGCTGCTGTGTAAACAGAGGCTGATCAGATCATGGCATCGTTTTAAAACCATGAAATCAGGCTCCCCCTCCCCCTCCCGCCAGCCCCGCCGCTCCCCCTCCTCCGTGGAGCTGTCCCCGCGGCGGCCGGCCCAGCCTCCGCACACCCAGCCCGCACGCCGCACACGCACCGGCCCCGCTGGCACCTCCGCCGCGCCTGGCACACGCACTCACGGCCACCGCCGCTCCCCCGCGCCCGGCCATGCAGGGCTGGACTGCGCCGCGCTGCACGGCAGCCCGGGTGCCGCTGCCTGGCATCAGCCGCATCTGCCGGAGCCGTGAGAGAGCCCCCCGCGGCGGGGAGCTGGGGAGAGCGGAAGAGGCATTGTCTGTGAGGGCTTCCATCATGCCACTTCTTTGGAAATAGCCCCCTGAGCGGGAGAGCCCTCTCAGCACGCACCTGCAGCCGCGGCAGCCCTCGGCGCCCCCAGCCCCTCTGCTCCTACCTGTTGGCGCCGGAGATCCCCACATGCCAGAGCTGCTCCTTCCCGCCGACCGGGGCTGCTTTACCCTGGCGGTCTTTTCTATTCTCCTCCACCGTCATTCATTCTTCTTTCTCTCAATCCTTTTCGTTTTTCGTCGTTCTTCCTTTTTTTTTTTTTTTTGGTTATTTCCTTTTTTTTTTTTTTTTTTTTTTTTGCCTCGGTACCTTGGCTGAGGATCCAGTCAGTGGCTCGGGCGGCGCATGCTCCTCGCGCCGCCCCCCTGCGCGCCGAGCCCCGTCCTCCCCTGTCGCAGCGCCACAATCTCTGCCTGTAACGCAGCGGCGGCGGCCGCCTCAATGAGGGCACGGCAGGCTCGGCGGCGGCAGCCGCTGCTGTCTCAGAGAGGGCACGGCAACCTCCGCGGCAGCAGCAGCCTGCTCAGTGGTGTGCAGGCAGCCCCGGCGGCAGCAGCCTCCTCAGTGAGGGGCAGGCAGCATCCTCAGTGACGGGAAGGCAGCCTCCTTGGCAGCACGTTCCCATCACGATGTATAGCCGAGCTGGATTTATTGGCGAGCCTGGGCAAGCCAGTGAGGAAAGGGAGGGGAAGGAATTAGGTCCTGCGCTCCTTGTTTATGCCTCTGGGCTCCCCCCCCCGCCCCATTCGCTTACAGCGGGGGTCTGCAAGCGCCCGCCGCGCTGCGCGTCGCAGCCTGTCAGGAGAGGCACCGGGCGGTTTCTTCAGCTGCTGCTGCTTGATCCTCCCGCTCGTGGCTCGTTTTCCTTGCTCCCGATTCCCACCCGGTGAATTCCTTCTTCCTGACCCCCGAGCCAGGGAGGGCTCCTTAACAAGCGCCGTCGTTCGCGGAGGGCGCATTCGCCGCGGGGCCGTGAGGACACCGCACCTTTCCCCCGGCAGGCAGCCCGTGGAGCAGCCCGAAGCCGGCGCAGAACTGTCAGCGCGCTCGCTGCATGGCGGCGGGGATGGATCCGGTGTCAGCCCGTTCCGTCCGCGGCACGGCCGGCGTTCCCCGTGGGCGCGCAGGGCGGCAGCGGCGGCCGCCGCGGAGGAGCGCCCGCCCGAGCCGGCGGCCGGCGGGGATCGATCCCGAGCCGTCCCGATGATGTCATGCGGGCCGGTGGGCCGGGGCGGCGGCGCCGGGAGGCGGCGGGCTGTGGCCTGGGCCGCCGCAGGGACCTCCCGCCGGCCCCCGCACCCGCTGGCACTGACCCTCGCTGGTGCCGCCGCGGCAAAACCGGGAGCAGGCGGGAAGGGTTGGGATCCCTCCGCCCTCCCGCCTCTTCGGTTTGTATGGAAGTTTATCCGGGAGAAGAGGGAACATGAAAGCCATGCCCCAAGAGTAATTCGCTTTTGCTGCAAGGCAGTTGGGGAGCAGCTTGTTTTGGGTCGAGAGATTTGGATCCTGAGGAACTTCTTCGCTGGGAGCTTCCACTCAAGCCAGAATAAATCCTTCTGTGGGACAGATTTATAGGGTTGATTCATAATGTGTGTCACATCTGTGAGACCGTTTGTAGACTGCTGGCATTTTTTAAAGCTGTTGTCAGGTTTGGGTTCTTTTTTTTGGACACTCACTAAAAGGCCTTGGATTTGGTTGCCAAACCACAAAATTAGCTTCACTAGCAGCCTGACCAAGCCTGGAGGTCTGCAGCCACTGGAAAATGCATGTATTTAAAACCAACATTGCGCTATTTCAACCATGTGGTTTGTTTCGGATAAATTTCATTCTTAGACAGAAAATTGACACAAAACACCAGTACCACACCATTTCTTTTTTTTTTTTTTTTTTTTCTGCAAATGTAGTTACGAGGACATGATGGTGCTCATCTTTGGGGTGACAAGGGTTAGCTGCACTTTTAAAAACTGGCATTTTGGGTGGTTAAAGTTACTAATTCAAGTTGCACTTCTCATGTCACAATCACCTAAGCTATGCAGACCCCTCCAGGTATTCTTTCTTTGTTGTTAAATATATGTACTCAAAGTGACACAAACAATGATCTTTGAAGTCATTCTTGAAATGTGAAGGGCAGGGAAGTAATTTTAATAGCCTAATATAGCAATGATTTCTCTAAATGCCATGCATAGAAATGAAACATTTGCAGTGCAAGATTAGGAAGATTCATAATATGTGGTACAGAATGACTATAGTATGGTCATGATCAGGGCCTATTCTTTACACTCTGATATGTTTAAGAAGGATGAGTTTTTCTTAGGAGTAAACAATGCAACACGATCATCATTGTCATAAAATAGATCCATTGCCATGGGTTTTAACTTTATTCTGTCTGGGCTTTCTTTTAGAGAAGGTTACAAAATTATGTTGCTAAATAACATTTTAAAACTCACTCTCCTTTTAGACATGTAACAAACTGCTTAGAAGTAAGCTGTGAACTTCAGCATTCATTCAGTGTTCAACCACCACTTCAGCATAAACCCATTCATCATCATAGGCGTAACCTGAGAACAAGTCTTTAAATTTTTTCAACAAAATGTTGACATCTAGATTGAAGTGCCGCAAAGCAAAGTTAGTTTCCTAACATAGAAATCACTGAGAAAGGGATACATTAGGGAGCAGATTATCTCATTCTGAGTCACAAATCTAAAGAACTCTATTCTGTTCGTTGTAAGGGTAGAGTCAGTCAAGAGAAATCTTTGTTGCAAAGTAAGAGAGTGGGGTGACATAATGCTGTGTTTAACTGTTGCACAGGTAGCACGTCACATCCTCCATGTAGAGAAAAAAAATTCAAGAGTCACAGGGCTGAGAATGTGGAAGGTGAAGGCAGATGTCAGAAAAAGATGGCTCCAGAAAGCAAGAACAATTGGAAAGCAGGGAGAAGAGATATATAAGGACAGGTGATGAGGTCTGTGCTAATAAGTTCTTCAAAACAGCTTGAATAGAGATGGGAAAGGTTCAGGAGAAAAAGTTTGAGGCAGCCCATGTTGCAAAATGACTGGATTAGGGGTAGCCAAGAAGAATTTCTTGGGGTTTTGGCACAAGGACAGATCCTGAATCTTGAATAAATTGCCCAACACACAATATAAGCAGTGGTCATGCTAAGGACAACACAAAGGAGGCTCCAAAACACAGAGGACCCATGGTCCCAAACAAGCACATCAGAAGTGATTCCTCTTAGGAAAATAAATATGTTTCCCTGACTTTTTTACTTTTCCTACTTCTGTACTGCTATGCCTCATGAAGGAAGGGTAGAAGGATACAGTGTAAGTGAAGTAGGAAAACAAGTACAGGAGGTTCATGTACCTTGTTAGAGTTAGCAGCAGACTGATTAGAACTTCCACTGGAAAATGAGAGAGGCAAGGCAATTTTGCTGATTTTCTGATTTAGATCAAAGATGAGAACCATCTCCAAGTTTGGACAACTCTACTATAAAGTTCTTGAGAGTTATGGTACAGAGTTCTTTCATTTTCTCCTGTTTGAGTTATTTAATTATCATGGCCAATAAAATAACTGGTGAAATACTCAGCTTTGTTGATGATGACTGAGGATTCTGTATCCCAGCTCTTTGGGTTTTTTTCCAAATTAGGTACTATTCAAGAATGACCAAGAAACACTGTTTAGTGAATTGGATCCACTAAGTCCACTCCCAGATCAAGATCATATTTTTGGAGAACCCTACTTTGATATTGTCATTCTTTGATATCATCTGCAGGTTTGGGCAGTTCACTCGCATGAGGCTTGGGTACTCGTGGCCAGGGAGCCAGGAACCTGCGTGCGGAGACGGGGCCCAGTTAAATATTATTGCAGAGGAATTTGTTGGTGTGTAGGTAGCATTTGGGGTACTTGCCATCTGTTTCTTTTGAGGATATGTGCCCTGAAAATCTGTACCACAGTTATGAACCTGGTGAGGATGCTGGGTGATTCCCATTGTTTTGAACCTTTTCCTCAGAATGGGAGAGGTTTTTTAGAGTCTGAGAAATCTCACTAATAGAATCTGAGATAGAGATTGTGTTAGAAGAAAGGGTAATGATGACAGTTGAAAATATGGGGTGAGATATATGCTCAGTAATGTCTCTCAAATATTTCAGTGGACTGAGGATTTCAGCATGGGGCCAGAAGTTGTCAGATAAAAATCTAAGTACTCAAGTCCCTTTTGTCTTGAACATTTCAGTAATTAATGTGTTTACTGACTGTCTTGAAATTTGTATATATGCAATGTCAACCCATTCTGCATAATGTAAATTTAAGCACTGTAGGATTTTACAATGTTTCTACAACACAGGAGAGATAATCTACAAGGTATGCCCACCCCTGTGCAGAGGCCAGCACAAGATTTATGTATTGCTTGAGAAACTGTGATAGATGCTACTAAAGTGCATCCTTTTCAAAGGCCTCAAGGAATTTTTTCAAGGGAACTTTCTTGCCCGTGCAGTAGATTTGTACAGCTGTGGAATAGTATTTAAGTAAGACTTATATAATACAGAGACCTGTGTAGGACCCCTGCACAATAGAGAATGTCATCTGCAATATATTTGGTTCTTATCCTTAGTAAAGTGATTTCAGAGTAAAGACATTTGTTGGCAGTGTCTGGCTCCTGGGTTGGCTCTCAACACAAACATAAATTTCACCCCACACTGAAAATCTCTTTAGTGGTCTCTGCCTGGTGATGCATGTTTTCACCCTCAACAAAATTACATTCATGTGGCTATAAAAATTCTTATGGATAATAATTACATTTTAAAATGTTAACGTTTAGTCAGACCCCCTGATGTTTTATAAGTATTTCTCAAAAACATTTAATTCAGTATTAAAAAATATTTCATAGGTGCCTTTGAAAATTAATTTTGGTTCTTAAAAGTACATCTGTGTTGCATTTTTACACAGGAATAAATGAAGATTTAAATGCAAATATACTTATCTACCAAGCATGAAAAATACTTTGTCCTGCAGAGGAAAACTGCTCTACGTGGTTCCAATGGGAGTGAGGCACCTATATGTTTCAAAAAATCCCTTTAGATACTCACCTGTATCCTTAGGCTTCTAAATACCTTTTACCAGTTTGTCACTAGGACTGCATTTGAAAGACTGGACACATAATTTACATCTAGGTTTTGTAGATAAACTGCTACATCAGTGTTGCACTGTTAAGTTCAGTTATTGTTCAATTTAGGTAGAGTGGACATGGAATTACTTGTCTTCACTTGCATATCAGGTAGTTAAAAATGCAAATGAATTTAACAGTGGCCATGAGTAATTAACAATGTTAAATTGCACTGGTAATTACTTGTGCCTGCAAAAAGATAAGGTACATTTTGAAATTGCTGGACTTCAGAAATAGTGGTGTCACATATATGAATAGAGGGGAAAAGAGAAAAGTGAGTGTTAGTGAGTCAAAGAAAGGTTCATATGCTGTCTTTGTTGTTTGTGCACCATGTATGTATGTGTGCTCCTGTGCTGAAGAATTACCAAAATGCTTGTTTTCACAGCTGAGGATGAGTGATAACAAATGACTTAAAAATGATAAAGCAAGTCACATCCACAGTGATGCAGATCTATACTGAGCTCCATAGAAGGAAAAAAAAAAGGAACTCCATGGTATCTGAAGAAGTAGTTTCAAGCATTTGTTCAGATACTATTTTTGAATGGTTGAGAATACTTGAGAGTATTTCTCTAATACTTTCATCTTGGATCTCTCCATGCAAATATGTAAATAATGTAATATTCAAAATGTAGTCTTTATGCAAGTTGTTTAGTTCAAGTTTGGGGTTGTTTGGTTAGATTTTTTTCATAGTGGAGGATAGACACTATCTTGCATGTCTGTGTAACAAATCTTTTAACGTGAATTATTTTGAACTTGCATTTTTGTTAGTGGGAAGCATTGAGATTCCTAATCCATCAAGAGTTTTTAGTTAATATGGGCAACACTGTAAAAATGCTTCAGTAACAGTGTCTACAGCAGGGCCTTGAGCTACTGACCTCAGGAAGACTATTTTTACCTGCATGGCTGGGGAGGAGAAAGAACCTCTTGCCAGAACATCAAGAGAATATGAACCAATCTTAGTGAAGTTCCTGCTAAATCCAGTCTCTTCACGCTCTTTCTATACCAGAAAACCTGTTGGTGTTTTGGTAATTGAATTTGGAACAGGAGGGAGAATACTTCTTTCTCTATACAAAAAATAAAAAACCATTTCTTACATATCTTGTAGATGGGATTTGTTGAAGCATATACATAGACACAAGGAATAGTCTTACAGAAATAGTGATTCATTTATTTAATATATTTTCTTCTGCTGTTTAATCAATGTAATTAATTGTTGATCTTTTAGTATAATCTACAATACGTCTTTCAACCACTGTAAATACATTCCATTCACTATTTGTTTTTCCTCTGCATGACATACGGTAATGTGAATACATCACAGTGGTATAATTCAACAACCAAAATATGTGAAAGCAGCTGAGCACATTAGGAATTCATGACTAAATCACAATGGGTGAAAAGCATGATTTTTGCATGAGGCTTATCTAACAAATAATATGAAAACAATCTGGTGAGAAACAGCTAGAAAGTATTCCAGAATTTATAAGTTGAATTGGGAGCACTGACCCAGGGCCATGTTAATGATGTTTTGTTTCTGATGCACAGCTAAGCAACCTTGGCCTCTTCAGTGACTGTTCTCCTATCTTACCATGTATCAATGACTTTTGAGTCGAAGGGGAGCACTTCCATACATGCAAAGATTTCCTGTCAATGCAAGTCAGCACTCAGGACCACTAACATGGAAAGCTCTGTTAATTTGCTGCAGTGGGGGAATCTGTTTACAGTGATTTTAGAAGTGTTGTCTGTTGGCTTTAGAAATCTTGTAGTTTTTATTTTTTAAACAAAATGGTTTGTGTTTTTTCTGCACCTCACTCCTTCTCAGGTATTATGTTTTATAATCCTTTTGTCTATGCGATTTTAACATTTGATTTTCAGTAAAATGCTTTTCCACAGCTATACAATACTCCTGGTTTACCTTGTTAAATGGAAAATCAGGTCTTGAAATCAGCTAACCCTGCCGAAGCACAGAGCAGCTCTGCAGTGTCATGGTCATTAACAGTGCCAATCACAGCACTGAGGAACACATTTTTCCTATCACCATTACAGGCGCCAATGGAACACTGTGGAGCAAAATGAATGGGGTTAGTGACATTACAGAACAGAATGCTTGCCTTGACAGACAAACTTGAAAATGCTTGAGAGACAGAGGAAAGATGACTTCTTCCAGCTGAGCTGTGTTCTGAGCTGTGTTCAACATTTTAATGTATCCAATATAAAGCAAAGACAGACTTATGTAAGATGCATGTAACTTTACCTGTTACGTAAACCTAGTTCTATCCCAAACTCTTTCATAGTTTTCCAGCATTATCGATATGCACAGAATATTCTTTGGCTGGGGGGAACTACTGGGTTAGCAGGTTTTTCTCCCATGTCTTTTAGTGCTGTTGGTTCACTAGAGATTATTAGGATGTAGTTGGGGCCTAATGAAAGGAGTGATTATGGTCCATTATTTTTCATATACCTTCTGTCATGAAGCTATATAATGCCTAAGTGAATTTATGCATATTTCTTCCTTTCCTTCTCTTTTAAACCTGAAGGCTGATTTTAGTGAAGTCTGATACATGAGCAGAGAGGTCTCAGAGGCAGGTGAGCTTCCTATAAATTTTGTTAATGTAGGTGTTGGTTGCATGTCCTAGAGTTTACCTTTTTCCCTTGGCTGGCCTCCAGTTTCAGACTGGCCACCACTCCCTAGGGACCCTGGTCTGTAACAGAGGCTTCAGCATACAGTGATTCATCTGTTGGTCAAGGCTTGAAATTTTAATCCGTTTGTTTGGTGTCTTGGTGATCAGGCTTGGCTACACTCAGATGTGCACTGAACAGACCCTGGATATGTGGTTTCTGCATCCAGGGCGGAATGGCAGGTAGTAAAGGCCATGCTGGTTTTGCGACAGGCTGCACATCCTATTGACCAGTTCAGTATCAGTTTGATACTGAGCCACACTGCTGAGCTCCTTTTGCCTCTGCTGCAGTTACTGCACCATTTCTTCTTGTGCTTATGTGTTCATATTTGCATGACTATTATCAGTGCATAAGGATATGTGTCAAATCAATCATTTTTGTAGAGCTGAGATATATAAATACTTCAATTTTCGGCTGTCTTTAAGGTAGTTTAGAGGTGAGCCATGGGATGGACAGTATGTTGTAGGATTAGAGAGACTATTTGACAATAGAATTTTCTATTTCTAGCAATATACTGAGGGGGGATTTAAAAATAATAGGATAAAATAGGATAACTGTCACTGACATCTTTCAAAGCTATCTTTTAGACTGTGCTTAGGGACAAAAATTAACAGTGTCAATGTAAGAAATATTTATTTTTTTCTGCTATAACCAGTTCACACCTAGGCATTAGCCTTCATGCAAATATTTTTCAAGTTTTAAGAAAACACATACACGGTACACATTTTATATATTTATGTATGGATACTATATATATGTCTATATATTTGTATTATATAATATTGTTTAATGACTCTGGATTGACTTAAAGCTCTGTAAAGAAAATAGAAATTGTTTTAAAAGGTGTGCTGCTGAATGATAATTGCTTTGAATGCACAAGATTGAGACAGAGTCAAATCTGTAATGTCTGAGGTGGAGGGTGAACATTGGTTTTGCAAGCAGTTACCATGAATATATGTTCTACTACAAAGCTTTAGGTGTTATGATTTAGAAAGTGAAAATAGTTTCAGATATTCATGGCAGATCAGCTGTTAACTGTTCACTGCAAATAATTTGATACCTAGAACCTTATGCCATAGTCCCATTTTGTCAGTTTACTGGATATTAAATGATTAAAATTCTCATTTATGTGTAGAATAAGGAGAAATAATTTAAAGTTTTATACTGGTGAAGATGCAGAGAACAGTCTCTCAATAAGGGAGGTCATCTTGTTAAAAAACACAACAATTTGAATTCTGCAAATACTATCAGAACAGCACTGTGAGGGCACAGTAGGAGCTGCCTGAATGCAGCTCTGATGTAACTCTAAAACTGTAAATATTAATTTACTACTGCATTGCCTGTTTCATGGAGGTATGAAAGAATTAATGTTTTATTTGAAATGTCACCTGGAAAACTAGTCAAGCCTAACAGTAGCAAATGGCAGTATCTTTTGCTAAATTGGACTAGTATTTGCATGTGGTCAGCCAATGTTTGAGTGTGGTATTTAAAAAAAAGAGTGAAACATTGAGCAGAATCAGGATGTTGCACTGTACTAGATAAGATAGTGTGATGGCAGGAGAAATGTATGGGTCTGGTCCCAGCTACATAGATTGGTTAGTGCTGGTTTTGCTGTGTTTTCTGATTGATTGCATAGTGTCAGGCTATGAAGCTGAGACCAGGACCTAAATCTTGCCATAAGAGGCAGGTATCCTAAGCAGCAAACATGGAAGTCAGACTCTTTTGCTCACATCCCACTCTCCCTCTCTCATTGCTCTTGCATTTTTGCAGCTGGAGAGTCCAGGATAAACAGGAGACCATTCTTTCCAGAACTGTCCTGTCTAGTACTTCAGAGAACTCTTTTTGGAGGTGGGAGACTGGGCTTGAATTCCAGATCTTGTTTTGAGCAATGTCAGTAAGTACTAGGTGGAAAAAAAAATCTGGATTTCCTGCAGCATTTGGGCATTCACTGGACTCAGCACTACTGCTGACGTACCTTACCTGAATACACCACTCAGATCAGACTCTTACAGGGACATTGCTGGAAGCAAGACATTCAGGTTATGCTCTGTATCACATCTGGACCACAGGGGTTCTGCACTGCACACTCTTGGTCAGTTCTGCATGTGAAAGGAAAGCTTGCAACCTCATGTCTAAAGGGCAAATGTCAAATGTCAGTTGAAAATTTGCACTGGTAAGTCTTTCTGTTGCTGCCATAAGGGATTTCTGGGTCCTTTTTTTATGGATTCTGCTCAAGTCATGTTTTAGATAATTAAACTACCTCTTAAGCTATTAGAGTTCCTCACTGCATAATTTTATTAAGTCTCACTGTACCTATTTGTACATTATTAAAACAAAATGTGGAAATAAGATTAGTCTGTTTTTCCCACTCTGAGATAAGTATGTAGACAAAAAAATGCTCTTTTAATGAGTCAACACACCAGCTCCTCACAGTACAGTACCAGCAGTAACCAAGTAAAACATACCTGTTGTGTTATTGTGTGCTGCATTGCAAATTTGGAATTAATGTAATGCTTCAAAAGCTAACAGAACATTTAGTTGATACTGTATCTCTCTATTATGTATAATAACTATTCATAGATACTCATGCATAACAAAACTGTGGCAATTTGAAGAATTTGTGTAAAACTTACAAATTCTCTTTGAAATGACGGGTCCTCAAGGTATATCTGTTTCAACCTGCATGCTCTATGTTGATGAAAAGAAAGTTACTTCTTTTTTCCTAACCTTTTTAGTGCACTGAATTTTCAAAGGACACTGCCACAAGGCCAACCATGGGACATAATGAAATGCTGGCAAGCTGAAATCAGATGGAAGACCTTCAGCCATAAAGAGCTGGCAATTGCTCAGAATGATTTATATTCCCATGTAGGTTAGTTACCAAAACATGGATGACATCTTGGGAAAGCTTGGTGATGCTGAAAGAGAAATAAAAAAAGGGAAGAGAAGCAAAAGTTTAAAAAGGGAAGGTAACTTACTGGTGATTCTGGAGTAAGACATAAGAAATCAGAAGAAAAACTTGTTGCAGGGATGTAAGAAGTTATTTTTTGCTGCTACAGCCAGATAGAGACAGATGAAAACATAAAATTAGTGGAATTAAAAGGTTAGATTCAAATTAATTTTTTACCAATTTCGGCAAACCTATTTAGACAATAAATGGAGCTGGGATAACCTTCAGGGGATACAGAGAAGCTGGAGACAGTGAAAGTAAAGGCCTTATTTAAGAAACTTTCAGGCTTCTGGTATACTTGGAAGTCTTAAAATACAGTAATGAACATACTAAAAACAAAACTATTTTAAGGTGAGGTAGGCTTTTCAACCCTTAAGCTCTTTAACCTTCACTTAAAAATCTGTAAATTGGAGTATGGCTATTCAAATATAGCTCCCAGTGAACAGATACACTTGCAAAACAGAAAGTGGAATGCTTCTTTTTAATGTAAAAAGCCTACATGTTAATCCATGCCTGGGAGCTTCTGAAATCAAAAAATACAAGAAGAGTAAGAGGATGAATAATTGGTTGTATTGAGAATATGTTGAGACTTTAACATTGAACTTCCAAGTGCTAAAATGAAGAAATAGATACAAGTCTAGTAGATTTTGACTCAGCATTATGGTTTAAGGCTTAGGTTTGCTGTGATGTGAAAAAAAGTGCATTATAGAGCAGTTTTGAGAAGGGACTTCTTAAGCCCCTCTACCCGGGTTCGGTGAAAGATTTGTTCTGGTCTGTTCAGTGTGAGCATCCTAGAACGAACTTTTGGAACCAATGTAGTTTATGGGTTTCTATTACATTGGTGGTAAGTATAAAGAAACATATATACTTATAATACACTACAAATGTCCCAGTTTCATAAAAGCTACATCTTTCTCTACCTTTGATAGGTATATCTGTCAGTGTCTCTGCCCTGTTTCTATGACATTTGTTTCCTAAAGCCTGTATTTTACAATGAATTAGGCAACTTTCCTGAGTTACAACAGTTGACATTATGATACACTAAGGCAGCAGGCTGGCAATTATTATGTACTGTCAATTTCAGATTACTTTGGTACTGTACATAAAGTGATCACATGCTTTACATTCACTACTGGAAGGTCAGTATCCCTTTGAAAGTAGAAGAGATTTTAATTCTTAATTCTTATTAAATGTATTGGGAGTTAAGCAGAGAAACCTCTGGCAAAACTCATGAAATTTGAGATTTCTAGTCCTTTGCATTTCTATCTATAGCTATAGTAATTTCCTTGCTGGTCCTTCTGAAATTGAGAGCATGTAATCCTTTTTACTGGGATTTCAGTGTTACTTTTGGACAGGAAAAGAAAATCTATGAAGTTCTTATTTAATACGTAGTACCCCACATAGACTAGGTGAAAGGAGTTCCTAAGGAACAGTTTGACACAAACAGATTGCTTTTATTGCTGAAATAGTAAGAACAACAAGGCAGAAAGGTAAGCAGATGTACACCAGTCATGTATGGCACACATATATTAAAAGTGGGCAAAGAGGCACTTCGTATTAGTATGGTGTCTTTGACAGTGGGCTGGCTTGTGGATTTTCCTTTCCTTTCTTGATAAATCTTGGGGGGGGGGGCAAAACAGTAGAGTCTAAATTGAATACACAAGTTCTGAAGTGTATTTGTGGAATGAGAATAATGAGAATAATTTTTTTCTAGTATTTATTAAGATGTAGGTCAAATAATTTACTGGTTGCAGACTGGGAGAAAAAAAAGTCTATTTTAAGAACTAATTTAGATTTTCACATAAATGGAAATCAAGAATAATTCTACTGCATAAGGGCTGGTGCAAGGTCAGAATGAAGCCTCTTGTGTTTTCTGTTCAAAATGAATTTAAATCAGGATGACTGCACTGATTTCAGAAACTTCAGGCTGTTTTTAAACTAGATGAAAATTTGGCATTCAGTTATCACAATAAATAATTCAGCTATTATTTTTCTAAGGAAAGAGATGTAGATGGAGACTAACATGGCTGCAGTTCCCAAAGAGCACCATCTGGTGCAAGGTTCACTACTGGTCAAATGCAGGGACCCCTCCAGCCTATCATCATATCTACTGCATCCAAACCTGTATTTTGAATTTGACCTTGTCCTTAAACTCCCACTGATGCCAATGGGAAACCCACAAGCAACAAGGTCTTTTATTCTGGCTGTCAAATCTTAATATTTTCAAAATGTTGACTTGGGCTGGAGTTGACATAATTCACATTTGGGGCTTTAGACTGAAGCAGTTGAATTCCATTTGAAGTACAGTACTAGCCCCATAAACCCATCTCTAAAAATCCCACTCTGAAAAGAGGATTAGTGGACATGTGTTGCATTTGCTCCCTTTTTTCCATAACCTTTTAATGCCTCAGGGATTGAGTTTCACTAGACACAGTGGGAGAATCCTGGTACATCTGGTTTCCCTGTGGTCTTACATGATGACTGAACAGCCTCACAGCTTTTGCAGTCAGGTTCCCCATGGGCTCACACTGTGATTAGATTTGTTCACCACAAATATATCCTTGTTTGCAATGAAGATACAAATGAATTGAGCTTCTGTTTATGCATCCCATTTACAACTAGGATTTCATAGAATCATACAGTAAATTAGGTTGGAAAGGACCTCTGGAGGTCACCTTGTACATTTCTTGGCTCAGACTCTTACCAAAGATGATTTTTTTCCCCCTTTTTTTGGATGGACAATTTAGAATATCCTTTCATCTGGCAGTGTCCTCTGCTTTTCTACTTCTCCTAGATGCATTCACTTCAGCCCACATGGATACTGTATTTTAAAAAAATTATATACTGTGTTTTTTAAGAATTTAGTGTACCAACAATATTAAATTTTGAAATGTGAAATCTGGCATGGAAGGTTAAAGATGTATCATCTACAGAGCTATTCCCGAAAGTTTAAACAAATAGCTCATCACCTATTTGGCTTTTTTCACAGTAAGAGATGAATCTATAGAGTGAGAGTGTAGCAGTGGCCTGGGCATGCATTTGGCACCCAAGGAGACACAGCTGTCTGTCACTTCCTAGGCAGGATTTGAGGTTAGCCAGCATCCTGTGCATCAGGACAGCCTGCTGCCATAGGCATGGGGGACGGTTGTGGTAAAGTTATATGGGATTCAGAAGGCAGTATGGTCACCCCTTCAGCAGAGCACCATCTGGTGCAAGGTGCACTACTGGTCAAATGCAGGGACCCCTCCAGCCTATCATCATATCTACTGCATCCAAACCTGTATTTTGAATTTGACCTTGTTCTTAAACTCCCACTGATGCCAATGGGAAACCCACGAGCAACAAGGTCTTTTATTCTGGCTGTCAAATCTTAATATCTTAATATTTTCAAAATGTTGACTTGGGCTGGAGTTGACATAATTCACATTTGGGGCTTTAGACTGAAGCAGTTGAATTCCAGAACTGTGTTGCTCTGCAGTATTTCAGCTCCATTCAGGAAAAGAAGGTAATTTTCATGCCTTTATACTTGCCAAGTGGAGAGTAGTAGTATGAAGATATATGTAAAATTTTAGTGTCTTGAGTGGATGGCAGCTGAGAAAGCTGCCAGTACTCTTGGTTCCTGTTGAAATTTCCAAGACAATGACTAGTGAGGAGGAACATGGCCAATACAGGAAGACTGAAGCAGAACACAAACTTTAACCCAACCCAGCAGCAACCTCTAGATTTCTGCATCAGTGTGCTTGTGGACACAAGTGTCTCTTCCCTGCCTCTAATTTTTCCAGCTCCTAGGTCTGATGGAGGACACTCTGCTTTCCAGCCTTCACTTATGCTGTGTAATGGCACCTTCAGCAAATAAGCTGATGATACCAAGCTGTGTCATGCAGATGACCCACCGGAGGAAAGGGAGGCCTTTCAGAGGCACCTTGACAGGCTCGAGTGGTGTTCCCATCTGAACCACATCAAGTTCAGCAAGGTCCTATACCTGGGTTAGGGCAATCCCAGACACACCTACAGGCTGAGTGGAGAGGTGTTCAGAGCAGCTCTGCAAAGACTTGGGGGTAATGGTTGATGAAAAACTCAACATGAGCCAGCAGTGTGCACCTGCAGCCCAGAAAACCAACTGTGTCCTGGGCTGTATCAAAAGGAGTGTGGCTAGCAGGTCAAAGGAGGTGATTCACCTGTTCTGCTCTGCTTTTGTGAGACCCCACCTGGACTGCTAGGTACAGTTCTGGTGCTCCAAACAGAAGAAGGGCATATAACTCTAGGACCAAGTTCAGAGGAGGGCAGTGAAGCTGATGACTGGAGCACTTCCCCTAAAAGACAGGTTGAGAAAGTTAGGCTGCTTAGCCTGGAGAAGAGAAGGTTGTATAGATACCTCATAGCAGCCTTCTAATATCTGAGTGGGGCCAGAGATAGACACTTCATCAGGAACTGTAGTGACAGGACAATGAGTAATAGGTACAAACTGAAAGAGGGGGAATTTAGGTTAGGTATTAGGATGAAATTTTTAATTGTGATGGTGGTGAGACACTGGAACAGATTGCCCAGGGAGGGTGTAGATGCTCCAGTGCCAGCAGTGTTCAAGGCCAGGCTGGATAAGGCCTTGACCAACCTGTTTTGGTGGGAAGTGTCCCTGCCCATGGCAGGGAGGATTGGGACCAGGTGGTATTAAGGGCCATGCCAACCTCTTAACATTCTATGATTCTATGATTCTATGGGTCTCTTTGCTTAGCACACAAAAGGGACATTTTGTTTTATTTTTCCTCATGAAAATCTGTTTTGATCTGATCAGATGAATGATCCAGAAACAAAAGGCTCTGCTGACTGTCTAGTATGCCTGTACCTTAATGTGACAGAGCTTCCCACACATTTTCAAATTCCATTACAGAGAAACTGAGCTGAGGAGACAGTAAAAGGTCTGGAAATGTTTTGAATGCCTATATTATTTTATTGTCCTTTTAATTTTAGTTCAAAGAAAGATGTACTTTTTTGTTATTTGTCATATCATGCCCGGTATGTAAGTTCCATGTTGCTTATTGGAAAACTTGTTTTCCAAATGTAATATTTGGTGTTACTATGTATTCATGTGAACTGAATATCTTTGTAATCTAAAAACTGATTACATTCTTTGAGAATTGAACACTTAGCAGTGTAGTCTTATTTAATGTATAGTGTAGTCTTTTAATGTATTAAAATTGTCACTTGAAAGTTCTGAAGATTGATTTTGGCAGGAATTAAGTAGTCCAGTCTTGTGCATCAATAGTCACATCAGATCTTGCCCAGTATGTTTTGCTGCATTTGGTTCAGAATTAGTTTCACTTCATCTGGTGAACAACTCATACTTCTGTTGACTTCAGATCATTTACTACTTGTTCAAGTTTAAACTGGGAGGTCAACCAGTCTCAAGCTCGCATTTTCACCACTACTAACAATTTCATCATTACACCAGTTTAGATCTGCCAAACCTTTCATCAGATGTAGAAATGAATGGAAAGGTTACTTCTGTAGCATAATAATTAGTACATCTACCATGTCAACAGACTTATTCAGCCATGTTTATCTTGTTATAAACAGTGAACTTCCCTTCTCACAAAGCTTATATAAAGAGCATTATGCAAAGGGGAACCAGGGCTTCAGACTGTGTTTAATTGAGTCTAGTCAGTACACAAGAGTCTGGGCTAGACCAGGGACAGCTCCCATGGAAAGGCATAGTGGCTGAGAACCACAAGCCAAACACACTCCAGAAAACTCAGTATCTTGGAGATACCAACTGCTTCCTGTGACTCCATCATAAGCCAGTGATTCTCCTTCCACTTTGCCCCAAGGATACAATTGGGATGCAAGCATTAATACCTGTAAACATTTAAAGGTCCTCAAATGCAAGATGTCATAGAATTGCCAGGTCTCACAATAGTATTAAAGCAGCATCACCACCAGCAGCAGGATTTATCTGAGTAGGGAAAAGAGATGTACCAGCATTCATTCACCCAGAGAAGCAAGTGCATTAGGAACTGTGGAAAGCCTTTGTATTCCAGCCCCAGGTACTGCTGTATGCAGCAGAAGGGTAAGGCCTAGCTGGTGTGCAGCACTTGAAGGTATGTCAGAAGGGAAGGCCTTCTGTCCATTCATCAAGAGACTGGTATATGTTTTAGGATGGCTGTTTTTTAAGCTACATTATTGTTAAAGCATATGGAAATCACAGCATTCAAAAGCAACTCTTTCTTGTCCTGCAGGTTTTTTTATCAGAGTTAGTTAAGAGGTGGACATTGTCAGGCTGTTTCTACTATCTGCTCTGAAAACAGCTAATAGTATTAGCTTAGTGCACAGTGAACTGATTTGTGCAGTAGCTGAAATTGTGACAGAGCTAGAACCCTGTTTTCACAAAATGCTGGGATAAAACGAGCTCTTTTAAAGTTTAAAAAAGAAAAACAAAAACGTATGATTCAAATAACTAAACCAATAGAACATAATATTTCATTAAAAGAAAAAAGAAAAAAAAAACAACAGAAAATGGTCTTTTATATCCTTGTGTCTCCAGCTAGAAAACTGACATAAATAAGTTTTTGGGTATAAAGGCAACTATGTAAGACATGTTGAAAAATCACAGTCAAAAGGAAAAAAGAAATACAGTAATTTCACAATTACAAGCCGCACCGATTATAAGCCACACTTCCGGGGTGTCAGGAACGTTTCGTTTTTCCTCCATAAATAAGCTGCACCAGATTGTAAGCCTGTCATCTCAATTTTCCTTTTCATAAGAATTACTTATCAAGGTGATGACAAATCATATTCCAAAGTTTATTAAGACAGAGGAAGAACAGGGGTATCTGATTTTACACGCAGGTAATTGAGAAATTCAAGTCATTAACAATAAAGTTTCTATCAGAACCCAGGAAACAAAGCCTTTCAATGCAAACACCTTTCAATGAAGTACATACAGCTTTGGGCAAATAATACAGTTTCTCATATCCCTACTGCCTGAAGATAATTAACTCTCTTAAAATTTTGTTCTCCTGCAGTGAAATTGTTGCCCAGTTCTGTCAGACCATTGCCAGGGATCATTCCCAAGGAGTAGATAATGGAGTCTGTGAAAATCTGCTTGTGTTAAAATGTATTCTATTGAAAGAGCAATACTTAATATTTTACTGAAAAAATGACAAAATTTTTAAACTTTGGGCACTATAAAGTAAATTGAGTGGAAATTTTTTTGGGGGGTGTGGTTTTCTTTTTTGGTCCCTGGTGGTATTTGCCAGGACCAGAGAGTGCTAAAATGTAGCTATCTCTCAGAAAAACTCACATTTAGCCAACAGAGAAAGATCGGAGATCTTACTTGACGAATTCCACAAGAGTCTTTATTTCACATGAAGGGTGGTCAAGCAAGGATTCTCTCAGAACAAAGGGCAGATAACTATATTTATAGGTTCAGGGAGGATTCAAGCTACAACCAATAAAAGTTTTACAAAGAACAGCCTCCAATCTAAGTGAGAAGTTCTAAAGGTAAACTGACCAATTACACATCCTAATTTCTAACCAATTATCTTCCGAAGTGTTAGGAGAGTGACCAAATTCTTAAGGAATTTGGCTGAACCTTGGTATCTAGGATACCTTATCTATTATAGCAAGTTCCAGAGGCCAGGGGAAGATGGCTTTGGAGGAATTGTATCATCCACAGGGGGGTTTATTGGTATTTTTGATTTGTTTGCTTTTTGCCTTTTTTTTGTTTTGTTTTGTTTAGCTAAGCTGGAACATCAAAGATCATACTTCGATCTCTGCTTGCAACCCACCCAGTTGAATTATCATGTACAGGATCATCTACTGCTGCTAGGCAGCTTTCAAAGATGATACTTCTGTCTGAAGCTCCTCTTAGGGCTGTAGATTTCCTTTGTACATAGTAATTGTGCATTGTGTCCCTTTCTGCCAAAAATGGCATGCAGAAATCAGGATCTGGAGAACATGATCTGCCCGCACAATTACTTACGTAAGACCTGCCCATGGCCATTGCTTTGTGCTCTACTGAACAGAGACACAGAGGATGTGGAAGAACACTATCAAAATAGGTAATTCTGAAAGATAAAAGCCAAGATTTCTAGCAAAGAGTGGCAGTGTCCACAGCACAAGATCAGAAGGAAATTCTGTGAACTGTGGAGAGCTCATCTTCCTATGCTTATTCTGCTGCTGTCACAGATTGTGCTCCTTGGCTCAAGCTAGAACATCTTAACAAGCAAGACAGACTTGTGGAAGACATTCTAGGCTGAGCCCATTTCACCTTTGGTACTTAAAGAAACAGGTTCTAGACACACTACTGTCTTTCAACCATATACCACGCAATCTGACTGAGCATGAACAGAATAAGACTATTTACATCTCCCATTTTGCACCAGGATATTTTACTTTGGTTTTGGTCCTAATCTTCTGTGGAAGTCATATGCATCAGTTAGAGAAGCCTAAATGTTTAGCTAGCAACATAGGTTTGTCACCAGGAATACACTCAAGAACAATGGAGTAATTGATTAAACCCAGGATTTCAACAAGTTCTTTCGACATTGTAAAAAAACATATGTGCACAATGGTCTTATTATAATTCTAACAACCTTCTAATGCAGAAATACACAGAAGTCCTCATCAAAATAGTTAAGTCTTCCATTTTGCAGAAAAAAAAGTACAAACACCAAATAAACTAAGTCATAAACCCGGTGGGCCTAGAAAAAAGCTGAGTACAAAAACAAACAAGAGACAAAGCCTATATCCCTAATCTGATTTGTATAGCCTTACATGCACTTTTCTGTGAAATACATGTTAAATAAAAATGGTGTGCTCATTCTGAGGTGTATCTACTTGGTAATAAGAATACAGGCTAAAAGAGCAGCATATTCTAAAATAAAAATATTCTAAAAATACTCTAAAAGGAAAAAAAAAGCCTTTCATGTTTCCTTAGTTCTCTTAAGTCTCATCCATGTGACAGCAGAAGTGATCTGTTAGGTGTTAACTGTCATTACAGAGAATATGAGCATGAGCACACAAGTTTGAGCAGTATGCTCACTAGCTATCCAGTTAGGACTAATTTCAAAACTCTTGTCATCTTGACTGGAAGATTAATAGCTGCTTCCTCCTGATTAAACATCGAAACCAAAATTATAGAACTTGTTGATGGCGTCCCTCACATGCTAAATTTATAAACTTTTACTGTAAGCCACTCTATAGTTTTACTTCCCCATTCAAAAAGTTTTTACCCTTCTCTAAGGCAATATTTAATCACAGACAATATAAAACTATCTTTTTGTAATCAGGATAGATCATACAAATCGCTTTTACTGAGTACAGTCTTGACTCTGTTGTACTGAACAGTAAGAGGGGTTTGGAGAAATATCTAGTACATATTTTTTGAAAGTTATCCAGAACCAAAGCTCAGTCTTACACCCAACCCCAAGCTGTGTTTGGAAATTCACTTCATCTGAGCATTTTCTTGAGGTCACTGCAGCCCATTCCTTCTCCTTGCATACAAGCCGAGGCAGGCACAGAATCCGACGACACTGACAGCGAGGCCTAGGAGGAAGGCAATGGTATCTCCTGCATCCAGGGCTTCAACTGCTGGCAGCACCAGCAGCAGTGACACCAGGACCAGGAAAAGTTTTGACGTGCTCTCAGTTGAAGGCATGCTGATGATCAGCTGATCCCAAGGGGAAGTTAAATGAAGAAAGTGGTGGACAGCAGGTGCTTCACTGGTATCTACAAGGAAAACAAAAGGAATGTTACAGGATTTTCCTTCCACCCCCCGATTTGTCTTGCCAAAAGCCAACTGACTGATGCATTATTACAGGTATCTGTGTGGGGCTCATGAAATTTAGGTTTTATCTTCCCAATTACAAAAGCAAATGGCTTACTATCATGAGACAGCCACAGTGGATTTGCTATCTTGTTATGAAACTCTGTGGAAAGTAATCTTCTGACTCACCATGAGGTGAAGTCACAACAGGCTCCCCTGCCTGCAGCCACCAGAGCCTGCTTACCTGGTGCTTCGCTACGCGGGCCTGTTTCACCAGGTGCTGAGGGCCTGACGGCTGCTGCTCATCACGCACCCACACTTCCTAACACCGTCACCCTCGGGGTCCGTGAGCACGGACACACCACGGTACATGGGGAGGCCGTGAATTTAACCTCCTGGGCAGGGCCACCGTGCACACCCTCACTGCGGGACAAACGTCTGTCGTGGTTCCTACAACTTGGAAAGGTGCCCCCAAGGAGCACACAAACAAGTGACAAAAACCCGCGCCGGGACACCCGAATAAGCGGCTGCCGCGCTCGCACCCCGGCGGGGCCGGAGCCCGCCAGCCCCGGGCCGCCCCCGCCGCCCCGTCCCGCCGCGGGGCTGGGGGCCGGCCGCTCCTCGGGGCAGCCCCCGACAGGCCCTGCCCGTGCAGTGCCCCTCAGTCACCTCCTGCCGCCGGCTCCGGGCTGGGGCCGTCCCCGCTCCGCGCCGCCCGCGGGGCGCTCAGCAGCCGAAGGCGCCGGCCCGCAGCGCCCCGCCGAGCTCCCGCTGCCCGGCCGCGGCCATGACAGGAAGGGGCGGTGGCGCGGCCGGGGGCGGGCGTGACCCGGCCGGGCCGCCTCCGCTGCGCTCCGCTCCGCTGCCCCTGCCGCGCCCACCGCCATTCCCGGGACGTTTCGGGGGCACAGGCGGTGGCGGTGGCTCGGGAGCGGTGCTCGCCAGGCCGGCCTGGGCCTGGAGGGATGCGGTGGGGCCGGGAGCCCTGGCCGGGGGTGCCGGCTGCTCCCCAGGGCGGCTCCCAGCCGGAGCCCCGCAGGGCCCGTGGTCCGATGGACCCGTGGGAATGTCAGCAGGGAGAGCGGGGGCCGCGTGCCCTCACTGCGGCTCCATTGAAGTGAAAGTATCGCTCAAACACACCGATGTGGGCTGCTCGTCTGATTTTTTTCTCTACAAATAAAAGAGTAGAAGTCACCATGAGTTTGCCTCATTTCAGACTTCAGGTCCTTGTGATAACTATACTAGTATGTGCCATCATAACCAATTCCTACTCTGAGGAAAGCAGTTAAAGCAGTTTTATATGGTGGAGAGCAGCCTGCGGCCTTGTGAAACAAAAAACTAAGGGAAGTGTTAACAGGTAATTGAGAGCACTCCCCAAGATCTTAGCTCGTCCCAATTTTTATCTTATTTATGCTTTGAATAAGGCTGCTTGTAGAAATTGCCTATTAGGCTGTTTTGTTGCACAATGAAGTTCCTAAGTAGAGCCCAGTCTTTATTTTTCAGTGGCAAAGGTGTGTGCCTAAGTTTGGATAAAAGACCAGTAAGCAATTACTATAAGTTCATAGTATGTCTCTTTGGAGTTCTCAGAGAAATAACCCAAAGAAACTGTGCTAATTTAATGTCAAAATCAGTATAGAATTTGTAATTCCTTACAACAAGCATTAACTCATGACTGAGAAGCCATGTCCTCACAATGTTCCCCCTCACTTCTGTAAAAAAGGCAACTTTTATAAACATTTCTCTTTAGCAAACCAGTTTCTGGTGAACTTCTTTAAAGAAATGGATATCCAGATAGGGCATTCAACATACATACAGCTTTGCCTCTGCCTTATAAAATTTCATTGTAATTGCTTTTGTGCAGCCATTCTTCATGGCCATAGGAACTTCATGTCTGAGGTAGGATGTTATTATTGTGCCGATCATAATAATCTTACCAATTTTTTCTTCTTTTCCCCATCAGTCAGAATCCATCAGTTATCAATTGTCGTAGACAGTAAATTTCCAGGGATAGAAACATCTTTTTTCCACCATTATTCAAAGTACCATGAAAGCATCATCTTTATAAACAGCAGTGCCTAGACTCTGACAATGCAAATAATAGTTAATATTAATTATAACTCATAAACATTGTTTTTGTTAATGAAATACCTATTTCACAGTTTTTCAGACCTTAAATACTTGATTCTTCATACTCAGTTCTGAAGGCATTTCCTCAATAAGCTGATGCCAGATGCACTCACAGGAGAAGAATCTTGAAATTTCTGAGAATGTCATGGCATGGAGAAGAGTAATGCCGTGATATCTAGCCCATTCCTTAATCAGTCACAGATAAATCATAACCCCTAAAGAACCTGAAGAATGCAATCTGAAGTGCAGGATGTGTCATCTCAATCACTGCTGTCACCTCAGAAGAGTGGGCCTTGGAGTCCTGGCCCTGCTTAGTCCACTTACTGCATCTTGCACTGAAGTAAATATTACACTGTTCTGCAATGTCAAAAAATGTTGAATTCATTCCTCTGGTGCTGTATATGTTGTCGCCACCAGTTACCAACTAAAATTTTCAGTAGTTGTCATTTAGTCCCACACAGCAGACGCAAAGAGATTGAGCAATGACTTTCAAGACTGTCTTTTATAAGTAGAAATGTCAGTACCAAAAAGCTGTGACATTTTTCGACCTAAGTATTTTGAAGGTGAAGAGTGTGAAATCCAAGAGAAAGACTGGGCTTAAAACACTCCTCTTACTATCTCAAGAACTGTACACATTCACAGGCAGTTGAAATGACACAAAGTACAGTATGCATGTAGAAGATATTGATTGTAAGATATATAATTTATTAGTAACATCCTGGAAGTGCCATCGAGAGCTAGAAAACAGTGCCATTTGGGGATATTTCTTTGGCTTATTAGCTCTTTCAGTGCCATTGCATTTTGTAGCTTTGGCTTCAGAAACAGTGCTTCTTTGGAAAAAAGCCAACAAAATCCAAACAGTCAAGGAGGCTCTATTGGTTTTTGTGCTGTCAGAATAGAAGAGAAATGTGTATTCAGCTTCAAGCTCTGCCATCAACTTCCTGCATCACCCCAGGCAAATCTTCCTTTTGACCTATCACCACTTTGATTGCTTAGCTGAAGCTATTATGTAACTAATATTCAGAGGAAAGTCAGAGAATTCCCAGAGCTGACAAGCTAAAGCTTTGTAAATTTTGAGCACAAGGCTAAGGAGGTAGGTATATGTGAGACTGGAAATTGAAAATAAAGTGTACTTTCTGGAGCGGAAAAAGTTATAATCAGCTACACCCTGAGGGGGGTACTTGTGGGGCTTTTGGGTTGTTTTTTCTTCCTCTTTCTTGGTTCATCTAGTTTTTTGAGAATGCTTTGTTTATTGCCTGACCACACTGATCTGATGTCATACTTTCACCCCAGCTAGCAATCTAGCCACACATGGCCACTTGTTCCCTGCAGGAGCTTGGGGGAGAGAATCAGAAGGGTAAGAGTTAGAAAACTCATGAGTTGAGATAAAGACAATTTAATAGGGAAAGCAGAAGCTGCACCAGGCAAAGCAGAAGGAATTAATTCACTGCTTCCCATGGGCAGGCAGATATTCAGCCATTCCCAGGAGAGCAGGGCCCCTTCACACATAACAGTTATGGGTGCCTTGAGTTTGCATGGCCAGGATTTGTAGCAGAGAGGCTGCAGGGGTGGCTTCTGTGACAAGCTGCTAGAACCTTTTTCCATGTCAGACAGTGCCAGGCAGCTCGCAAGACATGCCACTGGTCAAGGCTGGGCCAACCAGAGACGGTGGTAATGCTGTGCTAATGCTGTGCTAATGCTGTGATAACATGCTTAAGAAGAAGAAAAAAAACGAAAGCGATTGCTCAGTTGTAATTGTGGCCAGAGAAGAGCAGGATGGGAATGTGTGACAGGACCAACTCTGCAGACACCAAGGTCAGTGCAGGAGGCGGAGGAGGTGTTCCAGGCTCCAGAGCTGAGGTTCCTCTGTTGGGCTGGTGTTGGTGCCCAGTGATCAAGCATACCCTTCTCCTGTCCTGACCATGTATCCTGATGGAGTAGACCCCAAGGAAAGGGAGAGGAAGCCAATGAAATGGGAAAATAATATCTGTGTGTGAAAGGATGGGAGATAGTAGTTAATGAACAGGTATGTTGGTTTGGTTTATAGAGATTGTTTAAGGATGTAGTTTAAGTTGTATGTGTGGGAAAGAAAGGATTCCAGTAATGAGAAATAAATACTATGGAACAGTTGGAAGAGAGATAAATTATGTGGGATCTGAGTATGATGTAGATGGTATGGAATAAGGGGTGGAAATTGTATTGGGTCTGGCTGAGCTGGAGTTAATTTGCCCAAGCAGCCCTCACAGTGCTGTGCTCTGCTTTGGTAGCTGGAAAGGTGCTGATAACACACCAGTGTTTTGGCTACAGCTGAGCAGAGCTGTTTTTCTAACATTTCCTCTGTCTCCTCCCATTAAAGGGCTGGGAGCAGACAAGATTCTGGGAAGGAGCACAACTAGGCCAGCTGACCCAAATTAACCAAAGGATTATTCCATACCATATGATGTCAGCTCAGCTATAAGAGCTAAGGGAGAGAGGAGGAATGAGGAGCATTCATTATTTTACAGTGTATACCTTCCAGAGCAGCCGTTATGCATGCTGAAGCCCTGTTTCCTGGGAAGTAGCTGAACATTTGAACATTGCTTGTTGATGGGAAGTAGAGATTAAATTCTTCCCCCTTTACTTATGCATGCACAAACTTCTTTTTTTTGTTTTTCCTTCTTCAGTAAACTGCCCTATCTCAACCTATGAGTTTTTTTCTATATTTCCTCTCCCCTTCCTACCTGAGGAGTGATAGAGTGGCTTGTGGGGGGCATCTGGCATCCAGCCAATCTCAACCCCCTACACTTGGGAAGACAAATGCCATCACTCCAATATGTCACCTCCTTCCTCCTGCTTCCCCTCACGTTACATACTGAACATGATGTCATATGGTCTGCAGTGTCCCCTTGGTCAGTTGGGGTCACATGCTCTGGCTCTGTCACTTCCCAGCCTCCCATGGACCCTGAGCTTCCTTGCCAGTGTGGCAGTACGAAAAGGAGAAGAAGCCTTGGCTCTGTGTAAGCCCTTCTCAGAAACCACCAAAACATCCCTACATTATCAGAACTGTGTACAGCACAAATCCAAAACACAGCCCCATACGAGCCACTGCGAAGAAAATTACCTCTGCCCTGGCTGAAATGAGCATGTCTGAGAAGCTTTCAGAATAATTTTTGGACATCAGTTGCACTGCTGTAATGAGAAAGGCTAACTCTGATTATAGATAAGATGCTGACTATGGGGCAGTGATTATCACTTCTGCATGCACATGTTCACCCTTGAGGTACTTTTCTCTGATGATACTTAATCTGACATTTTAGCTGACTGTCACTATGTCCTCATCTTTTCACTTCAGTCATAGATCTACATCCAGTTTTTCTCCTACAACAGACATGAATTTCTTCATTTGGAATTCACCATATCTTTCTCCTTCTTTGAACAAATAGGCTCTACTGCAACTACTTCATTTGCTTCTGCAGAGAAAAAACAAAGTTACAACACAGAATTAATTTCTTGTATCATTAACCTTTTCCATATTTACTTCTTGGTCTGCTGTCACACAAATATTGATTTCATTATTTCTCTTACTTCCTTTCTTATTATCCTCTCCCCTCCTATCCTGTGTGTCTACTTCATCCTGTCTTTTTTCCTTTCTCAAATTCCTTAAGTTTCCTCTCAAATAACATTAGGTAGTCACAAATCATCCCTGTCATAAAAACACCCATTAGATTATCTTCCTGTACCTATCACTTGATCTATTTTATTCCTGTCATCTCTAACCTCTCCAAACATGCTATTCAAAACTTCTCTAATCCTATATCCCCTTCAGTATGGATCAATTCTTCTTCCATCATCTGAATATCACATTGATATCTTCACTTAATAGCTTAGACATAAGGTCCTGTGTTTCACCATTGGCTCTGACTGATGGACTGCTTTAGAAATTTTCATTCCTCTTCCCAAATCCAGAAAACACTTAAAAGACCCCCAGTGCACTTCCAAAAAAATCACCCTTTCCTATTTCTTCTTTGCTTTTGCTTTTTGAATCTTTGGTGCTGGCTCCTCTTTATTCTGCTGCTGGGGGTGTGCTAGGCTTCCATCTGTAGTTTTTTTTCAGTTTTCAACTGTCTAATATTGTCCCCTGGATGCTCCTATTGATAAATAAAATTTTGAATACCATCCATGACTCATGTTTTCATCTTTCCTCTTTTTTTATTCTTGCTTGATTGTGTTGAAGTCTTACTGCTTGTAGCACAGGCCTACTAACAGTTATCTCTGACTGGAAGACTTAGTCATGTCCTGTCTCTCGTTGTGACTTTGTTTATTCAAAGTACTGCTGCAAAGGAGCGTCTCTTTCCCTTCTCATTTTTACTGTGTTCCTTCTCTTCTTAATCCTCTGGTGTTGCATTTCCTCTTTTGCTGTACCAAAGACAATTTTCTCCTCAGTTTTAGAAGATCTTTGCAGTATAAGCTTCCTTCATACTGGCTTAACCCATTATCATTGTCAGGAGGTTAACTTCTTTTCTTTTGTCACCCTGGCAGACTCCTTCTGATCCCTCCAAGAAGCAAAACTTGCTTCTTTCTGAGAGCACAGAAAGGCTTACAGAAAGAATGGTTCCATTTTTTGATAGAAAATTCTTTCCTTTGGGGTCACGTACTTCCTGCTGTCCTTTATACAGACATGAAAATAAAGGATTAAATAGCCCAGTGATTCTTTTTCCCTCAGTCCTTTAGCCTGGCAGGGGATCTCCTCTGCCTGCTGGAATCTCTTTGAGCTCTCTTGCCAGCACTTGAGAGATGTCTCTGTGCAGTGCTGGCTGGAGCAGAGAGACATGGAGGCAGCTGCCAGCCCTGCAATAAAAAAAGCTCTGGAGTTGGTGCTGGCAGGAGGCAGGAGCAGCCAGACTGCAGGAGTGAGTGCAGAGGATGCCAGCCAGAGTTAAACACCCATTGATTGACTTCCCCACTGAACTCCACAGGGGAATGTGAGAACTACTCATCAATAATGGCAAATCTGGGGATTCCCTGTGATTATTATGAATACTGTTATGCTTTTTTGTGGATTGTAAGAAGCAGGTTTCTTGGGCTTTTTTGTAGAAGCGTAACAAAAATAGAGGTAGACATCAACAGAATGATGCATCCAAACTACCTCCAGCCTTGAGAAAGTAAAGTCTGAATCTAGTCTTCTTGATTTCACTGTTTGTACTCATGTAAGCTATTGAGATGTTCTCACATTCTTCAAGAGTGCTTTCACAGGTAGTTTGATATTTTGTATTGTTTGCCTTTTCTTTTTGAGAAAAATGTATTTTACAATATTAGCCAGGAAAATGTATACAGCAGAAACAATTTGGCTTCAGAAGGCCTGGTGATGACAACTTCATTAGTATTGAATGGTAGATAAAAGAAGATGCTATTTAACACATGAGAGACTGAATAAGAGTTACAGGGGGAGTACCAGCTGTCATCCACACATTGTTTTCTATAGTGCATCTTTTTTTTCTCAAGCTATGCTGTCAGATGTTTTTTTGACTTCTGTGCATATGGTTGTTACAAGTAGAAGTTTCATGAAAATAAAAATTTGTTTTAACATCATAAGCTTGTATAATAATATTTTTCAAATCTAGATCTAATCAACATTTGGATACTGGTTTAGAGGAAAATATCCACAGTGTTTTTTGGTTTTTTTTCCCCAATCTTTAGGTATTATTAGAAATAAAATTTACCTTCTCATGGAGTTTGAACCATCTAAATCTAAGCATGTTAGTTATAAATGAGAAAACTGACGTTATGCGAATTGTCCCTCATATTTGCATGCCTAAAATATGTTTTATTCAAGATTGGTGCCCCAAGAAATGTTTGCTGAAATTAGAAGGCAGTTTGGGAAAAAAATAATTTCAGTTAGGCTGAAGGTGGTGTATCTTTGTCAGGTGAAGGGACAAAATTCAGAAGGAGGAGCTGAGCTACATGCCAAAATTCCTTATCTAGGGAAGGAGAATCACAGAACTGCTGACTGTGAAAGGCATCTCTGGAGATTGCTTAATCCAACCACCTGGTTTTGATGGATACTTCACATACTCTCTGGGCCTGATGGTGTTTCATCTGCTGTCATGGTAAAGAAGTTTTTTTCACGTTTAAATGGAGTTTTCTTTATTTGAGTTTGAACACATTGACTCTTATCCTGCCACTGGACATCATTGAAATGAGACTGTCTCTCACATGCCAGATGCTTCAGACCCTTAGTCACCTTCCTGGCCCTTTTCTAGACTCATTCCAGTCATATCCATGTCACTCTGTACTGGAAAGCAAAGGACTGGACCCAGCAGTCCAGCTGTGTCTCAAAGTGCTGAATAGAGTGGCAGGATCACCTCCCTTTAACTGCTATTGCTATGCTGGCAATGCTATTCCTAACGCAGCTGAGCATGCTGTTGGCAAAAACTATGTGCCTACAATGTTGCTATGCCCTATAAATTATACACTGATCTGAGGAGTACAGAAGTTTGGGAGGAATTTATACACCCCTTGATGACTACACATTAATTACCACACATTAAATACTCCATGGTTCTGGGTCACTAGTTGTAACATGCTTTTGTGTAGTTCTTGCAATGGGTCTTTAAAAATACAACTTGCTATTTCTGTTCATCAGCTCAGCACTTTTTCTAAACAATATTTTAAGATTGACTCAAATCTTTCAGAGCTCTTTTGTCCACTGTTGAGAACCTGATGCGGGACAAGGCTGCTCAACTGTTATGCATGAAGAGTGAACAGTCCTAATACACAGAAATTTATGGAAGTATATCCAAGGCAGGAAGTAATTAAATTTATACACAGAATTAAAAATTAACAAAGCCTGAAGAAGGAAAATGGGAAATAATAAAAATATCAGAGACACATAGTATGAAACTATGAGAAGACTCTTTAAAGAAAGAAGTCATAGTTGCAGATCCCTCTGTTGAGAACTATTTAAAATATTTCAGTTCACCTTGGATGTTTTTATTTAAAGTTTCTTGAATTCCCTATCTAAAGTATTGTCTTATTGTCTTATATTGCAGTTTTCTCATTGCCTTCACTATGCCAATGAATCCACCTGTATCTGAAAAACAAGTAATTGTTCTTCCCAATATTACCAAAATTCCATACATTTTCTGATGCATGTGCAGCAGTCTAATGGTACTGGTAAGCCCATGAGAAAACCTATAATTAATTTCACCAAAAGTCATTTAACTTACAAGCGACATGTAATTGTTTGGTAAATGCTGAAGTTTTGCTATTGCAAAACTGTTTTCTTTGTGGAATGCATTTCCTATATCTTTATCATAGAATGTGCTATAAATACTTTGTAGAATGCAAAGTAAGTCTGGATTATTCCAATTCCAGTCTAAAGGTAAGTGGCATCATTCACGAGGCGCACCTTGAATGAGGGAACTATCTGCTTTCAATAGCCTGCAATTCATTCCAGTATTGGTTATTTGGCTCCTTTTTCATTAGTAAAATGGTTTGAGCTTCACTGTTGAACTAAATACACAGTTGTTCTTACAAAAATGACTGTGCTACAGAAAATATAACTGCTTAATGGTTTTGTATTTTGCATGTTACAGAAACTTTTAAGTGAAATTTTATTTAACTTCTATTACTAGTCTGAAAATTCACATCATAAAATATCACTAGGGATGTGTAAACTGAGAAATACAGTTCTAAATACCTGTAATTAAAATTGACATATCTCACCTTAATTACTTCAGTGGCCATGGTGATAAAAACCTAAGACATGTGAAATATGGAAGCTATATACGTGTGTATGCTTGTAATAATATTCATATAAATAATGCAACAATAGTAATAGCCAGATTAGTATTAGAACACTCAATCCAAACTTACCAGCCAAAGTAATTGATTTTTTTTCATAGATTTAGTACAGTCTGGGTGTTGTTTAAATATTAGGATTCATGCATGGATTTTGTGGTGTGTTATGATGAACAGCGGGGATAATCATCCCCAGTTTACATCTGAGATAATCAGTCAACGGAAAGATGAAATGAATTTCTGGAATTCTTGCAGAAGTTTAACAGCAAAATCAGGAAGGGATCCTGTGCCTTCTTACTCTTCCCACTTCTGTTCCCATTGCAGCTGGTGGCAACTTCCACAGATTTATGTGGAAACAGAAAAGGAAAATCCTTTTGTGAAAATGCATCATCTCTGCCAGGATGTATGAAATTTCCTGCCAAACCACAGTGCCCCTAAATGTTTAAGGAAATGTCTTTTGCAACAACAGAGTTCAATCTTTTCTCTGCTGAATGGCCTTATGTTCCAGCAGAGATACAAAGATCACAAAGATGTGATGGAAGCTGTAAAGATACGTGTAATATAGATATATACTTTCACTATTTCAGAATTTATTTGCAACATCCTTAATTGCAAACCATTTAATTTTACTAATGCTCAAATTCAAATGGGATCAAGGCTACTTCACTTAGAGGGGTATTTGCTGTTTTGTGTAACTCTAGAGCAGGACTAGGGAAAATTACACATTTTATGCATTAAGGATGTGTTTATTCTCTTCAGAAGTGTCTAGAAATACAGTCTGCAATAATTTCATCTCTGGCTATAAACTGATTAGTATCAGCAGGACAAGGCTCAAATTTTGTCACTTCTTATGTATGAAATACACACAGAAAATTGTGTTTGTATGTATATAAACATACATATGTGTATGTGTATATTCATGTTTGTGCATAAACACACAAATACTCCTCTTGAAGTATTTAGGATGTTTAACTTCCCCTCAGTCTGAGCAGTGTGAGAGTCTGCACATTTTGGCTGACATCCCATGAAGCACTTCATCAGTCACATGCCACCCAGTGCATGTATGTGGAAAATAGAGAGTCAAAGAAATGAGTCAGCTGTTTAAATTTACTCACATGCTTGATTGCTCACACTGTCAGGAGCAGTACATTTAGGACCTTGCCAGATCAAGCCCTAAATGTGTATCCCAGCAGATAGAGAAGGCACTAACTCCTTCAACTAGTGTCCCACTTTTTGGTAAGACTTTTCTAGGTGTTAAGGTTGGATTTTCAGTGTATAGAAGCTGAGCTTTATCCCTCAGTGTTATATACCATTGCATACCTGCAAACAGAGGCCTTTCAGACAAACTTTGTCTACAAACTTTTTCTGCATGCAAACATATAAAAAGGCATCTATGATAAAGACTATTTGAAAATAGATTCTATTATATAATGCTTCTTGAGAATGTAGAGAACAAACTCCCAAAACAGGGATGACAGGAGATTACTGAATTTGAAACCAATTTTGTCTGAGCATCTGCATTCTAATGCTTTTGACTAAATTATAAACCCATTGCCTATTTGTCCTTATTTCAGAATATCTTGAAATGTGATTTTAATTACTTATATCAGTGTCTGGAGTCTTCTTTTGTCAGTATCTGTCATCTTCTGGAAGTGTCAAGCACTGAGGGATTCAAAATTTATCCCAACTCTTATGATGTGCAGTCCAAATTGAGATAAGTCACACTTTCTCTTCCCAGCTTGTAGTAATGTAGCCTCTTATTTATCCATGACTGCAGGAAATTAGAAAGCCTGTATTGATTAGGGTGTGTGTTTTGGAACAGCATATCTGTATGCAGATTGGTTTAGACATTGCTTTCCTTACAAATATTTTCCTTTTATTTCATGCTTATTATATTTTCAATGCATCGGAAAAGATTTATGCAGATTGTGGGGAGGCCATGAAGGACAAGGTGGTATGGGTCAGAGAGGGAGATGAACATGGACTAGTATTTTAACAGGAGGTATAGAGTGAAAAAGTTTGATTTTGATGTGAAAAGGAAGCTATGTCATGGCCAATTTACATTTAAGTGCTGGTGGAATGTATTGATGGATAGAAGATGCAGCTGGAGCTGCAGATAGTTGTTGTTTTCTTCATACTACGGAAAGAAAACAGAAGATTAGTTTTGGTGAGGTTCAGATGTGAAGCCATATGGATGTCATCTAAATTTATTGCTGTAAAGCAATAATTTCTCATCAGTTCTGTAACTTTCATTGCCATTAGAACAGGTACCTTTTGCCTTGATGCTGAGGCTGTCTGGGGAAGTCTCACAGAACTACAATTATATAGGAGAACACAAGAGAGAGGCTAAGAGTTAACTTTTTGTTTATTTGTTTGTTTGTTTCCTTCAGGAGAAAGCTGATGGCAATAATTTAACTTTAGCAGAGTAATTATCAGCTGAGTATGGCTGAAAGAGGAGTACTGGTCCAGGCAGGATTTGAATCAGTGCACACATAAAAGCTGTATAACACCCCAGCAGCCACTGAAAAAAATCCTCATTCTTAGTTTCACTGATCTGACAGTTTTCTACAGTGAAAGGTCAACGACTGTTACTGAAAGTTTTCCATGTTGTAGTCCTTCACATTGCACAGGAACACTTTTTTCTCTGTGCCTGGACTAAAAACCTCAAGAGCAAGTCATTGTGACAGTAATACATTTGTAGAAAGTTATAGTGTGCAAAAATGTCTCTTTGGAAGATGAGGAAAGTTACCTGGACTATTTAATAATCCTATGGTGTTTGGCTTTTTTCACAATATCTCTGTGGAGTGTCAATTTTCATGCTGTGTACATGAAGGATGAATGATAGGCCCTTGATGTCAGTTTGTGGTACGAAAAGTGTTACTACTTGTTAGCGTTATAAACCCTAGTGAGTGACTAATAGAAACATTAGTGCTTTGTCTGCATCAGGAGTTAATGCGTTGAAGAAATTCAATAAATTTTTTTTCCCCCATTTACTTGATACTAGAACCATAACTTATTCCTGTAAGTGGAATGTATTTATTACTATTTTTCTTTCTAACAATTTTTTGAGTATCTGCTCTGAGTTTAGGATAATTCTGAAGTAGAATAAATCTTGATTTCTTTGATTCACTTCCTCCAATTGACATTTCCAAGCTGATAAGATGCAAACTTCCCTGAAGAAGCAGTATTACAGAATAACATATTATCTAGTTATTAGATGCAATAGGCCCTATGATGAGATGACTAATGAGAGGATAAATGTTGTTTAATCCTCCCTGTGATAATTTAAGAAAATTTGGTTTATCACCTTTTTTTTACTATATGCTTACTCTTCCTATGGGTTACTGAACTGGACTCAGTATTGTTTTCAGTATTTCAGTTGTGACATCAGATAATGAGTAACTGAATCTGAATTAAAATATTGGCTTTATCAACTTAGCAGTTGAAATTCATTGATGAAAAAGCAGTAGACAATTCACATTATCACACCCTGAAAGCACTGTAGTAATAACCCTGGCAATTGTAGGTCATATTCATCAAGGGAACTTATTTCCTGAGTATATCTCCATGTGATACCACTGTCATCAATCTCTTAACCAGTAAGTGTCTATAATCTTGCCACTAGGCATTTGCAGAGCCATCTGTGAGTTGACACTGCTACATGGTTAACAAGCTGCCTGGTAATTGTTCAAGAGGGACAACTGGCAGCTCCAAGAAAGGAATCCTTAGTGTAGCTGTAGGGTTCTCCATGGAAGTGGAAGTGCAGCCCCAGACTCTGGCTGATCTCAAGGTGTGGATCAGCTGGATACGGCTTTCTCCACAGCCTAGGAGCCAGGTGTGTAAATGCCAGTGCTCATACACAAGAGTGTACTGTGGGGAGCAGCCCAAAGGATTCGGCTTCAAATCTTTGCTTGTGCCTGATTCAAAGTAGGAACTCAGACTTGCATTTTCGACATAAGGTGGGAGTGTCCTGGCTGCCAAGCTGCTCTATCTCTTAGGAAGGCAAAGTATCCTTAAATACAGAAAGATGTACAGTTGAGTGTTTCAGGCAAAAATGAGTGGGTTAACCCAGAGAGGTTAGCTGCTCTGCTTGCACCCCAACTTTTTCCTGTGAAATCAAGTTTTCATAGCTTCTGAGGATCTCATAGAGCCGGTCTCTGGCCGCTCCTTACCCCCTGAAGTGCAGGGACAAGGCTATATCAGTGTAGAATTATGCACCATTATGTGACCTGGCGCTGGTAGCAGGGGACTTAGATGTCTGGTTATCAGGTTGCAGGCCTAATCAAGAATGCCTCAGAGTTAGGCACTGTTGAAGAAACATGTAGTATCCTCTGCTTGTGGCTGTGCAGTGCTGGGGATCCTGCCAGGGGTCAGGCTTAGTCCATGTTTGACTCAGTCGGCAGCTTCAAGGGCTCTGCTGTGCTGCTCACAGACATTCTGCCTGGGAAGCTCAGTCTCTGAAAGCAGTAATGTCCAGCGTTGTATTTTCCTCTTCCTGCTGATGATTAGTATTAAAAATAGCAGCAATATGCCCTGCCATTATAAATAAATTAAGATACCCCCAAACAAATACTATGTTGACCATTTCATTTAATCTTTGAGTTGCTCTTGGATGAACAAGTCTGTGGTCTTTTAGCATAACCACTTTTGAGGCTGGCAGGTCCAGATACCCATTTATTCCATGACTAGTTTGATGTGACTAGTCCCTATCTCTGGCCTTTTCTGGCATATTTCATAGTAGTTCCTTTTCCCCAGTCTCCTAAACACTTTTTTCCATCTCTCATATTTGTTGAGAAAATATCTTGCATAAGTCTTGGGTTAATCTCCTGAAAAACAGATGCTGGTGACTAGTTTTTTTATCCCAGAGATGAAGTGTTGGTGGCAGCTCCTACAATACTGATAGGTCTTTTTTAAACCCAGATTTGTCTTTTGCTCATCCTGCAGTTCTTTAGTAACTCTGGCGTTGTTTTTTTACTGTGCAGGTATTTTGTTTTTGTTTAGCAAAGTGTCAGGAGCTGTCAGCACATGATTCATTGATATAATTTTGTGATTATATTATCTATGAAAGGAATTATAAAGAACCATGAAGACTGATATGAGTGCATAGTGAATGGAAATGCAGAAGCACCAGAAAGAACAACATATAGCTGGCATATATTGATGACACCAATATCAGCAGGTCTTCAGGATCTCAATGCATCTATGTACAGCTTCTCAGGATACCCAGATCAGAAGCCAAGAGACACTGAGTAAGTCCTTAGACTTGATGGAGAAGGAATTTGAATTGCATTCCCTTTCTGAGGAGTACCGGAAAGCACATCCAAAACCAGCATGTCATCACTAACCTAAAAAGACCCCAGAAGAATTATTAGGACTCAGTGGCCAGCATCCCTATTCTTCTGTATCACCCAACACAGAAAGACCAACCACTTCGGTACTGGCTTGTTGTTTTAACAATTTTAATTGTTTTTTGTGCTGTATGGGGAATTAATATGGACTCACTATCCTATAGGTAGTCACATACATAATTTTAAAATGCCTAAAATGTCCTTCAAGCTGTAAGCCCATCATCAGATATAGCTGCTGTCAGATAGAACGTCTGGCAATAGCAGATTTGTTAGCAAAAAAATTCTCACCAAACTGCAGTTGTAGGTATCTTGGGAAAATGTAGTAGGGATACCTAATTTTTGCCAATCAGTGTAAAAGCTAAAAAAGTCTGAACTAGTTAGATATCATGACATTAACTTTAGCCCTTCATTTTGATCATTTCATGGTAACAGATCTTGTTCAAGTGCCCCCTCTGGATATGTTTGTGGAGTATTTAATGGTGTATTTACTGTCATTGTACATCCAGGCTGATGAGTCTTTTAGGTAACTTGTGCAAATTCTCAAACTTTTTGTTAATACCACTATGTCATAGCCATTGTGTGTTTTCTTGTAATTGCACTTTCAGCTTACCACTACAGACATCTAGGAAAGGAACGTTAATGGCTCTTGCAAGAAACTGTTATGAGCCTTTTCTGTGGGAGAAGGCACAGTGGTGAAGTCTAAGATTACTGTGAAATACACTAGCATTCTGTAATATTCACCTCATTTTTTCCAAAACACAGAATGAAAATTATATGTTGCTTTTGTTTAGTATTTTAAACTGTTTTTGCATTTTCTTCCTGATGAAAATGCCCTTTATGCTGGACCTGTCGTAAAAAATACATTTTATTTTCTATTGAAAAATCTTAGGTGCCTATCTCCATTTCCAACCCAACATCTTCCCAAGATGCTTAACAGTCGTGCAACAAGATTTGGTATTTCTAAGGTCATTAGCTAGACTTTTGGAGTTTCAAATGCCTCAGAGAAAATATTTGATAAATATATTGGATAAATTTGATAAAATATGAGTCCTATTCCTTGATGTGATAAACTGTAGGTAGTGGGGATGCCAAATTCTTTGGTCTGATTTTATCACAGCTGGTAGTCAAAAGGTTGTGCACAGTCTATGCACTTGAGCAAAAAGTAACCCAAGTGATCAGTGATTGCTCACTCCTTCTCTCTCAGTATGGTTATAGCAGGAGTGCTTGGGTTCTTCCTTTGTTTCAAAGCACTTTTTCAGCATTGTACCTAAGCCTGGAAAATGCAGCTTTACTACATTATGTGTTATACCTCTCCATCATGTCTACCTACTAACTCCTGAGTCAGTGATTAATGTGCAGACTCTCCTTTCCTGGTCAGGCATGAAAAAATGAAGCTCCTATGACCACTGAAGAGAATGAACAGTCAGTCATGCGTGTTAAGATCCCTGGACTCTATAAATCTCTTTTAGAACAGTGACAAAGATTATCAGCCCTGTCCCAACTGTCCTGCAGAAGAAGGCAGCATCTGGACAGTGATGTGTTCTGTCACAGCTGGTCAAGCAAACGGCTGTATTAAACACCAGCTGTGAAGTATCATACTGCTAAAAGCTTGCCATGTTTCCTATACCATGTCAGCTCTCTGGCTGCATTTTGGTCCCTCAGTACAGTGAGCTGTGAACAAAAAAAAAAAAAAAAGCTTTGAATAGCACATCAAAGCTCCCTCACTAAGAATATGGGTCTTAAAAGACACAATCTCTGCCCTAGAACTAGCAATAAATCTCACTTTGTTTTAAAAAGTCTTTTTGTTAGGACTTTGACATCTCAGATGATTGACCATGAGCTGGACCTGGTAATAGGTGGGGAGCTACACTCTGTTCAGTCTGCATGTGGTTTTAGGTCAACTCTGGGAGAATCTTTTCCTAGGAATATGGGAATGAGGATCCAAAGCTTGGCAAAGAATAGCAAGGGCTGTGCACCCAGATGAACCCAGGGGCCTGCACCTGTGTCACAAGTTCTAAGTCCCAGTTCTCATACAGCCCCACTGCATAACCTTTGCTCTTGCTGCTGAGGAAGACCTGTCAGAAATTACGCAGAAAGGTCACAGAGGTAAACTTAGACATAAAAGTTAAATTGTTGAGACAGGATTGCTAGCAGCTGAAGCATTCAAGAAGAAAACACAACAAGAAAAGGTGTAAAATCTGAAAGGGAAAAACCAAGAAGTTTCGTCAAGAGTTAACTTAGGAATCAGTCATTGAGTCATCACTGTTATTAGTCCCAATGGAATTGGTGGGGGACAGCAGCTCTGCAACACCTGGGAGCCTTCCAGTCAGCTGCAGAGAATGAGCCCTCCCTACCTGCAAAGACTTTGGGCTACTAATGCCTAATAGCTACTTGCTATAATAACTACTTGCAAAGACAGTGCCAAACTGATGGTGTGGAGATAAACTGCCCTTCAAAACAGACTGTCACAGCCAGGAGCATGAAAACTGGAGCTTAAGTAAATGAATGTGTAAAAATGATGACATAGGCATCAGGCTATGGAGAAGCAGGAAGACCTAGTGTGGAGTTTAGCCTGGAGGAGAACTGAAGAGGAGGAGACACCAGTAGTTTGCCACCATGGCCAGTAGTGGAGGTAGCAAGGTACCAAAATTCCCCTTAGAAGAGTGTGAGAGAAGAGTGTGTTTAGCAGGGTGGGCTCTTGGCATGCTGAAGCTGTGCACTTGAAAGATCCCTCTCTGCTCTCATCATTTCACTGCATCGCTTTCCTCTAAGAGCATATTTCTTGTGAATATTAAAAACGCATAGTAAGATACTATTTCTTGGTTTCACAGCAAAAAAAGAGAAAGGTGCTTCTAGGAGACTCTGACCTGTTTCAGGAAAAATGCTGGTAACTGCAGGAGGTCTTTAAGGCATACAGAAAAAAAGTAGTTACTTAAACAGTTTGCAGTCTTAAGAGAGGAAAATTCGTATTTATAGAGGAGGTACCTCATGTCTTCTTAACTCATCATACTGATCACCCATCAAGGCTGGCAGAATTTCACTGTATTTGCTACAGATGTTTTCTCTGAGGCTTTCCATACTTTCTTATTAAATCTTTTCTTAATCTTGCTTTATTCCTGACCCCAAAATTCATTCCGGTGCTCATTTACTTACTTCTTGTAGAGTTTAATAGCTTAAAAATGTAATTTGCATGTCCTACTATGTTTCTGAATAGCTACTAATAGATGTTGCTAGGTATTTAAGATGCTTGCATTGATATCCCTGGTTTTTTGCTATTACATAAACTTCAGCAAGTTATTTTTGTCAATTTACAAGCACAAATCTGTTTTTATCTTCTTTGATCTGAAGTCTTGTTATTCTTGCCACTTTTTTTCAATTTCCTGTCATTTCAGATGACTGAAGAAGGAGTTAGACACCTTTTTATTTTTTGTGGTGAATGCTATAGTATTTCTTTACATTGCTTTTAGTTTCTTCTTACTTTAAAAAAAAATCTTAATTCCATAGGTTTACCCTTTTTAATTCAGATATTCAACTTCATTAATTTATATTCTCCTTCATTTTCAGATTTCCCAGATCTGCTGTTCTTATGCATTACTGACACATTGGATACATATAATTTATTGAATTTTCAGAAATTCTTCTGGTAGCAGTAGTTCTGCCAAGGTTTTGACGCAGAAAAGAACTCTTGAAAGCAGTAATTTGCAGTTTGTTCATCACAAATTCAAATAAGAAAATACGAAACTTTTAACTGTGATTTCTGTCTCTATGATTTTAAGCCATGTGACCCATGTTTCCATAATTCTTGATCTTTGAAAATAACTCTGTTTTCCTTGCCCACAAGATCTAACATCTTTATGGACTTTGACCATACTTTTCAATTTTCTTCCTGCATACTGATAGATTTCTACTTCCGTTGTATTCACTATTGAGAGCATAATTAGAAAAAGACCTTGACTACAGTACCATAATGATATTACTGTATTATTAATATGAAAATAATTTACTTGCTTTTCAGGGATAATGGAGATCTTATTTGCTTTTAAAGTAGTACAATGGATATTCAGAGCTAACAGACTTAGTTATTGGTTTTCCAAATAACGTGAACTTCTAGGTACTCCAAGACTCTGCTAAGGCTTGTAGTTAATTGCTTCTTGTCAACAACAGGATTATTTTTTTGTGTATATCCACAGAAGTGAATTTCAAACTAATAATGAAGTTATTTATTGTGACTTTCCTAAACTCAGAGTTGGACTAGATGATATAATATAATGCCAGGAAGGAACTTTCTTTTTAAACGAAATTCAATGAAAGAAATTTCTTTTTAAGCAAAAATGATGCATTGAAGGTAGGGAGGAAGCCAGTTATGTCATGTGATAATTTCTTATGCTTACTAAAAATCAAACCAAAGGTTCATTTTGATTATTACACAAGACTAGTTGTTTATCTGATCAAAGTGAATGATAAGCTTGTGTGTTTGTGTTGTGTTTCCTTAAAACCAGGGGATGCCTTTGTTTTAGTGGGAACTCACAAATATGAGTTTATTAACACACTAGTTTACTAATTATTGTTGCAGTTATAAGAATGGGTTTTTATGTTCTTAGAATTCATTGGAAGATATTTGGGCAAAAGAATGAATTATTAGTAAATAGCAATCCTTTAAAACACAGTGAGACATTACCAAGAGAGTACTGGGACAGTACAGATGTACAGATTTACCAGCAGAAGGAAACAAGCTGTAGCATCCCTCCCAGCATCACCCAGGGGTTCTGGGTTTTCTATTCCATGATGTTCACAGCCCCTTGATTCATACTGCTTCTAATATGAACTTGATTTCAGATTCAAATAGGTAGTTAAATATGTACAGTAATTTCACGATTATAAGCTGCACCATTTTGACTAAAATTTTGGTCCGAACCCAAAGTGCGGCTTATAATCAGGTGTGGCTAATATATGGACAAAGAACAAAAAGTTGCTGTTTTAGCTTGGAGGGCAGGTGTCTGCTGAGAAAGGCAGGAGCTTCTCTTTGAAATGGAGAATATAAACCCCCTCCCTCCAAATTATTATAATTTTGAAATCAAGGGGCTTTCAGGCAAAAATATGGAAATTAGGAATAACAGTTCTTTTCTAGGGAAATTAAAATAGAAATACAGTACTACAAAGAAACAAACTCCAAACCCTGACAAAGTCAGAGTACAACCTGACACCCTGTCAAACAGGGTGTTGGTAGCAGTCCCATTAAATGGTGGCTGCATCCTCCTGCAGTGACAGATGTGGCTCAGTACAAGGTGCAGTTTCACTCTGGAGGTCCAGTGGTGATGTGGAGAAATCCGGTTTTCCTCTGGAGTCCAGTGGAGAAAGGGGCTCCCTTAGTGTCCCAAAGCCTCTGTTTTTATCTTGGTAAGAAATGCTGGGCTCTTCCCCCTGGCTGGAGCAACTTCCAAAGGGATGAAGTAGTTTTATCAGTCCCACAGTGGGACTCAATGGGCCATTAGCAGAAAATGACTCTCTGGAAGAAGGATGGGTTGTGAAAAGATAAAGAACAATGCCCTGCCTGGTTTCAATGGATGGCTCATTAGCAGAATATCTGCCATGGAGATAAGGATCACTGCCCCTACCCTCAACAGATAGTGATAGAATAGATACCTTTTATCACACTCTGTACTGTAACGTGCGGCTTATAATCAGGTGCGGCTTATGTATGGACAAAGAATGAAAAGTTGCTGGCACCCGGAAGTGCGGCTTATAATCGTGAAATTACTCTCTGTAAAATGTTTAGACTTTAGATGAGCTTTATGACATACAAAGTATTTTATAAAGGCAGTTGATTGGTGCATTTGGATGTATTCCACCAATATCAAAATAAAAATCTTTACATCAGCTCCAGTGATTAAATTATCTTGCTTTTCAGATTGGTGAATTTCTGAATTGGCATGACACTCATGAAACTCGTATCATAGTTGTGAGGTTAGACCTCTGGTGCTCTGAGCACTAACTTCGTTGGGTTGTTTTCTTAAATGAGCAAAGCAGCTAATAGTTTCTAAAAGGTTGTTTGTTGCAGAAGTACATCAGTCTCGAAAGGCACAGTCACAGACGTTAAAGTCCATGCTAAGTTTTGGTATAAAGTCCCAGCTAGAAGCAGAAGCTGCTCCCGGAGGTCCTGGAGGGGCCGACATTGCTGGGCAACTCCTGTCTTCTTCCTTGGTGTTGCTGATGGCAGCAAGCAAAGCAAAGCAAAAGTAAAATAGTAAAAGCAATGGCAAAAAGCTATAGCAAAAAGCACCAGCTCTCTTTAATACATGCTTTTATATAAGATCTTCCCAACAAGTTAAGACACAAACTCGGACCACCACTCCTTAACCTATTAGAATTCTAGTTTCTTAACACGCCAGGTTACATATAAACTACGCATATGGTCTATCTTGTTCTATCTGAAAAATGTAAACAATATTCTTACTATATTATATCTAAAATTGCATTTCTGGAACCTTCACTGAAAACACTAGTATGGTTTTCAACCTTCACTAGAACTTGCACTTCTACTCTGGCATCTAAACCTTTCACTTACTAAAAGAATTAGAATTCATACTAAAACTTACTTACTGACTCACTTAATTTTCTTAAACTTATACTAAAACTTAAACTTCTACTTTATGTGTGAGTGGCTTAATATACTTTAATCCATCCAAAGGCTTTAATTCAATTCTTGCGCTCTGATTTCTCCCTGAAGAATTCAGGGAGACTCCTGGCTCACTGAGTCCAACAATATTTTTTGTCACTGATTCTTTGTTCATCCTTATGGCAAGTCTTTGTGCCTCAGATTCTTCTCCCGTTTCTTACTGAGGCAGTTGATGATCCCTTTGGGACAGGAATAGCTCTTGACTACATGACAGTGGAGCAACCTAAAGGACAGACCTGACACTGGAAGGATCAGGTGAACTAGTCATGTCTATAAAAGATGCAATATGAATTTGATCATGGTCACTGCTATTGAGTATACACATAGTCTGCGGGGCATCCAGGATAATTTTCTTTATGCTTCTTCCTTGGTAAAGATGTGCAGACAGTTTTGACAGCTTACTTAGCTGCAAGGTTATCCTAAGCTCACTTACAAAAAGTTGTTTGGCTGTTTTTACTTGGACTATGGTTGTTCTGTATGTGTGTATCAATACTGTAATGATATGTGTATTCAAAGAAATATATATGTACTTAAAGATGAATTGTAGTTATGAAATGGTACTCTAATAAACAGTTTGATGGATTTATTTTCTTCCTTGGATGGAAGTGTTATATACCAAGAAAATGACAATTTATGTATTTGTATCTCATTCTGTTATAAAAGAAGGAATGACCAAGTAACATTAAATGTAACATATTCTGCATATTTTGCAGAAATGTGATCCTCTTCAGTTTAGAGACAAGGACTTGCAGAGTTCAGATTTCCTAATATCTGTGCTTCTGTAAAACATTTCAGAGATCTAGTGCTCTGCCTTTCTTTTCTCTATGCCTCCTTGTACCAAAATGGTATTATGTCCAATTGCAGTCTTAGTTCACGGCAGCCCTCATTGCAGTAGCAGATGTCAATGTTTAATACTGACTGTAGCTTTAATTGATGACAATGCTCAGTGTAGAAGTACATTTTAGGACACTGGAGATGGACTAAGGATTCATATTCTTCAGGGGACTGATTAATTTTAAACTTATTTCTTTTCTTGGGTCTATATTTAGTATAAGAACAAATCATTTTCATATAATTTTCTGTTCTGGTTACAATATTAAGGATGTCAAGGGAATGGATAAATGGATAAATGTTCTGCTATTTTCTCTTTATTATTATAATTTTTCTCACAAGATTGAGAAAAAAGGGAGAATATAATGAGAATAAAAATGCACAGTATTGAAGCATTAAAATTTGGTGATAATTCATTCCTGAGACAGACTACAGCAAGTACAGAATGCAGTATAAGACATATTAATTTTTCTGACAAAATCTGTAGAAGGAGTAGGAAATGGTACAAAGGTGATTTACTCTTATTGCAATTATCCTAAGGTGCAGTCTCATATCCTCTTAGAAAAGTCCATTGTGACAACATAGCTGTGGATATTTTATCTGGAAGTATTCATCAGTTCAGATTTATTTCTAAGGTATGGAAGCAATACTGGGGTTTATGCATAGGTCATTAGTTCTACTTTGAGAATATGAATATCAGGTTTTTTGTCAGTCTATTTAAAAGAAAGATTTTCACAGGAAAAGATCAATTTCTAGATGTGGAAATTGATATAGGAGTTTTTTACGGTGTTATCTAGCAAAATGAAAAACAATCAGGTTTTGAGTTTTTTAGTTTTTAGCAAAACTAAAAAGGTTTTGACTTTTTCCTTTGTAAGTTTACTTCTGAAATACTGTATTATTTACATCACTGAGAATAGTTATGGTCCAGTTTAGAACTCTGCTCTTCAATTTAATCCCACTGTAGCTACCAAGATATGGAATTACAGAGGACATTTTTTCCTAGTAATTCTGGCATGAGATTTGTGGGCTTGAAATATGTAGCTTGAGATTACATGTCCAAACAAAATTTAGCAATAGTAAACACTTGAATGAAATACTATTAGAGCACAGAGCATTATCTCTTTCCCTAAATTGCTTCAGTTGAATTTAATGTACTTCTACTGAGAAATTGTACCAAGAACTTTACTGTTTGGTGATTAACCATTAAATAGCTTATAATATATTTTAGCCTTAGACAATATTTTCCCTGCATAAGAAATCTCATTCACTCTGCCAGAAAGGTTTAGTCTCTAGAAATGCTGTAATTGTCCATGTGGATGAACAATGGCTATATGCTCAGCCATAGTTTGTGTGATGTTGGTGATTCAAAGGAGTTTTTTGTTATTATTAACAGGCAAAGACTTACACAGACCCTGGACTAAAAGGGGTAGCTGAGCTTTCTGTGGGGCAGGGTATCAAGGAGCTGGAACAAAGGTATCTTTATTGTGCATCATACAGCCAAAGCCTACCTCAGAGTTGCAGAGAAATGGAGATTGTATTATCTCCCAAATGGTTGTCATGAGACTAACTTGAAAGAAATCTAAATCTAGTAATCTGTCACCCTGAAGGATCCATGTAGTAAGGTATTTAAAGAAGCTAAGATTAGAGTAGCTTCATTTGCAATTTAAATTTCCTGCAGACTATTTTTTGAAAGCACACACAAGGGTCCTAGGTTGTGAATTGTCATTCAGTGGAGGGTTATATTTGAATTGTATTAAGATAGTGTTTTTCAAACTATCTTTTGCCCATACCTGGCTTTCCCCTGCATTTAGGGCTGGCACTAAGCTAGATCTTCCTCAGCTAGTTTTCTAGGAGGAGTCCTGTCCTTAGCCTGCAGGTCTCCTACAAACTACTGATGCATTTTTCTGGTCTTAAAAGAATTGAGTCAGACTCAGTTAAGGGATAAGGGGTTTTTACCTTGGTATTTTAATAAGGATCCTTATTGGTGCAGCAGTTTGCCAAGGTGGGATGTGTTCACAATGCACACAAAAGATAAATCACATATTTAATTTACAGGCCTTACAAATCAGCATAGCTAATAAAGATGCTCTAATGGGAGGCCTGGATGAGCGGCATGATATTTCTTCATTTGAGCAATTTCTTCCTGGATGGGCCAAATTTTAGTTTATAGGATATGTTCTAGAGAGCACCTTGGTTTCCCAAGACAGTGTAGGGTTTTCTGGCCTCTTCCTATAAGACCTTTAGGATGATTGGTCTCTTGGCCTAATAAAATACTAGGGGTATGCTAGATTATTAGACTTGAGGAATTACAAATATGCATGTTAAGAATATTGAAGATACATAAAAGTTGTATAAAAGAAAAGGCAAAAAATCATCTTGGCATCACTGCAGAGGATGCCAAGTGGATTGATTCAGGAGGTTGGATTCCAAATCATTAAAAAAAGGGTACAGGACTCTGGGCTCAAGAACTTAAAAATTTTTGGGGGAGTTTTTTGATCCCATAATGGACTTGTGGGTGCTTTGATAGTTGGAGGTTGTTTTGACAAAGCAATCATTAAATGATAATTTTTGATTCTTGTAGAAGTAGGAGGGCAGATTTTGGCTTGTTTAGGAGACTAGTTGTGAGAGTACCTTGGGAGGCAGTCCTGAAGGGCAAAGGAGTCCAGGAAGGCTGGGCATTCTTCCAGAATAATATCTTCAAGACACAGTAGCAGACTGTCCCCAGGTGCTGAAAGATGAGCTGGCAGGGAAGAAGTCACCATCCCTGGAACTATTTAAAAAACATGCAGATGTGGCACTTAAAGATGGGGCTTAGAGGAGGATTTGGCAGTCCTGGGTTAAGAGTTGGCCTCATTGATCTTAGAGGTCTTTTCCAACCTTAAAATTCTATGATTCTATAACATGCCAGGCAACATTTACACGAAAAGAAACTGGAAATTAGAATCACAAATAATAAATTCCCTTCTATTCACTGCTTTGTTAGGATGACTTGAAGGTTTGTGTTAGTGCAAGGCCCAAACTGATTGATCAGATTTTTCTTTTCTCGTTAGATCTTAGTTCCTCTCTGCTGGATATGTAGCAAACCAATGTACAGTAATTTCACGAATACAAGCCGCACCAATTTGACCAAAATTTTGGTGGAAACCCGGAAGTGCGGCTAATATTCCGGGGCGGCTAATACATTAACAAAATTCTAAAAGCTGCCAACACGGAAGTGAGAGCCCGCAGCAGCCCCAAGCCAAGCTGGAGCCCGGCCGGCCCCGGCAGAGGTGGGAAAGCCTGGCAGAGGTGGGGCCAGCAGTGTGGGGGGCGGGCGGCAGAGCCTGAGCCAGCAGGGCGGGGCAGGGGGGTGGCAGAGCCGGGTCAGTAGGGCGGGGGAGCCTGGGAGAACTGGGGCTAGCAGTGCAGGGGAGCATGGCAGAAGCAGGAAGGCCGGCGGGTGGGGCTGCCTGGCAGCGGGGGAAGCCCAGCAGAATCGGGGCCAGCAGCATGGGGGAGCCCGGCGGTGCGGGGGCCTGCAGTGCCGGTCAGGGCGAGGAAACGCGGCGGCGGTGCAGACGGGAGGGGGCGGCCGGCGAGCCCGGCGGCGGTGGCGGCAGCCCGCTGGCCGGGCTAGGGAACGCGGCGCGGCCGGCAAGCCGGGCGGCGGCGGGCAGGGCTAGGGAACGCGGCGCGGCGCGGCCGGCGAGCCGGGCGGCGGCGGGCAGGGCTAGGGAACGCGGTGCGGCCGGCGAGCCGGGCGGCGGCGGGCAGGGCTAGGGAACGCGGTGCGGCCGGCGAGCCAGGCGGCGGCGGCGGCAGCCCGCCGGCAGGGCTAGGGAACGCGGCAGCGGGGCGGTGCTGACGGGAGAGGGGGGCCAGCGAGCCCGGCGGCGGCGGCAGCACCACCCGGCCAGCCCCACCGAGCCGTGGCGCTGAGCTGGGCTACCCGGCCCCGTCGGCAACCATGAGCGGGCCGAGCCTTCCTGGCCCCGCCCCGAGCCAGTAAAGCCCGCTATGCCGCGATCCTGTTACTAATTGGCCAATTTGTGAAAGCTGCGCACGGATTCTCGCGACGAACGAAAGTGCGGCTAATATTCGGGGTGCGGCTTATCTATTGACAAAGACAGCAACATTGTCGAGGCACCGGAAGTGCGGCTTATAATCCGTGCGGCTTGTATTTGTGAAACTACTGTACTTTTACTACCACAGGCTTTTCTGCTCCCATTCTGAGCTATGATAAACCCATCCCGGGTTCTTTAACTGATGAGAAGTACCCCAAGGCCTCGCTGCTCTAGCTGACAGTGTAATATAGACATAATGTTTTCCCTTGGTATGGATAGTTCTGGAAAATGAGGTTTGTCTTTGTACATAATCTCACAAAAGTACTACAGATTCAGTTCTACCCTATGGGAATTATGAGCCTGTATGGTACGAGCAGCATCAGGTAGGAAACATGATTGACAGGAATGATTTCAACCACCATTATTTGAACAAACAGGGATTTTTAATATAAGAAAAAAGATATGTGGATACTACCAGCCTAAGAGGGTTATTTCCCATTTCACCCCACCGTGTTGAGATCTTTGAGTGGTCCAACACTACTCAGTCACTGCAAAAACACACTTCATTCTTGCCATGCAGGCTGCAGGGGCTATTCTGATTCTGGCAGCACCACCAAGTTTTTGGGTATGCTGGGATAGTTCCTGTATATCCAGTGCTGTTCTTGCTTCTGTACCATAAAGTGATAATTATGCCTAGGTAGTATTCAAAATATATACCTACAAGCCCTTAAAACAGCTTTAGATAATTAATTAGTAATGTGTGCTCATTGTTTTTAATGTAGTCCACACATTATTATTCTTTATAACCAATATATACTTTCGTCTACAACCCCAGAGTCAGACTTGTTCAGTAACCAAAAGTGAAGCACAGGCAGTACAGCAAAGTGTGAAGTGTATTAGAGATCACACCAAGGATAACTCAGGACAACCAAAAGCCAGAGGAAAACATCATGAAAAACAACCAAGTGAGGAGAGGATATGCAGCAGGGCAGGGTATTTATCCCCCAATTTTGGCAACATCCTGTTTACTTTGGTGACTATAAACCCATGCTGAACTAGAATGAATTTCTTTTCTGAGAGAGAATATGTTTGTGTTAAGAATAAATGATCATTGCTTTTTAACAGCACACCAATGCTGATTAGATGCCAGCATGAAGACAAAGGAGATTGAATTTATTTAACCTCTCTCAGGTACACAGGTCATACACTGCAATAGCCTAGACTTAAGGTTTCAAATGACAGTGTCTTCTACAGAGTGAGCAACAATGTCAAAACTTCTTCCAGTCAGCCCCTGACAGAGAGAAAGGAACTAATGGGTGAGAGAAAATGTTAATCATTAGAGCTTGAAATCTGTGGCCATGATTTCTTCGTAGAGATTAGATACTCTTAAAACAATATTTTTAATCTTAAAGCTTCTCTAAAAGTCTACTAACAAGAAAGTACTATAATGAAAATCCATATAATGCTGATTGAATTGTCAATAGTAATGAAAATGTTTCTGTTGGTCTTTATGAAAGTGGGTTAAGTATCGTAGTGTCTCTGCAGAGAAATTGCCAGCTAAGTGCATTTATTTTCTGGAGACCTGTCAAAACCTAATGTGGCAGTATGTTCCTTCTACATGAGATGAAACAGCTACACTGACAGTAAGAATATGTCAACATGGTAAATTTTTGCCTCTCTGAAAGTGGGCAGCTTGATGATTGCAGCCAGACTGTGGCACCAAGGAACATTGCTGTTGACTCCACTGCCTCAGATCAGAAAGGAAGCACAAAGGTATGTCACTCTGAATAATCCTTCTCCCTCTGAAAGACAAATTGCATGTCAAAGGTATCACTGCACACTAAATAGCTGCGTGGTAGTAAGATGCTTTTATCTCTGTTCTAATTTGGTTCTGGTAAAACAAATGCACAAAATGAATAATTTGGATTTGCACTTCCTGTTTCTTTCCTTGTTAGAAGATTTGCAGGTGGGTCTCTCTTGCATCAGCCACTGCAGAGACATCTCCCAGAGCTAATCACAAAGTCATAGAATGTTAAGGATTTGGAATGATTATCTAGTCCCAGCTCCCACTGCCATGGGCAGGGACATCTTCCACTAGACCAGGTTGCTCAAGGCCTTATGCAGCCTGTCTGACTGCCATGGCTGTCTGCAAGGGCAGCATTGCTTCTTTTGCCTGTCTGTTAGCAGGTCTGTCCTGCAGGGGTGCTCTGAGCATGTGTTCATTGCTGCTATTCTTATTTTTAAGGTACCTTTTTCCTAAGAAGACAGGCTTCTTGGAGGATATCAGAAATGACATTTTTCATGCTATTTTTCAAAGAATATGGTACAAATGATATAATAATGTAATATTTTGTATTTGTGTAGAAGTCTGCACTTGCTATTCTCAACAATAACACCATTTTCTAATGTATGTCTTTACACAAGTGGATAAGCACAAATCTAGGCCTGATTCTTCTCTGTCTGGTATTGGCTTTGCCCTTGTAAATATGTTGATTTCACTCAAGAAAAAGAGCTTTTCTTTTCCTGCCTGGTGAAGAAACTGACTTCCTTGGATCCCTGCCTGTGTTCATCACATCATAGCAGAAAGGGCTGGAGGGTGCAGTATGGGCAGTACAGGCTGCTGACAGAAAGTGTCAGAGCCTAAGTCCCTGTGTGAAGGAAGGGGATGTGTTAAAACTTTCCCTGGGCTTTCCAGGCAGTAGTGGTCTTTACATCAGTGCCTTGCTAAACAGGAATGTAGACATATGCAAAGCTGTGCTAGCACACTTTTCTTCAGTCATAAAAAATACTGTATGTTGGAGGTATGGCTAAGTAAGAGAAATCTGAAGAGGATCGTGAGGACAGTGTGTAAACAGCCCCCATAAAACTCCCTGCTCTGGTACTCCACATACCATCTCTGGGAACATTTATTATGGGTTGTGGTTGTGTAATATTTTATGGTGGAGACAGAAATGGGGTGCAGAAGTATTAGGAAAGTTTCTTGCTTAAAAAAAAAAGCAAATACAAGATTGTTTCCCTCCTGACCTGATGTTGTTTAAGATATCATGCTGCCCTTTAACTTCTTGAATGATGCAGTAAGATGGATAAATATTTTATTTCCTTCTGAAATGTCTTTTATGAGAGTGAAAAAACTTTCTCTCAGTTCACATGGGACAGTGAATCTTTGAGAAATTCTGGTGCAGTTGTTTGTACCTGTATGCAACACTGGCTTTGCTAAGGAGTTCTGTACAAAATAGTTTGGGTGTACATACCATGTGATGTGAGAACTGCTGCATATCAAAGAGGCTGAAGCCCCAGAAGAAGCAGTTACAGCAGTAAGACGCAACAAGAGCATCTTGCTGGACATACTTGGCATGGACATACTTGTAGGTATCTACATGTTGAATGTCTGGCCAAAAGAAGTCACAAGTTGCAGATGTTCTAGGAAAAGCCAACATGTCTGCACTTGTTACTTATGTGACACGCACATTTTATCTGCAGATCTTAAGAGTGACAATCTGCTCCCAGAAATGTTTTGGTGGCAGAAATTGAGGCTGATCATGGTCAGGAGCCATCTCATCCTTTAACAGGAGTTGTTATACCCACTGAAGAGATCCCAGAACCTCAATACCAATTTTCTCAATGGAACAGCTTGATTTCCTCCCACTGTGCTTGTAATAGCTTAAAACTGAGTATAAGAAATAGATTTCATTTCAACAATCACAACATTACAGTGATCTTCTTTCAGTCTTGTTCATTGCTGCTGTTAAATTCAGAACACATAAAGAGGCAATAATAGGGCTATTTTTTCAGAGTAATTTACAGCTGCTGAAGGTGTGTGCCTCAGCTGTGCAATTCTGACATAGATACCACAATTGGTGTGCTCTGTTAGAAGCTGAAAAACTTTTAAAATTTGTTTCCTTATACTACCTCAAGTCTTTGGGAACTGTGTCTATTTCAAACCAGATATAGATATCTCTTGAACTTGCTAGAATTTTCTGCATTTCCTTTGTTGTTCTTAATTCTCTGAAGTTTGTATATATATGCTTTTGAATGTTCACATTTACCCTGTGTTTTAGTGTTTGTTTGAGAACTTCTCCATTGTGGTTCTCATGTTTCATGTTGTCATGTAAATCAAATAGCAACCACCTTGTTCTTGCTTCTTGCATAAGTTAAGCTTTGCTTATTGAGCTCAATCAGTCCTGAATACTAGCAAGCTGTTGCTTCTCTGCATAGTATCATAAACACACTTAAGTGAGTTACTATAGAAGTTATATCATGTTTTCTGAATTTTCTAGTGGCTATTCATTATCTGGCAATAAAACCAGAAAAAACCCACAGCCCTCCTAGTCTATATTTATTTCTTAGGTTTATTTCTGCCCTCCCGCCCCAGGATCTTAACTGTTTATTTACCAAAATTTAATTGATGGTTTGTAGCTATTTAAGTACCATCAGGAAGAAATGCTCAAAAGTATTCAAAAGACACTGGCATTTTGTTTAAAGTGTCTTTGTCTGGGCTTCTTAGTATAGAATCTCCATTTGAAGCTATACTTTTCACAGCTCATCTCAGTGCTCTTTTGTCCAATATCTAATTTGGAAGTTGGTGATCTCCTTTTTTGTATCTTCTTCCATAGCACGTTCTCTCTAAGGCAGATAAATCTTTCACTTTTGTTAAGCCCAAATCTCTACAGCCTTAAAGAGGTCATCCTTCAACTGTGACATTTCTATTGTTGCCTGGAAAGCATTTGCTGATTTTCACCCTTGTGTTTACCTCCTTGCTCTGAAGGAATTGATTTCAAAGGCTTAATTGCTGGCTTATAATCACCTATTATAATTTAATGTTTCCCTTTTTTTTAATGGCAGAATTCAAGGCATTATTTTTATCATTGTCATATTTACTGAGGTAAAACAGGAAAATAATCATGCAGTTATGTATGAAAACAGAGTCTGCAATTTCCTCACAAGTATATTCCTATACTTCACGGTATATTTTGAATGTTTCTCTGGAACTTAATCTACTCTTGAGCAAGTGTTGATTGATTACTACTAGAACAGGGCTTTTGGCAAGAAGTAAGGTTAACATTGGCAAGTTGCTTGATAATTACTAGAGTGTGAAAACCAACACAAATGCATGCATTATGCAAAGAGCTCAGTCTCAAACCACATGTATGTGTTCCTCTTGGAACTGATTATAGAAGTCAGTTGCACTATTTAATGGGAAAAATAAAATTAGAATTGGTAATATTTAATGCTGAAATATCTGAAAGTGTTGAAATTAATTTCAAAATAATGTAACCACTATGTGTAGGAGGTCTTCATCTGCTACATTTTTTGCTAAGATGCCTCCTGTTCCTTTCATTTTTCTTTAATGGTTCTAATATGGTATTTTTTGGAAGATCTTCCTTTTGGATTTTTTTGTCTTTGGTGATTTAATTATAATTCTGGTCCAGACATTTCAGTGAAACGAACCATTTACAATTTGGTGAGGATTTTTAATTAAGAAAGATTAAATGCATTTATAAGTAAAAGTGGGAGAATTTTCATTTTGAAATAGAAGGAGTAATTTCTTGATAAAATAAGATTAAACTATTTAAGTGCAGGGCAGTGCCTACTGTTATATTGGTATCTGCAAAAAACAGGATAGAACACTGGTATCCAGAAGAAGTTCTAATCTTGGATTGCCATTTTACTGAGAATGATATCTGGAGAAGAAAATTCACTGTTTGATATCGATTCTTTCTCCAAATCCATTGTAGCTGCATCTCACTTGGCAATACTTCAGTTTTGTCCAATGAGGCGCAACTTCCTACGTGAGGACTGTGCCATCTTCTGGTTTCCTCCATCTTCCTCTGACCTGTGCCTTCCTTTTCCTCTTCACTTTGCCAGTGCCAAAACCATGCATCCGTTTGACTCTGTCATCAGTTATTCAAAAGTGAGAAAATGAGCTTCTCTAGAAGTTATTCATCATCTTCTAGACCTTTTTCTTGAGATAAAACATCTTTTTATAATTGCCTTTTTGTGTCCACTGGTCATTGGGTAAGTAGCTCGTACTGTGATGTCTGAATTTTTAAATACCTAAAATTATAGCAAATGAATCTTACCCACCGTGCTTTAAATCAGTAGTATTAGTCTTGGAAGAGACGTACTGCTACAGATGGAGAATTACATGTTCCTAGTAAACAGACTTTTGGGGATCCAGACTCAGAATCTGACAGATAGTCTGTGATTAATGCACATTAATAGGAATCATGCAGCAGTAGAATCACCAGGCTCCCTTTAAAATATCCAGTTGCTCATGGAAAATGCTTTTTTATAAGCTTTACTTAGGGTTTGTAGATATTCAGACTTTAACCATGAAAAAAACTGTAAGAAATGTTTTCCCCAAAAAAAGCACAACATACTACTTTGAGACATAGTTTTTCAGGGTATGGAAGAAAAAATTATGAATCCACTTTTTTCCTTTTTATCTTTTTTTTTAACTGTTTTATTTGACTGCATTGTGGCTTGCTGAGACATTTGTGTCTGAATATCTTAAGGTCTCGAGATTTTCAAGGAAATCCAAGCCAGCAAATGGACTTTAGAGCACTTAGAAAATTTGATGATAAACAATAAGTTCATCTTGGCATTTAATGTGATGGTGCTGTGTCCAGTGAAAACATTTATATTCATTCATGAGAAGTAAACATGGATGTTGTATTTTGAAAATTCAGTGAGTGCTTCTATACATGCATGTGAGGATTTTTGTCGGTATTTCCACCTTTATTGAGATTATTCAGGAGGTAATGTTCTCTTCAGAAATCCCCATGTTCTCTTAAGAAAATGATGGCTGTGGTTTGACCTACTTCAAAAAGACACAGAGTAATTGTCAAAAAGAACATCAGCTAGCAAAGTTGCTGTAAAAAAAGACTAGGTGAGAGTGGCTGTTTTAGGATTATTCAGTTCTTCAAATAAATGGAATAACTGAAGTATGAAGTATTAGGATCTGAGCATCAATGACTATTAAAATTATGAAGCCCTGGTTTATGTGGAGAGGAGTGATTTTGTTCATCATGGATTCCAATCTATCTGAGTTGGGAAGCAGTTAAATATTGAATGACATTGAAAATAATGTAGTTATTTATGGAACCACATCACACCTTCAGATATTACTCTACCACATGTATAGCTTGAGATCTTGCATGTTTTGAGATAGGAAAGATATTTCTGTGGATAGATTGAGGCAGAAGACAATGGGGCCAAGACTAAAATTAAAAAAAGTTTGTATGGCTAAATAAATTCTTACATTTTCCCATTATTTTTCCATGGGCCTGTTGTCTTCAGAGCTTAGCTCTCTACAAGAAATAACATTATGCATTGTGTGCATTTGTTGCCTCTTCACTAAGTGCACAGTCATAACATAACATCATAACATAGTAAGTCATAGAGTCATAGAAAGGCTTGGATTGGAAAAGACCTTAAAAATCATCCTGTTCCAATCACCTTACTGTGGGCAGGGGCACCTTCCACTAGACCAGGTTCTTAACGCCCCAAGCAGCCTGACCCTAAGCGGTTATAGGGATGAGGCATCTATAGCTTCTCTGGGGGACCTGTCCCAGGGCCTCCCTATTCTCACAGTAAATAATTTCTTCCTAAAAGCTAATTACTCTCTTTCAATTTGTAGACATTGCCTCTTGTTCTGTAACTACAGGCTCTTGTAAAAAGTCCTTCTCCATCTTCGTTGTACATTCCCTTCAGGTATTGGAATGGAACCCCAAATATGCTCACCCTAAAGCCTCTCTTTTCCAGGCTGAACATTCCCAATTTTCCCAGCCTTTCCCTGCTGGAGAGGTGCTCCAACCACTGTGATGGCCTCCCCTGGACTCCCTCCAACAGACTGATGTCCTTCCTGATGGGGCCCCAGAGCTGGGGCACTCAGCTGCACAGATGCAGCACTCCAGGTGGGGTCTCACCTGACTGGAGAAGGAGCATTGCTGATATAAGCTGTGTATTTGTTGTGTAAATGTGATTTATGAAAGCAATATTCAAGTCCAGACTGGTAACATAAACCAGGTTTCTAGACTTGTGTTTATAATTAAATCTGTGAGCCACTTGTCAGATGATAGAGTGCTGAAATGTGGAGAGCTGCAAAAAATATATATAAAATAATTCTTATATAAGTGGAAATTGCAAAATGGTTGAGATCATCTAGATACTGTTTATATTTTTTTAAAGTAAACACAGAAAACATGTTTACTTAGAGATACACTCAGCTTTTGTGCTTACCATCCTGAAATCTAAAATGGTCTTGATTGAGAGTGTTTTGTCACCAGTTTTATGAAGTCTTATGGAAACATACTTTGCCTGTTACATAACAATAAGCTAAGTGCAATTCAAAATTCTACAAACAAAAATGACAATGGCCCAATTCTCTTTCAGTTTTCTGAGTTTCCAGTCAGAAATTCAATTTCAGTTTACAGAGAGCCTCCTTTGACTTAACAGATTTGTTCTCATGCAGTTGAGGGCAAGATTGTAGCAGAAGGGCATATTGGGAAATTCATTCTCCTGCCTTCATTTAAAAGGAGCTGATTCTGACTTAATTTGATTCTGGCATAATAGACGATTGTCACATGTTGTAAACCACACTATTGTGCCCTCCTTTGTATTAGGCTAGAACTGAGCCCAGTGTTTCTATTTTAAGCACTGAAATACAGAATCTAATTAGTGATGTACGTAGATATTATTCCTACACCTGAGTAATAACTCTTTCAGAAACTTGCACTTGTATAGCACATGTTTATTTAGCCTTTTGTAGATGTATTATCTAACTATTGCTTTTATGGTTCAGGCCATGGATTATTAATTGAAACAGTAAAATAAGCAATCATCTTTGGTTGCCATAGCAAAGATACCAAAATATAGTTGCTGAGGAAACCATACAGAGAATATACACAATATATAACCTAATAATATTGATATACAGCTTTAACGGTACAAGAACATAAAATATACTTGTTCTCTTGTTGGGAGATTAAATATTGAATCTGATACATGTTTATTGATTTATTTTTTAAAGTCTTCCTCTTGCATGTAAAGACAGCTTACTTAACTATCAAATATGTTGTATGTCTGTTATCTTTAGACTTTGTAATGATTTTTAAAAAGATCCTGCTTCATTAAGAGAAGAAATATACTTTGGAAAAGGATCATAAATGAATGAAAATTGAGCAAACATCATCATGCTTCTTTTGTAATACAGATAAAGGCAATGACAAGAACAAGAATAATCAAAATTATAATTTTTCCTTGCAGCCTTGTGGTAGCTTATTTTTAACATTTGGAATAGGCTAGAATGACCTTCCACATCCAGTATGGGCAATGTAATATATATATCTTTTCTGACAAAGGCATTTATTATATCAATTTTTAATATGGTGCCACTACAGAAGACTTCAGAATATCCCCTGTTCAGACTATCCCCTTTCAGAATATGCAACTTATTCAAGGGCTTTGCTCCTCCATTGTTAGTAAGATTTTCCAGTGTCCACCATGAAGATTTATTGCTGCAGCATAAGCCATTTCCAAGTTAGTTGTAACTTTGAACTTGTAACTAAATAACCACATTTTTTCCATTTTATGCTTAGATTGCTACCACTTTCATGAAATTCTGTGTCTTGGATCCCATATTCAAGCTGAAACTTAATCCATGTTAGACAGGGCAAGGAGACTATTTCTATTGTCTTCACATATTCCTAACTATAAACCTTTGCATGGCTGGATGTTTTTATTTGTGGGTAGAACATTATCCATTATTCACTGATGTTCAGTTTGTGATCCATTGTAATTCCTAAAATCTGTTTTTGAAGATCTGCTATCAAATTCAAATGCTGTACATCCTACATTTGTATAGTCAATTATTGCTAAGAATAGGAGCCTGCATTTATTTATGGTGGGTGAATTGTTTCCTGGTTTCCGGTAGATCATTTCTTGTTTGTTAAGGATATTTGAACTCTAATGCTATTAGCCTGGATATGTGCAGCCCCTTTTATTTTTATCTTTCAGAAATACAATCATTGTAATAATGGAATAGAAACAGCATAGGAAGCCATTCTATTTAATCTTCAGACTCTTGATGAAAATGCTGGTTAACACTAAAGCCAGGACAGACTACAGTGGAACTTCTATACAGCCTTCTGTGTTTGACACTTAACTACTGTTAGTTGCTATCTGGCCTCCAGTTGTCCAACTACTTTTGAATCAAGCAGTGGGAGATCAAGCAAGATACACTTGGGTCTCTTCTGCAAAGTCAGGTCCCAGGTTATGTGGCTACACCGGATCAGGGCAGAACTTGGGCATGGGCAATTAAACCCTGGAAGATGACTACTGTCATGGTCTGTTTGGATCTCTCAAATTTACAGATGAGGAGTTCTGTGAAATAAACTATTATATGAGCTCATTAGAAGAGGGAACAAACACAACCTACAGGGGCTCAGTCCCTGAGTTCACTAATTCATCGCTTAGTTCTTGAAGTTTCTAACTTACCAGTTCTCTAATTTATTAATTGCAGCTCTCAACTTGTAATTTGTGCACTTGTAAGCAGAACAGTCATCTAGCCAACGGTGAGAGTGCTCATTCTTCCTCTTCCATCACAATGAAGCATCCCTTGTATCACACCTGGAAGCATGAAAGCCCCAGCTCTCCAGCTGTTAGATCTGCTTCTAAAACTCCATGTGTAACCTGAAGTATTTACACCTAGAAGCTGGAAAGTTTGGTGTGTCCGATTTCTTTGAGTTAGCAGGTTCTGAAGAAAAGCGCCAATAAATCAATGTGCAAGGATTGTGGCTGCAGGAGACAGCAAGCAGCAGGTGACAGTGGCTGTGTAATGACTGTAGTTCTTTCTGGCAGCCATCTCGTGCCTATGTGTTGCCATCACTTTGACCTAATGGCATGGTCCCAGTGCCTTTGCAGGACATGTGCAACAGGCCTTGGCATGAGCTGTGTGCTGGCCGAAAATCTGAGTGGGAGTTGAATGTAAGACTATGGAGAAACTATGGAGAAAGAGGTTTGTCAAGTCACTGATAGCTGGTTAGGAGCTGGTGCTCCTAAGCCTTGGCAGGTTATTTATGGTATCCTTAGTGCTCCTCCGGATGACAAATAACGAAATCCTTGGATATCTTTTAGTTGCTCCTGAAGTGACACAGTTCTTGGTCTCCAGATGGTGCCAGAGTGGCATTCAGGATTATGTTGTGGCAGGCACATACTTTAAAACAAGTTGCTTCACATAAAGAACTCGTCACTCACAAAATTGTGACTAATTTTAACCGAAAAAAATCAGTAAGGATTTTTAAGAGGCTGAGCTTAGGATTTTGTACAGGTTTATTGCCTTAATGCTCCCTGACCAGTCTGACATGGTTGTGAATTGTGTCAATAAGTGATTAGTTAAAGATTCCCAGGTACTGTGCACAAAGCAATATGACTGACCCAAATGGTTCCTTGAAAGTTTCTGGTTTACTGTCAGTGATCCTCAGATAATAAGTCTCTGGAGGACTTTGGAACCAGGACTTTTCAATTAATGAAGGAGTAAGGATGCTCACATATGCCAAATCTAGGCAAACTTCGGCATACCTTGAAGCATATTTGAAGGGCTTGAAGCAATTTCTCTGTGCTGGGCTCACGTGGCCAGGTTTTGGTAGTGGGAGGGCTACAGGGGTGGCATCTGTGAGAAGCTGCCAGAAGCTTCACCCAATGCCAGCCAGCTCCAAGACAGACCCCCTGCTGGCCAAGGCCAAGCCAATCTGAAATGGTGCCACACCTCTGTAGTATTTAAAAATAAAACAAAACAACAAAAAAAAAACCAACTAGAATTATTGCACAGATGTAATTGAGGCCAGAGAAGAGTGAGGTGAATATGTGAAAGGAACAGCCCTGCAGACACCAAGGTCAGTAGAGAAGAAGGGTGAGGAGCTGCTCCAGGCACCAAAGGTGATTCCCCTCTGCCCTTATCAGACCATGCAGGTGCAGAGATCCACCTGCAGCCCATGGAGATCCATGGGAATACTGAGATCCACCTGCAGCCCATGGAGGAAACCCACACCAGAGCAGGTGGATGCCTGAGAGGAGGCTGTGAGTCCATGGGAGGCCTGTCTGGAGCAGGCTCCTGGCAGGAACCTGCAGACCCATGGAGAGAGGAGCCCATCCTGGAGAAGGTTTCCTGGTAGGGCTTGTGACCTTGTGGGGGACCCACACTGGAGCAAACTTTGCCTGAGGGATTGCACCCTGGGGAAGGGTGAACCACCGTGGAGCAGTCTGGGGAGGACTGCTGCCTGTGGGATGGACTCATGGTGGAGAAGTTAATGGAGAACTGTCTCCTGTGGGAGGGCCCCCACACTGGAGCAGGGGAAGGACTCCTCCCCGAGGGGTGGCAGAAACAAGAGGTGATGAACTGACCACAACCCCCATTCCCTGTCTGCCTGAGCAGCTGTGGGGAGATGGTGGAGCTGGGAAGGAGGGAGGGGTGGGGCAAAGGTGTTATTGAGATGTATTTTAATTCTCGTTATCCTGCTCAGATTTTGTTAGTAATGAATTAAATTAATATCCTCGAGTTCTGTTTTACCCATAACAGTATTTGGTGGATGATCTCTCTCCCAGACATTATCTCAACCCATGAATCTTTTGTTACATTTTGTCTCCACCATCTACTTGTGGAGGGAAGTAGCAGAGCAGCTCTGGTACCCTGGCATCCAGCCAGGGTCAAACCACTACAATCTCACAGATTTTTATCAAGCTCATAATAGATTTAAATGAGGGACAGTCAGGAAATGCTGGACTGGGGAGAAATGATTCTGGACTGGGGAAAGGCATGAGTGGGAGGGAATTATGTAATGCTCAGCCAAAATCTTAACCGTAGAAACCATTTCAGAGCACACAGGTAAAGAAAATTATTTCGTATATATTCGTATAACTTTTCAGTAGCTACGCAATGTTGTGTCAAAATTTCTGACTTGCTGCAGACTCACAGTAGAACATATTTAAATTCTTCTGCTAGAGTAAGAAGTAATTATACAGTAATTTCACAAGCAAACTTTAAAATGTTAACAGTTCCAATTACTGAGTGATAGGAAGCTTATTGATTGTTTTATTTCATGTAATTAAAAATGGCAGAAGGAAAATTTCAAAATTAATTGACAGTTTCATGCAATGATATGATATGGAAGTAGGAAACAGTTTTGGAAACTAAGTAAGATCTGTCAGCAATGGAAATTGCTGGTTTCAGTATTTCACACATTTCTGTTTCTTTAATCCAGTTAGCATGATCTCACAAACCCTGGTGTTTTCACATGATCATGTCTTGTTTCATGTTCTTGTTTCTTACAAATGTAATTCTTACACTAAAAGGAAGTTATTAAATAAACCAATAATAAATGCATTCAGTACATAGCATATTCTTATCACTTTTTAAAGATAAATCTTTTGTGAGTAAACCATGGAATGATAGAGACTGTCACATAGAAAAAGACGATTCAAAGTATCACCTAGAGTGGATTATTGGTTTTGACAAATGTTTTTGCCAAATTTTGTAGAATGGGAAGAATGTGGCCACCAGGTCGAGGGAAGTGATCCTGCCCCTCTACTCGGCCCTAGTGAGGCGACATCTGGAGCGCTGTGTTCAGTTCTGGGCTCTTCAGTACAAGAGAGACAAGAAGCTGCTGGAGAGGGTCCAGAGGGGGGCCACAAAGGTCATTTGGGGTCTGGAGCATCTCTCTTACAAGGAGACACTGCAAGAGCTGGGCCTGTGTAGTCTAGAGAACAGAGGCATACAAATATCTCAAAGGCAGGTGTCAAGAGGATGGTTCTAGACTCTTTTCAGTTGTGCTCAGTGACAAGGAGCAACAGCCATAAACTAAAACACATGGAGTTCCACCTTGGCATGACAAAGAACTTTATGTTGAGGCTGGCAGAGCACTGGAACAGGCTGCCCTGGGAGGTTGTGGAGTCACCCTCCCTGGAGACATTCAAACCCCATCTGTGTTACCCCACCTTGTCATAGGGATTGGACCAGAAGATCCCCAAAGTCCCTTCCAACACTAAATACTCTGTCATTCTGTGATTTTCAGAAATTGCAGTTCAGAGAGCTAACTGCATTTTATCAACTTGTGGATGAATAGATAATGAATACTGTTTGTTTATTGTTATTAGTCATGAATTCTTGTTATTCATGTCTGGATCCTTGTTTGTTCAACTGAAACAAGATTACCTTGAAATATGGACTGAGCTCACTAGTCTTAGTTTGCATGGAGTGTCTTTGCAAATAAATTACTTATTTGAAGCTTATTTGTTTGTGGTGAATCATTATGAATATAAATGTGTTGATTAGGTGTTACTTACACATTGTTAGGGTACCCCTCAAGTGTTTTAACAAGAAATGTAGTAACTATTGTGCCTTTAAATGACAAATGACAATTCAGCAGTGAATCCTGTCCTAGTGATACATACCAGCCATCAGGAAGTTGGACTGCTATCTTCTTTCAAACCAATTATCTGAATGACAAGTGTTATTCTTCCTTAGTATTCCAAGTGGCACAGCCACAGCAGATACATGACGCTTTTGCCTAGTCACATGAGGCATTTTGTTAACAGGTGGTCTGCAATAACTGAAATAGATGTGTGGGACAAGTTGCATTGAAATGCATGCTGCATAACTTTTTCTAGTCTTTTCGCATTTCATGAGCACATTCTGCTCTATTAAATTTTATATTAAACGAACATTGTGTCCTCTATGAATTACAGCAAGAGGAAATTATTCTCACTTATCACATTACAGAAATGCAAAGCTTTGAACATTAATGTCAAATTATTTTTCATGATAAGTTTCTTCATGTGAAGCTGCACTTACTGTTTGGAATTCATAGTTTTAAAGTTGTGCCTCCATTACTTTACAAGATGCAGCTGGCCTAATTAAAACCAAGACTTATTAAGAGTCGAGTGGGAAGATCAAATCAAAATGAAGGAAATATTATGAATAATATATAGTCGTTTATGTGCAGCAGAAGCTAAAATAGGTAGGCAAATGTTAAATTAGTTTTCTCAAATTTATAGAGAGCAGAGCACATTCTCCATTCTCACATTTGAACCTTCAAAGAACCCAGCCTCTCATACATCATTCATATTGTCTTCACTTTACCTTTTAATTTCACCTATGGTGCTGTTGTACTCCAGTTCCTTAGGTATATCTGATTAACTCATTCAAATTGAAGGAATTTGTACACTTTAAAGAATTCATGGAAAAAAAGTTTTAAACTGGTTGGGAATTGTTTGTTCCTATGTCTTATTTGCAGTCATATCTTAGTAGAGCTTTTCCTGTGGATCAAAATTATTATAAACAGTGCAAGTGGAGTCCATATATGATGGTTTAAAAGGATGAAGATGAAAATCATATTTAAAATATTTTCCTTGTGTGATGACCAACACCATGCAGTGCCTAAAAAGGTCTTGTTACATTAAAATACATTTTTCAAACTAAATTAATTTTTATGCAGAGTTCATATTTTCTTCATCTCGGTCAGTGAAGCCATCATGTTTTTTTCAGTTAGTTTAATGTTCTTATGCCTGACTACAATGTTGATGTTTGTTGCTAGCCCTTCCAGCATGTCTGTGTCTTTAGACACAGCCCTGCATAATGCAAGTGGCACAGGCTAAAGCACCTTGTGGTGCTTTTGTAAGCAGCCCTTGGAGGCATTGTGCATCAAGGACACTCCTCCTCTGGTCGTGTGTTGGGGGAAAGAGAAAACAGGAAGAAAATTTCTAGCATGCCTTAAAAAATAATGGTTCACTGCTTTGCTCACAGTTTTCTGACTGCAAAGTATGTGGGTGAAGATGGAACACTCTTGGATGGAATTCACTTTTATATTCATTTCATTTCATTTCATTTCACCTCTCTGAGGTTGTTTACTAGCCCAGGCCTGCTTTAGGAATCTCAGGGGACTTGCTCTCCTTTTTGCCAGTGAAATGAAAGGAACAGGCTACCTCTCAACACAGCGAATATTTAATGTGTGATAACACTGGCCTTTCAGCCTCAACTCCCATTTCTAAACTCAAGGTAGGAAACATATAAATCACTTAATGGGCATTAAGTAAACCCTAAACATTTCCTGTGATATTTTATAATATCTCTAAGGTCCTACTAGCTCCCAAAGTGGAAAACTTTAATTCTGATGGGGAAGAAAAAAATTGAAGCAATTAGAGAAAGTGCAAATTAGAGTATACATATAGCTGTGTTGGTGTCTTTGAAACATTGAAATCCCATGGAACTGGTAAGTTGTGACCCTTTGGGTCTAGGTCCCATTTTATAAATTCTGTGGCAGTTTGCAGGACTATTAAAGCCAATCCCCATTTTGCACTTTTGTGACATCTCTCAAGTCACCATAGAAAAGACTGTCCTGCATTTTGCATGCATACAGCAGCATGTATGGTACACATTTGTGCATTAAGAAAGGCTGGATTTCTGACTTCTATCCAATTTCCAAAGAGGGCTATTTTCTCTCTTCTACTGCCTGGGGTTATCAGGGTACAAGTGTGCAGCACAAAGCACGGTTTGTGGAGCCATCTGTGCTAGCCTGGAGAGCAGAATCATGCAGCTCTGCTTCCCTGGTTCTTCTCCAGAGCTGATACATCCTGTTGTTAATGAGCATTAAGTACAGAGCATTGAGCTCCTGCACAGCCTGAATGGGCCTATGATTCTGTGACTAGCCTGAGGGAGTTTGGGCAAAGTAAGGATCTTAGTTGTCCAATTCTCTACTGGTGGAAGAACTCTCCCACTAATATTTACAGACAGTATTTATTAGGAATGGAATGTCAATAAAAATACAGCACATTCATATTTGTAATGGTGCTTTCAAGTTTCAGAGGAATAAAGACATTTTCTCAGGTAAGGCATGATGACTTGGTTAAGTGGCACAGAGAGTTTCTTGGTTCAAATGTGGAGGAGGAAGCACTGAGATGTCAGTTACGTATTTTAATATATTCCCAAGACAGTCTTCTTGGTAAGGTTATTATTTACCTACCCAGCATAAAAGGTAGTTGCATTAATTCTAAAATAATTTTTGAATTTGTCCTTTCAACATGATTTTTATGCATAGTTGCATTCTTAAGAAAATGATTCCACCAAGTTGACTATAGAAAGCTATAGAAAATAATTTTTAGAAATACTGTTAATCCCTTGCACAGGGAGAAGTTTCTATGCCAGAAATCAAATTGTGAAGATTGTTGCTTCTTTGATCTTTAATAAGTGAAGTGTGGCCCCTGGAGACTGAAGGTTGCTGCATGTAATGTTTCATAATGTATTATGCAGTTATTATAAGCATATAACGCTTCATCCTGATCTCAGGGGCAGATGGCAGGAGTCACAGGTACAAATATACAATTTCACGCTGTTTAGATCAAGATGAAATGCTGTAGATGGCACCTGTTGTCTCTGAAGTCTTTGCAGATTTTTCCTCTGCATTAAAGTTGAAAAGACTTATAGCTCAATAGACTGTTAGCTTGCTTTCCTTTCTTATTTTTCATTTTTTTATTTTTTTGTGAATGTTCTGTCTCTCTCTGCAAGTAATTTCCCCTACCACAAATATATTTTGAAGTGACTGGCCAATTTCCCCAAAATTTTACTGAAATGAAGTCTTGAAGACATTAAGCTCTTAAAAATGTCAAAAAAGCAGGGGTAGAGTAGAAGAATGACATCGGAATAAAAGCCCACACTGGCAAACATCCATTTAAATGCCTGCACAGGCTGATACGTGAGCTGAACAGTTATTTGTTCAATTTGGGCTCTGACTGGTCAAAGACCCTGTGCATAGGTCTGTCTGCAGTGCAGAATAGCTGGGGAAGAAGTGCTCATCTAGGGTAGAAAAGGGAGCTGGGGGCTGGAGGACACAAGCAAAAATGGGGCATAGAAACCCAAGTGGCTGTGAGTGTGGTGCCTGGCAAGCAGAGACAACTACAGGGCACTACAGAGCCAGCAGCCTGCATGGTGTAGGTAAAACTTTTGTGGAAGGTGAGGCCATTCATACCCATTAAAGCAGGGGAACCTGTGCATGAAAATATATCTACTATAATAATTCTTAACAACTACAATTAGTCAGTATGATTTGGAGATTTGCAGATGCCTGGTTGAGCTTTCATCAAATCTAGGCTGTGCTTAAATTCCTAAATGCAATCAGTGTAACTACCACTCACTATAAATGTGCTGGGCTGACCTGATCTGACTGCCAGATGCCTACCTGGCCACTCTCTCACTCTACCTCCTCAACAGGACAGGGGAAACAAAATAAAATAAAAGCCCATGGGTTGAGAGGATAAGGAGATCAATTATTGTCACAGACAAAACAGACTCCACTCAGGGCAGATTAATTTAATTTGTTGTCAATTAATGTAGTTCTTCACCAACTTCTTGAACGTGGGTCTCTGACCTGGTAATTTGCAAGGCTGTTTCTCACTCTGCTTCATCAGGCATTTTGCCCTTTCTTAGGTCTGTGTCCGTGAGGCTCCACCACCATCGTGCCCAAGGGGCTCAGCTCTGCCATGCCTGGGGCAGGTGGGCAGGAGCCAGCTGGAACCAGCTGTGTCCTGCTGCAGCAGCCCTGACCTCTCCTCACAGATGCTGCTCTGCAGCCCCATGCCCAGCACCTGGACATGCACACCATGGGCAACAAGGGGTGTAAGTACTTAAATACAATCGAATATTAGGGTTTAACACCAATATAAAAACACTATTCTTTCAACAAAAGCAGTCCAAGAGCAGCAACACCACATACAAATGAAGCAAACACTGTTAGTGATAAGTATCAGAAAAAAAAATTCAGGCTATCCACAGCTGCTAAACCACAGAGTGGTTGGGCACAAGCTTTCTGCTTGTAGTAAGCAAGTAGTGTCCTGTACTGTCCTAAAATTTTGGACAATTACCTGAGCCTTGAGGCCAGAGTGCCCTCTCTAGACACTGGTGCTTTTCTTTCAGAAGCACACTGCTCCAGCATTAAATCAAAGCCCAGCCCTTAATCCTGTTTGCTTCAGCTTCACTCTTTACAAAATGGACGTGATAATGTCTGCTAATTTCCTTAATGTTGCAAGGTTTCAGCCCCTAAATGGGAATGAGGATAAGTTTGTCACTCTAATATGCATAGCATTAATTTTAGCAGGTGTTCTACTGTGTGATCTCACTCTCCTTCCAAACTGTGATTTATATGTCAGTCTCAAGCTGGCTTCTAAGTGAAAGTCTGCATCCAGCTGCTTAAACAAGCTTTTTAAATTTCCAAGAAATTGCAGGAAGCTTTACCTCAGACAGTCTACATACCCTCCTTGAATGGCTATGGGAAGTGAGATGCCACACCAAACACATCTTTAATGTACAGTCAGGGAAGTGAATCTGACCTGGGACATCTGATCTCTTCCCTGCTACAAAAAGAAGGAAAAGTGACTACCTGACTTGGTATGGCCAACCTGCTTGAGTATTTCATGTGCATTGCAAATTAGAAAACAGTTTGATAATGAAAGTTATGAAGTGTTTGAATCTTGCAGCAACAGTGGTGTTTTAAGTCTTAAAGGAAAGAAGATCTTTAGCATATCCTGGTCATTGTATGTGCTTAGCATATCCCAGTAGTAAAGTATGATGTGGTAGATTTAAGAGATATGAAAAATTAATCTGAAGAAAGGAGTGCAAGTGTTGCTGCATGTGGTGAAAATGTCCTTGTCTTTGTTGATGGAAGAGGAACTGGCAATACTAAGGGAGGGAGGAAGGAGACAGGACCACTATGGATGTCCAGGGCCTGTCCTCTGGCATTCACTCTACTTTGTTTAATAACCTCACTAATAAACTTGGTTTACTTTTTCTTCTTTTTATATAGTGAATTACCAACTGGCTCATCCCTGAACTTTCTTATACTTTCTCTGCAAAGCCTGAGTTACTTTTCATTTCTGGATTGAAGTCTTTTAATTCAAATTCCATATGAATGTCAAAAAGCTCTGTTGTGTCTGAGGTGGATTGTTTATGCACCATTTTGGTAGAAAAAAATGTATCATACACTCCTTTTCAAAAACCAACATGTTAAAGACTTCATATCACTGAAGAAGTTCTTTTGGTTCTTAAATTGACTATAAGAAGTAAACATTATTAATTTAATTCAAGAGACTAAATAAAAGGAAGACTCTGCAAAACTTTGTTTAAACCCCTTGATTGTTGTTTGTTCGAGTTATTCTATTACTGAAAATTTATGTTATTCAAAATTCTGTTATTGAAAATAATTGTATTTCTTATCAGAGAGTAGTTACTACTTGGATTGGACTTGTCACACTTGCATTAGATTAAGTCTTTTACTAGCCTAATGAAGTTGGTGGTGGGCAACATAAAAGCACTAAGTCAAGGGATTTCAAACATTGTTCACATCACATAAACAAAACAAATGCAGCTGAAAGCAAAACCTAAAAAAAGATTATGAAGTTTTAAAATGCACAGAATCAGTTCATCTCACTGCTGCACATCTACTGCATAAACTATAATTTCACTATAAATTCCATAAAAAACCAAGCATGTAGAAAGGCTTGGTTTTGTGAAGGTCTAGTTGTAGCTCCCAGTCTAACCAACAAACAAATGAAATCTCTCTGCCATATGCTAATGTTCTGAATGTGGACAGAAGCTGCCTGAAATACCTGGCAGATGCAATCCTGTGTTTTGCTAATGTTTCTTCTGCATCAGGAAAGCAGCCTCAGGCTATTGAATTAATGTCAGATAGTGGATCAGCATTTTCTGTACTACTGATTTATTTAGCTGAAGCCTGCTGCTTTTTGAGCCTAGGAACATCTATGGGAGGAATTTAATACCTGTGTTTGCCATTCTTCACATGAAACTTAGATTGGCACATACTTAGATGGTGACATTCTTAACTGTGCATGACCATATTTCTACTCTGGGCAGAGACTTCTGGATCACAACATCTGCTTCAGGAGTTTGTGGCCACTCAACATCTTTAGAGTCCTAAATCAGGGTTTCAGACAGACTCTGCTGTTGTTCAGGCAGTACAAAAACACCCCCCACTTTTCTTTCAAAAAAATTTGCCTGCTAAAATAAAAGCCAGTCAAAAATGATGTTTAGATGACAAATGCCACCACTTACTGTTCTGCTTTAGAAAAGGAGAGGTTTTACTGTAAAAGATTAAAGCAGCCCAGTAAAGCAACAGTGAATGAACAATGACAATTCTTAGTATGCTATGACAACTGTTTCCCAAAGCAGATGAAACAAAAAGATTGTGATTATCCATCTAAATTTGTGGATATAGGTATAAGGTGAATAAAATCACTTATGTTTATAAGTAAGTTAAGTTTATAAGCATTGAGGAACAAATTTGTTTGCTCATTTCATTCTAAGTTATAGCATGTGAACCATTAAATTATTAGGATAGCAGACATGTGACAGCATTTGTTGCACCAAACTGCTTAGTTTTGCTTGACTTTATATGTGCTGGAGAGATTCGTCATTCATGCATTTAGAAATGTCAGCAATTTTTAAATTTTATTTTGATGATACACACGACTTTTAAAAGCTTACTTACACAAAACATTCTGATAAACTGTTCTGCATTATTCCTTTGTAACTTTGTTAAATGTCTTGCCAGACAACTGGCTGTCTATTTTATTTTTGGTGACTCATAACTTTGCAGACAATGTCTTACTATAACCATTTTTTTTTGTCTGAGGCCTTTAATCACAGGATGCAAAGTTCATTCAAAATTATGTTCCAATTGCTTTACTCTCTGGATCACTGCTTTGTAAACTTTCAGGCTAGTCCAGGTTGCTGTTCTGAAACTCCTTTGGAAGAGTGAACAGCCAATAGTAAATCTGACACTCTTTAATTTTATCTCATAATTGAGGTAAATTACTCTTCTGATTATGGACTTCTTGTTCAGTGGTAGCAGAACCATTGCAATTTATTAAAAAAAAAACATGACTGAAGAGGAAATAGAAAATATGATATTCCCAGGGTTACATATCAGTGTCACAGAGGGAATGTTTTTTTGACATACCAATTTAAGAGTAACCAAAGAAGTGCCTAGCAACCCAATGGTCAAATCTTCTAAAATGCCTTAATTAATTTTTAGTACAGTTCTTCAGACCAAAATCCAAGTTTTCCTTACAGTATGGAGGTATGAGATCAGGTTTTCTTTGACTCACTGTCATAGAATGATACAGTTCTACACTGGATGTACTGCTATGGATGGGATATTGAAATTAAGGATGCTCTAAAATTTTACTGCACGGAGATCATGTTATGGGACAGGAGGCATGCGTTGCACTGTCATTCCAATTTGTCCTTTTCCCTAATTAATTGTAAGAAGAACTCGTGAGTGATACTGTAGTGCCATTTGACCTAACAGATCATATTCTGATAAATTGCTTCAGGAAGGGATCAGACATAGTGCTTATGTTGCCACTCACTTTCAGCAACAATAAGTGAATTCTTCTTTAGGTGTCCTGTGGAGCTGTGAGAGTTAACACCTGGCACCCAATTATAAAATATATCTTCAAGATCTGAAACTTTGCTCAGAGAGAAGTATTGTATTGTAGGAGATTGATGGTGTGTGCTTTTTAAGTTGGTGGAGGAATTGAACACCTCATGTATATAATTGGGAGAGGTTTTGCTGAAGTTGATCTAGAAGAGCCTTGAAAACCTTTGCTACTAATTTGCTCTCTTCTGAATGAGGTAATTCAAAAAGGAGGATGAAAAGTTCAACACTCTTCACTCTGAATAATGCCAGTTTTTTCTACCTGATTGTCAACTGCACAACTTTTTCTGGGAATAAGGAGCAGGACCACTCATTCCTACCCTTTCTTAAATGAGTACCCTGATCACAAAATCATAGTGCTGGCACCTTTCTTATTTGATCACCTTTCAACTTTTGATTCCAAGAGTATTGATGCCTTGTTTTTATGCTGATTTTGCTTTGGCAGAAGTGGGGGAACAGCAATTTTAACCTAATGTTTTCGTCTTCTGGGGAAGTTTTAAATCTGTCACCTGGAAGAGAGCCTAAAATGCATTTTCCACATTCTAGAGTGACACAATGCAATTCTGAAGAATGTTGAGAGCAGCACCAATGTCATTACCTCTCCTTCAGGCCTGGCTTCAAAAGTGGGTGTGATTAATTAAGCAGCTACTACTAGAAAAAGGCTTAGGCTCTATAGTGGGGTAGCAGAATAAAATCAGCTACTTCCTGATGACTGGTTTTGGCAGACACTTTTTGGGCAGGATATTACTTTCTATGTGAGGTGTCAAGACTCCTATAGTTTCCATTCAACTTTGCTCAGTACAGGACTCCTAAGGTTTGAAAGTACACAGAAGTCACGGATCACGGAATGTGTTAGAAATGGAAGCTTTTAATTATGTTGAACATTCCCTAGCCTATTGCCATCAGTGGTAGAGAAGTGACAGCAATATGCATGGGAATGCCAAATATAATTAAAAATGTTGGTTTCAAGTAGAATCTGTGATTTTTCTGACACCAGCAATGTCACAGTCTTTAAATGGATCTCATCGCATTTGAAGGCTGACAACCTACCTGTGCCTCAGGAGGAGAGAACCAACTAGGATAAAATGAGAACTGTTCCAAATTTTTGCTGTTTGAAATTCACATTACTGTGTAGTTTGAAGATGCTCCATTCACACGTTCTCCAACTGGCAGTAAGATAGGACAGTGTGTTTTTCCATGGCACACAGATAGTGCTGGTTGGCTGGCTGGGGAAAGCATAAGAAAGTAAAAAGCCTGAAGCAGTCTGCTCTCCGAGTGGAAATGCAAAACAAAACCACCATGCAAATTAGCCTCAATAATTCTCTATTAACTGAGGTGTCAAGACACCAGGGTGGGATTCATCACACCTGATTTTGGAGATAACTAAGGTAGACGACTCTTTTTGATGTAGTCAGCCTTGACTCCTATAATAGTCAGTAGAGAAATAGATGCATTTGCAAGTTTTCTGATCTATTTTGTAAGCATACTTTAGGATAGATGGAATCACAGTGCAGGGCTGATTTCCCCTCTCTAAATGGTAAAAATGACAAGTCCAACATAGTTGCAGATATCTATATAGTAATCTTTTATAATGGTGAATCATATGGATCTAACCCCATGTCTGTGTGAGTGTGGTGATTTCAACCAAACTGGTGGTGGATCAGCTGAAACCTGTATTTATTATACATTATTGTATTTATCTACAATAAAGTCATTGCATATGCTGGAATGCCACCTAACCCAAAGTTACTCTGAGTGTGAAATTGAACCCTTTGCTTTAAATTCTTTTGTATCTTGTATAATTATGTACACTTCATCAAAACAGTCCTTCAAAAGAACTTGGGATGATTGTCTTCTTCCTTTCCTTTGAGAAATGTTAAGTCTTGGTTAAGATATTGCCATGCAGACATTGAATGGACTTAGCAGGAGTGAAAGTGGGAAATGAGGACCCACCATGACATAATAGTAATGTCTGCATTTATGAGGGAAACAGGTTAGGATGAAATTAGTGCAGCCACCCTGCAGTTACCCTTGCAGCTTGAGCACTGGCAAAGACACTTCATTCTTCTTAATGATTTGTATGCTGGTGTAAGCAGGTTAACTGCATCTTGTCAAAGTTTCAGTTCTGCAGATGTTCCTCTAAGATTCTAGAAACAGGAAACCTTATGAAGACATAATATCCCCTCCCACAGCAGAAGTTGTATTTATGTTGGTGCTCTAAGCATGTCTAAGGCAGTAATTAGGCGCTTGTTAAATATTACTCAAAATAAGACTAAACTGTAAGTATTTCTCAGTAATTCTGGGTTTATAAGAAAATGTTAACAATTTAAATATCACTGCGGGAACTTTATTTGATTTTAATTATCAGAGAACTATTTATACTGTAACCAGAAATATTTTAAATTTAATTTCAGGGGATAAAATTAGCTCTTTGTTATTTTCACTGCATAACTTTTGCACTGCCTGCTTTGCTAATGAGCTTGTCACTGACACACATTAATGCCAAAGATCTAATGTCAAGAATACATACCACGTTGGTACAGGCTGTGCAGTCCAGAAGCTGATACACTCACTCTCTGGGGTAGGCATCTGTCTAGCCAGTGTAAGCAGCATGTCCTGCTGTCATTCCAGAGGGAAAAAATGCTAAGTGACAGCTTAACAAGAATTGAAACAGTGAGTGAGGAATAACAGAAAACAGTGGAAGAGAGAAAAACATAAAGCACAGTTCATCTAAAAATCTTCTTCTTATGTAATGAGAACTCAAATTTAAATTGCTACATTTACTCCTGTCTGCTTGCCAAACAAAATTAAACTCTTGCCACAGCAAATAAGTTTGTTTTATAGAGAAAACTGTGTTATTATTAATTAATTTTCTTCTTAGTGTAAAGTGCCAGACAAATATTATCACAAAAACAATAAATTTACTTTTTCTGGAGCATTTCATCATTCTATCCAACTATCTAGAGAGGATAGAGCAATTATAACCTACAAGATGAGAGAAAGGACTAGATAAAAACATGGAAATTTAGAAAACCAGTGCCAGAGTGGGCTGACTATTCAAAGATAACAAGGAGGCAGCACTGGATCCCAGTTTTGGCTGGAAAGCATTTGGAGAACACTCTTGAAACCAGACCAGGTCCAAAGATGGAAATGAAAGAACTGTGGCTAATCATTGTGCAGAATCAATCCAAGTAGATTAATGGTGAAGGGAAAATGGGACAGTTACTAAAAATAAAGTAGCTATACTGGGGTTTAGTTGTTTGGTTTTTTTAAAAAATGAAATCCAACCATCTGGCCAGGTTTCAAGTAGCATGACTTCAGTAATCCTTCTAGCTCTTCTCTGAATTTTGTTTGTTCTTCATCTTACTTATATAGATTCTTTAAATAAGATTTATTGATTGCTATTGTTTTCTTCTTGCCATCATGATTCTACAAAGTGTTTTGTTTAAGGCTGGGACTCGAGGCTTGATACTACCCCTTTTCAGAAAAGTTTCTGAGTGTGTAAGAGCCGGATTCCTTCCTCTGCCACAAGTCTGAGACAGGAAGTGGTGTTTGAATCTCTGTCTGTGTCACCGTGGCACTCATTCCTGGGGGTCCATCTGTAGTGTGCCAGAAGTCTGTCTCAAAACCCTTTTATACTAACCTTCTGTTGATCAGCAGCATTCTCAGCTGCATTCAATGCTTCATTTAAGTGAAGCTTTTTGGTGACCCTTGTCCCCTCTTTGAACAAAACAGTTTATTTGCAGTGTGGCTACAGCAGTGGAGGCTTTATTCAAACCTTAGCAGAAGTCTAGCTGCACTATCATGGTATTCCCCAGATGGACATAGGCAGGATTTGTCTGCTTTTGCTGGAAAAAATGCCCCTGTTTTTTGCTGGACTGCCACAAACATTCAGTCTAGTTAGTACAGTATAAGATACCATGATGTCAATCTGCAAATGCAGTGCGGGCATAGCTAATGTCAGATTAACAATTCATGTATATGAAAAGCTGAAATGCAATGCTGATTTTATTTGGTGTTATTGGTACTCATTGGAAATCCACCTCCTGATGGGGCATACTTATTTTTAAATAAATATCATGTATTGCAGAGAACATGCACAGCAGGGAGTCACAGCAATCTCTCTTGGTAGCATTTGCTAAATAGGCTGTAGGCACACATCCATGGCTTATTCATGGTCATATTTTATTTACTTTGTTTTCAGTTTTGCCTATTTTTCATCCTAAGGGGTTTTTTTAATTGCTCATATTCTTTTTGTCAGTTGTAATTTTTCAGGTCAGGGACCTCTTACCATATGCAAAGAGGCTGCAAATAGGATATACTTACAAGTATAGAATCATTATTTAGTGGCTAACACAAGTACAAGATGGCAATGATTACAGGCTGGACTTCACTACTCACTGGAGTGCATTTTCTTCAAATGCCTGGGTTTTCCTTTAAAATAAAGATGTGACAATTTTGTACCTTCTAAAGTTCATATTTTTCCTCTTGAACTTTCCTCCTTGAAATGCTAACAACCTGTCTCACCATCCTTGTGTCTACAGTTTTAACTTCCTTATCTTTGCTGCTGCTCTAAATATCTTCTGAGTTCTCTTTCTCACAACTTAACAGTTTCCTTGACAGCCTGGCTGGGCTGTGTAAGAGATGTGCCTCTAATTACAGAGTCCTGAGTCCCTCAGGGGGGTGAGATTCAGACTTCACCAGGTCAGTCTTAATTTTGGAGTGTCTGCCCTTTTACAGGACCAGCCCATGAAGAGCTCTGGGGATTTTCCTGGGCAGGTTTAGGCTTGTTTGAAGATATATGGTAACCTCCAACTTCTGAGGTTCTTTTCTGAACTTGCAGTCTTTTGCTTTGTTATTCACTGCTGAGTCTCTTGGAGTCTTTTGCTTATTCTGTAATATGATTCAAATCCAATGTTTCCCGACTATTCCTCCCCCCAAAAAAGCAGTTGCATGTCTTAGGTTCATTTATCACTAATGAAAGAGAGCATATGGCTACCCAAATATTCACCCAGCCTTTGCAGCTTATAAGCCTACCATTTCCTTTACCTCTTGTTAGAAAGGAGAATTCTGTGGAATTTCCAGACTGCTTGGGCTGCTTCTATATCTTGCTTCTCTCTGTGGCATGGAAAATGGCTATGCTGGGATTCAGTCATACTGCAGTATGTCTTTTAATCAGGCTGAGGTACCACCTTTAGCTGCCAAATACAAAATCATATGTAGCTCTGCAGAGGCCTTTGTAAATCTATGTGGGAGCGCTGAACTAACAGGGTTAGAGCTGATTTGGTGCAATGCACGGGCCTCCAGTTTCTAACCTAATGCAAAAGGACTTGCTCTCTGCTCACTCATGGTGGAGACAAGACACAATGTAGGTCTTAGAGCTTGGTCAACAACAAAATTAGCACGAGTTTTGCTCTATATTTCTCATTAAGTTTTGTAGCAGGACTCAGGTTTGTAAACAATTTTAGGTAAGACAGCAGCATTTTAAGGTCTGTATGTGAGATTTGGGAAGAAAGTATTTTGTATCAGGGTATTTAGGGCATGCATCTTTGTGGTGTGTCTGTAAAATGTCACTCAGCACATTAGAACAGTTAGCCTTGGAGGTTTCCTTTCAGAAAAAAATAATCTTATAAATTTATTTGCAGACACTCAGCTTCCAAGAATTTCTAGCTCTGATTCTCTGGAAACAGGTCTTTAAAAGGAATATAGAGATAAAAGAACATGTGTTTTCTTGATTGCTATTTGAAAGACACAATGTAAAATAAAATTATATTTGCACTATATTTAACTCAAATGGCACTTTCCTGACATATGTAATAGCCTGTAGCTGTCTAGTGTTAGGAGCTGTTCTGTGTATTTCTTTGCATGTTTCCATATTTTCCCAATAATTAATTTACTCCAAGGGACCACATCAATTTTGCAAGCCAAAAACCAGGAAGCACTAACTCCTTCTTGAGCACATGCTTTAAAAAATGGGAGAAATCGTGTTTCAATAATAAACATTTTCCACTGTAAATGGGCCACAGTTCCAATGCTGGTAAATGCTTGACAATCATGTTAATCACCACGAAAAGAGAGTCTTATGCAACCAGACACTGTGCTCTGGAAGTGCTTGGGCATGCATTCCATTCTGAGATGAATTTGCAGTTGAAGAACGGCTGGTTGCTACTAATCATCAGTGTAAACTGTCCATTTTGAGCAGTGAACTCAGACCTATTCAGCCCCAATGAATCCTGACAAGAAGAAATGGAGGCATATTCTATTTTCTGAAATGTCTTCTCTCATTACACATTGGTGCTCCTTTGACAGCTTCTCTTCCTGCTGTCATAGCTTCTTCTGTCATCCGGCTTCCAGTGGACTCAAAACAAAACTCTGAATTTTTATTAACTACTGACTGCTGATATTCAGGGGTTCTGTACTCATTATCAATGCAGAGTTCTCATACTTCTTTTTTTATATAACACCAGCATAGATGCAAATTTGCAGTAGTGCATTTCTCTGGCTTTTCACAGGCCTTATTGTATGTTGCAATGCTGTCCAGAATTCATATGTATCAGATGAACGTCACTGTCAAAAGATGCAAAAGAACTTCAGCAGAAGATATTTGAAGTGCTGCACCCCATCTGAAAATGACTGACATCAATCATACATCTGTCTTCAAACAAATAGCATATAAAAGTTTAGTTCATTAAAAAAGTAAAAAAAAAGTTGAAGTGTGTATTTCATACCAATCTCCTCAGGCATTGTAGTATTTTGCTCTAAATTTGATAATAAGATTTGAAGGTATATTTGACAGAGACTAATTATTTTCGCATGCTACTCTGGCAGCCATATCATATATGAAGATACTAAGATAGAATAACACAATAAGATATAAAAATTACTATCTAGCTGACTTTATATTTTCCAAGTGAGATTATGAGACAATTCCAGAAACATTGTAGTGGTCCTAGCAATTTCCAGCTTTGCTGCTATAAATAGTGAGAGAATTCTGATAAAGTCAGGAATGGGATAATTACAGACTTTCTATTTGAATTGCTTCACTACTTTCTTCAATTTCTTTGTTGCTGTTGATTTTCCTCCTGCTCCTTCTTCAGCAGTTACTGTAGTTGTTGTTTCCATCCCTATCTCAGCCACAGTGTCCTTGAATGCTGTTTGGGTTCCTGCCTCGACTGCAGTCCCTTGAGATGGGCACAGGCCAGGCCCCAGTGCTGTGCTGGAGGCTGCTGGTTTTCACTGGGACAGGCAAGGCAGTTGACATGTCAATTTTTCAGGGTTGATCATCTGTTCTGGTGTCAAGTCCTAGGTAATGGGAGGTGATGACCACCCTAAGAACCTGCCCAAATCCTCCCTCACACTCAGCCACGCACAGACTACCCTCTTCAGGACACATTTTAATATCTTCTCACCCAAAATTTGTTTTGTCTTATACCAGGATAACATCATATTTCGCAAACCCTGTAATTTGCTAACAGTATGAAATAATATTAAAAATGCATGTAGGCATGAACAAGGAACATGGGAGCCTGCATAAAGAAACATCGATGTTAATCCTGAGTAGAGGGAGAGAGATGTGTTCACTCATCACCTCCACAAGATAGCTCTTCCAACACAGCAAGGCTTTCAGTGTAAGGACAGAGCACAGGCAATTGTTTGCACTAATAAGTTCCCTAACTCAGCAAAATAAAGAGATAAGCACTGCAGCTGACAAACGCCATGTACATTTTACTCGATAATTACCTATAGCATGCTTAATATAAAACTGCCATCATCTTGCCTCATGTTGGGCACCAAAAAGGACTGTGGAGGATTGACTTTGATTGGATGCCAAGTGCTCACCATGATGCTCTACCACTCTTTCTATTCAGATGGATAGAAGAGACAAAGTAAGATGGAAAACAACTCATAGGTTGAGATGGCAGTTTGCTAAAGCGAAATGTTGCATGCAGAAGCTAAGGAAAAAACCCAAAGATTTTATTCTGTACTTGCCAGCAGCATGTGTTGTCCAGCCACTTTTGTGGGAAGCAGGGCTTCAACAGGTGTAGTGGTTTCTCAAGAAGTCAAATATTGTAAATAATGAATGCCCTCCTTTTCTTCCTCCTTTTCTATGCCTTTATATCTATGTCAACAATATATGGTGTGGAACATATCCCTTTGTTCAATTTGGGTTAGCTCTCCTGGTTGCATCCCCTCCCAATATCCTGCCCATCTTTCTGGTGGGGGGATGGAAGGTTGGGAAGACAGCACTGACAATGTGCCAGTGCTGCTCAGCTGCAGACAGAACACCGGTGTGTTTTCAGCGCCTTTCCAGCTTTCCAGTTACAGCACAGGACTGCGAGGGCTGCTGTGGATAAATAAACTTTGTCTCAGTCAGACCCAATCCAACAAAGATGACAGGGTTGGCTCCATGGAGAGAGGATCCCACACTGGAGCAGGTTTGCTGGCAGGATTTGTGATCCCGTGGGGAACTCATGCTAGAGTGGCTTGTGAGGAGCTGCAACTTGTGGGAAGGACATCACACTGGAGAAGTTCATGGAGGACTGTCTCCCATGGGAGAGATCCCATGCTGGAGCAGGGCAGTCCTCTCTCCGAATGGGAATGAGCAGCAGAAATATGTGATGAACTGACCACAGTCCCCATTCCCTACCCTTTTGCACCTCTGCAGGGGAGCAGGTAGAGACCTGGAAATAAAGTTGAGCCCAAGAAGGAGGAAGGTATTTTTAAAGTTTTTTTTAAACTTTTCTATATTCTTTTCTGATTTGATTGGTAGTAAGTTCAATTAATTGCCTTAGTCAAGTCTGTTTGTCCTGTGACAGTAATCAATTGATGATTTCTTCCTGTCCTTATCCTGACCCAGGAGCCTTCAATTCTTTTTCTCTCCCCTGTTCAGCTGGAGGGGAGGGACAGCATGCCTTTGGCAGGCTCTTGACATTCAGCCAAGGCCAAACCACCATGCATGTTAAACTGATTTTTATGGATGCCAAACATTGCCATGTATTTCTATTACTTGTCACCCCTGTACTGACACTTCAGATCTACTCCATGGTTGACATATAACCAGAGGAAATATCGTGACTGGGGAACTAATCACCAGAAAACCTACAGAGTGTGTTCAAAGATATTGCTATACCCTTTGTGAATTAAGAAGCAAGCAAGGAGAGAAAGGATTAGAGAATATCGGCACTCTTAGATATGGCCTGATTTTTCAAGTATTTGAACATTTGACTCTCCATTTGGTAGGAATCAAGGTTATTCAAATCAGAGTGGAAGTCAGTCCAGCAGAAACTAGACTGAAACAGTCAGTATCCATTTGTGGTTGATTACTTCCCAAATCATGTTACAGAGTAAAACAATATTTTAAAATGAGTCATCTTTCTTATTGAAGAAAATGCTTAATGCTTTTTTTGTGAAAAATTGGGAGTTTTCAGTCTCACTAAAATAAAAACCTTTACAGAAAGTCCTTCTGAAGTATGATTAATAGAAACAAAATTTGGTCATACAAAAATGCTAATTATTTCTGGCTATTAAATTATATAAAATAGTGGAATATCTCATAACATTCCAACTATGATAGCTGGAAAGCAAAGTTAAAGTGTGGAGCTGATCAGAGAGATTTCCAGGAAAAAAAGGCATTGAAGACGTATTCTAGGATTTTTGGATGTTTGGGGTCACAGGATGCTGTGCATCAGCTGTGATAGGAGGGATGCAAAGAAAGAGAAGCGTTACAGGATCCTTTCTGCATCATGATGATAAAAGATTGACAAAAAGTGTCTTCATGACTGATTTAATCAAACAGAATGAGAAGAGGTAGAGAGTGAGTAAGTCTTAGGTCTCTTTGGATGTTGGGCACCTTGCAAAGGTGATTGAGTCCTTGCAAAGGTGATTGAGTCCTTGCAAAGGTACCCGTGGTCTCTTTGCTATTCTCCTGGGCTGCTTTCAAATCCACAGGACTGGAATGTATAATGAGCATTGGTGATATCAGGAGGATATTCAAGAACTTTCTGCTTTGTTTTTCTCCCATGAGTTTTTTTAGCATTCTAGCCTGGGGTACCCTAGATAAAATAACACAATGCCATTGTAAATGCTTGTTATACACTGGCTCTGCAGTAACTGGGCTACCACTTATTGATAGGTTAGAAATCAGCATGAACTACTAGGATGCAGTTTAAAAGGGTGCCATAAGTCCCTAACTGTCTGGTTTTGACTGTAGAAGTCCTGTTCAAAAGGATTTACAGGAACTGGGAATGTGACATTGTTGATGGGACATTCTGAGTTTCTGTTTGCCATGCCTGTTCCGTGTAATGATGGTTGAGTTAGTCTGCTTGTGTATGGTGAGAAAAAACAGATTGCTTTTAGTGTAGCTCTAAGCTATCCTGCAGGCAGACATGAGTATTTTCTTGAAGAAGCAAATGGCTGTAATAAACAAGGAAGTATAGATAAGGCTAATTATGATAGCTTCCATCAGATCTGTCAGCCCTGCAGTTACTACCTGATTTATCAGAACAGCATGGATGTTTCCATTTCCCGAAGGCATCTGGACTGCAAAGTAGCTGGTGGGTAATAAGTGATTTTGAAAGTTTTAGTTAATTTTAGAACTGGAGAATTGCAGCCAGGAACATTTTGGAAAAGTAAATTGTTTTCCTGGATAAGACTAGGAAAGTTTGTTCATATAATAAGTATGTCTAAACATTGATTATTTTCCTATATAGGTTCCAGCACTGCAATTATTCCCATCTAAGAGATTTTTACCTTCATTTCTTAGTGATCAGAATGGTTTTTTTTACATGTCCATTGCTTCTCACTTAAACCAGGCATTAAGTATTTAAATTAAGTATAGATTAGCCCAAGCAACATCTCTGAGACTCCTATTTGAGTTTTGTTTCCTTTCTCCCCTTCACTGTGAGATCTTTTTTCATAAGACTTTAGTTCAGCTGCATCCTACTAGCCACATATAATTATAATTTTGACCAATGCAGAAGCAATTAAGGGGTGTGATATAGCAGGTTTGTGTTAGAGGATATTGCAGAGATAGCTGCAGAGGATATAGATGGAATGTCAGCAAGAAATACATCCTGTGTTCATTACATACTTTCTAGGGCTGTCCCCTGCACAGATAGACAATGATGCAGCACAGATGAAATGAACTGTCAAGAAAGGAGCAGGCTATCAAGACCTGTGTGTTGTTTCTATTTTAAATGTTTCAGAGGAATGTGCAAGAAATCTTGAAGAAAAAACCTGCAGGCCAATACACGCAAAAGAAAGTTTCTTCACAGAAACAACGAGTTTAAGGATGGCTTGCAGAGAAAAAGGTACTTCCAGGGCTGTGAAGTGGATTTTGGATTTATGGAATCATAAAATGGTTTGAGTTAGAAAGGACCTTTCACATTGTGCAGTTCCAGCCCCTCTGCCATGAGGCACTAGACCAGCTTGCCCAGGGCCCTATCCAACCTGAACCTTGACCTTGAACACTTCCAGGGATGTACAGTTTCTCTGGTCAACCTGGTCCAGTGTCTCACCACCCTCACTGGAAAGAATGCCTTTATATTATAAAATCTAAACCTACCCTCTTTCAATTCAATTTTGCATTCATAATTGGTGACATTAATTTTAGTATTTTTTTCTCTAAGTGCTCTTTTAAAAAATATATAAAATTTACATTATCAACAGTGAAAAAAAAATTTCTCTGTCCCTAATAAATTTTATTACTAAATTTATATTAAAATATTCCGTTTCATGATGCATAGTGATTTCCTTCATTTAAAGGATCTAACTTAAACTTCATCATGCAGCTAATCACTCAATTTAATTTTATAGTTGTCCCTGATGTAATATTTTTTGTAACTTCATAATGCATTGCATAATGACATTTTCCACTACTTTCTATTATATACATTTCATTATTAAAAAATTCTGATATTTGTAAATGTATTATTATTATTCAGTATTCCAGATCAAAGCATCCCTTAGTTAATAAATCATAGAGATATACTCACAAAGGCTTTCTTTCTAAATCCATCTCATTGTATTGACTATTTTTAGTGCGGGAACCAACATTTGATTCTTTTCTCTGGGAAGAGTGAGACTGGGAGAAAGGAATCTGTTATTCAATCCAGATTCTATATTGCTTTTATCAGCATTGTGTCTGCAGCATTGGATGTAGATAAAAGCAGTTGTGTTTTGATTTAAATCAATGTTTAAAATAACTGAAAAAGCCACTGATTGATTTAAGAGAATGCTCAGATACATAGGCAATTTGTCACAACTGTAAACTTGTACTGCTGGAGGAGCTTAGAAACAATTTTGCTTTTTTCCCCAAAATCAGATTTTTCTCATGGTCAATGAACTGCAGTATAATTACTTGCTGTCTATTAATATGTAACAAGTATACTTTAATCTCAGTGGATATAGGTAATGAGAACTCCACCTACCTCTCAATTGCATCCTGAAGAAGTTCCTTGCTGTATTTTTCCACCATTCCGTCTTGAAGTTTTCCTATGAAAGGAGATGATCTGAGATAAGGCTAGTCACCAAGTGACTGTTCAGCCCTGTTAGTGGTGATTTAGGAAATGAAAATTAGGAACATTATCACAGGAAGGTAGCTAACAGCACCAGTATTTCAGGATGTGGTTGTGGTGGGGTTTTTTTGTTTTAGTTTTTTGTTTGTTCGTTTGGTTTTTGTTTATTTTTTTGTTTTTGGGTTTTTTGGGGTTTTTTTTGTGGTTGTTTTGTTTTGTTTTGTTTTGTTTTGTTTTGTTTTGTTTTGTTTTGTTTTGTTTTTTTCTGGGGGGTAAGGGGTTTGTACAGGTTGTGATTTTGAGATACTGTTTGAACTACCAGAGAGACACGAAGCTATAACCATCTCATTGAAGACCATGAAATCTAGAAATCTCTGTAGAAAATTAATTCCTACACTTTTTTCAGACAGGGACTGACTACATCTTGAAGAGTTTACATAAACAGGACCTCAGGTGTGCCCATTTCTATGCAAAATTTTTGACTAATGCTTTGATATTATGTATGTTCAGATACATCCCAGTTCTTGCTTTTCTTCACAAGTGCAGTACTTGTGCTGGATACCCAAGGGGTTAAATCATATTTTAAATGTGCCTTTCTGTTCTTGCAATTACCTAATTTTTCCATCTGCTGCATTTTGTTTTTTATTGACTATTTTTCTGTCAATGGCTTTTTGAGGAGGACCCTTAACAGTGGCATTAATGGTTTGCAGCTTGGAGAAATATTCTCATCCCAAGGGCACTGGATATTACAGCAATTGACACAGAGGTGGTAGCATCAGCAAACCTGTGGTTCTCACTTTCCCTGCCAGTGGCATTGATGGCCTGTTTAGAGGAGGCTGGAGAATACCAAGTGAGGAGCCTGGGGAATGAAGTGGCAGCTTTTATTTTTTTTCCACTTTGTTTATTTCTTTGTTTGTTTTTGGAGTTCTTGTTTGTTTGTTTCTTTGCTTGTTTGTTTGTTTTTTGTTTTAGATTTATGCATTTTAAGTCACTCCTTACTGAAATCTGGGAAAAATTCCTAGCAGGAAAACACACAAAAGAAAAAGCAAAATTGTGGAATTCACCAGACAAGAATTCGTGGTGGTGACAACATCAATCTAAAAATGTAATTAAGTATATTAATTATAGCAAACATCATTTTTGTTCTCCATTCCAAGCTGCAGATCCAACAAGAAATTTACTTTGCTCAAGAATGTGTCTTTGAAGAACAAGAGAATTAATTTTTATCTTTGTTTCTTTTTATTCTACTTAGAAATCAGGAAGAGTCAGTAATGAAGTTATTCTTGATTCTTCAGTAAGGAAAGATCAACCAGAATTTGCTTATGTTGGTTTTTCTTGCTCTTCCTATATATACCACAACTTTTATGAAATTGTCACAAATGATGGATAGCAGGGAAAGATTCACCTGTAGGCCAGATGGATTAGAGACCTGGGATGACATGAACTAGGACAGCATAGAGAAGTCAAAAAGGGGAAAGTGATTCCCTGAAGATTAAATCTAGATTTGCAAAATTTTACTCTGCTAGTTGTCTGGGTTGAGTGATTATTGTTATATTTTTTCCTTAATGGATGATAGACTGTATTTAAATCTTCTGATTTGTGCCATAGAAGTCAAAACCAGGGATAATGAGACATCTTCTACCACTGAAGCATGTGAGTTAAACTTTCAGTTAGGAAAAGTATATTCTACTCATCTCTAAATACTTATTTTGTCCATACTTTCTTTATCAGTTAACCATATAAATTATTTCATGTTCTGTGGTGCAAGAGTATAACAAATATTAAGTTATTACTTATTCTAATGATCAAAGAAGAAAAAGATGAATAGCTACCTACATGTAATGGCTCCAGTTTCCCTTAAACTTTCTGAAGTTAGTGTGTTTGCTGGAAATCAAAATATGATTTTTGTCAGAATCCTGACATTGGCAACATCAAGTTGGACTGCTGTGTTCATGGAATGAATGGAATGATGGTAGGAATGATGAAATCTATGTTTGCCATTTTACCATAGTGTCAGCAGTGCAAGAGTACTGCAGTCTTGGACTCGGAGTAGGGCAGGGTACCTGTGACAAGATATAGGAATTCTAGAGCTAAATGAAGGACCCACAATGGCTTGAGAAAAAGCATGAATAATTCAGTGTGTTCTGATGTAGATATTCACTGCTGGATTACAAAAGTAATAGATGGAGTAGAGATTAAGACAGTTTTTATTTCTCCTCTGGGGGATAGAAAATGTTATTTGATTAGTAAGCTATTTTCTTCCCAGTGATTTCATATAAAATATTAAGGAAGAAAATAACTCTCTGTGTTAACTTTGGTTATTAATTAATGTGCGGTGTTGGATATTGCTTACATGCTTTTTGCTCATTGGCTTTTCTGAAGTGAAGAATAAGGCAGGTACCCAGTAGTCTGGAATTTCTTTTTTTTCTCTGCAACATAAAAATTCATACATGAGCCAAACTTTTATATGGCTGCCACTGCCAAAGAGAAACGTGCTGTGCATATTGACTGGTGGATCAGCACCCATAAGTGCCACTAGCAATAAAGTACCATGAAGAGAAGCACACTTAAACTGTCAGCATGCTGGCAACGGAGAGCCTTCACTTTGCAAGAAAAGGTTTTCCAAACTTGCTCTTCCGATGAGCAATTCTTTAAAATGTTGTGAAACCTTTTTAGCATTCAAGAACTTTTACATTTGTGCTATTCAGATCAAGTAATGCAGTAGATGTTTCCTTTCCTGAGGTAATTTGCCTTGGAAATCATGTTTAGTTGCAGTTGCCTTAACCTTCTGGAAGACAGATGTTTCTAAGGTGAGCTACAAAATGACACAACACTCCTCGCCCCGGAGTACGGCATTTCTACAAAGCAGGACTCTGGAACATCCTAGCAATTGCTCAGGACCCCTGCATATCCTCTCCTGTAGCCAGAAAGGAGAGGACGGAGCGGTGCAGGCAGCACTGACAAGTGACACCAAAGGGCCAAAGGAAGCAGAATTTCTCCCAGGGGCCATAGGTGGCACTGAAGGCTCTCAGGCACACCATGACTCTCCAGGGAGAGTTTGTGTTTATTGATGTAACACAAGATCCAATGGCTTTGCCTCACGATCCAACACAAGAGTCTAATTCAACTTTCTGAACCATCATTGTTATGGTGACCCTGATCCTATTTTGTGTTCTCATAAAACTCTGCAATTGCAGTCCAAATTTACACAGCAGCACACATTGTGAATTCTTTCAGCACATTTTGTAATTTTTTCATTTTCTTATTTTGTACTGTTTTATATGGAAGTATACTTTGACAAAACATACAGCATGACAAAACAGCCAGTATGACAAACAGCTTTATCACAGCGAATTTTCAGTTGAGGTGGGTGTGGTGTGCAGCCCTGAATCTCATCTGCTGAGCAGGGAGCTGTGGTGTCCAGGACGTGGTGGAGCAGAATAACCTTCTGCTGGGAGTGGTCACAGCAACCCTCCCGCCTGCTGGGAAGCAGCCAGCTTGCCTTACCTGTAGCAGTTTACAAAAGTATTTCATCATCCCTTCAGAGGCAGATTAGGCTGTATGAAGCCTTGTTTGTTGGAGTGGCTGATGCTAGGAACAGGCTGCTTTTTAATGCCTTTGCAAAGGCAGTCATAGCCTCCAAGAGAGAAAAGGAAACAAAGAATTGAAGCTGACCACGTTTTATCAACAGATCATGGTAAATGGTATTACACAGAGACAAAAGGTCTTCTGGGGGCAGAAACATTAAAAAAGTGATTTTTTACAAATTTTGTATGCTGTTTCCATCAAACACTCCTCCATTAGCACCTTCTTAGCTGGTTCATGTGGCCCAAAGCCTGTTTCTTAGTCCTCAGTATATCCTCACAGCGCTTGCTCTGATCACATTTTGTAACTGGGATTGCAAATTCTCTCAGATAAAAAGTGGAAAAAAATTCATGAGCAGAAAAAATATTGTACAGCCTGATTCTTTAGCTGTCTGAAAGCTTGATTATTAAATTGTAAAAACAAACAACAGAAATGACTTTTTTCAATAAAAATTGTGGTTTCAGCAAAATGAAATTAAAAGTGTCAATTATCTATCAAGTTCTAAGCAATTTGGACAAAAGAAACATTCTATTATCAACTTAAATTCTGTCTTGGCAGAACAGCAGAATCCTCTACTCCATTGAAAAAAATAATGTAGAAAACATATATTTGTTTTAGTCTTTGACAAAAAACTGGAATTTTTTGTTTTCCAGAGGGAAAAAAATCTATGTCTAGCTAGCTTTAGTCAACTTGCCTCTACTGAAAAAAACCCCCAAAAATGTTGAAATAAACCTAGGAAAATAGATGGGGAAGGATGGGGTTTCATGAAGTATTCTGCAACCATCTTGGAACACTTTTGCAATATCATGGGAACTCACTTTGCACCAAAAAGAAATAGACTTGAAGCAGTTGGTTCCCCTCTCAAACATTTCTTTTATAGCGATTCTTTCTGTTTTTCCATGCCTGATTCTTTGGAGGCCAAAAGCAGGGAGATGGGATAGTCTGCATTTTGGTCAGACTGGTTTGGAAGTTTGATCAATGTACATCTATCACAGAACACTGAGTGAAAAAAAGGCATTGTAAAAATATCTTAATTTTTTCGATCATGGTTTACATTAAAGTCAAGAACAACTTCATTTTGTTTCTATTTTTGCAGGTGTAGCTGTGGAACCTTTTAAAAGAATTGGAAAAGAAATATAAGAAGTCAAGTGGGGAGGAGAGAGGCATTGGAGGGAAAGAAGGAAGAAGATATGAAAATGTAATAGAGATGTAAATGAACACTCATTTGAGGCAAAGAAACAAGCACAAGGCAATAATGGTGGAAGAGACAGAAAAAGAGGAGAACTTTCTAATTGAAAGTAGACAAAAATGTGAAAAGGAAACTCACTGGAGAGAAGTTAGAGAAAAGAGGGACATGAAAAAGCAATATGGAAACATAGCTTTCTATTATAAATTTCAGATTTACTAGCTGTATGCAGCAACCAACATGATTCAATATCAGTAATTTTTGCCTCCATTAAGTTAGCTTACAGTCATGGATAAAATGGTAATGTGAGAAGGGGTGGGAACACAGAACAAAAATGTGTCTGTGCTAGAGTAATTGTGATCTGAAATTAAAAGGAAAAATAACATATGATACAGACAAAAGAAGAACACAAGGAAATGTTTAGACAGCAGCAACTGAAGATGTTGAACAGGCCTAACTCAAAATAGATGTTTCTAAATATGACAGAAGAGGAGGATTTAAGTGGGAATGTGAAGGACAATGGAGTAGATTTAGAGACAGCTATTGGAAGGTCTTCTCAAGCATGAAGAGCAACAAGGAGGAAAGACAATGCAAAATATAAAAGACAGTGGTGACTGAGTGGCTAGCAGGTCATGAATGATCTTGAAAATTTAGATGACTAAGTTGTGCATGAGTATGTAGAGAAGAAAATGCTAGTGGAGGAATAAAGGATTGAAAAGGCATGAAAATTAGGTCAAAATTTGATTTCTCTGGTGCTAATCTCAATGGACACAAGCAGTACAAAACTGACCACTGAACAGACACTAGAGCAAAAAAAAAAAAAAAAAACAACAAACAAAAAACCCAAAACTATAAAATTAATTATTAACTTTCACAAAGACTTTTACTTAGGTAGCTGGAATGAGATCTTTATCGTATGTTCCTATGTGGGAAGAAACATTGAGATGTTGCCTAGAAGCAAAAGTAAAATGAAGTCAAGAAAGGTGCTTTGTTTATGGTCCTGAATGAGAAAGGAATAGTTGGGACTATCAGATATAGTATATGAGGAACATGGCACATCTGAGCACCAGATAAATTAAACTAAAAGGTCTTCAACAAAGTGATCAGGAGAAAACTTGCTCTCAATTACCTAGGTGATGTTTGGACACCTGAGATAGTAGGTAGGAGCAGAAGTTGTAACATGTGAGAACTATGTAGGGCCTTGCTGCAAAGGACTTTGAAATTCAGGTTTCTAGTTCATGGAAATAACTGCAGAAAAAGACACTTAGGCCCAGGAATCCTTTTCTGCTCTTTCATCATCAAAAGAGTGATGTCACTAAGACTTTATCAAAGCAGCCACAGATTTTTTCCAGGAAGTGAGGCTCAGAACCTCAGACATGAAATAATTTAAAGAATTGGGTTGAAACTTGTTCTGGTGACTATTTCTGACATCCCTAAAAGGCAATAAACAGCTCTCTGTGGTGTGCAGTGAAGTCTCCTGGAGTTTCATCAGCAAACTGATTCTTGTAATTATTATGGTGTGTATGCAGGAGTTCCAAGGCAAATAAACTTTTTAATATATTTTGTCAAAATATTCTCAAGCCAGTGTTTGAGGACTTTTGTGGGCATTTCTGCAACATGACAGAAATGAAAATTTATGTGTAGAAATTGTGCTGTACATATAAGTCTGGGAAACTAAAGAGTAAAATATAATATCTTATGGAGGTAGAAGAATCAACGGTGGCTGTTTTTAAACTTCTACATAAAATTATTTAGCAATGTAAAATTATTTTACTGTTTCTTGGCTGGTATTCTAAACATCAAACTGAATTTTATATTGTAAAGTTCTGTGTATTTACAGAAATAATGAATTCACTGAACAAAGCAGGAAATTAGTCATAGTTGAAGTTTTTTTAAAGAAAGTTTTACTGAACAGTTTTACTGAAAACGTTCAAATATACCTTACCAGCCTATGTAAAGAAAATTGAAAGCATTTTGGTCTGGAACCTGTAGCTGGCTTTTTTCATTCTTCAAATAGATATTCCAATTGATCTGCGTATGCAGAGTGAATATAATTATAAGTGTCTGCAACTGCTATTTTTGTTAAACATAACATTCTCTTAAAGTGGATAATTATCAACATTGCTGTCTGGATGCTACTATAGCTTTTATTTTGCACTGTCACAATAATTTTCTTTGCCTAAGAAGACAAAGAAAATTCACTGTTTGTTTTCTAAAATAATTTATTTCAAAAGTAATGCTTTTATACTTTACACAATTATTGTACATCATCGTGTGGTTGGAAAATAGAGGAAGACAGGTATGAACTGATCATCCTGAGCAATTCTGCCATTCAATACAAAATATAGGTATTATAGATTCTGCTTGTTTGTAGAAAATATGGGCTACACCTTTGTGTCTTAAACTTTAAAGGAATGATCTGGTTTGCATTTGCCAGTCTTCCTTTTCTGTTTTCAATAGATTTTCATGTGCATGGAGTTGTCTAGGATTGGTACAATACAGGCCTGAGGGTTCATAAGAGGAGAGGTATATATTTATAGAATAGTACTGCCAAGATAGTGGGAGAACACACTCCTCGGGACCAGTTCTTAAATCCAATCACTGCTGAAATAGCCGGATGGAATTCCTTTAGACATTTGACTGACAAAAATGTCTCTTTAAAGAAGAAGATGGTATTTTCTTGCTCACAGACCTTTCTCTTGCCTTGATTCAGGTTATGTACGTGTGTACCCCTGCATGTGTATACATGCACAGAGGACAATTCTTCTGATTTTTTCCAGGTGCACAGCTGTGGACTGGAAAAATTCTAGAGCAAAATAATTCAGAGTTACTGTCTTATTGTTGTTTGGTTGCACCTCCCTAGAACAAATGACTCTCAGACAGTAAACTAGGCCCCAGTTCTTGTGTGTGGATGTTGATTTCTGCTAATCATTATTTCCAGTCTCAAGATTCTGAGTTCTGTTCTTCTGGACTCAAAACTGTGTCCCCCCAACTTACTGTGTGTATAAAGAGATCACTGACAAATCAGGTAATGTTGCTCTTTTCCTTCTCTGATAAAGTCATATCATTGCATTGCATGGAGAATAAAATAGAGTAACCATGTTATCTGTCATTATTGCTTGTTACCTGATTTACTGCTTATAATTTACATGATTGTTTATAGATAAATTAAATGAGTGATTAAAACAGTGAATTCAGTGAATTGGAATTAATTGAAATAATGTATTTTTCTTTTCTAGTGAATTGTTTTTCTTTTATTTCTTCTTATTTTTCTTTCTGCTCTTGGGAATACCTTAAGTAAATATTCTTGAAGATTGTTTTTTGGTTTTAAATTGAATAAACACATAAATTGTGACAGGTAAACATACTAGTGTTTGATCTGTCACGAACTCTTGTCACTGAAAATGTACAGTTACTTTAATGGTGATTTTTCAGTTCCTAAAACGTATGGAAGATCTTGAAATTTTTTATATTAGCATCTGTAACAGTAATGACTACTGAACCAATAACATTGCAATTCAAGGTATTTCCTGAGCTCACACAATGTCATGAGTCACACAATGCAAAGGACAGCTACCGCTCCTGCATCTTCCTGTGAAGTGAAAGGTTATACTCATATCCAAATGTAGCTACGCACCTCTTACTTCCATAGGAATTTCTTTTCATCCTGAAAGCACAGCATGAATCGACATATCCATGTCTATATAGTCCTAATTCAGATTATGTGGATTGTTAAGAATATTTACTGACACAGCTACTTTCACTTTCAAACCCAGAGAAGGGACATAGTACCATAATTTTAAGAAGTTTTAAGGATTTTTTTTGTTTATGATGATAAGAGATTTCAACAGTATTTCTGTGAAAAGATGGTTTATGAAAAGTACTGGAAATAATTTCTGTTTATGTTTAAAAATTTATAAATATTCTGTGAAAAGTTGTAACACTGAAGGCATATTTAAAATTTAAAAATTTTAGGTATTTTAGTTGTTAATTTCTTCATATTTAATTGCTCCAGTGGACTCATTTTAATTGTTTCTGATGCAACAGTCACCGAGTATCAAGTTAAAGTATAGCATAGTAATTCAGTCCTCTGAAGAATTAATTTGTTGAATTGTTGAATTTGGACATGAAATCCAGTCTTTAAAGTGTGAAATAATGTCATTTTAATCCTTCAAATATCAAACTATTTGACTATGAACTTCCTACTGATGACTTCATAGGACACAGTCACATGCATTATGCTGTCTGCTTTAAGACAAGCATTTTAAAAGTACAGTAATTTCACCACTATTAGACGCACCGAATTATAAGACGCACCTCCAGAAGTCGGCAAATTTCTGAACTCTATCCATGTGTAAGCTGCACTGGACTATAACGCGCACTCTTTTTTTTGCAGCGAGGATCCGCGCGCAACAAAGTAACGAATTAGTAACAATCACGCCAGCCATGCTGTCTTGGGTTACAATACAAGATGTGATCAAAGTATCTATTCTATCACCATCTGTTGTGACCAGGTGGGGCAGTGATCCTTATCTCCGTGGGAGATACTCTGCTAATGGGCCACCCATTGAAACCAGGCAGGGCGTTGTTCTTTACCTTTGCACCCCCTATCCTTCCTCCAGGGAGTTATCTTCTGCTAATGGCCCATTGAGTCCCACTGTGTGACTGATAAAATTACTGCATCCCATTGAGAGTTACTCCAGCCAGGGGGAGAGCCCAGCCTTTCCTACCTAGATAAAAACTGAAATTCTGGGACACCAAGTCACCCTCTTTTCCCTGGACTCCAGAGGAAGACCGGACGTTTTTTCCATATCATCGCTGGACCTTCAGAGGGAGGCTGCACCCTTCTACAAAACCACTGCTTCAACTGAACCACATCTGTCACTGCAGGAGGACTGTAGCCACCATTTAATGGGACTGCTACCAAAACCCTGACTGATGGGTGTCACCCTGACGGGGTGTCAGGTTGTGCTCTGACTTTGTGTCTTAGTTTGGAGGACAGGAGTCTGCTAAGAAAGGCAGGAGCCTCTCTTTGAAATGGAGAATGTAAACCCCCTCCCTCCAAATTATTATATTTTGAAATCAAGGGACTCTCAGGCAAAGATGTGGGAATTAGGAATAACAGTTCTTTATTAGGGAAATTAAGATAGAAATACAGTACTACAAAGAAACAAACTCCAAACCCTGACAAAGTCAGAGTACAACCTGACACCCCGTCAGGCAGGGTGTTGGTAGCAGTTTGATTAAATAGTAGCTGCAGTCTTCTTGCAGTGACAGTTGTGTTTTAGTTGAAGCAGTGATCTTGTAGAAGGTGCAGTTTCCTTCCAGAGGTCTAGTAGTGATGTGGAGAAATCTTTTTTTTTTCTAGAGTCCAGTAGAGAAAGGGCTACTTGTTGTCCTAGAATTTTAGTTTTTACCTAGGTAAGAAAGGCTGGGCTTTCCCCACTGGCTGGAGCAACTCTCAATGGGATAAAGTAATTTTATCAGTCATACAGTGGGACTCAATGGGCTACTAGCAGAAGATAACTCCCTGGAGGAAGGATAGGGGGTGCAAAGATAAAGAACAATGCCCCGCCTGGTTTCAATGGATGGCCCATTAGCAGAGTATCTCCCACGGAGATAAAGATATCTGTTCACAACAGATAGTGATAGAATAGATACTTTGATCACATCCTGTATTGTAACCCAAGACACTTTGTCAGTGTTTGGAGTTTGTTTCGGCTGCGGTTTGGCTCGAAGTTCACACTTCCAGGTTGGCAAATTTCTGAAATTTGTCCATATATAAGGCACACCGGACTATAAGGCGCACTTCCGGGTTCAGACCAAAATTTTAGTCAAAAGAGGTGCGCCTTATAGTCGCGAAATTACTGTAACCTGTAGCAAGTGAAATGAAGTTCATTATAGGGTATGAGGCACAACAAAAAATAAGTCATTATACCTGTTAGGCAGAAATGCAATGATATTTGGATGTTAAAATTCTGCCATATTGAAGAAGAACAACATTTGTTTTGGAGGTTGATTTAAAACAGTTCAATCTGTCATTCAGAGGGCCCATTGGTTTCCTATGTTGAGGCATTCCCAAGGGTGATGCATTGGCATGTGCAGAGGAAAGGTGGTGAAAAAGAGCTATAATTTATTTATTGTCTGTCATCATTCTTTCTGAATGCAGTTATGGATGTGTGTATATAATTATGCACGTGTACCAGCAGGAAAAGTTCTGATCATATAATTTTAAAAATTTTAGAAAATTGGAGGTATGAAGTCATGGTATCTGCCCATGAAATCAGTGCTAAGTGATTGATTATGTGGCTTTATTTCAAGCCTTGTAGAGCAGCACAAAATAAGTGTGCAGTTTAGGTAAGGTAGATTATGTGCATATGAATAGCATTTACAAGCCGAACACATCGCATTTGTCTGTGTGTGGAGGGCTAATGCATTGCAAATACATTTCAGGGTGCTGCCATAAGAAACTACCAAGTGTCACCCCTGTCATGAGGGCTTCTTCTTTAAAAGCAAAGCCATGTACCTTTTTACAGCTGATAACAATCACAGCAGTGCTTTGCAATAGTGATCACAAGTGAAGTAAAGGGAAACAATCTGATCTTCAAAGAGCCTGCCTTTATTTAGACACTTAATTTCAGTTAACTTTTATAAGTAAGAACTGTGCCCATGGGTATTAAAGCTGCTGTGTGTAGACTTTATACTGCAGTGGGTTTGTAGGAAGCTTTTATCAATGTGTGGAGATAACAACACAGAGGTTTGATTCTCATTTCAGATATATACCAATTCACAGAGCTGACTCACTGATTTCAGTGGGGTTATTTACTATCAACGTCAGTGTAAACACAGGAGAATCACCCTGATTGCAATCAGAGGCTGCTGTCTGCCGGCTCTTGGGTGACATGTTTTTCTGGAAAGCACAGCATAATCATTCCATAGTTAAAGAAGGTCAGTGTTAGTTTGGAGGATCCATTATTTTTCTGGGAGGCCTGGCAGGGTAAGAGAAGAAGGTTGTGAAGATCAAGTCACTAATGGCAAAGGAAGGAGGTCTATCACAAGAAGATTTAGACTGACCATCAAGCATTACCAATTAAACTCAGACAAGCATGCTTAAAAATGTTTCTCCATCTTTTCAAATTTGCAGTTTAACTCCACAGAATTTCCCTGACAAGAGTGAGGGAATTATAGTTGAGACAAAGACGTCAAACAGAACCAAAGAAACCACCTAACAGAAAAGTAAACAAAAAAGGCAACAAAAATAGAAAATAAGAAAGAAAAGGAAAGGAATAAAACAAGGAGATATTGAGGAAGGAGAGAGATTTTTTTATTTTCTGCCAAAACCAACATATCTTCTCACTCAGGTCGAGGAGTGATGTCTAGAGGGCAGTTCAGTAATAGTGGCAGGACATTTTTCTGTGTTTCAGAAATATAGTTGAATTCATATACATTCAAAATAATTTTGCTTTAAAAACCAGGAACTTCAGACAGCATTTAGAGGTATATTTATAGTCCAATTATTTAATTTACATTTCCATAGTAACTATTGGCAGAAACTAGGCAGGGAAAATGTGTCCAGCTTTTGTTCAACAATTACACTGCCACATACCCAGCGTTGTTCAGTTGTATGCAGCAGCTTGAAAAAATGCACCTGTCGGACTTCTTCCTACTGTTATGTCATAATTTCATGGTATTGCCAGGAGTTCCTGGCTATAAAATATACAAAGAAAAGGCTACTCTCTAATCCAGAGTGATCGTCATCCATATTTGTAGTACAGTAATTTCACGAATACAAGCCGCAGTAATTAGACAAAAATTTTGGTGGAAACCCGGAAGTGCGGCTAATATTTGGGTGCGGCTAATCTATGAACAAAAATGTGATATCTGCCCTTACCTAGTATCATACCAGTCCAGTCCTGAGCCGAAACAGTTTGAAATCCATGGTTTCCTGTTGTTCCGACGATGAACCAATCAGAGAACAGCTTATTGCCTGCCTGTGGATGGCGGCGTTACTGAGGGGCAGGGGTTGTTATCGGGGTGAGTTACCTCGGCGAGTTACCTCGGCAGTTCGATAAAAGTGTGTGATATTTCTCTGTACTTTTTAAAGTGTTTTCAGTCTTGTGCGGCTACGGGGCTGGCTGGGCTCGCAGGGAGAGGGCTGGGGGAGCCTGTCTCCCCGCAGGGAGAGGGATGAAGTGGGCGATCGGCTTGCAGGGAGAGGGCTGGGGGAGCCGCTCAACCCGCAGGGAGAGGGGTAGAACGGCCACTCGACTAGCAGGGAGAGGGCTACAACGGCCGCTCGCCCCGCGGGGCTGTGAGGGCTAAAACGGCCGCTCGCCCCGCGGGCCGCGAGGGCTACAACGGCCGCTCCCCCCGTGGGGCCACGAGGGCTAAAACGGCCGCTCGCCCCGCGGGGCTGCGAGGGCTACAGCGGCCACTTGCCCCGCGGGGCTGCGAGGGCTACAACAGCCGCTCCTGTGCCAGCACGGAGATGTGGCTCCGCTCGGAGCTCAGCTGCCTGCCCGCATGGCTGAGCGGCTGTTTAAAGGCAACGCGGATCCATTGGGAATACTCGCAAAATGACCGCACTATTGTTCCTGTCTTTTTCGGCTTGTAAATAAAGGGTGTGTCTTTTTTCACTTGGAAACAATGTTTCCGAGGTCGGCAGTAAGCCAGTAAGCCCTGGCGATCCCGCGATTGTGTTACTAAATGACGACTTTGTGAAAGTTCGCAGCGAACTAAAGTGCGGCTAATATTCCGGGTGCGGCTTATCTATTGACAAAGACATCAATGTTGCCAACACACCGGATATGCGGCTTATACTCCGTGCGGCTTGTATTCGTGAATTTACTGTAAGTTGTGAAAGGCATGCAGATGCTTGAGGGTTGTGGATCTAAGGAAGGGAATAAGGTGCCAATAACCATGGGCTTTCCTATATACATATAAAATGGTCACAATCTCCCCCAAGGCAAATGCCAGTGACCTGGCAGCATTGTGACAGGACAAGCTGTGAGGGAGGGATTTAGAACTCAAAAAAGTTGAGGGAAAAAAAAAAAATTGAAGTTAAGGAATACTACTAAGAAGAAGGACCTCTGTCAGAAAACAAAGCAACTGTGTCTTTTTACAGTACTAGGAAAATTCTCTTTGGTCTTGTTTTCACAGAAAGTGCAGACAAAATGGACAGAGGTACCACAGGAGTGGGAAGGGTAATCAAATTGTACTTTCAGTAGGATATTGGTAAGGTTTTAAGAGGAATTTAGGAGCTTGTTTTCCACTACCTACTGAGGTGAACACTGCATTCCAGTTCTAAAGTCAAAGGTAGAAAATGGTGATTTTTAATGCCATACATTTTGTCTGCCAACACAAGTTCCTCTTTTCACCATCAACTATAATTTTCCCCTCACTGACCATGAAAAGAAGTGGTTGCCTCAGGCAATCATGTGTACAGGAAGAAATTCTCACTGCTTTCTGAATATCACCAATAACACATTTAAATGATTTACTGTACCTTGTAATTGGCTCTCTGAAAACATGAATATTTTCCTACCACTATGGAATTTCTCCCCAACATCTGTAATAGTGAAATTCTAAAGGACATGATTAATGAGTTTTATTTTTTGCTCTGTCTAGAAGTAAGAAGTTCTAAAAGTATTTTTTTTTAGAATACATGCAAAAAAAAAAAAAAGATGGTAACGTCCATCTGGTCAATGTATTAGTTTTCTGAAGGACCAAGCAACCAAAATAATGCAACAAATGTTAGAAACAAGCTAGAATAAACCCATTATTCATAAAGTGTGAGCATCTTATTATCATAAACTTCTCTATAGCTAATTTGGGGAGGAGGATTTAGCTTATCTCTGATATGAGAACAGGAAAGCAGAGACCAATGTCTGTGAAAGCTAAAGCCTACTTTACTGCAGTGGGTGCCTTTGAAATCCCTTACAAATTTATGTGGGACAAAATACTACAAAGCTGAGGGGAGCCTCTTGATATTCTGGGCAAATGTAAAAGAAAATCATCTTGGTAAAGTATATGGGATCTGTGATGATGCTAAACACTGAGTTAGACACTTGCTCTGGGAAGTTTGCAACCTTGAGAAGATATTTTGCTATCCTTTTCTCCTTACATAAAACAGAAAAAATACAGGATGATGAAACGAACCCTCTCTGTTGAGTAGTCTTTGTGCTGTTTTTTTTAAAAAATACAGTTTCTAGATCACATTAGAAAGGGTTCTCAAATGGAATTAATAATAATGTGAACAATTTCCAGTTCCTTGGCACCCAACATAGTTCATAATCCTGGGTGAGGTACCCATGATCACTTACATAATGCGGGGAGAGCGCTTTAAAGACGAGGTGTGCTAAATAGAAATAAAAAGGAGAGTAGAAATGTTTACATCCTGCCTACAACAGGCAGTTAACTTCTCTGAGGTAGATGTGGGAACTGCTTTCATAAAAGGAACTGAACTTAATTATTTTCAACATTCAAAGGGAAATTTTTTATTCCAAGAGATGAGTGGAAGTGAAAGTCTTAATGCTCTTTTAACCAAAAGACTGGTAGCAAGGATACTTATGAAGGTATGAGAGACTTAAACACTGACCTTAGGGCTTTGTCTTAATAACAGCAGGAGGTGGGTCTGCATTGGCTTTACTACTATGCCCCATGGAAAAAAATCTGAATTTGCATTTGCTAATTATTTATAAGCCAGGTCATAGTCACATATGCCTGTTCTACTATGAACAGACGGTCTGATTACAATAATATGCAAAGCATTAGAGCATTTAAAGGAAAAGGCAAAGACAGAGGGACAGATGGAAAATAGGGAGAAAAGACAGTGGAGGATAATGCATGACAGATCATGCCAGACTAACCTGGTCTCTGTCTTTGCTGACATAGCAAACATCATGGACAAAAGAAAGAGAGAAAAATCTTAAAGGATAAATTCACCTGCCCCTAAACATGGTAGTGGGGATGGTAATGATGCCTAAAGATTTTTACCCTTTTTACATATTTGTAGCTTTGTAGATTTTTAAAATATAGCTGTATAGTTTCTAGCACTTTCTTACATTTTAGAATAGTAGTTACCCTTTCTCATACATCATGTCACCTTCTTGAAATACTATTTAGTCTTTTTTTCAAGAGAATAATTTCTAACGAGGACATCCTATTTTGCACCAGCATTTGGGAGACAAGAAGACACAGGGCTAAGAGCCCCTTGGAGGGATTCCAGTGGGACAGGTCCAAGGGTGGGTTACCAGGGCAACTTGTCTCCTGTTGGATATACTTGCTAGACATACTAATTAATCATACTTATAAAAATTGGGAAAATCTGATGCCACATGTGTGCAGAGCTGTATTTTTTGAACCTGAAAGCTTTCATTAGAAGACTGCCCTTTATGTTACCAATTCTAATATTGTTTGGAGGGTTTTACTTCGAATTCTAGGAAACAATAAAGCTCAACAAAAGAGCTGCAAATCAGGTAAAAAGGAGACTAACTGGGAGACTGCTAAAGGGAGAGCAGCATTGTTGGGAGAAGGTAGATATCTTCAAGGATAGGTCTAGAGGCCAATTATATGTAATGTTTTTATTGGTGACCTTGGCACAAAGAATAACTGTGCCCTGATAAAATCTGCTGATGACACAAAGCTGGGAACAGCAATCAATACAGAGAAGCATCAGAATATCATGCAGGAAGAGCTGTATGACCTTGAGGACTGGAGTGATAAGAAGGATAACATGTAGTATCAAGTACAAGGTCATGAAGCCAGGGACTGAGAAGAAGAATGACTGCCATAAACTGGAGATACAACAGGTGCAAATCAGAAAAGAGGGAAAATTTGCAAGTGTTAACTATAGAATGCCTGTGAGCCAATTAAGGATATGCCTACCAATAAAGTACATTCACAGTGTTTCCAGTGATGCTAGAAATGGAAAAAAATCTTTACTCAAATATTTGAAATGTGGGGTTTTTTTTGGTATATTCAAGTGTGTACATGAAAATTGCCCCAAAAGAATTAAAACTAAATAGGTGCTGCAATGAAAGAGGAGTATCATAATATTGATATGTACATGAGTTAGTGCCAATTTGGAAAGGATGCAGATTTAGTAGCTACCAAAAGGTAGTATCTACTAGGTGTTTGCCTGCCTGCTCTCACTTCGTGGTAAGTTCGAGTTAGTTTTTATTTTATTCTCAGTGAAAGACAAGCAGTCTTGAACTTAGCAAAAGAAATATTATGGGAGTGGTCAGGAGACAGATAATGATATATGTATATGTTTAAAGACATGAGTTCTTGTTCAAGCAGCCAAACCATAAAATAAATTACTTTGCTCAGTCTAACCAAACAAGTTTAAATGGATTCAAGATGATAGGATTGTGCCTGTAATTAGGAAAAGAAAGTAGACATCGTAGTTGAATAAATGCACTTTGAGTTAAAGAACAAAGTACTCTTAATATCTAATACTATTTGATTAGCTTTCTTTTGAATGGAAATTATTAAATAGTTACTGATCACAAGAAGGGTGGTCACAAGTTTCCCAGTTAGAATATTAGGAGAAAAAAAAGTACAGTAGTTTCACGAATACAAGCCGCACGGATTATAAGCCGCACCCCCGGTGCCTCGACAATGTTGCTGTCTTTGTCAATAGATAAGCCGCACCCCGAATATTAGCCGCACTTTCGTTCGTCGCGAGAATCCGTGCGCAGCTTTCACAAATTGGCCAATTAGTAAGAGGATCGCGGCATAGCGGGCTTTACTGGCTCGGGGCGGGGCCAGGCAGGCTCGGCCCGCTCATGGTTGCCGACGGGGCCGGGTGGCCCAGCTCAGCGCCACGGCTCGGCGGGGCTGGCCGGGTGGTGCTGCCGCCGCCGCCGGGCTCGCTGGCCCCCCTCTCCCGTCAGCACCGCCCCGCTGCCGCGTTCGCTCGCCCGGCTGGCAGGGCTGCCGCCGCCGGGCTCGCCGCCCGCCCCGCTGCCGCTTTCGCTCGCCCCGCGCCGCGCCTCGCGAGCGCCGCGCCCGCCCCGCGCCGCGCCCGCCCCGCGGCGCTTTCGCGGCTCGCGGTTCGCGGCTCACGGCGGCGCTTTCGCGGCTCGCGGCTCGCGGTTCGCGGCTCGCGGTTCGCGGCTCGCGGTTCGCGGCTCGCGGCTCGCGGCTCGCGGTTCGCGGCTCGCGGTTCGCGGCTCACGGCGGCGCTTTCGCGGCTCGCGGCTCGCGGTTCGCGGCTCACGGCGGCGCTTTCGCGGCTCGCGGCTCGCGGCTCGCGGCTCGCGGTTCGCGGCTCGCGGTTCGCGGCTCGCGGCGGCGCTTTCACGGCTCGCGGTTCGCGGCTCGCGGTTCGCGGTTCGCGGCTCGCGGCTCGCGGCTCGCGGTTCGCGGCTCGCGGTTCGCGGCTCGCGGCTCGCGGTTCGCGGTTCGCGGCTCGCGGTTCGCGGCTCACGGCGGCGCTTTCGCGGCTCGCGGTTCGCGGCTCACGGCGGCGCTTTCGCGGCTCGCGGTTCGCGGCGAGCGACGGCGCTTTCGCGGCTCGCGGTTCGCGGCGAGCGGCGGCGCTTTCGCGGCGAGCGGCTCGCGGCTCACGGCGGCGCTTTCGCGGCTCGCGGTTCGCGGCTCACGGCGGCGCTTTCGCGGCTCGCGGTTCGCGGCGAGCGACGGCGCTTTCGCGGCTCGCGGTTCGCGGCGAGCGGCGGCGCTTTCGCGGCGAGCGGCTCGCGGCTCACGGCGGCGCTTTCGCGGCTCACGGCGGCGCTTTCGCGAGCGCCGCGTTCGCTCGCCCCGCCGGCAGGGCTGCCGCCGCCGCCACCAGGCTCGCCGGCCGCCCCCTCCCGTCTGCACCGCCGCCGCGTTTCCTCGCCCTGGCCGGCACTGCAGGCCCCCGCACCGCCGGGCTCCCCCACGCTGCTGGCCCCGATTATGCTGGGCTTCCCCCGCTGCCAGGCAGCCCCACCCGCCGGCCTTCCTGCTTCTGCCATGCTCCCCTGCACTGCTAGCCCCAGTTCTCCCGGGCTCCCCCGCCCTGCTGGCTCAGGCTCTGCCGCCCGCCCCCGACACTGCTGGCCCCGCCTCTGCCAGGCTTTCCCACCTCTGCCGGGGCCGGCCGGGCTCCAGCTTGGCTTGGGGCTGCCGCGGGCTCTCACTTCCGTGTTGGCAGCTTTTAGAATTTTGTTAATAGATTAGCCGCCCCGGAATATTAGCCGCACTTCCGGGTTTCCACCAAAATTTTGGTCAAATTGGTGCGGCTTGTATTCGTGAAATTACTGTAACTGGATTTTGAGATACAACATGAAAAGCTTTTCTTAATGGCTGTCAACACTGTTTGCTAGTAAGGAGTTAACAAGGTGTTCCATGTATGTAAAAGGCATGAGATGGACATTTGGGTTATAAGAGTGTCTCAGGGAAAGAGGAAGTTCTCTGGAAACTATTCCTTCGCTTTTCTGCTTCTCTGGTACTTGATTATGGCAAATTAAGGCTTGGTGCAATGCACTGCTCTGTTGTTTTTCTACTATTCTAATCCTGTTCCCAAATGTCTTCTAGTGCTCTTGAGCATTGTAATGAAAAGAATAGATGACTTGAGCCTGTTTGACAAAAATAGAACCTCTGTCTATTAATAACACAGTGAGTAAATGAGCAGTGAGTGTATGACTGAGCACAGATGAATTTCCGTGTTCACTTACATACCAGTGTGTTTCCCTCATTTATATTTTCCATTCTGATTTTTACAATATAACAATAATGAATCTTTTTCCCACCCCAATGCAATAACAAAAATTGTTAAGATGGTGACTTGTTAGACTGATATTTATTGAAATAGCATAATAAAATTATTCACAACTAAATAATATAAAAATAAATAAATACATTTAATAATTCCATACATCATTCCAAAGAATGACCAAATGCACTTGCGTAGCATAAAGATAATATAAAAATGGGAATTTCCATAAACACAGATGAAAATCAGATGCTCGCATTCTGTATTTAGGGTCTCTGCCCTGGAAGGCAGAGCAATAAGAAAACTTAGCAAAGACAACCAAAAAAGTTGTGTTTCTAACGAGTGTAAACAGCTGGGTAAACAGTTGTCTGTTGGAATTCTCTCCACCCATCATGTTTCCATGGATACAGCAAGACTGTAAATCATCTTAAGGCATATATTTTTGACTGTTTTTAATAGAGACCTCAGTCTGGGAAAGCAAACTATTATCTGCTCAACTTTAATCACAGAGCTAGATTATTAAATAGAGAAAATGAAGGCAGAGAAAAGATGATTCACGTGACTTCAAAGATGCCTGGAGAGAGTTGACACAAAATGAACACAGGCCACAGACAAATTTTCTGCATGTCTCACTGTAAACAAATGGGACTGTTTAATCACAGAAGAAGCTTCAAACACCTCAGCAAAATGTGTGGACCAAGAAGCAGGAATAAAAGTCTGATACTTATTGCTGGGAGTCTGAAAAGAAGAAAAGGAAGTTTCTGAAACTCAGCACATTGTATTTTTTCTCCTGACTGCTTTGTCCATGAAGACCAGAAACATGTTACTTCATGCTCCATTTTCCAATCCTTTTTGGCTGAATGGTAAAATTATGAGATAGTATTCTGTCCTTTTTTTCTGCATTTATCTGAGTTGGTTAAACCCCTGAACTGATGGATTATTGATACTTTGAATTTTATTTTCATGAAAGATCAAAAATATGTTCAGTATTTCCCATGGTGGGGGTTTTGAAAACTTGACTTGTAAATTTTAATTATGTTAATGGAAATGCCTGAAAATTAATCTGTATTTCTACATTTTAAAATTAAATTCTTATAGTTACAACATATGGTATTAAGGAAGATGATGATTAGCAGAAATTTCTCATTCCCTTCCAGTTCAGGTTGTTTCTCTCCTATTTGTTTTCTCATTCCATAGCTTCATAGCTCAGTTTCCACCAAATCAGTTTTGATAATAATTTTTGACCAGATAGGTAGTAATAATAGTTTGGATCAAAGTGATGACAGATAATTTGTTGGTAAGAATTTAACTTACCTGCTTTAGAAAGAAATTTTAGGGGCAAAGCTAATGGGTTTCTTTTCAAATAAGTCAAGAGCTCTCAGCATCAGAAAAGAGGCAAAAAAATTCAGATTTCACATTTTGCTGATTTTTTATTATTTCTATCTAATCCTTGTCATCTAAAACTTAATACTTACAATTATGGGAACATTACCAAAGTAAGGTCAACACCACAAAGTTTATGACCAGCATATTTTAAGCTATAAATGTTAATCTGCCAAATTGGTCTGTAAACAACCTGATAATTAAAAAATAATGTGTGAGTGACAGTTCATGACATTACTGAAAATTATGCGTTACAATTTGATACTTGCTTTTAAAATTTTCTGTTTCTATAAATTAAGTACTGGGCAGTAGGATGTTTTAGTTACCAAACTAAAAGTCTTACTCCTATATCTTCATGTTATATAACCCCACAGAACTAATACATGAGAAATGTTTTCCTAGAGGAAAAGATAGGCTGTGTCTGAACTATATTAGATAATTGTAGTGCTTCTTAAACAAAAATTATTCTTTTCAAAGTGGCTTTCTCAGTAAGGTGAGGTCATAAAATGTACTATAAATCAGTTGGGCCTAAACAAAATTTGACACAGTTTAAATTGAATTGACTCATAAACCACAGAACAATTAAGAAGAAAAATGACAGAAGATATTTTAATTTTATTAGTTGCTGAGCAAAAATGGCTGTGATCTTCTGGAGTTTTTCTATCAAGAGAAAGGGTTGTTTTCTAACCATGAGAAGGCATTTGGTGACACACTTTTAGTAGGGTCTGTAGTGATAGGACAAAGCATACTGGTTTTAAATTAAAAGAGGATAAATGTCTACTAGATATAATTTTTTTTTTTAAAAAGGGTGGTGAAACATTGGCACAGGTTACCCACAGAGGTGGTAAATGCTCCAGCCCTGGAAACACTCAAGGTGAGGCTGGATGGGGCTCTGAGCAATCTGGTTTAATGGAAGATGTCCCTGCCTATGACAGGGAGGTTGGACTAGATGACATTTAAAGTCCCGTCCAGCACAAACGATCCTATGATTTTCTGACTAATTTCTATTCATAAGTCCATGAAATAATGTATAGATTTAAAATCATCATTAAAAAATTTTTAAAAAACCCACTTTGATTTTCAGTTTTCTAAAATTGCAGTATTGTCATTCAATACTCTCAATAGAATTCAAAATATTACTTTTTGACCTGTAGTGTGTGTGCTGTGGTCATTAATTGAACATCCATTTGTAATTACATTGCATGCAAGATTTTGGAGCAGGGGTAATCTGAATCTGTAAGAAATGACCCAGGCTTCCTAGCTGTCACATTTTTTTCCTTAGTTTTCCTTTTGAAAATTCTTTATTTCACACCTTGAGAATCACAAAGCTAGGACAATCCAAGATAAATTTGCATCAAATGCACAAAATCCCACAGGATTTCAAGTTTCCTTTGTAAGTTTCCTTAGGGAGATAATTTTGTTTGGGGAACTGAGGATGACCCAAGAGTTCAAAACTGGTAATCAGAGGATTTCAGAAAAACATGGTAACTCTTACCAAGTGGCCAATGACACAAGCATGAATAGTGCTGAGGGAGGGAAAGATCAGGCCCCTTAAGATATTTTAGCATTCTAGTCACAAACTTATTTCAATGTGCTTTGCATGCTCCAAGATCTATGCAGAGTCAGGGTTGAGCCAGCCAGAGGAAAACTTGGCTTTTACACTGGTGACAGCTGTACCAGAAATGTCCTTCCTGGCATTTTAAGATCTACTTGGCAATTTTGTACTCGTGTTTCTGAGGTTGAAAGGTCTTTCAATTTTATTATGAAATGGATACTAAGATGGTATTTTTGACAAGAAAATGAAGACAAGCAATATCTGATACGCAAGAGCTTTGTGAAACACAGCCATTGTGTGATGTTTGTCCCAAATGGGAGGATTTGTTTTCACATCTGAAGGCAAACATAAAAGACAGAAAGTGTCAGGGAAAGGGCAGTTTCCTCCACTCACAGTGATTCTAAAAGATTGAAGAACACTTTAAAAAAAGTTTTTGAATTGTACTTTTACTTACATGTGATGTATAAAAATGCTTTGAAAACATGCTTCTTCTTCTACAGGGCTTAAATTCTGACCTCCCTTGCTGGCTTTAGGCTGTGGCTCCTGGCTGAGACCCTGCCCTGCCTGCCTTGCCCTGGAATCCCTCATAAATTATGCACAGTTTAAAAGTTTTGTATAGATTAAAATATTGTGCTTTCATGCAGGAAAATTTTAGAGACAAATATAAAAGGTAAAAAGACTTTATTCAAGTTTACTCCAGAAGTGTCTGCTCCCATCCATATTTCAAGTTTGAGAGCTCATGTCAGTTTTCTGATTCAAATTAGGCACAATAGTGTTTACATTTAATTTATGTTTGTGTGTAACTTGGCCATGGAAAGCTAAAAAAGTACAGCTTCTACTGGAAATTTGCAAGGAGTGAGTGCATCTGTTATTTTTAGAATCTGGCTTTAAGCTAGATTTGATAAGAACTTCTGTCTGCAGGTGAGCGTAAACATACCTTGCCAGATACAAAACACCAACAGCAAATGTGACATAAACAGCTCCCAGTCTTTTATCCATGTCTCTGCTAACACAAGAATTTCCTAGCTGCAGCATTCCCATGGAAATCCATTTATGGATCCAGCAAAAATAACCTCTCTCTGCTGAATACAAAGCTGTTTAGTTATATGGCTAAAAATGTGTCAGGCCTAATTCCCCTCTATTTTAAGGCTCCTCTAAGTGGAAGCTTTAGAAGTCTTACCAGGACAGCAAGCAGAACTGAATTTTAGAGTCTAAACTATGAGTCAGGACTAGTTCAGGCCTCCTTCAGGTTCCTTCTCTTATTGAAAGGGGAAGGCAGGACACAGTGCAGCAGGTGCTGGAGGAAGGACACCAGAAAATCAGAGGTGCTGATCAGCAGCTCATGGGAAATCTTCATGGAAAGTCAGCTCATGGATCACCACTGTGCTCCACACATTGACTATGCCTTCAGGAGCAGCAACCAAGCACTTGCCAGTGCTTTTCCAAAGACAAATTGAGGACAGGAAATTTTGCAAAAGCCATTACCCCGTGTACTTGTGAGAAATGACACCACCCCTTAATATTTAGCAGTGATTGTGATTAAGAAAACTGTGTGTTACCACCTGGTTTTAGACATCTGCTAGTTCATTTTTTGTGCCAAATACCAGCAAGCCTCTAAAGAATGCTGCCATGAGCTGCATTTTTTTTTGGCAGATGTAGAACCAGCCAATGTTACAACATATCCCTCTTGACTTTAGCAATATCCAGTTGGGTCTGGCTGCTCCCTGGAGTAACATAAATCGTGGCACCTGTAAGCTCCTGCTTATTTGTAATCAAAATACCCACCTTAACCACAGCATTCTTTAAGCATTTGCCTCTAAATTTTCAAAATGGGGAATGTAATACAGCCTGCAGCACATTTCATAGATACCTAGCCCACTGGGAGGATTTATGGCGACTTTATGTGGTGATGGCATTAAACATGAGCTATTGAAGCTGGGTGTGTGAGCTAGGGAACCGAGAGGATTTACTGAGGTCCACCATGAAAAAGGGAGAGAATGAAGATTAACACTGGATTCAATACAAAGGATGCCTCTCTCTTTTATGCTCTGGGAGATCATACAGGAGTTGTGGATTTAGTAACTTGGTTCTTATGAAACTTCAGCATTGCATGCTGTAATGTCTCAGTATTGCCTGCAAATATATTCTTGGATATTTTATTTTGGACTTTTAGCATATTCCAGATGTAGTATTAGTATTGGTGTATATGTATGTCTGAGAATAACGGCTGTTTGAGCAACTGGAAAATGTCGAGATAGATAATTATTCATTGAAAAAAAAGCACAAAAATCTGCAATGGATGCTATTCTTATGATATTGTTTAGCCATTTATAGAGCTGGCTTAATAAAGGACTGTGAATAAGCAATGCAAAAATTGCCAAAATTTACAATGACTTCTTTATGAAAGATATTTTCCCTAGCTGTAAATAGAATTTGGATCCTAATCATTGCCTTGGAATACAACATGAATACTGAAAATGAAGGGCTCTTTTATATCCACTGCCCTGATTTTATCACTTGAGTACTCTGGATAAAGGACTGAATATACTAAAGAAGTGGGTGATAGGTATCTAAGGAGAAGTCTAAGATGGACTTTTTAAGTTTATGTTTCTGACTATAATCCTTGCTTCACTACAGTCACCTCTTGGCCTCCACAGGTACTATATTTTTCATTTTATTGTGCCTCAGACACTATACTTAAGTTTCTGAATGGACCTAAAGCCACTCTTATCTTTTTGAAACAAAAGCTTTCATTGCCTGACAAGAAGAAAATGAAGTCTTCCACCCTCACAAATGGACTCTGTCAGCCATTCTTGGTATAATTAATGAATTAACATATTGGTAGGTCCAAGTAAATGCAAAAGAAAAAGAACTATCATGCTGGATATCTTTTATGTAATTTATTCAGGGTGCTAAATGAGAAACTTTCAGGCTTCAGGATCATTCCAGGTCCCAGGAACTTTATTGCATTTTGTCCAAAATACTGTGCTTCTAAAGCCTGCAGAAACAGTGTTGTGCTGCCTTACAGTGTCAATGCCTGACCCTTGCTTGTGGGCAGGCACGTAGATACTAAAAGAGACTCTTTCCCATGTTAAGTATCTCCTTCTGTGCTGCAGTTCCTCAGACTTACAGTGAAAGTGCCTAGCTGAGAAGAAAAAGCAAAGGGCATCACAAAGCCACAGCATGGAGTTTCACATCCTTGCTCATTTTAATTTTTCTCTAAGATTTTTAACTTTTCTATTTCCAAGAGGTTGCATAAAAAATTAGCCATCAGTTTTTAGTTATTCCAGGGTGGTACTTCCACATCCTCTCTTACTGGAGCTTTTCCAGTTCAATAATATTAATCAAAGAGGAACCTGAATTTTGTCCTCCCACAGTCTTGGGGGAACATAACCTTATTACCCTGAGATTTAACTCTTTGTGATCAAGAATTCAAGGTCCAACTCTGATACAATGCATATGCATAACCTTTGCTCAGATTTCTGGGGAAGTCCTGGAGGCCTCTTCTGACCGTGTGGATGGCAAAGGGATCAGACCTAGTGTGCATGGATTCATTGAAGGTGAATCATGCTTGACCAACCTGATCACCTACAACTACCTGGATAAAACAACTACCTGGATGGATGAGGGAAAAGCAGTGGATACTGTCTACCTTGACTTCAGTAAGGCTTTCAACACTCATCTCTCACAACATCCTCCTAGGCAAAGTTGCGAAGTGTGGACTGAGTGAGCTGACAGTGAGGAGCAAATCTCAGGAGGTTGTAATCAGTGGCACAAAGATTCATTGGATGCCTGTCACTAACAGAGTCCCCCAAGGTTCAGTTCTGGGTCCAGCTTTTTAACTTATTCATCAATGACTTAGAAGAAGGGGCAGATGTCTTCTCAGCAAGCTCACTGACAGCATGTAGCTAGGAGGAGTCCTGATGGCATATCCTGTGGAGCTTTAGGAACAACACTGGCAGAAGGACAAGGATGGGGCTCCTCCCTTTACTCAGCTCTGGTGAGGCCACATTTAGAGCTGTGTGTCCAGTTCTGGGCTCCTGGAGCAGGTCCGGTGGAGGGCCACAGAGATGAGTAAGGGGCTGGAGCATCCCTCTTATACGGAAAGGCTGAGGGGACTGAACGTTCAGCCTTGAGAAGTGACAGCTGAGGGGGAACCTCATTGATGGATGTCAGTAACTGAAGGGAGGGTATCAAAACGATGGAGCCAGGCTTTTCTTGGTGGTGCCAGGCAATGGGACAAGAGGCAATGGGGCAGAAACTGATGCACAGAAAATTCCACCTGAATATGAGGAAGAATTATTTACTGTACAGGTGACTGAGCACTGGAACAGATTGTACAGGGAGGTTGTGGATGCTCCCTCACTGGAGATATTCAAGAACCATCCAGACACAATCCTGTGCCATGTGCTTGGGGATGACCCTGCTTGAAAAGGGAGGATGGAGCAGGTGACCCTCTGTCATCCCTTCCAACTTTATCCATTCTGTGGTTCTGTGATTCTGTGGTTCTGTGATTGCATTTCTGTGATTGTGATTGCGAAGTGAGGAAGTGATGTAAGAAAGGCCACAGAGTCATGTCATGCCATGTACAACAAAAAAAGGCAGAAAGGTGTGAGGTTGTTGAGACTGGACTCATTTTCAGGTCAAGGATTCAGGAGGAGGAACCGCAGCTTGGAAAGATAGATGTTTTCTGAAGGAAAAAGCCCTGTGGATTTGGAAGATGGCAAGTAAGTAGCATGGAGAGTCTGCTCTGGGGACCAGTGGAAGTCAGATCTTTTTCAGCTGACTGATGCATTGGTTCAGCAAACATATTTTACTGGGGTGATGAGCTCATTAATTTTAGACGTTTTTCATGTTTATTAACGAATAAATAGCTGTTTTATATTTGAGCTAATGTCTAACCTGCTTGCAAAATCTTTTGTACCTGAAAACATCACTTAAGTGAAGTGATGTAAAGTGATTTGATGATCACACCTAAGTCCTACCTGGGAAAGTCACTGAGACTCTCTAACTTCCCTTCAATATTTAGCTTTGACTATAACTGAGTGAATATGTTGCCATTGCATGAAGTGGAGCAGTATTATGTGGAAAGACTTGAACTTGTAGCTCTGGTTTGATTCAGGAAAGAAATTTGAAACCCACTCCCGGGGAAGTGTACAAGCTGGCTCAGTTCTCAAAGAAATCTGTCTTGTTGTCTCTTGTGAACATATTTGCAAGAAAAGAGGCAGCTTCACAGGATCCCAGCTGGAGGAAGATGTGGAGAGAGCCAGTCAGACACTGCAGCCAAACATCTTATTCCTTAAACATAAATAGTTCCTTATTCATTTGGCTTTGAGGATCTTTTTTACATTCTTGGTATCTGCACTCCAAAATGCCTTTGAGGATTTTTTCTCTGATCTGATAATTGTTTATATGTATGACTTGCCTTAAGCATACAAGGAATATTTGTACATTTTAAGTTACCTACATGATTAGAATCTTTACTAAAGGAGAACTGCTCTATAATGTAGTTGTCATTAAATTAAAAACATAATTTAGCTCAACCAGTACAGGGTCCTGCAAAATTAAGTGAGTTTAAATGTCTACTTTATCACTAAACTTTCCTTTAAAAAAATTTTCTTTGTGTATCTTAACCAAAATACTCTTAAACACAAGGTTTCTTTTCTTTCCTTGTAGTAAGGTAAACTCATTGCTCTGAGTCACTATATTTCTTATTTCAACAATGAACTGGATTTGACAGCCAACTGGCATTAAATCTCTGAAATAAGATTGCATGATGAAAATGCTATCTGTAGTAAAATTACTGGGCACCGCTTTAACCAGGAAAATTACTTTCAACTTATTTACTGAATATGAGATCAGGTGACCATTTCTAATTCCAGTTAAAATATGCGGTCATGCATGGGTATGAGACTCAAATGGCCTTTTAATAAGTTTATAATTTGGCTATCTTTCTGAGAAGACTTAGAATTGATCTTAAACACAAATTTTTTATTAATTTTTTTGATGTTGGATAAGCTACTTGGAATGACCTTTTTATTAGAGTTATAACTGTTGGGTTTTTCTGGGGCACTTCTCAAGTTTTCATTATTGGACTTTAACTCATATAACTAGACTTCATCTAAATTGTAACCTTTCATTATCACTGTTACATTGACTTCTACAAGCCTTCAAGGCATAATTGACCTTTATATATGAAGCAGGCATTTCTTTTTTTGGTATTATAAAGGTGATCCATATGTGTTATTAAATGGTAATGACATTGATTGACCTTACATTCACAAAAGAAGAAAACACATCATCAGGATGGTAGCATAGAACTATCTCTACCTTTTTCTTACTGTTTGTTCCAAAGAGCTTTTATATGTATGTTGTCATGGGTCTAATTGTAAATGGGCATTTGGAGGAAAACATGAGAGATGTCTTACATGCTCCTATATTTTCAGAGGACCCTAACAAAAATTTAGAGAATGAAAGTTCAATTTTTCATTCTTTAGTTGCTTAAAAATAAATAGTTTGGTTGTTTGGGGTTTTTTTAAATTTCAAAGCTGTAGATATATTAACACACAATTCAATTTGCATTAAAAATATATATTAACATACTGCAATCCAGAAGTATAAAGTATACCAACAAACTAGAATGCAATTCAATTTGCATTAAAATTCTTCAAATTTTTAAAAAAAATTATGCAGTAATTATAAATTACCAAAGTAAGACATATTATTTAAATTGTCTTCATTCTGTGTACCACATAATGTTTTTTGTATTTAATTCTGGTCAGTAACCAAGTTTGCTTATTAAGAAACACTATTTTGGTTACATGATAATTGGAAAACAGCTGCTAATAATTTGTGTGTAGAAATTTTGTTTTTTCCTTGTGAAAGCTTATAATTATAGTCATTAACTATGCGATAAGTGATCATATGAGAAAATGATATTTTATATTTTTTCCTCTATTTCTCCCTCCTCCTCTTTTTCTTACATATCTGGATTGCACTTTAGCTCCTTTCAACCCTAATGATTTTGTAAAAAAAAAAAGAAAGCACTCCTTTCTTAAAATTTTTCATTCAATTGATCTTTGTGAGAACTTGGGTGAGCCCATAAAGCACATGCAATAGCTTTTCAGAAATCAAGAGTGCATCAGGATCACTTTCTAACCTCAAAGTCTTGGATGAATGCCAAAAAAGAGTATCACATACTTACCCTTTTCTCAAGGTACTGGTCACCATTGGAGACAGGAAATTGAGCAAAAAAAAGTCCTTGGATTGGAAGTTTTCCAGTGATTTATCACTTGGCTGAATTTGCGTAAGTTTTCACAGGTTTGATAAAATTTCATGTCACCCGTGTGAGTTAACTCTTCTGACTGATGTCAGCTGCCACCTTGGAAGCATGAGGTCAGCAGAGGCTTCCAGTAAGGCTGCCAGGCTTCATGTAGGTAAAGCTGCACATTGCATCTGCTCTCACTATTAGAAATGACTGCATCCGTTCCCAGAAAAACTAATTGGACACTGGCATCACCCAGCATGGAAGATTTCCAAAGATAAGATCTCTGTGCCGTTTCCTTGTCTGTGGTGCAAAGTGAACACCACAGTGCTAGTAGGAACAAAGGATGCCAGGGACTCAAGGTGCTCACTGATTAAGTCACAGTTGTCAATACTGGATCTGGTCTCCTTTGATGTTATCTTCATCACAGATGACAGCATAGGCAACAAAAAGTCTTTCTTATATGAAATCTGAATTTAGGTGGTTATGTCAGTTCAATTTTCTGAAACCATAGGGTCAGGTTGCATTCTTTGGCATCTTCTGCCCCATGTAGGCTGCATCAATTCATCAACCACAGATCCTGGCTGGATTAACTCAGAGGAGTGCCCAAGGACCAAGTGCTGGACCATTTGTACACAATACCATATCAACTATTCCTTGTCTCCTAGAAAGGAAAGAGAGCAGTTTTATGAAGGCCTGCCATTGCCAGAGGCTCAAGTGATTCCAGTCTGGCCCATCTGGAGTTAAGGATATATATGATGTATATTTTTATATCAAGAGTCTTGTAAAATGAAAAACACATAGTCATTCAAATGCACAAGACCTTTATTTAATGAAAAACATGTATGACTCACCAAGAATGTTCCCCATCAATTCTCTTTTGTATTCAAAACTAACCCGAGTTTCTATTAAATGTATTTTATTAGCAACATATGACTCTTATGTCAGCTACTCAATTAAGAAATGCCTTTTTCCCCCTTTTAGGTTAATTGTGTTTTCCATCGCATTTAAAATATCAAGTTTTTTATTATAATAAGGTTTTGTTAATGTTCAGATGAGTTAGTCCAGGTCAAAAAGATAAATAAGGCAGCTTGCTTCTATTTTCAAGCAAAATATATATCAACAATGAATTATCACTAATCATCTATAGCCTGATGTTTAGAAATCATTTCAGCTTCACAATTTAGAACTTTCTTTGTGGGTTAATAGACAATGCACAGGATTCACGTGGCATGTGCATGTACAAGAGAGAGAGGAAGCACAGAAACTCATTTCCCGGTCATATATTAAAGTCAGTTCTAATGGTTAATTTTTCAGATGAAAACTGGGAACTTGGAACTTCTCATGTTATGCACAAGATTATTAATAAATGAGCCATCAAAAGGTTGTATTTCAGAGAATAAAAGTAAAATAAACAGTCAGTGCTAGAATGTCCTGTACAATTTGGTTTTGTTTGGGGTTAAATTTTGGTGGTTTTGTTCAAATTTAGAAGACATAATTTCTGCAAGTATTTTAAATGTTACTAGTTTCTCACTGAATAGTAATAGTAATTAATAGTACTAGTACTAGTACTAGTACTAGTATTAGTAATAGTAATAGTAATAGTATTGAATGAAGGCTAGAATAACCACCTCATCAGCTGTAAGCTAATTTATGCATGTAACCACATTTTGTATACTACACATCTATATAAAATATATAGAGATAAATTTAGACATAGACATATAAATATTTGCATATCATTGGTGTCAGTTCAATTTTCTGTCAAAATCAAGCTTGGCACAGATGATTCTGGGTTACCATCATTAGAGAAAATAATTAGAAGATCCTAGCTTAAAGCATTAGAAAATCAAAGGGAAAGTTGTCAATAAATGAGATTACAGTAGTTTCACGAATACAAGCCGCACGGATTATAAGCCGCACCCCCGGTGCCTCGACAATGTTGCTGTCTTTGTCAATAGATAAGCCGCACCCCGAATATTAGCCGCACTTTCGTTCGTCGCGAGAATCCGTGCGCAGCTTTCACAAATTGGCCAATTAGTAAGAGGATCGCGGCATAGCGGGCTTTACTGGCTCGGGGCGGGGCCAGGCAGGCTCGGCCCGCTCATGGTTGCCGACGGGGCCGGGTGGCCCAGCTCAGCGCCACGGCTCGGCGGGGCTGGCCGGGTGGTGCTGCCGCCGCCGCCGGGCTCGCTGGCCCCCCTCTCCCGTCAGCACCGCCCCGCTGCCGCGTTCGCTTGCCCGGCTGGCAGGGCTGCCGCCGCCGGGCTCGCCGTCCGCCCCGCTGCCGCTTTCGCTCGCCCCGCGCCGCGCCTCGCGAGCGCCGCGCCCGCCCCGCGCCGCGCCCGCCCCGCGGCGCTTTCGCGGCTCGCGGCGGCGCTTTCGCGGCTCGCGGTTCGCGGCTCGCGGCGGCGCTTTCGCGGCTCGCGGTTCGCGGCTCGCGGTTCGCGGCTCGCGGCGGCGCTTTCGCGGCTCGCGGTTCGCGGCTCGCGGCGGCGCTTTCGCGGCTCGCGGCTCGCGGTTCGCGGCTCGCGGCGGCGCTTTCGCGGCTCGCGGTTCGCGGCTCGCGGCGGCGCTTTCGCGGCTCGCGGTTCGCGGCTCGCGGCTCGCGGTTCGCGGCTCGCGGTTCGCGGCTCGCGGCTCGCGGTTCGCGGCTCGCGGCGGCGCTTTCGCGACTCGCGGTTCGCGGCTCGCGGCGGCGCTTTCGCGGCTCGCGGCGGCGCTTTCGCGGCTCGCGGTTCGCGGCTCGCGGCGGCGCTTTCGCGGCTCGCGGTTCGCGGCTCGCGGCGGCGCTTTCGCGGCGAGCGGCGGCGCTTTCGCGAGCGGCGCTTTCGCTCGCCCCGCCGGCAGGGCTGCCGCCGCCGCCACCAGGCTCGCCGGACGCCCCCTCCCATCTGCACCGCCGCCGCGTTTCCTCGCCCTGGCCGGCACTGCAGGCCCCCGCACCGCCGGGCTCCCCCACGCTGCTGGCCCCGATTCTGCTGGGCTTCCCCCGCTGCCAGGCAGCCCCACCCGCCGGCCTTCCTGCTTCTGCCATGCTCCCCTGCACTGCTAGCCCCAGTTCTCCCGGGCTCCCCCGCCATGCTGGCTCAGGCTCTGCCGCCCGCCCCCGACACTGCTGGCCCCGCCTCTGCCAGGCTTTCCCACCTCTGCCGGGGCCGGCCGGGCTCCAGCTTGGCTTGGGGCTGCCGCGGGCTCTCACTTCCGTGTTGGCAGCTTTTAGAATTTTGTTAATAGATTAGCCGCCCCGGAATATTAGCCGCACTTCCGGGTTTCCACCAAAATTTTGGTCAAATTGGTGCGGCTTGTATTCGTGAAATTACTGTAGTTTTGAAGTCATGACAGTCAAAATTCCCAAGCTTTTCACTGAACTCTTGAGAACCAAAAGTTTATGTTTTTCTAAGGAAACTAGACATTCTCAGATAATGTGGTAGGTCTCGGGAAAAAAAAAAAGTGCTTAACATCTCAACATTTTCTTAAAGTGAGAAAGTGCTGAACATAACATAAACAAAATCCATGAAGAGCTGAACACTGCCATCTATCTATCTATCTATCTATCTATCTATCTATCTATCTATCTATCTGTCTTTCTTTTCCTGGCTCTGTAGCGTCTGTGTGCCAGAGGTGCTTTAAGCAGGCAGTACAACTGTTCATTGATTTTGCTCAAAGATGATGCTCTGCACTCCAAACCATTGAGTGATAAAGTGGCTTCAATTTCAAAAATGAACTACTGTTCCAACTGAATATATTAATCTAGTTGTATCCTATCTTGTAGTTATTATTTTCTCTTATCTTGTATTGCTGCTACCATAAAGTAAAAACCACTTGGCTTGCAGAATGGTGTTGCTGTATGAATATATACTCGATAAATGCTGCAAATTAACAAAGCCATTTATGAAACGACTCTGGAAACTTTGTATTTATCTAAATTCTGGTCTTTGAACATCATACACAATTGTTCAAATATATGAATTATAACATTTTATTTAAATATTAAGATTGGGCATGAATTAGTGATGTCCAGTGACTTAAAGATTCAAAACCAACTAGTCATTTATGGGTGAAGAGTTAGTAGATTGCCAAGAATTTCCTGATGATCAAGGTCTCTGAAGACACCTCAGTCTCCTTTGGCCTCTCTCACTCTCTCTCAGATCAAGTGAATCCCTTTTTAGCAGGCTTGTCTCTCACTATGTTATGTGCCAGTTCCACTCCTCTCCTCCTGTTTCTCCAGATTCAGTAAAACAAAGACTGAGATACCCCTCATCTGGTTGTTGCCAAAACAGACCTTGCCTCATACAATTTTCTTGAAGACAGTAATTTATTTGCCAACATCCTTATATTTTCCCAAACACACACTTATCTTACCAGTATCTAGATATTACCTTGACAGGCTTATTGGCTATGCCCAGGACAATGCAGTGGTAGAGCAGATGAAAGCAGAGCAAAAGTATTTCTAGACAGATGTGATTAGAAGGTAGGAAAACAAATACAATTGGAAGGGAAAGCTGATATTTAAATGACAAAACAGCATGAAATCCCCTCTTTGGTGCAGTTTGTGCTGAAGAAGTTGAGTTGTGTGACATGAAAAGAACACTGCAGCAGCCCTGCTTCCACATCCAACTGTTCCTCCTGGGGAAGAGGGCAGAACATGAAGTCTCCAGAAGACCATTAGGGAGCATAAATCTTATAACCAGCCTGAATCCTCAAGAGGTATGTGGGCATTTTAAGAGCCTAGAAGTGCAGCTGTTGCCAACTGTGTAGGAAGCATGCACAGGTCCTGAGAATGAGACCAGCAGTTCTGGTTGTTGGTGTTTATATAGATGAATAAGTGGGTATATATACAAAATTTTGTGTTCTCAGAGGGAGAGGAAAACCTGATGTGGTTCTTTTAGCAAAGAGGGAGAAAAGAAAAAGGAGGTGTGAATGGGTAAACTACAGCAGCAGAGAGAGCAATGTTGGCTCCCTGGGAAAACCAAAGTGCCTCACTGCCTAGACAAGGAGGGGTGCTGGGTGTTATTTCTTGCTGCTCATCACTGTGTGACTTTGCCTCATTCTTGTATTGAACTGCAAATTGACTCATCTGAGCTGTAACTCAGCACAAGAAACACAGTGGAATTCACTCTCCTGACTGTCAGGAGACAAGATCAGTCTGGGATATTTCTAGCTGATCCAGTATTACACTATGGCAGGATTACAGCATGCCAGTAGTATCCCCATGGTGTAATTTTCATGCAGCCACCCTATAAGTATCTGCAGACTGGAATGACTTCCCAGAGCTGAGATGCTGTGAATGGAGCTGCCATTTCTCCATCTGTCTGCCCCTACTGTGTTACTTCAATTCCATCTCTGAAGCTCAGGCTGCTGTGAAGCAGCACTGTGCCACAGTTAGGCTGCTGTAAATGTCATTGCACTGGTTCCTGGCAAGTCATTAAAGACAAACGTGTATAGAGATAAGTACTTAACTTTTCTTTGTGCCTCAGAAAAAATTTCCTCTGGTATTTAATCACTTGAGCCTATTTGTGCTTGCTTACCTTCAAAAGGATCTTAAACCTTTTTATATAAAAGATAAGGATGAGGAAGTAAGTTTGCAGGAAATAATGAGCTATCTGCAGACATTGTGAAATTCCTGTTGAGTGCAGGCTAGCCACTAAGTTGCTCAAAACTTGATTGCCTGAGGAAAGATATTTGCCTTTGCAAAGCTCTTTAGGATGTGAACTGAGCTGATTTGGCTTTGTGAAACCTTCTTACTCTCAGTTCTTAATTGTATATGTAAATTGGCCAAACTTATTTTCCTCATAACTGAGCTGGATTCAAACAGGGGTTCAGAAAGGCTTCTGAAACACAGTTAACCTGTTAATGTTGATCACTAAACCTTGTCCAGTGCATGGATTGTTTAGATTGCAGATTGATGAATAAGGAAACAGGTTTTGTTGTGAATTTGGGCGGTACTGAGCATAGCAGGATATTATTCAGTAATGGAGAAACACGGTCAACAGTGCAACGCATACAACATGAATTTAAGATTGTAGCACTGAGTCCAGCAAAATTATAGTAAATTAAGTGGTAGGAAATCAAAACATTTTTCCCTAATATATCTGCACTCTGCATGAAGATACAATTGAAATAAACTGTTCAGATACGGAGCTCTTAACCTCTTCTCTAATATACTGAAGTGTTCTGAAAAACACAAGTAGCTGAGCAGATATGAAAGGAACCTTGCATCTTGTTTTGTACACACTCAGATCTTAACCAAAAGAAGGGGCAGCTGCACTACAGGTTTGCCCATTAATTTAAATTGAAGTTGAAGACTTGATCCTCTAATTCTGGGTGCAGTGCTAACAATCACAGAATCATAAAATCCTAGACTGGTTTGTGTTGGAAGGAACCTTACAGGTTATCCCTGCCATAGAGGAATGCCATCCACTAGATCAAGTTGCCCAAGGCTCCATCAAGTGACCTTGAACTCTTCCAGAGATGAGGCATTCACAACTTCTCTGCTCCAGTGCCTCACTCTCTCTTGGTGAAGAATTTATTCCTGAATTCTAACCTAAATCTATTCTCTTCTAGTTTAAAACCATTTATGCTTGTCCTATCACTGTCTATCTGCCTGTGTGAAATAAGGAATAGCGATGGAGTTTGTGCAAATGAGGTCTAGAAGATTTCTCACTTACCTCAGAAGAGCACATAGAGGTTGTATCACTGACTTCATTCCCTATGTTACAGACTGGGAGAGAGCTTTCATCAGGTCACAACTGAATAAAATATTAGCATAGTCTTTATGTGCATCTATCCAGGCATATGATGCTGTTGTAGTTTAACCTCAGACAGCAGCCCCATGCAGCTGCTTCTCAGTCTCTTTGCAGAGGGACCGGGGAGAAAATAAAAAAAGTAAAAGTGAGAAAATCTATGGGTTGAGATAGAAACATTTTAACAGGCAAAGCAAAAGCTGGACATGTAAGCAAAGGAAAACAAGGAATCTATTCACCACTTGCCATGGGCAGGCAGTGTTCAGCCACCCCCAGGAAAGCAGAGCTCCATCACAGGTAACAGTGACCGGAGCAGACAAACACCATCACTCTGAATGTCCCCACCTTCCTTCTCCTTCCCCCAGCTCTGTGTGCTGAGCACAGCACCACATGGTCTGGGATATCCCTGTGGTCACTTGGGGTCAGCTGTCCTGGCTGTGTCCCCTCCCTGTGCACCCCCAGGCTCCTCACTGGTGGGGTGGGGTGAGAGGCAGAAAAAACCTTGACTCTGGGTGAGCTCTGCTCAGCAACAGCTGAAACATCCATGTGTTACCAGCACTGTTTCCAATAGTAATCCAAAACTTATCTCTGTACTAGATACTATGAAAAAAATTAAATCTATCACAGACTAAATCAGCACAGATGCTCAGTTATGGCATTAATCTTCTAGGAAAAGTTAAGAATTTTCTTGTGGAAGCAAATGAGGTCATCTATCAGATATTGGTTATATCTTAAATATTTCTCACCATCAACCCATTGTAAGCTTTAGAAGTAGGATTTGCACAGTAGATTGCAAAGAAACAGTTCCTTTTATGAAAATTGCTTATGGATGTTATATAGGATGCATATGCATGTATCTAGGAAGGGGTTTAATTTTTTCAAAAGAATCATACTAATGGGTATAACACTTTATAACTAGATACTGTGCATGCTGGTAAAGTTTGGTCTAAAACTTCAATGTTTGTTGAGTATACCAAAAGGAAAGGCTAAGATGTTCTGAATAACAAACTTAGCTAGAGCTGTTGTGATAATTTCCCAGTCAGTTATTCAGTAAGAGTACCTCAGAGTAAGTTAATGAAAAACTGATTTGGGAATAAATCTTTTGAAATCTGCTAGAAATGACAGTAGACGATTTTACACAGTAAATCCTTCTTCCATTTTTTGGTCAGGATAATATGTGTGAATCCACTTCTTCCCAGAGTGAGAAGCAAAACTTCCAGTTGCGTGGGATTTAAAAGGGACTGTGGTCTTGTACTGAAAACCAGCCACATTCTTGGAGCAGAGTTAATTTGGTAGGCTGTATTTCAGCATGAATACCTGAACAGGCTGTTTTGCTGCAGAGGCATAGCTTAGCATCTTTACACCTGCATCTGCTAAACATTAGTTTCTCATTTTTCCTCTGATTAGTATCATATACTCAGTTAGCACAGCATGAAAATTAAAAGAACCCACCAAAACAACAACAACAAAAAAGACAAAACTGCTAAAAATACATTTGAAGTTGCATGGTTCAATGTAAAATGAATACTGAAACAGTTAATATGACACATCAGCCTTGACAGGTCTTTTGCAATTGTATATTGTATGCATTTTTTGGGAGAAAGAATTTTGCAATTCCAATATTTTGGCACAGATAATAATGAAATTATGACTTGCTTGAAACATATGGCAGTAAGGAAAAGAATAATAACTAAGGAAAAGAATAATAAATAAATAACAACTAGTCTTGAACAACTAGTGCTTGAATAAATCTTACACACATATTTGCTACTTACAGCTGTTGTAGTTTGTTTGCATTGTACAGATGCCTGTAGCATGTCTGCCTAGAAAAAAATTTACAGTAATTTCACGAATACAAGCCGCACCAATTTGACCAAAATTTTGGTGGAAACCCGGAAGTGCGGCTAATATTCCGGGGCGGCTAATCTATTAACAAAATTCTAAAAGCTGCCAACACGGAAGTGAGAGCCCGCGGCAGCCCCAAGCCAAGCTGGAGCCCGGCCGGCCCCGGCAGAGGTGGGAAAGCCTGGCAGAGGCGGGGCCAGCAGTGTCGGGGGCGGGCGGCAGAGCCTGAGCCAGCAGGGCGGGGGAGCCCGGGAGAACTGGGGCTAGCAGTGCAGGGGAGCATGGCAGAAGCAGGAAGGCCGGCGGGTGGGGCTGCCTGGCAGCGGGGGAAGCCCAGCAGAATCGGGGCCAGCAGCGTGGGGGAGCCCGGCGGTGCGGGGGCCTGCAGTGCCGGCCAGGGCGAGGAAACGCGGCGGCGGTGCAGACGGGAGGGGGCAGCCGGCGAGCGTGGTGGCGGCGGCGGCAGCCCTGCCGGCGGGGCGAGCGAAAGCGGCGCTCGCGAAAGCGCCGCCTGGCGAGCGAAAGCGCCGCCGCTCGCCGCGAAAGCGCCGCTCGCGAAAGCGCCGCCGCTCGCCGCGAAAGCGCCGCCGCTCGCCGCAAAAGCGCCGCCGCTCGCCGCGAACCGCGAGCCGCGAAAGCGCCGCCGCGAGCCGCGAACCGCGAGCCGCGAAAGCGCCGCGGGGCGGGCGCGGCGCGGGGCGGGCGCGGCGCTCGCGAGGCGCGGCGCGGGGCGAGCGAAAGCGGCAGCGGGGCGGACGGCGAGCCCGGCGGCGGCAGCCCTGCCAGCCGGGCGAGCGAACGCGGCAGCGGGGCGGTGCTGACGGGAGAGGGGGGCCAGCGAGCCCGGCGGCGGCGGCAGCACCACCCGGCCAGCCCCGCCGAGCCGTGGCGCTGAGCTGGGCCACCCGGCCCCGTCGGCAACCATGAGCGGGCCGAGCCTGCCTGGCCCCGCCCCGAGCCAGTAAAGCCCGCTATGCCGCGATCCTCTTACTAATTGGCCAATTTGTGAAAGCTGCGCACGGATTCTCGCGACGAACGAAAGTGCGGCTAATATTCAGGGTGCGGCTTATCTATTGACAAAGACAGCAACATTGTCGAGGCACCGGGGGTGCGGCTTATAATCCGTGCGGCTTGTATTCGTGAAACTACTGTAATTGGTATTTGGACTGAAAGATTTAGTGAAAGTTGTTCATGTAGGTAGGTTAGTGGTAAGTAGGTTAACAATGGGACAAATATGCTCAGTTCAGGCAAGATTTTTGTGGAATGGCACTAGACATGAGTAGGGAAACTGAGGCAAGCATCCTCTCTTGCTGTGCTGTGCTGTGGCTGCCACAGGCGCTAGGACTGCTCTCTACCATAGGCTGGCCAAGGTAGGAAGGGCAGGGACAGGGGATCTGCTGCATGGGCAAGGATTTCTTTCAAGAGACACTGGAATTATTTTTAATAAAGTTATTTACTACTGAAAATTGTCCTTTTTTTCTCCAGAATCACTAATGTTTGTATGAAAATCTGTGCCATCAATTATTGTTTACTAGAACCCTTATTTGACCAAGAAAAAAAAAAAATCCCTTTATCTTTCAAGCATTAAACAGCCTAGGGAAAATATCCAAACCAAATAGCCATTTCAAGTTGGGCTTTTTTTCTTTCCATGTAAATGGAAAGTCCCAGATAAAAGAGATTCTAAATTCTTCAAGGGGATGTAATTGTCATTATGCCTCTAACCCACTGAAATGACACTGTATGAGAGAGACCATGCAAAAAGTTTGTGGGTTGCAAGTGAAGAACTAACTTAAATTGTTAATGGCAGCCAGGGTAGCTGTTCCCATTCTACATGGCTACATATACCAGTGGCATGTCTGCACTATTTCCATTGATAGCTTATTGTACCTGGGGGGAAGAAAAATGCCCCCAGATACTTTGGTCAAAGTGAGGTTCTTCTTGGCATTGTGTTTCTGAAGGCCTGTACATTAAAGCTGTAGTTGCCCCTTAAAAGTAGTTTGACATCAAAGAGCTTAATTTGTAGTCAAAGAGAAAACCAAGGTTTTGATCCAGTGCTCATTAAAGCCAGCAGGAGTTTCAATAATGTTTTGAGTAGGAAAAGGTTCAGGTTGTGAGTCTACCTTCCCAATGACTTCTTTATTTCAAAAGTCTGTCCCTTTTTTTTATTCAGCTAGGAGGTTTCTGTGAAGACTGTATATGAATGTTGTCTTTCTTGTAAAGCCTGAAAGAACACACCCAGTTAGGTCAAACTACAGTGAAGAGCTTTTCAAATCATGAAACTTGTAGAAAACAAAGAAAAACTAACTAGTTTCAAAATGGCTTAATGCCCTGAAACATGCTAAAGGAAAGTAGTGTATGAATGATTGCTTGATATAGAGGTGTATTCTGAAAGTCACTTTAGGGCCATGTTATCTTTCCTTCCTCTACTGATACTGATCATAATTCAATTCCTCTAAAAGAATTTATTGTTCCATATGGCTACTGTATTAGATAGCTTTGCACTTTTATTATTCCAACTGCAGTACCCAACTTGGTGTGAGATGCAATAGTTTTGAGCCAAGACTGTCTTTGCTGATTTAGACATCAGCAGTACAGTGTGCTGTGCTGCTCCCATTGCTCTAAGGTTAAAGCCTGTTTTGTGAAGGTGGCTTTTCCACGCTCTTTTGTAATCGTTCTTTTCTTGGTTGTTATGGAGATAAAGCTTATGCAGTCCCTTTTTCGCTTACTTTATCATGCTCCTGGTCCAATAGCACAGTAAACAACTTACTAGGCAGCCTATTTATCTAAGTCAGTGCTGCAAGTTCAGACCTCTATTATTTAAGGTATGAATCTTTCTTCAGGTATGTTTCTCTGGCATCAATTCAAATTTTTTTTTTTCCTAAATTGCATTAGCCTGTGTGGGATTTTAGAAAATATCAGAAAAGCTGCATTGGTAAATATGAAGTTCCTCCAAAATAACAGTGTCAGTTGTCAGCTGAGCTTGTGTTTCAGTTATTAAATACAACATGACCCAATGTGATATTTTGCACATAAAGCAGTTTATAACACATCAGTTGCTGTAGATTATTTTCTTGTGATTGTCAGTGAATTAAAATGTTTCAAATAGTTTATTTTTCTACTAGCTGGCTATTTACTTGAAATCCTGCTTGTGAATTTAAAAAAAAAAAAAAGAAATTAAAGGATGTTACTTTCCTTCTCTGTATTTTGTACTGAAAAGTTTGATGTGTTTTTCTGACCAACTAATTGCTCAAACTTTCCACTGAAGAATGAATTATGACTAGGGACTAGGTAATTATTTTTAAAGACTGGTTGTTTTTGGTTTGGTCGTTTTTTTTTTTTTTTTTTTAGTAAGATTACATTAGTCTTGCAAAGCACCTATGGAAGTGCTATGATCATCTACAGGGGTTCTGAATGCACCTGTGCTTCATAGCTCGTAGAGAAATTCCTGTGCTAGAAATGAGTTGATTCTTGAGTGCTGTCTCAGGAGGTGCACTGAGGGGTGGTCTCTCCTGTGAACTGAGCTTTCTCATTGAACCTGACCTCAGAACACAGACTGCAGCATCCCACTGTGCCTCCCTTCTGAAAGGCTTCTCCATCCTGGGAGAGGCAGCTGGACACTACACTGTAGAGCATTGGTATGAAATGAGTTTGTGGGGAGTTTGTGATGAAACTCTAGCAACCTACAGGGGAGAAATCAATTCACAAGCACTGCTTTTGAGGCATGTTTCTGCTGAGAACCTGGGATTTATAAACTCCCTATATTCTCAGTTGCACAGTTAAAACCTCTCCTGCACTGAAATGTCTGAACATTTAACTGCATTCATAAATTTCTGGAGAGTCTTTGTTCAAGAAAAAAAATAGCATATCTGGCAGCTTTAAAATAAGATAGATAGAATATCTTCATGGCTTTATTCTGCTCTTCAGGGACTACATTAAACATAAAACATCAACCTTTCTCACTTCCTGAAATTCATTAAATATAAAAGAAATGATCCTAGGAAATGCTTTGGGAAAGATCTCTGCTTATAAAAACATAGCATTAGATCATCTCCTTATAACTCTTGGGGAAAAAGAACAACCATTTTAGCTCTCTCTTTTACTCCATTCCTGTAGCTTCCATTATGGATTATTCTATTGTGAGACTTAATCCTGTTGATAAAATGACTCCTCTTACTGCTGTGCTGACTTGGGTATATTGCATTATGCAGTAATTTTCATTTAATCCTTATCAAATAAAAGACACGTTAGGACAGTTTTGTTAAACCAGCTATCTATTATAGCTTTATTTTTCTTCCAGTCAATATCAGCAATGAAGATTTTAGAAAACCTTTCCATGACACCTCAACAATGAACATGCATTATGTTGTCTACTGCTTATAGCATAATTTCATTTATTTTCTCTAGAGGAACTTAATATAATTTGTAGATATTAGTCAGACTATAAGGACAACTATCTTTATTTTTAGCATCAGTTTTTCAATCTCCCTAATGTCAAGGGAGAGACTTGAGTCTTGGTGTGAGCTTCAGTTGAGTGAATCAAGGCTGAATCTAGTGCATTCATGTTTAGGTTTTTATTAAAGCCTTGTAGATTAGGGCTGGGTGATGAGTTTAATATTATATTAAAATTTTATGGGTGATCATAGATGATGTAGTGAATCCAGTCTTGCTTTGTTACTGCCACTTCATAAGATTGCATTATGGAGGAAGGGGCAGGTGTAAATATACAGACCCATCTACCTTCTTATACACATATGTCTACACAATAGAGTGGCATACATATGTGTATCTGTATATGTACTTATACATGTACGTTTTTCTATCCCTGAGACATAGTGGACATTGTACTAATAGAATTGCCACTCCTGGCATTCTAGATATCAGTGGCTACTTATGCTCTCTTATGCTATCTCAAAAACCACACTTTGGCCTTAACTGGGTGGAAATCCCTCTAAGAGAAGTGGCAGCTGATCTTTTCATTTCTGTGCAACCCTTGATCCCTCTACAGAGAGTGGGACTGGCAGAGCTGATGCTGGAGCTGTAAGCATCAGTGTTAGTGATAAAGAGCAAACTCAGTCTGTTATGTCTGTCCTTTCCTATGAGCAGGCTCTGCGCCTCCATCCTTTAGGGAGTCAGCAATTCTTAATAAATATTAGCCTGCAATAAGGCATTATCAGTCAGGGTTCATTGCTGACTGGCAGTGAACCAGAGAAATGAATGCAAGTTGAAGCTGATTGATAATGACTAATCTCAGCACCATCTGTCAGTGGTACATCTGTCCAAACCCTGTGGTTCTGCATCTTGTCTAGCACCACTTTGGATGGGGCCAAGCTGCCAACTTTGCTGCATCTTGGCTTAAGAAAAGAATCTTTTAGGAATGAGCTGCTGTACTGCTAAAAGTTTCCTGCTGTTGTGAGGCAAGTGCATATCCTATACAATAATTTCAGCAAGTTCCAGCTTTGTTCTCTATCAACAGTCATGTAGAAATATTTCAGTGAAATGAATTCCTGTATAATATATCAGTCTCCCTGACTGCACAGATTAATCTTGGTGGGAGAAACATATTTCCCATGCATTTAATGTTTTTGGAATCTCATGAAGAGAGAACGTATGATAGTGATATATACTGTTTAGTCATCTCACTTGGAGGGGTGCATATTTCTCAGGGGTGATTAAGCAATGAACAAATTAGGTTGTATCAAGTGAATACTAATAAACATTACCTCATTGTCACGTTTGTAGCAAAAAGCTGTGTCTTACAGACAATATTTAAAAACTACTTCAGAATTATACAAAATGTTCTACTTTAATTCCTCAAGATAAAAACCCAGGTTACCTTAACACAGACTAGGAAAGAGAAAAATAACTATGCTTAAAATGCTTCTGACAGCTTTCTCATACACTGAAGTGTCACAAGCTTAAATCTGAATTGCAAAATCTACCAGAAGAAACAAATGTTGTATTGCCATCTCTTGTCAGAGCTGATTTTTTAAATCCTACTGATAGACTCATCTACTCAAGCTTTTATTCTGTGGAGGAAGAGCATTTTTAGCCCTTCTGCTTAGAGAACTCAACCATCTTCTTTTCCTACCCTTTTCCATAAGCCAGCACTGTGGCTGCAGATCAGCTTATGGGGCATTGGTGACCTGAAAACATGCAGGGTGCCAGGCTGAGGAGCATCTCCGAGGACCCCACCAAGCTGCAGGGTCATACCCCATTTCTGCTCCTGCTTGGTGACACCTGTGGTATGGTCACTGTGACCCCCTGAACAGCTGTATGCAGTGCTAAGTCAAAAAACAAGAAGAAAGGTGCAGAGCTGTACTCCACAAGCATCCAAAGGCATCTTTGTCACTGAGGAAGAAGCATGGAGTCAGCTGCCTGATTCTCAAGTTTGGTGTGAATTTGGTAGTCTTGGTACTTGGGAGAAAAAAACCTCCACGTGCACCATGAAAACATCATGTGAAAGCAAAAGGAAATTCCCCTGCATTGCTAAATGGTTTATACCTCCAGTTACAACAGTACATGTGCACCTACATTTAGCTTTAGTGTGAGATTTAATTTAACCAGTTTAGGTTGCTCAAAACCGAAAGTTTAATAGGACCCAGCTCTCAGAGATGTAGTTGGTACTTTTGAACAGATTTCAGTAATTCAAGGTAGTCACTTAAAAACCAAGCCACCTGAGAACACTTGTCTTTCTCTGAATGTAAGTCTAGATTAATGAGGGAGAAAGAGCCCTTTTTTTCATAGCTTGGTTCTGGTAAGTGCAAATATTCTGGGACAGCACAGGCACAAGAGACCTATATGGACGTTTATGGGTATTGTGAGATCTTCCATAATTTAACAAAGTTATCAGCAAGACTGCTGCAGAAAAGGTTATTTTTTTGGAAAAAATATATTCGCTGTTTCAGCACTCTGTCACTTTTCTGTGAACTTCTTTCAAACAGGAAAATGTAGTGTTGTGCTTGATCCTCAAGCTGATAATTTAGGGCTGAAACATTAAAATAATCAGACATAATGAGGCTGACCTGGGTAAAATTATTCAAATAAACAAATACGATGCTAAATGTTAAAGTGTTCTGTTAACTCTAGGTTAACACAACTAGCATGCAAACCATTAAATGCTTCTGAACCATAAAGATCTTCATAGTGATCAAAAGTCAAAAGAATTTTTTTTCATTTCTTGTGACTTGTTTTCTCCTCAAGGTCTTTTGCAACAGCTCATTTTCTTTCCAAGTGAAAAAAAAAAAAAAAAAAAAAGACCCTGGTTTAGACCCTGGTTTTAGTTCAGTTTAAATGTAAACCAGCTCATTGCCATCCTTCCTCATGAACTTTAACTGTCTCCATGTGAACTAGATTTTGGACTCCAGTTTAAATGAATGAAGGCTGAAGTGTAATTTTTTATATTTGTGTATCTGAGACCCATATGAGGGTAAAAAATACAGCACAGAAACACCTGTGGGGAGAGTTTGTGTTGCCAGGTTTTGATTGTAGGGCAGCTACAAGGGTGGCTCAGTGAGAAGCTTCTGGAAGCTTCCCCCATGTCCACAGGGTTGGTGCCAGCCAGCTCCATGGCAGACTGGCCAAGGCTGACCCCATCTGTACTGTGGTAGTGCCCCTGGCACAACACAGTTAAGAAGGGGAACAATTTTGTGCACAATAGCAGTGCCAGCCAGAGAGAAGAGTGAGAACATGTGAGAGCTGTGCAGGCACCAAGGTCAGTGAAGAAGGACACAGAGGTGCCCCATGTGTTGGAGAAGAGTTTCACTTCAGCCCCTGTGGTAGAGCTGGTGAGTCAGGGCAGTCCCTCTGCAGCCCATGGAGAGCCCCACACTGGAGCAGGAGGATGCCTGGAGGAGACTGTGAGCCTGTGGGAAGCCCATGCTGGAGGCCCCTGGCAGGACCTAAAGAGAGGAGTCCACTCTGGAGCAAGTTTGCAGGCAGGACTTGTGACCCCTGCTGGACTTGTTCCTGAAGAACTACAGCCCATGGGAAAGACCCAGATGGTACAAGTTAGTGGAGGGCTGTCTGCTGTGGGAAGGACCCTACCCCACCACCTGGAGTGGGGGAAGAGCATGAGGAATCGTCCCCCTTAGAGGAAAAAGCAGCAGAGACTGTGTTATGAAGTGACCTGGGAATCCACTGCTGGACAAGGCTGAGCCCATCAGCGCTGGTGGTAGCACTGGTGGCAGGCTGAAGTAACATTGGACAGGCTGGTTTGCTTTTCATTATTATTTAGCAGTGTGGGAAAAAGGAAATAGCTGAACAAAAATGAAAATAAACTGGCTCTTCCAGTTAATTTTTCTCATCTGTAACTTGTCCTGCATGGGTCATCCTGGCTAGTAGTTTTAGTACCAGCCTAGAGGAAGTGCTTGAATTACTCCAACACCAACAAATCTGTTTCACTTGAAGACAGATGTGCTCAGCCATCATGAAGCTTCACCTGGTAGAGAAAGAATGGAGGAAGATTTGTTATGAGCTGTAGTTAAAACAAAGTTTTGTGATTCATCTTGTTTCAGCTGAAAAAAATAATAATGAATGGAAACAGATCTTCCTACTTTGGGTGTGATTGCAAAGATGCACTCTTCTTTTCAGGGCTTCAGTGTATGTACATTACCATTACAGTTACACTGGGATTTCCAAGCTGCAGGAGCATATATATAATCCATGCATTTATACACAATTTTGGAAGTCCTAATGAGTCCCCAGGGAGTATCTGCTACTGACTGTGACCCTGCTGTGTTAAGTGCTCAGATTTAAATAGATGTCTCAGCTCCAAAAATAGGCATTTCTTTCAGTGTCAGAGCAGCAGTGATGAGTAGATAAAGGGAAGAGATCTAATAGTGTAGTTTACATGCTTTTGGTACTCCAAGAACTTGAATTTGTGCCACAGGACGGAAAAAAAAGCAGCTAAAGAGAAAGATGGATCTTAATTGAGAAATTCTACCCACATGTAGAGGGCTGGGGCATTCAACTATGAGACTCAGAAAAATCAGGAGTGAAAGATGGCCATCTTAAGGAATGCTTGGTAGCATTTTTATGGCACTATCTGAGGAAGATTCTGGTAGATTATTTCCTCCAGACATACATACTCACCCTTCAGAAGTGTTTCCAGTCAAAGTGCTGGGAAAAAAGATTGCGGGTAAAAGACTTGAGCAGTGCAGAACTCAAATTAATTTGCTGTAAATTCTCTCTTCTGTCCCTATGTCCACCACTTCAAATACATATAATGGCTTTCTTTGTCATGAGTGAGTTTTGACCTACCATAAGTTTTTTTAGAGACCAGACAGGGTGCAGAATAAACTAGTTGTGACCTCTGTGGGTTACAGACTGCATTTCACTATTCATTGTTTTTGAGCTGGAATTCTGCCTCTCCAGATGAGAATGCAGGCAGGTGCACCTGGGGCGATTGTATACTTGTGTGGGTATTATTATTTAACCTGGGTTTATTAGAAGAAGATAATATTTTGCAGCCCTACTAACACATGAACAGACAAGTGATGCAGGTTCTGAAGTGAAACCCTATAGATAGAAGGAAGAGATCTTTTATTGATGAATCCAGCATCAGTCCTACTTCTGTGTTAACTGTTCCGTAAGGGGTCATTAGTGATTAGCATGTCAGTCAGAATGTGAGGAATTAAAAAGTTTGATAATGTCAGTCAGGAGGACATTGAAAGGACTGACTGAGATGCTGTCTTTTTTCTCAGTTCCAGACCCCAGGCAATAGGTTATCATCTATATTTGGGAGAGACCAAAAACCACCTCTTAAAGAAACTTTTGGAGGATTGAATTTGCCTGGGCACTAAATTATTCTAGTCTTAATGCAATATAAATGCTATGTAAATGAATATTGCAGCTGCAATCCTATTAATAGAGGTAGGAGAAGAAAAGAGCCATATCTGTGTAGGAAGAACTTTAGTATCTCTAGTAGCTAACTCCATATTATTTTTAGTTGTGCAAAACATAACAGATAATATTCAATAATTAATATAATTTGTAATATTTTTTGTATGTATTTAATGTTTACTTTTCTAAGAGCTCCTCCTCTGAATACTAGCTGGCAATGATGAACATCTGCTTAATTAGTATTTTAGCTTAGAGTCTCTGAATCCCAATACCATGTAATGCTTCTTGAGCAGACAGGAAGCTCTAGCTCACATTCCAGCAGCGTTAAACTGAGGGGCGGGGAAGGGACAGTTTCAGAGGAGTTTGTTCAACGGCCCCCTTCTACAACACATGGGCATAAGGAGACAGTCAGATCAGACTGGGCAGCCCAGTCAGTGGCTGACATGGGATGCCTACTGTCTGGCTGCTGTCAGGGTCCTGTGATGGGAGAGGACAGATGTTATCCTTTCACTGTGTTTGCTCTGTCGGGAAGCATCCATCATACCAAGGTGAGTGTCACTCAAAATGCATTGCACACTCCCCACCTTTAATATTCTGCAGGTGCAATCTACAATTAGGCATGAGACTGATTTGCCAGACAACAATAGAAAGGAGCAAAGCCAGATTTTTCTGGCTTCAGACAAAATTGTTCTTATTTCTATAAGAAACGAAAATTAAAACTATTCCCAAATGCTCTTGAATTTAGGGATGTGGGTGTTGAATTTTGAATTGAAATTCTAGCTTTCTTCACTTCAGGGCATTCAGATTCAGCATATTAGAGCAAAAGAGGATGAACTGTCAGTTCTCATCCTTTGAATATTGCACCAAACTGATAGGGCACATTTGCAGTACTCACTGAGAATATGTACTTTCCCTTCTTTCAACTGACAAGGTACAGAGAACTGCAACGTGTTTAGGAAGAAGACCTCATAGTTGACCAAACTAAATGTGTTAAGAAACATCAGGTCTGGTTCTGTTTTGGTTTGGTTTTTTTTCCCCTTCATTTCCAGATCACATAGGAACAGGGAAAAATGGCACTCCCAAGAGAAGTTCTGGTCTGCTTAGCCTGAACCCTTTCTTCACCTGAACAATGGTACATGCTGCTGTGTCAGCTCCTGATACTCTCAAATGAGCACACCATGTGCTTCCATCTCTCTATATATGCAGCAACCTAATTCCCTAGGGCCAGAACTAGGGAACAGCCCTGCCTTGCACCTATCATGGAGCAAGAGTTGCTGCAGGCACCACCTCATAGCAGGGCTAAGATACGTGTGTCTTACCTAGATTGATGTTGGCTACTGCAGTCAATTCCCTCCCTGCACATGCAAGACGTACACAAACGAGCTCAAAATTGCTTGCTTCGTACGGTTTCTGAAACCTGTGCTAGTCAGAATAGAAGAAATCAAATTCTAGTGAAAATTATGTGTCATCCAAGGTGAGTGAACATGTTTGCTCCATGGAACAAATTGCAATGATAATACAGTAAACATCAAACTAGAAAAGGCTTCCTCTCATGGCTATCGAGTAAAACTACTGAATCAGGAGATAATTTCAACAGGAGTTCAGCATAATTGTACCACATTAAAATAAAAGTGGCTTGTTCTGAAAATATGTAAAAAATACACAGGTGACAGTAAAACTTCCATAAAACCATGAGGATACCCTTCACCTATGGTCAACCTTATGTTCTAAAAAAGATACCCAATAAAGTTACATTAAGGTTTTTTAGCAAACAGTGAAAAGCTACAAAATGCCAGAATTAAGCTTTACATTAAGGTTTTTTAGTAAACAGTGAAAAGTTACAAAATGCCAGAATTAAGCTTTCTATGTATCTCTCTTCATTTCAATCTGTATAGCCCTGGGCTGTTCCCTTGTTGTGTATGAATTTTGGCAGTTTGACTGTGGATAATCCACATTTTTTTCTGCAAGACTGTCTCATTCAGTGTCCTGCACTCTGTGATTGAGAGCCTCCACAATATTTTTGTTTTGCCCTCATATTTCAGTGCATGCCCCACGGACACATTTATTTTATCCTACTCAAACCTTTCCATGTGGCAGAATTATATATGTCCTTGGGGAATTTTTCTGTGGTGTTACTCATTGCAATTTTTATTTGTGCAGTATGTTGTGGTGAGGGGTGATATGAGCTGAATTTCTGCGATTAAGAAAGTTAGACAGATTAGGCTTGAAATTAGCCTTTAATTTGGGCAGCTAATTTGAGGCACCAAAGACTATATATTTCATAGAATATATAGTGCAGAATTACTGGTAGACTGTCTTAATCACAAGACCACTCTATCTCTTACAGAAATCCTGTCTTCCTCAGCATAAGCCCTTCAGCCTCTCTTACAGATTGAGGAACCTTGCATCAGAAACTTGAGCCATCCCAGGAAGTGGTCCACCTTGTGCAACTTTTATTCTGAGTGTCTGCATCCACTATTTGAGCTAATGGAGAAACTGGAGGATGATGGTAGGTTGACATCTTTCACATGATCAGACAATACTAGAAGTAAAATATGAACATTACTCAAAGCTCAGCATTAAGTCCAATCTTTGAGTGGTACTGGAAGTTCATCTTGAATCTAGCTGATTTTTGGTATCGCTCACTGAAGACAGAGCAGTATGGGCTGCAGCATCATAAGCAAAGTGATACAGAGATCATGGCTGCAACAGAGCCTCCCCAGTCTCCCTGTTGGGAACAGCTGGAGGGAAGCAGGTGCCATCAGGTGTTCAGCATAAAGCCTTGATACAATCAGGAAGAAAACTAATGAAAAGTTATTGTCACTCGCTCATACTCCCACATCTTCCTACATCGTCTTGTTATTTTTTAGAATAAGTGTAGATGCCTCATGGCAGCTGTCACATTAGCCCTTCACCAGACAAGGAGAAGGGAAACTGTTATGGCTTTAACTGGTTGAAGGGTTATATTTCTCCTAGCAGCTTTTAACCTCAAAACAGAAAGCTTCTTTAGATCATGTCAATATATGTTCTTTTAAAATAAAGATAATGCAAGTTTCTACCAAGTCAACACTTTTATTTAATCTGGGTTTTTTGTGCCTTTACCCCCTCCAAGCACTGGGTTCCTCATCATAATGCTTAAAGCCTTGGACCCTTCCCACAGATTTTTCAATGCAGGTGCTGCTCACAGCCCAAACCTGCTCTCCCCTATGGACTCAGTGTCTCTTTTTCCTTCCCAAGCACTACCCCACAGCACTACAGAGCCTGGTTTCTTGATCAGTCTTTCTGCTTGAGCTTTGTCTCCTCACACGAGCCATGGAAAGCAGCAGACAAGTGTAAGTCAGCATCTCTGCTCACTCAACAGTGTGTTGTTTCATGGTCAACAGAGAGCAGAGGACAGTTGATGTGTGTCACTTCATTATCTGTTCTTAAATAATGAAATGATCTGCTAAAAATTATGTGCTGGCTAAGTTACACAGTTCCATCTACTTATTTCTATATCTCTAATGTCCAGCTCATCTCAAGCTAGTTATGTGTTAAAGACAGGAACAATTGACAAGCTCTTGAAAAATAGCCTTGTTCCCACCAAGCAATTCACAATCCTCTGCTAACACAGCTAATAAAATTAAGGCTGTGAATAAACAGATATATCAAAATTCAAGGAGCCAACTGCCTACCTGGACATCTCTAAATAAAGGCCATTTATATGACAACCTTATGAAATTCCTAATATTCACAGTGTAAGAGGACTGTTCTGTTTCTCATGAATCAATCAAATGGCAGACCAAATTGGAAAACAGAATTATTGAGGTGAGCTAAGACACTGCCAAATGTTCAGCTAAATGGGAGCATAATCTATAAATAAAAAAATGTGGAGCTTGCCTGCAAGCATTACATTCTTTGAATGTCATTATATCTTTTAGGAAATAGTCTCTGCCTTTCAAAGAAACAAACAAAAACCAACCAAATCAACATGGAAAATATTCAGGGGAGTGAAAATATTAAGAAAAATAACTAATTGGATACAGTAGTTTACAATCTAGTAATTGTTATGATTTTGAAATATTTAATTCACAATTCTTACTCTATAAAAAAAATTGATAATGTTTAAAGTAAAAAGGCTGCATCTTAACAATATAAGGGTTTTGGAGCATCAGGACATTGATCCATTTTGTGCCACATCCACATCTCAGCCCAGGCATGATTCTGCAGAGGAATGTTTTCAAATCACTGTGAGCAACAATTGCAGAGTCATCAAGGATCTTTTTTCCCTAAATCTTTTCACAGTTATTAGATGATTTGTAGTTCTCCTTCTGTGACTGCTTATCTTTCTTAATATCCTGATAAACTCCCAGATGCAATGACAACTAGTGGAAATGTAAACATCATACATTAAAAATAAACATGAATCAAGACCTTAAATGCTTCTTGTCCTTTCCTTATTTCCTTTCATCCTTGGTGTTTGATTTTCATTGGATATTTAAGCTATGTTAGCTCCTTGTGGTTCATTCCATCCATAAAGCCAAATAAAATAACTTCCAAGTAAAACCATGGTGAAAATGTTAGGAAAATTTTAGCAATGTTTCTTATCACATGTTCTGATTTTTCACATTATGCAAATCAGATAGTCTGAACCAATAGTCCCAGTGAAGGAGTTGTTTTGGAATAGGATTGTCATTACTAAGATACATGAGTTTGATTTAAAGACTAAAGCTTACTGTGCTCACTCCATAATCGGGTTAATTACTGCCACTATTAGATATTGGCAAATTATTTCTATTCGGAATTCTTTTAGTTTAAATTTTTAGCCATTCAATACTGCTTGGCCCTTTTTTTCCATGTTAAATATTTTACAAACATTTTGAGGAAGTGAATTTTTTTTCATTATTTAATAAAAACCAGTTTTGGATACCTTCTATAATTATTTCTTATTCTGACAGCTGCTCTAAAGCTGAATAATAAAAAAGATGGTTCTACTGCTGGCACAGCAGACATTAGGCAAAATCCTTTAAGGAAGAAATCCAGGATTTTAAGACAGCCAGTGATGCACTGAGATAGAAACTATCTGCCTTTAACACTGTTCCAGGATGTGTACACAAGAATCTGTTCCTGACTGGACACCAGGATGAAAAATCTGAGAATGAAAAGAAATGCAAATGCAATTGACAACATCCAGGAGGACAAAACAGCCTGGAGAGGCTAAGTATGAGATCTGCCATGTATCTTCAGTGATACTGCAGAGCGTTCCCCAAAGGGACAGATGGTAGGAAATTCTGCAGTCGTATCTGGTTAACCTGAATCCATTTATAAAATCAGTATAACATATCTTTTAAAACTGGTTGTCACCTTTTCACTGTTTATCCTGTTCAAGAGAGCATGCTCAGATAAATTGAGAAATAAGACTTGTGCTAACTTTATCTGATTCTTTTCCAGGAAGAGGATATATTTCAAACACCCGTTTAGGTGCACTCCACAGATGTCATGATTTCTTTTTTTTTCATTACTGGAAGGTGTTAATGAGAAAAGGGAATTTTTGGAATACATATTCAAACTTATTCTAAATAAAATTTATTTTAAAATATGTTTTCTTCATTTGGTGACTTAGTTTCAATTTTGTATAATTTAAGAGGATAAACCACAAGTATGTTTAAAGGCAGAATATTTAATTTCCTAACTGAAATGGCTGGATGAATGACAGATGCTTCCAGCTCATGAACTTTTAGGAAGGATCCTTTTGGCCAGGTGCCTGGCCCTCCTCTGATATCATGTATCATGACATTTCACCCTTTTTAGTAGATGGTGACGTTTTTGCTTGATGCAGCAGGAGAATGGCTTTCCAGACAATTTTTCAAGTTAGCTGAGTGTAACAGATCTGCAACATGGGAGTATCTGAAACTGAGGATATACAGTCCTCACAATAACTCTTAAATCAGCCTGAGGTTTTTGGGGATGAAGACTCACTTGTGTGGTTCAGAAAAGACAGCTTTTACCTGTTTTTGGTACCTGAATTGCTCTGGTTGGAGAGTTTTCCTGTGCCTGGTGAATCATAGTTGTATATGCAGAAAACTGAATCAGCGCTGTGACCTTATTCACTAGTCATAGGTACTGCATGGATATAATGATTTATCTCATGTTTGCAGTGCAGACTATTAAAAAAGCAAAATCCAATTGAAATATGATTCACATAACAGAATTTGATTAAAAGAGCTCTGATCCCAAGACCTGTGTTTCCCTCAGAGGACGGTGATCCAGCTGATTACATCAGTCATTTTAGTCCTAGACCTGCAAAAGGCCTCCAATATGAGTCATGGCACTGTAAGTGGCAATACCTCAGGATTTCCAAAATGCACCATGTAGTGATGTGGGCACTCCTGGATGGGGTAACCAGGGGTTTGCTCTTGCTCAAACAGTATTTCTTTGTGTTAAGAAGTCTTAATACGGCAATATCCTGAGAGAACCCTGGAAGCAGAAAACAACCTGATCTCTCTCTGACATCATCTGAAAGTCTTGACCTTTATACTGGTCACACTTGTGCAATGTGAAGGAAGCAGCTACAACAGGAGGGGTCACAAGCACTGTGCCTACGGTGGCAGGCTGGACACCAGAGAAGTTTTGTAGGAAAGTGGAAATGGGGTCCCTCATCCCCATGGTTGATGGATGAGTGCTGTGACTGAGTCCACTGCTTTGCCCTCCCTGCCTGAACTGGCTCTCCAAGTGTTGTCAGATCCCCATGTGCTTGGAACCATTTCTGGGCAGGACAAAGGGAAGACCACAAGCTCTGCCAGCTATGGAGTTTGTGTCACCATCTTGGTAAGAATTGAGTAACTTAATTTAAAAATCAGGTCTCTGCATATTTCAGGCATTGACAGAGTCAGACAGCAGCTGAGCAGAGGTTTCAGGGATCTATATTTGGACTGCAGTCCAGAGAAGCTGTTTGTTAGTATATCAGCATGACAAATGTGACAGGCTTGTAAAAATCTTCACCTTCTCTGCAGAAAGATAGTTAACAGGATTTTTAATTAAGGGGCTGCAGATGTGAGATCCATTCCACGCCTTCGGTCATCTCACTCTCATACTGGTCGCAGAGGAGAATCCAGGTGCTCTGTTCTTCACCAATTTTTTTTTTTTCAGATGCCATCCTTTCCTTTACAATGCCAGAAAAGCTCTTCCCCCCTCCTATTTCCCTCCCTGAGCCAACAGGCACTTTAAATATACAAGTACAGCTGAAACTTTCATTTAGATTCCTGACGACTGGCACCACAGTTATTATATCCCCAGACTGACAGTTCCTGCTGATTGGTGCCACTCAATTCAGAAAGCAATATCACTTTGATATATCAACCTGGCAACTGCCTGCAGGAAGCTATTCTAGTCCTTCTCTCTGAATTTCACTCTAAGAAATACACTCCTTTCAACAGGATTTTTAAGGGAAAAAAAGGCAGAACATTTAAGAGAGGGGATGGGAAGCTCAGTATGCCCCCCATAGCCTTAAACAAGAGCACCTTTTTTTCTTATTGAGGAGGTAGTAACACTACAGGAGACAAAGACTCTAGGAAGACCCTTTACTCCAGCATTTTACACACTTGAAAAATCCAAGCCTTATTCATAGAAAAAGGAAAGGGTTTTAAAAAATTTAGCACTGACCTATATGTCCTTTATGAAGAATATGACATGTTGGTGTTTTAAGAAGATGTTTTTTGATGTTTCAATTCAGACTTTGTTGTGGAGCTCAAAGGTCAAGTAGTCAAGATGTTAACGGAGCAAACACAGTTGGTAGAGTTGTGCTCAGTAGCTTTTCAGCTGGGAGGATAGGAGAGAGTTCCCTGGGATACTGGCAGTACTCAGCTGCAGCCAAGTTAGAGGACAGTCCACTTGCCCAGTGTTGGAATTGGTGGAAAGTAAAGAAAAAAGGATAATGTGTAAGAGTTTATCTCAAAGGGGGAAACTAACACAACAGGAATACAGAATAGCAGGCAAATTAATTTTATTTAAACTGTGACGAAGGAAGGAAATCTTGCAGAACCAGAAAAATTTAGATCAAAGTCATTCTATATTTTTATATTTATTACCACTGATGACCTGGTACAAAACTAATTGTGTTTTCTTGCTCCTGCTTCCAAAGTGTTTTCTATTTTCTTTTGAAAAATGGTATCAAACAACCTTAGTCTTGACCAGATCTTCCTGGAATTATTTTTACCATGGTGGTCTCAGGACAGAAATTTGTCCTCTGTCCCATGGTATAAGAAACAGCTGAACCTGAGTTCCATGTGCAGGCAGATGGAGCTGGCCTGGCTGAGTACTCTGACATGCACACAAAGCCAGTCTTGAGGATCCATCCCTAAGGTCTTCTGCAGTTCCTCCTCATATTTTCTTTTAATGCTTAAAAGTTTCCCTTCAGTTCCCGGGGAAGAATTGCCTGGCTAGTACTTATTTCTAATAGTATTTTCCCTGTTCCTAAGTAACTTCTTTTCATAGGGGTAGTTTATTCTCACAATAGAGATGTGAACCAGAGCCCGTGGTTCAACCTGAAAGCTCTGGGACCAGACTTAGGTCTATGCTGTGAGGTGTTTTGCTAGAATTGCTGATAGCTAGAGCCCAAGGAATTTCCAGAAATGCAGGTGTCTGTTTATGATTTCTTTGTCTTCTCTGAATGTGATTTCATTCCCTTTAGCTATTGTGTGTATCATCTTTCCATTTAGAGTTATTTTCTTAAGTGTATCTGGAGGGCAGTGGAAGGCTCTTAGTGAAGCAGTATTGCATGCTTCAGTAATGCTGTATGAGATTATTCATTCAATGGATTATGTAAGAAGGAAGCAGATGTTCTCAACATGTCAGAAATGTAAGAACACTTTATTTTGGTGAACTGCTTCTATCATTCCTGCTGATATTTTTCACCTGTGCACATCTCCAAAGAAAGAAAGTATTCAGAAGTGGTAGAGAGTTCCTGAGCTCTCAAAGGTGCTGCTGCTGCTGCAGATGGAGGTCACAGCACCTCTGTGCACTTTGTTTTTAATACAATTTGTAGATGGAGCAGGTGGCAAAACCTATTATATTAAATCCTATTAATTAAATGCCTAGGTAGAAATATCATTTTTTTAAGATGGCTGTTTAGGTACTAGTTACAGTGATTTAAAGGCCAGTTATTCAGCAGCTTTCTCCAAAGATTTGAACTGATTTACTTGTAAAACAATGCCACAGTTTCTTTATCTTCTGCTATCACCTTCTACTAGGATGTAACATTTCACATTTTTTCTGTCTGTGTGCATAGAGCCAGAAGAAGAGCAATTAGGTCTCCTGCTTCAGCACACCTATGAAAGGAGATGCCTTCCTGTATAAGAAGCTTTTAAAATCTTTCTTTCAAAGCTACTTTTACCTGCATGAAACTGTATTTCTGAATTACTTAACTGACAAGAAGTTAGAATATGAGGTAACAGCCCTCTGCATCTGTACACACTCATATTTACATGAAAGTGAGAAAATAAAAAAAAATGCTCTATTGCCATGGACTGTTTAGGCAGCTGCATATAATATTAAATAATAATATAATACTGAATTTTCTATGTTTGTGCTAGAGCTGGAAGAACATGCAAACTGTTTCTCCCCAATTAGCAGGTAAATTGATTACTGTACTACCATACAAGTGGAGCACTGGTGAGTCGGTGGGTTGTGGTCTGCTGCTATTAACATTGTGCAATCTCCTGGTTTGCTTGGCTGTGCACAGGTGCTGAGAGGAGCAGCACTGGTTCCTTGCCTTCTACAAAACCCCCTGTGCTGGTTGTGCATTAATTGATTTTTGATGAAGAGACAACCCCCTCTGATGAAGTCACTCACACCCCCTAACCACACAATGAGACACCTGGGCCTGCACAGGGAAATGCATCTCAGCCCCCTCCTTATGACACAGTGAAAGGAATATTGCAATGAATCTACTGCCTCCTTCCTAAGCATTCAGTGCAGTACAATTTGCTTTTAAAATGATGCTCATTCAGAAGAGCAGAAAACTCCCTCCTAACATAGGGCAATATTTTGGATGACAGAGTCTTTTGTGTGAGGAAGAGAAATTTTGGGACTATTCTTATAATTGGATTAGCTTTCTTACTTGAAAAACAAAAAGCATCCCCAATGAAAACAAAAGGGTGACAAGGGAAAAAAATTCTGGAAAATGTATCTATTTCTGGTGCTGACTCCCTTTTACGCCCACTGTTGCAGAAATACGTCACCTGTTCAGATGGGCTGCTCATACAGCTCCCAAGCCCTTCTTGTCTGGCCTTTGAAGGCATTTATCTCAATGTGTCAGTCATGGGTCACAGCAAAGTGGTGAGACTTGCAAACTACAGGCTTGTTGTGGCATAAAATAAAGAGGAAATTTCTTTGTTTTAATGGAAAAAAGCTGAGGATGTAAATGACCCTTTGGGTGTGATAGGATACATGTATTTCTCTCTTAAGTACCAATGGAGATTTCACAGAAGCAGACCCAGGTGATGAGGCTGCCAATCTCTTTCCTTCTCACTAGTTATTACTGAGATGTCTCCCAAACATGAGTAAGCTTCATGATGTTCAAAGTGATACTGGATGATGAGAAATCCATGGAGGTTTAACTGGAGTCCAGTATCCCATGCACTCCTGCATTCTCCAATTAATAACCTTTCCACTCTAAATGGTTGATATTTTGTTTAATATTTTAACCAATAAAAATATATATCAATAAAGAGTATACTTTTCTTCACTTCCCTCCTCAGCACATTCAAAGAATAAGTATCAGGGGGTTTTCTTTGAGAGGTAAAGGCTATGACATCCCAAGGAATTCTCAGAAAATGTGTAACACTTCACAATATGAATGAACAATCTGATTTACAGGGCGTGCAGTATGAGCCATATCTGGATGTAAGATGTCATTGCAGATGTCAGTGAAAGAGGAGAACAATGAACAGAGGAGAATGTAGAGAGAATGTGCAGAACTAAATCCAAGTCTTTTGTAAGTGGATATTAAAGCACTGATTTCACAAAAACGATAGCATTCTGCTGAGAAGGACAAAATGGATATGAAATTTTGACAGACTCTTTTTGTGCAACCTGGGGTGCAGTGACTTGCAAAATGTCTTCAGCTGACTCAGAGGAGCTGGTTCCACAAGACCTGCAGAATAAACACTCCACCTGTGTTTCTCCCACAGCCACAAAGAGAGGTGACAGGGTTACTAAGAATGTGTCAGGCCACTGAATTCTCTGTAAGTGCTCTCAGGACAGCATAGCCAATTCATAACTTCTCAATATTTTCTGGGTAACAGTTTTATAGCTAGGATACCTTCACAGATTCCACTCACAGCTACTTGAAAACATCATTGTTAATGGGAAACGTTATTTTAGTTTTGTATTTTTTACCATTTGTAGGAAGGCTGCACTGTTGGCAACGTTTTCTCAGTTTGCTGTTGTTTTCCTAGAGCTACTCTGTAGATTTTCAAATGAAGTATTTCTTCATAATAAGATATGTCAAACTTCATTTTGCAGTGAATCAAAGAGATTGTGCCTGGGGAGAACTTTAGAAACTGAAGCGTGCCTAGAATTAAAACCTGAGGTTAGGCAGTTTGTCCTAAATCTCAGATTAAATGGCAAAGATTCCCAGCAGATGATAAAGGATATGCTCTGTAGAAAATAGTCTGGGATAATTAATAACATTTGATTACTTATTTGTTTTGCTACATTTTAGTGTTCCAACTTGACAAAGTTCTGTTGACATGCTGCACACATGCTTATGTTTATTTGAGAATATGTAGTTCTGGAATCCATCAGAGGCACTACCTGAGCCAAGAGCCAGTCTTACTTCTTACACTTAAGAGCTCAGGGCCTGATTTATGTACCCTTGAAAGCTTCCCAAAAAAACCCCCAGATGCTAGAGGCAGTGGTGTTAGTGCCTCAGAAGGTGGCAGTCTGCTTCTGGGTTGTAAGAGAAAGCATACTTCAAAGCTGAGGGAACCAGGGAGGTGGTGAACAGTACATAAATTGAAATATTGCAAAGTGCTAGACACTCAGTGACTGCTCCACTAAAGTGCTTAAAATGTGTGAAATGCTTACAACCAGTTCCTTCCTGAAAATGGACCCATGAAAACAAACTTGTCTGGATTGAGCCAAAGGCTTTGGTGCACTGGAAACCAGAATTTATGCCTCCTTCTATGTCACAGGATACATAGTTGGGTTGTTTTCATTAATTCTAGCAGAAGATTGTGTAAATGAATTTTTCTGGAGCCAGCTTATCCATTTATCTCTTTTTATCAGCATATTGGAAAGAAAAGGAAAGAAAACAAGTAACACATCCAGGATGTTATGAACCATTCACCTATATCTGGAAATTTAAAAAAATCTGACAAACAAGAAATCAAGTTTATGCAGTGGCTTATTTTTTGATTATTCAGATTTAAAAATAAAAATCTAGAGAAAATTACCCACATTTGCCTTATGAAGATTGTCCCCATCAGATGTTTCAAGATTGATATAAATAAAGGCATTCAAAATCAACACTCCCTTTGAACAACAAACTGCCCTAGATATAATCTCAAATTTTGTCTCTGTGTTTATAGCTGTGTGTACATAAATATATAGACATATATCTATATGTGCTGTTTTCAGGTTAGTGAACTTTTGTCAGATAATGTATGGATGATTCTGAATGCATCTTCAACACCAATTCTTCTACTGAAATTATGAAATTATAATCACATTAAGAGAAAAAATCTACAAGTATATTTTAACATTTTTACCATAGATGTAAAAATTGTGATGTCACAGGAAAAGGAAGTCTCATCACTGCAATTTCAGTCTGTTAGAGATGAAAGCTAGATGTCTGTAATGATTTGCTGTTTTACAGACATTAATAAGAAGGAAGCTTCCATCCACTGTATTTTATCACTCAAAACATGTTTAGAACATATTTTATATTATCATGATTAGCCAGTCACAGTTTGAAAGTGTGTTCCCATCTCTTCCAATCTAACACTACTAAAATCGCACTGTATTGAAACATTTCAATCTTTGCTTTTACATCTGTCTTCTGCACTAGAAACCACCAGTCTTAGGGTACTTATAAAAACAGTAGACAGGAAAAAAATAGTAAGTTACACCCAAGAAAGGGTGAGCTCCCTACTTCAATTCTTTTTGCAGTTAGATAATTCTTTTTTCATATTTACAGAAAACATGTATTCGTAGCAATGATTTCCCTCACCTCAGCTTTTCTTCTCTGTTTCATCTCAGGCCAGCCAGCATTCATTATATTCCTGTGCACAGCATCAGATCCTTTAAAATAAAACAGATTTTGCAATTATTCTGACTGTTTTGATACTGTTCCATGGTTTTATAAAACATTTCTTAATATTAAAAATATTAGGATAATGCAAGGGGGGGAAGCCTGTTTATGCAGAGAAAAAATCCATCATGAAATGTTTTCTTTGAAAAATAACCTTTGAAAATCAACCTTGTAGTGCAATAAAAAATTTCAAATGCCATAGCAAAATGTGTCTGACCAAATATGTGAAATATTTCAAATAAAAAGGAGGTCTGTAATCTGTTTGTTTTGTTAAACTCAGACTGCAGAATAAAAAATATTAACGCCTGCAAGAATAAAAAAATATTCCCTTCTGCATTCTCTTGCTTGCTTTTTTTTCTTTCTTTACAAAGGGAGCATCAGTGCATATGAACAAAACAGTTCCACTCAGTAGGGCACATAGCTCAGAGCACTCTGTCCCATTTTCAGTGACCTGGAAAGCACGAAGGCTGTTGTGCTGGAAAAATGGGAAAAAAATAAAAAATAGGGGAAAAAAAAGAAAAAGAAAGAAAGAAAAAGACAGAGAGAAAAAAGCCCCAAACTCACTAGTCTAGCTGTATACAAATATTACCTTCATCATCACCATAAATTTGAAACCTATCCGTTTCCTTGGAGAAAATGATTTTCAAGGAAATGGGAGCATGGTGCTCTGTTTCACCATGGTGTCATTTGGGAAATGTCAAGAAACAATAGTGATAATGAATTTGAAAAGCAACATCTGTGTTACTGTCGTAACAAAATAGTAATAAATAACAGACAAAACAGCCAGACACTGGAGAAAACAATGGGACAAAGCCTCTCACAGGAGAACCCTTATCACGTAGGACATCACTGACTGAAGCACTATTTTACTTCACGTTATTTTTCTTGAGGTGTATAACACAACATAATGAGACATTATTCTGGTTATACAAAATCAATTGGAATAAATTCCAGAATTATCATACAGTGATGACAATTCCACATATCCATGTTGAAATAAAGAAGAAAATAAAGCTTGTTTCCACTGCCGTATACTTAACCTTTTCCATAGTCACCCTGTCACTAAAGGATACATGTTGCTTCTTCCCCTTTTATCCTGTAGAATGACCACATCACTCACATGGCAAGAATTCAGTCCTCAGGGCAAGATGCAGACCTGAAAGGGCTTCAGTTTGGGGGTCTTCATGGGATAAATAGGAAGAGAATTTGAGCAGTAGCAAAGTTGGGTAAGGCAGAGATAACAGTCCTGAGAAAGATCACTGACTAGGCATTGTATGGATATGATAAAAGTTTTGCTGACACCAATAGTGTTTCACACAGTTTTCTCAGGCACAGAAGGTCACAGGCAAAATTTAATAGAGCATTCACAATGGCTAGGAGACCAGTGAATGACTCTGGAGGAACTAGAAGTTGTACAAAAGTGATTAGCCAAATAGAAGAGAAAGAAATTTTTCTATACTAAAAGGTCCCTCTGACTAAGGGTCATGATGATTATTTGTTACTGTCTGGTTTTGATGAGTTGGTGGTCAATGGGAAATTCTCAAGCACTGACAGCACAAGTTTTGACTCATATTGTTCTGTAGTGGAACATGTGAGAATGAAGAGGTAAATTTCCAGTAAGGTGAGACTTGCATTTTTGGTCATACTTCGCAAAATTTACACCTGCAATTCAATTACGAATAGAAATTTGAATACTGCTACTTCTAGCTTTCAGATGGCTAAAAAGTTAAATCATTTACATGGAAAAAGATGTGCAAGCTGAGCACATATTCCAAAAACTATAGCACATTTTTCCTTGCAAACTGGGAAAGATGGTATTGGTCTGTCTAAAAATATCCAGTGGTGACTGACACCTTCACTGTAAGTTATTGTTGATATTCTAAATCCAAATATGTGTAGAAATCCTTTTGCATTTTGTTTCATATTACAGTCAATGCTTAGATATTATGGTGCAGTGTGGTTGACAATGGGTTTCTGTACTTTCCATCTCAGGTCTAGCCATACATAGATGAGAACTGGCCTTTCTTGCTAAAATTGACATCAGAAGTACGTGAAAAAAGAATAGTATGATTGATAGAAGCATCAAAATAAATCAGTACAATACAATAGAGCTTAGAAGGACAATGGTATTTTGTTAAGCGTAAACTTAAAATTGACCATGTTGGTTTTTAAAACTGATGGAATATATAACAGCATGATATCATCTCTATAATTCCTCTCATGGAGGTTATTCTGAAATAGGATGAACTTTATATTTAAATTTGTTAGCAAATATTAATGCTTTTAAACTAGGAAAGAAGTGGCAGTTCTGTAAAAATAACATTCCAAAATAAAATTAATTTTAAATATTTAAACCAACAGAATCATACTACCAAAAAGAAATAACTATCACTGATATGAGACTGTCTCACTCAGAAGAGCCTTGTAAAAATCTAAGACTCAAATGTTTCAAGTAGCTTCTCAAAAAAGTGAAAAGCAGTGTGAAGTGGTTTTAAAATAATGTGTAAGACACATTGGCAGAAAATGATGCCGGAATGGGGACATCTAATATATATAAAAAGTCTATCCAACCAATCAGTCCTTAGAAATATTTTACTGCTATACTTTGATGTGCTTATGGGGAACAAAAAAGAAAAGGTAGAATAAAACTTACTTTAATATGGCAATTTGAGAACTGAAGAAGTGGAATCACAGAAATGTTTCATTGTAGAGAAATAGAATCCTTCTTCCCTTCCCTTCCCTTCCCTTCCCTTCCCTTCCCTTCCCTTCCCTTCCCTTCCCTTCCCTTCCCTTCCCTTCCCTTCCCTTCCCTTCCCTTCCCTTCCCTTCCCTTCCCTTCCCTTCCCTTCCCTTCCCTTCCCTTCCCTTCCCTTCCCTTCCCTTCCCTTCCCTTCCCTTCCCTTCCCTTCCCTTCCCTTCCCTTCCCTTCCCTTCCCTTCCCTTCCCTTCCCTTCCCTTTTTGCTTTTTACCTAATTATTTGCAATTTCTTTCCGCTCTGTCTCTGCTTCTGAAAGGAACAATACCCCCAAGTCTTCTCAGTTTGATACTATCAAGTCCTCTCAAGTTTTACAGAAATGGAAAGAACCCTTGGAAAACTCACTGACTGAAGAGTGGTTATGCTCAAGTCCTCTGCTCAGTTCTGTTATTATTCAGCTTTGTGATTTGGGGTAAATTCTTGAGCTTTGTTTGCTTGCTACTTTTTATTTGCTTTCATATATGCTGAGATAATGGAAGATAAATCCTTCCATTTTAAATCTTTCTTTAAAAAAAAATCAGTTTGGTTGACTAGGTACAGACAAGAAATAAATAAATACTATGTTCACTGAAGTGTGCTGTACCTGGCCATAGCTGTCTCACATTCACTGTTAGGCTGATTTTTGGACTGAACAGTGACAGCAGAAACCCTTTAACCTACTGCTTTTACAGAGAGTGATGGCTCTTGCTTTAGTTACCTGCAACTACTTTTTGGCTACCTATGCTGAGAATTGCATAGGCTGTTCTCCAGCACAAGTGAGCACATTGATGATGCCTCAGGGCTGTTACTGAAAGTTGTGTGAAGCATTTTCACAGCCCTAAAATGAATTTTGAGTACAGGCTTTCTGCACATGCTTACAAGGACTAGGGATGCTTTCCTTCATGCAAGCTGTCCAGACTGAGTTGGCAGAGGGAGAGACAAATGAGGGTGGTAATAAAGATAAATGTCCTTTGGAGCATGTTTTTCTGTCATGCCAACTGTGCAACTCCTAACATAGCCCAGAGTTGCCTCATGAGCAAGGCAGAATGAATTGTGGAGCAGTTTATCCTCAAGGATCCTGCCAAGGATGATCTAGAAAACCACAGAATACTGTGAAATTTGCTGTGAGTGAGTAAATAAGTCCTTAAAGTGTAAGTGTTGTTAACACTGTGAACAGTTGGGAAAGACAGTGCTGTGAATAAATACCTGAAGTAATCTAAACATCTCATGGCACTTCAGTAAGTTCATTACTGTTTGAGCTGTTCTGGATTATATCTTATGATCACCTCAATAGGTTTTGAATTTTTAACTTGAGACTAATTTATCTTGAAAAGTACACAACAAATATATATAATCTCTGTGATCTTTTCTTCTTCTAGGCTTTCTTTTTGTTTCATTATTTTACTTCTTTTACTATCTTTTTTTTCAACTTTCTTGTATTCTTTCTTCAGTTTTTCTCATCTTTCTTTCTCTCCATCTGTTTTCTACAAGATGTTGAAACGAATCTTAATATGTGCTAATGATTATTCCCAGGTACATTTAAAATTTACTGAAGGAGGAGCAGAAAAAAACAGTGGGCTGAGGAGAAGAAATAGCATCTCTCAGTTTTGCTTCCAGGATGAGCTCATTTCAATAATCAGCTGCAGTAAGTCATGTGTCATTTGTTGTGGCAGGAAGCAAAAAAGTGAGAAATGCAGACAGAGTTTAATTTTTGTTTCATAAAGTAATGTTGAAATTCTACAGAACCTCTCAGACTTCCACCAGAGTTTCTTGGTCACTGTGATGTTTTCCAAAACACAGTCATTGGCTGTACCTGAAGATTCATTTCTAAATTAAGATAAAAAGAAGCAGCATGGTTTTTTTTCCATGAATGAAGCTGGGAGCAGAGCAATAGCAGTCAATGTTCACTAAATATAGCTCTGCTGTTTTGGCTGCCCCCAAATTCACAAAATAATGTAAATAACTCAGTCCCTTGTATGGGGGACAAAGCTCCATAAGGGTGAGGCTCTGCTGCAGCCAGTGCTGGAAGAGGAGGGAGCTGAGGAGAGAAGCCTGGTGCACAGCAGCATCGTGAAGAGCTTGTGCAAGGCATGGGGCTCACTGGTCTTGTGCCAGCTGGGTGGGACCTTTTGGCCGTGACAGAAGGAGCTGCCCTTGGAGCCCATGCCAGAGGAGGCAGAGGCACTGCAGGCTTGAACAGAAAGGATCTGCTGGCATGGGGAGAGGGAGGACAACTGCTCTGTTACCATGGAAGGGAAACAGGAACCTGGATGCCACGAAAACTGCGGCTACCCTTGTTTATTCTTCAGTCCTCATCTCCTAAACGAGACAACGCCTCTCTGCAGCTTCTGAGGAGGAAGCTGTTACTCACTAAAATCTGCTCATACACTGTAACAGTGGAGGCCCTATAACTAAACTCAGCTCCAGTTCCTAATGTGAGGAGACACTGTCATCATGTGAATGAAGGAGGATGTCAAACTTCACCCCTTCTTTCCTGTTGCAATTTCCCTTCTGTATGAAAATTTTCCTTGAGAGTCCTCTCATCCTCCTTTTTCCTCTTACAGTGTAAAATTATCTTGTGTTCTTCTGAGCACCAAGATGCCAGCCTCTTCCCACAGAAGGGACTGAAAGTGGCAGCCCTTTTCTAAAAGCTCAAATCAAGCTATAATTGACAAGGACAGTTCCCTCTTCTGTGGATTACTCATTGAAAAGTTTGGATGACTTCTCTACTGAAAGGAAAGCTCTGAATATAAGTGTCAAAATAAAACTCACTAGATCCCAGTCCCCATCCTTATTTTCTCAGCCTCCTGGGAATCTCGCTGGCAGGGTACAGTGAGGCTCCAAGGTGCAGAGCCCAGGCATGAGGGACAGCCCTGTTGCACAGACAGCAGTCACTGCCACATGGGGATCCAGGAGCTAGGTTTGGCAGGAGGTGGAGATCCAGATATGTTTAACTGCCATTCATACCAAGTGAGCCCTGTCCCTGTCCCTGCTCATACCATTGCTCTGTTGAGCAGGATTCCCAGCACACTGGCAGGAATTTGACAAGTTTTGGATAGAAACCTTCCTGATAGTCCAAGCTCCTTCAAATTACTGCCTGTATTTTGGCTGAAGCTTGCTGAATTAGAGCCCTCCTCACAAAACATTTTGGTCTTAACAAGAGCCTTAGCCAAAGAAGTGTCTGTCACTGAAATTGAGATACTGTATGGGCAGAATGGGATTCCTGGTAGCTCCCATTCCTACAGATTGTGTTCCTAGGAATAACCAGAGAGAGAGAGTATACCACAGTGTGGGAAGGGATTTAACTTCTTCTCACTCTTCCACAATAGGATAATTTCCAGTCTTTCACGTATAAGGATCTGGATCTGCATTTATAATTTCATTTTCACTATATAATGAGTGAGCTCTAGGTAATTTCTTTCTGGTCACAGTTTTCCTGAGCCTGCTACCTGGTTCACAGACTGAATCATAAAGCACAGATCCTTCAACAGGTGCTGAACAGGACACAAATCTCAACACAGTGACTGTTATTTAACCATCATTTTCATATTCCTGCTTTCACAGCTTCTACCAGCCTGATTTCTACTTGCAGTCTGTTTCCTACCCTGAGACATCAAATGAATAATTGCCAAAACAGTAGTCCTGTAAAGAGCTCCTTCTTCAAAGCTGTTTCCACTTATTTTGCTGTGGAACAGAAGGATAAGATAGGGTCAATCCAACCTTGTCTTGAATTTTGTACTGAGTAGCAGTACATGTGCATTGAAGTATTTTCTTCAGAAATCTGTGTTCTATTGCTTTTTTTGGGTTGAGTTATATGATTTTTCATTTATTTGTTAATAATAGACTCTATGAATAATTCTAGGGGTTGTTTAAAGTATTTCCTTCAGGGTACAGTAGGTTATTCAGATTATAGCAAATACTTGACTCACTGGAATGAGTACAGTAAAATCAGTACAGACATTCAGTGCAGGCCTGAAAATACATTTCATAATAACTTCTGTATCACTTTCTGTAAGAAAAACTGACCAACTTTTTTTTTGCTTCTATGTTGTCTGGGAAGATGGTTCCATATAGCATTTCTGCTAATGTAGTCATTTTTATAGAACAAGCTTTGACAAGTAGGTGGTGTATGGAAAAGCTGGCGAAATATTTTCAAATAGCCCATGTGAATGAAAAATATTGCTTCAACCACAGCTTTGATACTTTTTCATGCAATATTTTAAGATGCTTTCAGAGAGTTCCGGTTATCTACGCTACTTCATGCACAGCCAAAGGATCTCAACAGTAGCCTCTTCTTATTTAAGAAGTTGATGAAGATTTCTGTATTTGTACCTAAAGGAATTGGCAAATCAGCAATTTTGTCCTATCTTCTCTGTTATACTGCAGAATAGATTAATTAAGAAGTCTTAGGCACTTAGCATGTTTTAACACAAATCCATGTTCATATCACTATAGTTAAGACTAGTCAAGGAAGAGTTAATGAAATTTCTAAGCAAACTGAAATTGAAAGCACTTGAACAATTGATGCTCTTCGATTATCGTAATATAAAAAAGACTCACTTTGAATCTTCTTCACACCTGTTTAATGAAGAGGAGCTCTATACCTTTATACCTTTCATGCAAACAAATCTTCCGTCCAGTCAGACACACCCTAAGTCCTAATTATCCAGAAAGTTGGCCAAAACTTCCATTGAAATGTCCAGTTTCTTGACTAACTCCTATAGTCCTTTCCCCCTGCCCCCCCCCCCTTTTTTTTTTTTTTTTACTAGCACTTTTATTATCTTGACTAGATTCTCTCCTTTCTCTTCTCAACTTTTTTCCTGAAGACTTTTTTATATCCAGGAAAAACAGTGGTTTCAGTAGTTGAGTATGGGAAGTATATGTGACTGTCAGAAGCATATAGCTGGCAGCTGAGTGAAGCATATGTCACCTTCTCTTTCAACTGATTCACACTGATTTTGAAGAGCTCTACAAGTGCTGGGCCTGTGAGACCAGAGAGAAAGAACGGTTAAACATCACCTTATTTTCTATTTCCCCACTGGCTTCCCTGTCTTTATGGAATTGAACACCAGCATCCTGTCTTCACTATTAGTATTCATCTGAGTTTATGTCCTCTGTTAAGCTCTATCTGTGAATTCATTCTCAAACTGATAATTATGACTAAATGCATCTTAAACATTGAAACCAATAAATACTGCTGCTCATGCTGCCTCCTGAGACACCCACAACAAATATCATAAAGCAGGTCTATTAATTAACTTAGAAGAACCTTTCCCAAAATTTGTTTGCCAGTAATTTGTTTGCAGCAAATTTAGAGGTTCAGCAGAATTATTCTCATTCTTTCTTAGCCTGTTTGGAACTGCTTTTATAGAGAGCCTAACACAGTGGGGTCATGGTTACTGAGTGACATGTCCTTGTCCTTGTCTGAGAGACAGCTCAGTTGCCTAAGTAATCTAGAGATATCTGTAATGCTAAGTATTAAGATGTAAGCATAAGACATCAAAGATGGAGATCCCAGAGCTCTCTGAAAGATCTGCCGCTATGCTTAAACATTTTCATGGTAAAAAATTGTGCCCTTCATGAAAAATTCAAAAAAATTTCTTACACTGCAGCCTTGTGACTGGTGTCTCTCATCCTTTTACTGTGTGCCCCTTGAATAGATATTAGCTTGTCCTCTCTGCACTGTTACATTAAACAATTCTTTTAAGATGTCCTCAAATCTTTTCCTGTCTGAGTGGGTCTGTCAGCCTCTCCTTATACATTGTGAGTTTTGGTCCTTTATCATCTTGGAAGTCTCCTCTGGCCATGCTGCAGTGTGTCCATGTCATTGTTGTTGTGAGGAGAACTTACATGTACTCCAGTCTTACAAGTGCCAGAGAGAGAATGGAAAAAGCACTTAGCTTAACCTGATGGCGACACTCAGTTCAGATGCCCCACTCATGTGCAGTTTGTTGTTGACTGAGTCCCCCAAGTTGACATGTTTGTTTATTTAGTTTTTTGGCTTTTTTTTTTTACTTTTGGCAAAGATGCTTTTAAGAGTCAACCCCCAATCTGTGCTGCTGGGATAATGTTGTCATAGGTGCTGTAAAATACCATATTTTACTCATGTTAATTGTTTTTTACTACACTGAAACTGTATTTCTTAATGTGGGGAGATGACCCTCATTGCCTCTTCAGTGTGGAAATGCAAACAATATCTGTAACAGTAGATAGATAGATCGATAGATAGATAGACAGACAGGCACCAAAATGAAACTGATTATCTCAGAAAACTAGTAATTGCTTTTCCCCTTCTGGTAAACTAATGAATGGGGTTACCTTAAAATAAACATTTTCATTAGCTAACTGACAGGAAGAAATGCTTTCAGGGTGGCTTATGGAATATGCCTGGCTCATTCTTTCAACCTCCCTCACCCTACTCTCTTGTAAATTTTAATTGCAAATTGAAGTAACCAGGAAAGAAAAGGTAGTAATAAAAAACACCTAATAAAAGAGAACAAACAGACAGAAAGAAGAAAGATCAGAACCTGCAGCATTTCAGTGCAGGCATTCATACACAAGATTTGGTACAAAGTTGATAAGACATGCTGCCAAATGTCATTATACTCAACATCACATATCCTGCTCTGATCTCCATAGGTTTGAGGATTTGATCACAACCAAGATTTCTCTTCTTTCCAATGGGAGAATGCCATTATGCCTTTGGATACAAAGTGGTGGATCTGTCTTAGAAAGGGGTTGGTGAGCAGAAAAGCTTGTATGACATGTCTCCACTTGATATACTGCTCATAATAAGGAATAAAAAACTCTCCCAGGTGCAATTACAAAGGCATGATCCACAGTTTCATAAAATCATAGAATGGTTTGGGTTGGAAAGGACCAGTTCCAACCAGCCTGCCATGGACTGGGGCACTTATCACTGGACCAGATTGCTCAAGTCAAGAGGTGTTTTGCTCCATAACCCCAAGACGCCAACAGGTGTGAATGAAAAGTGCCAACATAGCTTTATAAGATACTAGGCAGAGATGCACTGAAATCCATTAATAAGTCTAGAAATAAAACCTTCCAATTTTTCATCATCTGTTTTCCTAATATTATTTATTTATAACTTATTCTCAAGGAGTTATGTTTGTTCTTTCTTTGTTGCTTGTCTTGGATTTTAGCCAAAGTCAAAACTTATAAGCAGGATAGGCCCTGAAATGAAGACTTGTGAGTCATTCTTTGTACAATAGAAATTCAGGTTGAAAAGGCTTATACAAAACATTTACATAATGCTTTTCTTAGGAAAAAAAATCAGAATACACAAGAGAGTCCTGTTTAAAAATTCTAGACACAAAAGCAGATGTTGATGTCAGTGTAGGCTGCATTCAGTAAAACCCATTTTCTTTGTTGAAGCATCATATAATGTCACTCAAAATGTTCTGGTATTTTTATTCCCCAAGTAATTAATGCTGTAGATCAGATTCCTCTTACCAATGTAACTCCAGTTATGCCTTATTCCCAAATACTGAATTCAGTATTAGCTCCATGAAAGTGTATTTCTTAAAGTCCATGATTTAGCTTTAACTTCACAGGCATGACTGAAAGTACTGATTGAAAGCAGAGGAATAGGACCACCTTCTGAAATTATGTGGGCAATTTTTTGTTAATTAATTAATTGAGGAAAAATATTCTGAAATTCAGATGGCATGAATCAAATGAAAAATTCTGAGGAAAAATTGCATGACTTAGAAACTAGCAGAGAAAGTGACAGAAATATTTTGACAGAGGTTTTAAACTTTTATCTAGTTTGGGAGTGATGATGAATAAGAAAGAGGTGAAAGAAGGAAAGAAGAAGGAGAGTCCAAGAGATTTGGTAGTTTGTCTTTAAGTGGTCTGAATTTTAAAGCACTTAGTTACTACTGCTTTAAAAATAAAGGTTTTTCAGTACTTTCACTTAATTTAGAGAAGATTTACTCAGCCACAGCATTCCCCTGATGGAGAGAATTCAAAACTGTTTCAACTGCCCAAACTCCAGAGTAAGGTAAGAAACACAGAACTATGATGCTTTAGACCTGGGACTTTCATAAAGCTTTCTTTTAATTGAATTAGAAAATGCACTTAGAATCTGAGACACATGAAATGGAAGACATCTGAGAACTACTTATAATTTCCTGACCCAGTGGACTAAATTAAGCTGGTACAGCAAGCCACAAATTACTGTATCTTTTGTCCCAACTACTAGCAGCAGCAGGTGAAATCGATAAATCCTTGTTCAGGTTGAAAAATGATATAGAGGCTTTGTCTGGAATTATATTTTTTCAGCAGCAAGAACTTCATCCAGCCCAGAAAATAAAAGCACAACCACACTGAAAGAACTCTACCACTTTAGCATCCTAAATTCACAATAAAGAAATGCCAACTCTGTTGTTATGTCTCTTCTTTTGGAGCATCCTCTACAAAAATCATACAGTCTTTCCAAACACATGCACATACTTGACATGCCATCCAGTAGAAGATATGCTGTACTCACAGACAACTTACAGATTTTTACTCAGAGACCTAAATGTGTCAAGAGATTGAGCACAAAGACTTCCTAAACCAGGTTGAAGAGGTGTGTGTCTAAAGGCATCACTCTCTTCTTAGTCATATATAATGTCTGTGCAGCTCTGAAACAGATACCTCTGCAGATCTTGAAACCACTGCAAGCACACAGGCTATCTCCACTTTTCCTAAAAATAAACTTTAAAAAATTTGCAGAAACGAAGCATTTGGAAAAATGGACAGAAAAAGAGATAATGTTATCTTCCATCACTTAAAACTCAATCTACAGAAATGTGAGAAACATTTTTTATCATGATTTTAGGCTGCATAATACTAGCCGTAAACAGCTACTTAGAAGCCATAGAACGAAATCAGTGAATTCAATGGCTTATTTGGTAATTATCTGGTCATTATTTGGTCATATCTGTATTGCATTTTCTTTTCCCCAGTATGACCAAGACCATGCTCCTGTTTCACAGAATTGTTTAGGTTGGAGGGCACCTTTTGAGACTCTGCACATGGTCTAGAACAGAAGGTGCTCACCTAGACCCTGGGACCTGAGAGCACAGAGCTGTGCTGTAGGCCATCATTTAGCTGCTGATACTTAGCAAAATTAGAGAGTCTGTCCAAAACAGACCTGAAAAAAAGCAATAAATTTATGAAGCAGGTATTTCCATAAGATGCTTGAGACACTGATAGCTTCCTGCTTATAAATGCTTCAGTTAAAGTTCATACCTGCCTTTCACTGAAGCTTTGTTCTGATGATTGGTCTGTCATAATGGACTCTAATTGGATTCATGGTGATTACAGATTTTCCATGACCACCTTTCAATCGACCTACTCAAAAAGAAAAGTGTCTTTTTCCCATCTCACTTAAGATGGAACTAAATTTCAACAAGGGAAGCTCCAGACATTTTATCCATTGTTAACAACAGAAGTTGTAACTTTAAAATTCATGTTGAGTCCCAGATTTTCTTCGGTTAACAAAATTAAAAACTGGGACTTATATAATAACTTATATAATAATTATGGGTAGTTATATCCATATCACTTAGTAAGAGCAGTTCCTGAATAACTACTCTAGCCCCCAAGCACTTTTCTCTGGTTTATGAATAAGAAAAATTGATCCTAGCTAAAGGACTGAAACAGGGCTCAGAATGGCACTTGTATTTTGCAATAACAGAAGGACCAGTCACTTCAGTGAGAGCCAGCTTACCTGATGTGATGTAAAAGATTAGTTAAGTACAGTCTTTTCTATACAGTTGGACAGGTCATCATGCCATTAGCACCTGCAAAGCAATAAGGAAATACACATCAGCCAATGTGAATTTGTCAATGACAGATCACATCTAACTAATCTAATTTCCTTCCACAGCAGGATGGCAGGTTATGTGGACAGAAAAACATTCTGTCTCATGAAATTCTCATAAACTAGTAATGTCAGTCTAACTGATAACAGAATGTAAAAACACCCAAAGACTGAAATTATCAATAGTTCACTGTTAAGGTAGAAAAATATATGAGAAAGAATTTTTCATTAGTCAATTCTATAGTTCTATTAAACTTTTCCATTAAATCATTGAATGACAGAGCAGTGAGTTTACTCATTAAGTTTGCTGCTGATACCATAATAGGAAGGACAGCCATTATGTTGGAGAAATGAAACTACATTCAAAATAGGCCTGTTAACTTTGGAGGATGGAATAGATAAAAAGATGAAATTCTGAGCAGACCCATAGGAAGTACTACAGTTGAGCAGGAATATTCAAATGCGTTCATAAAATTTAGAAAAGAAACATCTGGGGACCACAAGGTTGCAATGTCATGATACAGTGGAATGGTGACCAACATGAATAGATTTAGAAAGGGAGTATGGCCTCCAAAATATACATAATCATATCACTGCTTATCAGTGCATGGAATATTGAAAATACACCTCACTGAAGTACTGTCTTGGATTTGGCCAGGACAGAGCTAATTTTTTCACTGTACCTATAAGAGGGTGAAGCCTGGAGCTCTGTGAGTGTGTCTAGGTTGCTAATTAATACCACCTATATCATCATGGGGACTCTTACTTCTGGGAAGGAGTGGTGTGGCTTAGGGTTGCAGGAAAAGGGTGATAGATGGAGGGCCTGTCGGCCATTGGTTTTCGTTGTCCCGGGCTTGGTGAGCATTTTTGCATGTAAATCACCCTCTCTCTGTACATTTTTGTCATTTGTGTTGCTGCTGTTACTGTTTTTTATCTCATTGCTGTTTCCGGTAATGTGTTCTTATCTCAGTCTGTAGTCTTTGCCCTTTGTATCTCCCACCATATGGGGCAGGGATGCATCTTGTCTTTTGGGTTTTCTTAGGCGGAATATTATACTGGTGAATACAATCCTAAATCACAAGTATCATATTCAATGTGGAATACCATCATCAGTAAAAATGTGAACCAGCTTCTTAGCCTAGAGGAAAATAGTGCAAGTTTTCAGAGGACAAATAAATATTCTCCAAGGAAAGGGTAAGAGAGAAGTGCAGTTGGTTAGTCTGGAGAAGAAAGGTGGAGGGAATGTGTGTCATTCTTGGCATCTGTTCTGTGCTGTGTGCTGCAAGGAGAACACAAACAACCAAATTTACAAGTTCATGGCAAGCAGGACAAAGTGTGGGCTTAAACTTCTAATATATGTTGTTATAATTCGTGTTTATATAATATAAGAAGGTTGTATGAAATAAAATAAAATAAAAAGAACCTCTTAAACACCAAGCACCCGGGGCCATAGACATCGACCGTAATTAGCATATCAACAGACCTAGCTCGGCGATCTCTGCAACGGGAGGGAAGAGATCATCGATAAAATACCTGCCAAGTACCACACACACATCAATATGGAGCAGACACAGCCTTCATCAGCATGCAGGAAGGACCCTTGTCCAGGGCAGCACCAGAAAAAGGATTTGATCTAAATATGAGAATCTGCAGCAAAAACAAAGGAAACTCTCGCCTCAGGCCAGAAAAATGTATAAAAGCTGAGCTCTCCGGGATGGCAGGGTGTGAACACAGGGGGATCTGATGCAATAGAGGTCAGATCAGTGTATGTGATCACCCCACACCGATTACCTGGGCCGGTGCTGTCAGGCTTTTTGTTTGTGGCTTCCCAGGACCGTATTTTCGGTCGCAAAAATAAAAAAATTGCTGCTTTGCTATTTAATTCGGCTTGATTTGGTTATTATCTATAAAAATCTGAAGCATGGGACTTTAGCATGCTTCAGTGCCTCTCCAGGAACCTCCCAGTAGTAACATGATAAATAAGCAAATTCCTGTTTCAGGAAGTTAATAACATAGAAAGTGAGATTTTCATATCCTTTATACATGTAAATATAATAAATATAATAGTTAAGATGCATAAAAGGAAAAATACTATGCCTAGCAATATTATTTTATATATCAGAAAGAAGAACAAGGAAAGTAATGGGTCACAGATGTTATTAGGCTAAGATCTTTTATTTAATTAATAGCCAACATTTTTGTGTGTGTTGAAGGAGTTTTTCACATCCTTAATAACCTACAATGTTTAATTAATATAAACTCTTCTATTCAGAAGATATTTTAGTACTAATTAAATGATTATGGTGGAGGAAAGCATCAAATGAGCATCTTCAGTGCTCACTGAAGATTTGAAATATGCTTTCCCTAGTGGCTGTGATTGCTCTGAAAGAAAAATGGGCACACCTTAAACAAGGAGATAACAGATTTTCTTTAAAATAAAATAATTCTTGAATTGTTTTTTAGAATCTCCTTTTAGTTTTAAAATACAGCTGCTTCATAATTTATTACTTTCAGTATTTCTTACATACATGAAGGCAGCTTGGTTTTTTTTTCTAAAGTTTTGAGCCAGTTCTTTGCAAGCAGATGGAAGCATTTTCAGCTCACCAGGTTTTGAATATCTGAGCTGTAGCTACTCATTTGTATATTATTATTATTTGTCAGATGTTCTGACCAAGACAGAATAAACATAGAAGCATCTACTGTAACAATAAAAAGAAGAAAGCAAAACATGTCTCCTACACAAAGGGCTTACTGTTCTTTCACCATGATAACTATTAACTGTCTTATACAAATTTGTAATCAGTAGCTTTGAAAGCTGACTGCAGACCAAAGATGACTAAACCACAAGATATATTAGATATAAATTTATTAAAAAATCCTTGAAATGTAAAATATCTCCAAGACTGAAGTCTTTGTAACCGAATTGCATCTTTTCTCTCTGTTCTAACATATAGTTTGAGTTGTACTGAACATGATCCATACAAACTCTGTGCAGTTAACTGCTTTTACGACGATTAGCAAAATAAAGCATAATAATATCAACCAGCAGTAGCAGCAGCAAATAAACCCATTTCCACAGCAGGATGCTGCATATGTTTCAGGAAATATAGAATGCTTCAGTTAGAGGCCATATGAATAATATTGTGCTGTGCTAACCAGGCTGAAATTAGCTTCCAGCTTTTTATCTCCATCTTCACAACCTACAGAAAACCATTTAAGACTAGGACTTTCGTATTCATATGTCATAGTAGAAATCTGAGAACTTTCCATCCAAAAAGTCTTTGATTTAAATCAGAAGTGCAATTATACTGTGCAATCTTCTTCGCCTCCATTGATTTTGTATTGTTCAAACAGATAAATTTTGGGTAAAAGGAAATTGTGGAGTTTCTGATGTTTTTGTTTGTTTGTTTGTTTTTAATGGAGAAATCAAAATACCTCTTTTATAAAAATAAGCTTCCCAAAACTTGTGTTGCGTCTTTTTTTCCTTTTTTTTTTTTTTTTTTTTTTTTTTTTTTTTATGGCTTCCCATATATTAAACACTAAAACACTTCAGAACTCTACAGTCTCTGAGTTTCTCAAAGACTGAAAAATTATATTTATGGTAATTTCACGATTATAAGCCACACCATTTTGACTAAAATTTTGCTCCCAACCCAGAAGTGCGGCTTACGCTCAGGAGCGGCCAATATATGAACAAATTTTGGAAATTTCCCAACCCGGAAGTCCGAGCCCGCAGCAGCAACGAGCCGAGCCAGAGCCCATCCGGACCCGGTGGTGGGGCAGCGGTGGCGCAGCGGCAGCACTGCCCAGCGCTGGGGAGCACGATGGCGGTGCTCTGCGGCCCTGGGAAGTGCGGTGGTGGCAGCAGCCGGGCACACTGCACCTCCGCTTCCCGGTGGCAGCAACAAGCGGGGCCAGGGGCGGAGCTGCTCCCTGGCGGCCGCCCTGAGTGGGCCCGAGCCAGTAAACCCCGTGATCCCGTGATTCTGTTACTAATTGACAACTTTGTGAAAGTTGCATGCGGATCCTCACTGCGAACGAAAGTGCAACTAATAATCCAGTGCGGCTTTTATATGGACAAAGACCTAAATGTTGCCGACACCCGGAGCTGCGGCTTATAATCAGGTGTGGCTTGTAATCGTGAAGTTTTCCTCAGTCTTTTTTATTGCAACAAAGAACAGTTTTCACAGAAGAACATATCTAGTCATTCCAATTATCTTTATTAGCTTATATACATGGAAACGTGGTTATTTTAAAAAAAATAGAATTATATTCTTTTTTTGATTCAGGATATTTTAATAATCTGGTGTGTAACACACAAGGTTATTTTGTTTGTTTTGCTAAAGAAATTCCCCAAATGTCTAGGGAAAATAAGGAAAGACTCCTTATGAATAGTGCTACTACTAAGAATACAGGAAGAAGCTGGGTTCCATTTCAGAGAAAAGAATCATTGTGGTGTATCACTCACAGTTTGAGGAAAGCTAAATGTAATTTAGTGTTCACTCAGCCTTGCTTCCCAAGTAGATATAATGAGATGCTGGGAAAAGACAAACTCTCAGTATACCCATCTTATGTGTTGCTGGCTTGCAACACCCAGCTTGTGTATCCTTACTAATTTTGAAGATTAACTTCTTGTTTCCTATGACTCTGTAAGAAAACTAATGATCCAATTTGGAAATTAGGAGCTGGGTCAGTTAAACTGTATCATTTAATGAAATTTAAGCAATTATGCTATTCTGATTTCCAAAGTACTATCTAAAGCATTCTATGAAAGACTTCACTGAAATTCTCACCAAAAACCTAAAAATAGTTCTATCAGTAGAACTAACATTGCATAATCTTTTTTTATTGCAGAATTTACTGCTAAAGGAAGTTTTCACAAATCCTGTTTTAACACACAAACCTAGAATATCTTGCACTACATTCTCAGCCTTACTTAAATTACTCTGTGTTTGTAGTATTACTGGCTAAAATATATGAGTAGTTTAAATTTATAAGTGTCAATTAATAGCAGTATTTTTTTGCTACTAACACACTTGCTGCAAGTGATTTCCTGGCACCGATATGCAGCACATATGCTTCTTCTAAGAATAACTAAGAAACAATCTGCCTAGAAATTATCTACCCCTGGCTCTATAAAGGACTGTTCATCTATATTACCAAAACTGACAGTTGTTTCTAGCCTATTTACAAAAAATCCCAAACACCACTATTTTCACTACTGTTGCTGTTATCATGCAGACACTTAAAATAATGCAAATTCTATCAAAGAATCATCTTAGCATAACATTCCTGTAATGAAATGTTACCATCCTAAATAATTTTATGCAAACTACATGATGAAACTGTATAACAAACTCAATACTTACACCCATTGCTGACTTTATGAATAAATAACTTGCACTCGTCTCTCACATGCATGCTTTACAACAAAAAAGCCATCTGCCATCCATCACAAAAGACCGTCATATACTTTTGGACACATAGTGTTATACAGGTGTCCACTGACCATTAAATTGGGTTCCACATTTTGGACTCGCCTTGTGGGCTTTGTTAAATATTTTCTGCCTTATCTAAAGAACCCAATTTTCCACCAGATAACTTCTCTAATGAGAAATGCCTGACTCTGAATCTGCATATACACCAATAATATCATCATCATCATATCAGCCTGCTGCCTGCTAGCAAGCCACAAAAAATGTAGTTTGATAAGGCATAAAACAAAAGAGCCTGTGGAGTCCCCAGTTAATTTTAATTCTCTAGTTACAATATAGACAATCCACCTGAATTTCAATTTTATACTTTCAAAGAAATGAGGCTGAGAAACATGTATTTTCCTTTCTCCCATGTGTACCTCAAATAAAACAGCATTTATTGGACCAGGGAAACAAATAGCAAACTTTTACATAACAGAATGCCCATGTCAGATGTAAGCATTTTGGAACTGTCCTAATTCCAGGGATAATTAGTTATACCAAGCGAACCCCTTCCATAGGAAAAAACAAATAGACTTTTACTTTATATATACTACACTGTTCAGGAGATAGTTTGAAGAGGCAAATTCTAATTTGCACCCTAAAGCGGGGAAATGAAGATATGACCATATGTTTCTGCCACCTACACAAACATACAGAGAAGCAGACAAAAAAGGCAAGAGACAGGAGCAGGTAAAGCTGCCTGTGTTTGTCTGTGACATGAAATGGGACTGACACTTGCTCATCTTGGATGTTTAGGGTCAAACCATGGACTTGGCCATTCTAGAAGCAATTCAGAGCACTTCATAAAGGCACCCAGTCTGAACCACGTTGTCTCCTCCTGCTATACAAACCTAAATCAAGCACAAAAAGTAATACTGCCCTTAGCTGGGCAATATTGAGCAGCATGACAACTTTGGAGAGCAAAATAGGAAAAAAGATCATACTTTCACCCATAATACCTATTGTCTCTTTCTCTCACTTGTTTTCCTCTCAATCTAAAAATAGGTATTGTTGATATTAAGCACTTGGCCTCTTCAAATCAATCTCTGCTGTGGATCTCACATCATCTGAGGAAATTATTTTTGCATCAATTCCCTTGATAAATATGTTCTTCAAGCCCACCATATAAAGCAGAGAGAACCTATTTCTTTGTGTGAGTTGCATTATTCATGGGGAAAAAAATGTTAGTATAAAAGGCGGGACCCAATTTAAGTATCTAAAAGCTATGAACATTCATTTAAGCCATCATCCTAAGCTCCCCTCATAGCTAGAGCCCTTCAGAGTGACCACTACACTGGATGCTCAGGGGAAGACTCACTTGTCAGAATCCAGGTGTCCGCAGTCACTTTTGGCACTTAGGATTACCAGGATGCATATTATCATATGGCAAAGGGTCCCTCCTATCTTACATGCCATCTGACAAGCACATGCAGGTACTTGGATCTCAAGAAGCTCAAGAAAACTATTTTGGGGAAACCAAATCTTCATTTTTGCTGACAGTAAGATGAATTGCCTGATAAAGAGACCTGTTTCCATTAAATATAAAATAAATCTGTGATAATCTGTTTTGAGCTGGATGCCTAACTCTTAGATGTCTCAGTGAGAGCAAAAGATTCTTATCTTCATGAAGTTCTGGAATTAAATAATGAGGTCAAATGAGCATAAAGAAATGCTGGACTGTGATTTTATATACACTACTAGAAGAAAGTATTGTGATCAATAACGGAGGGATTATCATTGGAGATGTGTCTGCTGCATTTTGTAACCAACTCTTTTCTCAAAAGCTTCTACAATAATTTTCAAAATGCAAGTATGGTGTTTCATAATGTATTTGACATGGCAGCAGTGGATGTAAATTATTTTTCCCCATTATCCCTACTCAATGTGTAGAAGACAAGGCTACTGTTATACTTTTTGCATTTGAAAGCAGCAGAATACTAAAATAATTTATTCATTAAGAATTGCAAGCAATAATGTCAGACGTATGGATCTTAAAATTTATTTCAGATGACAAAAAGTGGTTTTTTGTGTTAGCTTTTTTGTCAGTCTCAGGGTTACACATTTCTTAACCTTGGATTGTATCTCAGAAGTATCAGCTGCCTTAGTGAATATTTCATTCCCACTTGCATAGATATTCTGTTCATTATGGCACGGTCTCACCCTATAGGTAGGTCAAAGAAATATATATTACATATTCACAGATATTGAGAAATAAAGTTGTCAGCATCATTCAGCATGTCACATAAATATTTCTCTCAGGAATTATCTTCTGCTCTGTGGAGTTTTGTATTTGTATTCATGTCTCCTTTCTGACAAAATGCAAGATAATATAAATTCTGTTTTTTCCCCCAGTGTCTGCAAAATATTCTAATTCTGTTGTGCTTTTTGTACTTCCTCTACTGTGTACTTCCTTCACAGTTTTTTGAATCTCATCAATGTTTATTCTCTGTTTTAAGTAACTTTTTACTACCCCAATGCATAAACCTGATCTTGCTGCACATTTTCTGTGGTCTGCTTCTCTTCTTTCAATTTATGCAGAATGTCAACTTTAATTAAAATATTAAAAATAGCACAATATTTACAAAATTATCTGGGTTCTGGAGGTGTTTATTTCAGGATTTACACCACATTCATTTTTTTAGAGGAAACTAACATTTTAGCTGCTGTTCTGACTCCACATTCTTAAGTGGACTCCACATTCATAGCCATTGCTATGAAAATATTTGATGTTTGTCCATACACAGCATGGTTAGACTAGAGAGCAAGGATATTTCTCCAATCATGTAATCAACCCTTTAAAAACACCTTTAAAGTTTTCTGCTGTCTTTACATGGCCAGGTAAGTTGGATATAACTCAGAGATATCTTGCAGGTTTTCACCTGGAACATACAACACTCCTGATGGCATACTGTGGTCTCCTCTTTTATCTCAGAAGAAAGTGGAGAATTTAGCTAAAGCTACCAGCATATCCCTGTATTTTTTTCCTTTTCAGAAAGCTAATTAGGGTAAAAACAATTGGACAAACCCTTGTCCATATGTCAGATAGAGAACACCACCCCAAAGAAAAACAAACAAGGGTGTGCACTAGGCAGTAGCTGTCCTATTCACCCAGCATTCTTCTCAATCTATAGCATAGTTTTCCTCATTGTATTTTAAATTTGTAAATTAGCATGATCAATAAATGAACTTGTCTCAGTATACTCGAATTTAGTCAGGTTTCACACCACATTGTTTAAATTAGGAAATGAAAATCTGTAACAAAATTGTCTCTATTTGCCTGTGCATTTTCTAGAAAATGAAAGTTTCAGAAATAATTTTCTGGGCTGAATGAGTCACAAACACCTTGTTTTTAAATGCTATATCTTCTAGATACTGACAAGGAATAACAAACTGGGTAACTTTTCCAGTTCAAATACTTGCCTCTGCATGACAGTAGATTTTTAACCATTTCAGAAGTTGATATCTCTACTGGGAAAAAGAAAGGTTTTTCTGCCTTTCCTTTCTGTGTGAAGCTTTTCTTTTCTGTTTGTTTGTTTTCTTGCAAGAATTACTTCCCTTAACTTAGATTGATGAAAAAATAATACCACTGAAACATCCTTTTAATGAAAATCTTCAATTTTTTACTGGTATTGCAGCCTAACATTCCAGGCAAAGCTAATTTCTTCAGGTGGTTGTGTTACATACTAAATTATCTGTAAAATAGTGAGATTATGGTGGCCAGCCAACCTGATGCCCCCAAATACTCATGCCACTGACTGTTTCCAATCATTCCCATCAGAAAAGGCTGAATTGCTAGGAATGTAGAAAGGGCACAGCTGAATATCTACCAGCTACTGATTGAATATTAATTATATTTACTTAATAAATGAGTGCTAGACAATCTAGGCAGCATAAAGGCCAATGCTGGAGCATATCCAATCTGTCAGACGGACAGATTTTCACAGAATCACAGAATAAACTGAGTTGGAAGGGACCCATAAGGATCATTAACTCCAAATCTCAGCCCTGTAGAGCACCGTTCCCAAAAGTCACGCCATGTGTCTGAGAGCTTCTTGAACTCTGTCAGGCTTGGTGTTATCTGTGTCCACTTCCCTGGGGAGCCTTTTCCAGTGCCCAGCCCCCTCTGGGTGAAGAATCCTTTTCTAATATTGAACCTAAACCTTCCCCCACACACCTTCAGGCCATTTTCTCCTGTCCTGTCACTGGTCATCACAGAGCAGAGATTAGTCCTTGCCCCTTCTCTTCCCCTAACAAAGGAGCTGTAACTGCAGTGAGGTCTCCCCTCACTCTCCTCTTCTCCACCCTGAATACACCAAGTGACCTCAGCCACTCCTCATGCAGCTTCCACTCACGGCCCTTCACCTTCCTTGTGATTCTCCTTTGGACACTCTCTCATAGCTTTGTATCTTTTATTGTGGCACCCAAAACTGCCCCCAGCACTGGAGGTGAGGCTGCCCCAGCTCAGAGCAGAGCAGGACAATCCTCTCCCTTGCCCAGCTGTGATGCTGTGCCTGTTGCACCCCAGGACAGGGTTGGCCCTCCTGGCTCCAGGGCACTGCTGACCCACATTCAGCTGGCCATTGACCAGAACCACAGACCCTTTTCTGTGGTGCTGCTTTCCAGCATCTCATTCCTCAGTCCCTCCATACATCCAGGGCTGCCCCATCCCAGGTGCAGAATCCTGCACTTTCCCTTGTTCAGTTTCACATGGTTGGTGATTTCTGTTCTCTCATTTGTTGAGGTCTGTCTGCAGAATCTCCCTGCCCTCACAGGAGTCAACAGCTTCTCCCAGTTTTGCATCATCTGCAAACTTGCTCAGTATCCCTTCCTGTACAGAATCCAAGTCATTCCTGAAGATGCTGAGGAGCAGAGGGCCAAGGATGGAGCCCTGTGGAACCCCACTAGTGACAGGTCCCCAGTCTGGTGTCACCCCATTCCCTGTAACCTTTTGTGCCTGACCCATGAGCCAGTTGCTCACCCATCACATGAAGTGTTTATCCAGCTGAGTGCTGGACACTCTGTCCAGAAGGATCCAGTGACAGACAGTATCAAAAGCTGTGCTGAAACCCAAAGGGATCTCATTACCTGGCTTCCCTTGGTCAGCTGGGTGGGTTTCCCTGTCACAAAATGAAATCAGGTTTGATAAGCAGGAATTTCCTCTCATGAAGCCATGCTGGCTGTAACCAACGACTGTGTTGTCTTTCAGGTTTTTTCCAATACCTCCCAAAATAACCTTCTCCATAACTTTGCCAGGCACTGAAGTGAGACTGACAGGCCTGTAGTCCAGAGTTCTCCTTCTGGAAAACTTTTTAACCAGTTTTGCAATGTTCACCAGTTTCCAGTCAACTGGGGCTTCCCTGAATTCCTTAGACTGCTTAAAAATCTTTGGAAAAGGTTTTACAATGACATCAGCAGCTCATTGAGGGTTCTTGGATGAATCCCATCATGCCCCACAGATTAGTAGGGATCCAGCTGGAACACCAGACCCTGCACAATTTCAGGGTCAGTTGATCATTCTCATAGCCATGGTCCTCCAGCTCAGAGCATTGAGACCCTCTTGGTCCACGATCCAGGTTAAACACCGAAGTAAAGAATGTGTTAAACATCTGAGCCTTGTCTGTGTCTCTGTTTGTGAGGTGACCATCCTCATCCTGTAATGGGCTGAGTTTCATTAAGTTACTCTTGGGTTTTCTTCTAACAGTTCTTGCTTGGAGCATAGGTACATGATACTTCAGAGAACAACAAATTATGACTCTAATAGATAAATCTGGCAGTAAAATTTTAAGACCTTCAGAGTGAAGTACTCATTTGTGTTCTGAGGCACTTGGCTTTATTCACAAAATGGGAATTGGGTACCTCACCTCAGAAAAGCATGTAAACAGCAGGGATTCCCTAAAGCATTGCATGGTATTTGTAGCAGTGTGCTTTGAAAACATATTTCTCTCTAGAGCCAGAGTTCTCTGGGGAAAAGAAAATGCTGAAAGAAACTAGATTTGAGATTTAAAAGACAAAGATATATTGTTTTTAATAGCCTATCCACAGCATTATTCTTTCAAAAGGCCTAAGCAGGAGGCCTCTTTTGTTGGAGGGGGTGTCATCGACAATTTATGATAAACTTGCTGTTGGACCCAGGGAAGTTTGATTTCCTCTTCTGTTTTCCTAAAAGAAAAAATAGCTAGAAAAGGTTTTTAGATATTGAAGCAAGAGGTAGGTATGTAGTTCTGGCATTTAAAAGATTGATGTTTTAATGGCCCTACTCCCTTAGAAGTCTCAGGATATCACTGTGGTTGTAAGAGAGCAAAAGGGCAAATAATGGCCCCAGACTGGTATTGAATCTTATTTCTTTGGTGAACAGTAGCAAATTACAAGTCTGAAAAGCTTAATGAACTGGTGCTGAAACTTAATTTTTTTTTTCCGAATTTGTTTCACTGGATACAAAAAGATACACATTTTATAAAAAATATGCACAAATAGCCGAAATACTTTTTAGTATGAGGAAACATTATTAGAATCCACATGTTTATAAAGAATCAAAGAAGGAAGAGACATTAAAACTGCTCATTATAAAGGGTAATACTGTGCTAGAAAAAAAGGGTCATAAGACTCCTTGTTTCAGAACTGGTTTGAAGCACTTGGGAAGCCATGGAGAAGATTTTCAGGTCCCTGAAATTTATTTTTCCCTTCCTCTTGAATCCACATAAGATCTTTTTCAAACCACATGTTCATTTTTTAATTGACAATGTAATATCTTAAAACCATGATCTCCCTGCACTGTTTCTCATTAAAGGCAACATTTTGTTATCTAAATGTCCGGACTGGAAGAGGTTTTACAAAGAATACAGGAATTACAAAATGCCACAGTAGGAAAAGGCTGAATACTCAAAAGCCAGAAAATATGCTGGCCACATCTTGGCTCCTTGGTCTCTAAAAATCACTGAAGTCAGAACTCCCCAAGGTGGAACATCTCCCTGAATCAACAGCATGGGCATAGAGGATATCTTATAGTCTTTCTCTTGAGTCCTCACAGCACACCATGCACATCACATTAATTAAATTTTAAGCATGATGCCAGAACCAAAGAAGCATATTCTGTGAAGTTCTAAGATTTAATTGATGAACTATTTAACATTAATGAATTAAAAGCAGTGAACAACTTTTCACAATCAAATTGTTATTATAAACAATCTATATCTACCCAAGATATCCCATTACAGTAATTTCACGAATACAAGCCGCACCAATTTGACCAAAATTTTGGTGGAAACCCGGAAGTGCGGCTAATATTCCGGGGCGGCTAATCTATTAACAAAATTCTAAAAGCTGCCAACATGGAAGTGAGAGCCCGCGGCAGCCCCAAGCCAAGCTGGAGCCCGGCCGGCCCCGGCAGAGGTGGGAAAGCCTGGCAGAGGCGGGGCCTGCAGTGTGGGGGGCGGGCCGCAGAGCCTGAGCCAGCAGGGCGGGGCAGGGAGGGCGGCAGAGCCTGAGCCAGCATGGCGGGGGAGCCCGGGAGAACTGGGGCTAGCAGTGCAGGGGAGCATGGCAGAAGCAGGAAGGCCGGCGGGTGGGGCTGCCTGGCAGCGGGGGAAGCCCAGCAGAATCGGGGCCAGCAGCGTGGGGGAGCCCGGCGGTGCGGGGGCCTGCAGTGCCGGCCAGGGCGAGGAAACGCGGCGGCGGTGCAGACGGGAGGGGGCGGCCGGCGAGCCTGGTGGCGGCGCGAGCGAAAGCGCCGCTCGCGAAAGCGCCGCTCGCGAAAGCGGCGCGGGGCGGGGCGGGCGCGGCGCAGGGCGGGCGCGGCGCTCGCGAGGCGCGGCGCAGGGCGAGCGAAAGCGGCAGCGGGGCGAGCGAAAGCGGCAGCGGGGCGGGCGGCGAGCCCGGCGGTGGCAGCCCTGCCAGCCGGGCGAGCGAACGCGGCAGCAGGGCGGTGCTGACGGGAGAGGGGGGCCAGCGAGCCCGGCCGCGGCGGCAGCACCACCTGGCCAGCCCCGCCGAGCCGTGGCGCTGAGCTGGGCCACCCGGCCCCGTCGGCAACCATGAGCGGGCCGAGCCTTCCTGGCCCCGCCCCGAGCCAGTAAAGCCCGCTATGCCGCGATCCTGTTACTAATTGGCCAATTTGTGAAAGCTGCGCACGGATTCTCGCGACGAACGAAAGTGCGGCTAATATTCGGGGTGCGGCTTATCTATTGACAAAGACAGCAACATTGTCGAGGCACCGGGGGTGCGGCTTATAATCCGTGCGGCTTGTATTCGTGAAACTACTGTAATCTTTTTATAGGGTGAACTAACAGTACGGAGCTCCAGGTATGTGACTGCATGTTCCTTGACAGCAGCATCTAGCCAAACATCTGCAAGTACAGACCTAAGAAAATAGAAAAATGAAGAACAGAAGAGTGGTTGGTAGTCAATAAGAAATTGAAAAAAAATAAAATCAATGCTCAAATCAATACTGTTTTTTCTAACATAATCTGTATTATTGAATATCAATATAGACTTGCAGAAAGTAACCCAATGTCCTTCTTAATTATAAATAAGGATTTACCTTTTTCCCCTAAACTCCCATAGAATATTCTTAACCAGTTTCTAAGAAAACTCTAAACACAGTGAAAATTCATGTGAAGACACTCCTTTTTTAACCTAAATCACTTGAATTCACTTGAATTTTTAACCTAGATCACTTGAACCTAATCATTTAAATCACAATAGAAGACACCAGGTATGTAAAGGAATATTCAAATTGCACAGGGTCAATGACACCTGTCCTGCAGTATCCCCATCCTTGAGGCTGACAATGAGAGCAGTCAGAGGAAAAGAATATGGATCAGAAAATTTTAAGAAGAGCACAAGGGGTTAGGCAGCTGGCTGAAGTTAGAGCAGCCCTTGAACAACTTTGTGTAATATTTTACTTTTGGTCCAATGACAGAAACCTTGATTACAAGATCTTTTGGCTTTTTACTCATCTGTCATCAGAAATAATGAACATTTGTGTAAGTCTCAGATTGATGATGAATAAATTGGCTGAAAGAAAGCATCTTTGATTAGCCTGCTGGGTTGGACAATGAACTCTCTGCGAGAAGCATTAGTGGCCAGGTAAGTGGAGGTTTTTCCTGAGTAGTCTGCCAAGCAAAGAGAGTAAGGCATTTAATTCCTCCAAACTGGAACCTTTTTCATTAAAAATTATAAAATTGATAATCTATTATTTTTCTCAACCACAGCCTCTAAAGCTGAATGTGCTTTTCACTCATGCTTTTAATGTATGGCATAGTTCAGAGATGGATTTGAATCAAGGACAGACTGCAGCTCGTTTCAGGCAGATGAACAAAGGGAAATGGCAGCCCTTGGGACTTGTCTGCCTTCATGTCATGAATAACACACTTTAATACAGCTTACACTTGTGATTATTAAAATGATTGCATCATTCAACTAGCCAGAACTTCCCTGAGACTTCCTTTGGGACTCAGCCCTTTTTTAGATCCTCCATACTCTTCAGTGCAGTTTTGTGGTTTTAAGGGACAGTGCCATCTTGTCCTTACAGTCTGTATGCATTTCTGTTATCTCTGCTTGGAAAGTGAAAAAATTAAATAACAAACAAAACAGAATGGCTGAATAATTTCAGTGCTACACCCTTTAAGCCATTTTGTTGTCTAAGAGAAACTCCTTCCAATCTAAATATTTTTACAACTCACAAAATCTGAAGAGGTTGTGCAGGTGCTGCTAGCTGATAATTCGTTATAGAAAGCTAACATTTTGCACCAACAAAATCCAGTTTGGCTTAGCATAGCTCAGACATAGAAAGAAAATGTTCCCAAAAGAAGAATATGTGGGCTGACTGAGAGATGATCTTATTTATGGCTTCTCCGTTTCTCATCTGAGTCACAGAGGGAGAGGCTGTAGTATAATGACTGCACAACAATTTGGAGTAGCACCACCTTTGAATACATGTCTGTGTGTGATTGATACATGCAGTTCTTAGTCACATCAAGCATGAGCAAAATGATAATTAAAAATGTTTAATCAAATGAGGATCACTGACACATGAAGTTTGCGTTTTATAGTACACATTAAAAATACATTTATCTTGTAGTGATAATTTTGAACCCATCACCATTTATCATTTCAATTAATTGAGGTAAAAATAATAATGTTTTTATGAATTCTAACAGCCAATGGTATCAAACAGTTGTTCAGTTAAAATATTACAAAATTTTTGTAATTGAAATAACCATAAATCTGTTGACTTCAAAATGATAATTAATTTCAACATTTGTTTTTTTCATTTTATCATCTTGGATACTCTTTTTCTTTGCTTGTTTTTGTATTTTATTACATAGTCTGTCGCATGCTTACATTCTGGAATTACCCTTGAAAATTCCATACTGCAAAAATAATTCCTTTAGAGAGGTTTTACACAGAGTGATTCCGTCCCCTGCCAGAAGAAAACCTGGGTTCCCTGGTGTGGTGCTGGAACCAGAGTGAAGCTAGGTCATGTTTTTATAGCTGAGTGAATGCCTGTGTGCCTGGATGTGTGGGTGGGTGTGCTGTTCCCTGCCTACACTACTGAAGGTCATTTCTCCCTGCATAAAAAAAGGCTAACTTCAATATTGGCCACTGTATAGGACCAATTTTTCATTTAGACAGTAAAAATTAAAGAAACAGATATTTTAATTAGAAAAAAAAAAATTTGATATTAAGATCACTTCACCTGGAAATTTCCATATGTCTATTTTAAAAAATTTGAATAGGATCAGGTTAGAAATTAAAAATTAGAAACAAAATAAAAACAGGGTTTTTTTTTTTTAGTTGAACCTTCCAGAGTTGACTCAGAGAAAGTAAGAAAAGGAGGATTTCCCAACATTAGTTTGATTATTTAATTTTCTAGTCTATTTCCTGTGAATTGTGTATATATATCAAGCACTGAAGTATTTTTTATCAATATTACTGATCTCAATAAATATGAAAATTTACCTATTATTACCTGAGGAGATAAAGCAGCAGCTTAGGTATATCTGCAAAACCATTTCTTTTCTTGTGGTAGAGGTCTTGTGGATATCTATTTTTGTATTCCACAGTAAAGTCAATTTCTGATTCTTTTGGGGAAAAATGCTTCTTTTAGCCACAAATATAAAAACATTTTTTTGGCACGTCCATGCAGCCAAAGTTACTATCAGATGTGTGTAAAGAGACGATATTGCAGTGATGACACTGAAGTTAGAGCAAAGAATTACACAATACTGCAGAATTACTGGCAGAAAGGAAAAAATTAATTCCTAAGAGCTGGATGTCACTGTATCTTTACCCTGTTTTGACCAATTAGCCTCCCACTTGCAGAGGTGATGTAAAAACATGCATTCTATTGGATTTAGGTCTCTGCATAGTCTTTCAACCAATAAGGTTAATGTACAGACAAAGCCTCTTGATGAAGACTTCTTTCACTATGTGATATCTAATATATTTTAGTAATTTATTTATATTAATATGTTTAATATTTGCATATTGATGTCCCTTGAAAACAGAGATATTGTATTCTGGCTTTACACCTTTCATTTCTCCTTTAGCACAGGTGCATCCTCTGACAACATCCACTGTGAATTTTTTCCTGATATGGTCTTCATATGCTCCTGCCCTCTCCTTCTTTCATAGTATTAACTTTTATTCCTGTCCTCGAAGCACAGATAGACAGGTAATTCTTGCAAATCCTGGCACTGCAGCACTGAGGATATTTTTTCAGCAGTGACCAGGGAACATGAGTTACAAATTCTGACAGGACAGAGTTATGTTACACAACCTTTTGAAAACAAAGTAGATCCAGTGCATTAATTTCTGAAAGAACACTTGCAGCAAATTAGTCACAAATTTCTTAGCCCATACAGAGGTTTCCAGGTTAGCATCCTCACATCTGAGAGGTAAAGTCTGGAAACCTAATATTTATAATTATCAAATTAAAAATTTGCACTTGCAGGTCAGAGACAGCAGTAAGACACCAGGAGCTTACAGAAATTAAGAGCAAAGAAGTAGTCCTAAATATCATCATTTTGTCTTCACCCAGCTTAAAATACAACAAAGTGTCTATAGACTAGTCCTAAATAATCTCTTCAGATCCCAGCTACTATTAGAGTCTGCAGTTTATAATATATAAAATATTCTATTTTATAATATAAATAAAATAGAGATATAATAAAGAATAGATTATATTTGTGTCTGGTATCATGTATCATTAGAAAATAATAGATATTATTAATTCCACTATATAATTGACAACATATATGTGATATAATAAGTAATATAATACAATACGATTACAAATAATAATAAATAATAAATAAATAATAAATAAATAATAAATAAATAATTAATAATAATAATATAATACAGACTCTGTGGTGACTTGGATTTATCTCCTCAGCCACTTTTGGAGAATGTTGAGTTCAAATTTCTAAATGAAAAGGATGTTAAAATCATTATTAGACCTTCACATCTACCTGCACTAGGTATTTCTTCTTCATTTTTCCTTTAGTAGCTATATAAAAATAGAAACATTCCTCATTTATGTTTGAAGGAAGCCCTACCAGTAAAAATGATCTTTGTAACCAGAAGCAAACTAACATCTGCCACCACTATGGTTTTCAATTCCCAGAGCAGCAGCATTTGAAGTGTGAAGTGCTCCAACATGTACTCCTAAGCCAAGGCAGGAGAATAAGAACCTGCCATCTTCCAGTCCAGTCTGTTTTCCAACCTTTACAGATGTCAGTTTACTATTTGCTGATCCTGCTTGCTGAATTGAAATTCAATTCAATAGCTTTCACAGGCTTATGCAGTTCCCAGCATTACATAGAAGGTTGAGGAATAATACACAAATGGAAGTTTAGAGGATGAGCTCCAGAGTACAGCGATAGGAGAATGCAGGGTATGGGTATTACTTTTATAAATCTCAAACTCAACAAGAACTTTAGGCATTCACAACAATAAATGATACATTCTTGGTAGGCAGTGTCATTCATTGGATCACAAAGATCAAAGATTCAGAAAGAAGTCGGTCTCTTCCTGTGCCATCAAAACAATGACAATTGCAACAGCAATATTTTAAGGGGGCCTAAATATTGATTTATCATTTTTATATCTGAAATGGGATGGCTCATACAGTCACATGCAGTGCTGCTACAAGTGTACATATTTCACAATCAAAACCAACCTCGGTTTTCTAAACCTGATTGCATTAAAGTGAGTGCTCCTTTGTGAGAAATTACTGGCTGATTTTCTGCCACTTCGTTCAATTCTAAACAAAGCAATTATTTTTTCCTGAAGAAATAAAAGTTTATTTATGGTCTTTAGAGCCATGATAGTCTCCCTAGTGGCATATTAAGTGACAGCCATAAAGATTTTAGCAGTCATTTTGAGATTTCATTCTTTGCGTATTTGTGAAAAAGGTACTCTTGAAACAGATCTCTGAATACATCTTTTGAGTCTTTGAAAGTATCATATCTCTGAGGGTGCATAAAAAAGAATTCAGAGTATTTAATATGAACAAATGCCTAGTAAAATCTTACATAACACAAGCACAATATACAAATCCATTAAAGGATGAAATGGAACTACTTAGATGCAAGTCAAAGCACTTGGATAAGTCACAGCTAAACAAATAAAAATTCAAATGGGTGCTGAAGTTTTAAACTATATTGGGTTAATTAGAATGGATCATTCCATATCATTTAGGAGTAGCAATTTTATGCAAGTTAAGTGAACATCAGTAATTTTCATTGTCCTTTGGGTTTTTTTTAAAGTTTACTTGCGTGGGGGTTCAAGTTTTTCTTTCTTTTATTATTACTGCATTAAAGAGATTAAATATTACAAACTGAAAAACACTGATTACAGTAAATAATTTAAAATTTAGAATGTAGAGATGAATCTTCAATGTAGAAATGAAGAGGTTTTATTAGATATCAGGCTGGAAGCCATTCATAAATGGAAAGGCAATATAGAATATTTTCAGTCATTGTTGCTTTGTGATTTGATTCAGTTTCCCCATCTTTCTCGCTAAATCCCTATTTGACATCACTCCATTAGTGGAAAACCAGAGCAAGAACAATTTTCTCTATGGAAGTTGACCTGTCTTTCAGACATCTCTTCAGTCTCCTGACTTTGAACGCTCTGCTTACAGAAGGAGCTCTCAGAACACTCTCTAGGATGTAGAAAGGTTAATTCCAAACCTTTAAGTTTGCTGCACATGACAGAAAATTTCAGTTTGAATAGAGGGTTAGCCTTCACCATTTTTGGAAGTAAAGTTCTTTCTTACTGTGTTTGCCTATTCCCAAGCACATTAAAAGCCAGTGACTTGTCTTGGTCAATGCATATGTGGATGGTGCAATTAGTAGAACTTAATAAACCAAAATGCAATCCAGATGAAACAAAGTTTTTGTTTCCAAAGGTGTATGTGCTCCCATTTGTAAGTACTTTGTAATTCTGGTTGATAAAATAAAGCTGTCAGAAAATGTGTCAAAAATACCACTGGGAGATGAGAATTATTCCTAGATTGCACTGTCAGTGGGGAAAATGGCTCAGCAGGCCCTGCCAGACCTGGGTTATCTTCTTTTTCTGTTATTTCCACAATTCTTGCTACTGTTAGACTTCTGTTTGGAGATTGGGATTTTTTTATCCACCTAAACTAAGATGACAGGGGTTGTTGGCTTGTGAGAGCAAATGGAGCACATTCCTGGGCTTAGCTCCTCAGGGGTAATCCTAGGTGCTGTGTGTTGTATATGGCCTTTCAGAGGAGGATAACATGACACTTGTTAAGTTCTTAGCAATGTGGATCATCCCTCATTAGTCTAGATCTAAAAGACATATCTCAGTTGAAAGGGAAAAAGTTCTCTTCTTAAAAGAGATGCCTTTTGTGTAGCTGTTATTAACATCCTTAGCTGTCACCAGAATGGATGTTACACAAATATTTAGAACCATGCGTTTTGAAGCATAGCAATATGAGTAAAAAAATACAGTCAGGACTCCAAGCCCTATTTTTAAAGCCTGGAGAAAGGCTGTAAATTTGCTTTCAGTCACTTTGGCCTGAGTGACAGAATGGGTCATGAGGGAAAAGTGTTGGCAATGAACAAAGACACTGGGGTTTCCCAGTATCCCTAAACATCTCAAACACCGATTTTAATGTATTTGTCAAATCTTTGCCATTGTGGAAGTGTCAAATAAGATGAAAAATATATATTTGATAATGACTTTGTCATCTCTTCTTCTAACTGCCACTTACCATCCTATTAAATATTGCTGCTCACTCTAAGGGTCCCTCCATGGGCTGGTACATTTTGTGTTTTGAATAGTTGATGGATATCTTGGGCATGAGAAGTGTTTGATCATTATGAATTCACATGCCATTAATTGCAATATACTGATGAAAGGAATTCATCTTACGTTCATGCAGCTGTCATGTGTACTGCCAGGTGCTAGTCAATGGGCATAATAAAGGTGTTACTCATCAAATCTTGAGTGTGCTATGTTTTTATATCCTGTACTGCAACCAAAGCACAGGGTAGATGCAAATAGCTTCACACTGACATTGATATGCTATAATTTCTTGGCATCTCCAGTGTCTATGCATCATGAAGATAAACTGGTAGATCAGCCAGAATAAGTAATTAAATTGCATTTTGTTTTTAACAGCAACTGAGGTTGACTTGCACTTTCATCTAAGCAGAATCCATCTGCTTATTGTTATAGAATTAAAGTGCCTATGAGACGACTTGGTTTCATACCTTTATTTTCTTCAAGCTTCTAATATCTGCAAATTTCATTGTGCTGCTAAGATACTCTGCCATATTTTCAAATTGCAATACATCCAAAGATTGCTGAACCATTTTTAATAAAATAGCTGAGCAAGAAAGATAATAATAAATAAAAATAAGTTACATGATTCTCAAAATCCTGTATTCCAGGCCCACCACAAAAGATGAGATTTGTGGCATGCCTATAATGCACTAAATTAAAACTGTTTAATATTCAGAGAAAGAGAAATAAATTAATTTCAGGAGTCAGGAAGTCCCTGAAGTGTGCTGCCTCTGTTCTAAACCTCTGGTTCTGCTATATCACCATGTTGTGACTGATCATGAACAAAAGAGCTGACAGTCCATATGTGACTTGTAAAGTGAAGATGTGATGGAGCTCAAGAAATTAAGATTAATTAAGAATCTGACTAAATTCACGGGTAATACAGAGTCATCAGCTCCTAAGGGAATATGAGATAATTTCAGCATGGCTTATGCCTATTATAGATATTTAAATTCTGTATAAACTAAATGGATGTACTATTAGCATTATCTATGAAAAATAAATCATGTGTTGTCATGAACTGTAAATCATGAACAGAAACCAGCTATAGATCGCTAGACTGAAATGTAAAAATTCTTCATTAAAAAAAATGTGGACATTTCAAGCATAGGGAAATAAAGCATCCTGCATAGATTAGTTTTATTTGTTAATTTTGATGTAATAAGCCTCTGAAAGAAACACATTATCACATTTATGTTTTTGTAAAGAATTAAATATTTAAATGGAGTTTGCTATACATGGATACAGAATGTATCCCCTGAGTAGTTCATAGGCAACAGTCCTTAGCTTAATCCAAAACAAAATACACTAGAAAATTAATACAAAAGTTTGGAAATTACAGTAATTTCACGACCATAAGGCGCACCGGACTATAAGGCGCACCCCCCGGGAGCCGGCACATTTTGCAACTTTGTAGATCAGATAAGGCGCACCGGTCTATAAGGCGCACCGGGGTTTTTTTTGCAGCGAGGCTCCGCCCCCAGCTCCTCCCGCGCGCTTGCTGGCCGAGGCCCCGCCTCAATCCGGCAGCCATTGGCTCCCGGGCCTGCCTGTACCCGGCAGGGCCAGGCTATGCCCACCGCCGCTCCGTGCAGCATCCCCAGGGCCCCGCTGTTCTGGGAGTTCCCTGGCGCTCCGGGTGACCCAATGCCGGCAGGCTTGCCCCCTGCCGCCGCTGCCCCGATTCCAGCTGCTTGCCCCCTCCCCGCGCGGCAGCCGCTCCGATTCTGGCGGTTTTCGCCCCGCCCGCACGGCGGCCGCCGTGATTCCGGGGGCTTTCGCCCCCCCCGCGCGGCGGCCGCCGTGATTCCGGGGGCTTTCGCCCCGCTCCGCGCGGCGGCCGATCCGATTCCTGCGGCTTTCACACCCCCCGCAAGGGAGCCGTCCCAATGTCAGCGGGCCGGCCCCGCGCGAGGGAGGCCCCGATGCCGGCGGGGACGGCCCGCCCCGCCCCGCGCGAGGGAGGCCCCGATGCCGGCGGGGACGGCCCGCCCCGCCCCGCGCGAGGGAGGCCCCGATGCCGGCGGGGACGGCCCGCCCCGCCCCGCGCGAGGGAGGCCCCGATGCCGGCGGGGACGGCCCGCCCCGCCCCGCGCGAGGGAGGCCCCGATGCCGGCGGGGACGGCCCGCCCCGCCCCGCGCGAGGGAGGCCCCGATGCCGGCGGGGACGGCCCGCCCCGCCCCGCGCGAGGGAGGCCCCGATGCCGGCGGGGACGGCCCGCCCCGCCCCGCGCGGGGGAGGCCCCGATGCCGGCGGGTCCGCCCCGCGCGGGCTCTCACTTCCGGGCTGGCAAATGTCGCAACTTTGTAGATCAGATAAGGCGCACCGGACTATAAGGCGCACTTCCGGTTTTGGGGGGAGATTTTAGTCAAAAGTGTGCGCCTTATAGTCGTGAAATTACTGTAATTCTTGAGAGCCCTCAGGTCAAAAATGAACAGAATCAAATTGTACAGTATTTTAGAGTTAGACAAGTGTTTAAAAACTTGATCAAAAACCTACCTCAATGCATTGGTTAGAGTAAGGGCTCAGTTGTGTAAACCCAACCAAAACTGGAAACAATTTGTCTCTACACCCATAGGAGCAATCAAAGCATTCAAAAAAGATTGGTTTTTTTTCCCTAGCACTGTTCAATTGCTAAAGTACCTGTCAGAACCCATTGGGTACCTCCTTGCACAGCATGAAAGTTTCTGCCAGGAGCCAGAGTACAAGTTGCCTGCTCTGGATTGGGCACCAGCCACTGGTGATGCCTGCTTGCCCAGGAACATTTTCCAGGTACACCCATGGCTAACTCAGGCCAGGAACAGTGAAACAGCAAAATGCACACAAGGCAAAAAGCTAACTGAGGATAATGGTCTGGGCTCTACTTCTGACAGATCGTGCCAGAGCTGTGAGCTGAAGAGCTGGGTTTTGTTTCCATGTTAGCCTGTAGCTGAAGTTAGAAGGAAATAACTTCCAAATCTGTTCACAGATTACTGCTTGAACAGCTAGGCTGTTGGCTAACACCCACAGCGAGAGCTCTTGAAACTGTGCTACTATGCAGCTAAAAATGCAATTCTTGAGCCAAATTCAAGCAACCAAATAGCAGTACAGCTCCATAACCCAGGAGTTACTGTGTTTTGCTCTGTGAGATTCTTGCTGTCATGGTTTACCCATGTGGAAAACAGCAACTCAAAATTAAATAGAAAGCAACCCACCTAATTTCTCTCATTCACCTTTATTTTATAGTTGTGGTTTGTGTGGGGGAGGGGGTTTGGTTGCTTGGTTTTTTTTAAATAATAATGCTAAGGCACAGAGAGATTTCTGTGGAATTGCTGAGACCAGAATTCTTTGTACACGGGAAGTTCTGAACACTCTCCAAATATAAATAATGGTATATCACATCAGACACAGACTCCTTTTCTGAAAGCATTTATTTTCCTCCTGAGATAGCAGTGATAGTTTCTAATAGTGCAGTCTGAATGCAAAACAAAAGTCTAGTGCCCCCTGACCAGGGGAGATGGGAAAAAGGCCATCCTAATTAATGGTGTTACTCATTTGCCTGAAAGCAGCTGGGAATTTAATTAGTTCTGTAACTTGTTAGTTTTGATGGGTATGTGCCCCCTGCCACAGAGCAGCTGTTATCTCACCTCCAGCTGCTTCTTGCAGGTCAGCATCTCACAAGCTTTTCAGAGCCAGTCTCTCTGCTGCCTGCCTTGTGTTGCACCTCTGGCCAAGCTCTGTGTCCTTAGCAGATCTCACAGTGCTGGGTGCTGCTCCCTTCATCCCTGCAGCCTCCTTGCTTGCTGCAGATGTGTGCTGGTGATTTGGTCTCCCCCAAAATGGTTCTCCCTCCTTTCCCCCTGATATTTAATACCATGATGTTAACATAGAGAGCCGTGCCAGCAAGCCCAGAACTTAAAACTGGGGTTAATCCTGCTTTTTGCTCACGTCTGATGTGACCCCTCTTCACGGGTCAACAGCCTTACATGTGCTGCTGCAAGGGTGGATACAGTAGATTTGAAGAGTTCAGTGTTATCAGCTCAGGCAAATTGATTTTCCTTGTGAAAAGAATGTGGTGGGGGGGGGAAATATATTTAAATAGATACATATTTTAAATAGAAAATTAATATGAGAAAGTGAATTTGTCATCAATCTGAAACAGAAAATGTGTTTTATTTCACTGGCAGGAAATAAGAAACGTTTCAATTAAGTGCTTAATTCAGTTCAAGGAAAAGTTTTAATTTTTTTTGCCTGTATAATCTTTTTAAATGTATTTGGCTAAATTCAAAACAAACTACATGTAAATGGTCCTATTTTCAAAAATTCTTTATCTTTCTCTTTTGGGCCTACCAAATCTTATAATTTTCTAATAGTTTTGGTACTTTTAAAGGACATTTTTCAGAAAACAAATCATTCACAATATTAGTTTTGCCCAAGTCTGTCATTAACCATTTTACCTCCTTTTTCTCTTAGAGGACTTGTAAAGTGGATGGTGTTGCACAAGAAACCTTATTGTTTTCTAACTGAATGCCCTGCTAAACTCAGTCATTCCTTTTAGTTTGCATTGTGTCTTTCTCTATGAGAAAGGGGTGGAAATATAACAAAAGGGTTGTATTAATATTTATATTTCTGTAAATAAAAAAAAAAATCTCCAAGATATTTAATGCACTATTAAACAAGTCTGTGCTTTCCAATTTAGCACTAGGTATTGTAATTGTTATATTATTATATTATTTGTTCTTATGAACAGCATTAAATTTGGGGTTAATTTGGCTACATGCTCAATATTTTCATGCAACGCTCTTGGGCATAGCAAAACTTGCTTAAGAATAAAGGACAATCTTCTCTTAGGACTATTTTTAATATGAACAGATTTTGCTTACTTGGATTTTTTTAATGATTCCAAACTTGCCCTTGTCATCCACAAAAGAGAGTAAAACAACATTTTTAGATATTTTACTGGATGGACTCCTTTGTGACTGTGCTCACAAAGTCATTTTTCACAGATTATACCAGACCACATACTAATAACATATGCATACTGACTACCAGCTTGTCTGGAACAAATGATAATTTTGACACTCTCTCATGCATCACTTTCACTGTGTTTAAGGATTTATTATCCTGGAAATGGGCACAGGCACTGTAGGGCGATCAGATTTTAGAGACTTTCAGTAATTTTCTGAAATCTCCTACTTAATCAGCATTTCTGTTCTTTAGCAGTTAAAGTGACTCTCAAAGATAAATATACAGAAATGCCAACTGGTTATATCTGGCCTTTTTGGCTGAATCTCTTTTTAGGCAATTTCTTTGAGGCTTTGAGTGCATTTCCACATCCCACCTTCAAAAAAGCAGAAATTCATGAAAGTCCAGAAGTTGATAGCATGGTCACCTTTGACCCAAAAATTTTATTTCTGTAATGAAAATGAAATAATGACTTCAAGTGGCAAAGGCATTGCTATCCATTCAAACACTTCACATTTAGCCTCAGCAATTTTTTATGATTCTTTAACTAAACTAATTGATACTCAGTTTCTTCTAAATCTCAGTAAGTTCCATGTTGGTGAAATCTTAAAGTTGTTTTAAACTGCATCAGTAGAAACAGAATGTTAAATTTTCCCTGTATTTTTTGTGCTTTATTTAAAATTTACAGGGTAATGTTTCAGGCTGGATCAAACCTCTCTGAAACAGGTAGACTGGCATATTTTCACACAGCACAAAGTTCCTCAGTGCTTTTGGACAAATGTCTCTGCAGGTGCTGTTTGAGCAGGGACACACAGTGCAGTCAGAGGGGCCAGAAAAGGCCCATGTCAAACATTTTGAGTATCTCACTCCCCTCTTTAATTTACTGACTTTAGTTATTGAGTCCAGGATTATGCCAAGATGATCTACTACAAAAGATCAGGAAAACTCAGTACAGTCTTGCCAAGAATATGACTCACAGGGAAATAATCTAGAGGGAGGACTCTCATCTTAAGTGATCATTGAAGATACGTATATGAAGACAGAATCTCTCTTTTTTTGTCTGATTACCTTGAAGCTCAAGAACATAAAAATAATTTTTTTTCACTCATATATCCATAGAACTCTATTAGAGGTATTAGAATTATTATTTTTCTTCTTACTTTCCTCTGCCCCCAAATTTATAAACACTGAAATAATTAAGTATCACAGATTGCTAAAGCCTCTGAGTAGGTTTCGTATTTTTCACCAAAACAGTTACACAGCAGTCAACTTTGCAAGTGTGAGAATTTTGTAAATGCATTCTATGGCACTAGAAAGATGTAAAAAAATCTCCTGTGAGACCTGACATAAAACTGAGAAACAAAGTATGATGTAGTTACATACATGTGTAATGATTTCAAACCTAAAACCTGAAATGCAGTAGTTTGAAAACTTTCTGGAATTATTTCAGACCTTTGAGAATTCTTTCCCTGCTCTCAGTTCTCCCTCTCTGTTCTGGTACTTGGTCCTGATCTCAATGCAAGCAGCAATAAAAGGAAAATAACTTCCCGCTTATAGAGACAATGAGAAAAGCAAGGGTGGAATTTTTACTTTAGGAGAAACTCTTGGGACAACTTTGACACTGTCCACATATCAGTGCAAAATGACAGCAAGGAATTGGCAAGTCCTATAGGTGTAATTGAAAATTGAAATACTCCCATATTTAAATTCCATTAGGCCTTTTGTGGCTACCTCCACTGTGTTAAACCAGCTAACAAATTTTATGTATCAAAATTTTCTATTTTCTCTTCTGGACTTAAAATATCACAGATACAAAGCTCTGATACTTTTATAATTTCTAAAGCAGAGATTATTAAAAGAATTTTTGGGAATAAAATTCTTTCCACATCTCTCATGTAAATATATGGTATTAAAACGTAGCCACATCACTAAAAATCAGATAACAAAACGAATACTCTGCTGAAAACAAAAGCGAAACCTTTCAAAAAAGTGAAATATGAAAACAGAATTAATAAAACACAAAGGAGAAAAAAACTTGTTCCCAGAACTGTAGACATTTTTCAGAATGAGTTTCTATGTGCACATGTATGCACATATGTTTGCAAATTTTTTATCATGTATTCTATACTTCTAATTAAAGAAACACTAGAAAACCCACAGAAATTGTTATTCTGAGTAAACATTAACATTATTATCTTCTTTCATTTCTCTTTTCCTGTCACTGCTGCTTCAAGTGTATGTCCATCATAAACTCACCTGATTTCAAATTATTTCATAAGAATCATTTTATATTATTGTATTAAGTACAAACAGTCATCTTAAAAAATCATTAGATATATCTATTTTGAGAATTCAAAAGTTAGGACAGAGGTAGAAAGAACTAAGGGTATCTTTCATACTTTGATGTCAATGCTTTTCTTATATTAATATATTGAGGTTTGTGGGTAATCTTGAGGATTCCCACTTTTTCAAGGTTTCACTCACTGAAATGTGGAATGGTTTGCAATTTCAAATACAAAGTCTCACGTCACTTCAATTTAACATAGTATTTATCTAAGCACATAGAAAGATTGTTGTTGGATGTGTGGTGAATTTTTTCAGGTGAACATCGTGTCAATGTAGTTCTTTTCCACTAACAGCAGCAGATTTCACTCTGAAGAACTTCCTTTTGTGTATATATATTACTTCCAGGTGTGAGAAAACATGTGCTATATAACAACCTAGTCTAACATAGTGCTTTATATAATTGCAGAACCCTCATCCAACTGAAAAAACATGACATTCATTTAACTGTGTATGCTGACTCTTGATGTGTACTAATGCTGAAACTGTAAGGAGAAATGAAATTTCTTAAGCGTGAAATTTCTTCCACAGTGGCAGTTTTGAAAGTGAAGAAAAAATGCTAAATAGCGAAAAATAACCACCTTCTTAAAGAAACAACAGAGATCGTGGTTGTCCTAATTATGCAAAATCTTCAGTGTAAGGACAGCAGTTGCTCTGTGGTTTTTCCTCATTTTCATTTGGAATGCTATTACATTGTGACTTTTTAAAAAATTTCATTCTTTGTCTACACACAGTTTCTACAAGAGTACAAAAATGTTTCTTCTAGACAACATCTACCAGAAGAATAAAGATAATGATCAGCAAAATTGTTCAAAATCACCATTCTGAGAAGCTGGAGGAATTTGGAAGGGTAATTTTTATTCCCTGCATAAGTGTGTTAGCCTCAAATAAATTAGACAGAAAAAATTAGGTAATAGAAAGGGCATAAAAGCCCTTAGGAAAGGAGAAATAAATTAATGCCTAAAATTTTGAATACTTAGCTTATATTAAAGCTGTAAGAGCATATGAGAAGACCTCTCACTTTTTTCTTTACTTTCTCTGTTCTTAAATCCTAACACAGACTACTCTATGTAGGACTACAAATATACATGGGATGCCCATTTTTTTAGTTATATTGGGACATGAATCTTCCTTCTAATAAATATGGTGGATCAAAGAGTGGATGTCTCCAGAATTGCCTATTTCCTAACTGATTGTGTGATGTTAACTGTTGGATACATATGTACTGACTTTTTGTTTCACATTTAAGGTTATAAATGAAATGAAAGGTGAACATTGACAGTGATGTCACCAAGTATCACCTTATGATTCTGTACCAGTTTTGAATTTTTGTTTGTGACAATCACATCTGAGCTTTAAAAAGGCATATGGACTTGACAGGATCGTTTTGACTGTAAGACAGGAGCCAGTTCTGTTTATGGAAATTTTAAAAAAACACCTCACACTGCAGTCTGAGTTCTATTTTATTTAACATGTCAAAGGGCTGAAAGAAGAATGTCAAGCTTGATACTGAAATATGTACTTTGCCTTCAGGAAACTAGCTAATGTGCTAAACTGGGCTTTCATGGAGCTTTAATTTCCAAAGCCACTAAATGGAGAAAAGAAAACCTTTCACTGAAATAAGATGTGCAGGAAATAATGTATCTGTTAATTCCTTTATATATCAGGTATTCTGATACTTGATATTAAGAGCACTACTGAGAGTTATAAAACACTTCTGAAAAGTTTAGATTTAGACATGGCATTTATATTCAAGTAACATGAGATATGCATTGAATTTAATGAAATGTTTGACAATCAGCATTCATCAGTATCTGACAGTAAAATTCATACTATATGACTTTAATGTAGCCTTAGTTCGTACAGAATGAATACTGACTGCACTGTAATACTTAGCTAGGAAAAGAAGATCATAACAGAATACTGCCAAAAATAGTGATGTTAGAAACTTAAAACACTGTAACTATTGGAATTATGAAAGCTACACTGGCAAAAGAAAAGCTGTAATATACGTGGAAAACATTACATTGGCCCATATACTATTTTTTATATTAATATACATGTTCTTGTGACAACACTGTCTGTTAGCTTTTTCTCCTGGAAGAGGCTCTTCTCTCTGCTTGTTTTTATTTGTGAGATATTTATACAAAGCAGTAATTTTCTCTCTTAGCTTTCATTTTATACTTGTCTCTTAAAAACAGAATTAAGGTATTATTTGTTAGATGGCAACAGCATCAGCTAAAAATGCACCTGTCACTGAAAATTTCATTTCCTTTTCATTTGTGACTGGATAAATTTATCATACATATGTGATTACTTGACCGAAGCAATAAACAACTGGAAGGAAGGAAGCTTAAATTGGCCAGACTCTGGAAAAAATATATAGGTATTTTACTGTAATTGACTGTGTTACTGAGATTAGGATTGTTGAAACCAGAATTTAAGCCTTCATTTATCCGACAAAAAGCTAGTGAGATGGAAAGGAACTAAGTAATTACCTCAGCAATTCATCTGTCAAACCTTTCACAATTCTTCAACAAGGGTTTACTGAACAGAGACTCCGACGCACAGCAAAGAATTGAAGAAATGATGCTCATTTTGGTGGACTTGCATTTAACAGGACTGTGTTTTTTAAACTGTCATTCCATATTTAGTTTTCCCCTTTATCCTGTATTGTCCCCAAGCATCTAATCAAAATAGACTTAGACACTACATGAATTAGAAGTCACTCTAAAACCATTGAGATTATCACTGGCAATCAATGCTGCAGTATAATAACAGCTTGGCAAACTTCTGACCTGCATTTATTTTAAGCAATTCAAAACTATAACTGAGAAACAAAAATCAAAGGAAACTAGGGTAAAATATACAGGAACATCTTAAAAATAGTTCTTCAAAGGAGTCTCAAATTTAACTAAGATATTTTTAAAATATTTAATATTTCATTAGATGGAATCAGAATCCATGCTAATCACAAATTTACCTCTGAACTAGAAAGACTACTTGAGTAGATGCTGAAAAGTTCATTTTGCATATTGCTAAAAGATTACTAAAGATTTAGTGAGGAACTTAGTTCTTCAAATGAGATGTCAGATGATATCAAAGCACCCAAGTCCCAAATTGTGACCTATAAATCCAATTATTTCAATCTTGCCATAAAACTATTACAATTACAGCAAGTAAACTAATATACTCTATGCATCAGACTTTTGAACCTATCTTCATCTTGTGAGCTGAAGTACCATAAAAATTATTCTTGATTATACCATAATTTATAGTGATATTTACATGTGAAATTACCCTGCACAAATGCTTTATTGTTCTCCTGAATTAAATCAGGCAGGTCAGAGAATCTGCAGGCAACTAGATTAAAACATCAGTGGCTTTGAAACTAAAAGTTTTAAACTGACAGTGACTCAGTGACATCTGACAGAATGCAATGCAGCAAAGACACAGGATAAAGATTTGGCCAGAGCTGAGTTTTGCCAGCCAGCTATTCAAATATAAGTTACTGTCCCAAGTACTGGACAGTCCCTTTGTCTCATTAGTATACAATGCCTCAGCAGTTGGCCATTACTTACTACCAACTAACCTTTCAAGTATGGAAAATAAAACTGAATTTAGTATCCATCTTTACAATGACATCTGAAAAATTTAGGGGTTTTTGAAACCTCTTTCTTCTCCCTCTTTTTTTTTTTTTTAATTTTTTTTTTATATATAAAGCAATGAAAATGATAGATGTAAGGCTCCCAGGGGATGGTCTGGAACATGGCTATACAGCCTAAGATCAGAAGAGCATTTATGCTCCAGTACTTTCCAACATTTTTATCCTAACATTTCACAGAGGTCAGACTCTGGGGAAACCAATTTGTCTGTCTTGGAGGTTTCAGACAGATTGCCTTTTGAAAATCAACCTTATCCTTTACTTCTTTTGCTTATTCCCACACCATATGCTGTCACACTCCTCTACACAACCATGCAAGCAAGGAAAGGCTGTAACTTGAGTCTGTTTTTCTGGAGTTGAGAAAGATAGACAGAATGACCTACCTGTGGACCAAACAGAGTACCAAAAAGCGGATTATAGTCAGACTGAAACAAAATAACAAGGTCTGTGTGTTTTGTCTAATTTTTCAGATGCATACTACAGAGGGCTTTTTCTGTGGTGTCAGAGGCTTAGCCTGACTGTTGGAACAGCAGAGAAACATTATTATATGTTTATAATTTTGGAGATAAAAGAGTTATACATGAATACAGAATAGCACACTTGTAGTACTTTACTACTGTATTTGACAGCAGAGGACAGCTAAAACAGTTCTATATAAACATTTGTGTATTAAAACATCTTTGTATATTTGATCAAAGAAATTTTAAGTCTTAAGGCATGAAATACATGTACAGTAGTTTCACGAATACAAGCCGCACGGATTATAAGCCGCACCCCCGGTGCCTCGACAATGTTGCTGTCTTTGTCAATAGATAAGCCGCACCCCGAATATTAGCCGCACTTTCGTTCGTCGCGAGAATCCGTGCGCAGCTTTCACAAATTGGCCAATTAGTAAGAGGATCGCGGCATAGCGGGCTTTACTGGCTCGGGGCGGGGCCAGGCAGGCTCGGCCCGCTCATGGTTGCCGACGGGGCCGGGTGGCCCAGCTCAGCGCCACGGCTCGGCGGGGCTGGCCGGGTGGTGCTGCCGCCGCCGCCGGGCTCGCTGGCCCCCCTCTCCCGTCAGCACCGCCCCGCTGCCGCGTTCGCTCGCCCGGCTGGCAGGGCTGCCGCCGCCGGGCTCGCCGTCCACCCCGCTGCCGCTTTCGCTCGCCCCGCGCCGCGCCTCGCGAGCGCCGCGCCCGCCCCGCGGCGCTTTCGCGGCTCGCGGCTCGCGGTTCGCGGCTCGCGGTTCGCGGCTCGCGGTTCGCGGCGGCGCTTTCGCGGCTCGCGGTTCGCGGTTCGCGGCTCGCGGCTCGCGGTTCGCGGCTCGCGGTTCGCGGCTCGCGGTTCGCGGCTCGCGGCGGCGCTTTTGCGAGCGCCGCTTTCGCTCGCCCCGCCGGCAGGGCTGCCGCCGCCGCCACCAGGCTCGCCGGCCGCCCCCTCCCGTCTGCACCGCCGCCGCGTTTCCTCGCCCTGGCCGGCACTGCAGGCCCCCGCACCGCCGGGCTCCCCCACGCTGCTGGCCCCGATTATGCTGGGCTTCCCCCGCTGCCAGGCAGCCCCACCCGCCGGCCTTCCTGCTTCTGCCATGCTCCCCTGCGCTGCTAGCCCCAGTTCTCCCGGGCTCCCCCGCCATGCTGGCTCAGGCTCTGCCGCCCTCCCTGCCCCGCCCTGCTGGCTCAGGCTCTGCCGCCCGCCCCCGACACTGCTGGCCCCGCCTCTGCCAGGCTTTCCCACCTCTGCCGGGGCCGGCCGGGCTCCAGCTTGGCTTGGGGCTGCCGCGGGCTCTCACTTCCGTGTTGGCAGCTTTTAGAATTTTGTTAATAGATTAGCCGCCCCGGAATATTAGCCGCACTTCCGGGTTTCCACCAAAATTTTGGTCAAATTGGTGCGGCTTGTATTCGTGAAATTACTGTAAGTTGTTCTAGACAAAGCACTGAATCATCATAAATGGGGGCCAAATAAATTATTGGACTTTGAATGACTTTGTAACAGTAACTCAAGATAAAATTTTAATTTAGTTCATATTTTTAATAGATATTTGTTAATTTTGTTTTAACTATAGAACATTTCTGTTATAGTTGAGAAGACTATTTGTTAATTTTGTGATTTATTGTATTATGGCAATTATGGTATATGTTTGCTCTGAAACTACATTGGCAAAGCTGGTATATGACTGTTAAGAATTTCTACATCTAATAACCAGCATATATGCATAATCCTCTTTTCCAGACTTAAATTCATGATTTCTTTAAATATAATATTCATTTTTGCAGTTCCATGTAATGTGTCAGGAGCCTACTCATATATTGGAGGAAAAACCAAGTTATTTCTGTGCATGGTAAATGTGTAAAAAAATACATCCCTCCATTCATTGTAGGAAATCACTGACCTGTTGTGTTAGCAGCCTCTATAAGATAAATGGAATCCTTCCATTGTTACCACTTTCAAACAAAAAGTAAGATGTGCTATGCTGAGGTAATTCCTGAAATTCACAGTGTTTGCTAAGTGATTTGGAGTCAGACCTGTGTACACAAGGGACAGATCTTTCTTTAGCTGCAGAAATATGTAGCTGAGCCTGAGACTCCCATGCTCCAGAACACACATCTCTCGAGGAGGATTCTCCTCAACATCTCTCTGGTCTGTCTGTGTCTCTCTTCACAGCCCTTACTTCAGACTGCAGTACAGCAGCTCATCAGCACTGCCCTCACTAGGTGTTTTATTTGTGTAAGTAATGTAAGGGCATGCAGGTTTCTACAGCTGAGCTGTAATCATCTCCTACATTAGCAATAATTTACTAACTTCAGCAATTTCTCTTTTGAATAAAGGATTTTTTTTCTAATAGCTTTATTATTCCTGGTTCTAGTGAGCTCGTCTGAGCTCATCACATATTCCCTAAGGAAGCTCTTCTGCAGGAGAATTATTTGTTTATTTTCTGTTGACTAGTGAGATTTTTCTAATATTTTCCTATCAATATGGCTAAGATCCGATCAAGTCATCATAACGAGCAAAACTCTAATTTAAGAGCATTATTCTCAATGTTCCTGGTTCAGAAAAGCTCCAGAAATATGAAGGTAAAACAAATTGCTAAGAGTAATTTTCTATCTGGGAAAATACAAGAGGATTCTATTCTGCTCAATGATTGACAATCCTTCTGTCAGGTCTTTTGGAGGGGGAAAAAATGTTATTGAGAAAAGCATTTACATGCTCTACATAAAATACTTCTATCAAGAGGATTTTTTTTTTAAATGGAAAAGATTATTCCTCAAGGAAATTTTAATTCTATTACAAAGAAAACATTTTATTTCATTCTCAATTTTGGGAATAATGGTAGCAGTAATTAAGGTAATAATTCTGTGCCATTTATTTTCAAGTAAAACTATGATGTTTACTCTCCAAGTTGATTTTTCTTTTGAGACAAAAATGGCATTGAATGTTTTATATATCATTTTAGACACTTCAAGGAAGTGTTTTCCTCATTTATTCCCTTCGTGCTAACTACTGCAGTTGCAAAAATGTAACTTCTATGTGTTTCTTCTCTTGCATTGCACAGTTTCAGCACACACACTCAAGTCAATTTTCTCAGTGAAACCAAGTCAAAGTTACAGAGCTGTGCTGCACCAACCTAGCCCTGACAACACAGACAAATGAATGCCTCCACTGTCCAATTATCTTACTGTTTTCCAGGTTGAAAACTACCACTTGCCCCTAAATTTTGACTTGCTAATGTTCCTACTGGGCTAGTAGACTTGTAGTAAGACTACATTCAAACCCTTTTTACTCAAAGGCAAAATTTGCAGGAGTTGAGGAATGGGAGGAGGGTGCGTTGAAAAGGTCACAGCTGGCAAATTCCTCCTTATTTTGCATACAGCTTGTGAACTCTCTATCCCAGGGCCCAGCCAATGGATCTGATCCCCTTAAAATGACTGGTTTCATTCTTCCTGGTAGGCCAGGAAGAATAATCAGTTGATCAAGTGACCTCACCAGCTTTGTCCTACTTCATCATGAGGAGAGCTACTTCTATCCAAAGTGTTTAGGTTTTTGGTTTTTCCTGATTTAAGGGGGTACTGCCTCCCACACATTTCTTGTAAGCACTTTCAGGAGTGACCTGGGGCAGTCATTCCCTGCCAGGGAGCCCAGACACTCTCTCAGAGAAAGAAGAAATCATCTTGAACAAAAACTGGTGCAGAACAAAAGGGAGTCAAGAAAAAGGAGAAGGCAGTCTTTTGTATTCCATCACTATTACACTCAACCATGCAATTTTATAAATTACTCCATCTCAGAACTAAGCCAACTCTGCCTGTTAAGAGAAAGTTAATTTTCCTTAAAATATTTCACTTAGGCTTATACTTATTCCATAACTACTTCAAGAAAGTCACTGAAGTTATTTAAATCTTTGAAAAGGTAATTCATTGGTACATAGATGTGAATAGGACCAGAAACCAAGAGCTAGTATACCTTTTGTCAATTTTATATCATTAATTTGCTTTCTTTCATACACAGTAGGGGTGTGTTTTGGTTTTTATATAATTCCAGCTTTCTTTTCCTGGCTGGCACATAAATAAAGAACATGAGATGTTTTATAGGTCTCTATGGTACCTATTTCACTCTTTATTCACTAAGAAAAAACAGTATTGAGAACTGCCTTTGCCTCCAGTTTTTAACACTGATTGTTTGAAAGAAACAAAAATTCACTTCCCAAAATCTCATATAGAACCCTTTATTTTGAGGGACCTGCAGCACTTAGACTTGTAAGTAATCTGTTTTTAATTAATGTATAGTTTTGCTTAAGTTCTTTTGGTTTTGTGTTATGTACATATGGATGGAGAAAAAGGAAAAAAAAATTGTGGCAGGTTCAATGTTTAAAACATGTATTTTCTAATAAATTTTGCATAGGTTATTAAGGAAATTCAGTTTTTACCATAACATATTTTTCCAATGAATTCTGCTAGGATAGTTTCTTCAATATAAAGTGGGAAAAATTTCAGTTATTATCTTCAAATACTATTCCTAAATATGTATCTTCCCATAAGTCTGAAATTGGATTAAATTAATCCATCTTAAATAGATGTTATGATAATTCAGAATATGTCTCTGTGGCTTGTGACTGCCAATTTTAGCTCTAGTGCTGTTCCCTTAACTCATATAACTCTCTTTTCCTGTTTTCTACCTTGTTTATCTTGCATTAAGAAGTCAAGACTATCACAGGCTGATATCAAAAACAATTAAGAACTGAAAAGATCTGATTGCAATGTGTACATCTTACCTTCAAGATAACACCTATTTTCACCCTTCAAGAAAATAAAGATTGAAGAGGAGAATAGGTGCTTTAGAAAAATGCGGGATCTGAAAAACAAAGTAGGTTTGGTCAATTTAAACAGACAGCAGCTCACACAGACTTGTGCAAACGAGTGATCAGTACAAGCACAGCTCACCCTGATCAGCCACTCACAACTTTACACAGTTTGCTGAGACATGCTGCTATTACATCTATATGACTAGTGGCATCCAAGCTAGCTAGCCCAAAATTGTGTCATGTGTATTTCTGTGAGCTGAAGGGAGGAAAAACAGATAAGATAAAAAAAGCCTACACATTTTTGTACGAAAAGACCCTTTCTAACTGAGCAACAATAGAAAACTGAGTGTTTTCAAAGTATGTCTATTCCAAAATCCCCTACTCCAGCTGGAGATGTTGTTTAGGGAAAGCATTGGGACATGGCAGCCACCAATACTGATGCTTTCCTAGAATATTTTCTCAGACTGAACAAACTTTAACTTGGGGACTTTCTGAAGAAATAAGCAAACTGATGGAACAGTTATAGGATAGGAACTGGAAAAAGAAATTGAGAGAGACTATAGATACATAAAGAAGATCCTGGGCTTTTGTGAAAGGAACAGCTATCTGGAGAAGGTTCAGGCAAGAAGAGTGACATGTGAAAGCAAGTTTGGCCCTTTGCTGTTCCTAAGCAAGGACCTAGTGATGCAATTGCAGTGCATTTGGGCCAATGTTTTGAGTTGGCATGGCAGAGTTTTTGTAGCAGGAGACAGCTGCAGGGGTAGCTGCTGTGAGAAGAGCTCAGGAGCTGCCTCCTTGTCTGACATAGACAGCTTCAGCTGGTTCCAAGACAGACCCACTGCTGGCCAAAACGGAGTCAGTTGGTGGCAGCACTTTTCTGATAAGCCCTGCAGACACTCAGGGCAGTGAAGAAGGACTGAGGGAGGTGCTCCAGCACAGGAACACATGTTCCACTGCAGCCTGTGGGTAGGATCAGAGCATTGTCCTGGTGGGAGCTGCAGTTCATGGGTGACCTGCTGGAACAGGCTGTTCCTGTGGAGAGGACCTGTACTGGAGCAGTTCTTGAAGAAGTGCAGCCTTTGGGAAGCACCTGCACCAGAGAAGTTTGTCAAGGACCTCACACTGAAGTAGGAGAACAGTGTGAAGAGTAAGGAGCAGCAGAGAAGAAATGTTATGAAATTATTACAATGCTCATTCCTGAGCCACTCAGAGAGGAGGAAGTAGAAGAACTGGAAATTAAGTTGAACCTGGGAATAAGGCGGGGGGGGGGGGGGTGAATATTTTTAATCTTCTTTTTCTGCTTTATTTTTTTTAATTGTTTTTAAGTGGCAATATACTAAATTATTGTTCCTCAAGTTGACATGTTTTTGTTCATGATGGAGACTGGTGAGTGATCACTCTGTCTTTATTTGACCCACAAGGTATTATTTTGGTCTCCTTTTCTCCCCCATCTTGCAGGGGAAGAGGAGGAATGAGGGCAGTGTGGATATCCGGCAGCTGGCTATGTTTAACACAGCACGACAATTCACTTTCCAAACCAGATATTCATCACCACAGAAGCAATATTTTGGAACCAAAGACTAGCCAGACTTCATGGCATTAGAGTTCTTACTGAAAGATCTAAAACACTGCTTGTGACAAAAGTGATGAATAGTGCACTTCCCTTGTACTCCCTGCAGGTGACAATGCAAAGGGGTCAGCTGCTGAATCCACTGCACATCAGATATTCCCAGAGATGAACTTTAGCTGCCACACACAACCTCCAAGATTCTACCAACAAATAAGAAATGGTTAGATACAAGACTATGCTACAGGGAACAGGTAACCTCCTACCATCTGCTGTCACCTTTGGTGTTCTCCTGTAAGAAAATCTTATTTTCAATTTCTTTCTCCCCTTGAGTGCTTTTAGATCCATATCTGCAAGGAACAACTCTTACCCACCTGTTTACAGAGGCATCTGAGGGCATAGGAAAGCGCTGTCAGCTCTACCTCTTGACTCCATTTCACAATGCATGAAAACAAACCAAGGCATTAATCTTCAAACATCAGGTATTTCATCCAGTCCTCAGAACATGGAATAGAAGAGTTTCAAATGTCCTAAGTCACCAATTTATTTTACTATTCTGACCTAATGAATGCTGAATCCTTTTCTGCTGGACAGCAAGAAGAGTGGAAATTATCTTCTCCCTCAACAAAACACACCAAAAGCTGGCAGCTGATACACACTCCATAGCAGTGGGAGTCAAATATTTTTGGCAAGGGTGGAAGTAGCACAAGACTTATCTGTTCTCAGCAAAGAAAGGATTCCTCAAAGTCTAGACATGTGATAAAAAAATCTGCTGCTCTAATTCTCAATTTGGTAAAGCTCCGGTGGGAACTGCTCAGGGACACAGAAAAATCCCAAACTTTGGAGACAAGGGCCAGCCTGGCACTGTATTGCTGTGCACTGTAGAAACTAAGCTGAAGCCTCTCCTCAGTCCGGCCTTGGGGTGGTAGCAGGTAAGAGAGACACCAGGAGCTGCAGTAGTGTCCAGAATCACGAGGCAGGAGTACCTCAGGACCACCACAATCCTATAATGGTACCACACAACATTGATCCTTGAAATAAAACAGAAACTACTCTAGAAAAACTGTTACACAAATATTGTAAAGTAAGCAAATTCATTGGAAGAATTCAGAGAAATCCAAAAGTTTTTTGAAAATTTTTGATGATACACTGATTTTTTTATCATAAAATTATGTCTGCACTGCTGGCATCTTATAGTTACCACATAGGCAAGCATAATATATGTTCCCATATGATTAACTCTTCAAATATTTTGTCTCAATTTTGTATTGATGGTATAGTATTAAATATATGGTTGTATGCATTGTGGAAATTTCCTCTCACATTCTGCCACTCAGGTAATATATTCTGTAGTCACAAAGACTGCATCATAGCCTAAAACAATACAAATAAAGTTGAGAGTATTTTCATTAAACTTTAGGGCTTCCCATCATACTAAAACCAAGCATTTTCTGTACCTTATTTTCTACCACAAGAATAAACAACTAACTTCCCTGCAAATCACCATCACACCACATTTCTTAAGACATATCTATTTGCAAGCATAATGTCAGTTGCTGAATGGTCTGAATTCCAAATGATACTTGATATGGTAGCTTTGCACTCGTAAATGCAGTCACTATATCTGTGTAATAAAGCTCAACAGCAGTAAAGATGATAGTTGGCTGAGAGAAGAATGAAGTGTCCTACCCACAGGAATGTTGTCAATACATGTTTGCAGTATTTGCTCCATGGCAGCCTCAACTGTTCACATGATCTTTCAAACTGTTATTCTGAAAAACATAACACCAAAAAAGTAAACTTAATAGTGACCATGCTACCTTGCACTTCTAAACTGACCCATATTTCACACACGGTTTGTGTTAATCTATATAATAATTTAATTGGAGGGAAAGTCCTATGTGCAGTAAAGAAAACCAGCTTTTGGGAAAACTCACAGTAACTCCACTGGACAAAGAGAGAGGGGTCTTGAACTGCCAGGGTTACAATCTAGGACTCAGCTGCTTATTTTCTGTCATTTTTTAATGCTATACTTGCAATAAAACTTGGGCTGCTACAATTTTTTAATTGTCTGGCAAATTACAAAATTATATGTGAGCTGACAAATGCTATGCTCCAAAATCCTTATTGACCTATTGATAGTTGACCCCTACTCTTCAATTGAGGGGCATCTGGATGATGAGAGAGAAATTTTGCAAGGTCTCTACACATAGATAGTAGGGTTGTGGCATGGTGGATGGAATTCTAATGCAATGATAGAGCATCATTCAGCTGGTTGCCATTCCTTAGAGAGGGCTGTAAAAAACTCAGACTGAAAAAGGATGTAAAGTAAAGCTAATTTTCCTGTGATGTCCTTTTCACAACATTATTTTCTTTAATGCTTGTATTTGTTGTTACTTGCACCATTAGAATCCCATTGATGGCCAAAACCCTATGAGGTCAGGGATTTGAGCTCTGAAGTCTTAGTTTGAGAGTCTGAGTCTGAAGCTTATATTTCCTCCAGAGGTGATTTCATTAGTGATGTCATGACATAAAGCATTTAAGACTGCTTCAACTAATTAAATATATCATTGGTGGATGCTCTGAGATAAACATGGAGACTGACCCAAAGCAGCAGAGCTCGCACATACATCTTCTACAGATATCTCTTAGATTTCTAGCATCCAGGCAGGAAGAGAAAACACTATGTCATTTATTAAATTAAAAGGATAATATAATTTTCACTAAATGTCAGACATACCTCAGGAAACAATCCTCTTATGGAGGTTCTGCTTTTTGGGGGGATGTTTATTCACTTGTCCTGTTGCTAACCTAATTTCATTAGGTCTTATTAATCTTTGTTGATTGATATTAGAGCTGATTTAATAAATTTAAAAGTAAGAGTAAACATAAGAAATTTAAAACAATCAATTGCATCACATTTCTGGATGTTAATTTAGAAACAATTGCTTTACTATATCAAATTTTATTGATCCAGAATTTTTCTCTGTATCACAACAGAAAATGACCAACACAAACATTTGGTAAAACTACCACTCATTGCATAAGTTTCCACATAATAAAAAAATTATCACTTATTTATTGCTTGCTGTTACTTCTGGGACCAAATTCTAATTTCAGGCAAGCTGAAACTAACCACTGTGGAGGCACTCTATTTTGACAGCAGAAAAAAAAAATCACTATTCATATTTATAGACAGATAAATGGAATTTGGCCAGTATTGGTTAAAATGCAATTACAATGCCACAGGAAGAAGATAAAGGAAGGTGGATACATCTTGCTTGGTATATTGTTCTTTCCATCCTTTTGAACCTCAAATTTCCATACATGTACATTTCCTATTTTCTCTCTCTCCAACTGAGAAAGGATTGAGCTGCTGGATGATTTAAGCAGTTGGTGCCTTTTCATACCTGTTGACAGCTCCTCAGTGACACTGAAAAGTGAGCAGCAACACTGAAAGCCCCAGAGCTTGCCTTGACTTGAAATGCAGAGGACTTTATCTTCTTTATCTGAAATCAGTTTCTGAAACTATCCTGAAAGATTTAATAATGAAGTCATTAGTTCATTAATGACCATAAATTTTTTAAAAATCTGGTTTAAATCCTATTATTTTGAGCTCTTTCTTAAGCAAGAAAGCTAACAAAAAATTTTGACATAGAGCCTGGTGTTATATTTCTGATCATGTCTAATTTTAAAATATTTTTCCTAGCTGTCTTTATTGCTATGTTACCACTTTTTAGCTCTTACAAATGTCACTGCACAAAATGAATTGTCACTTTGTCACAGTGAATCAGAAAGTTCATTCCTGTATCCCTCACCTTGGACATAGCATCATGATAGCAACATGCAAATTTTGAATATTTTGTGACCCTTTTTAAAAGGAGAGATCCCACCACCATGAACCCAAAGTGAAGGTCTACATTATCTACAATAATTTACTCTTCACATGCATTTTTTTTTGTCGTTTTGTTTTTTGGATTTTTTTCTTTGGGGGGGAGGGGGGAGTGGGAAGGGTGGCAGAGGGGAGATGGTTCTACAGTGTGTTTATTTAGTTCTTCTTCATTTTCAGAAACATCTCTCTGCACTAATGGCCAGCCCCTTCCCACACGCCTTTTGCTGTGTCAGGGGAGTCCCCCCATCCCTGCCCGATGGCACCGGGTAGCTCTGGCTCCTGCCGGGGGCAGATTCCGCGTCAGCCCCGCTGGATGCGATCCGTTCTCCCCGCGGAGCGGTCCCGGTGCTGGTCCCGGCTGTGTCCCCGCTGCAGGGACACGGGCTGGGTGGGCACCGCTGCCCCGAGCCCGCCACAGCAGGGGCCCTGAGATCAAAGGTTAAATGGCTTTTTGCTGCCATCTCTTGATAAACCAGAGGAAAAGGCGGCAGAAGGTGCTTGCGGGCTCGGGCAGCATCCCCCGGGCTGGTGAGGATGGATTTACCTTGCGGGGCGACACAGCATTAAGGACTTGTCACGGGAGGTGATGGATGAGCAGCAGGGCAGCAGGGACAGAGAGAGATTCATCGTAAATACACTTCATCCTCACTGCCCTGACTTGGCTGCAGGAGGCTGGGAGAGAAAAGTGGTTTCTGCCTTGGAAGGAATGAGTAATCTCCCGATGGCACAGTGTCTGTTTACTGTACAGTTTTTACAGTTGAAAGGGAGCTTTCAACTGCAATACAGGCTTCAAATGTAGGCTCTGTCATTGCAGGAGATGGTAGGTGTGCACCTGTGGTGTCTGCAGAGCTCATAAGAACCTGAGTCCCTGTCAAATTTCAGTGATGGGGACATTGTGTGGCTAGATTATTCAACTGGCTCCCCGTCCTTCATGTCCCATAACTCCCATTTTGTTGGCTAGCCAAATCTTCTGTGTTTACACATTTGGATCATCCCCCACCACATATCAAGCAAATCATAGGTCAGCAATGAATTCAAATGAAATCTCAGTAAGCACACTTTCCTTTTTGAAATTTATGGAAAGAAATAATAGAAATGAAGAAAAAAAAAAAAGTAGTTACAGTAATTTCACAACTATAAGGTGCACCGGATTATAAGGCGCACCTCTGGGAGTCGGCAAATTTCTGAACTTTTGCCCATGTATAAGGTACACTGGCCTATAACGCACACTTTTTTTTGCAGGAAGGATCTGCGCGCAACAAACTAACGAATTAGTAACAGAATCGCACGATCGTGGGGTTTACTGGCAGGTTCTCAATTTGCAAACATTTTTCACAGATTGGCGAAACCTTTAAACGCAGCCCCAGGCCCTCCCTGTGCCGCGGGCCTCGGCACTCCCGCCCGGCACCGGCTGGCGAGGTGCGGCTTGGGACTGCCACTCGCCGGGGTGGCTTGGGGTGGCCATGGCTTGTGGCTCGGGGCTTCTGTGGCCATTGGCTCGCTCCCTCCCTCCCCATGCAGCTCCCAGCGTCCGGGGCTGCCCGCAGCCGCCAGTTCCCTCCCTCCCTGTGCGGCTCCTGCCGGCTGCAGCCGCCTACTCCCACCCCCCCTTGTGACTTGGCACTCCCGTGGCACCGCCCCCCCATTGCAGTTTGCACTTCCGGGTTGGCAAATTTCACAACTTTGTCCATTATATAAGGCGCACCGGACTATAAGGCGCACTTCCGGGTTCGGGCCAAAATTTTAGTCAAAAAGGTGCTCCTTATAGTCATGAAATTACTGTAATTCTCAGTTAAATTCTCAGTCTTTCAAGTAGGCTGTCTTAAAAGCTTTGGCCCCACAAATACTCTTTTTACGCGCTCCAAAACTGCTATCACTTCTGTTTAGCCAATATTAAGACTGTGCTTCTCTACAATATCGAAAAAAATGAAAGCAGAATAAATTCAAATCAGCAGAGAATTTACTGAGTAACTCCTTTAAATAGGCATTGCATAAAATACAGCTGTGGTCCCTGAATAGAACCCAGAATCCCTACAGAAAGCTCAGAGTCCTGAGAGAACAAGTCACAATCCTCCTCGCCTCCACTGCTTCCAACTGCCTGATGCTTTGCTTCTCCTGGGTGAAGTGGGATTGAGGGGGCAATTAAATGAATCCTCGTTAGCTGGTGGGTTCTGAAATATGTTAGTCACACAAGTACTCTGTAAAACAATTTTCTAATGGAAAGTCTTCCAGTGAGACCTTGAGTGAATAATGCCTCCACCATTAGGTGGCAGCTAAGCAAAGGGGGATTTCAGAAAGAAGTTTTTGTATAGATAGCTTCATCTCATTTAAGATGAAGAGTTGCAGGGGTTTTATTGGACCTGACCCTAACAGAAAAGAGTGGCCGGGAGAGATTAGATATAAATTAGCAGAACAACAAATGGATTAAGGTTTTGATAAACTTAAAACAGTAAACAAATAACAGAAGAATTTTTTCCTTTTACTTAAATTATTTGCCCTTAACTTTTCTCTGGAACTCATTTACCATCATTGAAGATTGCTTGGAAAGTTTAAATTACTTAAAATAATTTTATTGACAACTGTCAATGGAATAAAAAATAGATTATACCAAGAAGAATCAATGTTCCCTTAATCTTCAAGACGTGAAATGTGTATCACCACAAACATGCACTCAGAATGTACAAACTTTTTATTTAGTTAGACTAACATTCCTATGCAGTATTTGCATTATCCAGCAAATGGAGAATGAATGCAACTCCATGCTTTAAACCCATTAGTAAAGGAAACACAGTCACAGTTTGAAAAATAAGAACCGAAACACTAAAATACTTGTTATCCCTTTGGTGGTGACCTAGGTGAATTCCTGACCGCTAATTCAACAACCTTTACAATTAAAGGTGAATAAACATCTATGAGGATCTCTTTTTTAATAGAACCCTAAGGATAATGTTTATTTTGATGGCTAGGAGAAAGATTCAATCTCTTCTTTCAAAAAATATCTAATCAAAATACAGTAAATGGGCAATCCACACTTACTAAAAATAGGAAAGAACTGGAAGAGCTGAGGGGTTCTCTCTTCCATTAGTCACACATTATATCGTATATGAAATAAGAGAGTTTTAATAGTGTTAGAAAATCATCTCTCTTCTCCAATTTTAAATTTTAAATGTCATGTCCATAATATTTCAAAGTTGAGGCCTCAACCATAATGACTTTGAATTGTCCTAAACCACCTGGTTGAGCAGGGACCATTCTAGTATGAATTGCTTAATTTCTGCAGGACACTTGGAGAAAATAATTCTTTCAAAGAGGAACATGTTTCTTGTGTGTGTGTTTGAAGCCATATCCCAATGCCCTGCTATATCCTCTAGGAAATCCTAATTGTGTTTAGCTGTCATCTTAAGTTCTTACGTGATTTAATGATACGGGATAAGAAGATTATTCTGATAGGATATTAAAGGGAAATATAAAATTGATTTAATCCCATGTTTCTGCATCAGCATCCTCAAATGACCTGTGCTGCTGAGCCACTGTAATTCCTAATGAGAACTAAGCTTTCTGTCATCATGGTTCCTGTAAAACTTCCAACTGAAAACACCAGTTCAAGAACTGTATTTCAACCTAATTGAGGGCTGAGACAGACAGGCAGATAAATGCCCAAATACAAAAGCTTCCATTAAAAATGAAAAACCACCAAAACAAAACCTGAAATCATGCTAAGAGATTCAAGACAAAAATGAGTTTTGATAGTGAGCTGTCAAACCTCATGACCCACAAGTAATCGTAACTGAAGTAATCATATTGATGATCAGACAGTACAAGCTTTCTAAGGTATGAATTATGATGTCTCCATATGGTGGCAAACATTGCAAAATGATGTTGCTTTTACTGTTTAGCTGCTCCCCATTTTCTTCAACAACCAACAGAAAATGAGTCCTGTGGAATCTTGGGAAGTTATGCACAGCTAAAAAGAAGTCTAATAACGGAAGAAAAAGCTGGAACTCCTACCTCCTGCTCCTAATTGTCTAGATGACCTCAGTGAAATTACATTATTATAGGCCAAAGTAATTTGTATGTCAATACCAAACACATTTTCTTTACTTTTGGTCACATCATGCTATTGACAACTCAGGATAATTTCATAGGCTTATAAATACAGTAATTTCACGACCATAAGGTGCACCGGACTATAAGGCGCACTTCCGGGTTTGGGGGAAAATTTTAGTCAAAAGGGTGCGCCTTATAGTCGTGAAATTACTGTACATGCTTACTGGATATGATTAAAGCAAAGGCCAGTGCTCTGATTCCGATATATGTTTGTCCTCCCCATGCACATTTCCAAAGAACAGCTTTGGTTAAGATAGACATAAAAAAAAAGTGAAAATTACTTTCAGAGTGCATCCAGGCTTCTACAAATCTACAGGTTACTTCTCCAACAATTAAAGAGGGAGCAGTTAGCTGTGTATAAGAAAATACCTTATCAGGATCCATTAATTAAGATCAATATGTGAGTGATAGTAGGTTTAGGTGTAAATTTGTTTATACTGTTAGCCATTATCAGCTTTTACATGCTAGATTATTTCAATGTCGTTACCACATTGCATGATAGCATGCTGCAATGCCTAAGGGACACAAATCTTTGTCATGAACCCTGTAAAAAGGTGGATGAGAGAGAGGAAAAAAGGACTTTTTTCCACGGTGCATCCAACACAGAATGAGTTTTCTGCAGCATTTAATACCAAAACAGATGGAGCTATTTTGAGGACTTTTACATTGCTATACTGATATTCTCATATTTAAAGATGTGTTAGAGAATGCTAATACAGCCATTACTTTGCTGTAATAAAGGAGTTTAAAAGATAAGCTATTTTTAAAGAGATTTTTCTCTGCTGAATCCATTCATTTGCCATCTAGGAGATAGCATGATCAGAGTGGGAGCAGAAGTCACTGACACAACAAAGCCTCTGCTGAATGTGATTGTCCATCAGGAGCTTTGGAACTCACACACTGACTTTGCCTGTATCCAAAATACATAAAAATAAGAACTATGTAGCCTCAAAAACTTAAACTCTGTGGATTTAAATAAGGATTCCTTTTAAAAAAATCAAACATTTCAGTATATAGAACAAAATTATGACAATTATCTCATGAAATTTTAAATCTTTAGGACTAAAATACACTGAAAAATAATCAAACATGTTACCAGTACATGTTTTGGAAAAAGAGACATATTACATAATTATGAACAATTCATTAACACCTAAAAGATAATATCTAAAAACTTTAGGCCTGGCTGCAATTACTCTACTACCCTAAAAAATCTCAACATGAAGAGTTCACTAATCAGCAGAATTATGAACAATATAGAGGATTGTGGAATTCTTTAGTCAGAAAGCAATTCTTCCTTTCTACTTTTGTTGATTTCAATAATTTTTCACCTAATCATTTTTTATTATATGAATATTATTGTATCCTACCAAAGATTAGCCTGATATACAAACTACCCTAAGTATTGCCTATTGAACTTGCATTCTTCAGTGTTCTAGTGTTTCACTCTTTCTTATCTTTGATGAATGTATAATCCCCTTGAAAACCTCTGTTTATTCCACTGAGACATTTCTACTCCATCCCACATAACATCCTAGCATAACAGCCAAAGCAAAGAAACCTGCTGATGGATTCACATGTCTAATTCAATAAAAATAACACAAGGCATGCAACTGATTTGATTCATTGCAATGTTCAACTGGAATCCAAATCCAAAATCCGCAAAAAAACCAGAAAATTTAATCCTTTGAATTGAAGAAAAATTATCAGAAATTTGTAAATGAATGCCTACAGATGCAAAGTAATGCACAATTAAGTAATGGAGTGTAACATATGTCCTACATACTTGGACAGTGGGGGGTAGCCATAGTATTAGAGCACCAATCTATGTATTGCAGACCATATGGCACATTTGTAGACCACTTGGATGCTGCAGCTGGTGGAAAGTGAAGTTCCTATTTGCTTAGCAGATCTGGCAGTAGGAGAATACCTTATGCTAGTGTTATTTTTACTATATGTTCCCACAGTACAACTTTACACTTTCTAAAGTGTGCTAAGTGTGCACAGGATTGCTAAACCTGTGTATGCTTTTGATGTTTGTTACCTGAAAAGCTCCTTTTTCTTCATGGTAAATCTCTTTTGATTACTTACCATGAAGTAATTTACTTCAGTAAATATTGAATGATTGTCTCTGGTTTTCTTTATATCTTACCTCTCTTAATTTTAGGACAATTATGGTGCTAAAATCTTTTTTCACCTTGTTGCTATTCACTTTCATTCTTCATAGCAATTTTTTTCAAATATCTTTTCTCATCTCATCAAATATTTCATTAAAAAATCCTACTACATTTTCCCAGGAAATGCTTCTCCAAGACCTGCCGTCTAGAATGCCATTAATTACTGGAAGATTGGGAAATATTGATGATTTATGTTTCCCATTTACTAAGAGCTTGGTCTGAAAACATGTCACACCTTATTAAACAAATTGCTACATCCTACATCACTCTCTATAGCCAAGAAAAAAAGAAAAAGTCTTCTTTTAGATATTTTTCCTCTCTATAGTCAATTTTTTTTTTTGTCCTATGGGTCTATTTTTTCACTTTCACTAGATGATGTGTGACAAGATTTCCCAGTACACCACCAAACACAGTACACCAAAACTTCCTAATATGCTCAGGTCAGTAATTAATTTCTTCTGCCTGTCTCCATCACAGTACATCCTGTGATTGATCAATCTTATTGTGACAGCGTATCACAGAGTTATACGGGCTTGATCAAGTACTCAGTTTTTTGAGGGTATCATTTACTATTACAGGGGGAAGAAGTTTCCTCCTCCAGCAAATCCCTCTAGAATGCACAAAGCATTTAGTTATTTCAGTTTTAGAGGAAGAGGGATGAGCTGGGGTGATGACAACTGACAGTACTGATCCATATTCCTCAAAACACAAAGCTGCTTCTTTAGCTTGTGTAAGTCCACCGAACGTGTCTGTTGACCTGCATCAAATGAATATCTGGTTCATTCTCCAGTTCTCCTCCCCTGATTCTGATATATGTCTTATAAAACATTTTTGTTCTGTTTTCAGAAAAATGGGATGATCCTGAACACCTGTCAGAACTGCATCTAACAACAATTTCTCATAGAAAACTCATTTCAGAAAGCTGTCATTTTTTCACCCTGCCTCTATTAGAACCAACCTACATAATCACATAATGATCACAACACTAAAACGTGTTGAAGACACATTTTATTATTTCTGAGATGAACTAGGGAATCTTGGATTCTCCTGGAATCTTTCTTTCTCATATTGAAAACTGTCCCATTAACATTTTGAACGTCGGGAAGAAAACTTTCCTTTCACATGTGGTGTTACTGTCACAGCTCCATAGTGAAATCTATGGGATGTGCATTTATGCTTGTATTTGATTGGCCTGTAAAACGCTGAGATCAGCTGGCAACACTCCTCTCAGGACCAAAACTCTTGTCAAGATGGGGATGCAAGCCCAAGGCTGACACTTCTGTGCTTTCCTGCTCTCAAACGCAGCAGAGTCGGTGCAGACATATTCAGCTTTAAACATCTGCTTAAGCCCCTCCTGTTTCTGGAAAGCATTGAAGCTTTTCCTTTAACACTTTGCTGATTCAGAGTGCTGGTTAGACGCCTGCTCTTATCTGAGATGTTAAATTAAAATGCCTTCTGGCTGGTTCCTTTGACCTGCAACTGGGAAAAAAACAGTCCATGTAATTAAAAAAATAGAATAATAGTATTTGAGAGAGAGATGTGCTTGCCATGCTTACCATGGAGTCTTTTTTTTTTTTTTTTTTTTTTTTTGGGTTGGAGTTTTCCTGATAATAATTCTGGCATGGAATTATTTCAAAGGTCTTTGTTTAAGTTAGTTACTGTTCTGTGTGTGCCTTTGCAGGAAGTTGTGAAGGTTTTCAGACGGTTAAAGGAAAAAAGAAATCAATATCGTATGGCGTTCTATTACATCATTGTGCAAGTGCATCACTCATTTCCTTTAACGTGTGGCTTTCAACTTCCAAGAAAAGCATTCCTAGTGATTGACACCCCAATCCCACGTCTGACTTATCTCGAGAGAGACTGCAGCTTTGTGCGGGACGACTTTCACCACCCATTTGACAGATTTTTAACATTTTTTAAAGCACAGAAAACAGCCAGGGAGGTCTAACCGAGCAGAGTTTGACCCAAGGCTTTCACAGCTGCTGCTGCCTCAAGCCCGCTGGGCAGCACCAGCGTGTTCGGGGCCGGCCAGCATCGTGAGAGCCGCGGGTCCGAGCAGCACAGCCCGGCCGGCGAGGCGGGGACAGGAGCGATGGAGGCAGGGGGTGATGGAGGCAGGAGAGCATGGACCCGGGAAGTGATGGAGCCAAGGGGAGCATGGACCGGGGGGTGATGGAGCCAGGGGGAGCGTGGAGCCGGGGGGGCGAGTCGAGCGGAGAGACCGCGGGGGACGGCAGCAAGCTGGCAATGGTGGGCGGGAACCGCCGAGGATGGGAACGAGCAGTCGGGGATGGGAACGGGACGCCAGTGGTGGGAGGGCGCAGGAGGGATGGGAGGGAGCCGGGAGGGATGGGAGGGGACAGGAGGGCCGGCAGGAGCCCAGCTGGATGGGAGGAGCCGGGCGCGCAGGCTGAGGCTGTGTTGCGGCGACCTCTGGTGGCCGCGGTGCGCAGTCGCACCCAGGCGAGGGGAGTGGCTGCCGTGTGAGCATCTCCAGCATCCCCAGCATCCCTGGCATCCCCAGCATCCCCAGCATCCCTGGCATCCCCAGCATCCCCAGCATCCCCGGCATCCCCGGCATCCCAAGCATCCCCAGCATCCGCGGCCCCACAGCAGCTCCCAGCTCTTTCCCAGCCCCAGATGTTTCTGGAAAGGCTCTACCTCTCTGCCCTCTTAGAAATAATCAAGCTCTGCTCTTACATAAAGCACAATTCGAAAGGAACAGATCACATTCAGATCATACGTGTCTATGCGTTTAGATGTTACTTAGCTTATGGCTCTGTATTGCAAAGCTGTTATTTTGCTTTGTTTGTACTAATAACATGTAATATACCATTATTCAGATATTGCTGCAACTCTAAGGAAGAGTGACTCTGACATTATTGAAATTAAAGATGCCAATAACACCACAGTATCTGCAACAATGTGGGCTGCTTTGGACCTCATCATCTAACCCTTTCACACTTGTATTATTTTTGCTCCCTAATCCTTCTCTTAGACTGACATGGTGATATTTAAAGGGTATCTCTAACAATGGAAAAAGAATAGAGAGGAAGGAAGATAAGGTTTATCTCTGGAGAAACTTTTCTTTAAGAAATGTTGGATCAGATATGGGGTAAAGGGGCATCATGGGGAAAAGAATGAGGCAGGGAGCAATAAAGATACAGATGTCCAATGGGGAGATTACCAGGAGAGATTCTGACAAACTACATTGCAGAGGAGTTAGTAAAGGGAGAAACCCTCACATTAGCCCTCTTGAAATTCCTTTGGCTCACGGTTAGAGCCAGGAGTAACCAAGGTAATGTCAGTGAAGCTTCTCCCTCTGACTCTCCATCAGTACATCTGCTTAACTGCTTCATCTGATTATTGATAGTCTGCAATCACAACTATCAGTCCTCTCAAGTGAGAGTAAATAAACATTCACCCAGGGCATGGTACATAATGCAGACCAGTTTATTCCAAATTAAAGACTGGATTCAGACAGTTCTACTTTTGAGAGCACTAGAAGCTATTTGTTTCCCAATAGACAGCAAGCTGCTTGGAGCATGCATCAAATAGATGTACCAAATAAACTCATGGTAGGTTGTGAATTTTTGCCTTGGAGAAGTATTAGATGGTTGAACATCCCCCATTTTTAGGCCAGTTTTGTTTACTGGATGCATTTGAACTGCACTGTTTTGCTCTGGCACATTGACTGTGTAGAGCAGGAGAGAAGGCTATGGGGGAGGGCGGGAGAAACTAAAGACAGCAAGGCAGAGAGCTGACCTCCCTGTATGCTTGTTTCTTCTGCTTTCCTGCACTCCACTGACAGCCAGTCCCACATGATGCTTGGTGATTGCTGAAACCTGCTACCTGCTGTGTGAGTTTGATACCTTCCAAAGGCTGATTGTAGCTGAGGAATGGATGACCCTTGCTCTCACACATCCACACACAATACGAATAATATTTCTTGGGCAGGAACAAGATGGGTTTTTTTCCCCTCTTCTTCTTCACTCCACATGGGAAAGGCACTGCCTATTATTGACTAACCTCAGTTATGGGCTCAGGACTAGTTTTGTATAACATTTCGCATTTTGTGGTCTGTCACATCTGTTTATATGCTCCTTGTCTTTCCCTTGATAGGTAATTCCTGCAAACACAATTAATGAAAGCAGTTCTACTCATAGTAGCATCTCAAGTGGTACTTTCATTGGCTTCACGTTTACCTCCTGTAATATGATTTATTTTGTTGGCAGTTAGAATAGTTCCTGCTGTGAAGCTCATGTGCTCTTTCTGTGGGGATTATGTTCCCTTTCTGTTTATGCCCTCAACAGATGTGAGAAGGAACAAGGAGACATGTGATGCAAATATCTTACAGAGGGCATGAACTCAGCATGCTTCACAGGCTGCTCAGGTAAAATATGAGCTGTCATTAGGTGTTACAAATCATGCTGTGGGGCAAGATATTTAATAAGTTATGAAAGACAAACATTTATGATTTGCAAACAGACTAGGACTGATGAATGAGAGTTCACTTTGAGCAGCAGGTGTGATTTAAGAGTTTCCCCCTCACCTTGGAGGTGCCCATTTATTGCAAGAGATCACTACTCTTTAGTTGTGCTCCTTGATGGTATGACTGCAACATCTACCAGATCTTTGCATGGCTCTTTCCCAAGAAATAACAAGAGGCTGTATTTTTTAAAAACCATAGTCTCCCAGATCACAAAAACTGTGCAAATGGCACAAAGAAGGGGTGTGTGTGATAGCCGCTTGGAGCAGAACCAGAAATAATCCCCAGTGAGTGGGAAATTGGTTAAGACATCTTAAGTCAGATATGCTGCAAGCAGAATAATAGTAATAATAGTAATGATAGTATTGAAACATATACTGTGGCAATGCCCAAAACACACAGTGTGCTACACAAGCATAACCCTGTAAGAGACATGCAAAATCCCAGAACACACAATCTAAGGGGAACAAAAGATGATGAGAAGACATTAATCAAGACATTGATAATATCTCTTGTTTTATAAGATACAAAATTATTTCAATCCTATTCTAAATACATTTAAAGGATGCACTACAGATCACCTTCTCACCTACACTCTTTTCTTCAGCACCATTCACAGAAATTCTAAAACAACACTCCATATGTTACATTTCTTTAAAACTAAATTATCTTAGACTAAGGAATTTTGTAGAATTATCAACACAGACTTGGGAAATAAAAGAAATTATGTAATTGCCCCCTGTTGTACAGTCTCTAATATGATTTGATTACATGGTTGATTGTCAAAGAAATCTATCAAACAGTTATACAAGTTTAAAGTCTGGGTGTTTTTAATTACCATTTTGAGGCAAGCCAATTTTTGGGTTTACAAAATGATGGAAATTTCAGCAAGAAAGTATGTATTTGCATAAAAGAAACTATATATAAATTAAAAGTTTACAAAATATTACTTGCTATGTTTCCAAATACACAGGGAGCAAACCACAGCTCTCTGATCTTGGCATTAGCCGTGCTGTTTTCACAAATCATAACTCAAGAGTTATTTTTGCCTTGCTGTGAGAGAAGGAGCCATCTAATTCAGGCCACAGGAGGCCCCCACAGAGCAGGCAAAACAGCAAACTTGTGCAGCCTCCCTGGATTTTTATATTAGTAGATGTGAAGAGTGTCTGCTCTATGGTCTTAGCATGCAGAGGAGACTCACAGCTGACAAGAGGAGCAGAGCATTAGCAGTTGTGTCACCAAGCAGACACAGAGTCTATACTTTTGATACTGATGAACAACAGAGCTCAGTGAAATATAGTCACTTTAGATTAGTTATTAGAACACCAAGTACAGCACCTTTCACACTTTGAAATAATTTCTATAGTAATAAAAGTCATGGTGACAATGTAGTGCTATTGTGGCAAATATCTATTCCCCTCATTTATAAGCTCCTCTGTAATAACACTTTACCCATCAGAATTCATTGAAATGCATTTCATTATCCCAATCAGCCTCCTGAGTCACAGCTTTATTGTATTGCATTTCCTTTCTACTGTATTTGAACTTCTAATACTAAAGCTGATTTCAAGCCCATTACAACCAGTTGCAAATTAACATATTCTGCTCTGACTGCTGAAGTGTGTTTTAATAAATTCATACCAAAAATTTTATAACATAATATTAATACACTTTATCTTTTAATTATTTTATTCCAAATTAATGTAGTTATTTCTAATTAATTTCATGATTTTTCTTTGTCCCAGGATGGCTAGCATCTTGCCCACTCTCATGAGCATGGGTCCTTGTAGTAATGTGTTCCTCCTGATTTTAGGATTAGAAATTAGCAAAATGTACCAACATTTTATAAAGAGAAAGGAATGCACCATATTTTGTGTGCATTTTTTCTTTGGAACACACTTTGGAATAACCTGAAATATCTCTTCAACTGTAAGAGATAGATAGATAGATAGATAGATAGATAGATAGATAGATAGATAGATAGATAGATATACATATATACTTGTGCATATATACACAAGTAGAAAACATACTTATGAACAATTTGTTGAAAGAAGGAAGGTCTTGTTCCCTGATTGGCACCAACCACATGCACTTGGGGGAAGTTAACTCTTTAGTTCTCTAATTCCTTTTCATCATCACTCAGCTCTTCCAGTGAATACCAGCACAGAAACACTCACTGAATCTCCACAGCTCAGGATTATATTTTCAGTGTCTATACACATTTCAAAGATTTGAAGTATGCTCATAAAAAAACTATGCCTTTAAAGCAGTGAGTGACAGAACCAGAGAAATGCTTTAGAACTGTTATAGAACTGCTTCAGCAATGCAATTAGAATAACTTAAATTCTACACTTTCCAGTAATCTTTTTTGTTCTGGAAAAATTCATTCATGTTATAATATTTTTTGTTGGTGGAAGCCCTGTCTTGGATCAGAAGAAGTGTGAGTTTCTTCTGCAAGTGTCTATCTGATGTTAGTGCATGAAGACATATAGATACGACTTCAGCTCGTCAAAGATCCATTAAGAGAGAAACAAGGGGAGGGAGTCAGCAGCTTCTGTCTTCTGGTTGACTGATACTTTCCACTGTGAAATATTTTGGGGAATATTTTCTTTGAGAAGTTCTCACACCTCTAAGCCTGTCAGCAATGATGAGACTTACTTGACAGGACTGTGCTGTTAAATTGAGGAGTACACTTTTTCTTACAAAGTTCTCAATATGTTTGCTGAGATTAAAGCTGCTGGCATAACTTTTGTTGTGTCTTTGCCTGTGTTTTTCAGGTCAACTTTATAGCATGTTAAAAGTGATAAAACTGACCTTGCTGCTGAAGTTGCAGCAGCCACACATATAATGAATGCACATGGATCTTTTAAATGGGAGCAGTTAGGGCCCACATTTGTTTTATGGGCCTTTTTCTATTTTTGACCTTTTTTTTTACTCAAACTCATTGAAAAGGCTTGAGATTTTTCAACAGGAGGATAAAATAATGTATTGTTTATAGGGCTATTTCTCCTAGCTAACACCTTGTATCTAAGACTCATGTACACAAAGGCATAGGAAATGTGCTGAGCTTTTACACGCTGGTATCCTGCCCAAAATTTCATTTGTGGAAATCTTATTTCACTCTGCTTAATCACCCACAAGTTTTTGCCTGTCTGGTCTTGGAACAAGAGCTTTAACTGCTAGTAAACTTTCCTCCAAGCACATGATGCTGCTTCTTTCAAATTCTGAGTTCCACATGTACTTTTCTGTTTTTATCCTTTATCTTTCTTGTCCTTCTCCAGATTGCCTTTATAAAATAAAGACTAATCACTAGATTAAAAAAAATAAGTCTTTTTGTCCCTCAGACAATATTTATTTCCATGCAGTTAAAGATTCAAACACGTTTATTTATACTGGAAATAATTTTGATACTAATTCCATACTGTCAAATATTATCCCTATCCACCTACTTCTAATATATTTGCATTTGAAAGTATGTTGCTCTTCAGAATAGAAGGCTCCCTTTTTCCTTAGTGTTTCTTTTCCATTTCATTTTCCATTGTAAACCCTCCTAGCTCAGGCTGACAGTATCTTTTAAGGTTGACCTTTTCCACTAGATGGCACATGGGGCCATAGGAGTGTCAGGAGAGACACAGGTTGCTGGACTGTGTTGAAAGAATGCATGTAATGCTTAAAAGCTAATATCCAATTTAGGACCAATACATATCTTAACTACTGTTAACTGGTGTAACTCCATGGGATTTACTGGGATGTGCTGATCTGTAATAGCCATAACTTAATGTGTATTGATTGTAAAATTGTTTTCTAAGCTGCTGTATTACACCTCTTGGAAATGGAGAATTTCTATAACTGTATTATATTAAAAGAAATTGTATTATATTATAGCCTAATCTCTCGTTCTTCATAGGTCCTTAGAGACTATGAAGATTTGAGCATCAAATGGCATTTACCTGGTTACCATATCAAAATGCCTCAAGGAGTGTACAGGCACAGTACAATGAATAAAAATATGCAGAAGATTTCAGTGAAAAGGTATAAAAATGAAACACACCATTAATTCTTCAAAGATTTGATATGTCTTTAAGATTTGCCAGAGTTATAGTCCTTTCTTTTAGTTCCTACTGCCTCTTCAGAGATAATTACTGATACTTATACTTTGTCTAAGAATTTCTGAGTCAGAAATATATATCCCTCTTTCCTGCCAGAGGACTGCTTGCCCAACAGCCTTTGACTGCCCATCTGCTGTTGGAAGAGGTAGTTAGTTCATCCTATTAGTCAGGTCAATTCAAAAAATCTTGGCAGACCTGGAAAGTGGAGGTGGAACACCAGAGGTGAAACTTCTGGATGAAACTCATGCTTTTTATTTGTCTAGGAACTACAGAAACAACCCTTTAAAGACCCCCTTGTTGCTCTAATGGCTCAGACTACATTTGGCTTATAGCAAATATAGCAACTTCTATGTTTCAGTTTTTGTCTCAGGCCACATGGAATTGCTGATAGCTAGGAAGCCATCCAGCTCAGCAAATGAAGCCCATGACTACATTCCACAGGGTCCATGACACTTACCCAGGTCTCCCAAATGACATTTTCCTCATATGGAAAGTCTTTAAAGAGATTTACACTTGAAAGCTTTTATGCAACTGGCGCAATCACGTAACACTTGTTGCTGTAGAGTGATGTCCAACTCTCTTTTTGTCCTGAAGCGAACTACAAACTGTCTCTAAAAATAGGCTTTCAATTTTGTTTTTTTAGTATCATGCTGACTATTGCACTGTTTATGACTTCTGCAGTCATCAAGACTCTAGAATAACCTCTATCAAAAACTGGCACAAATCAAACCGGTCTGGTGCTATCTTTCTTTCTTCTATGGCTGTTTGCCCAGGCTAGCTCTAAGGAAGACCTAGAGTAAGTAAATGTGACTTTTATCTAAGCTACAAATCAGAGCTACAAAACAGAGGAGGTGACAATTCCCATGGCAAGGACTTTCCATGAGGAATGCTCCGTTTTTCATCCCCAAAAGAAAAGACCTGACAGAAGTCAATAAACTACTCGATTTCAAATACTATGCAGAAACAAAGATAGATGGCCCAGTGAGACAGTGATTGTGCCAGCCATTCCCACATGCAGAAAGCTAGAGCCATTTTAGGTAAATTTGATCTTTTAAGTGATCTCTAAAATACATCTGGTGAACAGACCATTGCAACTGACTGCCTTTGTGATATGAAATCACCAGTTCTGTCCTATATATATGAATTTGCCCAACAATATGAATCAGCCCTGTAATATGAAACACATGAAAATGGTATGGTCATCTCTTCAAGATTATACACACAGAGTCTCTCCTGTACCTCTTACTATTCCATCAGTGCCTGCTATAACTCATCTGACCCTCAGTCTTACGTCCCTGAAGTTGGCCACACCAACCATATATTAGCTCTTCTTGCCCAAAGACCCAGATGGGCATCCAGGACCGAAGAGGAGGAGATGAAGAACATCAATATCAGCAATGCTATTTACCGTGAAGAAAAGGTCAACCTGGAAGTTTTCTGAACTTTAAAAAAAATATCTGCTGGGTAGAAGAGATAAAACACCCTGAGCTGTACATGTCTATGAATCACCATCCATTTTTGTATTCACAAATGTGTGATGTTGGTCTACTTGTTCTTTAAGAAATGTTGAGCTATGTGGTATTTCATATGTCAAAGCTATGAAACACATTAAAGATAAAAAAAACCTAAACACTGATAAAAATGAAATTGTTAAAATTCTAGAAGATAGTAAATGAAGGACACGAGAGAAAAATGTTATTATTTAAACTGTGATCCGAGCTAGAAATCTTGGTGACCTCAGAAAGATCAAAGAACAGATTATTACAACATCTCTTGTCCAACTGGTGGTCACTTGTCCAGGAAGCAGTCTGTCTTTCTGGGTGTCTGCACTGGGGTGGTAAGCATGCCAGTACTTAAGCTAGCAGCACGTGAATCCCATCTATCTACACCTCCACTGGTACTTCCCAGGAGAAAAATTGCAAACTACTCTGGAAATGTTTTGTCATGCACACTTTACCATTCCAGCTCAGCTGACCCTCCAGTCCATGCTGTTACTGGGTGTTATGAACAGAACCTGAGCTTTCTCTGTTCAGATGGTGTCTGTCTGAAAAGTCAGTCTAGAGGAGATGTTTTGAAAAGAGAGGAGTAATCAAACTCAGAGGCTCTGTATTTGCTAACAAACATCATGGTAGGAGCACCTCAAATCTCCCTTCCATAGCTCTGGGTGTTAACTCCTTCTCCACAGGCTTAGTTAGAGCCATAAATTACAATAGCCATTGGCCTAGAGAGAAACATACCTCTTTATCATTGCTAACATGGATATGCCAGAGCTGGTCTGATAACACAGCTCCATGTAGTTATCACAATTCACAGTGTTCCTGTATTTTCCCTGCAGACCAAACATGTCAAGGAGACTACAGCAAAAATTCACCCTAAAGGTCTGTTAGGACCTCCATGGTGTAGCATCCTGCTTTCTGTATCTCCAGCAGCAGTAAAATAAATCCCTAAAAACCAATTCCTACCACTGCTGCTAGACCCTGAAAATGAATTAGCTGCAGTTTGTAATCATCTGCGTAAACAACTGCCAAAAAAGCTGATGAAACTGGTATGAGCACCTGGTCACAATCCAACAGCAAAGTATATCAACAGCATAAACACATTTAGTCCCTGCACTAGGTATGCTAGAAGAGCTTGTTAAAAATGGTCCTCAGAATCATATAAAGTTAAATATTATTGGAACTAGAACAGTTCTTTTTGTTCCCTAGAGGTTAAAAGGAATAAAAACCTTGATAGGTACAAAGGACAGATAACATAGGAATATTAGCCTAGACCTAAACCACTGCAACTTTTGACAGTAATTTAATAGTCATAATAATTATCAGTGGAGTAGTTAATAAAAAATAACACAAAAGAGACACTTTAATAGGTCAAACACTGCCTAGTCAGCATGTCCTGAATCTTTCTCTGTGAGCATGAATGGCATGTGAACCAGCAGTTTATTTTTATCCCTGAACTGCTCAGTCACTCTTTCAGTGGAGCCCACCAGACTGCAATGTCATAAATCTGAAGAGAAATGGTTAGCACATTCCGAATTTTCTTCCTGGAAAATTACTTTTAAATAAGACTAACTATATAGGGGCATGTCTATTTGGTAAACCTCTTTTGAAATACAGGCAAGATTTCAAACTAAAATGATCTTGTTTTCTAGAAGGTTTTTTTTGGAGCTTGCTAAGGACCAGGAAAAGCTAGTGAGCCTTTAGCCTAAGGAAAGCAGAGGTTCCAAGGGCTACACAGACAGCAATGTCATTCCTACCTGTCTAAGGAGCCTTTTTCACCATCTCTACAACTGGACACCAGCACTTCTCGAGTCCTTACAGTGCAGCAAAAGACCAAAAACCCAGGGAGACAGAATGAGCAGCTCAAATTCTCAGAAACTGTAGGCATCACTTTTGATGCCCTCTTCTTTGTTTTTTTCCAGTTTACATAATCTGACAGATTTGTAACTGGCATGGCAGACAGCTGCAGTATTTTCAAGTGAGGGAAAAAAATCGGTGGCACCAAAGACACATGCTTTACTATTTTTTGGGGGGTAGAGTTCCTGTAGGTCAGGCTTTACATGAAATCTTTGAAAATTTCAAAATTTCTCTCAAAACAGACATGCAAAATTGCATCCAAAGGAAACTAAAATTGTGACAGATTTCTTAATTTCTTTAAAAGTGGATGGAAAATGTGTTTGAAAAGATCATGCATTTCTTTTTAAATGAGTTTAAACTATATCTCATTGGACTAATAACCTGTTTAAAACTATGACAGCATTGTTCTACAGCTTCAAGTTCCTTGCTTATGCAATATTATAAATATCAAAATCGTGTTATGATATATTGTAAAGGTCCTATACATAACCATGAAATCCTACATATTCCTAGGCTAAGGAAATCCTCTTTTTAAAAACTTTTTGTTGCTATTCACATGACAGTGAATGTTTGCCTGTGATTTTCTCTCAGTTTGAAGAGCAGTGATGAGTAGTGATGAGTCCTGAGAGATTCCTCTTGAAATACTCTCCTCAAATGCATGTAGAGAAAATTCTCTCTTCAGTTGCACAGCAGTTGCTGCAGATGGAGGTGTAAATTTATGTTATTTGTTCCAATAATCTCTTATTATTAAGAACAACAAACTACAACTACAGGAAATGGGAACAGCAGTTGGGTGAATGCAAAGCCATATTCTTCTTTCTGAGTTCTCATAAATGTGAGGCCATTTTACTTGCTAAATTGTTAGGTTTTTCATGGGGCGTGAATAATAAAACTACAACAGTGATTATGAATTTTATGCATTTTGGTAAAAAATTCATCTTAAATTATGGATCAAATGAGCATGATTTTGATCATTATTTATACCAGTGTATCAGAGAGGATCAATTAAGCTATCTCCCTGAGATCCCAGCAGAGTCACTGAAAAGAGATTGAAAGCAGGAGCCTAGTTCAGCTGCACACTATGTTCCCTGAAGGAAGCTATTTCTCTCCACTGCACAGGGGTTAAAGATTGATTTTGTAAATGTGTCTTCCTTACCCTATTTGTTGCAATTTCAGAGTGCTGGAACTGGTCCAGCCCAGTGGGCACCCCCTGGGTACCTCAGAGCATCACTCCCTTCCTAACAGGAGAGTGAAGAACTGAGCAACCCTTCCACCTGTTAAAACATATGGACAGTGTAGCAGGGATTCCCAGTTGGCCAAATCTGACCCTTTTTAAGCTTCTTCGAACAGGCAGAACAATCTGGTGAACTCAGAGCACACCAGAAATTGAGAGTCATTCGCTTACTCTTTCTTGCATTTTCCATGTTTCCTGGAATTCCACAGCCTAGGACCTATGATTCCTGATGGTGGTTTTCAAGATAACTTCAAAGAAAATAAGGTCTTCTGAGATTCTGACATTAAGTAATTTTTTGCTAATGTAACATAAAGGATTTGTGATGCTATAAGTTTTTCACATATTTCCATATATATTTCCTTGTATTATAAAACATATTGCTACGTCATGAGCAGATGATCATATGGGTTTCAAAACCTAGTTTGAAAGTAGTATATTTTAAGGTCTTTTTTTCAGTTTGTTTAGTAAGAAATTGCTAATGGTATTGGAAAACTTCTACCACAATAGCAGATGATGCTGAACAAACAGTGGGATGGCTACATTTGAAGGAGCAGTATGTAGCAGCTGTCTGCCAATGGCAACACATAAAACCATAGCACTGTGCCATAAAACCACACTGTGGACTTTCTACTGCTTATCTGCAATGCTGCTGTCAGTAAACCTACAGCACTCAAGAGCACAGACTCTAGTGCCATGCAGGTAGGGCAGTTTTCCACATGACCTGTAAACAAGTTTCTCAAGATGAAACTCCCACCAAGAGAAGATAACTAACTGTGAGATGTGGCAAATTATGTTCTTATCCTCAGTACAAAGACCATATCTGTGTCTACTCCATAAACATTTATTTAAATATCTACAACTTCCAAGTGAACAATTGAACTTGCAGATACTTCTCTGTATTTATAATAACATCCTATCCATAATTATTTTTCTATGTTATGTATACATGTATAATCATCTAGAAGTAAGACTGAATTTACTCAGAAATAAGAAGGACCTAATGAGTCACAACTTTTAGTCCTGTCTTTTATGATGGGATGTTGTCCCACAGAAAAGTCAGGGCAGCTTTCAAATATGGGACAAAATTCTTGGTAGACACCAATTTTAGCTTTTGAACAGGGCAGTTACCTTAGTCTCCACAGGAACCCCCTGAGTTTACTCACTGGTTTATGGGGGTAAATTTCACTGTGTATCTGCTGTGTCACTGGTGGAGGACAAGTCCTAACCACTAATTTCAGCCTACACCTTCCAGAAGTCTAACACTTTAGACTCCTTGCTTAGCTTTGTCAGAGATCCTGTCACTTCCTTTGTCATATAAATCTAACCGAGGTCTCCAGTGTTTACATACTGCTAAGCAAGCAAAGAAATCTGAATATACATCTTCAAACAATCTGATAATATGAAATCTGATGGATTATGGAAAATAGTACTTGTGAAAGACATAAGAAGATAAGAAAGATTTCTCTGGGAAAAAAAAAAATAAGAGAAAGACTAGAATGGTGAGTAATATCTTTGTCAATAGCTACTGGGCATATAACAAATCAAGTTAAGCTTGCACTTTAAGATCAGCCCTGAAAATTTAAATGAGTTTTGCTCAGGAACTGTGAACATGCCTGAAAAGGTTTTCAGTTTTTAAATTTGCAGATCAAAAATCTGCCCTGCACAAAGTGCTGGCCTGCTTTGGAGTTATGGGTAACTGGGTGTCAAAGTCTGTTACATGGTATGGTTTCTGGGGTCTGGGATACAGCTGTGAATAACTTAGAAATGTACAAAGGGCAGAGGGTTTGTGATGCTCCCTTGCACATATTTTCAAATGTACATTCTGCATATTTAGTTAGAATCCAATCAACCCTCTCTTGAGACCAGAGAATGGAGGATTCAAAAAGTGTGAAGGGAATTCAAGGGGAGAGGAGGACAGAAGCTGAACTGAAGGTGATGTCTTACTCTCCAAAAGCTGTGCCTTCAGCTTCATACTTGGGGGTTGTGGTGGCAGAGGTAGGGGCTCCTTGTTACATTGGTGGGGTCCCACTGCCCTGCACTGCCCCCCTGCTTTCTCTGCACACACACTGTGGGCTGAAGCTCAGCTGTGGCCTCCCACCAGACCAAACCAATGCTCACTGGATGGCTGAAGAGGTCAATTTAATTCATTAAAGATGCAGAAAAAAACCCCTAGAAAAACGCCACAAAAAATAATTTTTTTGCAAGATTAGCGTATTGACCCAGTTTATTGTGGGATCAGACGAATGCCAGAGTGGTGCAAAGGAAGAGAACATCAATCATCTGGGAGCAGACACAGAAGAGGAAGGAACAAAGTAGGTGGGAAAGGCACTGACACCTCCTTCTTTTACTGGAAGCAAGCCCTTAGTTTAGTTTAACTGTAATGTGAAACGGTACCCTGGGTGTATATTTACCCCAGCTAAGAGCTCTGCTACGTAAGGAAGGTGCTCAGGGCGCTTCTTGCTGAGAATGAACAATCTGCTTCTCATAGGACCCATTTTTCAGGCCCTCTGCTGACTCCAATGGGTATCACTGCACCAAATTCTGATTTATAAAGCCATATTTTTAAAGTTGTGTTTTTAAAGAAATATTTTTAGTCTCAGCCAGCAGAGTAAGAATTGAAAAGGACAGTCTGAAAGGAGGAAATCCCTGTCATTCCCTGCACACCTAGACAAGAGTCATGGCCCTATGTCTGAAAAAAAATACCACTCTAGAAAAAAAAGCATACGTATTTGGGAGTAATTTTTGCTTTCATACTATAGGAGCCCTTGCTTATGTTCTGGAGTCCAATAGAAATTGGCAAAATCTGAACTCCACATCTGAGATAATGATGTCAGATCAGGATGATCCTTTCTGTTATTGACTTTCAGATCAATAGATGAAATAAAGGCTGGAACCAGTGAAGTCAACATGAGGTCTGTCCCTGTCAGGTCTGCAGGATCAGTCCATTATGTTTCACAGGATGGCTATATGGTTATATGCAATAATGACACAGGTGAGAAAACTGAAGTGTAATCTGGTGGCATAGGTGGCATTTGACAGAACCCACAGGATCACGGTAGTTGGTGCTGCTAAATGGATTTCCCCTTCATAATCTGAAAACTTCATATTATTTCAGAAGCAAAAGAAAGTGTACAGCAGGATGAGAGAAGGGTCAATTTCTATGACTATAAGATTCATATTGAAAATGAAAGGGTTTGTACATTTTAACACAGCTCTGTGATCAAGAAAAATAAATAGTTATACCAGTCAGTTCTACTGCCACAAAATATTTATTAAAAGCTGCACACAGACCAAATATTTCTGAATATAAAAATCCATGGCATTTGTTCTCAGGTCCACAGTTAAATGCACTCCTTGGACTGAATACTAACAGCCCATGCTGATTGAAATTATGTGCACGTGTAGTAATTAAATAAACATCTGATTTGTTCTTATCTTTATATAATGTAGAGGTGTTGAGGATTAGGTCCACAAGAGGACAAAGGAGCCACAGCACCAGGTGCCACAATGCTCAGCCTGTATAAGCCTGCACTGTAGTGGTCGATTAGGCTTCAGCTTTGTATGGCACATAGGAGAGGTAAGCTGGGAAAAATGAAATAACCCACTGCCAAGAAGCAGGGTAGCTGTGTAAACTGCCCAGCAGAAAATGCTGGTTCTAATCAATATTCATTGAACCATAGGAAATGATAGTAACTTGGCAATACAGAGTCTGGGAACTGAGGTCTGCATGCTAATTAATAGCTATTTTGCATGGACAGTTATAACACTGGTAGATGTTGGAGATCTCTGCTCCAGGGTACCCAACAGCCTGAGAGTTCTGAGGAGCAGAAGGGCATGAGAGTGAAGAAGGAACTTTCTGTCACTGATTTTCAAGCAAATAACTTCACATCTTGTACTATTTACTTAGAAAACATTGTGTGGCTTCGATATTTTAATGTATGTTAGTCTGGTTTTTTATACTGAAGATCAATTGCAGCTGCTTAGAGTGACCTGGAGGAACTCAAAAGCAGAATTTTCCTAACTCGACTTTCATGTCTGTGTTAACAATGACCCAAGAACATTCCTGCCATTTCCCTGTCTTCTTTATTGCTTTGGTAATGCCCATCTTCTGTAACTTATCTATCAATTTCTACATGACACAGTGCCTAATTTATTACCTCCTCTTAGATGATATCCATCATGTTTCTTTTGTATATAAAATTTATTTTCTGATAAAAGTAAAATACCACAGTGATGATCCTGGAAAATACATATTGCACCATATTACATTTTCTGGTTACTTGTAAGTCTTTAATGCCTATTTACTGTAGTACTGCTGTGTAATCCTAAGATCAGGCTAAAACTACTTCAGGTATTCAGTTGTTTTTTCTTTTTTGAAATCATAGCATCATACAATGGTTGGGTTTGTAAGCAACCATTATGTTCATCTAGTTCCACTCCCCCTGCCTTGGGCAGGTATGCCCCCCAGCACATCAGGTTGTACAGAGTCCCACCCAACCTGGCCTTGGACACTTCCAGGGGTGGATCATCCCATCTGAACTGTATATGCTGCTCCCCAAGCAGGCAGTACCCACACAGGTTTATTTAGAATATTTGCTTTTTCATTTATCAGGTCTTCAGAGCTATAAATAAAAAGTATTGTATGACTTCACCCAACAGGGTGTTGAGTAAATGCTGTCATCATGTTTTGGGCAATCTGCTTTCAAAATCCTCATCTCCACTACCAGACTTCTCTTTACCCACATTTGCTATACCATCATCATTATTGGACTGTGCTAGCTGGCATAATAGAACATAACTAAGCAGTCCCTTTACTAGCAGGGGTTTTTCTCCATTCAGATAGAAATTCCAGAGTGACCCATAGTGATATGGGGTTTCTCATGGGAATTCTGGCATTCTCATGCCAAATTCTAGCATTTTTCTCCAATAATATTCTTAATATTTCTGCCCAGATTAAAACTCACCCATGGATATTTATACCAGATTCTTATTACCACTGCTTTGCAGGAGAAGGATTTTTTCATCTTACACTTTTCCTCACTTTCCCCTAAAAATATTTAGACCCAGGAAAATTCTTTATCTATCTATGTTTTTTTACCAACTTTTATATACTAAATTTAACCAAAAATCATAAAAAATTGTTTTATATTAAGAAATAAAAATCAAACCATCACTACACAGTGCATTTACTGCTCCCTTACTGAAGTAGTTGCATAAATGGTGGGCCAGTTTTTCTCTGATGCCTCCATGACTTTGTCATTGAAAGCCAAGGAGACCTGTGGGTGCTCTGCTCTTAAAACTGAGTTTCAAATTTCTTTGTTTTTCCATTGCTCAATCATTGATTTGTTAACACCCAATCTTGAGCCAAAATCCAGTCAGTACCATGAACTCATTTTGATTCACAAATTAACTGGTAAATTGGATTCTTTCTGGGAATACTTGTGCATGGCCTTCCCTTTGTTTACAAAAACAATTGCTCCATCTCATTGCCCCATAGAGTGAATAGAAGTGGAGAAACCGGGTAGGACCATTCAGATTGGAAATGTACTCACTACTTCTGTGGGAAAATCTAAACAACAAAATCTAAATTGGTCCTTCTCAATCATACATTCAGTGTTGAGCCCATGCTTCTATCCAAGCTTAAATGTCAGAGACAGAAAATAAAGAACGTGCTAATAAATTTCAAAAAATTCACACTTTATTTTATGTTTTCCTACAGAAACAGTTCAAATTAGAAACAGACCAAACCATTAACTTATTTCATGTTGTAAAAATAGTTCTATGATACACAGAAAACATTAAGGAAATATTTCTTAAATTTTTAAAACTAATTTCCAAGCTAATATGAAAGTTATTACTTGAAGCTTAATATTATCATATGCACCTGTAAAGGTTGGTCAATTACAAGTTACCCATAAACCCTTTTTTGTTATTTTAACATCATAAATAGTAATCTGGCATTAAATATTTGTGATCTGGGCCAGTAACCTTTTTGAGTCTCACAGGACTTTTTTTAATTAAACTATATCTTTGTCCCATGTCTATAATCCTCTCTTTGACATTTTATATACAAGACACCTTGCTGCAAAAAGGTCAAGCAGTACAGTTATAAATGGAAAAGAGATTAAAAGTATTCTCAAGCCACAGTGATCTAAAAGAGAGTTGAATATGGAGTGTTCTTCACAGGCTTCCTTAGATGAGTTAAGAGGAAGCCCTGTTGGCAGATTTTTATTATAAGAACACCAAAGCAAATGAAAATTATTTGACAAAAATGAATAATGCACAATTTTAATTTGCATATTGGGATAATTAGCTCCAAAAGAACCCTACAGGATTTTGTCACCATAAAACTTTTATGTATACCATTGCCAAATGTGGCTTATGTGTTTATGTAATTTTCTCCTTTTAACATAGTTTTATTGTAAAAATAAAACCCCAAAACAACTACAGTAACAGCTTGCTACAGTTAATAACGTTTTTTCCCCTTCTTTTTTCCTGCAAAAGAAGCATGATGGACATAAACTGCTCCTTCCTTGAAGATATGTGAGAAATTCAAGAATGGGAAATGGCAAGAAATATTGCAGGAGCTAGTGAAAGTCAGAGAAGAGTAGTCATAATGTAGTGTAAGTAAACATATCCACAGTGCCAGTGAGTGGTTTCTTTATTTTTATCAGAACATTAAGCAGAAATTGAAGGAACATTTTTCCCTAATATTCTCCAGCTGGCATATCCTGACCTCAACTTGCTCACTTGTGCCACACTGGAATAACTTTAATGGTGTACATGGGTACAACTAAGCAGTACATTACTGGTAATGTCTTAAGTAACCTAGCAAAGCATGGTACCCAATTGCTGAAATGCTGTTCTGTATCTTTCAGAATCTACTTTGTTACCCCCAAGAGGCCAAATCCTGATCTGGAAACTCTTTACTGCTAATTTCTTTCCATCAGTTTTATGTTGTCCGGTGAAATAAGTGTATTTCTTCTAAGTCTGTGTCATCAGAGTGCCTGTTGTTTAGATGCAAATGCTGGAAACAGTGTCGTTTGCAGTGACCCCAAGTTCTCTCTTGCAGTTTTGTAGAGTCTGTTAGTATGTGTGTTTTCAAATGTTCCACTGATTGACTTACATAGAAAAGAGGGGGTTTGCACCATCTGTTTAAAACTACCTAAGGCATCTCACCGAGGTGTGATGCAGACGATCTAAGTTTAGGGGCTGTTTTCTGTAGTTTCTCTGCACAGATAGCTGAGCAATGTGCCTAAAGTAGCAGAATTGGTGAGGATACCCAAAAAATTCCAGTGCAGCCATAGCATTTGTGGAGACAGCAAAGCCAGGGTGGGTATACTTTCATTACAGACCTAAATTTACATCAGAGTGATACTATTAAAATCTTATGTATAATAGGAACTTCAGTCCTTTGCTTCTTTCTTACGTTTTGCCACTTTAATCTTTCTTTGCCCTCAGTTAAAGGCTGCTTACTGTTTCAAATTTCTTTCAGCTCTTAGGCTATTGCATAATGCAACCAAACTGTTGGTATAAAAAAAATCCAGCTCCTGTCCAAAGAAACTAGACACCCTGTTTGTAGATCATATCTGACAGGACTAGATGAGCAGTTCCAAGTCTTCTAAGACTCAGTCTTAGATCTGTGTGCTAAAGAAATAAACACGTGATAGAGAATTTGCAAGGTAAAAACTTGTCAGTGGTGCAAATTGTAACAAATGCGAAGGCAAATTACACATTAGTGTGAAGATGCAGTGTGATGAACAGGACACCCTCCCCAGGCACACAGCCTCATTACTCATGTGAAATCCTATCTGCTTACTTGTGTACAGGGTTCGCTGGTTTCAGCTGTTCAAAATAAAAACCAGCTTGTGATGGTCACATTCCACATGCCTCCAAGGCAGGATGAGGGAGCTCCATTACAGAGGGTACCCTGCAGAGCTTGGGTTTGGGCTTGGCATGCTGTGAAAGTCCCCATCTCACCTGTCCCTGACCTGATAGTCTGATGAGTCTGGCACTCCTACTCAGGGTTTTAATCAGAAAGCACCACACATTGGAAATCTGTAAGAGGAAAACAAATATAATGAGGTTTTTTATCACGCAAAGCATTTGTGCACAGGAAAAGATAACCCTAAAGGCATATTGTGAGTGTTGCAAGGGTCCAGAATGTTTTAAAAACAACAGGCCCATCAACCTGAGACTATGGTTATATATGACATTTTAGACCACCTAAAAGCAAGCTGAAAAGTGTCTAATTTTTACCATTGTTCCAGTCTTCTCCATTTGTGTTGGTTTTGGAACAGGCCCACCTCTGGAGTGAACTGGTTCAAGTCAATAAACTGACAGAAAAATGTCTGATCATCTCTCTGCAAATGTTAATTTTCTGCCTATTTAACCCCTAAATCTGGTTTCCATGGGATCAGATAAGTCCCCAAGAAAGTGCCAGGAAGTATATGGCTGGGACCAGGGACAAGGGGGACACAGGCTGCTACTGTGGTGGCCCAATAGTGGCACTCATTTTTTCTCAGTCTCTCTTCTGCCCATGGGAATTCTCATGAGATGTGGCTTGCCTTGACACTTCTAGGTTTTATTATTTCTTATTGCCCTTGCAGAAGTATGGTTAAAAACCAAAGAACATAATCATGTTTTGATTGCTTTCTGGTTTTCTGGGAGTTCATGGAATCAGTGGGCCTGAAATTTGCCCAAACAACCTATGGCATAGGACTTATGTTTCAATATCTGTAACAATGCCAAATATTTCTTTGTTTTTTTCTTTACCAGTACTGTGATTAGCCACACTGCATTTATGAGACGTGAGAAAACATAAAACATCAAAATTATATGATGTGTAATTTGCTAGTTTCTGGGAAAACACTGAAATCATGTTTTAGGAAAACTGTATTATTTCTGTATTCACTGAATACCAAATAGCAGCCCCTGTTTAGCTGAGTAAACAAACTTGGGTGTCAGGCAGGGTGTCATGTGTTGGCATTTCCAACACGAGACTCACCTGGTCTCCATCTTCCACTCCAAAAGGTCTCGGGATTGTGTCACTTCTGCCAGCCCCACGTGGATGTCTCAGATAAGCCCAAGAGTATCTCAAATTGCACTATATTTTGGCAACTTATTTTATGAACTTTTACTGGGGTTTAGGTACTCAGGTCGTATGTCAACACCTACATGTAGCTGTCTACATCCAGGAGTCTTAATCTCCATCCAAATCCCATTCTTAAACAGAGGTGTCTAGTGCCATTTTAGAGGTTCCAGAGTATCTCAGATATCTATATGGAGGTGCCAGATATAGCACAGGATATATGAAAGATATCTGTGCCCTCTTGCAATGACAGTTGGAATCAAAGGACGTCTGAGATGGCACTCCATATGTCTTCCCAAGTGAATAGAGTTCTGAGCTGTCCAGAGTCAAAATTATTCTCTCTAAAAGGAATTGCCTCAAAATCCAACAGCCTAAACAGCATTCACAAGTTGGGATTTTTGTTTGGTTTTTTGGTTGGTTGGTTGGCTGGCTGTGTTGGGTTTTTTGTCTGGACTCCTTCTCTTCATTTAATAATTTAGTAATCTTTTCCTCCTAGCTTCCTGCAAACAAATGAATGAATACCCAGAGTTTTCCCATCAGCTTCAAATTCATGCAGCCCCAGCCTATGGTCCTTTATTTTCCTTTGTAGGAAAAGGCTGCTCAAGGCATATCTATGGTGGCCAATGAGCTGACAGGAAAACACCCTCAGACCTCCAGAAAATCTGTTACTGAACTTGCTTTCTTATGTATCCTTAAAGAAACTGTTCTGTTTTCACATGTTTTCAAAAGAAAACATGGAGAAAATGGATGGGAAAAGGAAAGACATAGGTCAAGGTGACATAATGAGAAAGATTTCAAGGACGTGCTGCACCCACCCCTAAGGATGTCCACCTTGACAGCTGAGACTCTGCCATTTGGAACTGGAAATACAGAAACACTGCAGGAAGCACAACAGGGGAAACAAAGAGTATATTACTTTCTTAATCACTGCTGTCTCTTATTTGAAATTAAGGCATGTATGAAACTGCATATACGTTTTTCCCCTCCATGGAATTCCAACTATATTGCGTATGTGATAAAAATTACTCTCCTATAATAATTTACTTTCCCATTCACATCAATATTCATGCCCTAGTGTACAGCTTTAAACAGATTTTTCCATTGCATCTGTCCACAGAGCAAACAAATCTTTATGCATGTTCTTCAATTAACTCTACTGGAGCAGACTCCATTAACATGTAAATGAAAAAGTCACTCTGGCCTGGTCTACAATGCCCTAGAAAGTTTCACTGGTATATTTGGTTACAACATGAAGAAATCATACTTTTAAAAATCACAATTAAACTGACAAAAGCCTTAGTGTGGTGTGGTTATATTAAGAACTAATTTAATTTACTATCGTCTCCTCTCTTTGAAAGTAGGAACATCTCAGCTATACAAGTACAAGAAAACATCAAAGCTTAGTTACCTATACATTGATATCTTAGCAACAAGAATAGTTCATAAATGTAACAAAGTCACAATTCTTCTTTCTAAAGATTAGTAAAAGCTGTAAAAGTCCACTTGGCATTGAGGTTGTTATGATGTCAAAAGTTTTGTTGTTCTACCCCCTGTTGTCAATAATCAGTGGGAACTACAGTTACTGTTTTGCTAAACACTATCCTAGACTTAACTGTGGTTACAGAAAACAAGTTACCATCTGCCAAAACTTATCCTTCTGCTAATGGAAAGAAACCACAGAAAATGCTGGATTTAGCTGCAAGTCACTTTTCAGGACCAATCTACTTCCTTCACAGATGACCATATGTTACAAAAGAGATTGGAATGGAAAATTATTTTTGAAATATTTTTCATCTTGTAATTCACTGTGTACAGTTTTGCATATCATTCCTAATAATTTAATGTGTTACAGAGTAAGCTTGTCTCCATTATTCATCATTATTTTCACATTTCTGCAATTATCTCCTACAATATAATATCATTAGGAAAGTAAATACACCCCCAGAAGGGTTATTTCTTTCATTAAAAAAACGGAGTCAGAGTCTTTAGCTAACTTCAATAATGAGGTAAAGCATAGGAATATCCTGAACATTTGGCTTAAAGATTGCTGGGATTTTTGCCTTCTTTTTTGGGAGAAACCATCTCCACTCAAATTTTTCAAAAACCTGGCCTATGCCCTCCTTCAGTAGTTGTGCTCCTGCACGTTGCAGTTTATTTTAAAAATCTGAGCCCACAGATCTGTTGCCCTTCAGTGCAATACATCCCACTGGATGTGAGGAGGAGCGAGTATTCATCTTGTGCCCTCCAGACAGGAATGCACTCCACAGCTCAAGGGTTTACCTGGGAGCTGCTGGGCTTTTTCCTGCAGGTGCTGCTGATGGTTTGGGGGGCTTTTTAAGTGATACAGCTCTCCTGGCAAAACAAGAATTTGCCTGGAAAAAATTACTATCCTTCCTGCTGAACATGTGTGAATCTAAAGCATGTTAAATCATGAATCTCAGATAGGCTGGCTAGTGACGGCTCACAAACCTTATCCCATGCACCAAACTGTTTTTGGAACATGACAGGATTTTTTGTTCTCAATGTGCTCTCATAAATATTTGCCAACAGTCCTTGCCAAGGGACATTGTTAGAAGAATTTACAAGTCAATATAAATTATATCTACCTGTATTCCTCTTCAAATATCTTCAAATATGGTTTCCTTTCTGAATTTTTGTGAGGGTGGAAAAAAAAATTGCACCCAAAGAAAATGTAAAGATCAATTAAAAACATACCATACATTTATAGCACTAATACATAGGTAGTTTTAAAAAGGTTCTTTAATGGCTGGTTATGAAAATGGCTTTAGACAATTTCAGTGGTTATAAAGCACTGTTCCTTTTCCAGGAATTCCCAAGGTCATCCTTTGTTCTTTCTTCCCTTAGATAAAAATCAATCCTCAGGAATGGTTACTGCTATTAGAGGTATATCGCCTATTTTAGTTAGTAGTTCAGCTACTTTTTGTTTTTCCTTTTTAAAACTCTCAAATTAATATTATCCAGCCCCTGGGATTTTCCACCATTAACTTTATCTAGTTGCTAAAATGTCTCATATTCAGAGGCCACTTTCTCTGACAATGCCACATCTGTAAAAATTAACCTTGAGTTAGAAATGTCTGCCTCATGCTCATTAGTGAAGACTGATTACAAAGAATTCATGTAATTTCTCCACAATCTCTTCATCAGTTTTAATTACAACTTTAGTGGCCCATTTGACCCAGGAACTTATTTAGTCTATTGTTCTTGACACAGTTAAAGAATTTCTTACTGTTTGTTTTAATGTGTTTTGACTGTTAACTATTTTTAAATATTTGTCATCAAAAATTGTAATTCACTGTATTGAAAGATTATTTTTTTTCCTCATGAGAAGTCTAGCTGTTTAAAAGAAGACCGATATCCATATTTCCTTTTGTGTAACTTTCTTAAAAGGAGTGTTAAGCAGGCAACCCAGCAGATACTACGGGACACTACTAGGATGAAAACACAATCATTACTTGGAAGAAAGGGATTCTTTTAGTCCACTCTCCAGGAAGATGCATCAGCATTACGATATGTGCTGGATCTCACTGGGAACCAAGTGCTACCTGGAGAGTCCTCTGTGAGATCTGCCCTTGTCTAAGGGCACAAGTCATGTCTCCATTTGATTAACCTCCTTGTTTTCCCTTTCCTAATTAATTAAGAATCAACTCTTCCCTCTTGAGTTTGTGTATTATGACTGAAGAGACAAATATTTGCTACATTTGGTCATTCCATGTTCTATGGTGACTTTTAAATCTTTTGCCAAAAGAAGTGAGTGAGAGGGCCCTGTACACGCCCAGTACTGTCTTCAAGTCTGATAGGTTTTAAGAGAGAAATTCTGAACTGTTAACAGAGATTGCGTAAAAGAAATGTCCTGGTTTAGGGACAAGGAGTAAGACAAGGAGTAAACCCCATCTTTTTTGTAAACTTAACTATTGCAGAATACCCTCAATTGTCTTTTTTTCCCCTTTATTTTCTGCATGAAATTGTATCTTAGTATTTCTGAGAAATCCAGATTCCCAAACCATTCCTACTTTGTCACAATTGCACACCATTGAATAAGGTTTATGACTATATTATATTGTGCAATATAATTATATAGTTTAAGGTATTCTAATATTTTCTTCTTTTTGAAATTTGAATGCTGAAACATTCCTATTCCAGGACTGCTTGTCATGTCTCTAAACTCACACACATAACACATACATATAATAGCATAATGCCTACACTACCCATTCAAGAAAATATCATCCTTGCATATTCTACCAGGACTGTTTTTATTTAAAAAATTTTTGCCCCGCAGCTCTTGATGTTTTTTTGTTTTTTTTCTTCATGCAGCACACATAACTTTACTAGCTTCAGGTCTTAATGTGTCTCAAGGTTGTTGTCAGTTTTAAGAAGAAAATTTTGAGATGATCAAGGTCAATGCTTTTCATTTTAATCTTATTCTGGTTGTTTGGTCTCTACCGTGTCACAACAGGAGACATCTGTGTATATGAGTATTCATGTTCTCATGCTTACATGAGAAGACAGTTTAAATATTAAAAGAAAACAGTTCAATGAAATTATTTAAATTTTATTTAAGAACTGTATCTTATTGATAGCTACTGAGATGCCAAGACCTATAATTTTAAACATGAGTGAGTCTGGTTTAGCTGCTTAAAGGAAATGATATGGGAGCCATACTTCAGTAGGAGCTAAAGATTATGGTGGCTGAGCTGTCTTTCCATGTTCCCAGGTAGAAGAACAGGTACCAAGTGTTTGAATGAGCCTCAGAGGCACAAAAAGCCTTTACAGGGCTTACAGGCTGGCTTCTCACAAAGGAAGTGGAAAAGTGAATTGGTGTCTTATCCATCCTTTTAGACCATCAGTCCCAAATTTGTTGTTAGTTGGGGTGCAATTGTGCAGCCCCTCGGAGCAGTACCTCCGTGCACACAGACCCGTGGAACTCAGTGTGACTAATTGTGCAGTGAAGTACTAATCACGTTGAGTAATGGCAGCAGAATAGGGCCCTCGGTAATAAGAATTAATCATACCAGATCTTTGAAACTGATTTTTCATTGTACAGCTGAGCTGAGAGAACAGATGAAAGTAAAAGAGACAATACTCAGGAGCATAGTTACTGATAAATAATTACAACAAGGACATTATAATTATTTAATTAAAATTTGTGCATGGGGAGAGATTATGAGTCTTTCAGCTTGCTGCCTCATTTAGATGATACTAGTCATTAACCAATTTTGCTGTAGTCAGCTACTAAATGTCCACACAGCCTGCCTTATTTTTTAAAACTCTTCAATCAGCAAAACTGTCTGCATGCACTGTGTAATGCTACTGAAGAACAAAGTGCCACACTTAGTAGAATAATTAAAGGCAGTCACAACTTTTTAAAGGAAACTTGTACTTTAATTAATCAAGATCATCAAATAAACAGGGACAAAAGAGTGTTTATCTCTGCTTTTGAAGTTATTAATTAGCAAACCACATAAAGAGCACTGTGGAGTTGACAATAGGCCTGTAATTCTTCCTTCTGAAGTTATTTTGTTCCTTCCCTTAATATAATTTTCTACTGGCTTTTTTTTTTTTCAGTTTATTCTGAGTATAAACATCATAGACATACGATGTGTCAGAAATGTAGTAGCTACACCACCATAAAAAAAAAGTGTTTTCAAGATTGTCTTTCCCAGAAATTTCTTTAGATCTACTAGTTTTCTAGTTCAAGGCTGTCTTTAGGAGCAATTTCCCAGCATGTCTTTCTGTAGCTTGCTGCCTGAATTTGCTCCCGTAAAGCAGGCGTTTTGCAACCAGCTGTATCTTTTTTCCAGCTGGCAGATATTTTATTTCTTCCTATGTTTTCCCTCAATTTCCAGCTGGTAGGTATTCTAACACCTCTAATGTTTTCCCTCAGTTTTTATCTTCCCATTGCCAAACAGATGGCAGGTTCTCACATTTACACAACAAATCCTAATGTTCTTTCAGTTATACCAATACACAATAGGAGTGACACTTCTGCAACTGAGAGATCCAGGCTGTGTAAAATAGGTATTTGCAATGGAAAAAATGAGGCCCACAAACATAAGATGTGAATATAGAAAATACATAGAATTTAATATGACTCACAGAATTTAACTTGACTTAAAGTAGAACTTCAGAAATTATTGCATAACTACTGCAGAATAGTATCACCAATCTGTGATCTTTTTGCAACATTGTTGTGGGTTTAGCACCACTTTGAAAAATTCTGTTTGCCTTATGTTCTAGAAGACCTCCCACTATGAAATTATATACTGTATTAATCCAGTAACGTGGAAATGGAACTCTTTAAGTCTATGGTGCAAAAGAATGCTGAAGGTAGAGGTGTAAACTTATTTTGTATTTTCAGGGGAAACAGCACATCCAGAACAAAAAAAGCAGATGCCCTTGGCCACCTGACTGAGCAATTTTATATGGGATCATCCCACATGGGCAACTTCAGTTTCCTGAGCTTAAAGACTAGCATGCTAAGGTAAAAAGAAAGAAAAAATGAGAATGTGATCAACAAAATAATCCATTTAAATCTCACAGACCAGATTCCTCTACAAAATGATTAACCAGTAAGCAGTAAATATACTAGTTTGACTCTAAAATTAGCAGGATGAGAAATAAAGCAAAAAACCTCAGAAATTCCAATGTCCAGGAATTCAGTAGAAAAACAGAAAAAAAAAAAACAATTATCAAATTCTTTTGTATTTCAGTAATAGCTGATCCATGATAGTCAAATATCAGAACAATTGTTTGATAGCAATCAAGAATAAGTGTACTTATTCAACTGATATTACAGAGATAAAACCTCTTCAGGTTTTTGCCATTTTCTCAAAGTATTTTTGTTTGGGATGCTTGCAAAATTGAAACCCCATTTCCCCTTCCCAGGCAAGAAGAAATCAGACCTACAAAAAACCTTTGATTATAACATATGACAGAATCAGAATTGTTTGGGTTGGAAAAGATCATTGTATCCAACCATTAATCCAGCACTGCCAAGCTGATCACTAAACCATGTCCCCAAATGCCATATCCACAAGCCTTCAAAATACCACTGCTCAGATTTTTTCTTACCGTCCCTAAAAACTAAGGGGCTTTGTACTCAGCAGTACTCTACAATAATGAAACACCTGGTACGAACCATATCCTCTACCACCCTAAGTATTAAGTGCAAGTATAGAAGAGAATCCTCATTTACTCTGAGATCACTGTTTCTTCTTAAGAGCTGACTTTAATACCTTCTGAACCAACAAAAAAGGTAATGTCTAGTTTCCCCTGAAGCAATTTGTTAAATTAGCTATTAATTGTTCTAAATCAACATTTATTATTTCTATTTTTACATTGCCACAACAATTGTTTGAGCAACACAATTGATCAAACTTGAAAATTTCCTCTATAAACAAAACCAACTCTATTATGAGCACCAGGCTGCTAAAGGAAGAGCGAGTTCTGCAGTTGTAGAATCTGGCACATCTAAACTCAAGTTTGTTTCATGACAATTTGAATTAATTTCTTTGACATCTTGTTTTGTAACAGAAGAGGACTTAGTGCCAATAAATTACACAGTGCAGTGATTTGGGTTTTTTCCTGATAAATTTTACTAGTTCCTTTGTATGTAAATCTTCCCTGTATAGAGGTAATTTGAAGATGCATCCTAAATGGAGATCTTTGATTTATCCTATCTGAGCCTGAATTTTTTCTCTGTTGAATTTTTATTTAGTTTTTTATTTAATATGGCTAAGAATTAAGAGTTTTCAGCTATTTATAAAGGAAAGTTATGCATACTTCAGAACACAGTTTTTGTTACCTGAACTAGATGTACTCAGTTTCAATGTTATTATCACACTCTATCCAGTCTTCTCATGAGTGATTTTTAATGCAGGAAGAACTCTTGCAAGGACAGAGAATGCACCTGTGTATGAACTTGCATGAACAGCATTTGTTTGGGAGATCTAATACTCTCCTTGGACATGTGCTTAATTTGTAAGATATCATGGACCCAATTGCAAAATCTTCAAGATCCCCTAGGGAAAATGCTGAAGAATGGGGACAGTGTTTCAGGCTGTGCATTCATTATGTACTGATCTCTATTGACAGAAGATGTAATTTCTCTTCAAAATGCAATTTTCAGAACCTTTTCTGAGATATATATAAGTCCTCAGAAACTGAGATGTCTCACTTCCAAAACACCATAGGAAACAATAGTGACACAAGTCTTCTCTCTTATTTTTTTTTTAACTCAGGCATTCATAATTTAAATTCAGTTCATGTCCTAAGGAAATGTATTATTCAAGTTATGACAGAGGGCAGTGGAACATTTTGATTCCATCTGTGTAGACTGGTTATATATTCTTGAAGTCAGAGAAAGCATGACTTCATATATGTGTGACTTAGTGGTTAGGACACTAAGTGCCCAAGGACATTAGAAGCTGACATTAGAGGTGGAGAAAACTGTTATGATGAGTATTTCACCTAAAGATATCTGACAATCCAGTGGTTACAAAAGTGTCTTGGGAAATGAAAGTTCATATCCCCTTAGACAAATCTGAGTATATGTTTCCAACATGGCAAATGATTACAGAAACCACTGAGCTTTTGGGAAGACCATTTCAAGCAGGATTGTTTTTTCAGTCATATTCATTAGATTTGATCTAGCACTGTCTAATAAATCATGTACTGAAGAGGAGATGAATGGAGAATCATTAATGGGCCAGGCATGAAAGAAATGTCAGACTGTACAACAGCTGGTCATGGTCAGGAGCAGAACAAACAGTAAACATACAGGAAATTCTATCGGAGAAACTGATAGTATTTATGATTCTCATACTTCCCAGGTTATTGAGCAGGCTAGAGTGAAAAGAGAAAGGGGACCTAGAGCTTCATTTAGGCTTTAGGTTTTTAAATCTACACAAAATTCTTTATCTGATCTGGTCATTAAAACTTTGCCTTAAAGAAATGAATGTATGTGAAAACATCGGTGAGAAACTTGACCAAACCACAATCTTTTTTAGGAAAATCTTCACTCTTGCATGAAAGCTGAGATAGTCACAGAATTAATCAGCCAGTGCTGCTGCCAGTAGGTTAATTGGCAGACAAGTGTTTATTGAGTTTATTTTGATTCAGAAAGATATTCAATTCAGGCTCACAAAGGCCATGCATTATTTCTTTTTATAATAGACTAGCTGCTAACAAATTGTTGCTGATGACACACTAATGACTCACTGATGACATGCTAAAATATCTGCCAGTTCCCCAGCTATTTAAAATCTCCTAGACTTACATGCCTAGAAGTCCTCTCAATTTTGCTGTAGTGAAATCACTTTTGTGCATTCCACCTTTCTCAAGAGGTGTGTTTTAGTTCTCACGATTTCTAAAGCTTCTTGTGTAGAGACTGAAATGTCTTTTCCAGTTTTCTCTGAAGATATTTCGCTTCAGAGGCATTTCCTATTCTTAATGTGAAGTAATCTATTGGAATGCCTGAGAAATATGCTAAGATAAATAAAATTTATATTTTTAGCTTCAGATTCTACTCAGATGCTTTCTTCCTTTGTGGTGAATTCATACTTTATTTCTTCTTTCCCCAGCTGGCAGTCTAGACTATTTGCCCATCCAAGTCAGCCGCAAGCCATCAAGCCATCACTGCTGTGTGAACTAGTTCATCTCCTTTGCAATAGCAGTCACAAGGTTGGAGACACACACAGTAGACATAAAGTGCCTTGCTGTGGGGATGCAACATCCCATGGCACATGGCAGCTGAGAGCTGAATGACCAGAAGCTGAACTGTGAAACACCACAGACATGTGAAAGTATGACTGAGCAGAACCAGCTCATGGGCCATGCTGAAACTGTCCCACCTCACCTGATCTACCTTCATTACATAAAGCACAGACAGAATTTCACATCCTGCCTGCATCTTGTGTGAGAAAAGCATGGGACACTCTTCCCCTCCAGTTTATTGCACTCCTGAGGTGGGTTTGCTTCACAATATTACTAATGTTCTCTTGTCTTATTTGAGAATACACAAGTGAGCAATGAAAGTGCAGCCCTTTTGGGCACCAATCCAAAGCAATATCAAGCCTCCTGTTCATTTCCCAGAGGGGAATGCCAATGTAATTAAAATTAGTCACACATACAAGATGAGTGGGTAAGAGTGAGAAAAAAGGTAAAGAAAATGAACTTATGGAAAGAAAAGTACAGCTAGACAGTGAAAATTGATCAGAGAGAAAAATGGTCATTTTTATGCAGCTTTGGCAGCATCAGTGACCAGAATACACACAATTATCTGGGTGGTATGCAGCACTACAACTAGAGGATGGTAGTGGTAGTGATGAATTGGATGTCCTTAACCAGCTTCAAGGTTTCAAGAGCCTCTGGACTCCAGGCTTTTCCAGGGCTTTTCCAGGGCTATGTAAACTGAGAAAGATGAAGTAACTTTATTGAAAAGATATTCTCCAATATAATTGTCTCCGCCTTAATATCTATGTGGATAAACTTCAAGAAAAATTATTTTTGCTTGAGACAGGATTCTTCTATTACTCATTCCTGATACTAGACTGCGTGGCCTTTGTTTACTGTGCTTGAGTATGTAACAGTTTACATCTAATTTTGTCTCACTTTTCTAAACGAACTGTGAAGGAGACAAATACAGGGGAGATGGTAGACATAAGGGAATATTTCTTGGAAGTCTAAGAGGAGATTGAAGCTATGCAAGTAGGAATTTTGCAGATATGTGAGGAAGTCTGTGACATAGGAGTGCTCAATATGATGTTGATGGGAACTGTATAAGTGATTTTTTTAAAAAAAATAATCACCGTTTCCTAGTGGAGGGTGGGATTTATGCTGAAATAAATCACTTCCATTGCACTTTGTTTTTCACCTCTTCATATTCACCAAATCTTGTTGAATAATCCATGTTGGTGACCAGATCTGAAATTTTCCTGGGTATTTTCGGTGTGTCCTCCCTACACTACACTGCAGAGACCCTTTTGCTTCTTCACATCTGTAGAGAAGGAAGGAGCTGCTTGGTTGTTAGAGAAAAGCCTTTGAACTTCTTCCACTGCATAAAGTGGAAAACATCAGATGGATAGAAGATCCCAGAAAAAATACCTCTTTGCCACGGATGTGCAGAGGAATATACATTTACAGAGAGAATATCTGTACTGTCAGTAAAGTCCCTAGTCAGAAACATCCCAATACTTTTTTCCAAATGCACATGGTTTGAATTAGTCAGTTCATGGGACTGAACTTCACACATGGCAGATCCTTCACAGTAAGGATCTGTACATGGGTACTTCATGCATCAGGAAAAGTTAGTCTGCCAGGTACATGACAGTTTTATCACTTAAATTCCTACTACCTTCATACTCAGCATACTGTGCCCCTTCTAATAAGATTTTGCGGGTGTCACAAAATGACAGGCCTGAAAAAAAGAAGATAGAGCCTGCTAAGGACAAAGGGCATTACTGGTTCTAGAAATGCTTTTCCTTTACATTTTCGACCATATTGCATATTCTACCTTATTGCATTAACAATTGTATCAAGGTTCTATATTTATTTGAACCTTCATTTCCCCAAGCTAAACCATGACAAAAACTGCACACAGTGTAGAAAACCTCAGGACATAAGGAAGAAATCACTAAAGGAAAGGAAAGTAAAGTAAAGCATCAAAGCAGTTGCTGCAAGTGGCTGGGTAGTCCAGGGAGGAAGCATGTGCCACTGAGAGGGAATGTGGCCAGGGCGCTCACCTGAGTCATCTGCAGCAGGAAATTATTGTCATTTGGCAATGGCAAGTAAGCATTGTCCACAGACTAGCAAGACAGTTGTTAAGGATTCTTATTTCAAGTTTCTAGATGATTACTGTAGGACCCATTTTACTTGGAGACTAGATTTACACAGTCCTTGTGCACGCATGGAAGCTTATTAAAATTAATTTTTCCCCTAAGGATTTATTCATTCTGCTTTTTCACACACGCTCTTCATGAGAGAAATGGCTCTTCCAAACTCATGCTTTTTGTCATAATAATTGGTTTACACCTCTTGGCAACTTTTCACATTCTATGTAAAGTACTATTTCATTAGGGTTCATTAAAAGGTGATATTTTCATCACAGTAAAAATCATAAAAATGCCTTAAAATTGTTTTTAATGTTAATCATGTTTTCTCATTTATGGAGAAGCACAACTATATATGCAATCATACACAGATAAAGAAATAACTTTGCAAACACTCCTGCAACTTAAGTGATAAGGCAACAATTATTAAATGAAACATGTAATTCTGATTGACAATAGGGTACAATAGGGCAATAAAATAACTTACATTGCATAGCTAGAAAAAAATTTAAGGAAACCTTAAATTGCTGTAAGAAGTTCGTCGTAAAGTGGAACAAAATCGTACATCACAATTCATTAGACCTGTACATTCCTGAATTATTTCTATTATACAATACTTCTTTCTGTTTAAAGGAATGTGTCATTTCTTCTTTTAGGAAAAATGAGAACTCCAGAGTTAAATTGCTAACATAAAGCTCTTGCTTTGATTACCCAGTATGTATTTATAGACTACTAAGTAGAACAGTAACAGAAAGAATCTACTGGGCAGCTCCTGCTTTTTTTCAGGTAGGAGGAGCCTGTGTTGTCACCAAGCCTCATCTACAAATACTGAGAAGCATCTGAGAATTTTGCCACCAGAACAGCCTAATGACCAAAGTACCTCCAAGATTTTCAATTTCACTGTGACAAAATTTTTTTTTTCACTATTACCACCCGCAGTACACATTACAAGAGTGTTCAGCAAAGGAGGTGTTATATGTATTTGCTTCTTTTGTAGCTAAGAGATATTATGCCAAAATACAGAGCTCAAAACCAGGCAGTGCCATTCACAAGTGAAAGTTGTACACAGCAAATGGCTTCCATGTGCAGGTCTGGATGTGTGTCTGTTATCACCAGGAGCTGTTACCTAGGAAACAAAATGCGCTTATGGACAACGTGTGAGCTCCTTCAGAGTTTCCTTTTTCACTAATACTCTCAGACATTTCAACACTGTGATCCAACAGTTATGATATACTCTTGTCTGAATATCATCAAAACCCCAGTCACACAACTGGTCAGATTGGCTAGACTGGTCTTATTCAGACAAAAAATAATTTTTGTTAAGATGAATCATCTTTTATCTACTTTTTTTTTTTTTTTCTTGAGAGGGTGAGTGTGCTGCTTACATACTTGTAGGAAGCAGTTACCAGTAAAAAGATGTCATGGAAAAGACTCAGATATGTAGCGATCATTAAGTTCAGCTTTTTTTTTTTTTTTTTTTTTTTGCCAAACGCTGATACCAAAATCTGAAGTTTATAAATTAAAAGAATATTGAATCACACAGCTGATTTTCTTATTCCAGTCCTGAGATTATGGACTTTTTGGACAAGTATACCAAGATTTTAGCCATCACGTGAGCCTTCCTGCCTTTGCATGTGTACATAATTCAGTTGCAGTTTGCTCTGGAGGTAGTCATCCTTACATACTTGTTTTCCCTTGTATATTACATGTTGGTGGTGAAGACAGCACTGAGTTTTCAAAAGATTCAACTCAATAAATATTGAGGATTATTTTTACATTTAAAGTTAGCAGGAAAGTTTTGTTAGAATTGAAGAATTCTGTAATTTGAGATATGCAGATACAAAACTGTATGCAGATATGTAAAGCCACATGTGAAATGAAGTTGCTAAAAATTGCTGTATCTCTTGGCCACCAACACTGAGGCTTGTACTGGCATCTAAAAACTAAATTTTGAGGGTTCCTGCATATACCCTGGGAGGCATCCCTATCCATGGCAGGGTAGTTGGAAGTAAACAATTTTTAAGGTTGTTTCCAATCTTAACCATTCTATGATTCTTCATCTCATGGATGTGAAGTTGTTAACAAATGAGTGTTGAGGTACTATAACCAAATTATTCAGAATAAATTCAGACCTGATCCCTCTATTTGCTGAGCCTTTCACAAATCATTAAATGCAGTAAACTGGCAGGTTTTTAACACAATATGATTTCTGAGAGAAAAGGAAGATATCAGATATCTATCACGACAAAAAAGGACAAAGGGTGATCCGAAACAAAAATACAGGATGAAGCTGAGAGCATATGCTAGTAATGAATATGTATGCCAATAACCTAAGGTTTAGAAATCCTCACTAGAACTGTTTGTATCAAAAATAAGAAAAGTTTCAAAAAATTTAGCTCTAAATATAAAAACCAGAACAGTGATGCTCCGAATGAGACATTCTGCTCACATTACTCTCCTTGAAGAAGTTTTATATTATTAGCTATAGCAAGCAGCTCTTAAGAGTATGCTTGTTTTGCAAATTGGTTTATTTTTCTTTGTGGTCATTCCATACAAGAAAAAAGCCACATTTTTTGACTCTTCTTTAGTCAATTAAGCATTCTTTTTCTCCTTTCATCTGTAATGAACCAATTCTGCAAGTAAGCATTATAATTCTGTAAAAAACCAACCACCGAGTTATCAGCAGGCAAGTCTCAAATGCACATCTTTGAACTACAGTCCTTTTGTTTACATGAAAAGGAGCTGGACAACTTGGCAGGAAGATACAGCATTTCTTACAGGGCTGTATACAGTTAGGTGCTGTAACAGCAGTGTTCTGGAGCATACCTGTTGTGGGAATAAAGAACTGAAGGCAGCAGGGTTAGGAAAGTCTGTAGAACCTTAGCTGTCAATGGTCAGAGACCTACAACTGACTGACACTGGGATTTGGTGCTTAAAAATGATACTGTCACGATTTTGAAAGAAATGAAATGTTATTAATTTACTGACTTGAATTTTCTATTTTCAGTACTTTTACAGAGATTTTTCATTGGGATACAATGCACAGAAATCAATTCAGCAGCTTCCAGAGCATCGAAATACTCCAGACTCTGGGGGTTATGATCCCTGCATTAGAAGGGATTTCTTGTTTTGCTTTGTCTTGTTTTGTTTCAACTGCTCACCTCTGGCAGAACTAGAAGTATTTATTTTCTGTCTTCACACTGTGAGTTCAGCAGGAGCCTAATTACCAGCCAGCATATTGTGATTGTCCAAGGAGTATCAGAAATGAGCAAAAATATCAAGGTTTGCACCACGGCTCAGGAGTAACAGCTGCAGTCACTCACCAGCCTCAACTGTCAGCTCCATCTTCCTCCTGCATAAAAATAAACATTTCCCCCACAATAAAGTCTTTTTATAAAAGCAATAAAACAACTCAAGGGAGCATTGTTATCATGAGCTAATCACCCCCTTAGGGAATTAGAGGCACTTAGCTGCATCTAGAGCTTCAACACCTGAGGGGCTGTGATTATTTCATGATAACCAACAAGGCATGACAGACTGGGAGGTTAATTAGATAATATTCAAACTTGGTAATATTGAGTTTGAAGATTTCTTTTGAAGTTGTACAAGCAAAGCTCTGCTTATAAAACAGCAGTGGGACATCAGCACAGAAAGGATAATTAACATTTCCTACAAACCAACCAAGGTTTTGAATAGCTGAAGGAAAAAATAATAAAGTCAAAGTACTAAACCCTGAGGCACTCCTTTAACAATGAGTAATCCTGATGAGTTCACTCCCTGGAATCTTGGGCAGAAATTGTCTCAAATTATATAATGCCATTTAGTTGCTAACCCCTAAATGGTGGAGGCACTTCAGTCAGCCTCATACTACTTAACGGTCCATTGTCTCAAAGAATTTAGTGGGATAGTAAATGCAGTATTAATAATGAGTATTCATCTGAGCTGCAGTCATAGCCATTGGTTATGAGCCACTGCACTGCCAGAGATTCAAGTCAAAAGACACTGCCAACACTTAAAGTTGTGCAAGCAGTAATTGTTTTGTGGAAGACCATTTTATTTTTGTGGACAGTGGCAGAGAAGTTTCGGAAGTGACTGTATGTGTATGTAGGGCTGGAGGCATGCTCCATACACATGTCAGTGGTTACCTGCCTGCCAGGACCTGGCCTGTTAGTCCATGGGCTCTTTCCCAGCCTCCTGATGCCCCAGATGGGGACTGTGGGGTGAAGTTGCCCATCTGGCTGAAATTTCACTACCAAACCAAACAAATGGACTCTGCATCATCTCGCTGCTCCGAGACATGCTGAAGCCACGTGAGATGTGAACACCACAAAAGGTGTGGTGGAGAGCTGCAGGTTACTGAGAGGAGTGGGATGTTTCCTTTTGGTGGACAGCCAGCTGTAACACCAGATTGTAACTCTCAGCTGTGAAGAAGTTTCTAGAAACAACCTGTAACTCTTATTAAAGGTAATTTTTTTAATTGACCATCAATTTAAAAAAAAGAGCAAACGTGGCCATCTCTGACTTGTTTACTTGTCAAATGGAGAATGAAGTTGACTGTTGGTATACCAAGTAATCTCTGATTTGGACAGCTTTCTCTTTAATTTATGTTGAGTTGGCATTGAATTAAAGAATATAGTCAAGCACTTCTGCTAATCTATGTGTTCTGCAGGACACATCACTGCAATGAAGTTGAGATTGTTGGTCAGTCAGAAATTTACCAGCAAGGGCCATTCTGCCGTAATTCTGATTTAATAGAATCAAAACATTTCACTGGAACCTGTTGATTCCATCAACACGTTTGACAGGGAATCGAGTACTTTTGTGTCCTTTGTCACCAGCCTTCCATTCTGCTGCTCAGGTTCTGGCAGCTTGCCTGGCTGCCCAGGCTGGCTCCAGGCTGCCTGCCTCCCTGAGCACTCACAGCCAAACACTCCCTGCTCCTGCAACACCCCTGTCCCTGCCTTGGCACACCTGGCATACATTCAAGATTTCCTGCCTCACAAGAAAAAGATAAAAAAGCCCTACATATAATTGAGGAGGTAGCACAGATTTTTTTACATGCTTTTTCTCAAAATCATTTGTAAATCTTCACTTTTTATTTCCATGCTAAAACACATACTAAAAAAATATGACCTCTGGAGTCCTGCACAGAACTTAAATTCTAATTGAAAAAATATTTATTTTCATATATTAAGGGAAAAATACATATTCAGATGCCAATGAAACAAGGATATATGGCCACTAGAAAAATATCAGAAAGAAGAAAATACAAGAAGGACTCACATAATTTTTCATAGAAGCTTAAGTTTGCAGATCATTCTTCTTTTTAGATATGAAACAACAGGCAATTACAAGGATGCCCCAAAACTTCTTCCTTACCTCACCAGTCAGATGAACCAACTTCTGAAGTTGCTGTTACAGTGGCTAAAGAGGACAGTCTGATGGCACCTTGTATTAAACTTCTGAGAACAGATTGCTCAAGTTTGCAGAGAAGTATTCTATGCAAAAAGATGAAAAATAGAAATGGAGAGCAAGGGTAAAAACTACATGAAAATACTTAAATTACATCTTCCACCATGTTACATGCATTAATCATTATCTAGAGAGCAGATTACTCTTTTCAAAGTTCTTTGTCTCATATAATTTGCTTCCTTCACCAACATCATCTTTAAATGTTTTCTTTTATATTTAATTATTTATTCCTTCATGTGTTTATAAATATTTTTATCATTAAGACATCAGATATTTAAATCACTAGGAACATATCATACTAATAGAATATTTCAGATCACCTGTCCTTTAATTTATGCTTATGAAATAACTAGTGGTATTTGTGGTATAAATCACATATATGTTCAATTAATACACGTAACGTACCCGTGCAATTGCATCTTAGGAAAAAAAAAATAATTGAAAACTTCTCCCAGTGGATATAATCCAGAATCCTCTAAATCAGAAGAAAGAGCCTTGTAGTCATTGGAGCTCTTCAGACTTTTTTGAAAACATGTATCTTCAAGATTAAATCTCTGGAAAAAATACCCCAGGATGTCATGTGGATTCATTAGTGTTCCATGAGGCCACTGATCAATACAGCCTTTGTTGTTTCTGCTGCTGTTATCTGAGATGTCTTTGAATTCAATAAATAAGTATCAAGGTTTCAAGAACCTCAGTGCCAGCAGGGATACAGGGAAAAAGTCTTAGCACCAGGCTTGTTTGAAAGAGTGATCAGAGGCTTGGTTTTGTGGCAAAAAATCAAGTCAGTCCACTGCACAAACATGGTCCTAACACAGTTTGAACAGGGACAATCAGAGCAAGAAACGAAGTCCAACCTGCCCATGTCAAGGTGAATGGCATTCCCAGAAGCCTTCCCTTGGAGCACATGCTCACCTCTGTGTTTCCACTCATCTCCACCATGCTACTTATTGCACCAAGTCATTGTTGCACGTTCAACAGTATTATATTTTTTCATTTCAACAGCCTTTCTCTCATCCTGAATCTAGGACAATTTATGATTTCTCCATCGTGTAAGTTTGCACACTTAGCACCTGAGCATCCTTATCATAGATATAGTTTTGAAGCTTCTTATTAGGCAATGATTTCAAATCTATCAGTTATACCTCCTAAGCCTTTTTATAAGCAATTTACATGGGCCATGGTTTTGGTGAGATTGACACAGAGCATAACGTGTTCACATGGATGGGGTAGTAAAAATCCTTTCTGTCAGCAGGTGCACCAGCAAAGCAAGAAACTAACAGTGTCCTCTTCCACTGCAATTAGGCTCATTTGGTATTCATGAAAGCTATAAGGATGTTAAGCTTATAATGGTATAAACACTCAGCTACAGTTTTTCTTAACATTGAGTCCCGTGGGGCTGCCAGAAGAGAAAAGAATATATATGAGTCTATACAATAACTAATTTATGTTGTGCCTGTAGCTTTCAGTGTCATCTATACCGTATACATAATCTTTCTGGTCAGAGCAGTGAATGAGGATCTGTGCATGAATACAGATATTTATGTACATTGCATGTTACCAGCTTACTGATATGTAGTAAAATTCTTGTACTTTTACTCACAATGCATAGCAATTTACCCCTGAGAGGAACATGCTGCTCCTTCCTGTGTTTGCACTGCCACTCCCTGGAAATCTCAATTTCTTTTTTTAGTGAAGAACAGGAAACGATTTATTTTGGATAATTCATTTGGCATCTTCTTTTGCCCAACTGTAAATATTTTGGAAAAAAAGAAAAGATCAGTCACAAGATATGCTATTTAAAAACAATGAGAAATTCATTAGCCATAAATGGATGCTTTAGGTCTGGTTCTGATCTCTTCTGTCAAACAACTGCTGCTGAAATACTGTCTGAACACTGAAAGTAGATGGGAGGGATGAGAGAAAACAAGTAACAGAGAGTCATCTCACAGAAATCAAAGACTTTCCATATGAATAAAGTTACAAATATCGAGAGTCAGCATTTTATGCTGTAACTCATCATAACTTGAGAAAAAAATTATTAACATTCATTCAGCTTCTCCTTTGCTCATGCTTTGGGTAAAACTTTATCTTTTCTGTTTCTTTCTTTGAAAGTTATGGCACATATCAAAATCCATAGTTGCTCCAAACTGAGAAGTTTACAAGTGCTTTCATAGTAGAAGACCTCAGCTTAAGAGATGCAGCTTTGCAAGCTGCCTTTCTACCTACTCGACATTTTGTGGACCAGCTCCCTTCCCATTAATGAGCGAGTCATGTCCCTGTCACAATTGTAGCAGTGGCTCACATGGAAAAGTAATATGAGGAAAGCATTTCACATATGTGCAGCTGTCTGCTGTGTCACTCCAGCTGGTGGAAATAAACTCTGGAGATCAACCAGTTATTTGGGAAACACCACTGGCTGATAGGCCACAGTAAGTTGTCATCTATGTGTTTATGCAGCTTACCAAGGAGGTAAATGTCAGAAGGCAAACTCTTGAGAGGGTCCTCCCAGCTCCCAAGTGTACATCCTCACCCACAAATATCCTGTGTCCTCAGTTCATGTTTTGGTTTAAGGGCATGTCAAAGAGCTCTTATCCAAAATTCTTGTCAAACAGTCATAAGTTTTTAATTATTTCCATTTTTTTGGGCCTTTTAGTGTGTTTTTATAACACTCTGCATTCCCTCTTTATTGCTAGCAGAGTAATTGGAAGTAGCACTCTCTTACGGTTCATAAAAAGGCTGAAAAAACTGTTGCACACCTTCCAATCTAGTTGATCAAGCAAGTTATAATACAAAGGAAAATGGACAAAGTATAAATCAGAAGTCAGGAAGTTAACTGAAGAGGTAATCTAAAGGTACTAGCAAAAGATAATAAGCCCAAGTTACTAAGACCAACAAAGAGGAATAAAATGGAATACTAAAGAATAATTTTCTCTTTTGAAAGAAGGAGGTTATTGAATTAATATTTTAATTCATTTAACGTACCATGCATTTTATTCCCTCATTCACTGGGGAGAACATTAAACAACACAGTCTCCATATCTTTGGGGCAAGAAAACTACTCAGGAATATTAAAAGAAGTTGCTTTAGAAAGAAGTGTAAACTGAAGGCTTCTATAAACAACATAGAAAGGTATTAGCATGTTCAAGTCAGCTAAGGTATCAAAATCCCTGGAACAGCCTTCTGTTAGACTTTTAAGCCCCCTGAGAGACACGAATTTTGTGCCACGGATCTCCACATCAGCATTGCACAGATGGAATCAGAAGACTCAAGCCATTCACGACAAACTATACTTTAAGAATGGAATGATCCATTGGCTATACAGGTCGCTCAGGTAAGATGGTACATGGGGTCTGGTTGTAACTGAGGATTATTTAAATACAGTATCAAAATCCCTTTTTGTTTACAGGGAAACAGGCCACTGGCTAACAAATTCTTGAAACACGTCTATGCTCACAGACACGCACTCTTGCTAAACTTCTTCAACCCAGCTAGGCACAACGTTTTGACCTGGAAGCTGCACAGATACTGCAAACACTATCGTGCACCTCCTTGGTGCAAGATCTTTGTCTCCCAAGTTTCTTTCGTAGGCTAATATCTATGCCACGAGACAAAGCCAGCTTTTCCAGTGTTCGCTGGGCAGGCAGGACCTTGCTCAGCTCGGGCACCCAGCGCTGCCTTGAGCCGCGGGCAAACACAGCGCCAGGAACCGGCGACGCCTGGGAGGAGCGAGGATTTCCGTGGGTTTTTGGGCCACAGAAAGGCAGCAGAAGCACGGGGGCGAGTCGCCGTGTGTGCCCCGGAGCCCGCGGGCACACTTCACCCGGCGGCCACGAGATGGCGCCTGGGACTGGGCAACGCCGAGCGCCGGGCCCCGAGCGCCGGGCCCCGAGCGCCGGGCCCCGAGCGCCGGGCCCCGAGCGCCGGGCCCCGAGCGCCGGGCCCCGAGCGCCGGGCCCCGAGCGCCGGGCCCCGAGCGCCGGGCCCCGAGCCCGCCCTTCCCTCCGTGCGGCTGCTTCGGGAGCCGGGCAGAGCAGGGTAAACCGGCCCCGAGCCCGCCCGCCTGCCTGCGGCTAAAATTAGTGACCGTCCCTTTCGCAAAGTGTTCCCCAGCACTGCCATGAAGGATACAGGAGGGGTGTGTGTAGGTTTGGAGGCATACACATATTTAAATATATTAAGACGTGAATTCTCATTTTTTAGGTTACTTGGAGTGTTATTTTTTTTTCTTAATTTTTTTCCCCCCAAAACATTCTTTCTACAAATTCCTCTTTAGTGCAGTGGGTCACAGATATCTGATTATCTGCAAGACCGAATCTATACTCTTCTCTTGTGGATGAATTTCTGGGTTCCTTGGGAGCCATTCTTTTGCGTTCCATGGAGAGGCACTGGAATAAATTCAGGTTTCTTGACTTGAAAGGGTCACAGTGTTGGAATTTACCTCTCTTCTGCTTTTGGCAACAACAACCTCTGTGTAAATCTGATAATATGGGCAGCAAACACATGTTAGGTTAGAAAACGGTACAGCAGCTGCTGTGCTACTGGTAGTAACTTAGTCAAATAGATTCAGTAATGTCCAATATTTAGACATGTACTCTTGCAAATACAATGGGCCTTTGGGGTTCAGGAAAACCTGATAAAGCAGCTCCCTGATTCTGGACACTAAATGTAATAAGGCTATTCATAATAATCCTTTTAAAAATAAAATTTCCAGCCCTTCCTATTATATTAGACCATAGAAACTGAAAAACAATATTTAAGGCAAAAATCTCATCAAAGTCAGATTTTAGGTTTTTTGATTGTTCGGTTTTGATTTTTTTTCCTCCTGGGGAGTGGGGAGGGTGTAGGTTTTTTTCCTCAAAAATTAAAGTTCTGTAGTGTTTTCCCCCTCTGCCCTGCGGGGCAGTTTTCTCCTTTGAAACATCTCAAGGTGTTCAGCTGTCCCACTGTGATGGAGAACAGTGAAGTACCTTCATAAAAGTATTAGGAGAGCAATGTTCTGGCTTAGGTGCTCTGTTGGTATTAAAATGAAATGTAACTGCAGGACCACCTCTGTTGCTTTCCAATTAAATTTCTGTTCTGATTAAATCACTTATTGCTGCTGTTAATATTTGTTACATTAATGTCTATATACCAAATTTTGCAAGAGACCCCATTGTTTTAGGCACCATGAAAGCAGAGAGCAGACAGTGTGCTCTCAGCTGTTATTTCCCCATCTGTCAAGTGAGGACAATGTGCTTGCTCTCTACAAGTACTGGAGCACTAATTAATTAATATTTGTAAAAGGATATGTAAATGCTAAGCATCATTTATGAGTTATAGTATAAATGAAGATTCGTGGAGAGGTTATGGAGAGAAGACACAGATGGTATTAGAGGGCAGAGAGAGCAGCTCAGAGTGCCAAGATTATCCTGGAAGGAAAAAAAAGGAAACAAAGCAAAGCAAAGTAAACTTTTAACTGAAGAAGAATTGTTGGTTTTGCTTAACAAAAGTAAAGTGAGAGTGCAAGGGATATGAGCAATATACAAATGAGTTTTTAAAGAAAGCCCAGCATAACAGTGATCTGAAACTGGATGGAACATGCTGGAAATAGATGGTAATAAAAAGAAAATTTGAAAGAAATAGACAAGAAGAGCCCTACTAATGTTCATAATACAGTGATTTATAAATACCTTCTATTTTAAAGTATCTCCTGTATCCTTAGAATGTTAACGCCTTGCTCAGCCAAACAAAGGAAGTGGTAAGAGGTCCTGCTCTACCCAGGTGAGTGAGCACGTATGTGTTCATAGGATTGTAGTCTCAACATTGGCCAGAAGGCAGGGGATGAAAATATTATAGACACACAGTACTGTATGATACTGTTATATGAGCTGTTCTGAACTTTGTGAATAACTCCATCAGGCTGCATCCAGCAAATTTGAGAAAGTGGTTCTGGACAGAGCAATCACCTTTTCTTTCAATAACATCCAATGTCCATGTGGGCATTTCAGTTTTCTTCTGTACTGTGTAGGTCAAGCACTTGCTTAACTTTCCTAGTTAGAAAGGTGTATTTTATAAAACAGAAGAATATTATGGCAGCTCATTTTTTTTCCAAATACTGGGAAAAATATTTATAAATATTCATATTAGAGGCCCAAACTAAATTTTAGTTTGACTTCACTCTCACCAATGTTTTATTTCCTTTCCAGGAACGTTCAAGAGCACAGCTTTTACTGACACAAGTGTATATGAAGTGCAGGCTTTGGAAGTGAACTGCTACACTAGCTCTACAAAGTCAGCTTCAAAATTGCACTGTGAGATGTAACTCTTGCAATTTTCTATTTCAGTTTTAGCTGAAAAAAAATTAAGAATACAATGTCACTAATACAGAAAACCACAACAATGCATAGTACTTATTTCAAGAACATGCAGTAAAGTGTTTGTGAATGGTCCCACAACAAGATTAACTAAATTAGGAAGCAACCAAATATTCAAAAGGAATGGAGAAATCCAACAATTGAATGATCTGCTCAGATACTTCACAAACAGACCCAACAGGCAACATTTTCCCAAGAGATTGCTCATGGAAATTATTTGCTTCATTTCAGTTGTTAACAAGCATGAACAGCTGAGCTCCAGCTCCTCTGTGGCACAGAAGTGATCTCCAAGGCTTTTTCCTACCAGCATTACCAGAAAATGAATGAAATAGGTTTGAATAGGTCCTCCTCTGTTATTTCACTGACCCTCAAATCCATCTGGCTGCTTTGACTAAATGTGGAGAAAAAACATGAAAAATATATATCCTGGGTTTACTTTGATCTCTAAAAATAAGGATGATTTTATTTTAGGTGTATAATAATATTGCTAACCTCTGTTCACTAAGCAATCCTTGCTTTTCCCTTGCCTCTCAGTTTGACACATCTTCAGCATGAAATGGACTAAGATTGCCTTGAAACTGAAAGCTCTGAGTGTGGAAATTGGGGAATGCATAGACAGATTCTTTTTTCCTTTTTAAACATATTCCAGTGAATAAGTCCTTTTTTCCCTCCTCTCATAAGTTTTCTGAATTTCTTGGTAAATATCACTACAAACCTTGGTTAGAAAGCCCAAAGCAATTTCCCATAGGGGACTTCTGTTAGAGCCATGGAATATCAAAGGCCAAAAACCAGGGATTGACACAGCCCTGAAATGGTACACTGGTCCTGGTAAAACTGCCACGAAGATCAGGTCACTTTTTGACATGAGCTTTGCCAGTGGCAAAGCAAAAGAAAAGCAGGAGATCACTGCAGAGCGCTAAAAAGAGCCAGGAGGCAGCTGCAAATGTTCTGATACTGACATACATGTTTGGTCACCATGGGGGGTTTAAAGGAGCAAGCATGGGTGTACAGGTAAATCTCAGAAAGGATGAAACTATAGTTGTTAGGTGCATTGTCTGGTCGAAGTTGCAAGATAGGTTTCTTGCCTGTTAAACATTGTTCAGAAAATTTAAAAATCTAAACATGTAAAATAAAATATGAGCACGAAGCACTTTGATTTACAGTATTTATAGTTCCCTTAGTGCTCAGTAAACATCTATACTGCTCTTCCCTGAGGCATACATGATGTAAATATGCTTTTTAGGAAGAGACAATTGCTTAAATATTGGCAGAGTATTCTTTGCAATCTTTATGGCATACTGGTTTTACCAATTTGCTGCATGTGACATCTGAACAGACCACATTTAAGATGGTTAAAAAGAATTCCTGCTTCCAACACTTGCACTGAAATAAAACCTTCCTTACTTGAGCAGGCCACCCCAGCCTAGATGGGCAGGTTTTATGGGGACGGCAAGGAGTATTTACTTGTCATCTTACACACTTATGGTGAAGGGCAGGACACCTGTAAAACTTGCATGAGCCCGTGGCTGGGGATCTGCCTCTTTAATGGCCGAGAAGCCAATGAATATTTCATAATAACCATAATTCCAGGAAACAGAAACACTGAGTGACACTGAACCTACTGCTTTGTTGTCATACACTCTGTTACCAAAATCTTTCCATATAAAATATCAGGACTCCTAAGAAGATCTGCAATATATTTCACAGTTTTTACAATGAAAGCAGAAGCTATGTCTAAATACATAGAGAAGGGAGTCAAAAGCAAAATGGGCATTGAAGTTTATCATATATTTGTCTGCAACTAGGAGCAGTCCTTGTCATGGACACACAAAGTTTGGGCAGCCAATTGTTAGTTGCCTCAATTAAAAGACATTCAAAATCTAATGCTGTTCAGCTATCTTAAGAGTATCTGAAAACAATTGTTGATAAACGGGAGTTATTTGCTTATATGTATTTAATCGTTATCGATGTTAGGGAGAAAAAACAAAGTCCTTAAAATTATGTTCCAGCTATGTTAGTTTTAATTGAAGGGGTTTGGAGATAGATACCTGTTAGACATTTTACAGAGATTTTGCTACCAATGGCAGAGCAATTTCTTGCTTAATGCCGTTAAGTGAATTACGTGAACGGGAATTGAGAAACTCACTAATTTCTAAAATAGTGAATACTTCAGTTCTTCTTTTTCAGTTCTTCTTCTGACTATTCTTTAATGAAACTTTCTGTCAAATATAGTTGCACATTACCTAGCAATTAAACATCCAAAATACTTATGGAACATATTTTTTGTGAAATACATGTTTTCATTAGTTAGCAATTGTATGTTGTAGCTGTTTTGCTACACATGGCAGCATTTTTAAAGTTGCCTCGCCTTTGAAAATACCTCAGACATTAACATATCTCAAATATTTAATTTTAACTTATTAATGTTGTAATTTTTTGTCATTTGAAAATAAGACTGTGACAAGTTCAGGTATAACATGCTAATAATGGACTAAAATGTAGTAGAAAGGAATAAAAGCTTTAGTAGATCTCTACATGCTAGTGACTAGTAGCTGTTCTTAAATTTAATCTTCTAATTTTTTTCTCAATAATTCACCTACTTATCCTCATAATATCTCCTATATTTAAGTCTTTCTTCACTGTGGCAGTTCATGAAGACAAATCTTATGTAAGAAAGATATTTACATATTAAATAGGTAGAAAACTATTACTCTGTTTTGCAACTGAGAATGTCAAACCAATGGATTTCACTATACTTTTCCTTTTATCGTCTCTTTTTATGAGTTCAGTATGAGAGATACGATCATGATTTGGAACATTGTTGTTTCATTTAATTTCCATCCAAGAGCCACAGAGCCATCTACCTACCTGCTTTTATATGTGCTGTTAGGAATATTAGAGAAGAATGGCGTGTTCCTTGCTGTGACATATGCTTCCCAGGCAGATTTAGTTGAATCACTTAATGCAAGATCCACAGAGACGTCCAGACCCAGAGCCAACCTACTTAATTTTAAATTTGAATATAAAATGAAGTGAGTGTCCCCAGAAAGGGCTTTGATAATCTGATATTCAGGATTTGCCTAAAAGGTAGGAAAACGTATATCTGATTTCCTTGAAGTAGAAAAAGCAACTGAGCCTTACTCTTCCTCATTAGATCTCTACATTAAAGAACAGGTAACCTTTTTTTCTCTTTTAAATTTTTTTTTATTTTTTTTTTTAATGAGGTGAACTTACATCACAAGTTATGGGGTTTTTTTAAAAAGCTTAGTTCTGTCTGTGTGTTGAGGGATGCCCTGAGCAGATTGAATTGAACTGCTCACTGTCAGTGAGGAAATACAGTATTTGAGGTTCTCAACAGCACTTAGACAAAGGTAGGAACCGATCTATTAGGACTTTCAAGATATTGAAGGCTCTCCTTTTATCTAAGGACTTCAAAGCACTTGATAAATAAAATAAGTATAATTTTCTCATTTCTCCGACTGAGAACCCACAGAGATGTAGTATTTACACAGGGCACTTTACCTGTCTTCACACAGCCATGAGGTAACCTTACTCCTAGTGCTGCCTTCCTGGCATTCCTCAGGTTGTACTAACTTCACTCTGCTCAGGATTGCTAGTTCAAACACCTCAGCTCATAGGACCTGTTAAAATCAACTAAATCATGGTTTAAAATAGTCATGGTCCAACCCTTTGGGATCCTAAGACTTCTCTTCTACATAGGTTTTATAAAGAGAAAATAGAAATATTTTTCTTTGCAGGTTTGGTTGAAGACTTTTGGCACTATTTGTTTCAAAACTTCTCTTCGAGAAAATAGAAGGAAAACATTTCCTCTCTTTATAGCAGACAGTTATTCTAAAAAAGACAGTTCCAAATCTGAAACTCAAGCTATATATGTATATTTGACTCTACAAAGGCGTGAAGGGTTTGCTGCTAAGTAGTGTTGTAAGGAGTAATAGTTATTATATAGAGAGATATATAGAAATAGCTGAGAAATAACTGGAAGAGAGAATCAAACACCAGAGCAGTATTAGAAATGAGACGCCTTAGGAGTCCGACCTTTGGGAGCATTACTGATAAAAAAGATGTATCAAGGTGTTTGGTCAGGTGTGCAAGCAAAGAAAGGTTCTCTGGTTGTCTGGGTTTTCATGTATTTAAAACAAAAAATGTGAAAACAAACAAACAAGCCAGGATTAGGTACAATATTGTGAATAAGCAACAAAGAAACTTGACTGTTGCTGATCTGCTATCATTGCTAAAATAACCCATTTGAATGAATAAAAGACCTGTTTAGCAGGCAAATAAAATATTGATCAGAAGTGTTCTAATGAAAGTGTGGTAGCACAGGTTGCTTTTACCAGCCTAAAGACAGCCATGGCCTTTGTCAAAAACAGTCCTGCCTAGGAAGTTTTAGGCTCCCACATTCACAGCAATCCCTAGCACAAGCAGTCAAGACCCCATGAACCTAACATTTTCCAGTTCCCTAGGATTACTCACTGAAATAATCCACACTTTTATTCTTACATTGAGAAGCTCAAGTCCACAAAAAATCCTTGAAGTAGTTCTCTCTAAAGGACTCTGTAATCAGGGTTGAACTCTGAAGTCCTCTCAAGGAAACCTGAATTTCTGCAAACGACACACTAGAGCCAGTGTTTACTGACTCCACCTGCTGTAGTACTGTCGAGAAGTCCTGGCTGTAGTCAGTGTTCAGCTTTTGTGTTTAGTGCTGGGTCCAAAAACCAAAGCTGAAACAGAAGCTAAAGAGAAATCCACTTTTAGCTTTTTTTAAAAATGTCTGATTTCCATGGCCAGGAAAATGATGTTGAAAGACCTTTATTGGCAATTCCAGAATTTTTTTGAAAAATGCTTTTTCTGACTTCTGGTTACTCTGGCTCATGGTGATATCTGTCTTCCAGATGTGATAAATGGTTAGAAAAAAGAGAGAGAGCAGAGACCTCAGAGCAGGATCTTGAAGAATTTGTGTGGTTCGTCATAACTGAACTGAGAAAAACAATTGTGAATCTGGAGAAACATCTGTTTGCAGTAAATGTCATGTTAAGTTATAACATAGAATCAAAACCAGTTTCTATCAAGCCCAACCCTCATGAAGAGGCAACTGAAAAATTTTGGCTCTCCTCCCTCTACTCCACCATGCTTGCCTTGGCACTGGAGTTGCAGCAGGAGTGAAAGAATGCCAGCCTTTAGCCCCTGGTCAGCAGTAAGCTCACAGGGTCTGCCCCATGGGGAGGGTTGGCAGTGCCCAGCAAGGATTGGCCTTCAGGGAGCACATTCTGGGCCTCGCAGGACTCTAGCTTGGGACCAGGACAGTGCTCCCTCCTGCTTCTGCCACCAATTGCTTTTACTTAGTTAGGCTGTTTCTGTAACTTCTGCACACGCATGTGCATGTGTCTGGAGATGATATGGGCTTATCTGTAGCACGAAATCAGAATCTGGAGGGGGTGATCAGACATGGCATGATCCAACAGCCATATGAAAGGGAAGGAATAACGTTTGTCTGAGGGAGAAGGCAGAGCAAAGGCTCCAGCAGTTGTGCACAGATGACTGACTGCTGAGATGACAGGACTTCCACAGAGCCTCCAGGGGGTCAGTGGTGGGAGACAGGAACACTTTGGTGGTGTTCACACGATCATCCTTCCCTTCAGCCTACCTAGAGTCTGTTCAGGTGTGATCTGGAGTGGTCTTGATTTTATTCACCTTCTTTGCGGGTTTATAACTAGACATTTGTGGAAAACTAGGATAACAAAATTGTGTTGAAGTGATTCACAGGCACTGGCACACACAGAGACAGGGTGGTGGGACCATCACTGTCCACATCCCAGGTGTGGTTTGTACCAAGGCTGAAAAGTCCAGTCTCATGAAATGAAGGACACCTGAGACCTCATTGGTGTGGCTGCAACCAGTGCCCTTACAGACCTGAGGTCTACCTAGTACATCTCTATCTGTATTATGTGGGGAGATTTGCAAGAACATTAAACAGAGAAAATAGACATAGTATGTTTTTTAGTCAGAATGCTTTATTACTCTTCACTGGACCTGATTAAATGCCTAGAACATGAATAAATCAATAAGAGAGAGCTAATAAATGAGTGACTTGCTCCTAGTGACTGTCATACATTCTTAACCAAAATGGGTAAAGACGTAAGTGCAAGCGACATATACAACAGCAAATAATATAAAGAGTAACTTCATCTTATTATGTCACCCAAATTGAAGAAAACATTAGAAAAGAAAAAGAAAAGAAAGAAAAAAGAAAAGAAAAGAAAAGAAAAGAAAAGAAAAGAAAAGAAAAGAAAAGAAAAGAAAAGAAAAGAAAAGAAAAGAAAAGAAAAGAAAAGAAAAGAAAAGAAAAGATTAATTACCTTTATGCTGCATTTCCAGCAATGGATGTCTACACCTGAATGAAGAAGGCAAAGACCATTTTTGAAAGGTTCTTAAAGAATGACAAAATTCAATATCAGAAAAGATGGGACATTCACAAAACCACCAGTGCTTGCTGTGTGAGGAAGGTGAGACACTTTCCTTCAGAAGGAGCAGACCATTGTCAGAAACTAAGTACCACACTAACTGTGACAGTGGGTTTAGGTTACAGCTCCTTTTTTGTTTTTTAATAACTGGATAATTGTATTTCTATATTGAAGTGTCATAGCAAAAAGAAACTTGAAGCACAAATTTAAATATGATTAGCTTGTTAGTGCTAGTTTTTAGAGTCTAATTTTTTCCCTCAGCTGCCATCCTATTTTTTAAAAATTTCTCCAGGGCATGTCATATATAGAAAAAAATCTCAATGGAGGCCCACAGGTATCACTGCTGTTTAGTCAGACTTCAAATTGGGCTCTAATGGTTTTAGATATAAGAGCAGATGGAGAGGATTTGTTCACTAGTCGGTGCCCTTGCCTCAGAGTTCACCTCAAGTTGTTTTCAGAAATTCTCACTTCATGCACATTACTTATTTATATCATCACTTTTTTTTCCCACTTCATAGATAATTGCTGCTTAATTGATACTGCCTTTATACAAGCCTCCACAATAGCAAGCAACAAGACACGCTGCTAAATAGAGGAATCATTAATCTGTGTATATATTCTGGATTTCTTTTAAAGATGGGCTGGAAATAAGCAAAGTCATTAGTAGTTTGTTTGCAACAGTGTATTTATGAAAGCTCTATGGAGAATGTGTCAACAGTCAGTATGTAACAGAGCAATTAACACAGTACTTTTGTACTTTTGACTGTTAGCATGGGAGTAAACAGAAGCAGATGTGAAGTGTTTGTGCCGTTAGTATTCACAGACTGTTCTGACATATGCAAATACAACTAATGCTTACAGAGCTTGCAACTCTTATTGTACCATGACCTTACTTACCAAACCCTGGGACAGGACTACACACTTTCCTAATAATTATTAACAATACGCAGATACAACCTTTTTGTTCTAAAGCGTTACGGACTGCAGTGGTAAAGCTTCACGAATAAATGTGTTGATAGTGCTACCCATATATAGCTTGTTTTAGACAGCTCTTCCTTCAATCTAAAAAGAGAACAAACAATGAAGAAGTAATGAAAAATGCATACAGGAAGCTAGAACAGGAATCACCTCTGAAACACTGGTTCAGCCTCTAATTATACAAGCCCACTGAAGTTCAATAGTTAATACATGCATCAGATTCTATGTATTTAGGGCAGAGTTCAAACTGAGACCTTTCACTGCTACAGTCTTGTAATATATATCTTGCTAAAGCAACTCCAGTCAGGCTGCTAAAATAGAATGCCAACACTGAAATTATTTTCTGCCCTGTAAAAAAAAAAAAAAAAAATCACGTACTTGACCTAATAAAATCACCTGCATCCTAAAGAGAAAAAAAAAAAAAAAAAAGAAAAAAGAGAAAAGAAGGCTTCTTGTGTTCAGTTATTTTTCATGTGAACTATATATATCTGATATACCTGGAGTTACTACAGTGATTTTCATCTTCAAATACTATCTAAAACCTAGCTATGTTACACAGGTGAAGGTCAGATAAGATTTTATTTTCAAGTTTTCTTTCACAGATGTGTTTCCAGAATAGGAATTAATCAAAATTGAATGAAAATACAGGATTTACAGTGGTGTTGGGCATTATTTACTACATGAAAAATATTTTGCTTCAAAAGAAAACAATTTGTAGAAAATATTGCCCAAAATATGATTGACAGGCCATCTCTTCCAACATGTTTTCCTATTTGAAGGCAGAAAAAATATCTCCTAAACACACTGTCTTTTTATTATCCTTAAGATATAATGGCTCCTGAAATTAAAATCCTCTTTTGAAACTGAATATATGCCTGTTTCCATTTTGGTTTTGCTGTTATAAATTAGTTTAACAATTCTCACCACACAATATTGTGTTTCAACCAGACCCAGAGTAAAGCATCTTCTTATTTTGGTTCCACTGGGGCAGGGGCTCTGCAGTCCCCTCTTGGAGCAGAGCATGGGATGAGCAGCAGCACTGCCCTGAGTGCAGAGGCAGAAGAGCAGGTTTGGAGCAGCAGCCCTGGGGCCAGCTGTGCCAGGAGGCTGCACAGAACCTGGGGGTGTGTTACAGCAGCTGGGCACATCAGATGCTGTCAGACCCACCCTATTAGCGCCAAATAATTCACTTCTGTATTCCTTGTTGTAAGGAAGGTGTTTTACTGTACTACTGCCACTAAAACACTGCAATTGTGAACTTGGTATTTCTTGACTTGTCAAGGTTATAGGGTCAGGCTGTGTTATTGGAAGTTTTCAGATATCCACATGCTTGAGAAAGTAGTGAGGGTGTTAAAAAGGTTTAGGTTTTTTTTTTTTACCATCAGTTTTCCAAGTTGCTAACAGTACCAGAAGTACCTGGAAAGATTAGTTTTTCAGGAGACAACTTTTTTTTTTCTTCAGATTTCTTTTGATTCAGAGTTTGTTTGGTAGTTTGGGGTTTGTTGGGTTTTTTTTTTTTTTGCACCTGAAAAACATAGGTATAACGATTAATCACAGGCATTTATTTTCTTGCTTAGAAAGTTCTGTGAAATTATCATTATCATTATCATTATCATAGTTTTTCATTTTTCTTGGCTGCCTTTCTTTTTTCAAGTCTGAAAGATACCACTTGCTAAATAAACAGAGAGTTGTGAAGAAATGAGGGCTGGGAGTGTGATGTTTAGTAAAGCTGGTTAAAATAAATGTCATTCAGTAGTAATTTGCTATTCACAGCCTTATCCCTAGAAGCTGGCCACAGTTTACACAGAGGCATTTAGAAATAAACAGTACTGCAAGCAGTCAAGGACACTGTAAACTGTTGTTGGCTAAAACAACACAGTTGCCAAAACAAGCACAGTAGCCAAATTTACCCAAACCCTTTAGTCCCAACGCACCCCAAGGGTTTGAACTGTTCCTCCAAGCACCAAGACTGAGAATGACTTTTCTCCAAGTTTCTGGTTCATCTCAGCAGCTTGCTTGCTTATCTAAATAATCATTTGTCCGCAGCTGCAGGCAATCAGCGTTTTGTGCATACAGCGTAGATTCCCAAGCCAAATTACGAGATAATGAAAATACATGTAATTACATGTTGGTATGCTAGTCTAAATATAATTTACACTTGGGAAAAAGGGAAGAAGGCAAGATAGTAACAGGTGAATAAGAAAACAAAGAAATGCCCTTTAGTAATTTTTCCTGATCTTGTTTTTCAGCAAAATAGGTATACTCATTTATGCTGTGTTTATTTAAATGGTTATTTGTAAATTAGAAAGTTCAGATCTGTTTGAGGAAGTACTGAACAGCCTGCAGTTGCTGTAGTGTTTAAGTGAACATTTGGGGAGAAAAGTCAAATTGGCCCATTGTGATAGCTGATACATTTTCATATCAATGTAAAATTCTGATTACTTTCCTTTGAATTTAATATAAACAGCTGCAGAGAAACACTTTGTCAAAGATTTTTTTTGTTTCCTGCTATATATTCTTTGGAATGATTTGGATCACGTTTGCTTTGCAGGTCAGAGACACCTGCCTTTTGGTCACTATCAACAGCTTATGGATGATGTGTATCTGTCTCCTATCCAGTGACTTTGGATGAGATCAGATTTTGGATGAGATACAGTTTGGTAGCTTAGAGAGTCTCTCATGGCTTTGAATGCTATTTTGTGTAAATTTCTTCTTTAGTTTCTCTTGAGCATTTTTTAAATGCAATATTATTTCAAGCGTTCAAAAATTCTTTTCTTGCTGACCAACAAACTGTGTTTCCTGAAAGGGCTATTTCAGGTTAAAAAGTGTGCTCATTCCTTGATCTGTCAACCCTTCTGTGACTAAATTTGAATTAGTCTGGTCTATAATTTCTTCTGTTAAAACCTGGAATCCAGCATTTTGTAATGCTTGGCTATTAAAAGACATTTTTTACCATTGTTTTCACTATCACTGAACTATTTTCCCAAAGATCCCTTTGTTATATCATAAGACAGATGATTTTCAGGATCAAATACACATTGTTTTCAGGAGTTAAGTAACACAAAGTCATATATGTAGTGGACATAATGAAATGTTAGTTTGTTTTTAGTTTGGGGGATGAGAATTTCACATTCATTTAATGTCTTCTTTTTTGTGCTTTTTCTGACATAATATTTTTTGGAAAATACATTTGAGGAATTCAATTTTCAGTTATGTTAACTACAGGAAGTATATATAGTAACTTTTGGACTTTTTTCCCTTAATATTGCTTTTTGAGTTTTGTTAAAATTGCTCCATGAAATCATTTGTAACCTGGAGCCTTATTCAATGAGTACAGTAATTTCATGACTATAAGGCGCACCCTTTTGAGTAAAATTTTCCCTCGAACCTGGAAGTGCGCCTTATAGTCCAGTGCGCCTTATCTGATGTACTAAGTTGCGACATTTGCCACCCCGGAAGTGCGAGCCTGCAACAGTCCCCAGCCGAGCAGAGCCCGCCCAGCAGCAGCATCGGGCCAGCGCCGGGCTGGGGAGAGCCCGGCGGCATCGGGGTGTCCCCCATGCGGGGCGGGCATGCCGGCATCGGGGCAGCTGCCACGTGGGGCGGGGGAAAGCCGCTGGAATCGTGGTGGCCGCTGTGCGGTGGAGGGGAAGCCGCTGGAATCAGGGCAGCGGTGGTACGGGGCGGGGGGGAAAGCCGCCGGAATCAGGGCAGCGGTGGTGTGGGGCGAGCCTGCTGGCGTCAGGTCACCCGGAGCGCCAGGGGACTCCCGGAGTACACTGACAGCACGGGGTTCCTGGTGCGCCAGGGGGGCGCGTGACAGCCAGAGCACCAGGGAACTCCCGGAGCAGCGGGGCCCCGAGGACGCTGCACGGAGTGGCGGTGGACATAACCTGGCCCCGCCAGGTACAGGCAGGCCCGGGGGCCAATGGCTGCTGGGTTGAGATGGGGCCTCGGCCAGCAACCGCACAGCGGGAGCTGGGGGCGGATCCTAGCTGCAAAAAAAAAGTGCACCTTATAGTCCGGTGCACCTCATATGATCTACAAAGTTGCGAAATGCGCCGGCTCCCGGGGGGTGCGCCTTATAGTCCGGTGCGCCTTATGGTTGTGAAATTACTGTACTTTGAATAATTCAGATGCACTGAACTCTAACGGCTCTTAAATTTGTATTTTTTTTTTAATATCAGACAATAATTCTACAAATTTTAGAGTAATATGCGGCATTTCTTACTGATTTTTGTATTTATGTCATTAAATACATTTTCAGTGACTAATATTTCTCTGTTAAAGAAACATCAAACTTAGTACAATTCATCAATGTGTGAATACAGGATAAGATTCTGTTCCTGTCTTTATTTACTACTTGAGATAGATACCTGGAGCTGTATTAAAAGCCTTCATTTTACTATATGTTTCCCTGAAGCATGCAGACAACCACAAAATAGATGTCCACAGGCATTGTTGCAAGGGTGAAGGCGGGAAGACAAATGACACCATGGAGTAGGATATGATGGGAACAATGCTACAGAGTTTATGACTTCCATAAGAGGCTACTGTCATGGACACTTTATTACCAGGAACCTTGAGAACAGGAGAAGTAGTGGTCTTAAAACCTACCTTTAGTTCCCATTATGCTGAGTAACAGCTCACCCAATTGCTAGTAAAACCTCCATCGCTGTTTATCTTTAGCAGGATATTCCTGCATATTATTGACTGATTAGCAAAAACTTCACCAAACTTGCTGGACTTGCAAGAGGAATTACTTCCTCATTAAGCAGTGATGTTAGGTGATGCTTTAGCCTCTTGTGAGCATAGAGCAAAGAAAGGAAAACTGTTTCTTTGTGGAGATTCCTTCAACTCTTCAGAGACTGTTCCATTCTGTCCTCAAGCTGAGTCTGGAAAGTCATTAAAATGCAAAAGGATGTGCAGATAATTAACAACCTTGGGCTTCATGGAGGAATTTTGGGGTGAGATATGTTAAGCCCAGACTTTATCTGTTGGCCTCACTAATCAGTGTAGTCCCTTTGGTCCCTTTGGATCTCAGAGGCTTTTTTTTTGTTTTTTTTTTTTTTTTTGTAACTGGGGCATCAATATGCACATAGCTGTCTTGAATGGTGGAAGCATCCCTGCTGCATGCACTCAGCGGGGACAAAGCTCTGTGCTACAGCCTAAGGTAACAGCATCACTCTTGCTCTCCCCTGTGTGCATGTGCTCCTGGAGCTGCTGTGGCTGGTTGTCAGCAGGGAGTAAACTTACAGTAATTTCATGATTATAAGCCACACCATTTTGACTAAAATTTTGCTCCCAAACCAGAAGTGGAGCTTACATTCAGGAGTGGCTTATATATGAACAAATTTTGGAAATTTCCCAACCCGGAAGTCCAAGCAAGGCCGGGCAAGCCCCTCTCCCTCTTCCTGGCAGCACCAGCTGGGCAAGCCCCTCTCCCTCCTCCCGGTGGCAGCAGCCGGGCACACCACTCCCCTGCCTCCCGGTGGCAGTGGCAAGCAGGGCTGGAGCCGCTCCCTGGAGGCTGCCCCGAGCAGGCCCAAGCCAGTAAACCCTGTGATCACACGATTCTGTTACTAATTGGCAACTTTGTGAAAGTTGCACACGGATCCTCGCTGTGAATGAAAGTGCAGCTTACAATCTGGTGTGGCTTATATACGGACAAAGAATGGAATGTTGCCGACACTCGGACCTGCGGCTTATAATCAGGTGCAGCTTGTAATCGTGAAATTACTGTACTTCACTTGATACTCTTAAAAGCAAGGTAGGAAAACAGCTTTCATGAAACTCCTAAGTGATCAGTAGAAAACTGTACTTGGAGAGAGCTTAGTAGTGGTTCAGTGTCAGGAATGGAAGGATGCATGGCATGGGCTTGCACAGGGATCCGTCTTCTGCTGATTTTCAGTACTTTTCTTAGTGACCTAGATGATGGGAAAAAGTGGTTGCTTATTAAACCTGAAGGCCATACCATACTGGAAGTGCTGTAAAGATGCTGGAGAACAGGACCGGGAATTCAAGGGTGTTTTAACAATTTGGGAAAATTACTGTAATTACATTGCTTTTATGGAGTTCAGTGTCCACTTTTCATTCTGTTAAAGCTCATTATTGTTGTTAAATACACAGTTTTATTCTCAGTCAGATAATTTATTTGAGTTGTTCATGCTTCCAAAACAAAATAGAAACATGCACTGTTCTGGAACGCTGAAATAAATGTGGAGTTTTAGGCAAAAGTCATAAGTATTTTATGAATTTAAATTTCAAATACTTTTCTCAATCTTTGATAATTTCACATTCCAAGTCAAAATAAGACTCTTTAGACTAGGAGTTTGTAGGAGTATATGAAGATAAATAGTATAAATTCAGCCTCACACCTGCCTCAGCACTTATCTTATAAATATGTAAGTATTAATATGAGTATAAATACTCATACAAAGGAGTACTGTACAGCATCATTAAAATATATAACCTCATAAACCTGATGAATGTGGAAGCAATGTGGGTTCACTTTAGCAACTGGAGAAACTTTTGCCCCATGCATCTTTTTTGTACCACACTAAGAATCATGGTTTTCAAAAAATAATTTCTCTAAGTAGTGTGAGTTGCTACCCTGAAAATAAACACAGAGACCCTCAATGGATTCTTGGTGCCTCCATTTTCATTAGGAACTTTAACATTTATCTCTTTGTTTTATGCCTTTTACAAAGAATTACAGTCCCCCTGGAGACATTGGATTAGGGATTATAAAATCAATGTGGTGTAAAACAGTTGTTCCAGCACTTTCAAGCCATCCCCACAGAATGGGAAAAGGCCAGCTGGACCCTGACCCACTGGGTGGGACAACATTGCCCAGCTGAATGATCTCTTCAGGGGCAGCTAACTTGACAGCCTGTGTAAAGATAGATAAGCAGAGATATTAGTGTTCACTCAGATATAAATAATTATTCAGCTCACCAAACAAGGTAGCACTGCACCCTGCAGGACCTAAATCAGACAGCTCAATATGCGCCAAAATGCACTGGATTCACTGCCAGATTATTCAGCTTAATTAACATTCAGACTTGATCAAGATAGTTGACTTTACTTAAAACAAATCATTAGAACTGGCAGTATCTGGAAGGATTGCATTCTTACAAGGTCTTATATTCCTATATACACAAATATATTATTTTTCTGTGATGTAAGCAGTAATTTTAAATCTAGTTGACTATTTCTGTATGTTTTGTGTTTAAGAGATGACTTGAAAGACTGGTTCAAAAAATCCTGCTTACCCACCAAAAAAGTGTTGGATAAAACCTTTATTAGGGAAAAAAATAGCATTGCTTTTAATGAATCAGATTAATGCATCTCTTCTATTCAGCTCTGAAAAGGAACAAACATGGTAAACTACCCCATGGAAATCCATACTTTTATAGTCTTTGTATTAATGTGCAAAACAAAGATGTTTAATTAATTTAGATGTTTAAATAAACAAATGTTTTTCCAAACCGATAAAAAAGTTCCAGTTACTCTCAAAATCATTCAGTATGTCTGTGAATCTTTATTGACCTTTACTTAAACACAAAAAGTTGATTCAAGTAACATGAATTTATCAATTCATGTTATTAATGTTATTAATGACTAGAAACAACATAAACCCAGGAGTAAAATGAAAATTGTTTTCCAAAAACCTCAACAGTTTCCTGACTTCATCAGCCTCTGGCTTACACATGGCATGGGAAGAAAGCAGTGCAGTGCATGCATTCATGTTGTCACCACTGCATGTTGTGTTAAATATGAGAGACAAAAAGTAGAGCATGTGCTGTTGCGATATCAAGATAATTTTCTTGTAAAGATGGTTTGATATTATTTACACAGTGAATTTGGTTTAATTACAGATTTGCATATTTTATTACATAGATGTCATTTTACTAATTACTAGAGTTCTCAGAAAAACAGACATGGATGTTATTGTTAAAGGTAGCATTACATTTGAGAGGTGATGCAGTAAGAGTCTAAACATTGCATGTGTTTCTTGATGAAAATTCTTTCTTCAGAAAGAGTAACAAGAAAGTGGCACAGGTGTGATATCTCTCCTACAACTAACAGCTCATCTTTCAAGCTTTCCAGTCCAGCTTAAACCAAAAGGAAACTCATAAAAAATAACATATTATTTATATTCTTTTATGTTGGCAATTTTTTCTTTCAGAAAGCTCTAGGTTGAGAACAGATGTGAAAAAGAGCATTCTGACTCTAAGCTTAGACTGCAAAAAGAGAACCCAAGCAGGACAGAGTGCTCCTGTTGTTAGTGACCTACCACTGTGACTTTCTCACACAAACATTTTCACTTCAAAAATGATTGCATTAAAGACAAAGAGATTAAGTAGGTGGCATGAGAAGTGACTCAACTCATGCTGCCACTCCTGTCCTCTGCCTAACACCAGGCACATGCTTCCATCTCATTCCCTAGAGGAGGGAAAGTAACCTGGTTCCTTGCCTGTCCTGGAGGCAACTGCTAACCTCTGGGGAAGCCACAAGGAACAGCTAAGTACTGAGCTTCTAACTGAACCTTTGAAAACACCCTGAATATTTTTCTTTCACAAAACTGTGATGCACATGTTTTCTGCTTTCCATAGCCTGCCTTTTTCCTCCAGTGATTTATAAGTCCAGTGATGCATATTTCTTTTATTCAATGTATCTTAGAATTAATGAATCAGAATATGTTCTCTTTATGAAGAAAATAATATAATTTTTCTCTACTAACCTAAATACACCTAGGTTTCCCTAAGAACTTTATGCCTGACTGTAGCTTGTTATTACCATAAAATAATTGGGGTGTCCATTGTGGTGAATTCAAATGTCATACTCTGAATCCAAACTTACATCTTCAAATCTTCATTGGTATCCTTTATTTTTCCCAGTGAGTTTCCCCAGGCACCAAACACACAGTGTGTCCTCAGCTGGGGAGGAAAGTTGAACTCACATGTCCTACTTTCCAGGAGGAAACCTTAAGCATTAAGGACAATTAGAGCCTAGGGTATTTTACAGTGAAACATCACCTTCTTTTCTGGAATGGTTCTGCTCCAGAAGAACACAAAACTGTAGAAGAAAAAGTGTGCAGACCAATATAACCTCTCTTTTAGCATATTAACACTGAGAGTATGTCGTCTCTGCATGGCTTTGCAACTTCCAGCCTGAGTCCCAGGCTGAGTAAGGAGAGGAGCTCAATCCACTCTTATCTTCCACATGAACATGCTCAATCTTCCACAAAAAACCACTTCTTTTGGTGATTGTAGTACTTAGATTTTTATTTTGAAATATAACACTTCTGTAGCACACCTTTTTTTACAATGAGACCCTGTGAGTTATGTAAGGACACAGAAGAGAAGCTATCTGAAGCTATCAGTCCTGCTAAAGAGTTATCTACGGCTTGAATCTCTCCTGTGAGCATGCTGGGTGTTGAAATCCACTGTACAACTCCTTAATATTTTAGATAAAGGAAAAATTTTCTAAAGGAGTTTTAGTTAAAGAACATAATGGGTTTTGAATGGAGACTTTGTCCAATACGCTGACTCGCTGTATGAGAATTGCAGAGTCTCACATTTTCCACCTGCACATACGTGGCATGCAGCTTGCATTTCCCCCATGTTTTTATTTTCCTTTTATTTTTTATTCTCTTGAATTTTTTACACTTGAAACTAACAATCTTTAAAGGAAAAAGGATAAAGAAATCTTGGAGAAGAGACATTAAGAAAAAAAATCCCATTTAAATAAAAATGTTTACTCTAAATTAGACTCTTTTCCCTCCTACAATTCTCATTTTTGGGGCCTGTAGTGTTAAAGTTACTAACGTTCAATTAAAAAAAAAAAAGTATGTGCCCCCTCTAATAATATGTACTTATATGAACTTATGTAAAAGTTCATATAATGTGCCAACATGTCACAATGGGTGACATTGTAAACCAATATCCATGTGCAATGGAAAATTTGGATTTATGATTTGTTACTGTATTTTTAAATAAGGGAAAAGCTAATGCTGGGGACTCTTACTCACACATTATTTTATACCTTTATTAATAATAATTATATAGTGTATTGAAAAAGAATATGAATGGTGGCTCACAGTGAAAAATTTTCTTATCCAAATCCTTCAGTTCTGAGCTTCTAAGAAAAACAAATATTTGGTAACACGTTGGGTCTGTGATACAACCGACCCTGTAAAAGGGAAGACAAACAGCTGTCGAGAAAGATAAAAGAAAATGGTAATTGACGAACAGAGGGACACCAACATAAAATGCAACTGACAAAAATTGTTCTTGGTTTCTGAAAGTCACATACAGACTGCATATTTGTCAGTATGTACATAATTTAAGACCTTCATGGGACAGTTATCATATTGCTAAGCTTACTAAGTTTTATAGAAAATGCCACTTTGAATGTCAGAAATTCAGTCTGCAAAGTAGAATTATTGAAGGATGTATGGGGCTGCAGTCCCTGAAACTTTTTATGATTGCCAAGCAGAAATGCCTCATGTGCATAGATCTACCAAGTCAAATTTTAGAGGAAAAAGAAGTGTATAAACTAATTAATAAAGACTAGCATAGCTTAATCAAAAGAACCATTTTAAATTGAGTAGCCAGACATAACAGAAAAAAGCCATTGCATCTTTTAGCAAAAAAAAATCCCAACTCTGAATTAACAATCTCTCTGTTCCTGAGAGAACTGCATTGGTGAGAGCATAGGCACTGAAATAACCTTGCATGCCTTTGGCTAGGGAGCTCCAGCAACCTGGAGATGGGCAAGAACAGGGATGGGTATGAGTTGTGGTCAGGCCAGAAGACCTGTCATGTTTGTCAGACCCCAGGCCAGGGCAGCCAGGCTGCCCTCCTGCCCCAGACCTTTGATTTCCGCTGACCACATGCTTGTAGGGAAGTAAAGCCTTGACCTCTGGTGAAGGAGGGGAATGTAAGTGTTCATCTCTCATTTCTGCAATAGAACAGGGAATTGCAGAGAGGACTCCTTTCCATTTGACATTTTCTGAAGAAATAAAATGTTTGCAAAGCTCTGTTTGTGTTTGGGTTTTTGTGGGGCACCAGCAGGCAGTTGCTAACATTGTATGGGAAGCTTTTCTCTAGGGCATGTATGAATATCATACATGCTGGTGGGCACATGGCAGCCCATCCCATGGAAAGGACAAGCTACACCATTCCCCTCCTGTGGGAGCCTCGGCAGTGCCTTCAGCTGCATCCTACACACAGCAATACCACCTGATGGAATGAAATCCTCAAAGAATGGAAATGTTTACATTCTTGGCATGTGATGATCAGGGAAAACCATACCTTTGTCTGAAAGAGAAAGACAAAGAAGGCTTTACCAGCCTACCTTTTTGAATGGAAGGAGGAACACACAACTCCACTTTTACCAGTAATATGATTATTCCCAGCAGGGGACAGTATGTGCTAAAATACAGCAGCTTGTGCCTAATTATACAATTACACCCACACATCTCTGCCACCCACTCTTTGCAATTTTCATCTGAGAAGACAAGCAGAGTTTAAATACAGCATCTTTTGGTTCTGGCTACAAAATCTGGGTCCACAGTCCATCTTCTTAGGATCTGAGTTTTTACATTTGCAAATGCAGCCCAAAACCTCAGGTGAGCCCTAATGAACACTACAATTTAAAATGCATACTTCCCTTACTGTATCAGTAGGACATGCAGTGATCATGTGAATCCTTGAGGCTGGACATTGCTACCAGAGATGAAATATCACAGAAAAAACAAGTTTTGTTAGTGAAGGAGACACCCTTCCTAAATGGATCAAAAAAAAGAGTTGTGGAAATAGCCTGAAAGATGTTGGTCTTACAATGTAACTGTAAAACCTCAAGCGGGGAAAAAAAAGCAAAAGCAAAAAATACTAATGCTAATGACGAATACAAAACATAAATATGTATAAGTGGTGAGATAAAATTATATTAATATTTTATTCACTGTTCCACTACGGAAACATTTCTTACTAATTTGAAAATAACTAATATTTTTAATTAAAATAGGAAGACTACTTATATGTACTTACTTACAGTCTTACCACTATACCAGCTTCTTAGGTTGTATCTGTGTTCTAGGATATATTGTAGACTCTAATATAGTCTGCCTGTGCTGGAGAGTCAGATGTCATGTTCTGCAGGGTCTCTTTGGATCATGTCTGTTTCTGAATTAATGTGAACCACAACTTTACTGAACCTGTTGAAAATATTTAGCTATGCAAAGCTGCACAATGAAGTTACACACTAGTAAACTTAATACATTTGGACCAAGACTAGACCCAAGCCCATATCAGTTGCTAAAACATGAAAATATAATTTATTGACTATGTAAAACTAATGTTATAAGTGTCACAGAAGATGTATTTAATGAAGCAGCTGTGGGGTAGATTTTTCATTTCCTTATGAGGCAGATATAAGTGTTGTTGGTGTTGCTTCTGGACAAGTAAAGCTTCTGCACCTCTTTCTTTTAGGATCAAGACTGTTGAACTGTGAAAGGGCAGTCAGATTACTCTTTTTTTCTCCTGCTGATAATTTAAAGCTAATACTTGTAGCCCTCTCTTCAAAGGTGAGAGTGTATGCTAGGGAATGTTAAGAATATTTGGTTTCTCTATGCTTCTGAACCCAGACTGCTATGTATGAAAAAGGTTAGAGCCTACCAAAATTACTATTTTGAGGACATTCAACACAGGTTGTCTACTTCACAAGTAAGGCAGCAAAAGCATTTTGACATTAGATCCAAATGCCAACAGCATCAAGCATCAGATTTCAGATTTCTTTGTATGATTTATAAGGAGCAACAGATAGGATAAAATAGAATCTTCAATGAAAAGTAAAAATGAAAACACTTCCATATCCCAGCCCACATGTTGAATCTTTCTCTCTCTAATCCAAAGTATGCTACTTATTTCTTCATAGCTGGACACAATAAGGGTGGTGGGGTCCTTGTATCCACCAGAACATAAGATCCGAGATCAGGATGCTGCTATACACATCTGCACATTAAAAGAAAGATGAAAATGGTCCCATATTCTTCCATAGCTGCTAAATATGATACTGTCTCTTGAAATGCAATAGCTTATTTGAAATGTGGTGGCTGACTCCATATGTGTGTTCCTAGAGGTCTGCAAACCAAAACTAATTTCCTTGGAAATTTTTAAGCCTCCATGAAAGAGTTATTCTGAGGAAAAAATGCTTTTCTCACCAGGGAAAGTTAGCAGGCCTGTTCCAGGGGCCTCAGCTGCTTGGCTGTTTTGGTTTCATTTCATTTTGGAGATGTACCTTGCAGACATTCTAGGGCTAGATGTGGGCTAGAGGACAAGAAAAAGAACAATCCTATTGGCTGACCTGAGCAAAAGGAGCTCAAAAGGCATACAAGCAAACATATGGATTCAAACTCAAAAATCCAATAAATGCTTAGTAGGGCAATGCTGGAAACCAAGCCAGCCTGTTAATGACTAAAGAAATCACCACAGAAAATTTTGTGACTGTTTTTTGGAAAATATTTCAATATTTCTTCTCATGACAAGTATTTTCCAAAGAAATTCAATGCATTCTTGTTACTTAGTATGTTCAGAATATCCTAGCTGAATACATACAGATAATGGATTTTCAGTTGAATACAGTATTTATTTTATCTTGGCTTTCTAGAAGAAGCAAAGTTTATAGACCTGTAATCTAAGCACACTTTTCCCAGACACCATATATTTGTCATAAATATTCTCATTCTGTACAGTTGGAATCAGTGGGAACTTTTGCACAAACTGAGGCAAGTGGTGGGTCATCCTACTGCCAACAAAACCTAGAGCCACCTTTGCATTTTGTACCTGAAAGGTAATAAACAAAATGAGCACTTCGGGAATATCAGTTTGACGCATCTAAGTTGTGGTAGTCACAATTTTTTAAGACTGAAGTTACGCAAAAAAGCACAGTAAATGCAACCTTCTTTTCTTCCTATACCCTCACCACTTGCACACGCTTGGGTATGAAACTCCAGCAAATAATCTGACACCACAAACATGAATTCTTTAAATGTTTAAAATATCCTGATTACAACAGTATTAAACGTGTCCCTTTACTTGGGAACTCTGGTCTTGACAGCAACTAAAATTACTCTAAACCTCATCTCTTTTTCAGACAGAATTTCCTAGCTCCTGCTGTGTGGCATCTACCACTAATCTGACATGCCAGAACAGTGGCAGAACAAAGAGGAAACCATTGTAAATGTATTTATTTTTTAAATCTGCATAAAATGAGTATTTCTGGGATGCACTATTCAACTTCTGACTGCAAAGTTTAGTCACCCCTAATCAGTCTTCAGTGTAGAATTTTATCAGCAAATGCAGAAAGAAGTAGTATCATTTTGTAACTGCATCTGGAGGCAGTAAAGTGTGGGTCTGTCTGTACGGGGAAGTCACAACAAAATATGTCAGGGCATGGATTTCAAGCACAATAACTGCTATGCTCTAAGTCTCTCTGTAGATGCTCTGCAACACTAAGACTTCGGGGGTTTATTCCAGTTTAGCTTAATCCATTTTCACAGTGGACTCCTACAGAGGAATTAGTGTCCACAGAGAGAACTATTTCTTAAAGGTATTCTGAGATATTTTCCAACTAGACAAGCAGTAACTGTTAATATATTTTAAAATATATATTTCCCCATAGTAATAAAATAACAAACCTGAGTACTTTTTCAGAGGAAATTAGAGTTCCTCAGAGACTAAATCACCCCCATCTGCTGTTTTGCAACCCGTGTTGTATGGCAGCCTCTCCTACTTACACATGCTAAAACAGTGCACGAACAAAGAGAAACTCTGGCACATGCATACATTTTCCAAATTTACATAAAATTAGAATTTCCAGAATGCATAATGTGCCAGCCATCTCAAAGTATTGTTAGTCTGACTTGTCTTTGAACTGGGTTGGTACAGTATCGATTATATATGAAAAACGCTGTTACTTTCCCTGTAATACAGGCTGTATTGCTGCAAATGTCACTAAAATATAAATAAAATGTGCCAGACTGCTCATATAAAGTGGCATGCAGAAAGCATGCATGCTTTTTTTTTTTTTTTTCTTAGGAATTAATTTCTTTATCAAGGTTTTGGCTTTCCATGCCTGAAAAATGTAAAATGTAAGCAACCAGACACATTCCCTGAAACTGAGTTACCTGTTTCACTGATCAGAAAGTCTTATGTGTTGTCCATCAAGGTGGGCATCAGCCAGTGAATCACATCACTTCTAGCTGGGACCTTTCAGATACAAATGTTATGATGCTAATGTGAGTGTTACTTAGTGTCAGAATTTTAGATTGATTTTCAATATCTAGAAATTTAGTCCACAGGCTGGATTGCTTCAGGTCTGCCCTAATGAATGTTACTGGCATATCACATCTTTATTGATGTTATTTTTAAGACAGATATGTGAGAAGAGGGACTACACAGAGACAGCATTTCCCTCCATTAAGAGTGCAGCAAGCCAGCCCAAACAATATCCTGTCTGCTGAGGGTATGAGGTGAGATTTATTATGAAAGTTTTCTCTGCCTTTCAAGTTTATGCAACATTATCAAACTACCACAGGGTTTTCTTTGTTTTAGAACCCACACTGTGGGAAAACAACATATTAATGCAGTGAAAATAGTTTGAAAATATTAATTTTACTGATATTATTAACAAAAGGAAAAACTTGGTTGTAGAAAAAATTGCCCCAGCATGTATTAAAAGGGTACCCTAACATTTCTTAGAATGCTTAGAACAATGAAATGTAGCACATCAGCAGTACTTAAAACTGTGTTTCCTAAAAGAATCTCACTGTTTGTTGAATATTTTCTAGCTCTGAATTGTGCCAAAAATTCTAATTCTTCTCTTGATATTCCTTTTTTTATTCTATTAAAAAGAGTATGAATTTGAGTAATAGTTCTTTCATGTAACAGTTTTCAGAGTACAAAAATGCCATGGAATAATTAATAGAAAAAAAATCAAGATTTCCTGGGGTTTATTTAAAATATTTCCACTACTTATTGGGGGAGAATAAATTTCAGATGCTGGGTGTTAATTAGATGAGAGTAAGTTAATGGAGGTCTCACAGCATCTGCTTATTTGTGAACTGAACATTTGTGTTACTGACATTTAGCAGCCCTTACTAAGTAGAGTTTGAGGACAGCTGAGAGAGGTTTCAACAGCCTCCAACTCTTCTGAGGAACTTCTTTGCCTTTATCTTGTTCTTCAGTTCCACAGTAATAGCAGATCTAACGATTTATTGGGTTTTACTGATTGGAAAATAGTTCTTAGTAGACATAAAGTAGATGTTTGTTTCAGTTTTGTCCACTGTAGATTCACACCCTGGCCATACTGCCATAAATGCCTGTCTTTGAATTCGAGAACATGAGACTGGAAAAGCTTGCAGACATTATGAAGACATGTTGCTTTTGTCCTTACCAAGTAACTTCTAAAATCAGCATGCTTTCACTATATTTATTTTTCAAACATGAAAAGAGTTTGAAGGTTAAGGATTTTTTTTGGTTGTTTTTGATTTGTTTTCTTACTTTTGCATTGACATGCTTTCATTTTAGCAAAAAGAACTCATACAATAAAAGAAACTGAAGTTCTGGGGAATCTTCTAGTAGTTTGGGGTTTTTTTCCTAGTACCAGCCTAAGTGGAAATAGAGATTCTCCTATAAATGCTCGCTGAATAAACAGGATATGTAATGAGCAGCCATTAGAAAGGATTTCCTCCATTATGCACAAACCTCCAAATCTTCTAAGGAAATAACCACTTGTAAGTCTTTGCTTGGAACTGGGTTTATCATATTGTGTGGTAATTTTCATGTCCCTTCTATTCATGTATATTACTGTTTCACCTGTACATACTGCAATTACATTTTGTGGTACAGTTTTTATTCTGAAGGCCTTTGGGACACAGAAAATATGTAATGGTAAAGCTCCTAATAGTCTAATTAAGACAATCATCTAATAGGAAGATGCCTATCAAATGGGAAAAAACCTCAAACCAGCACCACACATCTACTTTTATTTTCCTTTTCTAAAATATCCTAGAGACGTAATGCAAACTTCAGCTTGGCTGATGGTATCTAAAATGTGCCATGGAAACTACTTAAATACTGATGGAATAATACACTGTGTAGTTGAAAACTGGTTTTAGACAGGTAGTTTTCTATAACACACAATTCTATTTTCATTTTGGTACAGCATCCTTCATTAAGTCCTAGCTACAGTGATCAAGAAATTTGATGAGGAATAATTTCAGTATTTTTATTCAGTCTAAAGCAGCACAATTTTCATGCAAACCTGCTGAAATAATGTAACATTTTGGCATGAGCTTCAGATGGTATTTCCACACAGAAAATAACAACCATAAAGGATCTGTGAGTTACCCACTTGAAGAAATTTTATCTGTCTTTTGACCCACTGCTGTTTCAAAGGCAGAAAATAGGTCTGAGTACAAATATTGCACTTGAAACTGCATTTCTCCTTATCTTGGGAACAGTTATTTTACTTTTCCACCATATCTGAATTTGTTTTACACAGTACTATATAAAGTTATGCTTACAGAGAGCAACACAGTGCTAAACTAAACATCTGACTTGATAAAAACTGGAATTACCTTTGAAGCCACACCCTATGAGCTGTATTTCCAATTTAAAGACCATGTTTTAAGTACTTTAATGCCTGGGTGAAATGTTCCTGAAAAGGGTGAAACCTGTGTTAGAGAATCCAAGACTACTTGAACACACCATGAGCACAGTACTACAAACCTGTCTTTAGAGTCTTGCAAACTCTGGGGTTCCTGCCTGAGTGGCCACCACCAGGAGCACTTACTGCAGGTTCTAAAGACAGCAAGGAGTAAATAAAGGCATGTCCCAAGCAGCCAAAGATCAATAATATTTCTGAAAGGTCACAGCAAGTCACCTGCCTGAAGAGAAAGCACCTATATTTACATAGGGGAAAGTGAAAAGAGATGTTAAATTGTGTTCTCTGTGACACACACAGCACCAAAAACTAGAAAACACAAGACTGAGACAAACAGACTGTGCTATGGCTATACCTGAAGTACTTTGGACTTATCAGGCTATAAAAGATACAAGAGAACTTATTAAATTATGATTTTTGAAATTGTTTTGAGGTATTTTTATCCATGATGATATAATTTGGCTGTGGATTCTCCATGCCTCAGATGCAGGTGACAGTTTTGGTCCAGCAGGTGTGGGAGAGCATTCCTTTCCAACATTGTCATGTGGCTTTGGGAATGTGACATGGAGAATGAGCTAATGAAAACCTGCAAGGCACTTTCAGAGCTGGAAGTACTCACAAACGTCACAGCAACACTCAGCTAATCCCCCTGGAATCAAGCTGGCTCCTACCACAATTATTTGCTCTGGACATGTTCCATGATCTGAACAGGTTCCATGTTGCTCCACTAATTTTCTCATACTCCACAGTACTTTCTACTTGCCATGCAAGGACACTTTTAATTAGGGCCCAATACTATTTGGTCACACAATCCATCTCAGGCCCAGAAGACTGACCAGCTACCTTATCTTAGTTTCAATACAACCTCAAGCACTGGTTGCCCATTATTTCAGAGATGGGAAGACATTACTTCTCCAGTATGCTTTTGTGTGGAATTAATGACACCCTGCTTTCAGAAGACTGGTAAATAGCTAAACTGCCCCATAATACCGTCAAGGAGAGAAGGATTCAAGTGCAGAAACAGATTATTATTTTGGCAAGGTGAATGTAGTGAATTGGTGCCAGAAGTATTGACTGGAAGATGAAAATTTCAGAGGTTCCACAAAATCTAAAGGCCAGTTGAAGCCTAAGGGGTGAAGAAATGAGGCACTGCAGTTGTGACATGTATTTGTTGTTTCTAAAATGAATGCTGGGCTGTGTGAGTAAGAGCAGACATACAGAATTGGACATCACACATCTTCTCAGCCTGCAGCCACCATCTGCCTGCAGCAGTGCTGTGTCATCATGCTGTGATAGTTTGTGACTGCAAAGTTAGTGGGTCTGCAAAAAGTTTAAAGTATAAGCAGAGCCCATGTCAAAGAACAGTAGTCCCAGAATTACTCTCAGGATGTCAAAACCATCAAGGTACCTGAGATCTGTGAGACCCTCTCCTCCCAGCCACCACAACTGACTCTTCCTTGCTATTTCAGTCCCCAGTATTTTCTGATTAAAATCAAAATGCTGACTGTGTAGCACTTCCCAGTTCTCCAACCTGGGTGCAAATATTTTTTTTCTGGTTTTTTTTTTTTTTTTTGGTTGGGTTTTTTTTTTTTTTTGGTGGTTTTGTTTATTTGTTTGTTTGTTTGCTTGCTTGCTTTTAAACTGGGACAAGAGCTGGATGCATGCAATTTGTCTTGGTTTCTGGTCCTCCTAGGGCACTGATAGGTCACATCCCACAGAGCAGTCGGGGTAGGGAGGCCCCAGACGTGCCTCCCTTCCCCACAGGGTTGATTTTCAGGCATGGATATAACCACTCTTCCAACACACACTGGACTAAACCAGGTCATTGTGTTACCACGTATAAAGATTTTTTACTCTTACTTTACAATAAATGTAGGGGTTGTTGTAATATTGACTTGAAATAAGGAATTATCATCTTTAAAAGACTGAGGAAGACTGACCTAGAACACAAAGAGGTTATTAATGCTTTTGAAAATATACCACCTGGGCTTGAGTCAATAGGTAGTGAGGCAATTAATAAAGAGCAAGACTAACCATATATTCGTATTCTCTTTGTGCACAAAATGTGACTGAATGGACATAAAATCCATCCTGTTATTGTCTTTCTCTTGTGGTTGTGATGGAGAGGAGATGAATGTATTTAAGAGTGGTTTCCTATAGACTGTAGTCTTGTACAGTATCCCATTAACATTACAGAATAGGATTGGTACTGCAGTGAATTATTGAGACAAGAAGCTCTATACATACTTCTCTATCACTTGGTAGTTAGGGTATGTGACTTGACTTTCCTACAAATTCACCAATTTTCCACAGAAATAAAATGCAAATCGTGGCTATTCCAGTAAATCCTCTCTCTAGGAAAGCTGGAATCCTAAAGGTTTTTAAAATACCAGTTTCAAGGAAATTAAAATATTTTTTCATTAAGACCTTCTATGCATTTATTTTTAAATGCTTAGTTTATAATATTACATTGCAATAAACCTTTCACTACATGTAATATTTTAGGGCTGCATACTGACAGCTGGTTTTAGAGTGAATTGTTGCTGGAAAGGCAGGTTGATTTTTCTCCACAGTCCCAGCTTCATGTTTCCCTCCTCTCTTTATAATCTTTCTGTGCAGTCAGGTGAGTTCAGTTAGCAAATTCTTTATTTTTCTGGCATTCCACCCTGACCCTGGTATGAGTGACAACTGATTTTACAACTGAGTAGATGGGTGCAAACCAAATCAAGTTTGTAAAATCAATTTGTATTCCAAGGTAGGTTATAAGCTCAGGCACATTTAGTTTGCCTGTTCCAAGCCAGAGCTGTATTCCAGCCCAGATCTGTGTATGTTTGTACATACCTTGAGTGGTCCACTCCCAAGCAAGTTTTAAAGTTGTTTTAGAGTACCAAACATTAACTCTAGAGTTTTTTGCCAAAATAAACACCAAGTCAAACAGAAGCAGACCTTCCTGATAGCCAGTCTGTACAGTACTGTTCAAACAGCTGGAACACCTACTGCTGTGAGTCCCAGCACTGAAAGCCTGGGTGGGAAAACATAAATGAATTGCAATATGCTTCACAAGGTTACAAGTGATGAAAGTTGCTCAATGCTTTGATGTTTAGAGGATCTTAATGTTTATTTCCCTCTTTACTAAAAAGGCAGCTATTGATGGAAAAAAATATTGGAACGCATGAACAAAGTCATTCTGAGCTGTTTTGAATGTGTTTATTGAATTTGGTCTGATGCATTGAGCAGTCCTTTGTCTATATATTCAAAGTTTATTATTTCAAAAATGCTGTTAAATGCTATATACATGCAAGTATGCATTCTTTTTGTATGTGAAGCAACACAAATTCTTGGGGAAAAAAATGAACACAGAGATAAACCAAGTCCCTGAGAAAAAAAATTCTAAGATACAAGTGCTACAAGTGGCCCAACCACAGATTATTTAAAGACTTGCTCAATGAACACTGATTTTTCTGCATATAAACACTCACCTAATCTTTCATCAACTTCTTTTCTGTATAACACCCTCTTTCCATAAGCTGCACTTTGGATGCTCAAAGGTGATGACAAAGAAAAGAAAATAATATTTTAGAATCTCTGAGAGGAAGGATTAATGAGTGGGTTAAACTCAGTCCCTTTGAATGGGAATTTATTGATTCTCACTATAACATAAAGAAGAGAATGATGGAGAATTCACTTACTCACTTTGTCTAACTCTCTTCTCTGGTGTGGTGAACTAAAAAGAACAGGAGGTAATGGTTGTGAGGTTGTGAAAGGAATATATGAGACCTCAGAAACCTGCATCATTTACCATACCACCAATTTTTAGTTTCCTCTTACATTCTTACTTTTATTGTTGGCAGCTTTAGGTGCACATATGCTATTTTAAATTCAGAATTTGAATAAATTCACAAAAGAAAATTATGTGCTCACTTTACAAGGTCAAAAGCAATTTTTTTCCCACTGACAACTCAGCCTGACTGTATTGGGCATTTAAAATTCAATTTGTGTTATTTCTGCCAAATCTAGTACATAAGCATTAGCAATAATGATTTGGAAGCCACATTTAGCTGGTTTAGCTGTTATTCCTAATGTGACCATAACTATAGCATCTAAGTGGAGTACTGATAGCCTTGTTAAAGATTCATGCAGTGCCTGGGACACAGCTCTATTCTATAGCTACTTCAGTGCTCCTGGACTGACAAATATAGCATTGTTTTTTCTCGCTGTAGTGTGACTGACAGAAACCTCTCATCATAACAAGATAATACTTTTATAAAATAAGTTTTCTGAGCACAGCAACATGGGACAATAATTTGTGAAATTAAAATAACAATACATTTAAAATTAGCATTTAAAAAACTGTCTATAAATCTCATTCTCATTTAGCTTGACTAACTTTGGACTTAGCAGCAAATAACAAATATCAAACTGCTTTTAAAACAGTGATGCAAACTTCAATTTATGCTGTCATGTTGATGCAAACTGTAATAATTCAAGAATTTTGCAATTATTATTCACTATATGAACTTACTTGTTTCTAATTTTATGCAAGTCAACATCTTAAATCCTGGAAAAGCTGTTGATAATCACAGGTATATATATCCACAGCACATCTGTGGATCCTTCTGTGTAGACACCGCAGTTGCAAATTCTGTGCTACGTCATGGCCCGCAGTGCCCCGTTGACTATAACATGACCTGCACATATGAGACATTGCAGCTACTATTTCTACAAGCAGCTCCTGTATCCATCAAAGATGTTTGGCCCATATTCTGTTTCAGCTGAGCACCCCAAATCACAAGGCACATTCACAAATGTGCCAAATATTATGCGTCTTTCCTGACATTTCGCTTGTGAGCTGCCCTATCACTTCTTCCCACTGGGCAGCTTAAAGTCACATTTTGACAGCTTGCTGCAAGACCTTGTGCTGCAGCAGTTCTAAGCTGCCACAGAAGTTTAAGAAACTAAAGAAATACTTCTATCCAAGCAAATTTTGGCTTCCTATTCTGCTGGCTTTTTCTCTGCTACCATTTGTGCAACAATAAAAAAAGGGTCCTATATGTCGTATATGTCCAGAACCATTTTTAACCCTGAGAGGCAGATTCTGTTATATTCAGAGTTCTGCTGTCTTCTGAGATGCTTCAAGCTCTCGTTGCTAATAATACATGTGAAAAACGAAGGAAATACACAGTGAGATATGTTAGGCTATACACTTGGGAACCTAAGGCTGGGCTTTGGTGAGAGAAGACATCACACAGCGCACCAAACTTCCTCACCTCCCCAGCTGCACCTGTGGAAGGCAGAGGCTGAGGCCACAGTGTTCTCCTCCCATGCCATGCCACTGCCACCAGAATTGTTTCCCATCACATAGCCTGTGCTACTCCAGCTGTGTGCAGGCTCTGGTCTGAACCACCACCGCCACCATCACAGCCACCTCTGGCTGATCTTTGTGCCTGGCCCTTCAGCACCCACCTTTTCCCACCTCTTCCACTGCTGCCTTCTCCCTGGAGCTGGTGCCAGGGGCTGTGTGTGGTGTGCACCAGTAGGCAGCGGCAGCACTGCCAAGAACTCACAGAGCACACTCCCATGCGGCCAAAGATGCGCTGTAAGACCATGGATGTGGGGAAAGAGCATCATGAGCCATGGAGAGGTGGATCAGGCACTGACTCTGACTGTATTCAGTGTACCAACAGCACAGGGTCTTAATCATTATAACTTAATTTTTCATTGCTATTCTTTGAGAAGTGAGACATAAGCTAGCTTTATATTTGAGGTTGGATCAGAGTGGTTTATTCCACAGAGTGCAGTCCCATTTGGGTTGGAAAAAATGTGGCCTCACAGCAGTTAAGCTGGTAATAAACTACTACCTTAAAGTATATTTCCTAATTAAAAATAAAATCTATTTTTTTATACAAATAAAAATGTCTTACAACTTTACATCCTAATTATAGTTTTAAAGTGCCACATTCTTTGAAAAATTGTTACAAGCCAGCTAAAGGGAGAGTGGAAAACAGTTTTATCATAATTATACAATTGTGAAGTTTTACAATAAAGAAGTTTTTAAGAATTTCCGTTTGTCTGAAGTGCCTTGTAGATTTCTTTACAGTGTTTTAATTGCACAATCAAAAGAAAACACCTGTTTGAAATTAGCATACATCCAAATAAGGAACAAAGACATGCATTTTTGACAATGAGAATAATTAGCCACTGGAACAGACTATCAAAGGATACAAAGCATTCTCATTCCCTCTCCTTAAATCAAGAGTAGATCTGTTTTTAAAAGACATTGTCTCTTATTCTGGGATCATTTATTTGAAATTCCATGATCTGTGCTATGCCAGAGATTGCAATAATGATGGTAATTTTTTGCTAGAGATGTCACAGAATATTTTGGCTCTTGGGACAGTCACACAGCACATCCCTGAGCTCTGGCTCCTGTCAGCTGCCATCAGCCTGCAATCCCTCTTTCCTGTAGATGAAACAGTCAGCAAGTTTTAGAGATATTTATCCCTATTTGGTCTGAAGCTTTCACACTGCCCCTAAGAAAACCTTCCACCTTGAAATCTCTTTACTTTTTAGAATGAAAAGTATATAGTAGTTGCTCTGAAAGTATTTTGCAGAAGGAAAAAAAATTCATCCATTTAATTAAAATATAAGAGCCCAATTCAGATGTGTTTTAAGCATCTTTCATTGATTTTACTGTCTCTACCTTTAAAAACACAGCTGTTACTTCTTAGACTTGAATATTTGGATTTTGGTGTGCCAAGACATGTTCAAGCTCTGAATTAAATGTGGTCCTATGCATGAACAGCTTACATATCTGCTGTAAAGAAATGAACCAATTCCACTCCAATTTACTGCATTTATGCCCTAAATATTTCTCATCCCTTCTGGTCTGGCTGGAGGTGTAAACTACACCTGCTTGTCACTTAAATAACTAGGGGGTGTACCTGCACTCAGTGAAGGACAGAGCCAGTCCCATTGGGATTTGTCACCCAAATCCAGCCTACCTTTGTCATTGTATCCTCTAGGCTCTGCAGAAGGACAGATCCTGAATAGGAATGCTATTGCTGACCTAAGCAGTACTTATAAGCCAGGTAGGAATTTCTGCTAGGAAATCCTTTCAGGTACAGTGGGACTATGCTGAGATAGTTTCTTTCTGCTATTTCTCTGTTCTGTCTTTTGCTTTCCTCTCAATTCTTTGGTCTGCTTGTAAACAGCAGATCTGCTCCTGAGTGAAGCAGTGATTCACAGCCATCTGGACTGCAGTGACCACAAAGTGACTGAGTTTAAAAACTGTTGACGGGAGGAAAAGAAGCAAAACTTCAGCTTCTGGACATGAGAGCAGACTTCATGTTCCTCTGGGAATTGTTAAGTATGGTCCCCTGGAAAAAATTTTTTTTTCAGGTCCTGAAGTCCATTGGTGATGGTCACTTTTTAAACATCACTTCCTAAGGGCAGAGAAACAGACAATTCCCAAATGTTGGAAGTCATGCAGGTGAGGCAGGTCAGCTTGGCTGAACAGGATTTTCCCTTGGAAATAAGGTAAATTAGGGAGGTGTGTGCCCAGTGGAAGCAAGGTCAGGTAACATGGGACACATAGAGAGACACTGTTTGCCACTGTACGGAGAAAATTCATAGAGCCAAAACTCAACTGAAACTGCCAGAACTGTTGGGGACAATAAAAAAGTTTTTTTCAAATATATTAATGGCAATTGGCCAGGTGCAAAATTAACATTGACCCACTACAGGATGGTCACCTCACAAACAGGGACATGGGCAAGGCACAGAGGTTTAACATATTCTTTGCCTCAATCTTCAACTTGGATGAGGGACCAAAAAGTGCCTTGAGCTGGAGGACCATGGCTGTGAGAATTATGAATGCCCACTCAACCCTAAAACTGTGCAGGGTCTGGTGTTCCAGCTGGATCCCTACTAATCTATGGGACATAATGGGATTCATCCAAGAATCCTCTAAAAGCTGCTGATGTCTTTGTAAAACATCTCTTGCTGATTTTTGAGAAGTCTTGGGAAACCGGAGAGGTTCTGGCTGACTGGAACTCTGCAAACATTGTCCTGATTTTCAAGGACAAGAAGGAAAACCCTGGACTACAGGCCTGTCAGTCTCAGTGCCTGGCGAAGTTATGGAGAAGATTATTTTGGGAAGCATTGAAAAAAACCTGAAAGACAACACGTTCGTTGGTTACAGCCAGCATGGCTTCATGAGAGGAAATTCCTGCTTATCAAACCTGATTTCATTTTGTGACAGGGAAACCCACCCAGCTGACCAAGGGAAGCCAGGTAATGAGATCCCTTTGGGTTTCAGCACAGCTTTTGATACTGTCTGTCACTGGATCCTTCTGGACAGAGTGTCCAGCACTCAGCTGGATAAACACTTCATGATGGGTGAGCAACTGGCTCATGGATCAGGCACAAAGGGTAACAGGGAATGGGGGGACACCAGACTGGGGACCTGTCACTAGTGGGGTTCCACAGGGCTCCATCCTTGGCCCTGTGCTCTTCAACATCTTCAGGAATGACTTGGATGCTGTACAGAAAGTATAGCAAGTTTGCAGATGATGCAAAACTGGGAGAAGCTGTTGCCTCCTGTGAGGGCAGGGAGGCGCTGCAGAGAGAACTCAACAAATGAGAGAACAGAAATCACCAGCCATGTGAAGCTGAACAAGGGAAAGTGCAGGATTCTGCACCTGGGATGGGGCAGCCCTGGATGTATGGATGGACTGAGGAATGAGATGCTGGAAAGCAGCACCACAGAAAAGGGTCTGTGGTTCTGGTCAATGGCCAGCTGAATGTGGGTCAGCAGTGCCCTGGCAGCCAGGAGGGCCAACCCTGTCCTGGGGTGCAACAGGCACAGCATCACAGCTGGGCAAGGAGGGGATTGTCCTGCTCTGCTCTGAGCTGGGGCAGCCTCACCTCCAGTGCTGGGGGCAATTTTGAGTGTCACAACAAAAGAAAGGTGTAAAGCTATTAGAGAGTGGCCAGAGGAGGGCAACAAAGGTGGTGAAGGGCTTTGAGGTGAAGCCGTGTGAGGAGTGGCTGAGGTCACTTGGTCTGTTCAGCCTGGAGAAGAGGAGACTGAAGGGAGACCTCACTGCCTCATGAGGGGTAGAGGAGGGGCAGGCACTGCTCTCTTCTCTATGATGACAGTGACAGGACACAAGGGAATGGCCTGAAGTTGTCTCAGGGAAGGTTTAGTTTGGATATTAGAAAAAGGGTGATCAGGCAACAGATTCCCCAGGGAAGTGGTCACAGCCCCCAGCCTGTCAGAGTTCAAGATAGATTTGGACAACAGTCTCAGGCACAAGGTGTGACTCTTGCGCATGTCCTGTGCAGAGCTAAGAGTTGGACTCAATGATCCTCGTGGGTCCCTTCAAACTTAGCTTATTCTGTCATTCTGTGAAATCATAGCTCAGTGGTTTCTGGCATACCTAGGCAGCAGGCAGGTACCTCATAAAATGTCCTTGTTGTATCTGTCATTTTATTCAGTGTTTTTAATTTCCAGTCATTTATGAGTATGTAGCTGCAGCTAGAAGCATTTTGATATGGGAAAATATTCAGCCCAAAACACACAGTCTTCGTACAATACAGAGCACAAGTAATAATAGCAAGGCAAGGCTGTTAATGAGGTATGACAAAATGGATTATCACTGTAGCATATAACAAAAACTGTAGCCAAACTTACCAAAAGTCTCCTACAGTGCAATTTGTTAGATCTTCGAGTCACTCTTAGGTGACATAAACATACTCTACAGGTTGTGTCCTAAGCATGTGGATTTTAAATAAGGTATTTTTTTTTTTATCATTGCTGTCCAATCCCCAGATTTTCACTGGAAAGATTTTCCACTATGAATTTGAGTAAATCAATTCTAAGTGTTACTATGAAATTTTCACCAATTTCTTGAAACTGCACTTTGTGGCATTGCAAAATGACACAATGAAACTTAAATTTTGCACATTTTTTTAAATCTATATGAAATCACTAAGATTTCATGAACAAATCTATGTGAAGAATTTCTCAAAAGTTCACGTATTTCAGACTGGGATTTGTGGAGTAATTTGCTTGGCTTGACTTTATCCATCCACCTTCAGTTCTTCAGCACCTCCACCATTACCTAATTTATGTAGGAGCTATTTCTTTGTTTTCTCCAAGCAGATGTGGGTTTGTTGTGCCATCCTTTGTGCGAACCAAAGACTGCTTTCCCATCTCAGTAGCTCAGAGTAGTTCATCCCAGGGAGGGCTCACTGATCAAACTTGGCAGTGTGCTCAGCCACCTCTGCCCATCAGGAGAGCCTCGTGCTGACCCAGAGTCTGAGCAGACCAAGCCTCCACTTGCCTGCAGAGCACTGATTGGGCACACCTGCATCTCTGCACAGCTGCAGGAGACTTCATGCCAGGAGGGGCAATTATAGAGTGATTAATAAACAGCTTTGTCTGTGATGCCAGACATGACGAAAAGTACTGTGAAAAAAGTACTGTAAACACAGTAAGGTAGGTTTTTGAAGGCGAAATTGCAATTTTAAGTCTTGCAGTTAGAGACATTCTCTCTGAAAACTTTAGCAACTGTAGGACTGTATCTTTAGGAGATAAACCATTCCATAGATGCTCCAGGGTCAGGAGTTTGAATTCTCTGCTTTTTGTAGTCACTTCTATGTAGACTTACTGTAACAGAGCTCTATCTGCCTGACTGCTAGCACTAGTTTATCTTGCAGCTGTCCACTTTCAACCATGATTTGCTTACCACTAATGTAATGGTAATTTGTACTATGGTATGGTTTTATTTGTGTATAAGTAAACTATATGCCATGTATTTGCATTAATATGTCTTTGTACTAAGCTGAAGTAAAAAAAAAAAAAACAAACCCAAATGCAGTCTTCCTAATGTCAAATTGTCAAATGGGAGTGCATGTGGAATACAAATGTTTTAAAGGACATATGTATTAAAGAAAGGGAATCTGCAAAAAGGGTATATTTCCTGGACCAGTGCTTGTGAAGGACTCACACTAATAGACTAACAGTCTTTATTAATATAAAATTGTGACAGGTTATGGTTTGAGGATTGTTGGTGATAGTAGCTGACTGCAAAAATGCATTCAAAGCAATAAAATTATTTATCGTGGATAGGGATGCAATAGGGATCCCTATCAGGCAGAAGACAGATTCAGCCCATTGATAGATCTCAGCAGCTGCAATGCATCCTTCCCTAACTTTTCCCCCTATTCTCACCTTACTTTTTTACTATTTCTTTATGTTCAGGTGGAGCTTGAGTCACGTTACTAATAAATTCTTTGTTTACTGATGGGTGTAAAATTCACTCGCTTCACTTTTAAATGTATGAAAAGAATACAGAGTGCATGCCCCGTGAGGGTGGTCACACCTTGGAGGTGGGTAACTTTGGGATGGAGGTGTGTACTAAGAGTACAATTAGGGTGTAATCTGAGAAGAGTTGTTTTGCCACAGTTGTTGGCTGAACAGCAAGACACCTCCTATCTCCCCTGGTTGACAGATGCTATGCAGCTTCTCAGCTGCAAAGTACCTACCTGCAAGGATTCCAACAGAGCCTGGCCACAGTCCCTCCATTCTGCTCCACCCTCCATTCCATCCCCCTTAGCAGGTGCTATGGTTGCAGACTGTGGTGTGGGGAGTCATCATGGTATAGGTTTTGAGTATGGCAGCTTCATTCCATCCAGGGACCAGCAACTGTAAATTATATTTTCTATACCATTATAATTTACATTAGGATGTAAAAACTTCTTGGTTTCCTCTAATTGTATCCCCAGCCATCTTTCACCAACTGGGCCTCTGAAAAGGAAATTGTCTTAATTATACCTGAAATGCTAGATAAGAGGCAAATAAGGTCAAGAAAGAGACTAGATAGGTATTGAAAGGTAGATGCAAGTTTTTGTGACTAATTTAATTTAGATTACCAATAAATTTTCTTTCAAAATACTGTCTCCTCTCATGCAATGAGACCAAATAATGTTAACCTGAATATAATAAAGATCTCAAGTTCTTAAAACAAGAACCAAGTGAATCTGAGTAATGTAAGGCCACAGTCATAATCCAGTGAATCATGTAAGGCAGGGTCCACAGAGTGCCCCAAGTTATGGTCTCCTGGTCACCCTAATCAGGAGACCTGGTACATACTGATGTCATTTCTTCTCAATGACCCCAGAGAAAGAAATGCAGATGTGCAGAGGAGTGCTGGGGCAGCTCAGTCATCCCAGCCTGGAGTTTGGAGCAGAAAGCTCTCTAGGGCTAAGACTCACCAGTGTATGGGCACATCAGCCACACCTGACCACAGTTTCTACCCAATTCTGAATTTATTCAAATTCATTGAGCACCTTTCTGTTCAAAAGTGGGTAAGTCCACATCCAGTGGGTTTCTGAGATGTCACTCTGAAACAGCTCATTTCCCATTGCATTGGATAGTGAGCACAGAAATGCTATTTGGGGCTCTGGGTTGCACTTCCGGCTGATGGGCACCTGAGCTGTCCACTGCTTCAAGCCCTGTGGACTGTGAAGAAAACTTGCTCACAACAATGTGACTGGCTTAAATATCTCATGGAACAAACATGAAAACTGTGATGCCTAGTGCATAGTAGGAAATGTAGAAATGCTTTATATCCACACAATTGAACACAGTTCAACGTTGGTTTATTAAAAACATAATTAATGAGATTACAGTTGTCATTTATCTAATTTATAATCAATGTTTATTGAATGTATAAATTCTTGACTTTTGCAGAATTAAAAGGAAAGTACATGGCAAGTCATACTATTGGCTTATGCAGTATCAGACAACACACTTTATAAAAGACACCACATCTGCTTCTCACGTGATATGTCTACGTTAAAGGACGGTGTACAGTTACAGGTGTAAGTCTGTTCAGATCAGTTAGTCTAAAAGGTCACAACTGCAGTTGATAGTGTTGAATTTCTTACACTGTATGTCTTCCCATGTTTGATAATTTCAAGATGATAAAAGCTTATTTAACCATTTCTTTACACCAAATTATATACCATGTAATGAATAACACAGTGAATTGCTGTACATGCAGTTTACCATGCAGACTAGCATAAGATTGAAGGCAAGGACACAGGCAGCTTAAGTGGTTGCTAATGGCCATGTGAGTGGGTGTATTTTAAATGCACAGAGCCAAATCCCAGCAAAGCAGACTGTGAGCACGTCCCAGCTACACCATCCAAATACTGCCTTTAAAGCAGCCTGCCCATTTCACCTGCAAGGTAAACAGAGGCATTGCGTCTGCCCTCTGGTTTTATTTGTTGCTAATAAGCAAAGAGGAAAAATGAAAATACCTGTCTGTGTTTGTTGTGCCCTTTTCTGGAGTGCAGCGTGGCTTGAAGAACTGTGGTGTGGTGATCACAAACTTAACCTGAACTTAGAAAAATATCATTTTCCCATTTATAAATCTCTTGGAATCTGCTATGGAACAGTGCAGGCACATGCCTGCTTGCTTGCTTTCTTGCTTTCTCCCTCTCTTTCCCAGCCATTTTTATCTTCCATTCTTTCCTCTATTCTATAAGTTTTATAGTAATTCTGCTGTAATTCTACAAAAATGCCGCATTATATAGAGGGATTAGACACTAAATTTACATCACAAAATTCTATAAAATTACTTGATAAACCAGTAGTTTATCAAGCAGTATTTCTCTTTCACACCTAACCTTATGAGGCTCTTGTAAAAGCCTGACCTCTGACTCCCAAAACATGAAATTCAAATGGGTACAGGCCAAGACCCCTTGTGACTGCTGAGACATTTCCCGTAGGCTTTGCTTAGTGTGCCTGGCTGCTCCAAGCCGTTCAACAGCCTAGACCATTCAAGGAGGTATGAAACCTACAGAGGAGGCCTCCTTCTCTTGTCCTTTACCAGTCATGGATCTTGGCTAGTCATAGCACAGAGGGATAGACAGACAAGTAGTTTGTATGAATAAATAAGGAATATGTGAAGAACTCAATCCAGACTTTCCCCCAAACCATTGTTTTTTGTCTTTAGAGTTCAGGCCACTCCTAATTGTCCCTGGTTGCCCTAAAAGCAGAAAGAATTCCTCAGTAATAAGGGGGACTTAATAAGGTAGCTTTTTGTCTTTTCCTCAGCAGTTCTCATTTTCCCTTCAGGGACACTGGAAGATTGGTAGTATGGAGCTGCTTTCTGTCCTCCACTGGAGAAGGTAGTGCCAGGAGCACAAGCAGCTGGCAGCCCCAGAAAGATCACTGGTAGAGAGGATCAGAAATTTCCACATAGCCACAGCTTGTGTAGTGGTTTAAATGAGCCTGTGTGCTCTATGATCTCCCTGTCATCACATATAGGCAAGACATGCTCATGCCCTGTGGTCCTTAGGAATCTAAATGACCTCCTGCAGCCATGTATACTGCTAGAAAATCAAAGCAGCTCCTGCACGGCTCTGAACCATACCAGAAAACCCAGGGATTATGGGAGCTTAACTATTTACAGATAGTTTTGTATTTCTGCATTCATAAGCACAGGCTGACACTCTTGTTTTCTCCTGACACACATAGCTTCATGTCATTGGGGACTGACCTGGGGACAGCCATGAGGCAGGTTTGTGGCTCCAGCCTGAGGCTGTGCTCCCCGGAGGGTTACAATGTCCTGAGAAGGAGGCTGTGTTTCCTCAGAGCAACGCTCTAATCTAGCATCATTGAGTATTAAGGTCAAGGGCAGGATATTCTCCACTATGACTCCATTAAGCAGTGGTTGATAAGTTACAAAAAGAAGTTAGCTGTATCTCAATTTTTATACTTTATATAGCTAATACCGTATTTGTGTTATCTGTCCAACCTACTCAGAACTTATTAAACTTTCACGTCTCCAGAGAAAGCTGTTCAGAAACTTTCCAATTAGACATTCTGTTTACTATTTCTTTTCCATTCTTCTATGAAATCTAGTTCTCACCTTTCCATTCTTTTTTCTAGAGCCACCCATACACACATGAACACACATATCTCATGTGTACCACCAAATCACACATATCACACTTGTTAAATATCTCAGCTCACCTAGTTCATGCCTACTCTTAGTGCAGAAATTATCTGTTCCCTTCAATCTACCCACGTTTTTGACAAATACTATTCTCACTCAGGCATGTGTAGTTTTGGTCAAAAATTCTCCCCTGACACCTACCTGAATTCTGAACCCTCAGCAGCATCAAGACCTCCTGGATCAGAAAATATCCTGAGTCCTGTCATTATCCATATAGCTCTAGGGTCTCCTTTGCAGACAGTGCTCTCAGAAGAGCTGCAAGTCCTAGAAAGCTCAGCTGGGAGTCACAAAAGAAAGTGATTGCCTGAAATGGAATTCTGCTGGGATTTTAGCACCTTAGTAAGTCTAAGAGAGAAGTTCAGTTCATGGCCAGAACAATTCTCACGAGGCACTGTTGTAGACCTGGAAACGTAATTTTATAGTCTAAGGAAGAAGTAGACCTCACTGAGGAGATGTAAAGGTCTTGGTATTGGTTTTGCATTTTATCTAAATAGAATTTCACATAAAATGCACAAGTTATTCTTGGAACAAAGTTTACATCTAAATATCCCTCCAATCTATGGTTTAAGGGGTTAAACTTTCTCTTTATCCAGTCCCAAAACTCTGGGTTTGTTTTCTGCAAAGTGTCCTGTTTCTGAAGGCAGCTATTTAGGCACCTCAGTGCATGAGAGGGCTGCAGAATATGGAACCTGACCTGAAAAAAGCATGTCCCTGCCACCCAGCAGTAACTAAATCCCACTGGCAGGGCAGGGGTGTAAGACCTAACTCTGTCATCAGGGATTTTTGTTAAAAAAATTTTGGCAGTTCCATATTTAACAGATTGTTTTGATTCTCATTCATATGCTCAATAACTAGAGAGCTTAAGTGTTTTATTTAGGGTGTAAATACCACTGGGCATATAAAATTTAGTATAGTGACTCAGAACATTATCATATTAACCTTCCTTTAAGGATCTAGTTCATATTCTGTCCTCCTTATTTTTTCATTTCCAATATTAACTAGGCCTTTAAAAGCTGTACCTTGTTTTAGAGCCTATCCTCTGTTGAGCCAAAAGTCACTGATGGATAAGAACCAGCAAGCAATTAGCAACAAGTACCTAGGTCATTAATGATGTAGCTTGTTCTGACTTCCTGCTAGCAGGATATCTGAATGTAGAAGTTCTTCTCTCTCCTCTCTCTTCTGCCCTGGATTTAAATTTAAGCCAATTCAACATATTAGACATGTCACAATATGAAAACTCATTTATTTGTTATATATACAATTTGGATAATGGTCATGGGACACACCTCCCATGATATGGAATGTAGATGCACCTAATATACCTTGCAATAATGCAAGGAAGCCTTTTCTGATTATATCATTTTTGATCACTATATTTGTGACCACAGGATTACCCTACCATCTAGAATTGCACCTTCTTTCTGTTGCATATCTTGAAGAAACAACTAGAATCTACTAGAAATTAAAGAATTAACTAGAAATATGTTACTGCTGCCTTGTAGGCAAGCTAAATATGAATCATTGCAAGAGCACAACACACCACTTATTCTCTGAAGTAAGTAAAACCCAGTATTTTGCCAATGTTATAAAGGTGTTTCTTCCATGCTAGAAACAAAAGTAAGAGAATTTTTAAAAGATAGCTTATCAAATGATAAATAAAAAAAAGATAAAATTACTTGCTTTGTTGTTTTAAGCACATACGTACTTTAAAGTTTGGGCACCTGTGCTCACAGATCAGTCTACAGTCCTGTTTTGCAATCATAAGGTATGATATGCTGATTAAATATTTTAAATATAGAACATAAAATCCCAATCCAAATCTGAGAAATGCTAACAGTATTCCACTTGTGTGTAGATGAAATATGCTTATCCTAACACTCAAATATTTACCCTAAATTCCAACTCTGAATGACTGTACATGTTAAAATGGAAAACCCAGATGTTTAACCTGTTGGATACAGGAATACAGCTGTTTAAAGCCCACTTTCTGTAGAAACTGAAGCAATTGAGCTAAATGTTAGCTGATATTCAGGAATTATTTAAAATATATTATGACACATATTAAAAGTCCACTAATTTTTAATGTCTGTATTAATAGAGGCTCTCTATCCCTTGATTGGGTTTTTTGGTTGGTTGGTTGGTTGTTTTCTGGTTTGGGGCTTTTTTTTGTTTTGGTTTTGTTTTGTTTGTTGTTGTTTTTTCGGGGGAGGGGTTGCAGGTCATATTGACTCTCCTGAGCTCTCTGTAACATCTTTCTGCCATTGTCCAGAGATTGATTCAATTCATTGACTTTCCTCCACCCATAGTCCAGGGTCCATCGATCATCCCTAACCCCTTTTCTTGCTCTCCAGTCAGCTGAGCTGAGCCCTTGACAATGAACCAACTATTTTAGGTTGAAATGCATGAGGAACAAAGTTTTCACCTTGCAGATTACATACAGACAACTACCACACAAATGTATGGTTCTCCTATGGTTCAAGGATGTCTGTGCTTCCATGTGAAGGAGCAAAAGGATCCTTAAAATACACACTGCTTAGAATCCCCAAGATTCAACAAAAAAAACCAGAACCAGGCTTTTCTGCTACCATGGTGACTGAACTGTTCAGCTATGCTTAAAATAAGGCATGTGTCCAAGACATTGAAAGTTCTTTAGCTATCTCAGGTGCTTACTGTGTCAGATTAAGGCCTCTCTAAAAAATAGACATTACAAGTTCTGGGAAAAGAAAACTCCTCTGTGATGGGAGTATCAAATGAGTCTCTAGACTTAAATGAAAAAAAAAAAAGAAGTATCTATTGTTCTGTGCAGAAAACCATTTTCAGTTTAAGTCAGTTGAGAAAGTAGGAGCCCATCTGTGTACAGCGGTACTGCCAAACCCTGGTGACCACAGGCCTCCTCACAATAATACTCCTCCAATGGTTAAAGTAGGTTCTGCTGGATGAAAGGCCCAGGTTTGGTAAAGCTGAAGATATTCAAACATGAGTTTGAATCCTGTGAAGCTTTTACCTAACTGGTCAGGAACCTGGACTTTGGTCCTTGCTCTGAAGTTTATTAATTTTGCTTTAAAGAGCTATGTGGTAAATCAGATTATAGAGGCTTTTAACAGCTAACTGAATCCAAAGATTCTAATTTCTGTCATAGTTGTTTTAACCATGTAAGATTGAAATGTATCCAATGTCTTTGATTTCCCTCACTTGAGGAATCTGGTACTTGACACTTTCAGCAGGACAGGTGCAGGATGCTTTCTTCACTTTTTATCCCTCTATCTGAGGACCTTGATTCTGTCAGAATATATAAGATGCTATTTCAGAGCTTCCACCATACAGGGAAGTAAAGCAATACCTGATGTCTCTTTCCCAGTGAAGCTGAAAATCTGATCCACTTAGACCAGGGGCTTGACACACTGCAGGAAGTGAACTACCAGAAGTAAGGCAATGTTGTGCCTTTTGGAGAAGTATAAATATCATGAAAAGGATAGGTTCTTTCAGCATTTGTTGTCTCCAGATAAAGGAAGGTCTGCAGTCATTACTTTGGACTTACACTGATTTAACTTCAATCCTGCTTTAAGTCTAAGCCTAAGCTTTTTATTGGATTCATCTCCTAATGCATATGGAATTAATTTTTTATCTCAATGAATATTTTTTCTAATATGTACCTTTGAACATCTGGACACAGCCTTCTGTGTAGCTTCTTAATGCCTTTAGTCCATCGCTGTAACTCATTCATGGATCGCTGTTAAAAGCTGTCAAGGTATCCAGTCATCAAAACATATAACAATAGCTCACACACATACTTGCTCACCTCACTGAATGAAAATGTTTCAAAGTTTTATCCCCCTGCAGAACAGGAACACCAAGGTTCCTCCTGTAGAAGTGTGTCCTGTTATCCTGAAACATGTGAATAAGTTTTACATGGACTTTAAAGCATTTATTTCAGGGATAAGCTAACAACTAAATAATTTTGCTATTACATAGCTTCAGCCATATATTGCAACCAAGAGTTTCAGTTACGGTATTTCAAAGGGGCAGTAAGAAAAGTGAAAAAAACAGAGCTTTAAAACAAATTTTTTCTTCTTAATTTCTATGGCCTCAGTAACACTATGCAGTCTTGGTGCTTCTTTTAATATCCTACCTGTGATAGCATCTGTGACCGTCCTCTGGGAAATGGCTGAAGAGCATCATAACCTGTCCATTCTCTTCCTTCTGGACAAAATTTTTTCTTGGTCTTGTGTGGGAGACACCAGCAGTGTTGGAGCAGCAAAGTCACCCATGTGTCTGCCCCACAGAACTGCTGCACAGGATCACTTTGGGCTCTCCTTAGGGCAGATACCAGTCTTTTCTGCTTCACCCAAACCAGACAAAGCAGCCTCACTGAACAGCAGGGTCGTGCCCAGGGTTTTCTCTAGGTGTTTGATTAGCTCTAGGTCGCAAGCCATAAGAAAAAAACCAGTAAATCTAATTCAGGCATGCTCCACACAGTTATAGCATTCCTTTGTAAAATTTATTTAATGCTTTGTAGATATGCTCAAGCAATTATGACAAAAAGTGTCACTCAAGGGCTTTGTCCAGAATAAGTGAAATTCTCAGTCATGTTACTCAGTGAAATTCTCGGTCATGTTACGCAGTCCTCATTTGTGAAACCCAAAACCTTTTGTGCATGCGAGTGATCAGTAAGAGGCCTGTGGCTCTGACCTTCAATCTTTACAGGGTAGAAACAGCGCATCTATTCTGCTATGTAGTTACATTCTGGAAGTTACATGACCTTACTGAAGTCAAAGTCTTACATTTTTCAAACAGGGATACCACTGAAGCTCTAAGTCAAAATAATGAAATAAAAGTTTGGAAAAATGTATTAAACTATCAACAGATGCATTGCTTAGAGCATTGACTAATTACACTAGCAGATTATCTACTGCAATGTCAGCACCAAAATACTGACTTAGGTTTTATGTTGTTCCTTGTGTTGCTATGTACCAAACAGAATATTAGGAAAAAAATTCCCAGAAAAATATGAAGCTTTAATGCAAAGAAATTAAAGCAAATAAATGGTGGATTTAAGTACTACAGAGACATGAAGCATTGCTTTTCATATCCTGCTAAGAAGCAACAGCTGTACTTCATTTAAACTTGAAGTAGTTCAGAACTCATATAGGTATTTAATGATCCAAATATAATGGTCCTGCATAGTTTAATTATTATATGAAGGCTCAACTTCATATACAATCTCTTAATGAAAGACGCTGCTGTGAAAATCTTGCTTTGGTTCTAACAAAGAATAAACTCTTTAATAGTGAAAATGCTTTGGTGGAATTGGAGATTATTGACCATGGATCCTGAGCACAGTTGACAGTCAATGTTATTCCTTTTTTATAGACTCCTTGTTTCTTCTTCCTTCATGGTACAGCCAATACAAGGAGAACAGGTAGAGTGCAAGGCAGACCATCAAATCATAGTGGTAGAGTGTTGCAGCAAATAGAAGAAACAAGAAGAAATAAAATATTTTGAAAGCAATATGTTTTAAACCTAGAGACTCACTAGGTAACTTAAGTGCTTCACTCTTCTGGTTAGAAATATCTGCAGAATCAGAAGCATGTTGGCATTCTTTCTGTGAGTCCTCAAGGCAGTTTCGTGTTTTCCCCTCAGTTATTAAATGGCCAGCTTGAGGGTCTGTTCTTCCATTTTCTTTGGTAGACTTACTGATTAAAACCTCTGGCCTCCATGACTTCTCTTGTTGGAGCTCTGCTTGATGGAAAAATTGACCTACACTCCCTCCTCTTCCTTCTCCAGAAATTGCTGTGTCTGAAGCAGAGGGTACTTCTCCTTTTTCAATTTCAGGAGAGAAGTTTTTATTAATACATGTAATTTCATTTGTTAGGTTTAAATTGTACCCTGACTCAGCAGCAGCCTTGTCAATGACTTTGGATTCAAAGTGTCTATGCAGGTGCTCCGTGCCTCCTTCCACAGTGGGCCCTTCTAAAGATGCCACTGAAGAGCTTTTGTAATGGTAACTAGGCACAGTATTTGTACCAGAAGGTGGCATTTTTGTTTCAGCTTTAGAACATAAACACGAAAGTGTATCACCGTGGCTTTCTTCCCTGTAGAGCTCTTCTGCTTTCTCATGGTACAGATGCTTCTGAGTGCCCAGGGGACTTTTAGGTAATTCTGAACATAAACCCTCCTGCAAATTTCCCATAGCAGAAGTCTTTAATGCTTCTCCTACAGGTAGAATATTGTCTGCTTGTGCTTTGGCACATTTTTCCCTGCTATTGCCTACAGACTTCGTTTCTCCTTGCAGTGTTTCATGTACGCGTGCATTATAAATACCTAAAACTGATTCCTTTTCAAATTCAGTGTCATATAATACACCCACTGTGTTGAGTTGACAAAGAGCATAATGTGAACCATCATTTCTCCCTTCATGTGTATCAAACGCTGTTTCCTTTTCCTCTGTGGGCCTGTCACTTAGTGCAGTCTCTCGAGGTAGCTTAGCAATTACTGCTTTTTCACTGCCAGGCATTTTTTCTGGAGCACTTTCTGATATTGTTTTAATTATATAAGCTGTACCTGCCTCTGCTTTCTTTGCAATACCCTGCTCAGAGACAGAAGACTTTTCACAGCTCTCTGCCTCCTGGCCGGCAAACAACTCCTCTGTGGAAGTCCCGGTCTGAGGTTCCATGCTCCCCCTCACTCTCCACTGAACCTCACTCCCCGTTTCTTGCCACAACAAGGTTGTGTTGTCTGTCTTCTCTCTGTCTTTCAGCCTTCTGAATCTGCTGTGTTCCTGAGCGTCCTCAGGTTGCTTTTCATCCACCCTGGTGGCCCTGGGTGCCTGCTTGTTCTCAGCTGGCAGAGGTGCTGGGTTCAGGGCTTTGGCATTGTGTTTCTTGTGTGACTGTAAAGGCTTGGAAGCTTCCTCCTCACCAATTGATGCCAAGTCTGCTACTTCAATGACTTTCTTCTGCTTCCCTAAATCAGTGTTATTTTCTGACATTTCACCAACTCCTTTTTTTTGTGTTGAATCTGTTGAGACACCAGCATGTGCAAAAGTGCCAGCATATAAATCTCCTCTTAAATGTACCTGAACTTTGCTTTCAATCATCTTGATTTTTCCTTCATTTTTGTCAGCATCTGACAACAATGAATCCAAAGTTTGGAGAGACATTTGTGGTGCCTGGTGCTCCAGAGCTGGATTAGCATTGCCATCCAGCGTCCTTGCTATGCATGCATTTAATTGCATGGATTCATCATGCTCTGGTAAAATGGTTTCTGGTCTTGTTTCACAGGCCCCTTTTGAGGCACCAGCAGCATCCTCACTGATGAATAACCTCTCCATCATCTTACTTCCTGAGGCACTGTCTATTTCACCTTTTGAAATATCTGTGTGCCTCTCTCCTTGTCGGCTTGAGCCAATGGCCATAATATTGATAGCCTCATCCTGCTTTGTCAGAGGAAAATGTTTTGCCGATAAAAGGCTTTCACTGGTACCAGTGTGTTCCAAAGACCGCTCATAGCTGTTTACTGAGCCAGCAGTGACTTCCTTCCCTGGTAGCTGATTATTATAATCTCCTACAGAATATTTAGCTTTATCTTTTAATTCTTCTCCTATTGCATGTGAAGTGTTTTCAGATGAGGAACTGATGGGCACAGGGTGCAAGTCACTGCTTCTTTCTATACAGGTTAGATTTTTCACCAATCTTTCAGTTTCACTTGGAAAATTAATTGGTTCTGTTGTATATAAATTCCTTTCATCTCTGGAAGAGGTACCTCTAGCTCCTGTGAAGTGCTGATTTAACTGAAACAATAGAATAGAAAAGAATGATCAAAAAGTGCTTTGCAAAAATATTCCAAATGAAGGAGGCAGGATTTCATTATGGAAAGTTTTGTTTTCGGTAACAAAGCTTTTATGGAAACAGGTTCGAAACCATTCGCAAAATTTGTATTGCATGTATTTTTTAACATGGGTAATGAGCTTTATGGCGGTGCTGAAAGGAGCAGGAAATAAAATAGTGCTATTTATTCATGAGTTCAGTAAGCTGGTAGTGGATTTCATACAAATTAAATCTGAAGAGAATATTCCCTTAAAGGCAGGCTAATTTGTTCTCTATACATTTGATTCTAGATTTGGAGAGAGGAAGCTGTGGAGCTAGGGGAGGGGGATTGGTGCTTAAATGAGGGCATTGATACAGTACATCAGTGTCCAGTAATGTACAGTATTGTCCAGTAAAACAAAGACACATTTCACACTGACAAATACTGTAAGGATTATCTGTGCTATATTTCTCTCAGGGATCATTTTACAGGCTTCAAACCAGAACTGTTTTTAGACAATCTGGTAAGACATGAGTTGGAAATGAGATTAGCAAAGTAAAAGGCCAGAAACTAATCATTCTCCCTCCCAGCTTCCAAATATCATGTTGTATTATTCAGCCATGCCTGCTTGTCATTGCACTCTCTTCTCACTTTAGCAGTCACACTGATAGCACTAGCTGATCAATTAGAGGCTAGCTTCTTGGGCACCCCTTTATACATTTGCACTTGCTGTAGATACCCCCATTACAGTTTCTCTTATTAATATGTTTTCTGCAAAGCCTCTGCAAACTATTAATAGTAAAACGTCACTCAAAGAAAAGTGAGGGAGCTAATGTCTCTGCAAATTCTGTTTTAATGACCCTCTGCCAACCAGTGCTCAAGTGTATTTGAGTTCTTCGGTGATGCCAACTGTCAGGATTTAACAGTGAGATGCCTGTGTTTTTTTCCCCTCCTCATAACTGACATTTGCATGATCTCAATAATTATATGCAAATCTTACGATTTCCCCTTCTTCTCACATAAGGCTCATGTTACTTGTCAACTGCACAGCTGTCTTGTGAGCCAATGCCTGTGTGTTTCAAAGATTTGGTTGTATTTCCATGTATTATAAGCCTTCATTGTTTAATTCATTAAAGAGCGCAGAGTGCAAATTAACATCTAAATTATAGCTCCCCCTTCATTTATTGTACGGACAAGTCTGGCAATTGATAAACAAATGGTTATATTTGATCCTCTTTTTTGTAAAAGGGTGGACTGAGAACAACAAGGGATTTTAGAGGTCCTCCTTTGCACATTTCACCATAAAGAAAAAGAACCAAAATGTTGACTTTCAGACAGTGATAGGTCCCATAATAGGCAACAATTTTCAACTTTTTAAAGTAAAAGAAAAGAAAAATTTATATTCAAATGAGAGGATTATTTTCTCTCTATCAACAAGAAAAGAAGAATGGTTTCCCATCTTCCTCTCTTGTCTGATTCAGCATTCACATTTTCACAGGTGATAGCTATTATAATCTATGATTATGAATCTGTGCACCCAAATGATATGAGCTGAAAACAGACACTGGGAATAATAGATTGCTGTATGTGTCTCATTTATAGCCATTTTTTCTTTCATACTGAAAAATGCAAGGCAAACCACATACACACATGCACGCAAATCCAAATAGATTGAATGTTCACTGAGTGTGAAATTCATTGTAAAAAATATAATGTAAAATACTTACATAGAAGAATCTGATAACATAAATATATATACTTACTATGCTCATATAGCTATAATTTCAAAAATCTCATAAGTAAACAGTACTACAAATATAAAAATTTTGCAAACAGAAAACATGTATTTCAAAATATTCCTATTCTAGAGAATAGGAGGGGGGATTTTTTAAAGCGTTACCCCTCTAATTCCTTAGAATTGTTTTTTAGAGCCTCTGGTAAAGAAGTAAAAGGGAGAAGTCATTAATTTAAGACCAGAAAAAGTTGACGCACTATACCGAAATCAAAGCACCTTCTATTGTTGAATCAGTTAGAGATTCAGTGTAAGTACAGACCAAGGCTTTACATTTGTAAATTAGTACATCAGTCAGCTCTGCTAAAAGGGGGCATTTCACCAGCTTTGAAGCGTAAATGGATTCAAATAATTTAATACTGTAGATATAATTGTATAACACTTACCAGCAACTCTAATTCTTTTTCATCTTTTTCATCATCTTTGTGATCACCCTGGTTGTATTCTGCACTTTTCTCTTTTATATTTTCGTTAGCTAGCTTGGTGTCTTTGTCTTCTGCTTGTGAATAAACAATCTCCGGGATGTTTGTGTCTGAAGAGTTAAAAAAACAGTTGAATAATTTCCATGAGGTTGGTTGTTACACTATTTTTAATTAACGTGTGCAGTAAAGTAAGGAAGAACTAATTAAGCCGGGTGTTGTACCTGAAGTCCTTGAGTTATTCCATGTGCCATCATCAGACGTTGCCAATATTTCTTCTTTTCTGTTAAACAAAAAGAAACTTCTTGTGTTATTCTGCAAAAATTATTGTTCTAATTCCCCTTAGACTCAAATATAAAGACTACTAGTTAATTACACAACATTTTGAAGGCTGTTTGAAAGTCTGAAAATCACAGCTTCATAAAATGTAGCACATTTTAGTGACCTGATATTAAGACTTGGTCATAAGAAAGAATTGGCCAAGAAAATGAGAATGTGTTGACCTTCAGATAACATTGCACATCTGATGGGTTTTCCCAGGCCTTTTCTGAGAAAGCAGCACAAAGGTGATGAGATGGGTCAGTGACAGGAGAACATAATTTTGGGGTCAAGTAAGGGTCTGGAAGGATATATGTGTCAAGACGCCAGGGCTCTTTCCTGCTTGTGTTTTTCAAATATTTGTATGTTTACAGAGATGGCTGGGAAAAGGCATCTTTGTTACCTGAAATAAATGAAAAGATTCTCCCTGCATGTGTACAGTATAAATCCTGTTGCTAAATGATGCCTGAATTCTGCTTCCCTGAGTCAGTGCAATTTTTTCTGTTGCTTTGCTAGCTGTGAAAACAAAGGCCAGGTTCAACACAAAAAAAAAACCATCTACAAAGATATGCTGAGTGCCTGCAGTCCTCATCAATATCAGTTGATATCAATCGAACTGCCAGGTCCTAGCAGTTCAAGTTACATGCTTATAGGGATCAAACCTTTAGTGGAAAAGGAAAAAAAATGTTAAGAGAGTGTCACTTATGTAAAATGTAAATTATTATATCACTCTTAATGACTCCTCTATGAGGAGGATTTTTTTTTTTCTGTAGGTCTTAATTTATATGATTTTCAACCAGCCGTCCACCTCTGTTACTGAAAATTACTTTCTAATTTTCAAATATTAATCCTTTCCCCTTCTATTTTCTCCTAGTGTCTTTCATTTGAATTGATATAACATTAGCTCTGCCACCTAAATGCTTAATTCAGAAGGAGGATGCTAAATTTATACTCTATTAAAAGAACCTAGACATCTACTGTCACCAACTTTTAAAAAACCAGTCTTTATAGGGTTTGCCAGCCTAAGCAGAGAGAAGCTCTTGCCAGTCTAGCATCTGATCTATGACGCTTGCCACTATCAGATACTTTAGGGGAAGATGTAGAGTTGCTGTAGGAAAATATTTGCAGTAATTTGCACTGCCCTCTTAAATTTCCTCTTGGCCATTTTTTGTTAGAAACTGTCCTTGAAGCACAAGATTTATGCTCTCTCAGCAATTCTTTTTCACCATTAATTGCAATAATGCTAAATATTTTTGCAATCTGTATGAATGCCAAGTCACTCTTGAATTCTGGTATGTGCATAACCTCCATGTGTTTCTGACTCTTCTACTCACACTGAGTTGTTTCCCCTGCCTGTAGTTGCTATAATCTCCATTTCATTCTGAAAAAGGTGGCAGATCTACCTTTTTTCAGTTGATCTGTGGGGGTTTTAAGGTCAATAATTAGTGCTTATTATTTATACATAGGGATTTAGGGAGGGTGGTTGGTTTTTGATGGTTGGTGTCGGGAGTTTTTTACTGTTCAAAGGCTGGCTTAGTGTTACATCTAGTTCCCAATTTTCTTCTGCACTTTTGCATCTTTTCCACTCATCTGCTTCCATAAATCTAGACACTGTATATGTTGGGGTTTAATCATGGTACAGATGCATCAAAACATTCAGGTTCTATTAGGGTGTCTGCAAAAGCCCCAGATTAGGAGCCAAGACATGCATAACACATGAAGTGAATTGCTACCCCAAAACAGTGATCCCAAACCAACATGGGCCCAGCAGGAAACCTTCCACTGCTCTCCAGCAGGAAAAAAAAAGCATCCTGAAGTGTCTACATTTCTTTGAACATAGCTGACTATCTATACTGTTCAACCATATGGATGCCACAACTCTTGGAATGCAGTGATGGCACCATTTGCTGCTAGAAGGGACTCGTGTCTCCTTCTTAAAGGAACAAGAGTTTGACATTTTTTTCATTCAAGAAGCATCCCCAGAAGAAGGGGAGCTGTCAATGTCTATATCTAATCTAATATCCTACTGCTAGCTAGAGTTCACTGCAACTACTGTGGCATCCAAGTAGCAGCACCACTTTCAGCTTCGGTCACACCCTCATGTGATTAAAAACCCCACTGCATATCATTCATGCAAAAAATACCCAGGTTACCAGAATACAGAACACTTGGGCAAAACTGGTAGGCATATTTTCCTTTTCCTTATGGAGGTGGGTGTACAAGCAAGATCCTTACTCTTCATCTTTATTTTCATACCTTGGAGAAAAGGGAAACAGAATTCTGCCCTGTCTCCTGTGTTACCTATACAGTGAATAATTTTTGTTTTGATTAAGAAATTTTCTATGTAAAAATATAGACACGGTGTTTGAACAAGGATGTTAAGGATGAATACCTATTTTATAAACCCTTAAATGTACAGCTATAAAGATGCTTCAAGATGGATAATTATGGGTGTGTGCCGCTATATTGTTATCTTATCTCGACTTATTGTTCTAAGCATCTGTGTTGAGGCAGTCCTGTATACCATCCTTATTATCAGTGGTGAGAGATTATCACTTCCAAAAGGAGATTCATTCCCTCTAACAGGGGAATCATGAGTAAGATGGAGTTGACATATCCTTCAAAGTCTCTTACCTCTGGAAGAGAGTGACCACAAAGGGAACTTACATCTTTGACCATTATGTAAAGCTGCATGATTCTCACCTTGCAGCTCTAAATTCAAACTGGAATATAGCTATGGAATTTCAGTGGCTGGGACCATAACACTCAATGTATGTCTGATCTGAGTCCCTCAGTTTTGCTCTGATTAGAGCTGAATTTTTCTTTAACTTTTGTTCTAGTAGCTTCTGGAGCCCTGGTCCTTTGTCCAACAGGAACACAGGTAAAAAATGGCAATTATAACACTCACAGTTGCACTTCAGGGTTTGTAGCATAATTTCTTGCCTATTGCACTTAATTTTATAAAGATTTCTGGTTTATAGCCCATTATTTGTGCAAACCTGCCCTGCAAATACCTGAGTACAGGGAATGTCAATGTAAAAGTTATTTTACTTAATTTAATTTTAGATCAGAAATATCTGTCCTCATATAATTATTCTCAGGGGAAATTTAAAATTGTCTTAAATTGAGGATATTGATACTGCAGTGTTTGACGATCACAAGGAGCATAAAACAAAAGTAATTTATACAACTACTTCAGGTTAAGGAATGATATTTTGAGGCTATGGGTGCATATAACTACAGAACAATTTCAGACTTATTTGTATATGCTAAGGACTGAAATACTTCCCAAAAGCCAGTAAAAATTAGCCCCTTCATCAAACAGGGGCAACTAGAAGATGTTTGTCTAATTCATAAGTTTTTTAGTCATATTTCTCTCAAAAGGTCCTAGCACAGTATTAGAATTCCATGAGCAGATTTTAAAATTAGAATATTAATTAAGCTTTTGTTTCAGATATTAATTATTGCACTTTGTTGTGAAGTGTGGTCTAAATCTGCCTACATTATAAGAGACACAACATTTGTATTCTGTTAAAAAGAGTTTACTATTATTTTTAAGCAAACCAGGTATTCTGACAACAATGGAAGCTAGAAAAATATCTATTATGTCAGATTATGCAATTCCATTCCAGTATAAGTAGCCATAATCCTGCAGAAGCTCTGCTGCTTTTTCTCATTCAGCTGAATGGGGCATATCTTCACAGAGTACACCAGGAATTTACAAATTTCTACCAAACCCCATGCTCATGTGGTTAATTCTTGATTAAATAATCACTTATATTGAGTTATATTTATAATTCAGGACTGAAAAAAATGTTATCATTGTAATTTTTCATTAGAAAGAACAAATATGAAGTCAGTAGAACTGAAAATGTGACTGACGTTATGTGAAGGAGTTCAGAAGTCCCAAAGTTATGTGGAATTGGCATCCCAGAGAGGAAATGTTACACTTGAACCCTAAAGATTTGAAGAGTAGACAACAAATGTTTAAGTGACAAGAAAAAAATTAGCCAATAAACAATATTTCTTTGATTTCATGAAGGGTTGGGATAAACTAAGAAGTGTCAAGGCTTTTGAACTAGCCCTTTTAAATAAGAAATAAGTTAAATAAGAATTTTTTTAGAAGTGAGGTTTCATCAAAATTTCAGATAATCTATATATAACCCCACAAACAAAAGACTTCTCATAAACTCTTCTACCATAGTGCTAGTGGTGGGGCAGAGAAGAGAAATCTTGCAGGGCATAACTGATAGGAACAGCAATTTAGAAAATTATATTATTTCATACAGTCTGACAGCAAAACTGGTTGTTTAAATATGCTCCAATTAAGAGAAACAGATAATCTCCAACCCAAATATGAGAGACCCAACAGAGGAAAACACATATTGGTTTAAAACCTTTGCTATTCAGATCTATTCAAGTGGTGCTATACTGTAACAATGTCAGAAGAGTAGAAAAAGTAGGAGCTGTATTTAGGAAAAAGAAGAGAAATTGTGTCAAGGCAACTACAGGCCCAGGTGTCTTCAAACAGTTTTCACAATAGATTTAAAACAAAAATGAGAGAAGAAATACAGATAAATGGAAAATGGCATAAAAATGCAAGACTCACCTGATATTATCTGTCTTTGATAAGATTACTATATTTCCCTTGTCTAAAAATCAGTTATCTGGACTTCATTAAAGCATTTGTTGTGCAGCCACATGGGAAATTTATTAATTAAACAGGAGAGGAGGGAGTTGAGCATAAGAGCTGGGCGGTGGGAGAGGGGCTCAGTGCCAAGCAGGGTCCCAGGAGCTGGGCTGTGGAGCTAGCAGGCGTCGCTGGGGAATCAGAGAGGACAAGTCATGTAATCAGACTTACTCAGTCATGTCATTACAGACCAGGGCACAAGAAGTCAAAGTTAAATTAAATCCGTGGCAGAGAGGAAGTTGGGAGACATCACCAACACAGAGGAGGATTGAAAGAAATCGGTGGCCTGGAGGATCAGAATAATAGATAAGGGATGGAATTCAAAATTATAAAGTGTCAGGTTATACATTTAGGGACTAGAAAGAGTTTCTGCCACAAAACTAGGCCTCAGAACTTGGAAGAAACAGATTGGAAGATTGGAAGGGTTTCTTGCCAGAAAGCACTTCCAAGCCACTGATGTGAGATAAGATAGATACTGTGATATAAAGGCAAACCAAATCCAGCAGTAATGTCTGAGGGAAGGTAGTCACAGTTATGAAAGATTTCCAAGAAATGCTCGTGTTGTGGCAGCAGGCACCAATAAGAGCTCCTCTAGAACATTTGTCTACAGTGTCCAAGAAAGATTGATTCAAACTGAAACATGGTCAGAAGAGGACTAGAAGAAGACGGGCCAGATGAAAAGTCTATATTAACAAGATCTGTAAGTATTAGAAAAGTATATCCTGTAGTTTATTAGTGCAAGTATAAGACACAAGAAACTGAGAGGGTCTTAATATGGAAACATGAATATATTTTTGTGAATGAGATAATGCAACACATTTCCCAAGGGAAGAATTCATGATCCCATAGTTGCAATCCAGTCCTTTTCAAATGCTCCTGCACAGCTATATGCCCTGAGAGTTATGCTTGCAAGAGTTTTCACTACAGAACAGGAGGTGTTTTGGCCTGAAATAGGTTTGGGAGTACAGCCAGGAGTAACAAACTTCTTCGTAACGGGTGGGGTTTATCATAGCTTGTCATTGTTTTAATTCACACACCAAAATTTGGCTGAAGTTGTGTGTATGTTTGTATAACTCACAGTATCACTCATTTTGTTCTGTGCTACATCCACTTAGCTAGATCTTACTATCTAAATCATATATTTATTTTTAAAAAGGTGAAAAGGGGCTAAAATTCTTGGATTACAGAGTATGAAGAGATGAAAATGCACCTGTAAAACTCTGAAACGAATGCAACCTGATCTATTTTACACCATTTTATATTTAAGAGAAAACATGGGATAACATTATTTAGTCTGAAATTCAGAGAGGTATGCGGTTCTTAAAGTATTCAAAGAACGTACTTCTTAGATATTTAGTTAAAATATGTAAAAGGGAAAAAAGTTACAAACACTATTTAAAAATAATCTTAAATTTTGTGCATTCTCTCCTGCTTCTGAATTTTACTGTAGATTCAAAATAAAATAAAAAAATCAAAATTATACCCTGAAGGTAGATTTTAATGTATTGAAGTTGAAATTGAGGCGAAACTAAAATGTCCTCATGAAAAGAGCTGGCAAGACTGAAGTTGCTAACCAAACCATAGTTAATATTAATTTCAGGACAGAATTCTAAGCCTAAGAGTAACCTCGTACAGCAGCAGGCTTCAATATATAACTAGTGCTTTTGGAGCTAGTGCCAAAAATAGCCAGCCTTGCTGAAGAATGATGCCACTGGGATGCAAACAACATGTGAGATCCCTGAAATGAAGTAGTTACATGTGTCAGCAGTGTAACTGCAGAGAAGCAGAAGAGCAAAAAGTAAATTAGTGCAGTTAAGTACTCCTGTTTGAGCTGTCACTGGAACCAAACTGGCAATCCTGCACAGAACTGTAAGAGCTGGGAAAGGGAAGGGAGGGAAGGGCAGGCAGCTTACTTTGGTTATTTTTGTATCATTAGCAGCAGTAATCTTAGAAGGAAATAGAGAAGGAAGTATCTGCATCTAAGCAAGCAACAAAAGTTATTTTGAAATGTTTATGTACATGTCAAAAGCAGAAAGCCTGCAAAATGTCTTGAAGACCTGGGTGAGAAACTAGAGAAAAGGTTTTCCTCATGTAATTCTAAAATTCAGTAGTATTGTATGCAACATCATTCAAAATCCACAAACATGCAACAAGAATTAGTTTCTCAGGAAGAAGGAATTTTGGAAAGGATTAAAAAAGATTTTTGTGTGTGTAAAGTTCTAAGCAGAGCTTTAAAGGTCCATTCAATTCTTTGTAAATCTCATAAGAATAAGAATTCAAGGTCTTTTTTTACTAACATAAGCCACATAACAACTGGCTTGCTTTAAAATACTGCTCTGTTTTAATGGAGAAATTTTAATATTAATCTATTTTAATCTAATTGGTCCTAAAATACCAGTTGGACAGGGGAGAAAATATTTCTGAAACTGATTCACACTGAGAGAAAAATGCAAAAAGGGGGAAAGAAACCTCTTGGTATTTAAATAAATAAATAAATATTTTAAAAAATAGCAAGTCAAAACATGAGTTTCATTCTAGTTCTGGAGGCACCAAGGATCCTGATGTGGACCTTCAAAATGTAGACTTTGACTTCTTTTGTGATGCTGTCTCCATAGTTAATTTTATTCTATCTCACTGACTAAATATATGACCTAAATATTTAATGAGTAAAGACAAATTCATGCCTTGCCTTCATACTGCTCAGTTCAAAATTCACTGCAGAGACAAATCTCCCTACTGATTTAAATTGATATCTGTGTTCCTAGAATTTGAAGTTATAGTTTAAGAATACAACCACAAACACAATTTATTGCCACATGCAGTTCTTGATCTCAAGCCCTGATGCTGCACAGCTGAGCTCAGGAAGAGGAGGCACAGCCCTGGTTTGAAGCCACCTTTGTGTTTCCTGGGGCTTTGCCTTTCTGTGCCCAGCACTGCCCAGGCAGGGTCCAGAATGTGGTATGGAGATGGCAAGGAGACTGAGAATTACCTGTCTGTGCACTGGCTTAAGAGGACAAATATATTATCTCTCCTCTGGAGACTTTCTAACATGGAAAAGTGCCTGCTGGAGGTGTGTCCAATGGCCTCACCACTGATCTGTGCTTGACCTCCTATTTCAGGACTCTTGAAAACTGAGAGGCCACAAAACATCTGCAGCACAGACACATGCAGTGAGAAATGTTTGTGTGCCACCACCTGTGTGTTATGGAGAGAAGCCATAATGCACATGTTCAGCTTCCCAGGGGCACACCAGGACTCTGCACAGAGGCTCCAGTGCCTCTGGTGCCTGGCAGTGGCAAACCAGCTGGTGGGCAGTAGGATCTGGACTCCTCCAGAGTTCTACCTGTAAGTTGTATCTGCCCAGGCTTTGAACTCTCTGTGTCTATAGAAAAGAAAGAGCCTTGATGAAGCTAAGGAGCAAAATCAGTGTTATTGCCAGACCTGGTGCTTCTTATTTGTTTACCTGCATATTTTATCTAAACTCAGGCAGAATATTATTTTTATGAACGGTATGCTCTCATTTGGAATTGACACTAATGAATGCAAGGCCCTTTCCCCCTCTTGTTTGTACCATCAAATTAATTAGCTCTATTGTGACATCAGTATTTTTCTCAAGTAGTTCAAGGCTTGAGCGTTTTCCTTTCTTTTTCTAAAGGGCATCTTCAGTGCCCTTTATCTACCATAAGAATCATGCATCGCTCGTATTTTTCACAACTAATGCTGTTTATTATAAAAACTGATTGTGATGTGAAGATTGTTATACTGTGTGGCAAATTGCCCAAACAATTACTGTAAATGCATGAGCCATAAACTGTACTGCCAAGGACACTGGTAGGTTAGCTCCTATAAAAGAAACAATTAGAGTCTGAGGTGAAAATAATAGAGATGAGATGACAGTTATTGAAAAGGCAGAACATCCAGTTTAATGTTGTAAATATAGGTTTGTAGATTACACTGATGGTTTTAAAGTGTTCATGACTTATTGAATGGAATAGAATATTCCATACTTTAGAATGGGGCCATAATTATTATTTCCTTTTAATTGTGATGTCTGATGCATTTGTGAGCAGTTGTTGAGAACATCTTCACATTATACTGATTCTATTTCTAAATTATCATCCTGCTTCAAGGGCTGGAGGTTTTTTTTATTATTTTACTTTCTTCGCATTTTGTTGTTCAGGGTCTGTTCTGAACAAAGTATTTTCTCTTGAGGAACGTGGAGTGCTTAGAGGGTTACAGCAATAATTATTTCAGTTTCAGCCTACACACTTCACTGCTTTAAATCATCATTAGAAGTTTCATCCCTCAGCAACTCCTGCTGAGACAGTCTTAAACTCCAAGAAACAATTAGATGAGAATAGCTAATCTTTATAGCAACTTGTATATAAAGGTATTGATAAGAATTTGCCAGAAATTAAGGAAATATAATTTTTCTTAGAAATCATCTAAGTACAGAAAAAGGTTATTGCTATGATTGCTAAAGAATTTCAGTAATTTAAACCAGACTTGGAGTGCATGAAGATTAGGGTACATTAAAAAAAAGATGTGCACCCTTCAAGAGGATATGTTGCAATAAACTGTGGTATATATGAAAAAAATGCAAATAGACATTACTGCCTGAAAATATTAAACACTCCTCTGGTTTTCTTTTGAAATACAATATATAAGGATAAATAAATATATGAATAAATATATAAATAAAATTCTAATATTAGACCCTAGTGAGAGCACTAAACAACTGGACACAGAATTACAGCTGTCCAAGAAGGCAGAGGTACTGGGCACATAAAATCAGAACAAGGAAGGGTCTTCCCAGGGGTTAAAGGAGAGGATAAAGTGAGCAGCTGAGCAAAAGCAGCAACCAGCAAAGGGCAGTCAGTGTGAGCAGCCTGTGTGCTTTCTAAACTACCAAACCCATTAGTCAGGAGAAGCTGGAAAAAGCTCTGAAGTGGCTCTGAAACCAAGTTGCAAGGAAACTGAGTACTCATCTAAAACGCTTTTCAGAGAAATGCTCTAGATCGTTTTCAGGCTTTTACATACTGTTAAAAAAGGATGATCTTCATAAGAGGTAGGGGTGTCAGAGCTGTGTTGGAGTTTGCTGGAGCTGCACTGAAGTTCAGGGAGGTGTTGGGCAGCAGAGCTGGGGAGGTGGCAGAACTGTGGGCGTGGGCAGTAACTGCATCCTCAGGCTGAAACAAATTCCTCTTTCCAAAACTCAAGACAGACTCCTGGGAACTAGACCTTAAGTGCAGCAGAAGCCAATAGCCACACTGGTTAGAGACAGAGATTGCACAGAGCAGTGTGAGCGCGACGTGGAGAAATGCTGTCCATGCTGACAACAAAACAGAGCACCTCTGAAGCTCAGCCAGCACCATTCCTTACTTCTGGGCTCCTAATGCACACTTCTGAATTTTGACTTCTCAGGTGGCTTTACAGGAAATATGGCTAATTCCTACCTAAAACATTTTGGCTTCAAATGATCCCTCTTTGTGGAGATGTCATGTAGTACATGCCTGAAGCATAACACATTTATTATATGTCATGTGTGGCAGTATCATGGCCTTCTGTTTATATGATTACTTTCCTACAGGAGGTATTTAAAAAATAGAAGCACAACAGAAAAATAATTTAATGTAAACATTGCAGGAAATAATAAATTACAAATATGGTAGATTCAAAACTGATTGAGACCACAAAGGAAAAGATTCAGAAACAAAAATGGCAGATAAAATCAAAGAGCTATAAATAAAGAGCTGTGTGAATACTACGCAGAAATAACTGAATGATATTTTAAAATATTGTCATTACAACTGATCCTATTAAAATGAAGCTGTATGTAAAATAGGAGCCCCGATTATGAATCTAGGCAAGACTGATTCTCCTGTATGACCTTCAACTAGCAGCAGTGTTAGAGAAGGCTCAACCTAGTTCTTAGTAAATAGGTGTCACCCAACAAATGGGACTGACACTAATTAGCTTCCTTGTTGATAGTCAGGAACCAGGACAGAGGCAGGAGATGGACTGGTGGACTCATTATTAGAGCAGGAGTTGAGGGCATTTGCTGTCTGGCATGGCAAAGGAGTCTGGCATGGCAAAGGAGTCTGGCACTGTGGCTGCCATTTGGAAATCACCCTAGGGATAGGCAGCTTCACTTCCGTCAGTCAAGCAAACTTCACAAGCATTTTGAATGAAAGCAAAGAACCTCTACTTAACCTCTACTTAAATGTTTGAAATTTGAGGAAGACAATATTAACCTGTGGTATTTCTCCACCTTGAGGAAATACCCCTTATTGTCTTCTCACCTAAGAAAAGGGGCTGTTACCAGGAGAGGAGAAAAGGTGAGCCTGAAAAAGGACAATAAAGGACTGTCAGTAACTTCTACACACAGAGAAATTAGAAAATAAGTTTGGAAAGTGAAGTTGAAAAAGATGCTCAGAATAAGCAATATATGGTATTATGATTAATAGTATCAAGGGGGACAATTGATCAAGAGAGCAGCTGTAAGGGAATTTAAGCATTTTTTCTGCAACGAGAATTCCCAGCAGGATTCTGACAATGTTTGTAATAAATCTATTTTTATTAAGATTATTGGATTGGTGTTATCCAGGGGATTATATTTTCCAATTACTAATATTTTCATTTTTCAGTCTTAGTTTATGATTGAAGCAGGGACATGGGTGGCACAGAACAAAATGCATTGGCCTGACTTGGGATGAGAATAATCATTGCCTCAAAGCAAACAAAGTCCCAAGAAATTAGTCTTTATTTTCTATCTCATTAAAAAAGACCTTGAGTTTTAATAGGAAAACATTAATACTTTTGTCTATTTTTTTTAATATAGATGTATATCTGTCCATTTGAAGATTTCAGTGCCATCCAGTCTAAACCAGGAGCGCAACACCAGTTTGGTGCCAGGCTCAAATCTTTAATATAGCACTGTCTATCCCCAAATCTCATGACTATAGCAAAGACTGCAGAAAAGCCCATTGCATAATAAGTCAGTTATACCTCAAATTAAGCTATAGAAATTATAAAAAGGAACACTGCCACTTTTTTCAGGCCCTTTCACAGCTCTGTCTTTGTTGTACCTTATTGTGGTGGCCATGTAGCAATGTTGAAGCAGCACCTGTTCAGAAGTGTTATACAGCTGTTTGATATGCAGATTGGTCAGAAAGTTCATTGAGTCCTTTGACAGAGAACCTCTTTCAAAAAGATTCTCCAGGGCAATGTTAGAAAGTCTATTGAGAGCTCCCTTGTGAAATTAGTAAAGCACGACTTCTCTATTTGGATATCTATCTCCAGGGCCAAGCAGCTGAAAAAGAGGAAAAAGTGAGTGAGCAGTCAAGTTTTCTGAGACTTAGGCTTGGCCTAATGTAAGAGGATGTGCTTCAAAGGTCACTATCTTTTCTGGAAAAGTTATGATGAAAGGTCAAAATGGTTTTGTAGAAAGGAGCCAGGGGCAGTGTCTCTTTGTTTTTCTCCTCCTTCTTTTACCACTACTTTAAAATATTGGAGGAGAGAAACTTTCAAGTTTTGTCTATTTTGTATAAATCTGAGAGGAGAAAAACATTAGCCTATGTTGCCTCTTGTCTTTTTCTGAATCTCACATGGGAAAAATAGAGAAGGAGCAGTCTCTTCCTGTCATGTCAAAAGAGAATGTTTGGTGAGAGATTGCCTGCAGTGTGCTGAGGCATGTATACAAGACAGTGGTAAGTGTCTTAGACTGTAGAGAGATAGCAGTCAGGTGAGACTAAGATACCACTCCTGGGGAGGAGAACAGAAAGGCTGACAAAAAAACCTTAGACAGCTGTTCTTAAAAGAGGGCAGCTAAGATCTAAATTTTGGAAATCAATTGTAAATTCAGTAAGCTTCCCAATAGGACAAAAATTCCAGGTGTTATCATGACAAGAGACTTTTATAACCTTTTTTTCATTATTCACCTGCTTACTACCACATATCAATATTTCTATCAAGAAGACATGGAAAAAACCTAGGAGACACTGGTTCAGATTTACTAGGGTAGCTGCAAAGACTGACAAACTTCCCAACCCTCTACCATAACATGAACTATAACCATAACAAGTTTCAGCCTAGCATATCTTATCTATAAATTTATTGCAGGGACAACAATTTTGCATCAAAACAGAATATAAATGCAAATGCACTTGATGCCCCTAAGTTCAAGGTAAGAAAAACCTGCCAGCTTTGCCTAGTTCATATTCAATTGTGCAGCCCAGTGCCCTTTAGGACTACAGTTAGTGACCAGCAGCAATAAATCCTCAAGTTTAGTGTTAGAGTATCAGCTGGTTTCACGAATCAGGAGGAGAGTGGAAAGACTGACAAAACCAAGCCCCCTATTATGCTTTGGCATGTCAACTAATACTTTTTGTGCGTGTCACTGAAGGTCTAGGGATCAAATAGCCACTTCTAACATTCTCCCACAGTGTTTAAAAGGTCTTACCCTCTCCTTTGCCCTAAGGCAGGGACTTCATTTAACTTTCAAAGTATTTGTTTGGACCGTTTTTTCCACCTTTTGTAGATGAGAAGATAATCCACATTTAATATTAAAAATACCATGGGCATTTGGTTTTCAGGACCTACACTGCAGCTGAATCCATTGCTTCAATTTCAGAGTTGTGGTGCTGGGACTGGATCTCATCTTAAAGTTCATAATCAGAATAAACAGCTCGAATGACACTGGTAGTCATTGCAATGATTAAATATGACTCCAGTGTTCTCAGCTAATGTTGCGCTAACTTTAAACATCTTTTCAAGACTAACATTTAGCAAAGTCAAGGTTAATGTAATGGAACAATTTTTTCCCAACTGAACATTTATGAACTGTAGTACCTGAATGGTGGACAGGAGAGAATACTGAAATGGTTATTTACAGCCTGGTTCAGTTTGCAAAATAGATGTCTTCCTAAACAAAAGAATCATTGAACATACAGGAATTCATTTAGCAATGTACTTCTATTTTTCCAAAGGTCCTTAACCAGCAATCTGAAACAGCATCTGGTCCTGTAAATATTAACACTCAAGGATAGTTTTACACATGAAGAATTCTACAAAGTTCAGTGAGACTCCTGATGTCCATTAAATTATTTATTGTGCCTATTGCAGGATCAAGCCAGTTGTTGAATTAAAAAGTTCTAAGAGTCAGTGATTGCAGTGTTACAGAATTGGCATATTTAAATAAGCTGATGAAATTGTAGTAACCGAAAAAAAGTCTTACAAGTCTAAAGCCAAGCAATGCATGTATAATACAAGTACTTATAACAGCTGAGAAATGACACCCAGATTACAGAGCACTGGTTTTATATGATTTCATGCAAACAACTGAAAAGGCTTTGTAGCAACCAATATTTCCCATACAATAGAACACAAATTTCTGTTCTGTAGAATTGGTGAGAGCAGTTTCTAAAGCAGATCATGGAAATAAATGAGAAACCACTAATACTAATAAATTCCAGTGTAAATACTACACTAGGATTGCTAGTACAGCAACATGTTATTTTCATGTGTTGGTACCTTTAATTTTAAAAGCTTCTTTTAATATTTCAGTGCAATAAATGGATGGCAGACGGGTAGCACAGTTCCAAAAGCAAAAGTGTGACAGGTTTCCAGCTTTCAGGTACTCTCTAATTAGGAGACCACAAGTACAGGAAGAATGTGTCTGTCTGTGCATGCCATTCTCATCCACAACTTCCATCTCTTTCTTTAACACTTCTGTGATAGCATTCAAAGGCTTAAGCCATTAACCTAAATATCTATCTTTAGGGTTTTTAATAAGTTTCATATTTCAAATATTAATTTGAAATATTATGATTAAACAGAAAAAAACCCCATTGAGTGTAGTTTCTGGCCAAGTAGGATTGTTCTCTATAGCATATTTTTCAAGTGATTTATCTTAGCTCATTTTAAATTACTTTGGAGAGTAAGGCTACAGCAATTTCCTCAAAACATAACTCTAAAGTTGCTGTTAAGAAGCATTTCTAATGCTGAGACAAACTCAGTTCCACAGCTTACTTTTATTCCACTTGTCTCAATAATATATTTTAGAGCACCTCAAATAATTATCATGTGACCCTGATAATCATGGCCTTCAAGTATGTGGAAAAGTCTTATTTTGATGCCAGTCCTACCTGGTTCTACAACTGAGAAAGACTGGCAATGACCAGGAGGCAAGAGAAGGTCTGGGAATACTGTCACGTTAAACACAGGGAGAGGAGTGTTCCTCTTAGCTGGCTCCCTGTGAATGGATAGCTTCTCTAGCAGCTGCTCTCCTGGTAAAAACAGTGACTGCAGTCACTTCCTATTAATAGCAATAAACTTTAGTCAAATCCCCTATCTGTATGCTGATCAAGATGCAACCCATGACTTAAAATGCCAGAATCAACCTTGAGATTAAACAGAGGTACCCAAAGATGATGTGTGTTTTAACACCTTTCCTGCTCTTCTTTTCCCTTCCTGATTGTGGTGACTCACAATCAAAAGAACAAGGATTAAAAGGGAATATATTTTAAATGCCATGTTTTAAATTAACCAGAGGGGAATGATACAGTTGTTCCCACAAAGTGCATGAGAGACTATTTCCAAACTTCTTTATCTGAAGCCTTTGATTTCTTTTTTTAATCACATCATGAGCTTGTGGGAAAGGCCAAGAGGAGCTGAAGCAAAATTGCATTTCTCAGCACAACCCAGACACTGGTCTGCCATCTGCCTGGGAAGACTGACTGAGCACAGTGAAGTCCTTCAGCAACTTTTACTTCCTTTGCCTCCCATCAGAAAGGAGATGATCAGCAGCTGAAGAAGGAAAGGTACTCATGCACAGAAGACATTTTCTCACTGACAGTTGCTTAGAGACCATTCAGTATATGTGCTGTCAGATTTGGCATTGGCAGCCCACAGACATGTTTTAATCTCTTCTTTCTCATTGTGTATTGTACATAGGGCAGGTCTTGTAAGAGCCATTGCCCTATTCTGTATTGTGTTTTAAAGTGGCATCAAGGAGGGAGGGCAATGGATGCACTATTTCTTAAAAAAGCACAGGGTCAATATGATCTGGATCACAGTGATACACTTGTGTATCAGTTCAGAGTGATGTATTTATGGGCTCAGAGAGTTACACTTGCCTTCCTCTTCCTTGTCAGAGGACAGGAGTCCAAAGACATGATAGATACCCTTCTGTAAAACAATTCTCACGCTTAGCCATTTTTCCTGGTGCTGTCACTTTCGCTCTGGACAGATGGCAAACCAAGGCCAAGCACAGAAATGGGATGCAGCATCCCCAGTGGCAGGGGATATGGCTTCCATAACTCTATCTCTGCACCTTTCAGCACGATCTGTAGGAGTCTGCCTCACACAACACCCAACCAGTTCCTGTCTGATCAGACCAGTGCAGGAGCCTGGTGTCCACAATACAATCATGGGGTCTAAATCTGAGGGCTGGGAAGAATTCATGTTCAGAATCATTATCCATATCCCAAAAGCATGAGAATCAAAAAAAGAGAATTAATTATTTGATGAAGTTTTGCTTTTTACTATAATTTTTTTTGCAACTTTTGAGGGTTGAGTTCACTTTTAAATTTTATTTCTTTATTTCTGTTTCCCTCATTCACTCATCTTAGCCCTGGATCATGTTCTTGAGCGAAACTTGAAATAGTCCTACTGTTGTGTTTCCCCAGTAACTTTCTCTGAAAGTGAGTATTATTCCTTTCACTTAACACAACTAATCCTTGCTAATGACATTTAATGAGCCACACAATGCCCTAGAGTAGATCAGACTCTCTGCTTAAAAAACATGATCCTTTTATGTCTTATTTTTTAACTGGAAAGGTAAATTGCACATTTTAAGAGAAAGTATAAATATCTCCGAGCCAAGAGTTAAAAAAAAAAATTAAAATATTATTACAAGTTTCTAAATTTGAAATAGAGGCCTAAATTAGTGTCCTTTAAAATTATCCTTCTATTCAGATTGCTAAAAAGAAATCTTTAAGATGTCCAACTCATGGGTATGGATATTCCTTACCTGCCACTTCATTGTGAGAATCATAGATAAAATTGCTTTTACTATCTATTTACAACGCTGCAACTCCAAGGACAAGCTAGCTATGCTATAAACACACAGCACAGCATATATAAATACTGCAGAGTTAATCATCCCAACTAAAAATAAGAGGAGAGAGAGAGAGACAGGATGGTGGAAGAGAGCTGGTAAATGGGCAGCACTGCTCAACGTGAGATGAAGAGTAACAGCACATCAGCAGCCTCACTCTGCCAGTTTTGGGGGCTTTGTTTTCCTTGTGCTTTTTTCGACATATCAAAGCAAAGGAGTTTTAATGAGGGTCTGAAGGAGAATAATGAGGTACTTTTGCAGATGTCTGCAGGGTGTTCCTCCTCACTCAAAGGGGCAACATGTACAAAGACACTTTGAAAAACAAGTGAGCAATGGAAGTTGGCATCTTAGTTCTTTTGAAACAAAAGGCCCCAATGCTGACCTCATTTACACTGGCAAAAGCTGTGACTCTTGTGAAGTCAAAGAAGTCCCTGTAGCATAAAATTAGTCCTGGATTACATACTGCCAGAACTGTCTTTCAGAAGCCTTGGTGACCACTCAAACAATATTCCAAAGATACTTTCAGCTAATTTTTGCATTTACTCTAAGGTCTCTGTACAGTTTTCTGCCACTAAAGAGTCTTGGAAGTGCATGCTTGTTAACTGTTTGACAGAAATGTGTAGTAGATCCTAATGTAGACAAGAATCTGACCACTGGTTTAAGTATTTTAAATATACAAGTGTATATGTGTCTGCAAGAACAAATATACACATTAATGTATACACAAATATACACATTAATGTATATATACATACATATATATGTATCTATAAACACATGCACACATATGCATTCCTCTTCAGTCTGACATAGAGGGAGACAACTCTTTAGTCTGATTAGAGACAAAGTAATTTTATATTGATTATCTCCTTTCCCATTTTGTAAAACAGCTCTCTGTCTGACTTACACATAAATAATTTAGTATATCCATGTAAAAGAGCATCCACCAGAAGGAAGGCTTGTACAGCTTTTGCTACCATTATGCGTGTCATGAGAAACTTTAGGGAATTAAACATGTAGGAGTCATTTGACCTTAGATGCCAAAGATACCTAAATTTTCAGGTTACACCTGAAACCATCTGGAAGCCCAGGGCTCACTAAACTGAGACTCAGCTCTCCATGTCCATCACCTGTCCCTTGTGGACTACCTCAGCTCAGGCTGGAGTCATACTGTCTGCACATGCCTGTGGTGTTTGATATCACAGCCCTTCTGCAGGGTGTCTCAGGCTATCTTACCTATCCAGAATGGGTCATGTGACATTCCTTAAAACACAGAAATTATGTATAAAACCAGAGACAAATGCCAGGAACTTACCACAGGACATGCAAAAGCATTGTTCCCTCTGCTCTGACATACTGGGATGTTTCTTCATGGAAGTATCATCATGAGGGCTCCAGAGCTGGCCCAAGGGACACCTGTCAGGAGAGCTTTATGGACTAGCTATGAACCAGGTCTTGGGTTAGCCTTGGGGTGGCTCCTACCCTGTGGTGTTGATACAAGCACTAAGCCATATTGTGCACCTCTCCTGTGCACAATAATGTGTGATTAAGGCTGGCAGAAGCTCCCAGCACAGCAGGTGTTGTTTTGGAACGAAGGCTCTGCACAAAGGAAGCCCTGGCTGTCTCCCCTTTCCTTAGGCTCCCACCACTGCTGCAGTTCTGTTCCCCCTTCCCTACCACTTCAGTCCAGTGGAAGAGCACCAGTGAAATCAAACAGCACTATCTTATTTGGAAAGAGTATAGAAACTAAAACTATAATATAATATAATATAATATAATATAATATAATATAATATAATATAATATAATATAATATAATATAATATTATATTATATTATATTATATTATATTATATTATATTATATTATATTATATTATATTATATTATATTATATCATATTATATCATATCATATCATATCATATCATATATCATATCATATTATATCATATTATATCATATTATATTACATTATATTATAATTTCAAAACCCCAACATTAACTTAGTTCTGGCATCCAAGTACTGCAAAGGACATTACAGATAAAATACAGATTTAATTCTGCAGAAGTCCAACTGATTTATAGTAAATTTGGGGAGGAAAATAATTGATAATTAGATTTTTTGCATGCAACACTTTTGCTAACAGAAAGGTTAAAAACAGTAGGAAAACAGAAGTTACTATTAATAAGTGTCTCTCTTTACATGTGATTAAAGTATAAGTTAACCACTGCCACTTTATAATTAACATATTACTTGTCTATATTTAATCAGAACAGTATACAGAAGATAAATTCTATATATTTTTTCTTTAATATATTGCTGATTCTGCCTAATAAAACACACTTCATTTCACCATTTGTGAAACAGAATTATGAAGCAGTGGCAGGGAAAAGGAATTATAGCCCTAATATACAACTTGCAGAATAGCCCAACCACTTGCAGAAAAGTTTGTACTATTTTAATTGCTGGATCCTTCCCTAAGTTGTCCACTTCTGCTTCATGAACCAGCAGTGCCATTTCTGATTTAATAATTACAGGTAGAGAAAGAACCATGAAATAAATTGTGTGAAAATCCAGCTTTTGTTTTGCTTTCAAATTTTTTGGTTGACTTACAAAGGAAGTGGATGCAAATTATTTTAACTATACAGCCACCTTAGTCTAGAACAAAGATCTCATTGATGTCAGCTCAGTTTATATCCTACAGAGATCAGAATTGGTACACAGTGCACAGAGGGTTTATTGACTCTCACACTACTTTTCAAATGAATGGCATGCATAAAATTATGATCCCAACTTATATGTCTGTAGAAAACCACTGGCTGATATATACAAACACTTTACTGAAAACAAGTCTTGGTCTAATTTTTCATTTAGAAAAAAAAACAAAAATAAAGAAAATAACATGGGCAGTTTTGACTTTAGTATGCACACATAGAAAATCAGAATTATCCAGCTATATTCTAAATTACCAAAAATTAAGGTGTAACCTCACCTGCTTTGTGTTGTCTTTAAGCAGCCTTTAAGACACCTGTCTGTAACCTCTTTCTGGGGTTTATTATCCACCTTGGGCACAGTTTCTTTCTTGTGACAAATTAATATGTAATTTTTGTCATCATTGTTTGCCCAGAAGGTACCAACTGATGTCTCGTAGCGTATACAGAATTCCACCTTAACTCCATCTTCCTGGAAAGCAGGTGCCAAAGAAATCTTAAAGCAAAACTGATCTGTTTCACCACCACAAGTATTAGGCATGAACTCTGCGAGGATGTCATAATAACTGAGCCAGTTATTCAATGTCATTCGAACATACACCTGTTTTTCAAAGGATACATTGAGGACTCGTATAATGCCATTCATAGAGGTAATCCCAGGCAGGAGCAGGACTGACTCCAACACTACTTTCTGCTCTCGCACTTTTTGTAAAAGTTCTTCTTGAGAAACAGGTAATGTAAACTGCGGGGACAAAAAATATTCTTCCTGAGGGAAAACTTCATCTTCTACATAATTTTCTTCTCCTGTATTAGGAAATTCCCAGATATTGAACTCTTTAACAGACACAAGATCAAACCCAAATGCATCAGCAAATGAAACTTTTCTTGAGATGTTGGTGGGAGTATCTGCCTCCTCTTCCTCTGAAGCTGAGGAATTCCGTCTTCGGGGACGTGGGGAGAAACGAAGTTTAATGTCAATGTTAACATCTTCATCCTCTGAAGTGAAATCATTTCCAGTGGGGACTTGTAATAAGTTAGCACTGTTAACCTGACTAGGTCCTTCGAAAGACTCCATTGGGCTCTCTGATATAAACTGAAAGAGAACTGTACAACTAGTACCAGCTGCTATTTGAGATACTATGATTTAAAACAAGGATTAATGTTACAGTTGACATTGCAAAAGGGAGTCAGGCCTATTAATAGATGTTATGGTGTGCAAGCTATGTTGGCCTTTCTCCATCTGACAGTATTAGATGTTACAATTTCAGTGGCACATTTCAAATATTCCCAATTTTTATGTGAATCTATTTGCTAACTATGCAAAGAAGACAGTTTTTAAATGTCTTCTTTGCATAGTTAAATTACACAGAGCTATTTTAAGATGATCAACTTATGTTGCACAAAAAATTCATCATATTGCACTAATGAGGAACGATTAATCTCTGATTAGGATGTATACTTCATCATGGAAATAGTTTCTATATTGATAAAATATTCCTATATGTATTTTCAAGGCCAGTTTTGCAATATTTCCACATATAAAATGCAATGTCACATTCTGTCCTGACTTTATACCACGCAGACTCAGTGAGCCAGATACTAGGACTATGCCAGGTTCTTCTAGCTAAGGACTGGCCATCACCCCTTCAATGAACCAGGAATACAATGAAACATTGAGGTGAGTACAGTAATTTCACGAATACAAGCCGCAGTAATTAGACAAAAATTTTGGTGGAAACCCGGAAGTGCGGCTAATATTTGGGTGCGGCTAATCTATGAACAAAAATGTGATATCTGCCCTTACCTAGTATCATACCAGTCCAGTCCTGAGCCGAAACAGTTTGAAATCCATGGTTTCCCGTTGTTCCGACGATGAACCAATCAGAGAACAGCTTATTGCCTGCCAGTGGATGGCGGCGTTACTGAGGGGCGGGGGTTGTTATCGGGGTGAGTTACCTCGGCGAGTTACCTCGGCAGTTCGATAAAAGTGTGTGATATTTCTCTGTACTTTTTAAAGTGTTTTCAGTCTTGTGCGGCTACGGGGCTGGCTGGGCTCGCAGGGAGAGGGCTGGGGGAGCCTCTCTCCCCGCAGGGAGAGGGATGAAGTGGGCGATCGGCTCGCAGGGAGAGGGCTGGGGGAGCCACTCAGCCCGCAGGGAGAGGGGTAGAACGGCCACTCGGCTCCCAGGGAGAGGGCTACAACGGCCGCTCGCCCCGCAGGGCCGCGAGGGCTACAACGGCCGCTCGCCCCGTAGGGCCGCGAGGGCCAGAGCGGCCGCTCCCCCCGCGGGCCGCGAGGGCTACAATGGCCGCTCCTGTGCCAGCACGGAGATGTGGCTCCGCTCGGAGCTCAGCTGCCTGCCCGCGTGGCTGAGCGTCTGTTTAAAGGCAACGCGGATCCATTGGGAATGCTCGCAAAATGACCACACTATTGTTCCTGTCTTTTTCGGCTTGTAAATAAAGGGTGTGTCTTTTTTCACTTGGAAACAATGTTTCCGAGGTCGGCAGTAAGCCAGTAAGCCCCGGCGATCCCGCGATTGTGTTACTAAATGATGACTTTGTGAAAGTTCGCGGCGAACTGAAGTGCGGCTAATATTCCGGGTGCGGCTTATTTATTGACAAAGACATCAATGTTGCCAACACACCGGATATGCGGCTTATACTCCTTGCGGCTTGTATTCGTGAATTTACTGTACACTGAAAATGAACTTGTAATGTACCATTGTAAATATGGCTGAGCTCACCATTGATTAAATTATGAAATAATCTTGCATTTAGCATCATCCAGCCAAATGGAGAGAAAAGCAACTGAAAGAATTAATTGAGCAGCCAACTCTGAAATTCAAACCTTTTTCATACAGCTACAAACAGGAGGAAGAAAGACACAAAATTTCTGAAAGGGCATTCAACCTTGTGCAGGACAGCTACCCATGATATGAAACAAAGCAGTGACTTCTTAATCAACTTATTCAGATAGCTTTTGACTTTCACTTTTATGGCACTCCATGCATGGAAAGATTCAGTCTTTATAGAACAAAGACCTTGAACTCAAAATGTCACCTTTTTCCATCACATCATTTAATGTTTCCTATTTCCCTTGCATAGATCAAAGGGTAAGCCTACACTATAATCTAACAGTACAGTACAAGTTAAGATATATAGCAAGACTATCTTGAAATTAACCATGCCAGAGACTGACAGAATTAGTAGCATCATCAGAGATTTCAGTACAGGATAGAAACCTAATTTTTCAAGAATTGAAATCCTTCCTCCTGTTGTTATAGTTCCACTGGTAGCTCTAAAGTTCATCTGGGTGTGTCTATTTCCAGGCAATAAGGTAAACAGCATCTTACCACAAATCATCTTTTCTGATGAAGCATCCTCCCCTGCACCATAAGAACATCTCCAGGTCTTACCAACACTCCATAAAAACCCTTCAATAGCCATCCCACCTGCAATTGCAAAAACATTCCTGATTTCCTAATCATACTTTGAGACAATAGAATATCAGAAAATATTTTTTAAATAGCTTTTTACCATAAACTACATAACTCCTACACTCCAGGGATATTACTGACTTTGAGCTAGTGCTTTACAATGATGCATTTTTAACAAGGGAAACTGTAAAAACATTTGAACAAAGACTACTTGTTTAAATACAGATAGTAGTGCTATCCAGTCATGTTCACGACTGTCTAAGAAAGAAGTGAAATCTCCAGAACTTCCCCACAGAAGAGTCCAAAGTCTTTCTCAGAGGGATTCCAGAAGCACCATGTCTGCCTGCTCCTGATTATGGCTCTGCATAGAGCTTGAGCTAATTTGCTACATGCACATTTTGACTTTGCACTGTGTGAATTAGGCACAGTTTGGAAAATGAAACTTCTTACTCTAATGGGAATTCAATTTCTTCAGCCAACATAATCTAAGAAAATATTACTGTAGTAATTATGCAAACAAGGAGAATGTATTTATGACACTGTTAGCTTATTAGTCACACCTGTTTCTGTGAAAATCTGTTTCCTCTTCTGCATTCATTATGTTTTTACAAAAAGCAACACAGACAAATGTAAATGGGAAGGTAACTTGTCCAGTTAAGCATGATGGGACATGGAGGCTAGAGGCACAGGCAAGAGGAGAGATGCCAACCTTCTGTGCTTGGGTACATCTTGGACCAAGGCAAGCTTTGAGAACAGATTCATTTCTAGGAAAATGGAAGGAGAAAAACAGAAAAAGAAAACTCATAGAAACTAGTTTTGCCTCTAGATTGCATGAAAATAGGTTAAAAACTGCTTAAAGAGAGCTTTGATTTAATGATTAATGTTGTTGCAATTTTTCTTTTCTAAATGCTTGCTGAAACCAAACAGTGATTTGACTTTGCCCAATCCAGCACTAATTCAGTTAGGGAGAACCTTTCCATAGGCTTCAGCAGCTATTAGACTAGATATTATACCCAAGCTAACAAACAAATCACTGCATTCCATCATGATGTGAAAAGGATTGTTTAGGAAGGAAGGATAGGTTGCAAAATGTTCTGAAAACAAAGACATATTAAAAGATGTATTTTTGTTTAAATCAATCACTGTCAGTGACATTAATTAATGGATATTATTCTGTACCTCTTTATCCATCTTGCCATTCACTCAGCTCAAATGCTTTATTACTGCTCTGGGTGTAAATAAACAGGGGAGATGGGAAGAAAAGGTGAGAAAAGGTGTATTTATTACTCTAGTGTAAGTGCTACCACTGATCGACAAAGTCTTCAGTCTTGTGCCATTATCTAGCTAGAGAAAGAGCATGTACTTAGTAAGGGCAGTTAAAATAGGAAACAGAAAAACGTTGTATAAGAAATAATATGAAAGAGGGAAAAGATTCTGCCTTTGTACAACAAATAAATTCCAATGGTTATAAGGAGGGAGACCAACAAGCACAACTTGGAACAGAGGGAGACCACACTTTTGTTGAAAACAATGTCCTATCTACAAGCTTCATCTTCTTCAGTCCAGAGGGAAGAGGTTTATGTCAGTTGTCCATTTAATTTAGTTCCTGTCTGAACAGTTTGCACTGAGTTAAACTTTTCATAGAAGTTCACATATTCCTATCAAAAATATAGTTACACCAAACCAAGCACACATATGCTAATAAGGATTGCATTAACACTGTGAAAATTATAATATAATGAAAAATAATATAATTTGTTCTCTAAATCTTTAAAAATTGTGTCCTAGAACACCTAAATCAGATGACAGAGTAGCTATTTCCTTTCAAAGCATAACAGCAGCAGGTCATTTTAGAACATTATAAAGGGACAACTTCTTTAATGACTTCTTTACTGAAGCCTCATTCCTTTGAACCAAATGTTGAATCAAGACAAATAGTTTCCAGGTGTTCTTAAACACTGTTTAAGTAACAGTGGAAACAACAGATATAATTAAAAATATGTAAAAAATAAGACAGCTCTATATGGGTTAGCTTAGAGAACAGCATATTAAACATTAGAAGGAGAAACATTACAGAATTAGCAGGCTTTGGACCTAATTAAACACAAAACAGAGCAACAAAAACTTCAGTCAAATGTTTTTGTCATATTTATTACAAGCACTGACCAGTTGATCTTTCTTTGCCTTAACTGGAAGAAAAGAGGCTATATCTTTGCATCAAGTGGAAAACAACTATGTCTTAAGAACGGACTAAAGATGAAAAGTATAAAATCTGGTTCCACTTGGCTTCCTAACAGTGCATTACCCAGTGCCCTAGAAAACTGCATTTCTTTAGCAAATAGTATGAGATATATTACTTTCTGCACCGCTATTAAATAAATCTATTAGGATAAGGCATAAATACATTTTTTCCTTGCAGAGAACACTGATTGTTGAATGGTCAAAAGTGTTGAACCAGAGGTAGAAGAAATATTTTAAAGGTTATATACTTTAAAAAGAAACATTGCTGGCATATTTTTAGAGGTATTTTGAAACAGCAATTAATTCTGGAAGTATGTAGAGATAAGGAAGGAAAGACGGTGTTACAACGAAACAATATTTTTTCTTCTAAATTCCAAATGACTAGTTAAATTTTAGTCATAATGGCTGAGAGAGAACAAAGGCTGCCCTCAATTGTTTTTTGCTCTTTGTTACACTGTCACTGTATGTATTGTCAGAGTTTTTAACAAAATTTTGTCCTATGAGTGCAACTGGTCTACTTTGTGACCCAAAGTAGAAACCAGACCACTCCCTAAAACGTGTTTGTTTTCACAGCACCAAGGAGAAAAATTGCAGGCTTTGTAAATCTAGGTATAGAAAAACAAACATTAGAATTACTGTAAGAGTATAGCCTGGATTCATACAACCAAAGCTAAGGCATTGAAAAAACTCTCTTTAACCTAAATTAAGGGCAGAGGGAAAAAACAATCCCTGTATGATGAAAATTCAGAACTGATTACATTACTGGAACAGAATGTCCAAAAGCTCTTTTATCCTCATTCATCTTTTCAAGAATACATCATTTATTGACAAATTTACAGGATAAACTATTTAACTAGTCTGGCTGATAAAGCCAACACTTTCTTTTTATGGTGCTTTGTGGGAAATCTCAGATTTCTAATCATACAGTGTTTTAGCAACTTTAAAGAGAATGTGCCAACAAAAATGATGCTTTAATAAGGTGTGTGCAGACATTTGAAGAGGAATCTGCTTCCCCGGGTTGGAAAAAGTCTGCATAGTACGAATGCACAGTATGCTTTTCCTGTCTCTCATTCTTCTTTTCAGATAAAACTGAACATTGAGCCAATTGTTCCTCTAAGTGAGAGCTTTGCAGACATTTCAGACAGTGACAAGAAGGTTCCCACAAAGACTAAGGATGAACCAGGGAACTTGTCTTCCTTTTTTAGATGGAATCTTGTTTTGGGCAAAGAGAGGAATTTTCATCTTTAATTATAAGACTCAGAGAAAAATAAAAGCTAACTCCAGAAATAATGTGCCAAAAGAAGAGTATGGGATTAATATTTTCCTTGGTGACATATCAGAAAAATAGAAATTGTGATCTTGGAGATCAGGACTTGCAGCTCTTCTGAATGTAGGGGTTTTTGCTCACCTTTTGTCTTTCATTCCATGTAGGATCTTATTGAAAGAACTGTTTATCTATTCAGATGTGGAGCCCTTTCAACACAATTTTTCTTCTTATACAGGATTTGAGTTCAAGTATCAGGCATTTGACTTTTGGGCATTTACTGCATTTAAATTTCTAATTCTTCAGACTGGCTCCTTTTAATAACTTCAGTTTCCTCAGTTTCTGAAAGCCTCTCCTTAAAATTGAAAACTCTAGTAAGAGTGTTTTCTTTATTCTAAATTTAATTTGGATATTTGTAGGCACTCAAAATCTGGGTTCCGTGCCTTGTCCTTTTTTACAGTCCTTCAATTTACAAAGTCAATATAAAATATCAGAATATGTGGTTGATTCTGTGCTTCTTTCTTGGAGATATGGGGGAAAAAACACGCAGTCCTTGGCACAGTGAGCAGCATTCGTTCTCCAGTCTACATCTGCAGTGTTTCATAAAAACACAAATTTCAGTAGAAACAACCTAGTATAGAGAATCTGGTATTCTGAATTAAAATCAAGGTTTTTTAAATATTATTGTTGTAGGAACCCCTTTAGGTATAACCTGCTTAAAGTTGAAACAGCAAAATGGCATGATTATAATAAATAGTCTAAAGTGCCAGATCACACATTTCAGAGATAATCTCAATAATTTCTGCTATGACTTGGCAACCATTCAGCTGCAAATAAGAGAGGAGGAGAAAAAATTGCGTAAATTAATAATCAGAAGGTTATGAAAAAGTACCAGTAACAGAAAGATGGTGGCAACTTTAGGATGTCCCAGGCAGGTAACTTCTAGTAGGGATAGAGCAGGTCAAATTTATGCTTTCAAAAGAAATGACTGCTGAGACTGAAGACCAAGAAATAAACTGGCAAATAGCTCATCATGTCATCACTAGGATTTTTGAACAGCCAAGGCTGTTAAAATACCAGGTAGATTGCATTCACAAGGATTACTGGAAAAGTGCTTATTAAATATTGCAAACAAGCAGGTGACAATTCTACTCTGGCCCAGAAATATTAGATAACCCATGTGACCTATAGTGTTGCATTATGAGTCTTGTTTTCTAATCTGAAAACATCAGGCTACCAACTGAAACATTGGTTGGTCAATTTGAAACCCTGAGGCAAGGCTTACAAGGCCCCAGTCGAGATGATCAGTCAGGGTATGAATTCCAAGATCAGTGGGAAAGGGATTATTTTAATAAATACCCTAATGTCCCTCTCTCTTTAACAGAACTATCATCTGAAAAGAGCAGCCAAGGGTTATTTTCAGAACCCAAAAGAGCCTGAACAACAGCATCAACTTCAGCCTTGTACAATTAAATCTTTGATACCATTGTTGATACTTCAAAACACAGACCTCATTTTTAATACATATTTTGAACATCAATGTGACCCAAAAGAAGATACATCTTCTTTCAAACCTTCCACCTTGTTGTTTTGTTTTGCTTTAGAATGTATTTCAACATACTGAATAACCTTCCTAGACTAATCTTGTTAGATTTTAGAATCACTGAATCATGGAAAGGTTTGGTGTTCCACACTGTCATGGACAGGCACACCTTCCACTAGACCAGGGTGCTCAGAACCCAGTCCAACCTGGCCTTCAGCACTCAAGGAGAGGCAGTATCCACAGCTTCTCAGGGCAGTGTTTTCCAAAATGACGTGACTGTCTCTTCCTTGACAGTGTCAGACCTCAGGAGGCTGAGGGCCATGTCAAAGTTCAAGTGACAGTTTGTGCTTTGGGGGTGACAGAGCACAGAACACTCTGAGTGGCAATTGCTCTCTCAAGCAGTTTCTTGGGTTGGCAGAAATGGTCTCCTGGAAAGTCAGCATAAAAGCTAGTTGCTGCCAGAGAATTAATAAGAAAAAAAGGGGAGCAATTTGTGTTTAGTTTTTGTTTTGATTTTGGTTTTTTTTTTGTTTAATTCAATTTCACTAAGAATAGCTACACTGCAGCTATAAAATTTGATAGGTAGTTTCCTTTCACACAGTACTTGCTATTAGAAGGTAAAACAAATGTTTATTGTACTAAATACAACATGTTTGACTAAGTGTAGAACACAGGAACCAACATGTTGGTTTCAGTTTGTTCTGCATATCACTGGAGAGTCTGATCCTTTCGCAACTCTATCTAGGCACCATAAATTTCTCATTAATCATTATGTTTCAATGGGGAACATTGAAGGGTGTTTTCTCAGATTGTAATAAAGTGAGAGGCTAACGTCATGGTCTGTTTATCTTCATACTTAACATAGTATAATTATTTTGTTTGGTTTTTTTTCATTCAGCTAGGACTTGCACCTTGACTTTTGTAAACATAGGCAGTTCGGTTTGCGTTGTTAAGGATGTTGACTTAACAGAGTATAAAATATAAAAGTGGGTATGTGAGAGCAGCACATTAGAAGTCCAACTTTCGATTTTCCTGCTGGTTATATTCAGTGGACCAATAATTCAACTGGCTACTTGCAGTAAAATATCAGAAGGCTTAAAATAAATGCTGGATTTCAGGCTGCTATAATGAGTGAAGACTCTTCGGAAAACAACAAAGGAAGTCTAGACATCTGTACAGTAGGAGAAGAAGAAGAAGAAGAAGAAGAAGGAAAACTGTCTCAAGGGATTCCAGCCCAAATTCCCAGCTCTCACATACATGCCAAAAAGTGTCTTCCTGTGACTGTGGATGAAAGAAAATTTCTGGATAAACCACCTCTGTCATACATAGCTTTGATTGCAAAGGCGATACTTTCTTCCCCCACAAATAAACTGAATTTAGCTGCTATCTACAAATATATTGAAGATAATTTTCCTTTTTACAGGAACAAAGATCGAGGTTGGAGGAACAGTGTAAGGCACAACCTTTCACTAAATGATTGTTTCATCAAGGTGGGAAGATGTGAGGATGGCAAAGGAAACTACTGGAGTATTCACCCATCAAACCTGAATGACTTTGTTCATGGGGACTTCAGGCAACATCGAAGGTCACGGAAGCGAGGGCGCCAAAAGGAGGCAGAGCACTGCCTTGCTGTGAATTATTTCACACCATGGGGACACTGTCCTTCCTGCCCAGCACCAAACCGGCTTTACCAGACACATTATTTTCTGGATCCACTGTGGAAACTTCTGTATGCTGACAGACTGCAGTTTGTGCATGAATACCAAAACGTAAGCAGTGATTTAATAATGGGGAAGTTTTCACCTCAAGTACAGACTGATAAACCCAACGGCACTTGTGGGGACTGGTTTTATGGAACTCCTGCCGCTTCAGTTATGCAGCAGAATATTTTCCTAAATATTCAGCCAGGTTTCCCTAACTCCCTTTTACCCTTTTCTCAAAAACAGGACTAAAGTGAAGCATTCAGACACGTCTGTAAGTACTAGAAAGACCTGAAGCATTTGAATAACTTTACAGGCAGCTTGGGACTCTATTAAGATACAATATATATGTTGCACAGTTTTGAACTTTTGTATATGTAGATGATAGTAGAAGAGCTTGCTTACTTATATAAGCCACTGATTATCCATGATTATTACCTAAGTGTATTAGCTTTGAAATCATAATAATGAATTTTTAATAATTCTGCTAGTCATTGGCCATGCATAGATTACCTCAGTATAAAAGCAAATCCATTCACATTGACTGCCAAAGGAAATTATGTACTTTTTAATTGTTATGTATTAATCATATTACTGTATACTACTGCTCTATTGGATTCAAATTAATACACATGTATATGAATTTATAATCATATATTCAAATATGTACAACCATATATTTACTTTTACATTATATTGAATAAAAAGGATTAATACATTTTTCCTTTGTCATTTGAGAATGTCTTTGAAATTATATTTGTCACCTTCCATACTGCTGGCAATACTGAATTATTCTTCCACTCATTCAATATTATACATTGGTTACTACTCACTTGCCACTATTAATTCTGATGCATTGTATTGATAAAAAACTCTGTACATTTATATATCTTCAACTGTTTAGTTGTATATTTGTTTGAATAATTGTTCAGATTAAAAAATATTCCAAGTGAAATAAGATTGCAATGTTGTCTAAAATATGTGTTTAAGTTCAAATCTGCTTTTTAAATGCATGACCACATAATAATTAACTTACTTAAATGATTACTTAAAGGCAACATGGCTAATTACCAGTTTACCCATTAGCTGAGTATAATCAATTTAAGAAATTTTCATTTTTCTCATATTGCTTAGGCTTATATCTATATTTTTAGTTTACATAGTCATACTTATGTACATAGCTACAGAGTATATGATGTTATACAGTGCTCACTTAAATAATTTTTAAAAATATATGTATCTATCCAGCAACCTCATGGTAGCAGAAACTTTTGAAGTTTCACATGGGGAAGTGTAACAAGCATTTTTGTGAAAAAACCCAGCTATGCTAAATCATAAAACTAGAAATTCCTTTGAAACGCTCACAGAAAATGCAGATGAAGGCACTGCAGTGCCTCAGTCATGAAATGCTCTTGTGGGTGGACAAAACCTGAGCACTGGACAAAGGTGGGGAAGGTGGGATGAAGGTGGGATGAGGAGACGGGTAAGGAAACAGATAACCTGAATTGGGACAAGAAGCTCATGTTGATCAAGGAGCTGTGAGAAGTCTAAGGAATACAAATTGTAAATGCCTGGCAATTATAAGCAGATGAGAATGAAAGCTAGGGATACGAGGGCAGGTTTGATGAGTAGTAGATGGGGAAAATCTCTGCCTGCTATAGTTTATGTATTTGATAAAATCTAATATCACAGTTCTTTAGCTGTCAGCAAATTACTTTAAAATTATAAAGAGAACAAGTTACTCCTGTTTGTTCTTACTGGGATTACTTGGCTTACTGAGAATGTTCCCAGAATGACACAATGTCATTTAACTACATCTTCCCTGCTAAGAGTTGGAGAAGGGTATTGAAGAGTATAACACGGTACTCTGCTGGAGCTATTGTGACCTATCACTTACCAGGTTATCCTTTTATGACTGAAGGAACCATTTTAGTTTGCTCGGGAAAAAGAATTGTATTTTATCAGATTAGTGATGATGGTGGAAATGTGGCATATACCAGTCCCTGTGTGAGCTCCCAGTTTGTTCCAGTTTACTGTGGGAATGCAATAATAGTAACTAATATGAAGGAGACATTCTTCTGCTCAGATGCTCAGATTTTATTTGAAGACCACTTTGAAATTGTTTTCATACCACTAGTGATACACATACCATAGAATGAGAACTCCCATCTTAGATATTTCCACTATGATTATGTAGCTATCCATATGCTTTCTTACTAATTTTTTGTTTTATTCAATGTGTTTTAACTTCTTGTTTGCTTGTACAGCAGCTGCATGCCACATTGGAGGAGGATTCTTTTAAAGTAATATGCAGCTATTTATTTTGTCCTCATTCAGTAGATATCCATTGCTTTCTAGCTGTGCATAGTTCAAATACAGCTCCAAAAGCAAAATTACCCAATCACTATTATATTATTATCCTTCGAAGCCATAATATAATTCACTTTCATAATAACCTGAGAGATGAGGAACATCTTGAAGCACAGACCTAAAAGTCTGAGGTCAACTGTGCACGTTCACTTTCGACATCAGGTTTGTGACATCACTGTGTAGCACTTTTCGCTCTCAAAGCCCAGCAGCTGAGCTCCCATTGCCCTGGCTTTCAGCTCTGAGTGTTCAGAATCTTTCCAAGACACAAAGCAGCATGGAAACATGTGACTATCTTGGTAAGTTCAATTTTGGTAACTTGTCCTGCAGCACTTGAAAGAGGCAATCTGTATCTCCAAGACAAGCTGCCACTGCCATAATGAAGAAAACACTATTTCTTCCTGTAAACCCCATCAGAATTTGAAGTTATTTAACAACTAATACCCATAATTTCCTCCTTTCATTATTTTAATTAATATATAAAAAAGGCCCACCTTGGATATGAAATATGGCAAAATAGCAGATTTTTTCATACAACTAGAGGCAATATTTTAATGCCTTCATCTGAGATAAGGGAAAAGTTATAAATACACTATTGAGAAAAGATGCCATTTTCCCCCTGCCCTAGTGTCTGAAAGCTTGATTGCAATGTTAATGTTTGGTTTTTTTTATTTTAGCTGAAGGAGTAGGGTTAGTATGTCATTTTGTGATCAAAATGTCAAAGTACTAATTTGAAAAGAACTTGAAGTAAAAATTTCAAAGAAGTAAGCAAAAAAACAACTTGTGTATTTTTACCTGAATTCTAAACCCCCAAACATACTCAGCACAGAAAAATAAATAATTTTCTAATCTTGAAATATAATCCTCTGATTAGCAAGGACATTAGATTTCTCATACAGGAAATTACCATTTAATAAGAAGACAGAAATGTTCATGAAAATTAAACAGATTAATTACATGCTTCTACAGGAATTTATGAGACAATACTTATGGTGTAAGAGACTCCCTAAGAAGCAAAACCAACAGTTACAGATGGTGAATTACAGAAAATCCAACAAGAATATAATATCTAAAAACTGCATGTTGACAACTTCAGCATTTTCCAACTGAAATGTATTACTGGGGTTGATAAAAATGTCAGGAAACCAGAATTTTAGCATTTTGACTATAATCCTCTGTTATACCCTTAAATAAGGCAGAGGTCATCTTTGTATGGCAGATCTACTTTAGGAGTCCACAGATGCAATGCCAGTGTATGGCAAATAGCTGGGATGGAAGTCACATATGCTTTCACAAATAAAAACTGTCAATTGCTTTCACCTTCTTTTTGCACTAAATAAAATGTTGAACATTTGCTAACACTTTAAATAAACTATCCTTAATGAGCAGCAGTAAGGGAACAGGGCTGAACATGAGAACCTTTCATTCAGGTAACAATACACAGGTAACAATTTTAAGCCAGATAATAACTAACTGTGCAGTTGGCCTTCACCAAATTATACAAATATTTATCCTAAAACTAAAGTTTTAAGATAGCTCTGCCTGATAAGCACAGAAATTTAGTATACAGTTTAATTTCTGGTACATTTGCAAGACTTCTGACTCTGAGACTTGCCCTCTTCATACTGAAAATAGCCACTGTCCAGGGGCACAAATGAAAGCTTTGTTGAAAGGGAAGTCTACACTCACTTATGAACACTGACTCATGCTCATCCAACAGTTATCCATTTATTGTACCCCCTGAACAGGTTATACAAGATGACCTTTGGAGGTAGCAGAACAGAAACACCTCATCCAGCATGCTGAGGTTCAGGTACATGGATGCATAAAGGATTTGTCAGGTTTGGCCTGTAGTGACACCATGAGGGAAAAAAAGAAAAAAAAAGGGAAACACTCAAAGGTTCTTTGAGAGATGGTGTAACCGGAAATAAGATCATGAAAATGAAAATGTCCCAATCATACAGAAACTATTCAGGATCAATAAGACACAGATATGGTTGATTGATTTAAGAGTGCCCTCCTGTAACTAATTATTTTAATTTCTTTGCAGTGTAATTTTAATTAGGATCTTCCTAGATTGGTGTAATCTGATGTCAGTATGTTAAAAATATGAAAAAAAAAAAAAAAATATTCCTGATCCATATTACATATGAAATAGCAATAACCACTTACAAATTTAATTCTTTCTGTGTAAGGGGTAACGTCATGCCAGATGGATCACGCAGACATGAGTCAAATTACAGAATTTTTGCACCGTAGACCAAGGTTTGAATCTTTTTGCCAATACCAAACCCTGATCAGGTGCATCCCAGCATGTGAGAAATGTCCTGGGAGAGGCTACTGAAATGGTTGAAAGCTGCCATAGAAGCCATAGACCACCTTGCTCCTGTGATATCTTGACACAGATGATGTGACTGAAAAAAGTTGGAGGTCAGACTCTCCTGACACCTTTAAAACTCTTTTAGTCTGTATTTACACTATGTTTAACAGGACATTAGGTCCTGATGTCCCTGAATGACTCCTCTTATGTGTCTTACCTGTTCCCAGTACAACTGAGGATCTGGTCATCAGCATCAGGTATGTCCACCTTACATTCTCCTTGTGCTTCTTCAGCATTTACTCCGCCTTTCTGCTTCTGTGTTCCTTTGCTGTCTTTCAGTTCCAATCTGAATTTTCCACTTTAAGTCTTCCTGTCGCTCTACTGTGTTCCCTTCTTACATATAGCTCAGCTAACACTGTCAGAGAAGAAATCTGGATCCCAGTATTCCCAGTTCATCACAGACAAAATGATGCTTACATCAACATACTGGAATAAGACTTTTACTCCTGAAAGAACAATATAAAAAGAAGCTATAGCTGCTGATTCTTATTCTATCAACAGCCATGAAAAAAGAACTTATTTCATTGGAAGCAACAGACCATAAAGTAAGTAAGACTGAGGCTTACAGACTTTATTTCTATCATAAGACCATACTGCACTAATTTTTTGCAGATTTCTCAGCTCAACCTATAGTAAACTTGACTCAATAATAGTTTCTAGAAAAAGTTATGAGAGTGTTTTTAGAGAAAACATATGTCAACAGAATTTGGTAATCCAGAGAGATTGCAGTGTTAACCAAGCAATATTGCACATAAACTGAACTAAGTACATTGTCAGTACAAGACACATTTTAAGGAGCTCCGTAGTAGGCTGTTGAGATTGTTTATCTAATATAGAAACATTTTCAGACATCTGAAGTATGTATGTGTGTGTGTACTTGGGTGTGCACACAAGCACTTGTGCATATTTATGAGTGCTCAAAATCTCATCTTTAAATGGCATAACTGTGCAACAACTTGAAAAATCTGTATAGGAAGTACAGCAGGTGCAAAAAGCACATCAATGATGCTCCAGTATTAATAGCTGGTATGTTGGCTGCCTTCACTGCTCCTCATATTCATGGCAGAAAACCTAGATATGTACAGATAATTATCCCATCATCTTCGTCGTACTAACTCAAAGATGAGATTAAAAACTGTAATTCTGTTTAATCTGTGTAGCCTGTGACACAAAGAAAAAAGGTAATGAGAATACAACTCATGAAGCAGAAGTAGAAATAATATCATAAAGGATACTCCATCAGTTAAAACCTCTAGATCTGATTGCTACAGACGAAGAAATCATTGTTTAAAACATCAAGCACCAGGTTCACAGACAATTCTGAAATGCAAAGCAACAAATTAAAGAGCACACAGTAAGAGTCAGAATCAATCAGGACAAAATTTATGTCATGCTTGAAAGCCTTACTAGAATTCATACAGCAATGCTTCAGTTAGTAGATCTTTTGTTAATTGAGATACAACAATACATACCAAAATTTAGTGAGAAATGGCAGATGTGCTACTAGCGGGTAATTACTTTGCAAATCTGAATCAAATAATAGCTTTCTAACAATTAGAGTAATCATAGTAATTTTAAGGGTGGAGAGAACAAGGATGATATCAAGTTTGTGATATAAAAAACTGGAATTAATACTTGAATAATCTCCATCATTAATCAAGAAATAAATCCATCTTGCAAGTGGATTTCTTGAGAGCAGTTAATAACTGCCATCACACTTTCCTGAGCCTGCAATCCAAATATAGATAGAAGAATGACTGATATTAGTTGTCTGAAAGTGACAATTCCCTTCTGAATATCACCAGAGCACGTGACCTCTATAATACGAAGTTTTGAAGTTAAATGGTCTTATAAGGAAATAATTCAGCAGCCAGCTTGATGAGTACTGTGTATCACAGTAGACATTAAGAGGCATTAAGACTGTGGTAAACCTGTTGTACCTTAAAGTAAGATGAAAAAATAGTGCAGGTTTTTGGTGTGTATACATTTAAACTAAAATTCAAAATTTGTTTTCCACCAATTTCAAAGCATTTAACTCTATTGCTATTATATCCAAAAGATTTAAACCTAAGTTTAAGGAAGATGGACCACCCAGCAGGTATTTTCCAGGCACATTGATCTTCCTGCAGAAGCTGTTCCCTCTGCAAAGCCTTGGAACTCACAGTCAGTAAAAGCCAAACTTTTACTGACTGTGAGTTGTATGTTCCTACAGCCCAGTAGCACATGGCAGCTTCCTGCAAGGAGGGATGTTTGAAAATGCAGTCCCTGCTGCAGCACATCCTTCTCTATTCACTCCAAATACATGGTATGTCAGGGGCCAGATAAGAGATTTTCCTCTGCCTCTCAAATGGGTTTCATAAACACACTCACAAAGACAGACTCTCACTTCTCCTTTCTATAATTTTCTTTCTTCTTTGTTTCAGAATATAATCAAATTCAGGACAATATTTTGATCCTCTAGGCACCTGACTTCTGCATGTTTGAGTGTTAGTAGCACTGTACCTTGTTAAAAAAAGAATCTAAAAACGAGAAAATTAAAAAAAAAAGGCGAAAAACCCCACTTTGGTCATAACTCTGAGAATACAAATTAGAATTTCATTTGTCAAATTCATATTTTGGTTTATTTTTTTTCCTTAATAGCATGATTCTTAACTTATGGCCATCAGCTATATCTTTCATGCCAATGTAAATGACTGTGAAAGGCAGTAGAAAACAGGTTCAATGTGTAACAGTGAATAAAGGTATTGTTTTACAGACTAAGAATATGCCCAAAAGTTTTTTTAAAATCCACCATCAGTGTGCAATCTGACAAACTTCACAGAGACCAATGACAGTTTGTACATTTGGGATATCAAACATTTAAAATGATTAGTATGGGCAATTAATGTAAAAGCACAGTCCTATGTTTCAGTGACTAGAAGACATCTATTCACATAGAATGAGAACAGATGAATTAAACTCTGCTGGAAAAAACCCAAGGTGCTGGCTAAACCTTTGGAATTAATAAAGTAATCTATTAGCAAACAAAAGCAAAGGCAAGTTTCTAGCATCCAGCACACAAGTGAATTGTTTCCTAGAATGGCAGTTTGATGTATGCACATGAAAAACAATGGGAACAGCTAATTTTTCTAACTGCACTTCAACAGAATACTGTCACTTGAAAGACCAAGGAAGAAATACGGCCTAACATGGCCAGTGGATGTTACTGTGAACTTATGCTGTGATTTAAATTGTACCCTACAATAGACAAATATTGAAAGAAGAAACAAAATTTTAATTCTACTGGAAAGCAGAATTTTTTTTAAAGTAACTTTTTTCCTGAAAACTATTACAGCAACTACTCTGACAACAAAATCACCCTTTTGTCTGCAGAATGGAAAACTTCTCTGCAGTATCTCAACAAAACACCTAAGACACTTCTCTGCAGTATCTTAACAAATAACTAAGACTTTTCCACATTATTGATTGACTCTTCAGGCAAAGTACCTATGCACATCTACTGCAAAATAGCAGCCAGGATTTACTGAAGAGTGCAAGCCAGTATGGACAAAAAATATGGCCCTCTGTGCCTATATGAGTGAAGACAACAGCCTCACATATATTTTATGAAATTTTATGTTCTGTGACTTACAAGAGAAACAGACTAAATGCAGGGTTTCCTGTACCTGCTGTGTCGAACTGCCTACTTTCTTAACTAAGTGGAAGAAATTTATCCAACACATTCACTATACCTGGGTTTTTGACAAATACTTCCTTTGACAAGTGAAACAAACCATCTCCATGCTCCTAAAAGTGCCAATACCATATTTTTGAATAAAAGAATATTTTTGAATACAATTTTTGAATAAAATGCATTAGCCCTGGTTCTGTGCAGACCATCCAACAGCTGTTTACTATCCCAGTCTCTTAGAGGTATTTCATATCAGGTCAGAATCTTTGAATAGGATCAAATGACTCTGATTGATTGGAGGAGTCAAAAAGACACATTACAAGGGAAAGAGAAGTAAGAACAGCATGTATATTGAAGGCTGATAACAAAAGAAATGCTCCCAAATTTGTAGAACAGGAGCCAGTGAGGGTCAAGGTTAATGTGACTTTACAGGGATGCTGAAGTGAAGAGATGGAGAAGACAACAGCAGCATGTGGATACATGTTTCTGGCTAAAGTTTTCCTCTATTTTATCTTGTCTTCTGACTTAAAATCTTTCTGGCCTTTTGTGGAATTTTCCTGTGTCATGGCAGGACTCCAGTCCTGCCTCCTTTCTCTGGCAGCAACCTGCCCAAAGAGGGCCTGAGAAGGGGAAGAGCCCTTCCCCTTTCTTCTGGTTCTTTTGAAATGCTATTTCTAAGAATTCTCTTTACTTTGGACTTGGATTTTGAAGGCTCCACAAGTTTCTACTATTTGTTGGTTTTTAATATGCAGTTTTCACACCAGTGTAAGGGAAATTGTGGGAACCAACAGGACTTCTGAAACACGATTTTATGCAGATGAAGTCACCACACTGAGTATGTGGGACAAGGCCACTTGTTCAACAAGGAAAAGACAGACAATGGGTTGAAGAAGGACAGGCTCTGGCATAAAGCCTGTTCATTCCTGAATCAGAGAGATTTCTCACTTTGACTTATCACAGACTCCAGCTGCCTCTCAAAAACCTGGTTCAGTCAGGAAGAAATTAAAAAAAAAGAGTGGCAGTGACCTGGCACAAGCAGGAGCTGTGCTACTGCATTCTCACAAAGTTTCAGCACTACTTTGGATCCGTCATGTCAATGGCATGAGTCAGTGAGCTGGGAACAGTGCTCAGAACTCAGAAAAAGCACAGCCTCACAAAAGGGTGATCTGCAACTCTAAAGGAAAAGCTATATATTAGATAACGTCACAACCTGTCAGACCTGTGACCTTTAATTAAAGCGTGTACAATCATGCTTTTCAGTCCTCTCAGCAGTGATACTCAGCTCAAAATGAGATATTTTCAGAGGCAGAAGGTTGGCTGGCAATAGGTCTGAAGGGGGGATGCTAGGTCAATCTTTCTGAGGTTCCGATTGGGTCTAGTGAATTAGTAGCATGCTGCTATTCCAAATTGTGCCTTATATCAGTCTTCTTCTTAGAGGCGAGTGACACAAGACTGACACGAGAGACTGAGATGGAAGATGGAACCCTTTTGTGCATTGACTGTGCCTGAAAGAAGATACTGGGTGATGCTGGCAGTCTGTGTCAACAACAGTCTAACTCAGAGTTTACTCTGCAAGAACCTTACAGAATCATAGAACTATCTGATTTGGAAGGAATCTTAAAGATCATTTAGCTCCTACATTCCTGTCAGGAAAGTGTGTACCTTACACTAGAGCAGGTTGCTCAAAGCCCTACCCAAACTGGTCTTGAATGCCTCTAGGGATGGGGAATTCACAACTTCTAGGGGCAACCTGTTCCACTGTCTCACTACCCTCATAGTAAAGAATTTCTTCCTAATACTAAATCTAAACCTACCCTCTTTCAGTTTAAAGCTGCTACCCCTTGTCCGGTCACTACATGCCCTTGTCCTTCTCCAGCTCTCTTGCGAATCTGTGTAAACAGACGCAATTCATATTGCATGGGGGAACTGCACATGCAGTGTAATAACCTCATCCTTTCCCCAGATTCTCATACTGTCAGTGCTTCCATTCCTTCCAACGTTGGTCACTTACTTAGAATTCTCAATGAGTGTTGTCTTCATTGCAAATTGTAGCAGTGGGCTTCTTTGGTAACATGGCTATGAAGCTTTGGAAATAACTGCAATTCCCATTTCACTGGAAGTTCACTGATGTGGTGCCAGGGTATGATTCTAACCTCCATGAGAAGCACTTTGTCCCATTACCACCATGAAACCATGCAGTCCCTGGATTCAGCTTTTTTCATGTATCTGCTGAAGGTTAATGCTGTTGTAAGAGAATTGAAGAAAATAAGAGCATTATTGGCACCTTTAGCAAAACCTATGTGTCTTCTTGCAAAAAGTAGTATGTCCTAAAATTGTTTACTGATGTTCCTGTTTGTCAGTTAAGTACATGGTGGCTTAGGGACACAATTTCTTCATACTTATCTCCTATTTTTGTCATTTGCATGCCTGAATCCATGTGCAATGCACTGTTAATTCACCCCATAGTGTTCCATGGAACATAATTTGTATGCATATAAAATATCAATGTAATATCTAGAGATTAAATCCAATGGAAACGGTTTGTTGTGAAATCCAGTCGTTGTTCCCTCATTTTTCTAACTTCACCAACTGTTGCTTTTCCCAAGTACTCCTAGAGATCCTTTGCACAACCCCTCATTATGCTGCATTATTACTTTCCTTGGGAAATAAACTGGAAGTATTCTTTATACAATCTAATTTCCCCATAATTGTTGGGATGTTAAGACAGTTTTTCAGAAGAGAAAATGTTAATCAATTTTATTTCAAAACCACATTGAAATTCCACATAAATTGGTGCCAGAGTGCAAATGCTTCTCAACTGGGAACGGCGAAGGGAGGGAAGAGAAATATATGCCAACTCTCAGTTTAATAGAAAGGATGTGAGATCCGTTTTGTTTGAATCAAATACTATTTAGCAACTTAAGCATCCGGAGCACATCTGATAACTTGGGTAAAATGTATTGATTTCTCTATTGATTTTTCTAATATACCTTCTCTGTGAGGGAGTTATAACTGAAAGTAGCAAGTAACTCAGCTAATGTCAGCCCTAAGTAGTGTGCAGATGTTGAGATATGCAAGATGGGTCATCACTAAATTCCAGAACATGACAGGTCCTAGTCTTCCACTTGGAGGCAATACATGGTATCGGTTCTTTCTCTCTTGGCTTGAAATATTTGAATTTTTTTTCTAATATGAAACTTCTCATGCATTTTGCCATTGCTATGAAAAAGTGGCTTTGTTCATAAACTAGATGTATACATGGATTAGATATCATATGGTCTTTATGCTACTGTACATTGATTTTAACCTTAGAATGAAGCATATAAAGCCCTTTTCTGCAGTCCCAAAGCTGATTCATTAGTTGAAATAATGCACAGGACCACATAAAATACCTGTGGGATTCTGAACAATTTACTTCCAAGAACAGCTCTAAAACTCTGCAATGTTTGTCACTCTCTCTGAGCATTTTTTTATAAACAAAGGATAGCAGGAAATTCTTGCACTCTTGAAAACACTAGAATTTCTGCTGCTGCCTTCAATGGGATCAGAATTTCCTGGGCGCAGAGGAAATTTATCCCTGAACTCAGAGCAAGTTTTACTTTCATAGAATCAGAGAACATGCTGAGTTGGAAGGGATACATCAGGATTGATTCCAACTCCTGGCCCCCTGCATGGCACCCGAAGAATCACACCAAGTGCCTGAGAGCATTGTCCAAATTCTCAAGCAGTACTTTGTACTGTTGGTTCTAGCATTGCAGTGTGCTTTCTTAAATTCATAGGCATATAGCATACTTTAGAAACAGAAAAGGAAAAAAAAAAGGAAAAAAAAAGCCTAAAAAACACCAGTAAAGGCAACCTTGAATTACACTTAACATTATACATATCTGCATACAGAGAGTAACACTTGAAATACACACTTCCAGCAGTAGGAACTCAGACTTTAAGTTTCAACTCTAAATGTCCAAGAATAGAGACTGCAATGAATACTATCCTGGGCTCTCTGGTCCTTTAAGCAGCTGTCCACAGGATCTTCTGCATGCCCTAACTGCGAAGAAGAGGTTGATACTGCTCCTCAGATGGTAATTCCCACAAAGGAAGGGGGAAAGCTGAGCCAAAAAGGTGAATGGTTGCACTATGAGAAGATTTTGCTACTCTTTTTGCAGGTCACACTTTCAGCAAGCATCCAAAGTGCTGACTCCTACTTTCTCTGACACACTTGATTCAGATATTATTTACTCCAATAAATAGAATGGAGAGAAACCGTCTAAGTTGTGCCACGTTATGTCCAAGGCTTCTAGATAAAACACCCAGTTAGGTGGCACTGACCTGATTCACATTGATTCCAATTCCAGAAGTAAAAATTTACCTTGAGATTAATTCTCTAGATAGGTAACATTTTAGAAGCAATTCCCCATCTCTGGCACAATGTTAAAAGAAATGTTGCACCCAATGACTCCGAAAGACACGTCCTGAGCTCGGCCTGCTGCACTCCAGGCCCCGAGGGCCCCGAACCTCCTCCGGCCGAAACTGTGCCTCGGTGCGGGGGTGCCCAGCGCAGGGAGCGGCGTCCCGGGGGCTGCGGGGGGGCCGCGGCTGCGGCACAGCCACAGCCAGCAGCGGCATCCCGCCGAGCCTGGGCCCTCGCGGTTCTGCGTTAGCTGCACAAAACAGCAACAGCTCAAACACACACCAAACCAAAAATAAAAACAAAAAAGAATCCTTCTGTTAGGTGATGTTGAATCCCGGAACGTTTCCCCGCACGCCTCGCCCAGGCCCAGCCTGGATGCATCGCCCCGCTGCGCTAACAGGGCGCGGAGTAAAGAACCCGGCCAAGGGCCGGGGCGGCTCTCGCCCTGCCGCCCGCCCTGCTCCGCCATCGGCCACGCGGGGGCACCAGAGCGCCGCGCTGCCCGCGCTGCCCGGCGGAGCCTGGAGGGCCCGGCTCGGCCCTGGGAGCCGGCTCAGTGCAAAGGGCCCGGCTCAGCCGTGGGGGCCCGGCTCAGTGCTGAGGGCCTGGCTCAGCGCGGAGGGCCCGGCTCAGCCCTGGGGGCCCGGCTCAGTGCGGAGGGCCCGGCTCAGCCCTGCGGGCCCGGCTCGGCCCTGGGGGCCCGGCTCAGCCCTGCGGTCCCTGCGCAGTCCTTCAGGCCTGGCGGTCGCGGGTCGCTGCTCCGCTCCACCCTAACCACAACCCATCAGCGGGTCACTGAACGAAAGGAGGAGCTGTCTGAAAGGTGCCATGGGCGAGACGCGTTCACTGCCTTCGGTCAACTGTGAATGGAGCGTTTACCAGCGCCTGGCTGTGGGTGTGGATGTTGGCAGAGTTTCTCTTGGCACGCGTAAACAGGACAGCAATTCATCTGAATCCACCAAAAGTCACCAGACACCCTCCTCTTCTGAGTGCTGCCCTATGGTGCCAGTGCCAGCAGAGCTCCTGTCACCAGAACTGAGAGAGAACAAGCATACATGCTTTAAAAAGCAAATTTTAAACTGCCTTTTCACCCATCCTGGGTGAAATCACGCCAACCACACCGTTCATAATGGTGTCAATCCAATATTGACTTGCTCTACATGGATGCAACTTCATGGCTGCACAGAGTCCCAATATCAGAAAAAGCATTCCAGCTCAGTGACTGTATATGATATTTTGCTGCTATTGCATCTCTAACTTTGAAGTCTCAGCCAAGCTCTGACTCCCTTGAGCCAAATGCTGGACAAACAAACCCTTCCTCAGTGCCCACCAAAGGCAGTAGAGATTGGCCAGGCCCCATGGGGAGTGCTCCAGGCCTGAAGGGCTTACAAGTCCAGAAAAACAAAGCAAACAATGACAGACATAACAGGCGTGCAGGCAGCTGCCTTGGCCCTGACCCTGCCATTTTTTTTCTGGTTTGGTTTAACCGTGCTTGAGAGGGTGCATGATCTGGACACTTACTTTAAATGCAAATCTTGCTGGTTTACTAATCCAGGGAAGCCAAATATACTTTCTTTAATATATTTTAAGTTGAGCCTTTAAAAGCATTATCCGTATCAAATATGTTTTTGTATATTTAAACCATTAGCAGAAAATAATCAATAGTGTCTTCTTTTTCTGCATCTGTTTCCTTTAAAAAAGTTAGGCTTTCTCTTTTCTCTCTCCGCTTTTGTTTTCCTCAATCCTTTCTGTTTTGTATTCATTCTTCCCAGTTTTATGCTCCATTTCCTATTTTAGGTTTCTATCTTGTGCATTTATTTTTATTCTTGTAGTCCCACTAGATATCACTGAAACTAGTCACATGCTTAATTTAACACAGATTTTTTTGTGATATGATTATTTTGCTTTTTATGCAACTGTTAATCCCTAGGCATCCTTTTCCTTGGCTCTTTGCATCTTATCTATCTTTTGACTTAGACTCTAAGTTCCTGAGTCACTGCAGTTCCGCTGTTTACTTTTTCTGTGGGATTTTAGGTCCCCAATCTTCAGCCACACTGACCATGCCTGGACTACAAGAGTCTGTTTCTCCTTGATGAAACTTTATTTCAAGGTGCAGCTAACATGCCTCAGTCCAGCCTTCCAATCTTCCCCCACCACAGATCCTTCCAGTTATCTTCCAAGAGGAGCCCTCTGGACCCCTTTATTGCTTTGCCCATCAAGTCAGCCTCAGTCAAATCACTTTGCTCCTGCCAGGTTCCTGCCTTCCACCTGCCTTCAGAGCTTCACAGCATCTTCAAACACAGATCCCTGCACAAACCAACCACCTTTCTTGTTGAGGAGGTATCTCCTGTCTGGATAGCCTCTTGTTATACAAGCTCTGTGTCTTTCTGTCCTTTCTGTTTCACACTGATTGTTCAGACTTACTGGAAAGGCAGGACTTCTGCCCTTAAAAGAGTGCAAAACAGTAAAGGTAAGTACAGAGGGAAAAGAAATGGAGCTTATAGGAGGTAAACTGGATGTAATACTCCTGAGGGTTTTGAACTCCCCTCAACTTCCCTTCATGTGGTAGAATCCCCTGCCAGCTTTAGATCTGCCTTCAGTTGAATTCCATTATTCATAAAGTCATACAAGTGCCATGCCTTTTCCCCTTATTTAGCCAAATTCTAAACGTTGGTAAGTTTACTGAGCCTGATTTCAGAAAATTGTTCAGGTTACCCTCCATAGCTGCAGATCTTCTCTGTCCACAGAACGAGACTGTCAAAAGGAAGAAACCTTCAGGTCTTCACATTTTGAGCACCTGAGGTATTTTTCTTCCTTGATCAGACCGTGTCCTGGATGACCTCCAGATGTGGATCTTTCCTTGGTAATTCCATTTTGTGAATCATAAGTAGGCATCACATACATCTCAGCTAAGTAACTCCTTCTTTATATGTGCAGTCTTAAGAGAGCAAGAGACAGAAAATGAGACTGCTTTTCTGCTTACAAATTTGCCTAATTTTTGCATGTGTTACTAGCTTTAAAGTATTCATATGGATTGTAAGGGATGTTTCATATACCTATGTGTTTCCTATTAAAGATCTACCATCAAATTAAGAGGGTTTCACATGAACTTGTTGCTTCATAAATGAAGCTGCCTTCTCTGTAATTTCTCTGTAGGGGGCATGACAGTAGGACTCAGTAGCATTCTCTGCCCCCTCTCCTCAAGCACATTCTTTGCCTTATAGAGCACCAGGCTGTTTTGTTTTGGTTTTTTTTTTCAAATGTTCTTTGGGAGGTATTCAAGATCCCCACCTTCAAACTTGAACTTCAAAGTTGAGGAGGATGTCTAGTGCCCATCATCTCAGCATATTTTTCAAGAATGAATTATAAACATTTCAAGCAAAGTGCACTTATTATGAGTTTGTTTGCCAAGTACTGCTGCCTCCCTTCCAAGTTCCAGCTATGTCAAAGCATCTGGTTTACAAACAGGTTCCTCCCTTCAGCTGGTACATGGATGCCAGGGCACAGAGGCTTATCACTAATGAAGGAGTTTACAGGATGAAAGGGGAAAATGCCGTGGGAGTTACTTGACAGACTCTCACTTGTCACAAAATGTGTAGGTAGTTGTAGTTGCTGAGTAGATGAATGAAGTGATGAGCAAGAGGCGTTATACCCTCAAGTTCTTCCAGAGTTTGATCAAAAATTCCCTGAAGTCAATAGATTTCTTTTGATTTCTGTGGTCTTTCAAGTGATTACTTACTCTAATCATGAAACATTGCCTACCCCAGGATTTACCTCTTTAGAGAAGCCTGAGGTCATCTGACATTCTCAGATATTTGCAACCTAGATTACAAAAAAAATATTTATTGGGGAGATAAAGATGAATACAACGTACAGAAAGCAATGCTTCCCTTAGTTTCATTTAGACTTGTAGGTAGACCAAGTGCAATTTACATAAAGGACAAGTTATTTTAACTTGATGTTTGGGTCAACCCCAGTTCCAAGAGAACATAAATCTGGCATGAAGCCATGTGCATCACACACACTCCACATTGGGATCTGCCATTACACAGACTCAAGTACAGGCTGTGCACATGTTTCTCACTCTTACTTTTCTTTGCTATCATAGTTTGTACAGCAGAATAAAGAACTTTCAAACACCTCTCTGAAGATTTGTGGGAACTCAAGAAGTTGTACCAGTTAATGTTAGCCTTCTCAGAATATGTAATCCATACGAAAGAACTTCTATTGCTACATTCTCCCATGACTCTAGGTCATATTTTACTGTCTTTTTTCAGAAATCTTGTCTTTTTTTTTCATTCCTTCTAGTTACAATAAACTTTATAACATACCATAATTTGCATAGCTTGACTATATAATTATATTACATAATGAAATATACATATCAAATTTCATTCATAATTTCATAGCTCTGCATGAGATTGATACCTAATCCTCTGCCATGCTGTAGATTGTCTTTCCCTTTCTTTGTTATGAAAAAGGAACACTGAGTCATGAAGCAGTGATGATGACCCCAGTGCCGGAATTACTGTCTAAATCAGAGGAACTAAGCTTTCAACATTTCAGAAAATCTCCTAACTTTTTGCTGTCTCAGTTATGAAAATGGTGAACTTTGCTTGCTCACTTGTATAGGACTGTATTTTCCATGCACTAGACAAGTTATTAGGTGTATGATTCACAGTCAGTGCCTTGCAGCCTGGATTTTGTGAACTAGATGGGTCTGTGCCTATCTTTTGTGCATGTATGCAGAACAAAGGGCCAATAGATACCTTCCTCAGATCCTAAGAATCTCTTTCAAATGCCAAGGCAGTGACAAATGCAGAAATTGCAGAAAACAGAAGGGTTGTTTCAGTGTGGCCCTGAATGCACAGCACCTCAGCTTCTGGATACTCCTGTGCTGCCCTGTAAGCTCAAGGCTCTGGTCTGTGTGGGAGCTCACTCTGCACAGCTTACATGCTGCCTTGAGCTCCAGGTCTAGTTTGTAGCATCCAGCTGGACACAAGGCCATGGAGCTGATTGTGCTCATCATGAGAGTGTCTAATATAATATCTGTCTATAAAATTCTGTGTAAGCAGTCAGAAATCTGAACAGTCATCTTTAGTATTTTAAGTCCAAAATTTAAAAAGCGGAGAAATAATCATGCTGCACCATCAAGACAGTGATAAATAGAGCAAAAAGTGGAATTCAGCAAAGAAGTGTTTGGATAGTAAGAGAGGTTAAATCTAACATGAAGACATTGATCAGAGTAAAAGTGGCATGAAAAAAAGTGGCATGATACTAGGAAAAAAACCTGATTCTCAAATTTGTGTTTATTGTTAGATTTTCATTTCAGTGGTGGGGAAATCAGTGCAAGAGCTGCCTGAAAACAGGAGCTGTCATCTGCCTGGGCAGCAGTTACACATAACTTTTTCAAACACAGACCATTCTAATCCTGTGAGGGCATGCACAAAACCCGGCCCATCTCTCTTTCAGCTGCCTTTCAGCTCCAAGTGTTGCCAGTTAAAGAATCTTCTCTGTTTATTCTGTTATGTTTTTCATTATGAAGCTTATGTATTGTCTTCTTTTCTTGTTCTTGTACCCGAAATGCTGAATTATTGGTCATGGTTCTGTGTGACCTGGTTCTGATGTTCTTAGTCTAGCTGCTATATTTTTGTTACATGGTATTTCAGGTACATCACTCTTTTGGAAAAGTACATTTCTTTTGTGAAGGAACTTCTATTGTGTGCCTGTTTTTCACAATATATATGTACAGTGCCTGCTGCAAATGATTGTCTGCTGTATACATAAAAATAAGGTGTTTTAATCATGATATGCCCATCATTCCTGCTGGGCAATTTACAGTAAAAACTTTTAAAATGTTTAAAAGAAAAAAAAGGAAGCACTGATATTCCTGGAAATTTTCTGTTCGAGGAGGTAAAAAACCAAAGCTCAGTCTTATTCAATACTGCCTATTGGAGAAAAGAAAATCCAAGTGTGTACTTTTCTTCTGTGTTTTCTGAAGCTCATCAAATGTAGGCTGTTTCATATCAATGTCAGGAATGAAATATCAGATTTAAAGGCCTTACAAATTTTCCTGAGTCTCAGCAACCAAAACACAGAGGCATCTTGAGCTGACATCCATTGATGAAGAGGAGCAAAAGGAATTAAGAAGTCTACAATTAAAAGTATCCAAAACCTAACTGATGATGTAATTTACAAATCATAACTACAGTTTTCAGAAACAAACAGGAAATGCCTGTGATCTGGTGAATTTCAGTGTGATGTTTTCCATTTCTGAACTACTAAGAACTTTTCAAAAGCCCAGATTAAACTGAGAGGAAAGGGATTTGTTTCCATCAGTAAGGTTATTTATTCCACACAAGCAGATTTTGACTTGCGATGAAGACCATTGCCTTAGGAATAGGAGGTTAGTTTGAGCTGTCTTGATAGCAAATAATAATTACATGCTTTATGACCTCTGTCATAAAGCATCCAAGAGATCAAAGGCCAAAATACTGTTGCTTCATTTTATGTTGATTTTGTTCAGTGCTAGTAACAGATGGGTGTTGGGTTGTTTCTTGTAAAGAAAAACTGCTTCAAGTGCAGGAAGCTGATTGTTGCTTAATTTGTTGTGTCGTTTTCATAATTAATCCTTAAATTTGTCTTCCAACCATAACATAACTGTAAGACTGGACATTTGATAATATTAAGGCAATTCCTAAATTTTCTTTAAAAAAGGCATAAAAATGTATTTTAGAACTGCGGGCACAAAACAGTGTTGCATAAAAAATATAATTTAATGATTTATTTTTATTTTACCCCTTTCAAATCAATGATGCACCATTAATTGATTTCCTGCAGGCATCTTTACAAAAGTTGCATAAAGTGGAAGGTATATTATATTGCTCTGCAGTTTGGTTAATTTAGTACTACAAACTTTTCTGTCAGATTTTTTTTTTCTAAGGCAGTTTATGAAAAGTGTCATCAATAGAGAAATTCAAGGAGTTTAAGTAAACTAATGCCCTAGACTAGCATTTGGAGAAGACACCAAAGTCAATATCACCTCTCCCTTACATGAGTACAATGAGGATAAATTACAGAGTAAGTGCTCAGGACTTTATTTCTATGTGTTGTTGGAAAGAGACGGTACTTTCAGCATCGGAGTGTCTTCTTGCACTGGGCACAGCAGCATTGGGCTGATACCGACAAATGAACAGGAATGTCACCTGCCATCATCTTTACAGGTTGCCTGGTTAAAAAAAAGACAAAAACAAAACAACAAAAAATTAGTTAAAGCCCAGGAAGAAGTCTCAAAAATATTCTGTTCCTTTCCAGACTTCCTTTTTGATCTTTATCACTCTTTGTCCTTCAATTTGTTCTCTATATAACACAATAAAAGTTACTAATTCTCAAGATTTCTGAGTGCCGTGACTCATTAATTGTTGTCTGTGAGGTTTTTGTGCTGGTAAGTTATATGAAAGTCCCAAGTTTTACTTACAGAATTCTTAATAATTTATACAGTCACATACATTTAACCAACTAGGCTAGTGTTTGTAAAACAACTTCAGTGTCATACCTATAACTTTGGAGTTCTTGGAATTTTTCCGGTTTGGGGGGTTTTTTTGGGTTTTTTTTGGTTTTGTTTTTTTTTTTTTTTTTTAGGATTTGAAAAAAAATAAAAATAATGATAGAGTAGTATCTTCTATAAGTCTTGTTCTGACAATATGCTTCCAGTGGGGACTTTTTCCCTTAGACTCACAGGTTTTATACAGATACATTTGAAGACCTCTATTTTGAGGCTGCAAGGTCCCAAAGATCAGTATTTCAATGTGATCTTTTCAAAATTTTGCAGATGATAACACCAGAAGTGCTGTTGTATAAAGCAAGCTGATAGAGCTGCCTGTGTTAATTCTTATTTGAGCCACAAATCATCTTTTAGAAAAGTATTTAAAGATTTCTATTGAGAAGGTGTCTGCCATAGACCACAGGAAGCTGCTCACTTCAGTTTGCAAAAATACATAAAAATAGTTTTGTCCAGATTTTCCTACTATTTTACCTCCTTGTATTGTTAATTTCATAGTTTTGATAGATTTAAGAGTCCATAATCAAATCTGTATAATTCCCCATGGTAACAGCTTAGAGGTTAGGTCCAAATCAATCTTTAGTATTCTCAGCTGATAAACTAAGCAGATTGAGCGCTTTGAATCTTTTACCCTGAATCATGATTAACAGTCCCCAAGTCAGGCTTGTGACTCCTCTCTGAACTTCTTCAACAATCTTCCTGAACCATGGACCCCAACTCTGGACAAAACATTACAGTAATGATTTCATCAGTGCTAAATACAACAGTAACATAATAACTTTCGACACCTATCTTCATTCATTATTCCTCTGATACCTATTTATTAAGCTCATATTAGACATTTTGTGCACCATGTCACATTGGGAAATTATACCCTGATGACTATGAACTTGGATCCTCAACTCTTTTTGAGAAGTACTGGTTCCCAGAACTCTCCTAATTATAGACTGAAATGCTAGTTCTTAGATGTTTGCTTAAGTTAAATATATTTTCCAGAATAAACTTGGTACTGTTTACAAGGGGTTTGATTACCTGCTGTTGGTAATGACCATTTCTCCAGTCAATGTTTTGTTTTCAAATATGAGCACTGATAGCCCAGCTCTGTGAATCATCTAATGTTCAGTCCATGGAGGACATATTCCTGTAAGAATGATACAATTCTCAGGCACAACTTGGCAACGTGGATATCTGAATACCACAGAGATAAGTATGGAAGGTGGTCAGCTTCCTTCCACCAGTTATAAATGTACATGTTGCTGTTGATAAGAAAGACCTTTCAAAGTAAAGGTAGTCAATATCATTATCCTTGTATTGAATGCCACAGTTCAAGAACTTTCTATGTGAAAGATGAATTCTGCATTAACCCATCACTGATACTGAAGTAATACATGTATTATGAGAAAATATAAAAGATTAAATACCTTTAAATTATCTTTGAAATTCCAAAAATTCCAATAAATTTCCTCAAACTGTATTTTTTTCTGCAATGTAGGTTGCAAAGCAACAGTGTCAGAGCAAAGATTAGTCCTCCTGAATTCCTATTGGTTAGAACATCCTTTCTCACCTCTTAGCCAAAAAAGTTAATAATATGATGAATTTTAATTGAAAACTGTATGTAAAATTTACAATTCTGTTAAAAAAACTGTCTTAAGCTGTAAGATTTGGTCAAAAGAAAAGTAGTTAGCCAAAGATGCTATTTGAGCTAGTGGTGTACAAAATTACAGGTTTTACAGGTATACTGAGTAGGAATTTCCTGTCCCATCTTTAAAGTAAGGAGACTGTACATAATCTCAAGATATCACTGATTCATTATCCCTCCAACTTGTCTCAAATAAAGTATTAAGTAATGAGAAGAGAAAGAAACCTTCAGCAGGGTGAAAAGGGTAGGTTAATTGTACTTCTTGCTGAAAATATTGTGCACATGATATGTGATACTTTATTTCTATTTTGCAATCCTTATTTTCTTCAGTGTTATTCAGATTTATTTATGATATATGTGTTATTATGTATTTTTGCATTTTTATATACGTATATTGCATATATATGTAAATACATTTATTATTGTAGGACTTTTGGGGACAACAATGCATATTTTTGCAAAAAGCTTCATAGAAGGGCATATTTGCTCCTCTTCAAAAATGTGCTCAGAGGAAATGCTGGATGATCTTTCAGAACTAGTTACAATTTCTTCTTTCGTAGTCTGTTCTATCCTGTCTTGTTTTGCTCCTCAGCTGAAGTTACAATATAAACTAAGTTTATTAGCTCTATATGATTATAAGTTATGATGTTGGTTTTGGCTCCTATGGGACCATATTTTGGCCAGAAATCACCACAATAAAGATACAGATTCCCTTTTAATTTATCAGCTTTTATTTTCCCTTAAGAGGCTTTTCAGGACAAGGCAGAAAGCAGTGGGAACCAGCTCCTCTGGTTTTACACCATTTGACAGTCTCCCTTCAGCCAGAGGAATTTTCACACTGGCATCTGTGACCAGATTCCAAGTTTCTTTACTGTTCAAAGACTGCAAAATGGCAGGGTCAAGGGGCAGAGACTTTATCTGAATTTATTTTGCTTAAGCTTGAGGTCTGGTCTTGTTTAACTTATAAGATCTCATTACATCATAGCCCATGCAGCTATGCCTTGCAAAGTCTTCCTTAGACAAGACAGTGAAAAGCAATTAAGAAAATGATGAACACAGAAGTTGCTCAGGCTAGTTCAAATGAAGCTTTTTGCACTCAACCCCCAAGTCTTCACTCTAAATTGATAAAAGAATGGGGAATGGGGAGTGGGGTGAGATGGCGGGGGTGGGAGGATGAAATAATTGTAAATTTCTGTAATATCTGCTATCTTAGTTTGTGAGGAAGATCCCTTTATTTTACGAGAGAGTTAGATCCTTTGTTTCTTTGCAAAATTTTCCTCTCATCTGCAGTGTTACAGAAAAGTCAAGTACAGAAACATTACTACTACAGATAGTAGCACAGCTGTACTATAGCTACACAGAAATTTTGTGGACTACCAAGCTATAAATTTTACATCTTAAACTATTGTTTAACAAAACAAAGCACTAAATACTTGCAAATTTGCTGTTAGTAATTTCATATTTGTGTTTTCCCACTCACTTTAGCACATTTTTAAAAGATAAAGAGTAATTACAAAACAGAATCCAGCTAAGATTTGAACCCAGAATTTTTCCATGCTGTAGTAAAGTGACACATGCCACATAAATTAGTGAAGAAGTGTTTCCAAGTAGTAGGATGTGTACCTTCAACAGCTATGACTGCACCTGTTCCCTGGCTACAGATTACTGTTGTCTTCAAATTGTGTTGTATGATCCATTGGAAACTCACTGAAATAGACTTTTTGCAGTGTGTGGTACAAGAATCCTCAGCTTGCAAGTGCTAACTGCTATTGACATAGACACCTTAAATGTTCATAATAATAGCAACAAAACTGCATCTATTTTAGAAATATTTATTTTCTGATTATGCATATATCTTCCTTCATGAAATAAAACACAGCAATGTTCCTGAAATTTTAAAATGCCTTAAAGAGCAGTCATAAGGAATATTATATATGGTCCCATTTGTCTTCATGGGGCTTTAAGTACCTGGTGATGACAATTCTTATTCAACCTTGCTCCTAGACTGGAAAGTCAGACCTGGCATTTCTGATCACAGAGCCTTAACACCTGCACCAGCTAGACTAGGCATTTTTTCTGAATGAACTTTTATTTTATAACAGTATATTCCTAGGAAAATACCGACACTTGCTTTAAAAATCAATTATGATGGGGAACCCCTGACAGCATGTAAGAAATAATTCCAGAATATTCTCACTATCCAGAGCAATACTACAGTTAAAATTGTTCCTCCATGCTTTAGTCTGGATTCGTCTCACTGCAAATGTCATCCTTTGAAATCTCTTACAGGTTTTCTGCTACAGTGAAGACCTCACTATTATCAAGATGTAATGCAGATATTGTGATACAAGTTTTTAAAATTTATTTGAATTCTTATTACTCTTCCATTAGCCTTTTCCAGGTTCTAACCATCTCTCTACAACTGCAGACACACATTCCTCCTGATCAGAGCCTAGGACTGATGCCTGAGCAGGAATTTTGTTTGGTTGATTATCTATCCTGTGGGTTTTTTGAAGTGCTGGGTCTTTTCCAATACAGATTTTTTGTCTCACACCCATTCCTTCCCAGCAAATATTCTCTGCAGGTTTTGCATTCCTTTTTCCCCATGTATCACTTTAGCCTGTATTTCATTCATTGTTTGGTACTGATATCTGATTGACAGGCCTGTCCATGCTGTCCTGTTTACCACTTAGAAATAGCATTAGAGATTTTACATTCTTCCATTCTTATAGAACTTCATTTGTTTTCCTAGATCTATTGGAAATCTATATTTGTGTTAAAGCAAAACCTCATCCAATCTTTTAAGTCTCTTGAATATCAATTATCTCTGTCTATTTATTTAAAAATCTCTAGTTTTTGTAGTTGCTGTTTATTGTCCTCTTCTATTGTCCTAAAATTGAAAACTGTTTATTTATCATGTGCTGTGATCAAATCATTCTTCTTTTTAATTTTGTGATAACATTTTCCATGTATATCCACTAACTCTATCTTACAGTGGACAAAACTCTCTAAGTTAAAAAATTATTTCAGGTAAGCATAACCTTCCCTTTAAATTCTATTGCATTTCTTGGGAAGGGCAGTGGTAAATGCTGTTTTGTTATGCTTGTGTTGATCTTCGTAGTTTTAAAACAATAATTCTCCCTCCATTGCTACAGATAGGTACTTAAAGTACTCCCAAAAAGTATGATTTGATATTCTGCAGTGGATAACATCTATTGCTCCATTAGGACATTTACGTATTAGTGTTTGTTTGCAATTTGTCACAATGAGTAAATAAAGATGTCATTCTCCTACTTGGTGTTTGTAGCACATAGTAGCCAAACTAAGTCTTAAATTTTGAAAGTTAGTTTGTCTCATTCCCTATACTCAATTCAAAGGCATTACAGGGATTCAAATCATCAACATGAATCTCCTGTCTCATGTAACAATTTAAGAAACCTAAAGATACCAAATTCATAAAATATATTGCTAAGGAAGTGCTTACAATTCTGTTGTTGGATTATGTTCTTACTTCTGCTTACCTGCTCTACAGTTTTCCTAAGGAGATTACAACATTCATTTTGAAAATGCATTCACATATATATACACATATACGTTACCATCAAATTTTTGGACAACTAAGACAAAGTAATTTAATAAATGAACAATATCAATTTCACTTGTTCAGTACTTAGGTTTCTGACACTGATGTACAGTACAGAATTTGGTCTTTTATTTTTGTATCAGTACCTGGATATTATTCAGATGATTGTATCTGTTCTGGTATGAAGGTTAATTCAGTACTGAAATGTCATAGGATAGTTGCTTACATATCCATTGGTGTCAGTGTGGATAGAGGGAGTTATTAATTAAGGACAGTGCAGAAGGTGTTCAGGGTTGCTTTGATGGGGTTGATTTGCCATTTTAAAACTTCTCCATGGTATTTGAAGTCCTTGCCTGCCCAAAAAGAAGTTAAAGCTTAATTTTGAAAAAAGAAATTCTGTTTGTATAGTTTTTGAAATGCCAAACTATTTTCCCATTTCTATATTAGTTGCACATTTTAAATAATCTTTGATACACAGATCACTATAACATGAATTTAATTTCATATCAATGTAAAGACTATAAGAAGCATACCTTACTGATTTATTGTTACTATTTGTTGAATACTTTTGTATTTTAATTCTTTGTCTCCATATTCTTTATAGTAACTTTGTCATAGTCACAGTGAAAACAGAAATCTTTCTGTAGATTTTAAGTAATGCTTGCATTGGGTAAGCTTTCAGGTAATAGTTGTATTAGGCCCAGACCAGCTCCCATTAAAATCCATGAATAAACTAGCAGTTATCTCCTGGAATAATCCCTCTTAAACCTTTATTACAGCAAGTAGCACCAGTTCACCTGTTATATTAAATTCAATAAATTACTGTAAGAAGTATGCAGACATATCTGCTGCACAGGTAATTCTTCAAATGGGCACTTACTGCTTTTCCTTTCTTCCACATGGATTTGGAGCAGGTCCAAAATAAAGGTTTTCTGGGCATCCATGTAGTGCAGCATGGTGCTGTAGTGGTAGATTTTCAATAAAAAAAGAATGCCAGAATTTTGTATATGTAGCTGGAAGAGATTTTTAAGAAGTCAGCATCCATTTAAGCTCTTTTCAAAACCAAATATTCAACATTCAGCTGTACCCTTTGATAATCTGGGTTCTTTAATAGGTGCTGACTTCTTTCCTAATGTGGTGACTTCTGAAAGTCTGACAAATAAAGGACACTCATGGATGGAAGAATCATTCCTTTGATGAGAAAATGTTGACCTCTCTCCTACAATTCCAGATTTCTGGGAAAAAGCACTCCAGCAAAGTCACACAAAATTACCAAACAGTTGGTTTCAGGTAGAAAGCATATGCTTCAAGCAGTTGCCTCAACAAACCTTCCAAATACTAGATTGAGCTTCAGCTGGAGTCTCATGCAGGAATATGGACCACAGGAGCTAGCACAGTCCATTGTACAACTGCAGTCAGTAACAGTCAGTTACTAGAAGGATTTGAGAATAGTTCAAGTTAGTGATCATGAAAGGAAAATATGTTTACCTGCAAAAAATTAGACTGCAAATAAAAATAATGTCTTCTAAAATTCTTTTTTTTTTGCCTGTTTAACAGCCAAGTATGAAATGGTTAAACTTCTAGTACTTCTCCTTGCAAATTATTTGTTCTAACAAGTAGTGTTTTTCTGAGTCACTTATCTTTGCCTGCTGCTTTCTTTCTTACATAATGATTAAAATAACTAACAACCTGAAGTGCAGCACTGCGATATCTACTTGTATAGATGGAACCTTACCCTAAATTTCTCTGATTCCCCTCCTAGCTATGTTGGTTGTATAGCTGTAGCAAAAAAAAGCATATTTTTCTGGTGAAGGAAAGCAAAAAGTTAATGAAAGTTAATGAAAAAAGCAGTATTTATTTGATTATAGGTTTATACAAATTTGGAAAATAAAGTTACTTTGCTGCTCCTGAATCACGTAGCTCTGTGATTCACACCTACAGAGCAGTATCTCTATTGCCTACAAAGTCCGTGTCCTGAGGTTGTATCCCTGAAGTCCTCTTAAATAAACCTACAAAAGAGGCTTGTTTATTCAGTGTTTGACTAGTGTAAAACTCCTTTATCTCACCATATTGTTAACATCCACAGTCTGCTTTCAATTTACTTCCCAAACCCATGAATTCTATAAAAGTACTTGTGGGCGGAAAGATGGCTACTTAATATATGCTAACTTGTATGTATAACATAGAAATGGTTTTTAAAAAGACAGCTCTGTCCCTTAATCTTAAATACTGACAAATTTTCTAGAATTCTCAGAATGTTGCTGCAGATTGTAAACGTCACGAAACTAAACTGAATTTTGCATCTTTAATGTGGTTCGTGTATCTGTGTTACCAAAGGAAAGAGTTGTCCAGACACATTGTTGTAATTGTTGTTTAGTTACTCATACGTTTCCCTAAATGTAAGTAAATTTGGCTTAAAAGGAAAGAGCTAGAAAATAACTGTATACTCTTTTTGGTATTACAAAGTCATAATCTAACATCAGTGTTGAGAACAACATCGAGGGTGCACAAGAACAAAATCAATCCTGTTTTCTTTTGTGAAGTAGAACCCTATCTGTCCCTTCCACAAAATTCAGGCTCTGGCAGATGATTTTACACTCTGCAAGATTAAACCATAGCCCCTGGGCAACTCATGTGTGCCCTGCAAAGATGTGATGGGGCAAGTTTATCAGAGACCTTTTGCTGCTTAACACAAGAAGCCCTCTCTTCTGTTCCTCTACTCCTCTACCGACCCACACATCTTGTTAGTTCTGAGTAAGGTTGGAGCAATTCACCTGTAGGTGATGCTTTCCCACCAGAGCATACATAGCTTGTGGCAGAGGCACTTCTACACAACCTTCTCCTGACGGGTGAGAAAGTACTATAGCTGGAAGAGGAGAGTAGAAGCAACAGAACAAATAAAAGATAAAAATTCTTCAGTGAGGAATATTTCTGTCAGCTTTAATGAAAAATTTCTGCAAGTCCCTATGTCTTGTCTTGCTCTGAGGAAATCATGAAGGAGAAAAAAATGCAAATAAATGAACACAAGATAGAAAAGTTGGAGTTCAGACCTGGGTGGTACTTGTGGAGACCCATTGCTTTACAGTCAGGACTACTTTTTTGTAGTTAAACCTGTCTTTTGGCTCATCTGGCCCTGACATGCAATCCTATATACTCCATAACCTTGAAAGCAGCATCTGCATCATGCTGCCTCTGCATCAGGCTGAGGAAGTTGGGAACTTTGGAGGGAAATTCAGCAGTCACTGCTCTGAGTTGCTGAAAGCAATTGCAGAAAAGGCTGAAGACACAATGCTGCTTTAAGTGCTGCCCGTCTCAAGGTTGCCATGCCCTACTGTTTTGCTATTCAGAGCCCTGAATCCTCTTTTGGAGACAAGTGTTTACATGGTCTATCGCATGAAAGCCACAGGTGTTCTCACCAATGGTTTGAAACCGACAACAAGGGGGAATCGTTGCAAAGTCTTTTGGTATATATATATATGTATCTATATAAGAGCTAAATTATAATGCTATTCTACTTGACTTCTAGACCCTCTTTGGACCTAAGCCATAAATCACTTTCCAGGACCATGACCTAAGCACTTAGTTTTGGTTGGTTTGGAGCAGGGCTGAGTGTCCCTTTGCAGAACAAGGGTCAAAGGCCAGTGGGAGCAGCAGGAGAAGAGTGGGTGTGCAGTGCAGCAGGTGGAATGTTTACCCAGGAAATAGGAGCCTTGGGTCAGTGGCTGCTCTAAGGACTGAATGGGCATTCTATCTAGTTACAATGTAATCCCCAGCAGCATAGAAGATGCTCAGCTCTAGAAGGTTGAGGAAACTCATCAAACTCTTCATCTGCATGTGACAGTTACTATTTTGAGTATTTTCAGAAACAGTGCCTTAGGAGCCTAAACAATTTTATTGGCACCTTATCAGTGTTAACTCCTGGAAGCTAAACAAGGGTTTGAAAGGTTACAATCTTAGATTTACATGCCTAAATTTTAGTACCACCTTACAGGTCACACGCCAAACTTTTCAGAAGTTATGAGCTGTTCATGAGACTCACACAGCTACTTGTTTATGTATGTTTGTGATACTGCTCCCTGGGTTATACTTTGGAAAATCACCAAAAGGTTTAGCAGTCTTAAAACTTTCCTCACCTTTGGCTAAATAAGACTGTCACATATACAACTAATGGTTGGAGGACCAGGACCCAAAAATTCAGCATGGCTTATTTGGCACAAAACAGGAAAAGAATCCAGAAAAATGTATAAGTCATCCTTATATACAAATGTCAAATATAATGTCCAAAATTTTGACATATTTTCTAACACAGAAATCGAGTTTCAAGATTTGCACAAAATTGTTAAGGGTTTTCTTTTGTTTGTTTGGCTGTTTAGTTTTGGTTTCATTGTTTGGTATTTTTGTTTTGGTTTTGTTTTGTTTTGGTTTTTTTTTTTTTTTTTTGTTACTCTATCAAAGAAATGGAACTGACACAGCATCCCTTGTTTTGGTCAGTGCTGCTCAGGGGAGCATCTGTCCTAATTTGAGCAAGACAACTTTGAAAGCCATACTTTATTTTTCTTTTCCCCAGCAACTCTCAATTATTTGATCTTTTAAAATTTTGTCTGCTCTTATAATGTCTATTCAATAACTTAAAAATGAAATTATTATTTATTACAGGTATATAAAACTATAGACAGTGCAAACACTGAAATAATCAGCAAATTCTTGGATACAAGTCTTTACCAAGTGTTTCTAAATCGGCAGTTGGTTATAATGGCCTAATTATTTCTCAAAGCTGACAAAGAGTCACAAAATTTATTTCCATCAGATGAATGTTAAACACCTGTTTCACCAATTTGCAAACCCTAGCTTTTAATGCTAATACAAAGAGCTTACTTGACTATGGCAAAGATATATATATTTTTTTTAGTAACATGAAATGAACACAATAGACAAAGGAATGCTGAAAGTGTTTATTGCCTGCAGCATAATTCTCCATTTTATAAGATAGCCTGGAAAGGGGACATAGAGCTTCAGAGGAAATGAGTTTCTCTCTTTTGACATGTCCACAAACTAGAAGTGAGAATTTCCTTCTTAGTGTCAACAGCCACTGGTAGGATATAGGAAATGGAGTTTCTCTAAGCCTAGGAAAAAGATTAGAAACATGATTTATATTAGGAGATGACCAATGCTAATTACAGCATAAGGTTTGTGAGCACTTGTGAAATGCCAGCCTGAAGACAGTCAAAGTTCTGTGTATTTCCATAGTGATACAGAAACAACCTGAAAGTTAACCTTTAATGGTAAGCATTCCATCCAGCAACACATTTCGATCGGTACTGACTAAACCACACCCGTCCAAAAATAGGAACCATGATAAAATAATGATAAATTTGTTGATTTTTATGGTAGAGTTCAGTGAAGATCCCTGCTTGCATGAGTACCAATTGGCCTCTGAGAACACCAACATTCAAAAAATCACAAAGAAAACACTCTTTCTTTTTATGATTCTTCAGTAACTATAGTAAACATGCATTTGCCAGCCATTTAACTGAAAAATTTAGAAAGGGCTTAAGTCTCATGGGGAGATTGGACAAGACATACAAGGTGCCATGTTTACAATGGGAAATATAAAATAATTTTGTGCTAAAGAATTTGTTTATAGCAGTGAAGTTTTAAGAGTAATCAGAGATTGTATTAGACCATCACAGCTTCACACATATTGTTCCAAGGTCTGTTTTCTGTATGTTACTTTTCAGAATGCAGTGCAGGCATGACAAACAGAACAGGCATACAAAATGGGCTGAATTGAATCCTACAACTGTAACGTAAAAGATCTGCTTATTTGTTTTTTTCCTGTTTTTTTTTTTTTTTAATTTTTTGAGGGGGGATTGGTGTGTGAGGGTGGTTTATAATGATTTTTTTTTTTTTTTAATTAGACTTCTTCTTTATGGATGCAGCCTCCTGAGGCCAAAAAGTACAGTGACGTGTTGGTGCCTGTGTGTTTAGAGGAGCAACTGCTTGGGGACATCAAGTGCCAGAAGAAACCCTTTGGCCTGGCAGGGCACAGTGAACATCGGCAATCCGATGCCCGTCACTCGGGACGACCCAACGCCGGGAAACCCACCCTGCCAAGGATGCAGGAGTTCGAGGTAAAAGTGAAGAAAAGAAAGTTGCCATCTCTCATTAAGATTTATTATACGTCTGAGCTTTTGTAGTCCCGAAGCTTAACGACAGATGGTGGTGTAACTCCACCAATTTTGTAACGACTCCTTTTCTTTGATGTTGTAATACAGATTCTCCTCGACTTGACTTCGGTTAAAACCAGCATTTTCTGCTCTTTCCCAAGTGTCTCGGAGCAGTACGTAGAGAGGAAAGGGAGTGCACCTAGTTCGAAGAGGAGTCTGTTACGTGTTCTTGTTTGTTTTCTAAAGAATCCTAATAGAAAATAGCAATCTTATAGACACCTAACACTGCCAGCAGCACAGAGAAATGACATTAAATTAATTAAAGGAAAATGGTTTCAAAGCGGTTTATTTCAAGCGAGAAATACAATTGTGCAGATGAAATCTTGAACCGTAAACAGGAACAAATAAAACGCACCAGCGTTTTTCATTAGAAAGTCGAGTCACATTTTGTGCCGTAGCCGCCCTTGGGAAAAAAAAAAAAAAAAAAAAAAAAAAAAAAAAGAGGTGGGGAAAGCATGTGTTTGTTTAGCTTTAATTTTGGGTGGAACTGCCAAGTGGCGCCGGGTAATATTAGGGGCCAAGCGCCGCGTTGTTCCCTGCCCGTTGTGCCCACCAGACAGAGGGTCTGCCTGCGAGGCCACACTGAACAGGACAGGGGTTCGTGGAACAAAGCGCAGCCCGGCCAGAGCGCTGGGAGTGCTGCGGGCACTCGGGGGAGCGGCCGGCGGCCGGCCCGACGGCGGCGGCCCGTAGCAGCGCAGGGAAGGCAGAGCAGGGCAGAGCAGAGAGCCGGGCAGGGCCGGGCCGGACCCGCGGGTCGCCGCCGCTCCCGTCCCGCCGGCTGCCGATGCTGCGGTCACCCGGCGCCCAACGAAGCTGGCGGTGCCCGCGGCCGGGCCGCGCCGTCCCGCCGGTTCGGTACCGCGGGCTAACCCCACAGAAAGTGCGCTGCACGCTGCCCTCCGCCGGTACCGGGATTTGTCCGCTACCGCAGACGGCTCCTGAGGGAGAGCTGCCTCTCCCCCGAGGCGCGCTTCCTGCCCGAGGAGAACGGGGGACGGCAGTCTCCGGACCGCGCAGCTTGCGCCCCGCGAAGCTCCGCGCCCCTGCCCGTGGAGCCCATGGGCGGCCGGATCCTGCGGGGCCCGATTTCGTTTGCGGGCCGGCGGGGCGCGTAGCGGCGGGTCCCGCGCGGTTCCCCGCCCGCCCCGCTGGCTCGTGGGGCTCGGAGCCGTGGAGGCGGCTGCCCGCTGGAACTCTGTCCCCCGGCTCCGCGGGGTGCGCGGCGAGTGCTCCCCGCAACCGTTGCGCTCGTAGCCCTCCGCGGCAGCGGGCAGCGCCCCGGTAACCCGGGGCAGCGACGGGGCGAGGAGGGGGGGGGACGAGGGGCAAAGAGACAAAAGAGCCGCGAGTAGCAAATAAATATATTTTACGGCCACCCATCGGCAGCACCGCGGCCCCGCGAGCCTCTGCCCCGGCGCTGAACTTTCACCTCGCGAACCCGGCCGCGCCCCATTGGCTGTCGGCCGGCCCGCCGCGCCCCGCACGGCCCCGCCGCCGCCCCGGCCCCCGGCCCCGCCGCCGCGGGCGGGCGGAAGGGTGCGCGGCGGGGCGGGGGGCGGCCTGGGCCGGGGGCCGCCGCGGGGGGCCCCGCCGAGTTGCCGGAGTTGCGACGGCTCCGCCCCGCGATAGCGGTTCCCCCCCGCCCCCCCGCCGGTGCCGAGCGGCCGGCAGTGCCCCCGCCGGGGCTGGCCGGCGGCCCTGGGAGCGAGCGGCGCGGGCGCGGCGGGCAGGCGGTCTGACACTTGCCTGTAGCAGCGAGCGGCAAAGTTTGTGGGATTTTTAATTGTGCTTAATAAATGCGGTGACTGTTAATTCTGAGTGACAGTCACTTGTGATCCTGGCTCTCGGCGCGTACAGAAAGCTCTCCTAGCGCTGGGGCTGCCGCGCGATAATTAGGTGGGCTCCGAAATAACAAACCCCACGTTCCGCTCGGCCAGCGCCGTCCGCGTTCTCCCGCGCCCGCGCAAGGTCCTACCACCCAAACACACCCCCAGCGCCGATTTACTGGGAGCCGTGGCGAGGACAAGACCAGCTCTAGGCACGATGCCAGCACTTCTCTCCCCGCTCCCCCAATCCGCTATCCCACGCAGGAATCACTTAAAAGTGTTTTTTCCCGGGGGAAACAGCAGCCCCAGGGCCGGCCGGCCGTTCCAGACAGGCGGGGAGCGGCTGGTCCCTGCTGCGGCCATCTGGGGGGTCCTGCACCTTGCTCCAAGTCCCGGGGAGAAGAAAAGTTTCAGGGCCCACGCGTGTCTCCTCGGCATAGCTGCTGCCAGCGGCCAGGCCTGCCCCGCCGTCCCCCTCCCACTCGGGTTCCTCGGGCTGCCTTCGCGCGGGGCCGCGGCACCTCGGGGGCTGCCAGCAGGCTGCAGCCGGCCGGCACTGCCAGCACAACACACGGCTTTGTTTTCCGCCCGTCTGCTAAACTCGTTGTGTCTAACGGAGCCGGCGGAGCAGGGCGGCGGGAGGGGAGAGGGGGCGGGAAGGGGCAGCCGCCGCCAGCAAACAACTTCCCCGACGGTTTGTTTACATAGCAGGTGGAGCTGCCGTCCGCCGCGACCCGCAGCGCCCGCTCCGCCGGGGACCGACCGGGGGAGGCGCGGGCGGAGTGGGGCACGGCCCGGCGCATCCCGCCGCACTTTTTTTTGTTGCCATTCCCCCTTCGCTGCTTTCCCCCCCACCCCTCCCCGCGTTATTAGCACTTCTGTGCAGGCCACTCTGCGATCATGTGAGGGAGGGCTCCCTTCGCACTCCCCTCTCTCCAAAGCAGCCGGTGTGTGCGGCGGGTTTTCTTTTTTTTTTTTTTTCCCTCGTCTTCCTTTTTTTTTTTTTGCATTCCCAACAAAACACATACACACAGGCAGCACACTCCGCACACGGGCGGACCCGCACGCCGGGGGAGGGAGAGCAGCACCGCCAGCGCCAGGCAGCGCCAGCCGGCGGGAGGGCGCGAGGCTCGGACGCCGCTCCGCGCCCGCGGAGGGCCCCGCGCCGCCCGCCCGCCCCCGCTCCCCCGGCCCGCGCGGCGGCTCCGCCCGCAGGGACTCTGTATGTGCGCGCGGCGGCGCGCGGCTCCGCTCGCCCTTTCTCTCTCGGTGTCAGCTCGCCGGGACGCCCTACACGGTGTCTCCTCCCGGTAAGTGCTACCCCCCCCCACCCCGCCCCGCGCACCCGTCCCCTCCTCCCTCCGTTCCCCGGTGTGACTTGCTACTTCCACCCGCTTCCACCCCCCTCCTCCGCCGCCGCTCACTGACTTGCCGCCGCCGCGGGAAAGTTTGGCCGCGGCCGGCGCGGCCGCAGCAGTGACATGTGTCAGGTCTCCCGGCACCCGGTGGCACCGCTCCCAAACACGCACCGCCAGCGGGGGGCGGGGGCGCGCTCCGCGCTGGGAGCCGGCGCTGCCCCGGCCGGAGTTGGGGCCGTGCCCGCCGGGCCGGGCCGGCCGCGGGAGCGGGCGTAAGCTCCCCCCCAAACAACTCGCGGCGGCTGCGGTTCGGCGGGGCCTCCCTCCCGCCGCGGACCCCCACCCCCGCGTAATTAAAAACAAACAACCTGTAGCCTCCCCGCACGGGTAGAGAAGTGCCAGGCGGGGAAGGCTTGGGGCCAGGCTGCCGAGGAAGCGTGTGCGGAAGGCTCGGTTGGCCGCCGTTTGCCTCTCCGCTTGTGTGGTGGAGGGTTTTTTTTTGTTTTTTTTTTCCCTTTTCCCTTCCCTCTTTTTTTTTTTTTTTTTCCCCTTTTCTTCTTTTTCCCCGAGACCTCCCCAGCAGACAGCCGGGTGAAGAAACGTGTCACGTTTCTCCTTTGTGTGCTGCCTGCCCGCCTGCCCGCCGGAGGGAGAGGCGCACCCCAGCCCCCGCCTCTCCGCCCGCCCGCCCGCGCGGAGGGGCCGCTGCCGGCCGCCCCCTCGGGGCGCCCCGCGCCGCGCTGCCCCGGGGCGCCCCCGCTGGCGTGGGAGGGGAAGCGCAGGGGCGCCGAGGTGCCCGTGGGGTAGCGGTGCCCCCTGCGCTCTTTGGGCTGCGCAGGAAACGGGGTCGTCCCCTCGCCCAAGACAAAATTGCCGCAACCCAACAATTAATAAATAATGGTGTTGGAGCTGCGGGGTTCCGGAGGCGGCCTCCGTGCCTGGTACGTGGGGGCCTTCCCTTAAAATTGGCTTTGAAGTTGAGAAGGGCTTCGGGACTCGGAAAGTTTGGGAAGCGTGCTAGGTTTTGAAGAGAGGGGAGCGGCGGCCTCGGCTGTGGAGCGGGCTAGACCGTGCCGTGCCATCGGGAGTGCCAGGGCAGCCGTAGGACGGGGCCGAGCGCCGGCGCCTCCGCTCCGCGCTGTGCCGCGCCGGGCGCGGGGTGCTCGGGCAGCAGCGCCCTCGGCCCCCCTTGCAGTAACCTGCCGAAAAGCCGTGTGCCGCCCGCGGAGCCTGCACGGCCAAGGTAAAGGCAGCCCGTGCGGCGGTTTTGTTCTTTTCCCCTAGTTCGGCTCGTGTCGGGTTCGGCAGCGGGCCCGTGTGGCAGCGCGGCCCCTGGCCGAGAGCGCTGGGGAGGTCCCGGGATGCAGCTACCGGAGAGGGGCAAAGCTTAGGCTCTGGGCTGGCAGGAGAACGCTCATCTAAAATTTGCGAGAATAGTCCAGGCAGAAAGTGGGCTGCTGGTATATTCTCAAGGGAAAAATTCTCTCAAAAGTAACCACCGTGAATTTATGGTGTTGTCCTCTATCAGTAAAGAGTGCAGAGCTACAGATGGAGGAATGGGCAGTATCCTTTACCTGGGAGTCGCTTATACTTTTAGGAAGTCTTGCATATGTACCGAGAGAAACACAGAGGTTCCTCTTCCAAAGAGGATCTCTGGTGTTTTCTGTGCATTAGAGCCCCTATCCAAACTCAGCTCCAGAGAGTGGGAATCTTTCCACTGACAGCAGTAGGAATCGCTCCACTGACTTCACAGGCTTGGATCAGGCCCTTGGAAATTTTTTTTACAAAGGTGGGAGTCAGAAGTTGTGCATGGTGTCTATATCCCCCCACTAATTCGCGTGTGTGGGGGGGAAGAAGTAAAAGTTTTAAGAGATTTTTAACAGTTTTAAATTTTTTCTTCCGTGTGCTAAGTAATTTAAAGCCATTAAGGAAAAACATTACTGCTAGTAATATTACTCTAAAGAAAATATGATTAATTATTAAATTGGTTTCTCTAATGCTACACTAAACCCTTTTAAGTGGGATATGGTTTTAATCGTTCAAATTTAAAATTTTTAAAAAGTTTTTTCTTGACGATAATAATTTGTTCATGCAAATGTGGATGCTCAAAATACCCCTGTTTTATAGTAATCTGCAGTTGTAATGTAGTTTTTACAAAACGGTTTTGTTCTGTAGCATTGTTACATACTTAAATAATTCATTTAATTACTCGGGATAGTAGATCTGTAAAAGGTTAAGGGAAAGGAAAGAATTTAAAATAAAGCATTTCAAAAATGCATGTAGGTAGACATCCTAATTTATTTTGATAATATGTAACACCTGAAATACACTGCTTCATGTGAGGCCTTGTTGGTGTAGGCTTTAAGATTTAACAGTAACCTTAGGAAGAAGCTTAAGCAGAATCAATTGTATAAATATTTGTGTATTTCTTTCTTTTTAGTTTAACCTCAGTGATTTTTACTTTGTGTCACGGGATCTTTGCTACAGTGCAGTGTTTTTATCATCTGAGAGAGGAAAAAAACTAACTATTTTGTAGCGTTCTGTTTAGTGAAGATTTATGTAAAATGACCAAATAGCCTGTGAGGAACAATCGCATAGACAGAGTGAGGAAGAGTAAAAGAAATATACCAAGTTCAGGACATTTCCATCGGTAAATACATGGTACTCTTTTAAAGCTGCACTAGTGTTTGTGCACTAGTCAGGTGAATACTCAGTTTCAGAGGTTTTTGAAGTGACTTGTTTATTTGGTGGTGTTTTTTTTTTTTTCTTTTGGATTTTTTTTTCTGTAATCATCTGTTGCTTATACATTTTTTAATGCTTTCCATAATATAATGTGTTGGGACTATCATTTTAAGAATAAAAGTGTATTTGCTTAGAAACATTCCTGTCAGACTCCATTATTTTTTTGAAAAAGTTCTTGTTGTACTTAAATGTATTTTAAAAAAATTACTATAGAATAAGATTTCTTTCTTTTTTAGGACTAATTTATGTGAGCTGGAATAAGCTTTTTGTATTCTGAGAAATATACCTGATTCAGCATTGCATGCACAGGAGTTATTCGGGGCTGGTGGGCTGAAAACAATAGAAAACTTCTGAGATGTGATCCATGTTGTGGCAGTGTTTTGCTATGTGTCATTGAAAATGTCACTTAACCTCTTTGTTTTTCATCATTGAAATGTGAGGGCTGTTATTTATCTTTCTGATAGAATGTTTAATTAATATTTCTTGAACATGGAGTACTTTTTGTTCCATTTCTATTTTTACCAGGTTTATTTTGGAGAAATTAAATTGTGATGGTGGCTGAAAATGAATGGTTCCTGGGAGTCATGTTTTTTTTCTTTGTTGGTCAGATTGTGAAGCGGTCACTTGCTCATATGAAATGAAAATGATTTAGGACATAGGTCACTGAAAAGTACCCATAGAATGATTTTTGACTGGAGAAAAATGCAAATCACAATCAAAATGAAAAATGCTATCAACTTTGTTGTAAAATAATAATTTTCTCTACATTAGAACTGATTACTCTTTTAAAATTTTGTGTCAGCTAATAGAACTAGAAGTAATGCAAATTCTCTATTTTTTTTTTTTTTTGCTACAGACACTGTAGCATACTTCTCAGCTAATCCTTGTTAGAAGAAATACTTGTCATTTATATTGCTGTTCCCTGCCCTGTTTTGACTTGATACCTTTCTTGATCGTATGTGTAAAATAGTGGCACCAGAAAAACCTCATATAAGCAATGAAATTATAGAAAAGCTTATCTGTGATAAACTAGCCTCTTAAAGTTAATCTTAAAATTGCAATAAAATAGTTGTTTGTTGTTTGCAAGCTTTCTTCCACATTTGTTCCTTTACAGAATAAGCATACTCGCTGTAATAATTTCAAAGAGTAGCTTTAGATTTAAATTTCAAAACTTCTAGACCAGCATAAAAACAAGGAGTGGTCTCACAAGTATTATTTAGCACTGATTCTTTTTTTTCCCCTCCTTTCTGAGGCTTTCAGTAGCTTAATCAAACTTGCTACTTTAAAAAATCTTCCAAAATGTTCACTGTAAATTATAAGAGGCATCTGTTCTTCATTGCAAGATTCACATGTTTTGCTTTTCTTTTTTTTTTTAAATCCCATTTCTGATAGGTTTGCATTTAAGGGCAACACTATGTTTTATGTCAGAAAGGTGGTTTTCAAAGTGCCAGCAATAGCTTGCTTATGCTGTCATCACTGAAGTAGCTGAAAATAATCTCTTTAATGAACAGTTACTACAATGTTTATTGCTTCACCAATGGGGTTCTAGGGTTGGGATAATGTTAGAAAGTAACATTTGATCTCTGAGGAATGAATTTGTGTGAAATTATGTTTAATATCAAAATTTCAGTTCTTATTCTAAGAAAAAGTTAGAATATTAAGTGTGTTGTTTTAAGCTCTTTACTATCTTAAGTCTTTTTAGTAAATTGTAAAGGTTGCTGAGGGAGGGAAAAAGAACATTGTAGCTTTAACTTTTTATTTACTTAGTTATTTCTTTTCCTGCTAAGGGTAATTACACATCTGTAGTTGGAAATGGGTTTGCTGCAGTTTGTTTCTTATTCAGCTAGACACATTAATCAGGCTGGCTGCTGAGGACAGAGCCGATTCCCTTGGGTGTGGTGTTCTGTACCCTCTTCATGCCCTGAGTGCGGGTGTCTCTTCTGCTGAGTGGCAGAGTGCTTTGCTGTAGGTAACTTTCTAATTAGTTAGGCTGAGGAACAACAAACAGGTTTAATGGACAGGCAGCACCTTTGTTGAACGTGTAGAAGGGAGATTTTCTGCCTTTCCCACTCCCTCTACTCCTCTTGCAGTGCTGTGTGATGTCCATTGTGGGGTGAAAGGAGAAACTACAGCTCTCCATCGTAAACCCCTCTGAGTCACAAAGAACCCTCTGAGGTTCACAGGATGCTTTGGCTTCCCTGTAGAACTTGCTTGCTTACCAAGGACTTCAGCTTCCTGTGGGCAGCAGGTGCTGAAAGCAGGTGCTGGAGTGTGTCTGTCTGGCGGGGTTTGCAGCCTGGCAGTGGTTGCAGGGTCCCCAGGGGCACACACTGCAAGCCCTTTGCTCAGTGAGCTGCTCCTTTGGGCTCCTGGGGTGGGTCAGACACGCCTGCAAATTGCATCACAGTATTCCTGTGAATTGCTGATCTCAGTCTCGATTCAGGACATTAGGAGATGACTGAGATTCCAGTGGGCCTGTGCCAACCTTGTCCCAGTGGGAGATACTCTTTACTGTTGGGCCCAAAACTGGAAATTCATTTGAAGAGTAATGTTTTGAGGCTAGGGGGTACATCATTAGATATAACTAGAAAGTTGTTGGGGATTTCTAGGCACATTATTTCGTAAATAAGTATTTACATTGTTACAAAAAAAATCTTGTGTCGTCTAAAATTGATGTTTAGTTGATGATTGTATTAGAATAATTTATTTTTTCTCTAACAATGTGATGTGTATTTTGCAACTTTGGTCAGAATTTGTCTTTAAGTAAATTCAAATTCTGATTTATTCCCTTATTCAGCTTTTGTATTTTAGCCTAAACCAACATGACACATTATGTATTTGAAATCATGCATTTGACATAATTTGACTAATTACATTTTGAAATATATTTATATTAAAATAGTCTAATCCTGATGGATATTGCCACTGCATTTTTTGCGATCTTGTCCTTACAGAGAAGGGAGGAGAATGTCTGTGATATTACATTGCTTTTTGAACAGGACCTGATTGTGTTACTCAATCTGAAAACGGTGAAACTTGTGTTTGGAGAAGCAATCACAGAGTTGCAAAGCTATATCAAGGACAATACTTTAAGTATCTATTAGGTGTTGATTTTGAATTTTCTCAGGAATGGTGAAGAAAATGTAAAAAGAGAGGTAAGCACCATTTAAACTTTGCCATGCTGTCAGTGCTAAGTCTTACAAAAATTGCTCATAATTATTGTTGGTTTAGCCTTTCTTAAATCTTACTTAAATGTTGATGTTGAGAGGGCATATTGTTCTTCTGGAATTGTAACCCACCTAGTAAAAGAAGGCTGATACCTGTGTAATAAAACCTGTAGTTGATGTTGAACAGCTTGGAAATTAGATTTTAAGCTGGCAAATTCTGCCATGTAAAAATATTGCAGAGGAAATTTTAAGAGTTAATGGTGGGAAGCCACAAAGGGCTTTGGAAAGGAGAGGGACAACATGCAAACAAATGAAGAACTGGGAAGTGAGGGGGGAAAAGGCCTTTGCAGGAGCCAGCAAAGGCACAGGCAGCACTGCCAAGAGGTGGGCAACTGCTCAGAAAATAGGGGCTCAGGTTCTCAGAAGAGCAATGTGATTTTCATCCGGTGCCCAATTAACAAATATATTTCTTCACCTTCACTTTCTTCTGTGGGAAGAAACACTAAACTTTTTTGCATGCCAGCTTTATGCACATGGCAGGCACAGGAGTTACACCAGGTTGCACTGGCCTTAATTGAGACCCGTATTTTTTAAATATTAGATCTTATTAAACCTAATGTATGTCTTTGGAAACTTACTTGTTAGTTGTTGCATTGTAGTTTGATATTTAATTACTGAAAAAAGTATCCTTTCATTGATGTGACAGAGAGGGGACAGACGTCTTTTAAAGGTAAAGGGGAAGAAAAGTGTCTAGAAAACAGAGGTTAGTATTTTTTAGAGTCTGAAACACAGAAATTGAAATATCTATGATTCAAGACGCTTCTTTGTGAGAAAACAAACAGGATCATGGTTTCATTGTAGTTACAGCATTCTCGTGACCTGTAAGTGGAAACATGAAAACCTAATGCAGTCAGGTGTGCACGGACTGCAGAGATACATGTATCTGCTGTTGTGCTTTTCAGTTGTGTCAGTGTTTTCATCTTTGTAGAACATATTTAATTCAATAAGGAATAAATGATATCATGTATACAATATGGTGAATTTAGTAGGAAGGGTGCTGAGAACTCCATGGTATGTGGCAACAATCATTCTTCGTTGAAAGTCAATTAGTGGAATATGTGGGTGCTAAAACTGTTAAAATATTAGGATGGAACTTTGCTAAAGATCATGAAATGCTATGGTGCATAAATGTATTCAGACCCATTTGTTACCAATCTTGGATGCATTTAAGTTACTTTTAATGTTGTGAAGATACCTGTGAACTGTTCTCAGTACACAATAACTGTCAGCATACATTGAAACATATGTGTGGTCAGTAATTCAACAGATAACTATATTGAATATACAGAAGTTTCGTTTGTGGTCAGATTCTTGCACATTCTTTTCTTTAGAAGAGGAATTAAGTCTATCATGACTAAAACTTTAAGTTGGTATTTAATTTAATTTTAAGAGACTGATATCTTGAGAAAGAGTTAGTGATGTTTGGTGTTGCATGTTGTGGATCTATTCTTGAACCTCTACTTGTTATTGACCAGGAAAAGGTGTGAAGTATACCTGAGCAACCAGAAATGTACATTGTGAACTGAAATATGAAAACGCTCTAAAACTACTGGTTAAGGGGTTTTTTGGGTTTTTTTTGGGGGGGGTTGTTTGGTTTGTTTTGTGTATTTTTGCATTTGTTTGATTTGGCTTGATTTTGGTCTTTTTTTTTTTTCTTTTTCTTTTCTTTTTTTTTTTCTTAATTGTTTTTGGTTTTGAGTCTGGACATCAGACCACATGCTCAGATCACAGAGAAACCAGGAGAGTGGTAAACTGCCAAAGTGTTTGTGTGTCACTGCAGGAGTGGTAGGTGAAGAAATTGATGATCAATCCAAGGTTTCTTCTGTGAAGTTGTGCAGCTTTGGAAGTGGTGTGTGTCCATGCCCATGCATGTGGGACTTTGCAGCATCACAGGGCTTCTTTCTTCATCCGCAGCTTTCTGGTAAGGAGACCAAGGCCTTCAGAAAGAAGATGAATGTGTCCTAGTGGGATTATTGCATCTTAGGTTATGGGACAGAAAATATTCTAAAGAAGAGTGCTGTCAATCCTTTGCTGAAATAGGGAATGAGTTCAAGGAATGTGGTTCTCTAGGTAGGAGAACTGATGATGCTGGACTGTATTTTACTATGTAAAAGCAGGTATTTAATGGGTTGTGGTGGGAAAACAGCCTTCCAAATTTTTCCTTGAAAAAATTGAGGGAAGGATGCTTCCAAACCAGGTCAGCATTCATTTCCAGACTAAGTATAGCTTGCAGCATTGGTGTTGTGCCATGCTCCAGCTTCAGGTTGTCCTCTGGGGTGGTTGTAGGGTCTAGGTGTGCTTGGTCTAGCAGTGGGGCCTGGAGTAGTGAGTGATTCAGTGGCTCTGTGTGCTGGTGACAGATCGCCACTTGTCAGGACCCTGCTCGGATTGAGCCTCCCCGCTCCTGGAGCACGCAGGTGCCCTTCTCATGGCATGACCTGTCTCAGGCTTCAGGAGATGTGCTTGAGGTGATGACCACACACTTGTGTTGAAAAATCCAAGACCTTCATCCCTGATCCCAAGGTTCTGAAGTTGATATGAAGACTTGCTTTTATGGCAGAGGTGCTAAGGCTGGTTGATGATTTTGATGTGCCTGTGCAAAACAGGTTTCTGAGACTGAGAAGTTGCCAACTGCTTAGCTGTTCTTCAAAACCACCTAGACTGAGAGAGGTGATGGATTGCTTGTGCATATTTAAGCCAAATCAGGGTGTTATCAGTTTTTCTTTCAATAAAAGTTCTTATTCCAGCTGTTTCATAGCCTCTGAAGCAAGTCACCACTAACATGAAAAATCCATATTTAAAGTGACTTTTTCATAATATTTAAATGGTCTGAAGGATTCTCTTTCATTCATTTTGTAAATGAATCTTAAAAAGTACAGCATTCAGGTATATCATTGGTGAGGATCCAAAGACATTTGAAAGAGACATTTCTGAAAACATGAACACAAATACTTGTTTTAAAGTGTCCAACCTAATGAACCAGGTGTGGCAACCAGACATTACATACCTCATGCTGTAGGTGCTGTGTTGTGTGCTTCATGGTTGGTGCTAATACACATATGCAGCAAATCTAGCATTTCCCAGGAGTCTTAGGCAATGTGTGAACACCAGTAATTCGCTATATGTTCGTCTAGAAAGAGTATGGCTAAAGTTGGACCTTGCTCTCACTTCTTGATACTCCTCCTCTCCCTTATCATTTGATTGTCACATAAGAGGACAGCTACTGTGAAGCCTGAGAAAGGTGCAGATGGAGAAAGTCATATAGTTGACTGGTCCTCGTGAGTTGCAGGCTGAGCGCTCGCATTTTAAATCTTCCTGTGACTCAGTAGAAGAATACATTTCTATTATTCGATTATGTGTAAAAATGGAACCTACTGTCCCGGACTTAACTAAAATGCTATTTTTAATGTATGTTTCAGTACCTGTCTTCAGTAACTAGAATTAATTTTTAAACTGAAACTATTAGCCTTATTATATATAGGCACCTGCACATTTTGTGACTTAATAATATTCAAACCTCTAAATATACTTAAGTGTCATTTAAATATAATTTTATGAACATTCTTCTGTATCTAGTGACTGACATTTGGGTCGTTGTTGCTAACACTAAATTAGTATCAGAATGGGGAAAACCCTTTTTTTCCAAGTAATTTTTGGGCTTACAGTTTTACTCCAAATTCACTTATCAACAAAGTTTCCTTTAGCTGAATTTGTCTTCTTGTAAGATGCAGATGAGTCAGAGCAAAATGTAACCAGAGACTATTAAAAATATCTTTTTCATTGTCACCTGCAATATTGCCATAATTGGAACTAAGGAGCCTGCAGTTGCACAATATTTATGTTGCAATCCAAACTGACACAGCCTGGAATGCCTCGGTAGCAAAACAAGACACAGACCCAAGCCTCACAGTGCATGCTTGGGAGAGAGTGAGCCGCTCCTCATGGAAACCTCCTCCAGCAAGGGCATCCTGGAGGTCCCCCTGCTTTGCTCTGGGCTGGGGGGCTGAGCTGGTGAGGTAAGTGCTGGCAGCTTGGCTGTGGAGAGCACTGGCTGGTGGTGGATGTGAGTGACCCTCTGGGTCAGGCTGCAAGGATGGCTGCTTTGAGAACCTGGGGACCTGTAGTAAGACATAGCTCCTTCTTTGAGGTCTACTGGTTGGAGTGATTTTTTCATTCCTTTTCACTCCTGGCACTTTGGGGCCTCTTTCTTAGGAGGTGTGGTTTGGAAGTGAGTCATGGTCCAGTGTCACCTTTTCTGTGCAGATCACTGCAGGCACAGTGAAACCAATGTTAATCTCTGCTGCACCTCTGGTAGCTTCCCAACAGCTGCTGACCTTGCTCTATTACTGCTGGCCTCTGGCAAGCACAGTACGATATATTTGCCTGTGCACACTTAGGTCCATAACCACAAGGTATCTGGTCAACTCTTCAAGCCTTTACCTTTAGCATTAGCTTTAACCCCTCAGGACTCAGCTGCTTGCAGCATTTAAAGCATGGCAAGAGGTTTTATAGCAGAGATTTGACTCAGCAAGACTTGTGCTACCTCTCACTGAAGATATAAAATACAATTTGTAGCTTATAATTGCTGCCTAATATGATCTTGGACCCTCACTTAAAATCCATTTAACTGATACTGTGCTTTCTTTATAAGGCTACTATTGGGAGCTAACCTTTTCTTGTGTTGTGGTTAAATGTACAATGTAATAAGGGTGTTTTTTAATGTGTTTAAGAGTTAGAAGATGTGTTAGAGGTAACCTTTATGCAGAGAGTTTTATATAGTTGTAGTAAGGACAGCAGTATTGAAATCCTGAACATTAGTACCATCTGAATATAATTTGCTCTTACTCTGTTTTGTGTGTGCCTGCTGGTGGAAGATGATACAGTATATTGAAGAAATGTATGTTCTTCAGTATCTTTCTTATAGGTAATTACTAACTAGTGCAAATTACTGTCGCCATATTTTTTAAAAGTTTAGATGCATATAAAAATGCAAAAAGTGTATTGGATACAATAGATAAAACACAATTTTTTCTTTCTTTTGACTTCAAGGAGAGAAAAGAAAACCTAAGATTTTAGGCACAAAACTGAAAGCCTCCCAGAAATCTTTACTTCCTTGTTTAACTTCTCTCATACAAGCATGGGCCATGTCTGTTGGATGTCTTCAGGGAACACTACTTTATAACAGATGTAAAGATTTATTTTCCTCAATGACAAATGTTGGTACTTTTGCTCTGTGAATATTAGTTTGTCTTCTTTTGACTGCCTGATATAAATACAAACTTGTTCATTTTTCTTCCCCTTTTCCTCAAGGGGGCATTGTGGGTTGAAGAGGGGGATCGGTTTTGCACGTCAGGCCTATAGCTGAAAAATACTTGTTTTTCTTAGGTTCATTAAACTGCTCTCAGGGTGAACACATCCATATGGATGTGGGCAAGAATGGCTGTAAGAGAAACAAACATTATTTTTAATCTTAACTAGGTGGGGAAGGAGGTAGTAGTCATGGCTTATGGGGTTGAAATTAACTGCTTTCAACATTGTGAAGAATGACGATGGTATAGACAAAGTGCCTTCATAAAATTTGTAAGCATAATTCTTGGCTCAGATGTATGCTTGTGGAACTCTATCACAGAGTTACTTAATCTCAGTATGGTAAAGATAAATTCATTAATGGTTATGAGGTGTTGGTATAATTAAATAGAGAATACCAGTAAATTGCTTTCTGGAGCTCTATGACTGTAAACTCTGGTCTTCTGATTTAATCCATCCACTGCTTTCCATTCACTTGCTGAAAGGCTTTTGAGTCTGAGAAATTAGCCCTACTCCAGGCACAGTAACTGCAAGAACTAAGTTCGTTTCTCTTAAAGGAGAGCCTTGGATGAGGACTAAAAGTGTTGCCTCAAGAAAAGTTAAGATTGGATGGAAAAAGGAAAGCAGAAACAGGTTTTTTACATTGGTGATTGCGTCCAGCTGAATTTTGTGCTGGTTTGTGGTAGCTCTGGCAATTACACGGAAGAAAAATTAAGATGCTTACAACCCAGTGAAAGAGATACTGACCAAATGAGAAAAACTGGCTAATTTCTTTCACTGGTGTTGGAGTATTTCTCACATCTGGCTTTTTGGTTGTTCTAAATGAATGTTATCATTCTCTCAGCAGACAGTCCATTTTTCTTGTGAATTATTTAAATGCGGGAAGAAATTATTTTATGGAGAAATTAGATATCTCTGAAATTAGCCTTTCGTACAAAGGGTAGTTTGACTGCATGAGGCAAAAGTTTGCTTTATGCTTTTGACTTGAGCTCTTAAGAATAGAGATGTGTGAGAAAATGCATTCTTTAGGAAAGTGTCAGTGTTTTGCCTTGATAGGTGTTTCTTGTGCAAGGTATTCTTCATAATTTTTCTGTTAATTTGCTTAATATTATGTTGAGGTATAACTGTAGTGTAACCCCTGAGCTCTAAAAGGGACTTAGAATCATAAAGTCATTTAGTTGGAAAAGACCTATAAGACCATTGAGTCAAACCTTAACTGATCACCAGTTTGTCAGCTAGATCAGAGCACCGATTGCCATGTTCAGTTGTTTCCTGAACATCTCCAGGGATGGTCACTCCACCACCTCCCTGAGCAGTCATTCCAATGCTTAAAAACCCTTTCCATGAAAAAATTATTTCTGATGTCCAACTTGAACCTCCCCTGGTGCAGTTTGAGGTCATTTCAAGGTAAAAGTGCCATGGATATCCAGCTAAAAATAAAAGAGAATGGAAAAAATGGTTGATTATGTTGATTTGGAAAATAAAAATCTTGTTGAGTTAACCCCCAAATCTTCTGTTTACTTCGTTTATAAAAATAAAGGGAATAGTTTCTTAAAAGCTTGCAGAAAGAGATCTGTCCTTTTAATATTTCCTGCAGTGTTTCTATGGGCTTAATATGGATATGGTATTTGGAAGGTGAAGCCCTATTATTGCTGAAGCACATCAACAGCATTTCAATGTTACAAAACCTTCTGTGCGTTTTGAGTAAAGAGGTTGTAGTTTGTGCTGCTTTGTTTGTCACAGAAAAGTTTGAGAGGAAAGTGAATTAGCTACTGCTTAAGTGTTCATAATTCATTCTGAGATTTTCTAATGCATTAAAGCAAATTTTTAAAGTTACATTTACTTCACATATGTGTGTGTCTAGTAATAAGAACTGTGTAAAACAGTTAATAATTGTACCCAAACTGCTTCCAGTTCAACTATGTCTTTCCTGAAAGCATGTTTTGCATAAATGAAAATTGTGCTTCTTGATTTTACTTGGCAGATCTGAAGTACTTGTGGTAAAAACTCTTCTAGCAAACTATACAAAGCTAAACTCTGTAAAAGAAACCCCAACTGTTAGGTGTTCTGCAAATCATTGTGATATACATTGTACTTGTGACTTGATCACTTTGATTACTTCAATATAACATCAAAGGCATTGCGTCTTCTGTAGCTGTAAACTTCACTGAAGGCCTGCACTTTTGTTCTTGGTGAGAAGTGAAAAAAATTCTAGCAACATGAAAATATATATAGTGAGTAGCTGCATAAGCTGTGTTTTTTCTGTCTTTGGGTGGGAATTTTAACAGTTTGAAGTCTCTTTAAATTCAGTATACTTGAAATAAGCCATTTCTGTGGATGTTTGCAAAGTTTTAATTTGTTTTAAACCATGTTGTTGATCTAGAGCTTTTGCTCATTTAAGGTTGATTAATTGCTTTTGCTGCTTTTGTTTGCAGTTCAGTATAATCTCATGCAGACTATTGTATTTTTTTAAATTTTAATCTTCTGTTGATGGTTGTATGTTTGAATGGGATGTTAAATTTGACCACTAATAACTTAAGGATTTAAATAAACAAATAAATAAGATTGAAAACAATAACAAAAGACTGCAAACTGGAACAAATGCTTGGCATTGCAAATTTATTTTATGAAACATGATTTCTGCATGTGCTGCAGACCCCATTGTGGAAATTCTTGTTTTCATTTTTTTTTTATTTTTAATTGTATTAAGAGAAAAAGGTTATTGTGTTTTCATTCAAGTACTTTTATTTAAGGCAGATTTAATAGAAACAAGAATAATATGCCTGTGTCTTACATTGAATTTTTTTTAGATGTGTATACCTTTTGTGATAATTACTATTCATTAAGACTCAGTACTCTTTCTTTAAAGGATAACTCTGTTATCTTACCTGTAAAATGGATGGGTGAACATTGACTAAAGTCATTTCATGCAAAATGTAAATGGATATGGAATTGGAGTTGAGTTCTGTGGCCCATCTGCATTGCTGCAGTGACTTTCAGAGAGCACAGACCCCAGTGAGTGCTTGGGTAAGTCACGTCGATCCAGTGTGACCCATGCTACAAAGCATTAGTCTCTTACTGATAACTGACATGGTTAACTTGGCCCAAGTAGGAGCCTCTGATTTCTACTTGTAAGTAGAGCCCAGGACATGGCTGATGATGCAAAGGAAGATGCTGTAACAGTTCATCTTTGGAGTGCCTGACTATGTGCTACTCTTAGAAACTCAGAATCCTGATACCCGACCTTTCATTGCTATCTCAAAAATATTTGTGGTTGACAAAAAGGCTGAATTGTCACTGTGTAATGAAAAACACGTAATCCACCTCCTGGTGTTTGCAGTATACTAATTTTCACATACATACATACTTAATGGGCAGACAGAAGAGGTCAGAAATCTTAAGACAGGCCTGATGGAAAGTATGTTCTAATTAAAAAAACCCCTGACAATGAGAGAGAGAGACAGGAAGAAAGAAATATAATTCTGCTGATATTAAAAGTATGAAGAGGAATAGAGAAAAGAGAGGAGAACTTATGTTTTCCATTTTTTAAGGAGACTTTTTTTAATGTTTTTTGAACTTCTGAGATTATGATGCTTTTTCTTTGTTATAGAGCTGTCAGAAAATACAAAGGTTATATCTGTGCAGACAGCTTAACTTGCTTCTAGCTCTCCAAAGTACTTTTAACTCATTTCATATTCAGCTGTTAAAAGTGTACAGGTCTTGGAAAAATTAGAGCATTATAGCTGTAGCCATACCCTCCTGGACAGCCAGGACAGAGCTTTTGGACAAGAGCTGTGTCAAAGCATGTGATGCCCTGCACAGTGGCAGTGCCTTGTCAGGGCTGAGATGTTAAGCAAGTGTGCCCCTGTAATCGCTGTGAGATACTTCTGGAAGCCAGAATATGGGTCAAGGAAACCTTCCTCTGCTGTAATCCTTTCTAATCTTTGCTTTTGGAAGTTTTTGAGAGTGTTTCTAATGCTTAGGAGTATAGCTCAAATTTTTCTGTTTGCTTTTTCTTGCTTGTACTTTTTCAAGTTTTTTTCCTCTCGTGTTTATTTAAAGAGGGGATGGTTTTAGAAGCACAGTATTTCATCAACAAAGAAAGGTCCTAACAATTCCATTTAACTAGAGGAATACTGCAGAGTGAAGAAGCTGCATAAGATACAGTGGAAGTACAAGAAATCATCCCATTTTTACCAAAATCATTGTACAATGGAAAGTGCCTCTTGTCAGCTGAAATGTCAGATGCATCAGGAAAAAGTTAAAGTGGAACCTGATTTCTGTAAGGCTAAAGATTCAAGTAATTTGCTTAGAGATGCAGTAGAAAATCAATCTTATGCTTGAAAGAGGAAATGGTAGCCTTCAAGTCTCATATCATGTTTTGTAGCTGATTGCCTGTTTTTATTATCTCCCCCCGCTTTTCCTTCGGTACTTACTAATGCCCTTTGGTTAACTCCATTATACCTTTGAAAAACTTCTTGCAGAGCTCAGCTACTTTGGCTTGTTTGCTGGGTAAGCCTCACTGATATTATTATAATTAATAGGATGTGTAAAAACTTCCCAAACCCAGTGTTACAGAATCAGGCTGTTAAAACTCGGTACCCCATATGTTCTGCAGTATGCAAGATTTCCATCCTCTGCAGCTGGGGCTCATCAGAGGAGAGGCTAGAACTGCATTGATCGTGCATGCTGTGGGGGAAGCTGGTGTGGTAGGAACACAACTCAGCTTGTAAAAGAGTAAGAGGGATGGGAAATAAAGGTAGTTTACAATTTGGAGTTGTGTCTTTTTTTTTTTTTTTATGCCACAGGGATAAAAAATGTGAGAGAGGGATGGACTGTGTTTTTTAGATACTGAAAATCTTTGAAGATCCGATTCATAAGTGAGAGTTTCAACTTTTTTTCACAGTTGTGTGTTACATGTAACAGTTTCCTTGGTTTGGCTCTTACTTTTGTTAGATAGTACTGCTTTATTTACTCCAACAACTTTTTATTTTATATTATGAAAAATTAATAATGAATAAGAGCTAAATTGAACAGCCTGATATTTTCAAGTTTTTTTTTTTATAACTGGGATGTATCATGAATATTTTTAACTTGCTAGTTCTGTGAAGGCAAACTATGAAGCTGATCAAAAATTTCACAAAGCTGAGAGGAAATATGCCAACTGACAAAACACAAAACAAATGCATGATTTAGAAGACAGGAAATTATACTGGCTAATAGGAATATTTTATGAGACCTTATAAAAATATTTAAGAACAAGGAAATACAGGGGTATACTTCTAGAGAGACATTGTTGCTGGTTTTGCTTTCAGTAGCAGGATCTGCATCAAGACTGGAACATTGTGCCTCTAAAAAAGGTATATGTATTTATTTTGGCTAATTGGGTGTTTAGAAACATTTTATATTTAAACTGAGAATTTATACCCTTAGATGTATAAAAATCTCTTGAATACAAATAACAAAGCTAGATATCTCCCTAAATTCCTCTCTTCCTTTGTTTTTCTTGGTTGATGTCAATTTTTTTTTGATACCTTTTTAAACAGCTTTATGGAAAAGAGACTATATGGAAAGAAAATAATAGGTAGTAGAATATTGTTGATCTACCTTGTGAGGGTGTAACCAAGCCCACTGGCAGAAGGGTTATTTTTAATTATGAGAGTAGTTATTTGCAAGAGGACATTATTAAGGACTTCAAAGTCGATTTCACTGGGGTACTTCAGGTTGCACTTTAAGAACTTTTCCTAACACACAGTGAAATTTGCTGAAGGAATTATACTATCTGTACCTTACAGCCAAGAAATGTATCAATGTTGGTTTGATGGCCTTTTTTTATTTCTTAATTTTTTTTTTTAAAGAAGCAGGACAGTGGTTACTGTGCTTATTGGCATATTGATATTCATAAACTTCCTGACTGTCCTTTCACAGTGTTTTAGAGACCTGGATATGAACTGGAAGGGCCACCACTGAGTGCTGTGCAAACAGAGAACAACTGAGTCCCAACCCAGAAGTAGGACAATTTACATATATGGGTAAAGACAATGTTTAGAACAAGGGAAGACAGAAAAACAAGGAGTTACCATAGCATATCAGCAAATAATTGGTCTTAAAATTTTCCATAGGTCTCTTGCCAAAGCAGTTTGAAGGAGGTTAATCAGTTAGTCTTGTGGATGTTCATAGCAGTGTGAGGCATCAGCCTGGATAAAAAACTTGAAGACACTTAATTGAAAAAATAGCACAGAGATGATAGAAGCTGGCAGCCTGGACGTGAAGGAGAGGGGAGTTTACCTCTAGATATGGAATGAGAGATGATAGGAAGGCTTTGACATGGAAGATAAGTGATTAATATATAATGGGATACTGGATTTATGTCAGTGGAATGAGATTACATTTGTCAAGATTAGAACAAAAGATAAGAACAAGATTAGAAATAAGAGCGATGGGAATATAACAGCTGTACACTTTGAAAGAAGAGGTGTACTTTAAAGGTAGTGTTTGCAAAGATCCTACAATAGTTGCATGTAAATCTTTTGGAAATATTTGAATCTATAGGACCTAGATGCATGTGCCCAAAGGCTGAGAGAGATGCTATCCCAATCAGTCTAAATGAATGGTAGTACTGCTGAAGGAAGGGGAAAAGAGGAATGCTTATTGGAGGAGAGTATATACTGTCTTCTAGCTGTACAGAATTGTGATCCAGCTCAGAGCAGCAGGGTGCCAGTAGAGATAAGGGGAGAATAACCTCCCCCAGGTAAGTGGTGATCTCCAGAATTTTTTTTTTGGTCCTTCTTTACCATTTCTCTTGTGAAAGAGGATGTTTCATAAATTTTTTAAAATATTATTGTTCTTTGCTTTCTCTGTATTGATCTTTAGTGGCAGCATTTGCAACTGAAGGTTATGCTAGAAGCATGTCACAGCATCGTTGAAGTATCACAGAAAATATGAATTAATAGACCAGTAACATGCTGAAATTTTTAGGTTTTCAGAGCCAGGATTGAGTTGACTGCATTGCTTACAAGTGGTGAAACTATGAGTTATGAAGAACAGCCGGGTTGAATGCCGCTAGAATTTCTGCCATGGACATGATTTTAAATATATATAGAAAGCTTTCCATCTGCTGGGAAAAATGGTTTGAAAATTCTTAGCAAAGCATCTCTTATCATGAGGGCCAAAGAGAATAGAGCAAGTATTTTACTGAAGCTTGAAAGTGATTTGATATCTTTTTACTTTGGTCAGGTCTGTTGTATATTTACTAAGAATGTTGTCAGTTTTGTTTTCTTTTTGAGAACTTCTCTTTGGTGTGTTTCCATCTGAGCTTTATTAGAGGAATCTGAAAAGTTGGATCTTTTTTTCCTTTATTTGCAGACTTGTGACTCCATCTGAGACCCCACCAGAGACTGCTAGGTACAGTGCTTTGTGATCCCTGACAGAGGCTCCTGCTAACCCCAGTGAGAGCATTGCTGTGCCAGTTCAGTCACTGAGGACTGCATGGTTACCTCCCTGCTGCCCACTGCCCTCTTTTCAAATTCTGAAAAGTATTCACCAGATTTATCACTGCTTTTTAAGAAAGACTTCATGAGCATGACCTGAGGTTTTTACAGGAAATCTTGAAATAAAAGTAATAATATTGTTATACATTCTCTCACATTCAGCCACACATGCTATCACAAAAGTAGCCTTGAAGCTGTTTTAGTTTTACAGCAAAGAGTGTTTCTTTTTATATCAGGTAATCCAAGCTGCTGAGTTTTTTCCCCCTTTGGCTTTGAAAACATGCCTTTATATTAATAATCCTGGATTTTTTTTGCGTAAAGTTGATTGCTCCAGTTGATTATTGGTATTCCATAACAATAAATAAAGGCAAAAAAAATTTTCTCTTTTTCCTTTTCCAATCTATCAATGTGTATTTTCAGAGTTCACCATTAGTGGAGGTATAATCTCTGTGCCTGCTTTTATTCTTGGCCACTGGGAGTTTTGCTACCAGCAATAAAAGACAACCTCCATGTTGTACTGCACAGTATAGATATTGTAAATTTTGGTCTTGCTTTCCATTGATCTGGTTTGCCATATGGGAATCATATTCAGCTGATCTTTATTTCCTGAGTCAGAAATTCTGTTTTACCCATCTTTGGGGCTTTCAGCATTTTATTCTCACTGGGCTGTCAGGTATTGCACATGAAAGGAAAGGTTCAAAGGCATATAAAGAAGGTTCAGGTCTGAAATGTTTACTTAACACTGTCTCTTTTTTTTTTTTTTTCCATTTTTTTTTTCATTTTACAAACATTTGCCAGACTGGAGGATCAGCATGAAACCTTAATAAATTTTAGACATTTTATTCTCTATTATGAACATTTTACACATACATAATTTTGGTGTAGTCTGGAGCACATCAACTGTAAACTTGCTAGTGTGGATTTGCCAGCGACAGTATTAAAAACATGGCAATTTTTTTTAAGTTTCAAGTTTATAAATTATTTTTCCTGGAGGTTTATTTCCTTTAATTTCTGTTTTGGTTTCTGTAGCTGCCTCTAACAGACTGCCATTGTGCTGCAAAGAAATTTTAAATGAACTGACTGTGTAGATTTTAATTAATATGAGTGAAAATTTAAAAATAAAGATGCCATCCTCTCTCCTTGCAATGTCGTTTTACTGAGAGACATAAATTTGGGGAAAAGTAAGAATGAGCTTGTTGTTGCTCACCTGTGAAGGTGTTGCTGCCATGGAGGTAAACAGTCATAATCTTAACAGCTTTTGTGCCTTAATTATTTAATCTCTTGGGAAACAAATACCTACAATTTAAGGCATTTCAATCACTTGGGGGAAGTGATATGGAGGCTCTAGATTCCATTAGTGTGGTTTGACTCTTTTTCTTTCTCATTTGTATTGAAGTGTACTTAAGACAGCATACTAGAGTGTGTCTGATGTTACACTTCCGTCTCCAGTATATCTCATTTTCTTTTTGTGTTTTTTTGTTAAACAAGGAAATAATAAGGGATCTTGATACCACTTACTGGGATTCATTCTTTCTTCTTCTGGCCCCTTTCTTCTTCATTGCCAAGAGGATGTAGAGCACTGGAATTGACCCAAAGGGATCATATTTTGTCTAGCAAAGTTGTGTCTTGAATGTGCCTAGGCATATATTATGCTGTTGAGGGTATGGAAACAGATGAGAAAAAGTCAATCAAAGATTGAAAGTAAGGTGGGGCTTCCCCCATAACTCCTTCACCTTTCACACAGCAAGAATAAAGGTGTCAGAGAAGTGTGCTCTCTCACGGTCACAGACTCCTGGTTTTGCTGTTCTGGGCTTGCATGGCCTCTTCAACATGAAGTTGTGCTGTAGGTGTAGCTCACTGCTTAGTGCTTAGTCGTATCTGTCACCTTTTCTCGCTTACTGCTTTCTCCAGCTGAAATAGAGAGTGGGAATGTGGCCTCATGGACAGGTTACCAAAGTCTGCAGTGGGTCTTATTTTTTGGAAATTTTCCTTTTTTGGTATTTGTTAGTTTATGTGACATTGAAACATTGTGCTCTCATTCTCTTCGTTCAACTTTCCTCAGTTCAGCAATTGAGGATGGTTATGGCTGCTATAATACAAATTCTTTCTAAAATAGTTTTTAAATTGGAGTACATCAGAGCTTATTTGTATGTGTATTACCAGAACAAACCAACTTTCCAGTAGCCCCTAGGACAAAATAACTCATGGAAGTAGAAGAGAAAAGGGCCTTAACAAAACAGGACACTCATCTGCATATTTCTCCCTTGTGGGAAGAAGACCTGAAGACAAATATGTTACGGTGGCAGAACTGGGCACATTCTTATTCTTCAGTAATGACCATGATAATCCTGCAGAATAGTGTGTCATGGTTAAAGAAACTGCTGTCTTTCAGTAATTTTCACAGAAATAATGTTTGTATAGATCAGAAGCATATTATTAATTAGCAGGAAGTAGCATCTTGGAAACTAAATTATGTAGTAGGAGTGGAAGTATAGCTAGCTAATGAAAGCTAGCTATAATCTCTATGTGATGGATAGGAGCCTACTTGAAAAAAATATTTGTGGTATTTTTTGATTACTCCAGATCTTAATTTTCATTTTGTATCCATATATTCTTACTGGGTTAATAATTGTAATCTTGAGAATGTAAACTTGCTACTCTGATATTTTCTCGATTCTGATGGTAATCTGAAACACCAACTCTATCCTTATTCCATTTTCTTTATTAATCCTTTTTTAAGGTACTCATTCTAAACCTAATAATGGTCTTTAAAATTCAGCATTAAAAATTTCATTAGTGATAACTTTTCTAGCTTGGAAGGGGAGAGTGATGATTGTCAGGAACATCAGCAAGAAGAAAAGTGGAGATTGAATAAATGCATGGGCAAATGGGAAAAGAAAAAACAGAGTTAAGAGGCATAAATATGGTAATTGTAAAGATGAATATATTTTTACTTTGATATTAGACCTAACAAGCAGGTAGTGGAAAATTATTCAAAATATAGTTATTTTATTACAGATCATTTTCCTTTCCATACCTTCATTCAAAACACATCACTCATGTGAGTGAAAGAAGTTGATGGCATGTTATGGGCAATTGATTGCATTCCCATGCTTGTATGCCACAGTCAGCAGCCAGGAATTTGACAATGTCTTTAAAGTGAGTGTAATGCACCCCACTTGCTTTCGTCTCTCTGCTCCCCATCCATGTTTAGCTTACCCTCCCAGCATCATGACTGAATCCTCATTCTGTGCTTGTGTCTTCTGCACTTACTCCAGTGCACTGACTGCTTCCAGTCCCTCTTCCAAAGCCCTGACCTCCGTTCAGCTTCTCAGTGTTGCTGGCTTTCAGCTGAGTTGAGTAAACTTCTACTAATGAAAACAGATAAAAAGTCACTGGAATTTATTAAGGGTTTTGCATTAACTGAAATCACGCACTAGGAATGAATGTAGTATTAAAAAAACGAAATCGGATTATAAAGAAAGGAACCTGCAGATTTTGGTTAGTAACTTGCATGATTCTCTATATTTTGTTTGATTCTAATAAAATAAAAGTGAATCCCCATTAACTGTAATGAAATAAAATTAAGCTCTCCTTGACTTATATTCATGCAGTCAGTCAATGCTATTATTTGAAATCTCATTGGGCTCTGTTTGTCTGCAAGGACAACAGAATTGTCATTTATGCTGGAGGAACTCTATTGGTAAGAAAATAGCAGGACTAGGTCTGTTTTATCTGGAAAAAAGAGGTTGCCAATGCATGGGATTCACGTGATGTGTGCTACAGAAGTAACATGATGCTGCGATTTTTTTAATGAATCTGTATAATAAATACTTATATATGTATTGTAGTTCAAATATATACTCCTTTGTTTGAAGATGTTTTGTTTCTTTAATATCTTTACATGTCAGTATAGTAATACAGTTACATTAAACCATTAAACCACCATGGACAAGTTATGTTCTACCTGAAATATTAATTAATATTTTTGGCAAAGAGGTAATTCACTTTCGTTGTGTTTCAACCTAATTAAAAAGTCCATCTTATTTGGCTTTATTTTCCTTTTTTTTTTTTTTTTTTTTTCCTTTCTTTTCTAAATCCATTGGCTTTATTATGCCTGATCATTGCTAGCTTTACTTTCTACTGCATTTTATCATAATGCTCTTTGAGTATAAATAAACTCTGGTATGCTAAACCTAATAGCAATTAAACTGGAAGTGTTTGTGTTTCATCACTGTGAACTTCGCAGAAATGTTTCCATGACAACCTCCATGCTAGTTAAGGCAACCAGAGGTGATCAACAGTTTATATATTTTTTTTCTCTTGCAAGAATGGAATTTGTGTTGACAGTTCTGGCCTTTAATGGCACTTTTGTACTGTGTGAAAGTATTTGTTTACTAGATCATATGCTGTTAACTGTCAGGCCGAGATAGAGTGACTGCTTTTGATAAAAGGGCTGCATTACATCTCTGAGTCTGTGAAGCTCTTGTACTTTAATTACTCACATCAGTACAAAAGTATCCATTTGCTTCACTACACTTAAAAATTAGACTTATTAGTTCCAAAGCATTAATGGTGAGTTAATTTTTTCCTTTACATTTTTTTTTTTGTAAAATAGTAATCTAAAATCTGCTTTGTTGTTTTAAATTTAAACTATTCCTTTTACACTGGTAAAAATCACATTCCATGGTATGGGGTGAATTGTAAGTGCTGTAATTACTGGCACTTTGAATTAGGATTTCTGGGCCCTGTTTTCATATGTAGCTGATGAAGGTTGTTATGCTGGTGTCTGAGATACACTGACTGTTGAGAAAAATATCATTTAGGGAGAGGTGTTTTGTCTCCCCTAAGTTTTAACATAAAGGCAGGTGTGACAGAAATAACCTCTCTGAGTGTAACATAATAGAACAGATAGACTGTTGTGTGTGGTACATGTATGAGATAGAAAGCTTTCAGAAGAAAACTTTTATTTTTCCCTTTTTTTGGTGAGATATTTCTCTTCATTGTGCCCTATCTAGGTAGATATCTGGAAGTGAATAGATGAGTTATTATCTAATCTGATAATCAGCTAATAACTGATAGTACAGCAGGTGCATTCACTACCAGCCAGAGGTTTCAAGGCATTACCTGTGCTGAGTTGAACAAATTCTTTTGACTTTGTGTCTGTTCATTGTCAGGCTGATGGACAAGTGTCTTTTTTGAATCTAGAGAGTGTTGTAGCACAGGGTCATTTGGTTTTGATTAGCTTAAAAATGTGAGTATTTGGAAGGTACCACAGTATCTTCTAAAGATTTATTTCAAAACAAAAACTAAGTTTTTTTTTTCATAATAAAGACCTTAGTTTGGTGAAGCATAATATTTAGTAATACTCATGTATATTCAAGTATGAGACGGGGTACTTGTTGCATGTCTTGCATATAAAGACACAATTTATATTCAGGACTTGTCTTTTGGATATGTAGTTTGTTTTAGTAATTGCTTGCAGAATGTTTATTGTTTTGGAAAGTGATACCATCACTTTTTTAAGCAATTGAATCACTCTTTGGTGATCTGTTAAAACTAAGAGCAGTCATAATTGTTGGAGCTGTTTTGTGCGGGTTTGTATGTGGAGGATGCCATTGCTTTTTGCACAGTGTGTGTGTCTGTTTAGTCAGAAGTTACTTATATGTTTGTTGACAGTTGGTGATGCTAGGAAGGGGAATGGAAATGCTGAAGTTATATACCTAAATTTCCCATGCTTTAAACTGTAGACAGACAGCTTGTCTCTATGCTCTCAGACTAAGATGCTGCCTTTACCAGAATACCTTCATCTCATCTTTGGGGGTTTGTTGTGCCTTCCTTTGTGTAGGAAAGTTGGTATGTTAAGGAGAAATTAAACTTCTCAGAGAAGTGAGGGGTGAAAAAAGCTGCCTCCATATGCACTCTTTCAAACTCCAACCTGTTATAGCTGGAGGCTGTAATGTTCCCTTGAGTGCATAGGTATATGCATAATTGAAAAATCTTGTTTATATAGTCCAAAAATCCTGTTTATAATATCCTTGCAGGTAAAATTGCATGGATTAGTACAAGGAGCACATTACAGTACTGAGAAGTAGTCATTATTTTCTTGGTGGTGACTTGATTGTGAAAGATGTGTAGTACTTAAGCGTATGATACAAATAAACACTGTGTGCTTGTTTTCCCAAGTTAGTGCTTATGAACAGTATTGGGATTTTTTTGTAACTATGATGTAAAGTAGACACTGCCTAAATTTGAACAGTAACTCTGGTCACATGACATGAATATTGTGGATGAACTGGGATGGAAAAACAAGGTATTACCCTCAACACTTTTTTTTTTCTTTCCGAGGAAAAATTAATTCATACTGGAACAGCAACAGAGATGAGCAGTTAGGGTGATCAGGAAGTGGAAAGCATATCTTGCAAGATGAGATTTAAGAAAGCGTGGCATGTTTGGCTTAGTGAAACAAAGGTTGAGAGAGGATATGGTATCCATTTCATATATGTAAGTGTGTATGGAAAGGCAGAGAAGGCATCATATAGGGAGAAGAACTGTTTAAGCTAATGGACATTGTTAGACAAGTACAAAACAAGTGTAAACTAGCTATGGATCAATCTGAGCTGGAAGAGAGAGCATTTAAGTAGTTAGTGTGCATGAGACCAGAGATTTTGAACAAGGAGTCTTGTCAGCAAAATTGGCATGATTGCCTAAGCAAAAGATTGCACATGATCACTCATGGTCATTCTTTCTAATCCTGTGACCATCTTTTTGCCAACTAGGTCTATAAACACTCATGCTTGCTTGTTGCTCAGTACCAAGAAAAACTTGTAGGAGGAATTTAAAGAGAAGCCTTTTAAAATTATTTTCCTTGTTTCAATTCCAATACCTATTTAATTCTTGGGTAGATTTAGTTACCAGCTTTAACCAAACCCCAGTAGCTGGCTTTTTCCCCTTTGGTATTTTCCATGCAACTGGGAAGATAAGGTTGTTATTACCATACTCCTCATAGTTTATTCTGTAACCAATTTGTACATTCATTTAGTTCATTCAGGCAATAATTTCCAGTCCCTTATTTTATAACTTCTTGGCAATACTTTTTATCTTGCAAAGAGAAGAGAAATCTGAAGTTTGCTTAGTCCAACTGCTCTTCTCGTGCAAATTGGAGCAGGTTGTATTGGATTTTCTCAGGTTTCATTTTGAATTTCTCCAGGAATATGGGGTCTTCAACCGTGATGGAGAGTCCACAACATCTGTGGGCAGCCTATTCCATCATTCAGACACCTAACAGTAAAAATGTATTATTCCTTGTCTCAAGAATGTAATTCTAATAGATTGACAGATACACATAGATCATCAGTATATAATTTCTTACCCAGGATTTAAAAAAAAAAAAAAGATTTATAATACTTTCTCTAATCTGGAAATGATTTTAAGTATTTCCTTTCCCTCCTGCAGAGTACCATACATCTGGAATAAAGGCTCCCTTATTGCCTTAATATTAAAAGGGGTTTTGTATGAATGTTGTCACTCTCTTTAGATGGTTTTCAAGACTTTTTGTCCCAGTACCTGTCAAATACAAAGGTGTAACTACCTCCATGCAGAGTCTTAAAACAGCAGATTAAGCCAGCACCATTTTGTAGCCAGAAAGTGAATTCTCATTTGCGTACAAGGTACATCAGTGGCTCATCCTCAAATATCTGTATTAATGCCATTTATCTAGGGATTGCTTGGAATCCTGACTAATTTCACTAAGATTCACATGATTGGAAAGACATCCAGAGGCAATGTCTGCCTTGTTTCTTCATGTAACAATGTTGGAGCCTTGCTGAGGTGAAGGACTCGTCGCACCTACCTCAAACTTAATGTTTCTACACTACTGCTAGATTTATTACCCAAGGAGTTGTTTATTACTTGGGGTTTTTTACTCAAAAGATGAAAAGCTGACTTTTACAGACTTTCTATATACATAGTCCATATATATGTTAGCTTCTCTGTTTCTCTCTTTTCCTCAGTCCTTCAAAACACACATCTTAAGATTTTGAAAAACTCAAATGTACTAAACATGCTTGGCTGTGTGAGCTCATATGCCAAGTGAGAGGAATGATCTAAGCACACTCTCCACAGAAGTTGTGACAGTAAAAGCTCTTATTGAAGTGTGTCTACTCACAAGGCAAGTCATGTATTGTCTGAATGTCCCCAGAAATCTTTTGGAGGAGCATTACAAAAGTTGATCAACTTTAGATAAACTCTCATTTTGTTACTGTATTTTAGGTCTGTATTAGTGAAAATGCAAAATGAACTTCTAAAATGTAATCCAAGACAGTATCAGTTTTGATTTGTAGAGAACACTTAAGAATGCTGATTTGTAATCCTTGCATGATTGTACCTTTTAAGGAGATTTATATCCCCAGTGCAGAATTATTTTTTAATGCAAATCCAGTAGTAGGGCACTTTCCAGTGTCTGTTTACATCTTTGACCAAGACTTTACTTTCTTCTGATGTTTTTAACTTTCCCATTATTCATTCCATATGAAAATTAATTCTTTTACCTGAATTAATGCTTTTAAAGTTAATTAGACCTTTTTGGAAAACATCTGTCCTATAAAAATTATTTCACAGAGATTTTTTTTTAGTCAACAGAAGTTTTATTATTCCAGGTATTTCACAGATGCCAACCATGGCTGATTAGTTAAAAATTCTTGCATAGGCACTGTAATGCTCAAATTCATACTGTTTAAGTAATTTGGGAATTTATCCAACAATGTGAGCTTGCTCTTTAAGAGGAACTTAGGTGCAGGTGTAAATATATTAGTATTTTACTGATTTAAAGCTTCTCCACATTGTAGTTTAAGGAGGTGTACACACACAATTTTTTAAAAAATGTATCAACGAGTAGATGATAAATACAAATTTATTTAGTTTATAAGCCTGTTTGTTCATATGCTTAATGCGGTGGCTGTGGTAATTCTATCAGGGATGTTAAGTCCTTGCTTCCTAAATTGAATCATGGATTCTAACCCCTTGAAAGTACTGAGTAACCCCATCTGATCTCACAGTTGAGCCTGCTGTGGGCAGCACTGGACTAGAGAACTCCTGAAGTCCAAGACAGCTTCAGCTGTTCTGTGATTTTGTGATTGACTGAGTACTGTCTGAAGCTGCTTGACTTGCACAGGAGAACTCAAACAATTTTTTCAAGGCAGACAATGTAAGTACTCTCTTTATGTTCCTATTAGATATGTACGTTCTTATAACCTGCTAGCAAATAGTCTCCATCTTTTCTGAATGGAGATTTAATTTTTCTTCTTTCTTTAACATTTTTGACTATGATTATCTTTATGCTTCTGTGTTTTTCTCTAAAGCAAATGTAAGTTATGTGGCACAAGTGAGATAATGTCATTTTTTTCTTGTGATATTTTTATGATCCTCCTTGAGGAACTTGATAATTCAGTCAGTGGTGTTAATGACCTAATTGTATGGGAGGCATGTGGCTTAGTGAAGTCACTTTGCAATTGGTTTCTTTATTTCATTGCAGGGAAAAACAAGCTACAGTGCAAAAGAATGTAGAGATGGTCTTGCAGCTGATACATATTATAAATAATTTTACTGGCTTTATGGGACTCCATATACTGATACTAATGATTTTGTTTAATGTGAGATAATGATGCATCTTTTTAAAGGGGGCAGAAGTTACCTGGAAAATGAAGTCTGTAAAACCAAAGAGGAACACTGTGATCTTCAAAATAATAGTATCAATAGAAGCTCTTGAAGTAATTTCTATTTAATTGCAGCATATCTTTTTGGGGAAAATAAATCAACATTGTTTTAAAATACTGCTGGTGATGGAGAGCCCATGACAATCCTTGGGAACTTCCTCTACTTGGTATTCCAAATTCTACAAATTACTTCTGGTCTAAACTTTCCTGACTTCAAATCCCTCATTAAAACTGTCCCTTGCTGTGTTGCCTGTAGAAAACATGACAATGGATGTTCTGTGGATAGGAGGGCTCCTGCCTTTCCTGCTGACCTGTATTGTTTCCTTGTTTCCTCCTGCTCTCCCCCTGAATCCACCTGTTTTGTCTTCTGTCATGCGTTTGGGTTTTCAATTTTCCCAGACAGGGATTACCTGCATGTTGTGTTTATATGGCATGGAATAGAGCAGAGTCTTAGTCCCTGGCAGGTGATCTTTGCTGATGAGTGTGTCATGAGGGCATAAAGGATTAAAAGAGGTTTGAGCTATTGTTGTCCTACTTTAAGAGCTTTTAAGCCTGTCAAGGACTACTGTAATCTTTGGGCATGACTTCCTTTGTGGTGAGGACTTCCTCCATTTCTGCTTTAAGGCCAATAAAGACTGGGGTAAATCATACCCTTCAAAAAAAACCAGCTGATCTCAATGGAGGCGGGGGTAAAGGGAGGGAAAATTTCCAGTAACAGAAAATCCCTTGCAGCCCTCAGCAGCTTGCTGTAGTGGTTAGGAATTCAATGCTTGCTTGTCTTTACATTCTGTTCTGAATTTGTCTTGCTTCAGATTTCCAGGATATTGTTACACCTTTCTTAGAGAAGGAGATGGAGGAATGAAAAAAGCAGTGTTAAGGTTCTGCCCTGAGTTTGAGTGCTTATGGACTGTGGTTAACTGTCCTACAATCCTCTGTTTTGTAAATAGATTCACTTCTTCACATCTAGTCCTGCTTTTCAGTAATTTCACCATACTTGAGGTGTGTTCTGCAAATCCTTCCTGTTTGAGCAGTGTCCTGTTTGAGTTGTGGCTATCAGACTAGTGACCCTGTTTTATTAGGAGTGGCCCCAGTGGGGGTCTGCTTCTCAGATTTCTTTGATAATAGAGATTACATTAGTCCCTTGTCCATGCTGATTAACCACTGTAATGCTCTCACAGTTATTATTTCCCAGGAAGGTGATCCCCATCTGGTGAAAGATTATGTGTTGCTACATATAGCATACATATACATACTTGTTCTCCTGATTGTGTAATTGGTGTTTTCTTCTCTCCATGAGATTTCTATGTCAAGAAATGTGGTACGATCTGAAAGTTTCACAAAGGCTTTCTTACGAGCTGAGATCTTGGGCTAATCTCTTGATTTCCCAGCTGACTGCTGATAGTCATCTGGGAAGGTTCGCTCTTCTTTGCATCCTCATTCTCAAATAAACTAATTGTCCTGGAGGTAAAGTAACTGGTGGTAGACTTGAGATGAGCTCAGTTTTTTAGAGCATGATGCTACTAATGATGAGGTTTGTCCTGGTATGAGGGTTCAGTCCTGGTATGTACCATTCACTTAAGAGTTGGACTTGATGATCCTGGTAGGTTCTTTCCAACTCAGAAGTTTGTCTTTCTGTTTTTGCTAATTTCCTTCATAACATCATGCTTTCTTTACCCATCTTAACTTGTAAATGTTGGTACAGGCTTCAGGAGCAGCAGTATCATGCTGTCACTGTCTTGTCTTCCTGTCACCTTCTTCAAGTAGAAATCTTTTCTTCACTGTAAATCCTGTCCTCTGCTTAACTTCTTTTTCCTGATGTAAAATAAAGGATTTCTCTGTGTTCCCTGAGCAGCAGGTGAGGAGCAGAGCTGTGGGCTAGTACAAAAAGTCTGAGACGGGTGTCCACTAGGAGAGATGGGAGTGAGAGGAAGTAGGACAAGTAGCATCTATTTTCTCTCAAAGCTGTTTCTGAAACCAGTCCTGGCTGGGCTCAGCCCCCAGAGAAGGAGAAATGTTTGTGCAATTAAAGGAGAGAGGGTCCCAAACTGCTGGGCTGTCCCAAGATCACTGACCTGTGGCTGTGGTTCTCATGGGAAGGATCTCTTGAAGACTATGGTGCTGTGGTGGAAAGAAATTAAAGAGAATTAAAATTAGGCTGGATTGTCAGACATGTACTGTGGTGCATTTAAAAGCACAGAGAACCCAAACGAGGAGAAAATACAGAAGGGGAGTTGTGTTCTCTGCAATGGAACACGTTTAAAGAGAAGCTTCCTTGTTTAAAGCTGTGACTTTTCTTTCCATAGCTAATTGGATCAATAAAAGAATATGACAAAGATCTCTCTACCTTTCCTTGTTATTTTAGAAGTATCTCAGTTTCTGCGCACAACTGATATAAACTTAAGTAAAGCCTATTCTTCATCCTATTCAAAATTTTCATGTTTATTTGGAAAAAAAAACAGTAAAGCATTTTTCAGCAGTAATTCTTCTATTTTCTGATACTTACTGTTAATTAATTTCAAAAACTGGAGGTCTGTGGAACATATGAAGAAACTAAATGCTCTTTGTCTATTTTGCCTACTTGCTTTTTTTTTTGTAAGCCTGTACTTTTAGCACATATTCTCCAAGAACTCTGTTGGAAGGTCTGGAAGGAAGACTGCTAGCTGGACATGTCTTAACTGGATTTAGAGCTCTTTAGAAAACTGAGACCTGTATTATTGCTGATGCTTACTCTAGTTTCTTCATCAGCAGATTCCAGTGAATCTCTCTAGTGGGCAGTCTGCAGGGTTACGTGTTACAGTGGTAAACTCTTTCACATTTTCTCTGCTGGCTGCTAAAATGGGATTTCTAAAATGTCTAAAGTGTTGTCCCACTTAGAGGTCATAGGTTGCAGGTATCCATTTAACACAGCTGCCTAGTGTTAATATTAAAAAACTTTTGGTCTGTTAAAAATTGTATGGCAGAGAGATGCAGAGAATGACATGAATACTAAATACAGATCTAAGAACTCATGGTATTGCTTCTTTTCAATTAATGACTGCATCATACACCGTGTCTAATTCAAGTGAAGTGGTTGCAGAACTTCTGGAAAGCTTTAATGGAGTGCTTCAGATCTTGTTTATCAGATCCTGGTTAAAAAGCATATCATTTGAACATAAATGGTGGCATGTTATCGTTTTCTACTGGAAGATTTACTGAAGTGCTCAGGAGAGCTGACAGAAATGGCGGGTGGCAAAAGAGACATGCTTAGTTGCCTAACGTGATGGTCTTGTCATACTGTGATATATCTGTCTGAAAATTCTTCAGTGTCTTACACGTATGGTAGGAAGGAAGCTTTAACATGTCAAATTAGGAAAAAAAATTAGCCTATAATAACAGTGTTGCAGATGATTTGCAGGGAGTTTTTTTAATCACGGATATTTCATATTCTCCTTTATACCTAATTCGTCTTGCTTTCTAGGAATGCGTAATTAATATTGTAGTTATGCTAATTTGAAACAATGATGATTGCAGCTCACTGAAATTATGTGTTCTACTTAATTGAACTTGACCAACATTACTTAGAGATGACTCAATACTGCATACGGTACATTCTATCAATATAACCTTTTATTTTTAACAGTTTGAGACACAGTTTGATTATTTCTGGTTCTGTATAGCTGTGGTATTGAATTTTAGCGTGATGTTAAGTTTTGCTTCATCCATGGTTCAAAGAGTGCCTAAAGTAAACTCCCTTATCAATCTGCTTTGGTAGGTACTGGTTTCTGATACAGAAAAATATTACCCAAAAATAATGTGGACTGCTTGTTTCAAAGGTTTTTATGACTTCCAGCACATAAACTTTATCTCCACAAATATAATCTATCTTTACATATTTCTAGACTTCAGATGGTGTAAAAGCAGTTCATTTGTGGATGCTGGTGACAGCCACTCCAACAGGTGCACTGTTATGACGGAAAGTGCATCCCTGGCCCAGGACAGGTCAGTGGAAGGGCTGAGGGGGTGGCTTGTCACTGCAGCAGGAGCAGGCACTTGGGAGCTGGCACATGCCGAGGCTTTGGGAGAGCAACACGGACTGCGCGGGGCTGGTTGTGCTTTCCTCTGCTGAAGGGACTGCTGCTGCCTTCCTGCACCTCTGTCCTTGAAGGGGCTGCTGCTGCCTTCCTGCACCTCTGTCCTTGAAGGGGCTGCTGCTGCCTTCCTGCACCTCTGTCCTTGAAGGGGCTGCTGCTGCCTTCCTGCACCTCTGTCCTTGAAGGGGCTGCTGCTGCCTTCCTGCACCTCTGTCCTTGAAGGGGCTGCTGCTGCCTTCCTGCACCTCTGTCCTCTGCTTGTGCAGGCAGGGCTCTGAGCAGGCAGAGGAGGCAGGGAAGGGGAGTTGTGCTTTCCTGCATAAAATGCTATGTAGCTGTTCCTCAGGGACTTCTGCACCTCTCTGGCCTGAAGGAGGACTGAAACAAAGACAGAGCATCTCTAAGCTGAATGCAGAATCATTTTATTGTACAGGCTACAATGTTAAACAAAGTTTTAAAGGCTAGACTTTTGTTTTGGGAAAAAATACTGTGTTTAGGCTGCATAGGAATACCATCTTGCATTTAGAAATGCAAAATAATGACTTTGATCCTCCAGTAAATTTTTTGGTTACTGTGTATGAAATGACATTTTCTTATCATGTGATTTGAAGTGTCTCTACCAGAATTATGAAGTTGTGTGCTGATCAAAGTATTTTAAAACACTTAAAATAGTTTGAATTTCAACATGCTGCATGTACATTTTGATCAAAAAATGCAAAAAGAATTCTTCTGCAAAAAAACTAATTCTGTAATTCCACTCATTTTCATTTGGAGGAATTTTATTTTCTTCAATCTTTAGTCATTTAAAGAAGCATGTTTTTAAAGAGAATGTTTTGTAAGATAAGCTAACAGTGTTGCAGATTAAAAATGTGGAAGTGTTTTCCTCTTACTGTAACATATGATGTGTTTTGAGTGTCGGTGTGGAGATGGGAACCTTGGACTTTCAGATACCTTAATTCTTTAAACCAAGACAATTACATACTGCTCAGAAAAGTTCCCAAAGTCATAGGAATCTTCAAATACCTCTGGTATTCAAATAGTCACTGGTATCCATGAGAGCCAACTTAAAATTTAAAAGTAATACAGAAATAATACAAAATTTGGCCTCTTGTAATGAATTATTTATGTCTCTCATTTAGCTATATCTTTACTATTAAAGTAGACTTGAGAGACTTACCTCTAACTGGCACTATTTCCTAACATAAAAACATAAACAGAAGTGAGACAGCATTAATCTTTCTTGAATTAATAGTATGCTGTTCTGCAGTATTCAGTTTTGGTTTTTTAAATAACATAGTGTCCTAAAACTTTGGTAGGTTTTTTTTTTTTGCGAGGAAATTATGGAATTCTTTTTTATCTCTGGCTTTTAATTCAGTAATTTCTTAAATTTTCTATTGTTTCATTTTAAACATAAAAGACTTTATGATTAAGTGTGAGACCTTCTTCTTAGGCCTCATCATCAAACACTAGTTAAGTGATATAGTTTTAAAAAGAAAAGCAATGGAGAGAAATATTTATGTGAAAAAAGGAAATGTGGGGACAAATAAAGTAATATAATGTAATAAACTGTGAAGTTAAAGGCATGCTCTTGTGTGAGTTGATGTTCAGTCTGTCTGAAATGAAAATTTTGAAAAAAAATACCAGGATGATTTAGGTTGTCAAAAGGCCATTTCACAATGTCCTTTACCTGCATTTATGTGGCAAGCATATTTATATATTATTGCATTATTTGAGAAATCTCTTTCAAATTTGTATATATATCTCCTTTATAAAAGCTTCTGCTTCAGTTATCACTGTGTCAGTTTGTATTGATCTGGTCAGAAATCTCTTCAGGAAGAGTTTGCATTATTGAGGTGAAAAACCTGCTAATGGTGCAGCAGTGATTTTTTTCAGTCTTTTTGCCCTGTGGTGAGAAAAGGTCTTCCTATTTGCCTCCCCATTATAATTTTTTCTTTACCCACGAATGTGTGTAAGGTAATCACAGCTTGACAGTGCTGTCTGATTGTTGATCACACATTGGGTTCACCTGCCTTACTCCTGCATCTGGGACCAGAGTGACTTCAACAACCTGCTTAACTGATCACAAACTATTTTAGGCTTCCCCTTAGTAAAGAAGGAGAAACATAATAAAGCCTGATGAATGGACATTTGGCACAAGAGTGGCCACTTTGGGATAATTTTAGAGCCAGACGTTCTGCTCTAGCCTACTCTCCTTCTGCCACCAGGAGGACTTGGCAAGCAACAGCAGGCTCCAGGGACAGGACTTGCTCTGCGTCCCTCTTAGCTCCTCAATACTTGGGAGCAGTTGCTGTATTCAGGAGAGTGGAAGTAAGCCTGTTCAATTGCATCACCGGGGCTCCATCTCATAAATGAGACTGTTGATGGCATCTGATTTCCTCCCTTTACATGTTGGAAGACTGTACTCTAACGGGGTCAGAGGCACAGGCGGTTGACAGACCATTCTTACTAGTTTCTGTAAATGTCATAGAATCTTCTGGCCAATCTGCATTGTCCATTCCTATGATGATTAATTTGTCTTGGCTCCAGAGATCTGTCAGTGTCCTCCTGTTAGGTATTTCCTCTTTCTCCATTTCTTGGAAGAGTGAAGATTTCATCCCAGGTAACTTAGGGCCAGTTGCAGGACACCCCAGTAGAGTACATTATACAGATGTTGTTTCTTGCCTGAAGCAAGGGTATTTTGGCACTCTATTCCTGCTGAAATTCGGTATGAATTTGGACAGCATTTGCATGGCTATTCAGTATGTGGTCTGTAACTTTTCAGAATTGTAGGTGCATAGTGTCATTTACTTAGAAGTCTTACCTCTCATTAATAATTTATTTTCTTCTGAGATGGTAACTGTGTTCATTTTAAGGTTCTTCCATATGTCCTGTCTGTTACCCTCGAAGATTTCATCATGATGGTGGTAGTCATTGCTGTTAACTTGTGTTCCCCTGTGTGCCTTTTTTCATTTACTTTTACAATTGTTTCCTTGATAAGGGGTGCCACAAAGGTGCAAAACCTGAATCTTACCAAATGTCTCAGTCTCTTTCCAAGCATCTGGGTCCCAAGGTGAACACTTGAAACAAAAATTATATTACTGCAAATCCTTGGGCTCACTGGAGAAACTATTAACTCTCAATTTGTGAGAGCTCTTTTGTCTGTGAACAGATTCTACTCTGTGCTTTCTTTTTCTGACAATACACTTCCCAGCTAACCTCTGCTATGCCTTGTGCCACACATCACCTAACACTAAGTATGTCTCCCCTCTGTGAGCTCTCCCACTCTGTATCCTTTCAACTGTCTGGCTATTGTTTCTCACATATCAGAAAACTTTTGCTGTGGTGGCAGTGCGAGGCCACAGGACAATACTCCACCAGTTCCTTGCCCAGTCAGACAGTGACGCCTGACTGATAAGTCTTTCTGACTTTTGCCACTTCCCAAAATACTCCACTGCCACTGTGTGGGTGCTGAAGACTTCTGAGAGCTTTGTGAGTGTTTTGTGAGTAAAAGTGAGAATATTACTCTTTGCTTCAGTTAGACCAGTCCCTATAAATTCCAGACAGGAATGTTTGACATTTAACGTGTTTGTTTGTTACCACTTCCAGTGTCCTCTCCCTCAACTCTGTAAAAGCCCATGTGTCACACATGTCTGCTCATGCTCACCAAAGGAGTAAGCCTCCATTTTCTGCCCTTTTCCAGGTTCATCAAAAGCTTGTTAAGATATTTGTCTAGTGGCTGGTTTGACTTAAATCTTGCAATGCACTGCTACATGGGACTGCCTTGTAACCTCCTAACTGCCCACGTGTGGCTCCACCTTTCCATGAAGGTGCAAGAAGTCTGGGATAAGTGAAGGTCTGTATTTTCCATACATTTTTAAACTCTGGATACCTGTAGAGGGAAACTTCTACAGTTGTGGCCACATTTTATCTTAATCTCTGTTTTCCTCGTAAACTTCAGACCTGCAAATTTCCTCATTCAGATACTTGACGTCAGGGCAGCACAAGCAAGTACCATGGTTTTGTATTCACAGATTCAGCACTTGAGCCTGTATCTTGGCTCTTTTGGTTTATTAGCCTGGGCAGAGCTTCTGCACTGTTGCTGAAAGGATTAAAGGTTTCTCCAAGTCTGCTGGCCTCTTAGTGCATAGAGATTGATCAAGATTTAAATGAATGGCCAAAACAAGAACTTTTAACTTGATAAACCTCGAGTCCAGTATGCAGTTTTGGGAACCACAGTATAAAATAGATACAAAGCAATTAGAGGTCATCCAAAGGAGAACCAGGAAGATTGTGAAAGGCCTAAAGGGGAAAGCCTTGTGAAGAGCAGATGAGGTCACTTGGTTGTTTCAGCCTGGAGGAGACTCATTTCAGTCTACAAGAGGAAGAGGAGGGACAGACACTGATGTCTTCTCTGTGGTGCCCAGTTACAGGACCAGAGGGAATGGCCTGAAGGTGTGTCTGGAAGGTTTAGGTTGGATGTCAGGAAAAGGTTTTTCACCCAGAGAGTGGTTGCGCACTGGCTCCCCAGGGAAGTGGTGGCAGCACCAAGCCTGACAAGGTTCAAGAAGCATTTGGACAATGCTCTCAGGCACAGGGTGTGATTCTGCATTGCAGTTTACCTGGAGACCTCTGAGGTCACCCACAGAATTTATAGAAGAAACTTAATGGCTTGGAGACATCCGTGGTGTGAGTGTACATGTGGACTGTCATTCAACTGACACATGTATGCTTTATATATTTTATTTGTGCTACAATAATTATCGTATTCTGTATCTGTTTTTGCCTGACTTTCCCATGTACTTCTGGGTGTTTGAAGTTCTGTATTTCTGTGTGGTTCAGAGTGATTTAAATTGTGACCTGGAAAGCCCTTCTTGGCATTCTCACTCGCTCCAGGGAAGAAGATTCTACTGGCCCTGCAAAGAAGAAAATTTCTCTACTCTCAAGTAATAAAGCATTTCTCAGAGTGTGAAAATACCTGTGGAGTGCACATCATGAAAAATTCCAGTGGCTAATGGGTAACCTTTAGCATGTTCAAATTATTTTGAAAAAATCTAAAGGCTAGAAGCAGCATAGGCTTTACTTGTAGAGCATGGCGCTGCAGCTCAGGAAGGTGCAGGGTACAGTATGTACCAGCACAATTTCAGCCCTGGGTGTCCTTTGATAATTAACAGAGTGCTGTCATTTCTTGTGGAATCTCTCTGTGTGTTAGCATCAACACCAAAGAGAAGAAAGAAAATGTACATAGCCCCTGATGAATACTGCTCTCCCCTGTGAAAACAGGATGGCAGCAGTAAAGAGAATGTGTGGCAGAATTGCAATCCTCCCCTTCTTATCCCTCTCCCCTTTCTATATAGGACTGTACATTTGCATTGAGCCCAAAGAAAATGGCTAATACTCTCTTTCTTGGTTATTGAAAATAACAACAGGCTATTTCAGCCAATTAACAGAATACTAATATCTAACATGAATGGAGAAAGCAGACTTCTGGAGTCCTCCAACAGGAAATAAAGATTCTATCTCTTAAGATACATAATTAGTAACAGCTATCTCTGGACCTCATGATTTCTTATTCTCAAATCAGTTTGTCCTCTGCTGCCTTCTGTTCAGCTGCTGAGTTTGATCTGTTATTGGGAAATGGTATTTGCTGCCTCTTGTGGGTTTTTTTTCATTTTTCAGCTGATCTGTGTTTTGTGCCAGTGTAGGACCATTGCCAGATTTGCTCTGAATGTCCTCAAGGAACAAAACACCCATGATTTTAGATGTCCTGTATTCTTCTTGAGGGTTTTGGTCCTAAAGGTTAGGTACAACCTTGGAACTGATGTTACAATGTCAAATTGGTCATGTGACAGTCATCTTCTGTTTGAAATTTAATGCTGCTTTTTTTTGTGTGTGTGTGTATTATACATTTTCTTTGCTCAGTTGTAAACGAGATGCAATTTTGACATAAGAAGATAAATAAAAAATGAAATGTTCTTGTTGAACATTGAAATAAGGGAATTTTCAATAGGCAGGCATAGACATGATGGTTCCACTTAGTAACCTGATTACATAACATATAGTCAAAATATTATGTGTTTAATAGAGTATGTAGTTACTCTATTTCATTAAACATTTTGTATGTTTTTCTATTCAGTGGAGAAGGTCTGAGCCTAGATTTTTAAAATGCCTATTAAAATATCTTAAGCAAAACTAGTTAACAAATCGCAGTAACCTAAGTGTGACTTGCTAGATACTGTAAAATCATTGGTGGCTGCAAGAATTTTAGGTAATATAAAACCAGCATTACGAAGGCAATGAATCTATTAACAGCCCCTTTGGTACACATGTATCATATTTTCAGGTGTAAGTGTCCCTGTCTTAGTAATTTGTTCCCTGTAAGAGACTGTTACTGTCCTGTTGTCTCCATGCATTCCTGGTATGGCCTCCATACACTACTTTCTCTGAGGAGTTATGATAAGTGTGCCCATTTCCCTCCCATCAAGCTAGCCCTCAATATTGAATACGATTAATAATAAAATAGCTTTGTTTGGAGGGACTTAACACCATGTGGTGGAAACATGATGTGGTGAAAACAAAGAAAACAGAATTCTAGTTTAAACTGAGCAGCTGAGGGCTTCTCCATCTTCTTCATCCCTCATATTTAAATTTTGAAGTAGTGTTTTAGGACGGAATTCCATGTTCATAGCAGGTTGTTTTGCAGATGTTGCCCTCTGATCCGGGACACTGGGGCTTCATGAATGTGAGAAGCTCCGGGAAATGCCATCAACGTTGATGCTTTCTTTTATCCTGTGCCTCCATTGGTACTGGCAGTGAAACGGACACCTACGGAGAAGGGAGGTGGTGAGAAGGGTGAGACAGACTCTTCCTCTGACAAGAGGTGCTTACCTTTTCCACGTTGTCTGTGCTAGCACCTTCCTTCTGTGCAAAGGTCTTTAACATTCATTCATTCATTCATAAGGAATTTCTCATTGTTACAATACTCTCAAGAATGACAAATTTGTGTAACATTTCTAAAACTCAGTATAGAATACAAGTCAAACCCTGTTAAGATTCTTAACTATTCAGCCATGGTTTTTGGTTTGATGCCAGCTCTGTAGTCATCCTATACTGTAAACTTGGATCTTGGATGCATTAACATTGAGGTTGGCCCTTCCAGCTTGGTGTGGACTTGTGCAACACTTGCCTTATTTCCAGCTCTTGCTCAGCATCCCTCCTTATGCCTTGTAACAAAGTTAGGTTCTCTTTTCTATGAAAAATCACCACTGTCATCTTTGTCTCGGTCCCGGTTATTTAAGGAATGTTACAAGTGTCACCTTTCAGAATCAGAACAGGACAGTAGAATTAATTCAGTAATTTCAAACAGTATTATCACACACTTTTAGGAACTCATGTAAAATTCAGAGACATCAGAATGTACAAAGTGTTCATTATTTTTGATATTTTTAAAAACCTTGTTCGTAGGTTGAAGACTTTGTATATATATTTTTGAACCTTATTCCATCTTTGATATGAAACACACATAGTTCTTTTAAAGCATTAAGTTCTGTTAGAGTTACATGGACTGCATGAAAACTGGTATAAAAATATTTGTATGAACATTTTGAGAATTGGCAATACCTCAATGAATCCCAGTAGCACAAATATTGTTGGTCTAAACTGAAAAGTTATAAGCTAGTAAAAAACCATTCTTACAAGATAAGTGGCATATTTTTAGGTCTTATTAGCTTTTAATAAAATCACTTGTATCCATGTAAAGCTTCTTGATACATCTGTGAAATATTTTACAGTAGAAGCTCTGAGTGCTGAGTGCTGTGGACAGCAAAAAGGAGAAATTTTAAGAGTCTGAGAGAGTACTCCCTTGGCATTAAATATCATTCCTTAGTTTTTCCCAGGTGTTCTTGTGCTCTTGTCACCTGCAGCTACCTATAAACTCCAGTGCCTTAATGCTGTCTCAGTTTTCTATTTTTGTTGTAAATCTCCTTTTCAATAGGAACCTGTTGTGTTCCCTCTTTCTGTTAAACATAACAATAAAGAATATGAACAGAAGGAATGAAAGCAGGAGAACTGTGACTTGTACCATGTGAAAGCTGCCCTTCTTTCTGAAGGAGATACAAAAGGTGGGGCAACATTTGAAGGACTGGAACAAGGGAAGAAGTAGGAAGAATCACCAGAAAGAAGACCTCAGAGATACTTCTGTGAATTTAAAGCAATTAAGTGAAAAATTGCAGAAGAGAAACCAGAGATTGAGATAAATTTTCAGTAAATCCTGTCTCATCTCAGTGTAATCTCTGTGCATCAACTCCAGTATGCCTTAGATTGCTCTAAATCTTTTCAACATGGTAAGTTTATAAAATATGCTACAATTTTTGTAGTTGTATTTGTGGTGTTAGTTTCCCGCTGATTCATGCTGCTCTGAAACAGTCCATCCAGTAGCCATCCAGTAAACATGGAAGGGAACAGGCTGGAAGGATGGAGGATGTGAAGGACTGGGCTTGGAGGTAAACTTCAGCTGCAGTAGGATTGCACCTGGAGTCACCCTCAGAGCTGGTGACTGAGAAGTGCTGTGGAGCCATCACCAAGGCAGTTCTTGCAGTTCAGGATTTCAGAGGGGAAACAAGCAAGATAGTCGCATGATAAGGGAGATCCTTCTGTAGTGTGGTAAAATGGAAGAATAAACTTAAACTCTTTCCTTTGGACAAAATTTCTCTCAAAGTGTCGTGTAAGGCATTGCATGAACTGCTAATGTCATCATATTGAAGTTTAAATTTCCATAATGCCTTAATTTGCATGAAAATGTACTTATGCTAAGAGCAGTATTTTATACTTTCTATATGTTACATCCACATCTTCCAAGTACCAAAGACACTGCCTTTAACAGTGAACTCACTCAGCTGTCAAGGGGAGAATACAGATGCTTCTTTAGAAAGCTATGGATATTTGCTGTGGATGAAGAACTGGCCTGTGCTTTGCTGTGAGTAGGGAGAATCACAATGGGCTGAGTAATCAGTTGGTTTTACAACCAAGAAACATACATCAGCAGCTGGATATGTGTCTGGATCTGGACCTGCAGCCTCCTGCAGATTCTTTGGCAATATACAGTTTGTAGTGTCTGTTGGAGGATCTTGTCGTACACTTGGCAGCAGAGGCTTAACTTGATAATTAATCATTCTCAAAAGCCACTTTTCTCTAAAGAAAAGTTGGTAGATTCAAGGATTGAGTTGGAAAGTCTGGGTAAAAAGTACTGTGTTCTTAAAACCTTCTAAAGCTTAGTTTCAAGCATTGAAAGCTGGAACAACTGTTTTTCAAATTGTTGACAAAATGTTTAATCATCATTAATTTGGAGCTATATAGTAGCCTGGAAACCTCTGAATGTCAGCAGTGAAACCAGGTTCTACTGCTTCCATAAGTTTTTGGTCCCCATCTGTTCTCCCCTAATGTCTTTGGCCTCCATGACTAAAGGATGACCTTTAGTTAATGTCTACTTGTGAGTCTTGTTTGCAGTTTATCAACAGGACCAAATGATGCTTAGTTCTCCAAATACCTGCCAAAATGCCATGCCTAAGTATTTTGTTTTTACTTTCAGGAAGTGCAAGACTTTTATTCCAAAAACTCATTTAAATTAAAGAGTTCTTTGTGTTGTGTGTTTTGGTTTGCAGTAGCCTTTGCTCACACTGCTGACAAGGTAGTTTTATGTCTCCACTTGTGTTTTTTGCAATTTGCTCTAATACAAACTGAAAGTGAGCATAAGAGCACAGTACATACAGCTATAAGTAAATCTACTCGGCAAATCCAGGAACAGTCATATGGAACACATGATGGCTCAGTACAATGCTCTTTGTTTCCTTTATATTGCCCTTTGTTTCCTCCCCACCTCGTCTAAGTACAAACAAACAAATAACTTACAAACCCAGCTCTTACTTCCATTGTGTTAACTGGAAGGAAGTGGCATACAAATTCAGAGACAGATTGAGTAGCAATTTGGCTGTAACCTTCAAATTGTCTTAGCTTGGGAGTATTGTGAGGGTGGGAAAAAGTGTTAATCTGGGCTTGACTGGCCAGGATTTCAGTAGGTATTGGAGCTACTGGATAACCAGTGGCATATACAGTGGACCCAAGTGTTTTCTAAAAAGCTAGAGTTTTTGGAAGAAAAAAAAATTCCCGTGCTTGAGAAAGTACAGAGGTAACGTATGAATGAACTAGAAGTTGGTTCATTGTGAGTACTGAACTGGAGACCGTCAGTTTTGGAGTGGAGTTCTAGTTTCACAGGCAGCTGATCTCTTCTTACAATATGCTGTTCCCAGTTTTAAAGAGAAGGGGTTTTCCCTGGTCTCCTGCCTTCAGCCTGCCATCCCCTTCCCTCTTCTCACCCCTGTGGGCTCATGTATGTGGGCTTGCAGCCTCTCTTGGGCTTCATCTGGAGCTCAGCAGACCCTTCTCTGCATCAAGTTAACTCAGCAACACAGTGAAAAACTACAGTAATTTCACGATTGTAAACTGCAGCATTTTGACTAAAATTTTGGTCCGAACCCAGAAGTGTGGCTTATAATCAGGTGCGGCTTGTAATCATGAAATTACTGTAATTTAGCAGAAGCCTGTATAGGCTTTCTTCCTTTTCTGTGAATTGGCTCACAGAGGGATCTGCGATTGCTGTAGACTTTGTAAGGTAAGCAGTGGGAACCAGTGGCTCATGTGGAAAGGCAGAGAGACAAAAGAAGTGGGAAGTATTCTCATTGTGGTAGTAGTGAGCTGTTAAACCACTAGACCCATCTTAAGAAATAATTCTGTGACCACTGATTTTCCTTAAAGAATCGTCTGCATCACTGTGAGCAGGATGGTGTTCTTGCAAAGCAGTTGGCAAAGTGGGGGTTGCCCAATTGGGAAATCTCTAAATTGAAAAACCTACTAAGAATGGATTTTGAGATGTAAGAAACCAGAGATTGTGCCTGCTTGCTCAAAGTCAGCACGGTATTCATGTAGATGCAGGCGGGAATGCATTTTAAGAAAGGAGCTTCTGTGTAATTTTACTTGGGTAGCTGAATTTCATATTTATTAGATGTCTTTATCCTGCAAGTATATAGCATGCATAGTTTTTTGGGTTTGGGTTTTGTTTTTTTTTTTTGGTTTTTTGGCTTTTTTTGAGGGCCAACCACTTTATTGGTTTGTTCCAAACCGCACTTGCTGGTATGAATATAATGTAAGTCATCAGTGTTTTTGACTCAGCATTTCCCCAGTTTCCTAGTATCATGCAATACCTACCTCGTACTTGCAATGTAATTGCACACTGTTCCTCTATGCTAAAGCTGCATGCTTGTGTTGAGTTGATGATGTGTTTGCAGAAGTCTGTTTATGATGCACATCACCATGGTGTCTAAACAGCTATACTGGTGAGGTTGCTAAATAGTCAAAGTATTTGCTAAGTGTTTCAAATATTTCTTTAAATGTTATTTGTAGACTATCAGAAGAAAACTTTGTACTCTGTACATTTAGGAAGGATTTATTTCTATTTCATGTAAACAAGTCACGCACATGCTCTTATTTTGTCTTTAAATGCCAAGGTATTTTTCTAAAAAGGAGCAGCAGGGGTTTTGGTGGGTTTTTTTTGCAAATGAATTAGGTTGATCAAAGTGTTTACTTCTGATTCTTTACTTTTTGTAGCCTCTTTACATTTTTGTTACAAAATACCAAATTAAGTAGATTACCCAATCAGTACAAGACAGCAGTTTTGATGGGACAAAAACAAATAGCTTCAAAGCTCAGTTTTTCTTTTCAGAGCTGTGATAGCATTGAATTGTTATATTGTTACTTGAGAGTGAAGTTCTAGTGAATAATGTTGTGTTACAATAAAAGATAAAATAGTAAATAGTCCGCAACTCAAGAAGATGTTGATTAAAATTGGTTTATTACTTTAAAATCAAATCCCCAAATTTTATGACTTTGATAACAACCTATGTTTATAAATAAAGCTTCACAGAAGAGCAGAAGTTTAGATCTGCTCAGCATGCCAAGAATGGAGAATTTTGAAACATGAAGAAAACCTCTGTTGTGAGCCTTTATAAATATATTGGGGTAATGTTGCAATGAGCTAAAAATCTGCTTGGAAAACTGTTGTTTTGTGTCAGAGATGAAATATTGTTTATTTTCCAAGGGGAAAGCAGCATATCCTTACTGTGAAGTGTCTTTCTGGTAGGTGCCACTCTGCTGTAAATTTAACTGACCCTAGGAGTATTGGTCTTTTAAAGCACATAAGAATAGGATTTATGGTTCTGAGTTAATAAAATATGCTGATGCCACTGTAAGCCCTATTTAGATAGACAGCAGTAATCTCTGTTGAGCAGTATGAAACCGTCTGTCTCTAAGTACTGGAAAGCTAATAGTTCACAGCAAGGTTGTACCACATCCAGAGATGAGAAAAATGTGTCTGAAGTCAGAAGAGTTTTAGCTGCATGATTTTATTTTCTTTTGTAATTGTATTCTTTCTCCTGTGCTAATATTGTACATCATGTCAAGTAAACAAGATACCCAAAGAGCACAGAGGAAAATGTGCTATTTAAAGTTCATACTCTACCTTATTTTTGTTGGCTTTAGCACAGGGAACAAGATTCTTCTGAATCTACAAGGTGAATCTGAAGTATGTGAAATTTGTGTTAAAGATGGGGTATGTTGTGAGTTCATAAAGACAGCACATTCAGTTCAATAATGAGATACATTAAGAAGGCTAAGTTAATATGTTGCCACATTGTATGTTTTGTACAGTATAAAAATGCTGTTTCCAAGTTTTTATCTTTCATGAAAGGAATTGATAGAATTATGTTTGAAAAGATAACTTTGAATTTGTAATTTTTCCATTGTGTTTGAAATATTTGACATTTAAATACGTGGTTGTATTTACATATATTGCATTTTCATTACAGCTAATCCTCTTGAAAGTTGGTTGGCAGAGGCCTTAAGCAATTCTTTAAAATTGGGACAGATATAGAATTCTGCAACCTTGGAATTTAATTGCACATGAAGAACATTTTGTAATTGTTTTTTTCCACTTTTAAGATTCCAGTTTTAAATTTTACAAGAATTGATGTATGCAAACAAAGGAAATAGACTTTAGTAGAGAGATTATATCTGAAAATTTACTGCTTGCCACCTTTTTTTATTATAAAATATTAATAATCAATATTTTATGTGCTGCAAACATAAAGATTACCTCTCTGAGCAACTTAATATATTAAGTAAATAAGTCTGTGATAACAAACCATTCTGTGTACATCATAAGACACGTATTTTTACAAAAGGCAACAGTTTTCAATATTAAGATTACTTTATAATTTGAAAGAAGAGCAGAATAAGAAATAATTTCTTTGATAAATGTTATGTTTGTTATAGTCCACAAGTACATTATGTCCATATGTGCTGGGATTTTGTTTTTGGGGCTTTTAACATAAATATTCTCAGCATTTTTCACCCTCATATCTTAGCTTTTCTTTTATTCAGATGTTGAAAGATGTAGCTAAATATAGCAAAATGTTTGCTTCTGTATCCAAACTAACTTAGCAAATACCCTTAAGTTCACAGAATTCAATAATAGATACTTAAAAAGTCTGAAATACAAGGGAAAAATGAAGCTATGTTCCTCTGTGGAGAGATCCATTGTAAGATTTGATGTATGATCTGGACTACGTGATCCTTTTAATTAAAGCTGAATGTTTTTCAAACTCAAACTCCATTAAGTTTAGAAAAGTATCCAACAGTTCATCTTCTCTTCTAAATAACTTACAGTCCACTTCCTCTTGTGATCCATCCTAACAGTGGCTGGATACATCCATTCAAACATCAGGTACTTCACTACTGCTCCTCTCCTGGCTTCCCATACAGAGGAAAGCCACAGGCTCTGCTAGGAGCGCTGCATTAGGTAGAGATTATATCCTGTGTAGGTGTTTAAAGCTAGGTAGGATTAATCTGATTTTAGTATTGCATGAAAGCGAGTAAAAATGGTTCAAACCTCAATTATTTGACCAGATATTTCCAATTTAGTTTTGACTCTGGGTTTGCTCCTTGTTAATCCCTTTGGTCTTTGCTTTTGCATCTTCTTTTAGTCTCCTGAGCTACTTGTTTTCCCTGGCATGAGTGTAAAAGGTCCTCCATGCTTGCATGATAGCTTTTTAATGCTTATATTCTTGCTAACCTTTCACAGCTTTTTTCTGGTAATTTGCTGCTTGGTGGCAGCAATTCACAATTATGAAGTGCCCAATGGCTGCATTGAGCCGACTCAGTGTTCCTTCCAAAACTCATCTGCCTTTTGAAAAGAACAAAATACAGTGGGAGAATATACCTAAAGTCTATTTGTCAGATTTTTCTGTATGTGTTTCTCTTGTGTTGGCAGTTTGTTTTAGCCATGTTGGGCTCCCCAGTCTCACTCTTCATGGTCTTTGTGGAGGGAGAGAGAATTCTCCTGACTCATGGTGGTCTTTTAAAATTGTCCTTGATGAATGTGTGTGTTACTGCCAAAATCTGTGACAAAATATCTGGTCTCAAAATATGTAGTTTGTTTAATGCCACCAAGATAAAGTACAGTAGGTCACAAAGTGATAAATGGGCCCTCAGCTTCCACAGCATCTGTGCTGGGGAGAGCTGTGCTGTGTTTCAGGGACATGGCAGGAGTCCAGCTTCGCCAACAAGGTATGCAAGGCTGGTTTCCACCTTTTAGCCATCTCTGTCTCTCTTGGACATCACCTTGTCAGTGTAGTTGTGGGAGCTGAGCTGCCCAGCCCAGCCCAGCCCTGGCTGGGTGAGATGGGCATCACTGCCCTGCTGGGGATGCGGCACCACCGGGAGCAGAGGGCGGCAGACAGCGAGCAGGCAATTAAACAGCTTAGAGAACACACAGAGTAGGTGCTGGCTGCTGCTCATCTTCTGTTTTCATAAACTCATACATAGGATCCAGTGAATTGGGAAGTAGGACGAAGGTTATCACAATTTTGACGCAAACACTTATATGGCTAATCTCTTTCTAAATGCTTATGTTTTTAATCTCAAGCCTCTTTATATGGCTGAGCTGCACTTTTTTCCTAACTTGTCTTTGTTTTATGGGGAAATATTTCATATCAGATTGCTTAAGCTCTGCGCTGTCATGTAAATACCTTCTGTCAAGTATATAATACACATTTTAAAATTTGTCTAAATATTTAGGCTCTTGAGGGGATCGCTGTATCTCTCAATAGACAGTTACAACCTAGCAAGTAAATAAAGTGAACTTTTTTTTCCAAATCTTCATTGTTTTTGCAAGAAATTGTATCTATTTGAAAGATATTTGAATGTTACAAAATTCTGGAAGATAGTTTTATTACGTACTTGAGATAAAGCTACCTCCTCTCTTTCAGCAGTGCCTGCAAATATATGTATGTGCATAAATATATATTTTTTAAAATGCTTGTATTTCTTCTAAAAACTAAAGGCCAAAATATGAACTAAATGAATTTATGTATGCAACCACATTTTAAGTTATCTTTAGAAATGCTATGAAGCACAGTTTTTGTTATTTTAGATTTGCTTCCAGTATGTGCTTCATGAATTAGTTTCTTTTATTTTAGTAATTTTCCTGCCTAGATTACATTAGTAAGATGTCTGGTGTTCTGAGTCTTTAAAATGAAAGAATTAAAAGTTTAGTGAAATTAAGTGGAGCAAAGTTCGGTAATTTTCGCTAATTTCCAGACAATAAGCTATATTTTTCCTTGTTTGTATGAGAAGGAAAATTATTAACACTAAAGTTTATAATGTAGTTTTTGATCAATAAGAGCTACAATAATTGTGATTGATATAAAACACAAGATTGCCATTATGTTAAAAACATCAGAAACTGTTCACCGATAAAAAACGATCGATCTTGCAGTTTTAACTGAGGGAAGTACATTTTGGATACTAGTCTCTATAAGTCATAATACATTGTATTTGCCTTTCTTTTTGCTTTTTGCAATAATAAAACGTATCCAGAGAAAGTAAATCTGTGATTTTAACATCTTTTGACAAGCACATTAGACTGCAGAAAGAGCATCCAAGTTGGGGCTTGGGGCATATGGCGCTACCTTCTGCTAGCATAGCTCCAGAACAAGTCACTGTGTTCACCAAGGGGTCATTTTCAGACTCTCAGGTTCCCTCCTCTGGTCTGGGGGGAAAAAAGCCCACATTTCCACTTCACATGGAAAAATCAGAATACAAACTGCAAACCTCACTACCCTGGGTACCTTCACTGTACAGAGAACACAAATGCTGCGAGATGTTTTACTATCAATCTGTTTTTTTGTCAGGGCAGTCGAGAAATGCCCTGTATTAGCCTATGTAGATATTTATAGCTACTTTTTAATTCTGAAAAGACATATAATGCTGCTTTGAAAGAATATATGTTTATATAATGATGTGGAATCATAGAAGCGAATTCAAATGTATGTACATTCAAAGTATTATATGAGTAGGTGCTTTGTGAATTAGGTAGCAACTGCTAAGCACTTTTCACATCTTCCTAGATTGTCTAATTTTATTTAGATTCAAAGACTGGTATTTATAAGAGATAATCCAAGTGTTGTGTGTCTTGGGAATTCAGCATATGGATGAGGTATGGAAGGCATTAGTTATATGAGATTTGTTGACCGGCTTTTAATTCAGATTGTCATTTTTAACACACGGCGGTGCAGATGGTGAAGTTTTGACTGTCCGTCAGAGCCTAAATACCTTAGGGACAGCTGTTGCTGATAAATCATTTTACGTGCTTTAGGTCAAGAGTCATTAAACCTGTTACAGCACCTGCTTCTACATACGCAAATCTGTTGCTTTGTCATTTCATTAAACAAGGAATAGTGGTGGTCTCTTTTGGCCATAAGTAAGCCTGGAACATATCCCATACGAAATGAAATACAGCAAGAAGGCAACTCTGGTTTCTGCAGTACAGCTGTGGGATGCTGCTTCTGTTTGGGGGCTTTGTTTCTGGAAGACTGCCTGCAATTTGGAAGGAGGGTAGAAAGACAAGTACATGTTTGGAGGCAAGAAGTAAAGGGAAGGTGTTTGCTGTCATTGACTGTAGGGTAGTTGTGAAGTTTGACATGCCCAGAAGCCAGTGGTGCCATGTGGGGCTCCCCTACACTGCATACCTCTGTTTTCATCATCTGGTGAGCCTGCAGCATGATTTCCGGGCACTGGAGCATACAACATGTCTACTTCGGTTTGGAGCTGATTGATCCACAGTACAGAACATGCTTGTGGGATCTTCCCTTGCCATAGAAGGACATAAATGATTGAAATGTTTTCTTAAGGAAGAAAAGTATAGTTTGTTTATGTACAAAAAAATTCCTGTCAAGTGGCAGCACACTGCAAGAAGTGGAGGTTTACTGAACCAAGGTTATGCCTGAACTTTGGAAACTCTAAGATGTTTATATTTGTTTAATCTATCAGGTATGTAAAGAGAGTTTAAATCATGAGAAGGAAACTTCTTTGTTTATTGCACTTCACAAGTAGGGCTGTGGCATGTAATAGAAATGGCACTTAAGGATTTTTTTTTAAGCAAACTGACAGAAGATTTTATCCTGCACTGCCATAGATTGCTGTGGGGGAGAAAGAGAAATAGTAAAATTGATGAAGAAACGTTGCATGCTGTCATTTCAGATTATGTTATTTTGCCATGAATTTGCTGCTAATTTTTTTAAAGATACTGTAAAATTCCACTGTTGCAGAAAGTACCACAGTAGCGCTGTCGTCTGTTAATTATTTCATTCCGTGGCTAGTTTGTCAACAGTATTTTAATCAAGCCACCAGAAAAAAAGCTTTTTTGAACATTTTGTGGAGAAAAAAGAATGCCCCCCTGACGTTTCAACCTTGTCAGCTGAGTTTTCCCATTCTGACACTAGGCATTATTTTTGCAAAGGTTGGAATTTTAACTCTTCAGTGAACCAGATATCATTTTTATTGGGATATTAATTCTGGTAGGTGCTAATCTCATCAAGATTTGCAGACATTTTCCTTCATAGGCCATTCTGATTTGTAGCTTTTTCTTTTCACAGCAGTATTAAATACCAAACCTCTCTGATATGGAAGTTCATTAGAGATATGTCTTTGATGGCAGCCCTTTCAGGGCTTCAGTTTCAAATACCTTGATGTAAAGCTTAAGAAGCCATTGTGTTGTAAGCCCTCCTTGATGTGTCTTATTTAGATCTGCATAGTAAATCAAGGAAAGTAAATAACAAGGCAGCAGATGGAAGCATGGAGATAAGGCCAGTGAACAATTGTATTTGTATTTTGTTATGATGTTGACAGGAGCTAAAATTCACTAATCTAGTTCAACTGATCTGCATTTCAAAGAAATCTCATTTAGCAGCAACTTGAAGGTTTGGAGGATAAAGTTCTTTTATTGCAGCTTTTATTGCATTCTTTGCTAATTTATCTGGTCAAGATTTAGCCTTGCTTACTTAAAGCAGCAAGCATGTTACAAGGAGTCTTAAATACTACGAAAGCATTAATGTCTAGACTATGAACTGAAGGTAATTACATATCCAGCAGTGAATAGGCTACATTTAGGAAATACTGTTGTCCAAATGGAATTGGAAGAGAAATGCACATAAGGTATTTCTCCCCATTTTCTCTAAGTTTAAAAAAAAAAAGAGTTTTTAATTGTGTAGAAAATTAATATATAAGAAAACATAAAATTATTAAATAAAAACCTCAGAATTTATTGTATTGAGTTCCATCATACCATATTTTACTGCTCTGTTTACAAACTGATAGATCATATTATTATTTAATTTAATGATTACCTTCCTGCATCTATTAAAAAAAATATTAAAAACTGGAAAATAATAGAATGATGGACCAAAATTATTTTATATGTGCTCTAAATGATGTAGATGATGTGTATGTTAGGTACTTCACATTAGATACAGTGCAGCCATGTCATTTGGAAAAAAATGTTATTATACATTGTAAGAATCAATTATCTTTAAAATGAAAATGGATATAAAGTAAAATTCACGGTTTCCTTTTGGAAATTTAGAAAAGTTGTTCAATCTTCAGGCCAAAAAATAGACTTCAATTTAGTTTTCAGTTTGTGATATAAATAGTAACGCTAGAGTGTTTAGGGTATTGAATATAAGTGTGTCCATACCTATGTACAGATGTAATGATAATAAACCAAAGCATGTCAGGCTGGTGTACATCCACTCTAATAATGGGCCCCAGTTCTCTAAGACATGTAAATTAAACCCAGCAGCTGCTAAGTGTTAATACTGTAGTCCTTGCTGCCCTTCTGCAGCCTGTCCTTGTCACAGAGCCTACACCTGTGCCCCAAGGACTGCACTTCCATCTCATTTGCAGTGTGGGTCTTTGCACTTCTTTTTAGTGTGTCTTTGTAGGCTTGAGAGGAGTGGAGGGGGAGGCAGCTGGTGATGAGGGTGCTTGCTGGGCTGCAGTGATATCTGATAGCTTTTCACTGTGGGCTCCATAGGCTAATCAGATCATGGGGTGTTAAATGCTTCCTTAGTTGTAGGACTGGCTTAAGCCTTCTCTGGTTCTTTCTTCTCATTGCTTACCTCTAAAAATGTTTGTACAGTGTTATGTGGGTCTGGTGGACTCCATGATTTTGAAAGCAGCTTTTATTTAGCCAGTTTATTTTTAATCTAGATTAGTTTCTCAGTATGGCTGATCATATAGCTCCATGCATGCTTTCCTTGGCACAGCTCAGTGGCCAGTGCTGGGAAGGGTGAGGTGGTACTGGTCCTGCCACTGGAACAAATATTCATCAGTCTACACTCCAAGACATGCAGGCTGGACTTCCACAGCCATGCCACACCACAGTTGTGTGATCTCACCCTATCCGTGTTCCGTCTCTCACTGCTCTCTTGCTGTGGCAAGGATGTTGTGGGCAAAAGTTGTTCACTTGTTTTGCAGGACTGTTTTTAAAGGCAGCACAAGAGAGGAGTGTCTGCAGGTGGAGCTAAAGAAGGTTAGGGAAGTTAGGGCTGCTTTGGCTCCAGATTAGAGTGGTTTAAGTCATTGTGCTGCTGTATTGTCTGGAAATTTTACCTTTACCTCCAAACACTCTGTATAGGTAAAATGACATAGACAGTACAAATAGCAGTTATTCAAACTGTGATTTGCACTGCTTTGTGAGAGAAATATATACCATTCAATAAAACAATGACTATAAAATAAATCTAACTCTCCTAGAAAACTTCACTGTAAATTAACATTTATTTACATCCCAGTCTGCCAAAGTTCAAAAGTAAAATTTTGAATTTAAAGATATCCCAAGGATGTAATCCTATTTACAGCACCCAGAAACAATAGGTCCATGAGATCAAGCACAAATAGACATGTTCACATTTTTAGTTAAACTCTACCTTTTGCTGCATAACAGTGTAAATCATCCTCTCAGATAAACATATGCTCCTGTTGTCTGGCCTGCCACGGTCTCCAGTGTTTCATCACTCTTAATCTGATTTTGAAACCTCATGCCCTTGTACCTTTAGCTTCAGCATCGCTGACTCTCACTCCATCCTGCCTAAGCCCATCCCGTGTTCTGGCGTTGCCTAAGGTGACAAGGAGGGATCCTGGCTGTCACTGAATGCTCGCCTCTTGTCTTCCTGTCCCTGCTGGCTCCATGCACGTTGTGTTCCTCACAGAGCTGCATAGGGGGACAGTGTTTTCAGCAAAAGGGATAGTGGGGAGAGCAAATAAAGAAAAAGGAGAAATAGAGGGGAAAAAAATCCAAATGGAATTTTATGGAATTTCTTACGTCTTTCTCTCTGTAAAAACCTTTTACACCCCTGCCAGTAATACAAGAGTGCTGCAGCACCATAACAGTACTGGACGTTAATGAGTATTCTTCTCTCAAGTGATAGGGATCCAAACTAGTTAGCAATGAGGTAGATTAAAAACCAAACTTGAATTCCTGCTACCATCCCATTAGTGTTGGTGTTGATTGCATAACCCTGATGGCCTGAATTGTATGTGATGCTCCTTGTCTGGAATCATACTGATCTGCTCAACATTCATTTCTTCAGCTCCTGCTGCGTGTCCCTGTGCTGAATGACAGCCTGATGTTAGAAAGAGAAGGGCAGATAGAGCTGGAAGGAATATAGGGGAAAGGAGGTGGCACTTCTCCCACTGGTGATGACTGGAGTAAAATATTCCCAGACATATTTGCCACAAGAAGTACTGTATACATTTCCTACTCTCTATTGAACCTTCCTAAGCTTGGATTTTAGTTTAACAACAATTTGCCAAGTATTATATGTGTTTGTCCCAAATCCAGAGTTATATCTTGGTGGGTGGATTGCCTGGTAGAGCTAGTCAGCCTGTGTCTTCTCTCATGCCTCTTGTATATATCAATTCCTTTGGGGTGGTGGACAGGTAGCCATGCAAGGAATTATTTAGACATAAGTCTTTCTTTTGTTTTCATGCCATTCTATCCTTTTGCAATTCAGTTTAAGGTTGTATTTCTGGTCACTATATTTGAAATAAGTATTGACTAAATATGCAAGAGAAGTGAGGACTATTTCCCTAAATCCAGATCCTGAAGATTTGAAAAATTTGGTATGCAACTGATGAGAGGAATAGATTTTAAAATATTGCAAATTTTAGCATGTCTTTTCAGGTCCTGTAGGAGATCTCTGTAAAAACATATGGAAGATTTTTGATTATCTTCATGGCACTGATCCATAGTAGAAAGTCCTTTTTACCTGTAGATACCTCATTTGTCCTACCTTCTCTCTCTCTCTTTTTTTTCTTTCTTTGTTTTTTTTTTCTTATGTAGGAGAAGGGAAATACTGCCAGCTCAATTTTTTCTGAAGCATTTTTTTTTATCACAGCATAATTAGGTTTCTTAAATTGCAGACAAATCAAACAGCTTCATTCAGTTTAATAGCACAACATTTGGAGAAGTTTGGAGTATAACACCTTTATTGCTTTAATTATTTACATCATGGTTCATCTCTTGTTTACTCATTGTCTTATTTCCACATTAGGACAATATTACCACAGATCAGCTAGGAGGGACTTCAGTACAGATATATTTATATCTTTTGCCACTGTTTTAATGCATCTTTCTTAACAATATTTTTTGGCATTTATTAGCAAAGCAGTAATTATTTTTGTGAGTTTACGTTTTTTGAGATAAGATTTCTGGATAAAGGCTTTTAGATAAACATTGTTCTAAAGACACAGAGTTGTAATACTGCATTAGGCAGTCTATACAATTAGAAATGAGAGTAAATATTGTTCAGTCTTATACCAAACCAAAATCAAAACTCCAATTCAGTCCTTGATTTTATATACTATGATATCAGGCCACATTCTACTCTAGTTTTTTTACTTAGTTACACCAAATAGGCTATAGATATTGAAAGTAAAATTAATTGGATGCTTATCTACAAAAATGGAATTCTGTATCATATTAATCCCGAAAGAATTAAGTAACTTCCTTGTATAGTCCTCAAATGCTTCTTTCTCTAATGCATTTTTCTTCAGCAAACTCTAAGAATACGTGACAGTTGAGACATAAAGTATTTTATCAGCTCTTATTTCGGACGGCTTTGTAATGCAACTGTATATTTATGAATTGCCAAAAAAGTCCTGTAACTGTTAGGCTAATAAGATCATGTTATGATTTATTTTACTTTGTGTCTTAGGTAATTTATGGGAATGGTGTGAGCTTGCACACAAGTGTAGCTTCTAATATCCCAAATTTATATGTGTGTACTCTGAAATACATTTGTGTCTTTAAAATCACAGATTACTTGTATCACTGTGCTGTTTCAGAAATAAAAAAAAAACAAAACCAAACCATAATCTAAGAAATTCTTAATGTAAAGACTTCCTAATGTATCTTTGATATAAGTGGATTTCTACCAGGTATAATTGAATTAAGGAATATATGGAATAAATTTTTAAAGCAGGCATGAATGTTTATTTAACCTTCAAGTGAAATTATATAATAAATGATTGAAAAGAAAGCACTCTTAGTTTATACAATTTTTTGGGGTTGCTGTTGATTTCTAATGCATGCAAGCGATATAATTGCATATCAACTTTTCCCCCTTTATGTGCACTTTGAGAGTCAAGGTGATATTCATTGGAAGATTTTGTAAACTTGTTGATGGCAACTTGAAGCCACATGTGGAAAGAGTAAAAATCAATGCTTTTATTTGACAACCAGAAGGTAGCCACGTGTTCTCATGTGTTTTTTTCTTGTTGTTTAAGTAGTGGTGATGATAAATCTGAATTGTTATTGCTACTATCAAATTGTTTTTGAGAGGTTCATCCTGCAATAATATTTTACCTTCTGTAAGGAAGGAACCCACATCTCTAGATTTTGCCATTTTTCAAGAAGCTTGTCTTTGCTCATATATCGTGCTAAAACATTTGGTTCTTGTTTGGTACAGTTGCTGTAATTTATAGTCAGTATCAAAATGATGTGAAGGATATCAAACAGACCTTGAATACCTTTTGGGCTGTCTGGTTATATTCCTATGTTTGGCGTTCTAAACAGGAAAGCTGGACAAGAAATAGAAGGGAGAGGTAGCCTAGAATATTGCAATAGGTCAGTGGCATATGTGTCTTTGATCATTAGCATGCTGTATGGTGAATATCCTTTCATCCTCAGTGAAGCCATTTAAGCTGCAGAAGCAAATAGAACAGTGAACATTGTAGCAGGCTCTTCTTTTTCAGACGGGGGAATAGATTGAACAGCAAACATACTTTGATCCAATATTTCAAACTGACCAAAAAAAGTGTCAGTTATACAAATTCCTCACTGTAGGGTCTAAAAAGAGTGTTAATGAATAGGCATGTATGTAGATATATTGGAAAAATACTGGTTTTTTGGATGATATTTGGGGGTATTAATTCATGCATCTTGCAAAAGGAATTTTGGTTGAATACTGATGTCTGAACAGAGTTATTTCTGTCCTGCTGTTTTTTTGTGCTAGTACAGGCTGCCTCTTCATATAATGTGCCAGTGCACAGCTCCACATATAGGGATACAGACACAAAGATCTGTATCTAGTAAGATAGCAGAAAGGACTGGTTATATTCCTTTGGTACACCTGGTAGGTATGGATAGAATTAATTAACATAGTTTTTGCTCAAAAATGTGACATGCCCCAATCCATGACAGTAAAAAGTGTTTGTTCCTGATGACAGTCATTTACTTTCTGCTGGTTCAGAAGGCTTCCCTGAAGGAATTTTAATTGATCTGCACTTACCCAAAATAAATCAGAAACACTGCTGTATCCTAGAGATTAAAGCAAAAGAGAAGATATTGGAATACAGAGTATATGATTTTTAAGGTTTACTTTGAGATGAAACTTGGGAAATGGAGATGCTGACCTGCATTTATATAAGTGTTGAACTGAGTGGGAACATATGGATGAAGTTAGACTCAAACCCATGAGACCAGTGAACAACTTGAGAAGCAGAACCTTGCTTTGTAGCCCTCTGCCCTGGGTGCTTGGGGGCTGTGGACTGGGGAGAGGAAGGCTACTGCTGCTTTACAGTAAGACTTTGCTACCTCATTTGATTTGATTTTTTGTTCATGGGTGATGGTGTTTTGTAAAAATCAATCAAATTTATTAAGCATATAGTAAAGTACAGAGAACCATGGGATTTCTCTTTGGTATTCAAAAGGATCTAGCCTGTACTTCAAATGCAGCTAAGACTAGACTCCCTGTGTACCTAATGCAGTAATTCTCATTACTTTGAGTGGTAAATAGATCAGTATAAAATGGATAAAAAATTTGTTGAATTAGCACTAACATAAATGAATATACAAGGAGATATGACTGCTCATGCTGGTTCAGACCAATGGCTCCCTTAGGCTGTCATCTATCACCAGTGGTGGCTGTCTTCTGAAGATACCTCCATCTTCCTCTTGACTTACAACACCTCCTTGCACAAACAGCATCCCTGGGAAGAGGTTCATAGTTCTGTCACACAATTTGTGGAGAAGAAACTCCTATTTTTCTTTTGAAATTGGCTTTGCTAATTAGTTCTGTTGTTTTGTGTTCTGTGCTGGTCAAGAGAGTAGGGCATGCTTTTCAAGATAGGGATTAATACAGTGGCAAATGACATGTTACACTTTGTCCTTTATTACTTTCTAAATAATTTTTAGCAGTTAATTTATAGATTTGACTCTCATGGAGAGGTGAGTTTTAAGTTTTCATGGAGAAATTTTAATGAGACCTATGTACTGTACTGTAAATGCCAGGTCTCACTTTCTTAGCAGTAAGATACAGTGCAATAGAGACTTCTTTTGTTTAACAGAAGATTCACATTAGAATTTTTATCAATACTGACTAGGCAGGATGGTTTATAGTGAATCTGTGCTCAACAAATTTTGTTTTCCTGCTTGATCTCAGCCATAATTATTCACAGTGTGTTTGTGGTACAAAATAAATAATTATGTGAAACCATCTTTTAACATGTATACTTGCTTTTTCAAAGAAATACAGTCTTGTTATTATGAATCTCAGAAGTGAAGTAAGTGACTGGTCTAGGAGCAGTGGCTACTCCACATGTTCCATACAAAGAAAGAAGGATGTGAAATGTGTGGGACTTTTTCTTTGGTGTGCAATACATATGTGTAAGGATGACACTGAGGTGTGTTTTAAAAAGGTGGTTGTAATACCTTGCAATAAAATACAACGTGGATGCTTGCACTTAACTGTGTTCCTTTCCTTTTTACCCTTAGATAATTTCAAGTAAAAGTTAAGGACCTTTTGTCCTTATCTGCCACAGATGTGACAGACACTTTTGGAAGGAGGACCAGTTTGAGCGAAAAGGAAAAGACCTTCCCACAGCACAGCAAAGTGACAGAGTGACTCTGAAGAAATGTAAGTGATTTATAACTGAACTGTGGCTATGTTTCTACTGTGGATTTATATGCCCTGTGGGAGGAATACAGTACCCTATCACTGAAATGTATTGCTTATAGATGTAAAATACGGTTTAGGAAAAAAAATTGTGGACCATGCAGAAATACATACCCTTTTGATGTTAGTGGGATGGTAAGCTATGCTACAGTTACTTTTTCTAAATGGCAATTGTTAATGGGAATGAAGTGCTGTAAGAATCAAAAACCTGTTTTTCTACCATTTTCTACTCATCTAGATATTGGTTAATTTAAACTAAGCAGCTGTATCTCAGTCATTCTAGATTCTGCTTACCTTCAGGAGACAAGCAAGCATCTCCAGAGGCCAGTCTACCTCATTCTCAAAGCAGTGCCTAAGGAATGTGGTATTTCTCACTGAGTAGCTTGTGCTGACTGCTTAGCTTTAGCCTAAATGTTCAATGAACACTTTAACCTGGAACATCTGTGTAAGATGCAGTGCCAGCTTCTTTTCTCCTCCCCGTATTGTCATTATCCCTCACTCAGCACATGTAGCTGTTTGTAAATTTGGAGAATGGATCAGCCTGAAAATAGCCAATTATTTGTTTGGTTTTGTTTTCATTTGGGTTTATCCCGGCCTTCTCCCATATGGCAGTCCAAGGGCTGTCACTGGTACAAAGGGTGATGTGAGTGGGAATTAGCAGCCAAAAGTGTGCGGGAGCACATGATGGCAGCTGTGCTAGTTTCTACTGCTTAAATTCCTTGGTGAGCAATAGTCTCAGACCTTATATATATTTTTAGTGCTTTGCCATTTATAAGAGTTAAAAAATATCTGAGGCCCTTACTTATTATCTAATTGAGAACTACTGTTTTGTTGTGCGTTTCATACTGTGATAGTGCCATCTTTTGTGTCTCTTGTGAGACAAAAATTAAAATTCAGGTCTCCAAAATGAGTAAATAGTCATAAGTGGCTAGCAAGTAAGCAGGTGTCATGTCGTGATTTATAGTGCAGCCATGATACTGTATAATCTGTATATACATATATAATTTCTGAATTCTGAAGATGCTAGCCTAATTTTGTATAGTGCCAAACATGAAGTGTGGGTTGGGTGATATCAAATGGTTAGTGGTTGAGCTAATTTAGGCACAAGATCCTTGTCTCCTGAACAGTGAAATACTAAGTAACATTTCATTCTCACAGTAAATACCGGATGGGAGGGTGTAAAGAAGACAGAGCTAGACTTCTCTCATTGACACCTGGTGACAGGATGACAGGCAGTGGGTACAAGCTGCATACAGATTATTAATTTAAGTTTCAATTGAAACAGTATAAAAAACTTCCTTATCTTGAGGATGATCAAACACTGGAGAGGCTTGTCCAAAGAGGTTGTAGAATCCCCATCCATGGAGATATTCAAAACCCAAAAGGACAAGGAGCCTGCTGCATCTGACCCTGCTTGATCAGGGGTTTAGATTCAATGACCTTCTGAGGTCCCTTCTAATCTCAGCTAGTCTATGGTTTTGGGGATATTTACAGGTAAGCAAAATCAGAAATATTCTGCTATTTTATTTTATGACAATAATTTTTGTTTGAAATTTTTCTATTTTGAAGTATTTAGTTATTCAGTTTAGTATTTTACTTAAGTTTTGGCAAAAATGAGACATGGCAGAATTTGCAAGCTTTCTAAAATGTGTTAAATTATATTTAAAGACTTGTGATTGTAACTATGAAAATCACATTGAAGTCTGTGAAATTATCTTTCAGCTTTGAATTAGCACCAGGTTTCACGTGATGTGAACAGTCACATTATGAGGATTTTAGATGTTTAAAAATAGTGTCTTTTTCCCTTGATCCATGGCAAGAAAGATGCAATTTTAGTATCATTTTGTGCTTAGGAAACAAAAAAGAAAAAGACATAATTAGGAAACTAGGAACAAACTCTTGCAGGTGAGCTCCATTAATCCACAATACAAATAGCTGTGTGCCTGAAGTTTTTTGAGATCCATGAGACCTATAAAGTGACCTAAGAATTTCACTATAAGTTCTGTTTTCAGTTACTTGCAAATGGTCATTCTGGGACAGTCCATAGTTAAAGAGGATGCCAATATAAACATAAAATCTGGCCAAATGGACGGTGTGACTTCACAACATAGCCTTCTATCTTCTGTAAATGTGTGATTGAGGGGCTTCCTTGTGTTTTGAAATACTTAGAAGCAACGGACTCTCTCTTCAAATGTCAACTTTCTTGAATTTTAACTTTGATTAATTTTTCAGACATTTTCCGCCCACAGTTTTGCTACAGACTGAGTGGTTTTGCCAAAGTTTCTAAGAGATGTGTGTATCATTCCTGAAAATGGAAAAAAAAGTCTAAAAAAGGTCTACGACCTCTTCTTTGCCTTTGAGCCAGGACTTGGAATTTGAAAGGGAAGCTTTAATGGGTTATAAGATGTCTTTTGCCATGCCTTTGAATGACTGTCCTTATTGCACTGAATTATAAGCTTTTGAAAATTGCTGCTTACTCATATTCAGAAGAGCATATTACTTTGTCAGCATATTCTGAAAATATTCCCTGTATATTCTTAATCTCCTAGAAATGACTGAGTCTGTCCTGGCTTGGAGATCAAACGCTGTATGACATTTCAAATTTACAGATCCCCTGCTATTTTCACAAAAGGGTCTTGTTTTTTTTAATTTATCTGGGACAGTGTATTTTGATTCTTACATTTGTTGGTAATTCTGGTTTTCTGCATTTTATGCTTACTTTTCCCAAATGCTATTTGAGAAGGGTGTCAAGAATGGGATTAATTTCCCATGGTGTTAGCCATCTAGAACTGTAGGTGGTATAAATCTGAGTTGGTCACCATGGGCTTCTTTAGTCAGTGAAGAGAGATGGAGACTTCCAGGGGAGGATTCCCATTGCCTCTTTTTATTTCTGTCTTTGAATGAGACAATTCCTGCTTCAGAGATGCCTGTTTCTTGTCACTTGCAATAAAAGCAGCCTAAGGTGACTGGCACAAATTTAGACTTTTCTGTTAAACATTAAGACAGATAAATTCCATCTCATGTGGCATAATTTAAGACTTAAGAGGCAGAAATGTTGTCACTGACATTCACAAAAACAGCCTGCTTTCACACTAGTAAACAAAATTATTTTAAAAATATTTCTTTATGGTTATGCTGATATGTACAAGTTTATTAAAAGGACATTTTCCATATCTCTTCCATATTGTATACAACCATTAAAACAATACACTTTGCATACCATTTTGATATTAACTATGAAGTATCAGTAGATTTTGGGGTTTTTCTTATATTTGGGTTCTAGATTAAGAAATGCAAATGGTTTAACTCCATGTCATTACTTGATTTTTAGTAAGGTAGTAAAAGGGACGTATCATGAAATTCTGGCATTGTTACCTTTTAGCTTGCAGCAGAAGATTGCAAAAATCTGATACTATTATAACAGACAAAAATGCACTTTTAGTTAATTAAGGAGCAAGAATTTAGGTGGCTTTGCAATTTGAAATAATTTGCTCTACTATCAACTAATATTAATAATGTGTTCTATTAAATGAGATTGTGATGAAATGCTGTTTTCTATTTGTATTGAAGTATTTTAGATTTCCTTAGTAATTTAAATTGTCTGTACTTGAGTAATGGCAACTACATTGGCTAATCCAGGATAATAACACCTTCTTCAGTCCCACTTTTCTTGGGTAAGGGCTGTAAGTGGGGAACACTTTCTTGCCCTGGAATAGTTGAATATGTCTCAAAGGCATTAGAAGTAATGTATGCTGGCTCTATTTGCTTTTTAGCTAAAATGTAGGCATATGACATAGAAATTATAGTGTAATTTATTATCAGACATCTTTTTATGTCTAATTGCCATGTATTTGAATTACTACCTGGAAGGGCTAGACTTACCTAGACTTATTTCATACATGTTTAAACATCACTGTGATGAGACTATGAGCAACAGTTGAATATGCTTCAAAGATATATTCTCAGTTATACTTGTCCTGTTGTTCAGAAATGCACAGGACTGCTCGTGGTAAGCTCTGTTTCTCTACTTCCACTCATGGTTGACTGATTAACCCTGATTGGGGGATATAAAATTTTTTGGTTATAATTTTGCTTTGAGTATTACATATTGTATTTCAGGTGTATCTTTCATTTTGTTTCCTTCCTTCCGCTGTTATTTAAAGTGTTACACTTAGTTCAGTATTCCATAGTAGCAGCTTGCATGTGTTATGGCATAAAACTACAGCAGATACTGATTCCTGGAATCTACATTTGGCTGAGGAAGAAATTTGTTTTTTTAAGAGAGTGCTGTGACCTAAAGAAAGTGCTTAAAGAATGGAGACAACTTCATGTTAGTAATTTGTAGCTATTTGTCTACTCCTTCTAATATTTGTGCAAAATAACATTCACCAGTGTTTGTATAGTAATATGACTAAGTTATGTGTTCTAAATAAGAGCAAAATATTTCCCCTAGAAACACTGTTACATCAGTACTTGCTGGCCAAGATTCTCTCTGGTAAATACACAAAGCTTCACCAAAGCTGGCAAGCTGTCTCTTTTTGTAGTTGAAACAAGTTTTATAGCTTTATTCTTTTTCAAGCCTATAAGATTGTCTGACTTTATTTGGGTTAGTTTTGTATTATTCCCATCCTTCTGCTATATCAAGAGTGTTTAGTTTTGAATGGAATTTTTTGCTTTATCACAAAAAAAAAAACCCAAACGACCCTGGTTCTGAGAAAATGAAAAGGACCAAGGTGCCACTCAGTAGCGGATGTTTGAGTACTGAAGAACTGTGCCTATTTTTATTGAACTATAAATTTTATGACACTTTGTCCTGACCCTGTTTGAGGGTTAAACTGAGGAGATCCAACAGGCTGAGAATATCTGGGTTCAGTGTATGAATCTGAGTATAGAAACCTGAGGAGTATCTGTTCAAGAAACAGATTAATGACTGCATCAAAGTTAACAGAACAAGTGTTTTCCACAGCATAGGCATCTGAGTCAGCAGGGGCTTTTTAATAACAGAAAATTTCACATTGATTTCATCCCATTCCATGTAGAAAGTGAATCAAGTTCCTATCACACTGTTATTCTGACTCAAAATTTAAAAGCAACCTGAACTTTCAAATAGGGAAAAGGGAAAGATGTTTTGACTGTTGTAGGCATTTTTAGAAAGTAAAAATATATGTTGATGTTCTAAAACTACTTCTGTGCTATGCATCTTGTCTCAAGCTGCAGACAAACAAGAAAGGAAAGGAAAGTTTTTGCCAGCATATCATCATTTCCTCAACCTATGTAAGGTCTCTTTTCTCTAGAAGATTTTGGATTAGATTCCTGAATTGGTTGAGAGCATCAGTTAACTGGACCTTATGCCATTCTGACTGTCAATTTCATTCAGTTTCTACTTTGTGAGAGGTAGAATTGTATTACTTCGATTTGAGAGATCTTTCCTGTGTATAAGTGAGTGAAAGCTGGGTGATAGGCTAAACAAGGATGCCAGCTGAGCAGATGCCTTTTGCTGCAATGACGTTTTTATAGAATCTAGTGTCCTGCATGCAGTTACAGTTCCCTGGCATTGAGCTTTAAGGAACTGGAAATGGTGTGAAACATACATTTTTAATGGAAGAGAATATTCATGCAAGATCAGTAATTGTTTATAAAGAATTGCTCTCTATTGGCAAACAGCTGCATTGTTACGCTTCAGAGGTAGAAGCACTTGGATGGTAATGAAGGGATTCTTGTACACAGCTAACAAAGCATGGTGAGATCCTTTGGGGCATGAGTCCTAACATGTAATAATATTAATAATGCACTGCATTTCATCTGAGGATTTCAAAGAACTTTATAGGAAACATCAATGAATTAAGTATCACCTTAACCCCCTGTGGAGCACTGCTAAGACTTGGGTGGGTTGAATGCAGAAATACCATCTCATTTTTATGGTAAATTGGTTACTGTACCTTTGCTGCACACAGGTAGTTCAGGAAGTGTCAGTATTTTCCACATGGAGATCATAATGCATAGAGAAATAGACTGACTTGATCTGGGCAAACAGTAACTCCAGCATAAGCATTCCAGCACCAAAATCATCCCAAACAGCCTGGTTGCTTGCAACGATAGTTGGCTCAGACTGCTAGATGTCTGCTGTTGTACAGCTTGAAGCTCTATGTAAAATTACAGAAGATAACACTGTGCAAGCAGTGCAGCTGGAACTTGGCCATTTAGTGTAACAATTTCATGAATTCTGATATGCTGATGCATGTACATGTCAGAAAAGCAGCATATTTTTATGTGTTAAAACCATTGGTAGGAGATACATTAGACAAAAACAACTTTTCAAGGGCAAGACACAAACACTGTAGTTGAAAAGTATAAGAGCAGAAACCATCTGCTGTGTAGTATGTTTTGATGAAAACATACATGATGGAAACGAAAGCTAATTAAATAGTTACTCCACAATGCAATTTGGGGTTTTTAAAATAATCATATTAAGAAAATTGTTTTGGAGAGACAGTTGTAAAAGACACTTTGGGTTTTGCCCCTTCAGCACTGCTGCCTGTTTATGGCTGCCTTTGGTACATCTTTCCTAAGGACCATTCATTCACCTCTTGTCCCTCCTGTTGAAGGAGATACCAAAGGTATTTTAAAAGTGTTCTTTAATATTTTGCCATTGTAGACTTCATATTTTGAGTTAGTGAAATATAAAATTGCTTGTCTCCTTTATCTGTAGCCACAAATGAAAACATGTAGGTTCTCAACTGACACAGTTTTGGTGAACATCATATTTTTAAATAGAAACCAAGTACGGGTTATGCTAATTGAACCTCATTTGTAATTTAAACCGAAGCTGTTAACATTCAATAATGGAGCCATACATCAAGGAGTTTTCTGCAAAAACAGAAAAATACTAATTCTTCATCCTCAGATCTGCAAATCCAGACTGATGGGATTTCAGCCCTTCATCTTTTACTGACAGGCGGCAGCATCAGTGGAATAAAACTAAAATGTGATCCCCTTTCTCTCCACCTCCTTCCCCTAATTTTACTCTGACAGAGAAAGAATCACAGTTTTAGCTAGTATCTTAGCTCAGGGGGGAAAATGGCCTGTCATCAGGTCTTTTAGGGAGAAAGAGCTCTTCAGTGGAGCAGTTAAATGGTGTTTTGATTCTCAGGGTGCATCTTATACCTGTATTTTTGCAAGATACAATAAATGCTTTCTGAGACAGTTATTGAGAGCAAAATCAAGATCATCAACCTTTCCCCAAGAGGTCATTATTTCTCAGTTCTTGTTTCTGATGAAAATGTGAAACATGGGGGAGATGGGTTCCAGATGGGCTATCTAAACTGTGCGCTCTTATGAGCAGTCCCCAGCCATATGTTAGTAAAGGATGCACTTCTAATTTTTCACCTGCAGAAATCAATGACTGATCAAATTTTTCTAGATAAATTTTAATTGATTTTGCAATAATTTGATGCATGCATGTTGAAGTTTATAATTTTAAATCCCCTAACATGCATACATTACTGTAAAGTCCTCTACGATTCATGATGAAATAGAAACCTTTGGGTATTTTGAAATTGAGACCTCCTGTGTCTTAGGATTAATTCATTTTGAAGCCCTACAGCTAAATTACAAAGCTCTTCATTGTCTGCAAATGAGTTGCTCCTGTTCTGGAGTTGGCTTATGAAGCTGAGTTCCTACATATAGCTGAAAATACTCAGTTGTCTAAAAAAAGAAAATATATAAATCTGCCATAGCAAAAGAAATTAGCCATGGAAAACAAAAATGTGGTCTTATACCTAGAACAAGAATGATTACCATCTTAGTATTAATTGGCTTCTGCAACATCTCTTAGTATTTTAGTTCAAATCAGGACTGCACTTGAGGAGTATTAGGATAGACAAGCCTCCCATTGAACCTTCCTGATGGTGAAGCAAAACAAAGGCAAGTGTTTGAAGAATGGACCAAACCTATGCAATAGTACAAAGTAAAGTATCTTGAAGCACATGCCACATGTGTGTAACATGTTCAAGTCCAGCTGTTCTATTGTGCAAGGCCATTTTTGTTGGGCTCTACTATTTCTTAATGCTGTTGTTTCCTTAGTTATAAAAGAGCATGGGGATCCTTTTCATAAATAAATCTCTTAAAGATCCCCATCCTTTCACGTCTGTGAGTAATGTAATATTTCCATTTTTTGCTCAGATAGTAGATTAAAGTCTGTAATTAAAATGTTTTCTCATAATCACATGTACTTCTGTGACTACTGGGATATTTTCATTTTGTATGTTTAAAAATGTGCTGAAGGAAAAAGATTTTTTACCTAACCAGTTTCCATTGAAACTATCATTTAAAGGCTGTTGTTATGAATTTTTGATCTCATTTTCTTTATTCAAATTTCTAAGGGAGACTTGAACAGATATCTTAAAGAGGAGAACCAGATGACCAGTGGAGGGCTGTAATTTCCAACTTCGCTTTCTTTGGTTATAGGATAAAAAAAAAAAAAAAGGTGAAGTTGCTTATCAATAGTTAGGAAAAAAAATTGAAGCTAATACTAAAAACCAACCTTGATAATATTTTCATTATAACCTTCTATAATTTTCTGTGTTGCAATAAGTTGTGTGTGGGTGTGTATGTGTGTATATATATAAACACACAGACACGTGTGTGCACGCACAGAAGTGTATGTATATTGTGCTGTATCTGTAGGTCTTCACCGCACATTTAAACGTGATTTATGAGCTCTTGTCTATCAAAGTCTTTGCTTTTGACCCATCAGCCAGTATGTCTATCTGTTCCCATGCTGAGAGAATGACTTACCCCTACCTGTGCTCTTCAAACTGAGCCAGGAGTTACTTTGGTAGCACACTGTGAATTAGTAAGATGATGCTTCTGAAGTGCCACAGGTGCCAAAACTAAAAATATAAATACTATGTTACTAAGGTTATGAAAAACCAGCATATGTTTCCATTGTAGCCTGGTGTTTTAGCAATTTAAACTTTCACTCATTTTAGCATTAATTTTTAAAATTATTTTGCTTACACAAATAGCTGAACATTTTTTTCATTTTTCATGCTCATGAATGGAACTGGGTAATACGGGATGTAAGGAAATAAACAGTTTGTAAATATGTGTAAAAAGACACCAAGGAAAAGGAGGAGAAGAAGAAAAGTTGGTAACAATTTAGGGAAACCAGTTTGAGATTAACTGAATGACAGGAAGCCATTAGCTATGAAATACCCATTAACTCTCAGTAGTGTTAGACCAGCCACTATAGGATGAGGCAATCAATATTTGACACCAACTGATTTCATTGGCAAGATGATAAAGGTACAAAGTAAATTAAAAAATTGGTAAAGGGGACTTTATAGTGTTTTGCACAATGTTGTAGTTGCTCACCAGGCTCAGCATTAACACAGACTTTTCAAAATTCTTAAGCCATTGCCTTCCAGACTTGTAGGGGCAGTCCCACACAGATTTTCAAGATGTTGAAACATCAGCATAACAGTAAATTTGTTAATGTTGAGCTGCACGCTTCAAATATTTTACTCATTGATGGACACAACACTTTTATTGACATGGCTTATAATTAATATAAAAATAATGTTAAAGAATTGCAGATGCATATATTCGGTAGCCTTGCTTGCCATGCAGAAGTTTGGCAAATATGTTTTCAATACTGGTCTTAAGATGGATATCTTTATTTACTTCCCATGGACAAACAACCTGATTGACCTACTATTTACTCCTTTTCATGTGAAATTCAAATAATCAAGTATTTATAATTTTTCTCAATTACTTTAGAGCAATTGGGGCACTGAGTTTCACTTAATGCCCTGCTCACTCTTGTAATCAAAAGTAAAATCCTTAAAGTGGAACACAGATGATTCCTTTCCTAGGCTATAGGAAACACTGAAAGCCTAAACTGGGAAATTCTGGAAAGAGAAGGATTTTTGCCTCTCATGCTTGTCTGTGTGAGGTTGTTTTACTCTGAAATGTTTTTCCACTCACTCCAGACCTCTCTAAAGGGCTTATGGAGGAAAGAAACAGAATAACTGAATTCACTGAACGATTGTTAAAAAGATAAATCAGGTTAGAAAATGAATGGGGAAGTGACATCATCCTGAAGAATTAAAGTCCTGAAGTAGTGTGTGGTTGTAACATGTTAGCTGAGTTCTTCTTAAATATGGCTTGCATTCTGGCTCTGTTCTTAGGACTTGCTGCTGGATTCCCACACTTGTTGCTGTTGTTGTCAATGGAAGATGTCAATTTTCCAATTTCTTGATTGCTGTCATAAACTAGCAGGGAAATATTATGAACCTAGTTTGGGTCACCTACAGGCATCGTGTAAAGATATGAACAAGGTACTGCAGAGGCTTTGATGACTGTTTTGTATTTCTATTACAGTAATTTCACGATTATAAGCCGCACTGAGTATAAGTCGCACTTCTGGGTTTCAGCAACTTTTTGTTTTTTTGTCCATATATAAGCCGCACCTGATTATAAACCACATGTTACAATACAGAGTGTGATAAAAGGTATCTGTTCTATCACTATCTGTTGAGGGTGGGGACAGTGATCCTTATCTCAACAGCAGATAATCTACTAATGGACCATCCATTGAAACCAGGCAGGGCATTGTTCTTTATCTTTTCACACCCCATCCTTCCTCCATAGAGTCATTTTCTGCTAATGGCCCATTGAGTCCCACTGTGGGACTGATAAAATTACTGCATCCCATTGAAAGTTGCTCCAGCCAGGGGGAAGAGCCCAACTTTTCTTACCAAGATAAAAACAGAGGTTTTGGGACACTGAGGGAGCCCCTTTCTCCACTGGACTCCAGAGGAAAACTGGATTTCTCCACATCACCACTGGACCTCCGGAGGGAAACTGCACCTTCTACAGGAGCACTGTTCCAACTGAATCACATCTGTCACTGCAGGAGGATGCAGCCACCATTTAATGGGACTGCTACCAACACCCTGCCTGATGGGGTGTCAGGTTGTACTCTGACTTTATCAGAGTTTGGAGTTTGTTTCTTTGTAGCACTGTATTTCTATTTAAATTTCCCTAGAAAAGAACTGTTATTCCTAATTTCCATATTTTTGCCTGAAAGCCCCTTGATTTCCAAATTATAATAATTTGGAGGGAGGGGGTTTACATTCTCCATTTCAAAGAGAAGTTCCTGCCTTTCTCAGCAGACACCTGTCCTCCAAACTAAAACAGCAACTTTTTGTTCTTTGTCCATATATAAGCTGCACCTGATTATAAGCCGCACTTCGGGTTCGGACGAAAATTTTAGTCAAAATGGTGCGGCTTATAATCGTGAAATTACTGTACTTTTCTTTCAGTGAAGTTGAAGCTGGCCAGGTTTAGAGCCAAGGGAATCTTTTCCATTATTTGTATTGACTTTCCCAGTGTTGGCAGGGTCCTTTATATCTTCCATGCACAGGCCTTCCATCTGATGGAAGCATTATGTCAATGGAAGCATGTGAATAGTACTTGAATAGTTACATGATTTGTGGACAAAACCAGGCAGAATTGTGCCTGAAGAAACAAAAATATTTCTAAAAATTAGACCCAACATTGGTTTAAAGGTTGTGTCCTTTGAAAGGATTTGAAGCAGTTTAGGTGCTTACGTTGCTCAAGGGACTTTGAGTACTGTGAGGTTTTAAGGAAGGCTAAGTATTCCAGGAAGTTTAAGAGCTTATGGCATCGTAAATATTTAAGATGATTTAAAAGGTTATGTCCTCTTTAGTATTTGAGTTGGATTAAGTGCTTATATTGCCTTAAGGACTTTCCCCCTTTTTTTCCCTAAAAGGAACCTGGGAAATTAAACGCAAAAACACTCCTGTAGATGCAATATTTAGGCTTTTTAAAATTTTTGTTTTCATTTGAGAAATGCTAAATTCTGGGTTTCAGTAGCAGCATTAACTCCAGCACACTACATATGCATCAAAGATGCACAGACTAATGGAGCGTTTCTAGGAAAACTCTAGATATGGGATCCAGAAGCAGTAGTTTTTAATACCTTCACAGCCTTTCGTTGGGAAATGTTTTTTTCTTCTGCTTGTTTTGCATGATCTGGTAAAGATCAAAAAGATGATTAGGATAGAATCAGATTATGGAAATACAAAGAAGCAATTTCACCTTAGAAGGTAAAGAACATCTATAATTCAATATGCAAGAAAATAGGAAGCCATTTAGTTTCACTTTCTGCTTTTGCTGATATTTTACTTCAGTGTAAAGGAATAACAACTATTATGAGTCAAGGTCTCAGTGGCTTTTTTATAATATATATCTTTATATATTTATATATATATATATTTATATATTTATTCTTGTCTTCTGAGATGCCCTGACTAAACTCTTTACTAGAGTATTTGCATAACATATTTTAAAAATTTTATTTTCTTCTACATTTCAGAAAAGCATATTTTCTAATTTTTATTTTATTAACCAAATTCATACACTTCTCATTACAAAAACAAATAGTCACCATTCATTCTATGCTGCCTCAATTAAATGGGCATCAGTCCATCAGTCCAAACGTTTTTCTCTATAGGCTGCATTCAGCTACATGGGTGGGATGAGTGAGATGTCCATATGCTCCAAGAATGTTCACAGATAATAATCCAATTAAAATATCCTGTTAACTATACCAAGATTACTGAAATATTGGTGGTGGTGCTGGCTCATTCTGTCCTGGCCATTATGACCAAGAACCGCCAAGAGCTGGTAGTACAATGTGCTCAAAGGTGGGGTGGTCAGAACTGAGTAGCTGACACCTTTCAGACTGTGTCTGTGGCTCTCCATTATGTCTCACTTAATGCAGAGTTGAAAAGAGAAAAACAGGGAGAGAATAGGAAATATGTCAAAACATAGGTCTAAGCACAGTGCACGGAATGAGCTATTGTTGCTCTATGAGGCCACACAATTAAGTGATTATGTGTTTTAAAATGGGTTTGGTGTAATTTTGAGCTCAGCTACTTCAGAACTAATGCACAGTTCCTAATATCTCCTCAAAATGGTTAAAATATATTTTCATGTGTGTAGATCTTTAAATGTACTTCCTATTACTTTTGGAGTATCCCATGGAAGAAAGTGTTTTCCTGTCTTTATCAAACTTAGCATCATCAGAAAATTTTAAAAGTACAGTTTCGATATAAATGACATTTCACCATCCAAGTTATAAAAGAAAACACACCAGACCAGGATGGACCCCTATTGATCCCCATTCATAGTATCCCACTTTTATTCTAGTCTCTATATCAAATTTTGAACATTTCGTATTAGCCTTAAAATAGGTTAATTTAGTCTTTGTTTCCTTTGCTTCTTTCTATGAGTCATCCCTTTCTTTTTATGTGTCATCCACTGCTTCTTTTCCATTAAAAAACGTTTTTTTCTACTGAAGGAGAAATTTAATTGGCTTGCCAAGTTCTATCATGACAAAACTATATTGACAGGTATTTATTTTCTTGTTGTAAAGAAAAATAATAATTCTTGTTGGTCTTGGTTTTCACAAAAATATTTCAGAAACTGAAATTAATTGAAATATTTATCATTTCTTACCTCCTCTTTTTTCAGCTCTTTATGACAGGGACCATATTTTTCCTTCCTTATTTTTATGGAGCTCTATCCATTCGCTAGAGTTCTGAAAAGTTGCTAATGTCAGCGAGGGAGTTTCAATTAATTGTCTAAGAGTCCCTTGCACCACAGTTAAATGTCTTATGTTTTGAGGTAATTCAGCTCTTTATGGTAATAAGGGACAGAGACCTTTGTCAGTGGTCTGATTGGAGTTAAGAATAAATTTCAAATATAGAGATAATTTAAACTCTTAAAATTTCACTGATTTGCTTTTGAGAAGATATAGATGATGGTTAAGAGAAATTTCAATGCAGTCAGGCATTGGAAATACTGGAGTTTGTATTCTGCTGGCATCACAGTGCAGGCCAACATTGTGTTTTTACCTAACCAAGTATGCTTGGTTAGGCTGAACTCATCTGCCAGCATCTAACTTACTGCAGTGTCTCGTCATCTGATTTCCCTGTCTTACTCTTTATTTTTTGTCCCTTTTGTCACTAGTTTTAGTGATCAGATTGTATTTGTCTCTTATGTTAAAGGCTAAAAAATACATGTCTTTGATTCTTCTGCAAATAGCCTGATCCGTTCTTTCTTGAATTTTCCTATTACTATTAAGGAATGTAAAAAATGCTATTTTGCTATTGATTTTTTTTCTTTAAAGTTACATTTCATTTTCTGGTTTTGCCCTTCTGACTTTTTCCCCTGTCCTGTCATGTTTTTCTCTCTCACCTACTTGTGTTCATGGACCTCTGCTTTCCTGAAGTTGCAGGCCCTTGAAGAGCTTATGGTGTAGCCTTTTTCCATGGTGATTTAGTTTGCTCTTATGGCGTAAATGTCACTCCATGATGGAGCTGTGATCTCTCTCGAACTCTTTCTTCTTCGCTTCCAGCTACCTTTGACAGGATCCTGGCCACCAATTCATTTATCCAACTCCTTTTCTGTAATCTTCATTGACTTTATTTTCCTAGTCTCCCTTTTCCTTCCCATCCTTAGAAGTGGGAATTCTCTCATGTTATGGTTTCTTTCAACCAAGGTGCCCTCAATTCTCACATTTCCAGTGAGTTGAAGGTTGAGGTATAACCTAAAAAATTGTTTGCTTTGAGTGTTTTCTTCAGTTTATGTACTAAAAATGGTTACTCGCACATATTTGGATAGCCTCTATCTTGCAGTCTCCTTTCCAAAAAGATGACCAGATAGTTAAGGTTCGCTGTTATTGCCAAGTTCTGCTGATACTTGCTTGCATTACTTGGTCACAACCTCTCCTATACATTTTTATGATTTTTTTCCCTGACAGGAGAAAACTCAGTATGCTATTCAACAGATAAAGGACTGTGCTAGATATGCAAGCAACCAAATGTCTGCAAATTTGTGAATTTATCTTTTTATACTGCATTGGTAAACATACTGAATTTCAGGTTATGTTTCTTCTGGCCACATCTAAAAGAAAAAGCCTTTTTGAAAATTAGAGATGGTGCCAGAAACAATTATGAAAGTGATTTAAGAGCTTGAAAATTGCCTTGCAGTGAAATATTTAAGATCAGTCTGTTTACCTTATCAAAAAGATGTTTGAGAAATTACTTAATTACAGCATACCTTCACAGACAGAAAATATCTGGTGCTCTAGAGAGCTCTTTAATCTAGTGCAGAAAAGGAAAGTGTGTCATGAAACAATTGTTTGAGCTGAAACAGAATTTATTCTTCAATCAGCTTTAAGTGTTTGGGTTCAATAATAAGGTAACTGTCTGAAATTTTATAGTCTGTGATATTATAGGAAGTCAGACTTGATGATCTAATGGTTCTTTCTGACCTTAAACTCTCTCTAATTCATGAATCTTCCGAACTTCAGCAACTCTGCAAAACACATGGCCCTCTTCTTGACAACCTTGACAGCCCGCAGAAGAGAAATACATTTGGACTGGGAGGGGCTTGTAGGATAAGATAAAAACAAGGCAAGGGAAAGGGGGTAATTCCTTTTGAAATAACTATGGTTTGTTATCAGGAGATCTGAAGGCATTTTCTAAGTTTCTAACTGGTTTCTACTTTCTTATTCTAGGTGGAGGGCCCCTTCCAGAAACAGTTACTCTTGGTGGTTCATATATTCTTTGATGTTATTGTTAACTGCCTTCTGGATGAGATATGTTGCTCATTTGGCCAGCTTCTAGTGGACTTTGCTGGTTTTTTCATTTGGGAAAAATTCAGAAAGATGATACAAGGCTTGATATCTGGAATGCGGAGACCATTAGTGAATTCTTTTATGATAGGTCGTAGTAAAAGTTTGGAGTTCTCTTTTTCTGGTTATTGTCTTTTACAATATTAAAATGTTAACTCACCTCAATCAGAACTATAGCCTCTACCCTTTATCCAGTGCAGTATCAAAGTTATGGGCGACCCATTGTGTTAAATTTTATTTACAGTAATTTCCTGAGTATAAGGCGCACCCTTTTGAGTAAAATTTTGGTCCGGACCCAAAAGTGCGCCTTATACTCCGGTGCGCCTTATATATGGACAAAGTTCAGAAATTTGCCAACCCGGAATTGCGAGCTGCGAGCTGAACTGCGCGGGGCCACGGGGCTCAGCAGGGCTCGGCACGTGTCCTGGTTTGGAGGACAGGTGTCTGCTAAGAAAGGCAGGAGCCTCTCTTTGAAGTGGAGAATGTAAACCCCTTCCCTCCAAATTATTATGATTTTGAAATTAAGGGGCTCTCAGGCAAAGATATGGGAATTAGGAATAACAGTTCTTTACTAGGAAAATTAAGATAGAAATACAGTACTACAAAGAAACAAACCCCAAACACTGACAAAGTGTCTTGGGTTACAATACAGGATGTGACCAAAGTATGTATTCTATCACTATCTGTTGTGACCAGATGGGCAGTGCTCTTTATCTCTGTGGGAGATACTCTGCCATCCATTGAAACCAGTAGGGCATTGTTCTTTATCTTTTCACAACCCCTCCTTCCTCCAGCGAGTCATTTTCTGCTAATGGCCCATTGAGTCCCACTGTGGGACTGATAAAATTACTGCATCCCATTGGAAGTTGCTCCAGCCAGTGGGGAGAGCCAAGCCTTTCTTACCTAGATGAAAACTGGAATTCTAGGACACTGAGTAGCCCTTTCTCTACTGGATTCTAGAAAAAAATGAGATTTCTCCACATCACTACTAGACCTCTGGAAGGAAACTGCACCTTCTACAAGATCACTGCTTCAGCTGAACCACAACTGTCACTGCAAGAAGACTGCAGCTACTATTTAATCAAACTGCTACCTACACCCTGCCTGACGGGGTGTCCAGTTGTACTCTGACTTTATTAGGGCTTGAGGTTTGTTCTTTGTAGTACTGTATTTCTATTTTAATTTCCCTAATAAAGAACTGTTATTCCTAATTCCCATATCTTTGCCTGAAAGCCCCTTGATTTCAAAATTATAATGATTTGGAGGGAGGGGGTTTACATTCTCCATTTCAAAGAGAGGCTCCTGCCTTTCTCAGCAGACACCTGTCCTTCAAACAAAGACACAAAGTCAGAGTACAACCTGACACCCCGCCAGGCAGGGTGTTGGTAGCAGTCCCATTAAATGGTGGCTACAGTCCTCCTGCAGTGACAGACGTGGTTCAGTTGAAGCAATGGTCTTGTAGACGGGTGCAACCTCCCTCTGAAGGTCCAGCGATGATATAGGAAAAAAAAGTCCAGTTTTCCTCTGGAGTCCAGGGAAAAGAGGGCGACTTGGTGTCCCAGAATTCCAGTTTTTATCTAAGTAGGAAAGGCTGGGCTCTCCCCCTGGCTGGAGCAACTCTCAATGGGATGCAGTAATTTTATCAGTCTCACAGTGGGACTCAATGGGCCATTAGCAGAAAATGACTTTCTGGAGGAAGGATGGTGCAAAGATAAAGAACAATGCCCTGCCTGGTTTCAATGGATGGCCCATTAGCAGAGTATCTCCCACGGAGATAAGGATCACTGCCCAACCGGTCACAACAGCTGGTGACAGAATAGATACTTTGATCACATCTTGTATTGTAACCCAAGACAGCACAGCTGGTGTGATTGTTACTAATTCATTACTTTGTTGCACACAGATGCTCGCTGCAAAAAAAGTGTGCCTTATACTCCAGTGCGCCATATACTCATGAAATTACTGTACTTGCAGGAGCAGACACCCCAGTATTACATTCCTCCTGGAATTTGAAGAAAGAATATATTCTTGTTAGGAGATTACAGACACTTGTATCACAAATGTTCTAAATGAGAAACCATCAAAAACAGAGCACTAGCTCATTCCCCCCCTCTCCACCCCTCCAAGGATTAATATTTTGGCTTTGAAATGTGCCTTAGGCTAAAGTTTCGCATTAAAATCCTAAACCCAAGGGCAGATTTTTTTTTTTTTGAGATTTGTTTTAGTCAGTCATATTTTAGGAAGCGCAAAAGGTAGACAACATTACACTGATGCTTCCACACAGATCAACAGGTTTGAAATTTTTGTGTCAAGAGAGGAATGACTGGTATTAGGCAAATTTCTATTAAGTTTGGGGAAACAGTCATGAGGAACAGATTATCTCATGTTTACTTCTCACATACCTTTCTGATTCTTCCCTCATAAGCAATATATGAAAACATCTCTAAGCGTACACAATTTCTACCATTGTGGCATCTGGGTATTTCAAGTGATGACCGCAATGAGATGCATTTAAGAAATCTAGAAACAATCTTGTTACATCCTGAAAATTAGACACTGATGTTATGCAAATTACTACTTAAGTGCTTTTCTTCACAACAAATAATTTCATCATGCCTGTTTTAAGATAATTTTCAATAAGCCCTTCTACTCATTTTGCTCTTGTAAATCCCAACACCTGCTTGCCTTATTGGTAAAAGAATAGTAAGACTTTGAGATGTTCCACTTCATTTGTTTGAAAAAAACTTAAAAATATCAAAGGCAAATTAATGACTTATTTTTCTTTTAGCATTTATTTTTTAAAAGATGTTACAAACTCGTATCAAAATAGTATGTTTTTCATAGAATCATAGAACAGTCCTGATCTGGAAGGGATCTACCAGAATTATTGAAACCCAGCTCCTGGCCCTGCACAGGACATTCCCAAGAGTCACATCATGTGCCCAACAGCATTGTCCAAACACTTCTTGGACTCTGTCAGGCTTGGTGCTGTGACCACTTCCCTGGGGAGCCTGTTTCAGTGCCCACAGATCCTCTGGGTGAAGGATCTAATTCCTGATATCTAACCTAAATACCCCTGACACAGCTTCATGATGGTTTGGTTCTTTTGTAGTGCTTGTAAGCTGTTGCTGTGATGCCAGATTTTCTTAAAAACATTAATTGGTAACTTTTTAGAAAGAGCAACTGTGTGTCTCTCATCAACTCCCTAGCTCTTGTGCCTCCCTTAGGACAATCTTCTCACTCAGGCTGCAATGAATGTACTTTATGCTTTGTTGCTTTTTACATGGAATGCTTTTAAAACCCCATGAACATGCTTATTATTGTGCTTTTTCCTGTCCTGATGGAAATATCAACAAAGAGAAACAGTGCCATTGCCCTCTTTAATTCAAAATTAGTTGCAATTTCTCCATTACTAGTTTTACTTGCATTGTCTTGGTTTACCATGATCTAGAAGGCCACATCATTCTTAATGCAATTATGTTCATCACTGGCAGTCCTGTGGTCTGCTCTTTGGTGTTTGTATAAGTTGTGTTAACACTGAATCTTGACCAAGATTTATTACCACAAAGACAACTTAAAAAACCGCCACCAAACCTAATGTTTTATTTTTAAAATAGCAGACGTCTGTATTTGATGCAGACACGCAAATAACACTGAGGAGATGGCAAGGTTTCAACTTGAGATATTCTGTGATTCTGAGGTGTTCAGTAGGATGTTACCAGTACTGAAGCAGTACTCTTGGCCTCTCTTGTTATTCTGAAATGAAAGTAAGGTGTCACAGTTTTGGACACCGCTTTTATAGGATCTGTAGAACTCAGTGACACCATGTCACACAGTGCACCACTGAACAACCTCCTTGGTGAATCAATTGGTGGGTTACAGCACAGCATGTTCTGCTGCTGAGGAGGTGTATCTTGCAATTGCAGAGTAGTGTCTGTCCTGTCACCTGCAGGAATGCAGTGAGAGGGGGGCTGCAGGCTGTCAGTGACTTGTGTCTTGATTCTGCATAGATGTAGCAACCAGCAGGAGATGCTAGGCACATGTTTTGATTCCAGTTCTTGGCCCTCACTAAATCTAAATTGCCTTCATCTGGTCCATTTTGTCCTCATGATCAAGCTAAAGTCAAGCTCTTTTTTCTTTTTAATTTTGGTTATATATTTTATTTGTTTTGTTTGGTTTGGTTTTATTTTTGGTTCATTTTTGCCATGCAGTGGCAGTGGCTCATCTTCATTTTGGATCAGTTAAGGATTGCACTTGGACTTGGCATTCCTACGGACGCTTTCCCAGCTGAAATCTGCTGTTTGCAGGTCCTTTCTGCTGCTATGAACCAGGATATTGTGGCTAACTTAATGAGTGGGTGTGGGCAGCAGATCTTAGACAAGACCTAGGAGCTTAGGTGTGCTTTGGGACTCAGCTGGTGTGTAGACAATTCTCCATCTCAAGTCTGAATTGTAATGAAGTTTACTGTGGAACTAAATAACTTGCTTTCTAAAACAAGGCCCAACTGCACTCCAAAAATGACTATTTTGAATTCAGGTGTCTTCATGGTTGTGTAACATTTATTTCAGATGTGGAAACTTTTATTCAAGAGCAGTTGGTTATACCTCAATGTCATCTTTACCTTAAGAATCTCAGATGCAGCTGAAGTCAGTAGTAGTCCTATTACTAAAGTCCTTAGAATAAGTCTGTACTCAGTGAGGAAGGTTCATCTGCCTTTGGTTCAACAAGTTGAATACAACTGCATTCAAAACCTGGACAGTTCTTACAGGAACTATAGATGCATACAAGAGTATCTGAATTGCTGTGTTTGTTTTTACCAAATTAACTTTTAGTATGTGGGTGTTTGTAGGAACTCTAGATACAGCAGTGTAGGTTAAGGAAAAAAGTGGGAAGTGAAATACGAATTTTCAAGCTTGTCTTTCTCTCAGTGTGGTTTGCTGCTTCTAAGTTGTGATTTATTTTGTGGTATGTTTTGGTGGGTTATTTTTTTCCTTTTAAAAAGGGTAAAGGATGAAAAACTGTTTGGGAGGACTCCTTCCACATACTCCTTCTTTTCTTTCATAGAAATGTAATTGTCATTGCACCAAAGAAAGAATGGCACTCTTTGGGCTTTGACTGGTTCATTTGTATCAGTTGCTTACAAAAAGTGATAAATGCAATGTATAACTTTTGTGGGGAAATAGTCCTGTAAATTTTCTTTTTCTACAGCTGTTTTCAAAGCTGTGAAAAAAATGGTGCAACACTTCCATAACATTAAATTTGAGAAATAATTGCACTTGGCAGTTTTTGTTTGCAGCAATGCACGAAAGGCCGAAGGGTTTTGTACAGTTCAAAGAGCACATTCCACAGTTCTAGCAGTTGTCGGCTGCCTGCAGGGATCATTTGAATTTTCAAGGAAAAAAAGCATCAGAGTAATGCCCAGACCATTTGGTTATATACTTCTAGCCTGACTTTTTAAATTTCACCTGTACAAAAAGTTACTGCAAATAAACCATATACAAATGTGACACACCTTAATGTCAGTTAAAAGATCTTGTGTCAAATTTAATTGCTTCTTGTTCTTTTCTGTTAATACTTACTAATGTAGAGATTAATATGAGAAATAAAAAGTGAGGAATAGCATTGTTCAAGCACATGGGGATGGTGAGAATGAAAAACAGCCAAGGGAAATCCCTTTACATATTTGGATCCTGTAGTTATTTGTAAGCTTATTGCATTAACCAAATTGTAAATTGTACAAGACACTCCGTGTTACTTTGCTGTAGGAGAACCCTGGTTACAAAGGTAAACCCTCTTGTCTGGCGTGCCAAAGCTGGAAAACTTGCCAGCTCCTGCATCACATTGCAGCTCTGTCACTTTCCAGAAATGTGTTGACTGTCACTGTGTGTCTTTCTAAAGCTTCTGCTTATCTAACAGGAGGTGATGTGACTATTTTTACGCTATATGCCCTAATAGGATTTTTAGTGAAGTATTCCATGTCTTTCTCAGATTTTTTTTTTTTTTTTGCTATCGCTAGGGGTTTATTAGTTTTGGCTGTAGATTGTTGCGTAGCTTCAAAACTCCAAAGTGCTTCTGTTTTCTGTCATGTACAGAGACAGTTTTGAAGCTAAGAAGCCTTGCTCTGAAGCATAAATAGTTTTTGTCCCATCATTTGTGCTGGTTGCATGGTTTGTATTGCTGGAATCTCTCTCCTTCCAAAGTGCAGTACTGAGAGCTGAAGTCCATGACCTGATGGGAACTTGGTTAGGGTGAACCTCCTCAGGCTCCTCCTGCCCACGTGTGCCACCTAAAACTGCAAGCTCCTCAAGATCACTTAATTAGTGCCACTTCAGTTAGATTTTTAATAGTTAAAATCCTTAAAATACTCATATTAGCTTTAAGAAATTAAGCTATATCTTGTATGTAACTTCTGTAGAATTCAATCTTTTAATTGATAAAATAAATTTGTTTTGCTTTCTGTACCTTGGGTACGCAAAACCGTAGAAATATGTAATGTAAAATAAATCATAAGACTATCTGTCTGGGCTTGCTAAAGAGAGTCATGTTGTCACAATCACAGATTTGTGTGGTGCCTCTGAACTTTGAAGCTGTCACATTATGCATATTTGTTTGCTTTCTGATCTCGTGTTTCCACTTTCTCCCATTTTCCCTCAACATCTCATTCCTCCTCCGTCTGTTTTGTGCACAGCCTACATTCACAGAAGCTGTCCTGGGCTGTACCAGCTGCAGCAGTTCATCTTTCTTCCTTTAACATCTAAACTCCATTTCTGAGAGTACAGCTACTCTGAGTTTCCTTCTTACAGAGCTATCACAGATATTTTGCTGCATTCCTTTTTCTCAGCTGCAGTTAGGATGTTTTAAAAATAAGACTTCAAGCCACGTGTTTCTATTATTACTCATCTTGGGCACCCTCTCTAAATTTTGTCCTATTTTGTTTTGGGAAATTTTACACTGTTCTAGAGCATTTTCCAGCATTTTATTGTGTTCAGAATCTCTTTCATGGATCCTTCATTGCTTTTAACTAATGTAAAAGTTTTCATTTAAGGTTTCTGCAAAGTCCTTCAGTAAATACTGTATATTGAAGTTGTAAATTGTTATAAAAAGAACTGCAAAAACGCAAGCAAAAACTTTCTTATTTACTTGTTTTCAAAAGTGACAGTATTGTGATATTGCAATATTGTGATATTGCATGCTAGTAAAAGATAAGTTTGATTCATATGTACAGAAAATATATGACTGAGAACACTTCAGAAATTTAAAACCAGAATGACATATAGCAGTAATTGGAAGGCTGCTTGGTAAGATACAACATGCTCATACCAGTGGCAGGGCTAGATGTGTATGAAAAACTAATTTCCTGTCCTGTATCAGTTTTAAGTGCACAATCCATCCAGAAGAATTGTTTGGTGTGTATAACCATGCTTATTTTCTGTATTAGTTGACAAAAACACGCTGAAATAAATTCCTGCAAAACTTTTTGCTTGTTGCACTGACTTTGGATGCTCCCTGATCCAGGGCAATCCATCCTAAGGATATTATATAAGTTATACTGGTCTTTAAAATGAAGGCACTTCTTCAGAAAGAGTCCTTTCAGGAATACCCTTCACATATTGTTTCACTGTAAGCACATCTCTTCCTGAGCTTTGTTTTATTTTGGGGTCCAAGTAATGGAGCATGCAAGATCAGCTATGTGAAGAACGAGAATTAATTTCTGTATAGCTGTTGAAGTCATTCATGTGCCATAGTTGAATTAATCTCCCCAGTCACCTGAAATGAAAAACACTTGTTCATTAGGCTTGTAAAAAAAATCTCTCAGGACATTGCAGCCCAGAATGACTGGATGTGTGCAAACAACATTCTACACTGGACTGTTGATTGTGCCGTGTGGGACATCTCTGTTTTCTCATGGGTTCATGTGGTTACACTGTACATTTTACAGCACTTTTCTTTCTATCAGAGCTGTAGTCTTAAGCTCAAAGTTACTGTTTATGGACAAGTTGTCAACCAAATTGAAAGTTGTGCTGTTATCTGTTGGGAATGTGCTTGTTTTCAAAGTCTTCTGTCTAAGGAGAGATAAATGGGGCTGTAAGTTTTAGGGTAAAAAAAATTTAGAGGAGTCTGTGGTGGCTCAGATGTTAATTAGTGTGATTTTCAGCTGGAGGTTTTTTATTTTTGGGGTTTTAAAAAAATATATTTTTAATTGATAATGTAGAATGATTTCTTTATCCTCGGTTTCATAACAGTGGAAAAAACTGAGCAAGGCTATGTATACAATGTCAAAATAAATCTTTAAGAGAGAAATTACCAAAACTGGGAAATACTGCATTGAATAAACAAATTTAAGCCTTATTTTATTAGTAATTTTTTTTTTTGGAAAGTTAATTCTTACGAATTACAAAGATTGAAAAAAATATGGCTGAGGAAATCCGGTGTGTTTTGTGTAAATAATTACTGTGCTCATCCAGCCTTTCAGACTGCATCAGTTCAGTAAAACAAGGACAACTGACTGATCTTAGATCTTCAGATTTGAAAAGGAAATTTTATAATTAGTGGAAGAGGTTATATTACCCGCCTGGTTTACAGAGTCCTATGGAATGCATAAACAAAAACTTGCATTAATGATCAGTTTTCAGCACAGTAGGCAAGTAACAATGGGTGGTGGAAAATGGCAACACATGCTGAGAGGGAGCTTGGGCTGCTTCTGTGCATTAAAATTTCTCATACTGAGTAATGACACGTAGGTGTTTTTTTGTTCTGTTCACATAAAATGTTTGTTCAATATATATTGTAATGTCCAAAAAGAAAAAAGAGAAGAAAAAAGAAAAAAGCAAGAAAAGATTGTGGATGTTTTGGAGAATGTTCCTACAAACATTAGAAGCAAGCATTCGAACACATTTAAGTAAAGTGATTTTATACCTGAAGTTTGAATTGCTTTTGTAGTCTGGTTACTTCAATTCATGAAAAATATTGCAAGAAAAGAAAAGGTCCAGCAAAGGCCACCGAAAATGATTGGAGGTATGGAAATTATTTTGTGTGGGTGGAGATTAAAAAAATTAGTATTGTGTGTAGATAAAAAAAGAGGTGAGTGTTATATAAAATGTTAAATAATGTAAGGGTAAATGATATATGAAATGATAACTAGTATAGGAACTAAAATTTTAAAATCCCTTTATTTTTTCTAAGAAGAGTGGGAGATAGTCAAATAAATAAATAAACAGATGGAATAAACACAGAGATGGAATAAAATCAGTACCTTTAAATGCAGGCTGTGTATGACAAAACTTTTTCTGGCTTTGGGATGTTATTAATTTGGAGAAAAAGCTGAGTTATATGGAGTAAATATTGAAATGAATAGCTATTAATCCCCTAAGTTAGATGGTAGAAATAAAAATAATAAAAATAATCCAAATGTGTCTGATATATAATGTTCAAAAGTGAGTGCTACTCTTAAACTTTTCCTGCTTCCTATACATCAAGTTACTTTTCTTCCATTTATCCTGTCATTTTTTACTGACAAAATTAGTTTCATTATAGCAAGAGCAGATTTATTAGAAGTTTTTAATGAGATGAAAACATTAATAATAATAAATTAATTGTGTTTTGTGAAGTCCAGTCAATCTGTTGGCTGCTCTAGTTTTGTCTTTAACTGCTTGCAATACTCTGCTGCTGGCTGCAAAATAAGCAGCTGTGAGCTTTTATTAACCCTTCAGAAGCTATTAATGATCTTCATAATGATGTGAAAACCTTATATAGACAGACAAATTCTTTGAATTTTAATACAATTACTAATAAAAATAAAAGGATTTGTTATTTTAAATAGGAATACATTTTATTCTTGGCTTTGCACATGATGCATAAACACCTGCTTAGGAAATACTTGACATTGCATAGCTTTGTATTTATTTTCATGTAATTAAAATTACTAAACCCAGAAAACTGTTGATTGATATTGTACATATTTGAAACAGACTTTTAAAAATTTCACTGAATCTTGTGTATGTATTTCATGGAGGGAAAAAAAGTTTTCTAACTTTCTGTCTTCTTAAAATTAATTTATAACTTCAAAAATTTTTTTTATTTATTATATTCAAGTATTTTTTCCTGTACTAGTTGCTATTCCTTTCTCGTAAGTGAATGTCTTTTCTTTATACTGGCTTCTTAAATCCTTTTGCATTGCCTTTTGCCATTCTTTCTTTAATCTTTTTCCTTCTGTTTAATTTTTAAATCCTTTGCCCTTTATCTTTTTTCAGTCTTTTTAGCTGCTCTCTTCTCCTTTCCTCTCCTCTCCTTTGATTCTCTTTTAAACATTACTGCTTCTTAACATTGTGTTCTTTCATGGATTTTTCTTTCTTTTTGTTTTTTTGTCCTTTTAAAATTTTTCTAAAGTTCTTCTTTAGTATGCCATCACACAAGGAAAAATGGATACAAATACTAGTGGAACTGGGAACAAATAAACACAGAAAGCAGGAATGTTCAAGGAAAAGATGAAACATTTCTCTGTTTACTGAAAAGAAAAACCCTATTTACTTTTTAGTGGGCATTGAAACACTTTTACCTGAGTGTTTTTTCCCTGATACCACATCCTGCATTTCAAACCAAAAGCAATTATCTTTTCAGTATTTCATGGTGCTGTGCTTCTAGGTGTTTGTTGTTTTTTCTTTTTTTTACTTTTTTCATCCTGACAGATGCCTTTCTTGCATAGAAGTCCTCACAAGCTGTCTTGTGCTTTACAATACATCTTTGAATCTGGATTTTTTGAATGCTTTATTTGTAAACAGCACATCTCTCTGTAGTCTTTTATAGACTGTTTTAAAATTGACTGTATTAGAGAAAATAAAGATTTAATAGTTGAATACAAGCATTCATTTCAATCAAGTTAAAAGACCAATGTACACATACTTCAGAGTAACAAGTAAATATGTAATGAAGTTATTTCCTCTGTAGTTAGTTAGTAGTTATTTAGTAACTTATGCATTTTTAAGAGGGAGACTAACTTAAGCATTTTTAAGAAGGAGATTTTTCATTTGATGTACATAGCAATAGTCTTCTCCAGGTCTGTTGCAATTTCTTAAAAAAAATGTTTAATTTTTAATTTTTTCTGAATTAACATGACTGGAGAATGAAGCCTGTGTGCAGAAACATTATCAGAATCCGGGGAAGTTAAGTACTGTACAATATACTACATTGCAGTTTAAATATATTTTTGCAATATTCTTCTATGCAAACTTTTGCATAGATTAGTACATGAAGATGGCATTGTCAGGATTATAGAAGTTTCTAAATAAAATCGTTTTGTTGAACTGGAGAAATTTGCCAAAGAGAAGGTTTAACTACTGTATCTATTTCACTTCAGTGTCCTAAATTTGTGTGTTTATGAGACACTCTGTAGATCTATGAGTTCTTGGGTAATGGAAATGAATTTGAATATTGGTGTAAAAGAAATTTGGATTTCACCAGAAGTTTGTGAAAGCCACTGAGAAAAGGAAACCAGCTCTGTGTCACAGAAAGGTCTATGCAAGTGCATTTGGTGGTTTTCGCTATCTTTAATAAATATTGCCAATCAGAAAATAAAGTACAGAAAAAGGATCATGAGTTTCAAATAAAATAAAATAAAATAAAAAAACGACAAAGCAGTCGAAATAGTTTTACATTTGGAAATGTTAAACTTTCAGTACTCTTGCACAGGAAGGGCAGCTGAAGAGCCCATGTTGGGATAGTTGACTGGATGGGACTGGCATCTGCGTGTGTGCTTTCCCTAACCATGGAACTGTCTGTAGGGTGTGATCATCTGTCAGGGGTGTGTTTCTGACACTTGCAAAGCACTGCCACCCCACCAGGGCTGTTGGTGTGCTGTGGTGCAGCTGTGTCTGTGGTGCAGGGGCTCTGCTTCCAGCCCCCACAGCAGAGAGCCGCAGTGAGTTCTGTCTGGCAGGGCAGCCTGTGTCCTTCCTTGGACACAAGGTTATCATGCAGGCTAAATGACATTTCACTCAAATTCACTAGTGGTGCGTTGAACTAAGGGTGACTGGTTTTGATATGAAAGTGTTTGCATCCTTCAGATTGTGTTATCCTAGCTGATTTTACAACATTGCATGAAATAATGAAGAAGGAAGGAGATGATAAAGATCTTCCCGTGAAAGTTCTTGAAATTTGTTGATTACTTTTGGATATTTTTCCTGTCTGGGTTGTGACTGCTACAATCATTTCTCCAGTTGTTGAGAACACTACAGAATCTGCAAAGATGTAGCAGACACTGCGGTTGTTGCTTCTTCTTCAATGGAAAATAATGGAAACTTAACTTAGAGGAATAGAGTGTTTCTTGCTTTTTTTTATCTTGAAAATGGTCAACTCACCTAAAATAATTCGAGAAAGAGTGAAAATCTTTATATAATCACTCACCAAGCAACAAAGCATGTTTTTGTTTTGCGTTAAACCTGTTATTGCTAATATTTTTAAGAAAGCAGGAATTGTGGTGACTGTAAGCAAAAGGTTTTTATGAGCAAAATTTTGGTTGCAGATGATTTTAAAAAGACTCAGTATTGTACTGCCTGGTGATATGTACTAACTATCACATTGAGGCATTCTCCATTGCCAACATTCAGATACTTGAAAAAAATTATGTGCAGGCAAGAGAGAAGAACCTGCCAGTGGACAGCACACAGAGGTGTCTGCTCCAAGCTGTGTCCAGGTGGGGGCTGCGCCTCTTTACTTTGGAGCATTGGTTCCAGCAACCTGACAGAGCCAATAGTCAGCACTGCTTATTTTACATTTGTAGCCTGATTAACAGCAGCAAATCACCATAAAAACTTCATTGCATGGAAGAGGGAGTCATAAAAATCCCCAACATTTTACTATTTATTTTCTTTTGAGCTGTTCATTAAAAGTGCAAGAAGTTTTCTTGAAGATAGCTTTCCTGTGTAGTATTCTACCCTATGTAAAGAAAACCTTTCCTAGGTGTTAGGAGAATGGGTTTCAATAACAGATGAGAATGGGAGCTGAATGGTCACATTTAAACCAATGCTGGCCTTTTGTGCCAATGGATAGAGGAAGGAATGGTTCCTGCCAACTCTGGAGTCAGATATGGAGGGAGAAGAGCAGGGAGAATGGAGTACTGAGGAAAGGAGTATGCTCTGGTCTGTGTTAGGAAATGCCCCTGTTTATACATTTTTCTCTAGTACTGTCTGTGCTTAAGTAAAAAGTAGATACTGTCTGTGCTTGAGTAAAAAGTAGACTGCTTGCTGAATCAAAATATGTCAAAGTGTGTAGTCCACATATGAAACTGGACACTGCATTTCATATTGTAAGATGTTGAGGAAGGATGGTCTTTTATATAAATTTGCACTGTCAACATTTTTGGAAACCTTTTTCTATTTTTCCATAGAGGCACAGCACTTGCACTTCATTTCACAGGTTCCATACAGATAATACTGCATAAAGTGCCAAATGGTTTACTGCTGCAAAACTTCTAGTGAATTTTCATATGCTGACATTACTCAAATTATTTATTTGTACTGATCATTGCTGAGAAAAAGAAAATGTTTCCTGTCTCCAGCCAGCTGAATAGACACATCTTTTTCTGAAGTGAGTTTTTTCTCAGTTGAATAGTCTATTCGGATTTAAGGAATTTATTCTTGTTTCCAGACCTGGAGGTTGATGCAAAATATTTTCACAGATTTCAAGTATAGCAGGTTTGGCTGGTTTGTTTTTTTTTTTTCCCTCCAAACAGCACTGTAGAAATAACTCTTAGAGAATTTAATTTCCCATTCTGAAACTATTTTTAATTGAAAGAAAACCAAGGGATGACTAAAAATTGTAGCCTTATTGGTGATTTGAGCTCTTTCAGTGGAGTCTTATATATGTAAATGCAGGTGTACATGTTTGTGAGCATGTAGCATGCAACTTTAGTGCCCACAATGTTTCTCACTGTGCTCTAAGGTATTCTGAGAACAGCAAAGAATCAAAAATATATTATGTTAGACAAATGAAATAAATTCAAAGAATTCTGGGACATGCTTGTCTTCGGGACAAAGGCCAAACTTTGCATGGATCTCTTGTAGTTTTACTCTGTTCTACAGAAAAAGCTTTACTAAGAATTCTGCATGAAAACTAGTTTTTAAAATGTGTTTCTTTGATCAGATGCTGTAGTAGAAATTGGTTCAAATGATCATGCACTACTTTTAACCACAGAAATTGAGATCTATTTTGGCTAGGCATTGACAGCATAAATTCAGGACTCACAGACCACCACGACAGAACTAAGTGACAGGGTGAATATTTTACTTTGATAATATGCTCTAGTGTTAATTTACTAATATCCTTTTACTGCGTTTGATTTTTTCTCACACTCTTCAGTATGGTAAACATATGTAATTCACTTCTCTGCATGACTAGCATTTTTATCTTGTAGCGTTAAATCCTGTCATTGCTTTTTCGAAACCACTTAGAAAATATTAAGTAATCATGAGGGTTTTTGCTAATTGCATGGGCTTTAATTTGTCACTTTAAGTGTTCTAATTATTTCTTCGTGAGCTTATCAGCAAACTCTTAAATAGGACCTCACTGCAAATTAGGCCCTTGGGCCAGGTTATTTATTTTGACCCGAACTTCAATTGAATATTATGATTAAAAATAAGTAAAGAATAAATACACTGTAATAATGGTCTTTAAAACTGGAAAAATTAAAATCTAAGCAAAATGTGAGATAAACTATCACATATTGTTATAATAATGGAAGTTCTGCCACATCTTCTTGAAGCTATGAATGCTACAGCTATACAGCAATTTGAATATTGAAAATAGCCCTTCTCAAGCACGTTTCGAGAAGTTTATGCTAAGCATGGTATATGAATCTAAACTAACTGTGAAACTGACTGACTTTATTTCAAACTTATACTGAAAGACTGGTAACAGTTTGTCTAAAGTTCAGTTTGTTGAGTAAAAGAAGCAGAGGAGAATTGAAAGCAGTTATAAAATATTTCTACTTATAGTGTGGCTTGGCAGGTCTTTCTCTCTTCAACATACCTGGATGAACTTGGATTACCCAGCCTCCCACTTTTTATTCTTACTCAAAATAATCTCTATAAAATATATTTGCATCAGAGATTATTCAGATGGGAAGAGCTTCCAATTTTTAATCCCAACCAAAGATACAAAACTGATGTGATGAAATTCTAAAAAGTGCAAACATTGGAAAATTAAGTATGGTATAGAAGAAGTGTGATTCTTTCAATGCTGCTCAGGTTTAATGCATTCAGTTTTGGGCACTTCAGAAAAGATGGGGATGAACTATACAGATGAGCGTCTGTATAAAAGCAATGGCAGTTATAAAAAGTTTAGAAAAATTGATAACTGAAAGAAGAGGAGAATGAGAGAGGCAAGATAAATCTTTAAATGCATTAGAAAGCTGCTGCAATGTTGTTCACTTTTTTCCAGGTGGCTGAAAGCAGAAATGGTGCATCTAAATTACAGTGAAATAGATTAAGGTTAGACATTGGGTATACTTTGGAGTGGGAGGATAGCAAAACATTGGAATAGATAAAACTGTGAGCCCTTCAGAACTGTAAGACTTTAAGACCTCCCTGGCACAGGCTACTGATTCCATTCTGGAATAGCACAAGCCAACTATGGGACTTTCTGCAGTCCATTTCGGCCCTAAAAAATGTTCTTACCCACCTTGGGGCGGTCCACTGGTCAGTCTCCTCTGTGCATGGTATGTCTTAAACCTTTTAATGCTGTCAGCCTGGCTTCTCAATTAGAAGTATCTCCATAAGTAGTAACAAAAATGGTACAAAGCCCAGTGACAGACTTCATCAACCTGCTGTGAATCCTTATGTACTGTGCACTTTAATAAACCAAGTGCTATCTAGGGCAATAACTGCTGGGATAATTTCCATATTTTAGTGTGTGATGAATCAATCCCATTGTGGAAGAACTTGATTCATGAGATAAGACTAAAATGAATTCCCCTGAACTGGCCTGAGAGGATGTTAAACATTGAGGAGCCTGGGTATACACTGTGAGTAGCAGAAAATCCAGCTTTTCCTATCATTTGATGCCAAAAGATGAGATAAAAAGAAGCTTTGGGAGACATGGCATAAGGAATCACCACCAGCAATATTACCCATACTGTCCTATGGTTATGGCAGTAAATGTAGAGTCAGTAATTCAGCTGAGTAGCAAGTGGGACAACTCCAAACTCCAACATGCAGATTCTGATTTACTCAAATTTCATCATAAAAAAAAATTAAACTGGAAGGAGCATAAAACAATCTTGCACTGCCTTTATTGTCATGGTTATACTGACATCTTGTAAATCTGTCTTTCACCAATGTTATTACCCCTTCCATCTAGTCTTGTGTCCCAGGCTGGATCTCTAATATGAGGTCTTTTAATTATCTTATAATTCCAAAACAGAACTCTATCTCCTTCTTTTCTATCACAAATGACAAGAACATTATCCTTCTTGTCACTCAGATTCAGTGACTCAGGGTTATTTTCTACTCTTACTTTCCTCATGCTTCATTCATCCTGACCAGGACCAGATTCTACATATTTTTATTTTTGATATTGTTCAGATCCATTTTTTCCTTTGATCCTCCTGGTAAATTTCTTATTCAGACCTTCTTGCATAACTTTCACAATTTTGTTCTTTCTCTTTTTTTTGTTCATTTGCAAATCAAATGTTGCCTCCCTTAAAGCAAATTGTAGTCACAGAATTCCTTCTTTTCATCTCCTTGTGTTTTCATATCCCTTCCTGTTTTATATTCTCAAGGCCTTTTGCCTCAGATTTAAGTTACTCACTTAAGCTTTACATGTGTGCTTCCTAAATGTGCTGAGCAATCCAGCAATAGATTGAGAGGGGGTGGAAAACGTAGGTGGAACCAAATGAAGTATAAGTGCTACATAGATTATTTTTGAGGAAGTTTGTTTGTTAGGTCCAAAATCTTAGGAAGTTTATCTCTGAACTTTGTCTTTTGTGTGTGTTTTTTTGTATAATCAAGTATTATGTCATGCCTGTTCATTCCACTTGCACTTGTAGGTGCCTCCTTCTACTTCCAGACTTGTCTACACAATTGAAGACAGTTTCTCTCCCAGCTGTATTTTGTTTTCTATGGCTATGTACCCATGAGAGAACCTCATGAGCTCATCACACAAGTCTGTGCTGCATTTGCTTATGCATCCTTTTTATAAGCCCACTTCTGCCTTCTTGCATACATCAATCCAGAGTTTCCACATACAGAATTTGCTTATATTCTTCATTTTTCTGTGGCAATTCTGTAGTGGTTTGTCGTTAGATAATACATTTATTTAGGAACAAACTATCCTTTAAAGCATCTAAAAAGCATCCTACAATACTGAGGCAGAAGACCACAGAACTGAAATACATTTATTTTGCAAGCTAGTAGTTTCCTTTTCTGCATTCTGAGTCCTTGTTCTTCCATTCTAGCTTCCATTAAGGCATGATTTTTTTCTGTTGAAAGGTAAAATATACAGCCTGCCTGTGAGGCCACTATTAATTCCACACTATCTCTCTTTTATAGTGCAGCTGGCACCCTACCCTCAGGAGAGCAAGCTCATCACTTCTACCACATGCTTGTTCTCTACCAGTTCAGGCAGCAGGAATCCTAAGTTAGCTATCAAGTATTGGTCTTGCCCGTGGCAGCGCAGAGCATTCGACAATGCCTCTGGGCCAGCTGAAAATAATTTCTAGCACAGTTGGAGTGAAACTACAGAGGTGTAACAAAGACAAGTCCTGAGGACGGTGATATTCAGTATTCTCTCCAGCAATAAACAAAGATTTGCAAAATCAGTAAAATAAAATAAAAATAGTATGGATTTAATGCAGCTTTTGAAAATATCACATCCTGTCCTGAGTGTGAGAAGTAATAAAACTACCTATGGTCATGTATGAAATTATATTTCTGACTTTTCAGACATGTTATATGCTTCCAACACTGAATTCTCAACTTCACTTATTTTTATTTTAGTAATACTTTTCATACATTGTACATATTTTCACAAGGGTTTCCAATCAGGTGTTAAGTGAAAAGAGAAAATAATTAGCCATTCCCAGGTAGTTGGAGGTATCTCTTTTAAGGCTGAAGCATCCAAATAATTATAGATTATTCTGTTATTTGTATAATGCTACTTTGCATTTTATTTAACCATTTGGGTGATGCTGCAGAAAAGGCATACTCAGAAGTTTCTTTGTCCTTAAAACACATAATGCTGTCCAAGAGTAATGTATCTTTCTATGCTTGTGTCTGCCTTTACTGAACTTTCCTATCCTTAGGTTAGATAGACGTACTTAAATGCTTCCTTTACCTTCTCAGAATAATTCTGAATCTTTTCAAAACACAGGCTTTTTAACTTTGTAGAGTTTTGTTCAACTGAGTGTGTGTCATGGGCAATTCTCCTCCAAATTTTTTTAACTGATTATAACTTGCTCTCTGCCTTTGAGGAATTTTTAAGAGTGGGAAAGCTGCCTTCTCTTTAGTGTTACTCTGCTGTCACGCAACACTTTAGACTTTCCTGTCATCCTATTACCATAATAATTGGCACTGTTTTCTGTATGTCGTCTAGAGAATTATTCCACAAAAAGGGAGAATCTGTCTCTCATTAGGTCCCCAGCTGATGGGTAACTGTATCATGCTGATTGTGTTGAATCCAGCAGTGATAGACAATGGCACTACATTTTTTATAAGATTATAATACAGGGTTTTGTGTACTGAAGTCTTTTGGTACTGTGATAGAGTTGAACATCCTTTCCTTCCCTAAAACTTCCATCTTCTCCCTGAATTGTTGTTACTGAGGTCCAGAATCCGTCCAGCCAAGACTTCTATCCCTTATTTTGTTGGATTGTGTTTCTCAGCACAAAATGCTCTACTGTGCACCCAGTGAAGACCTAGCCCTTGCAGCTCATGGTGGTCCTGTGCTGCTCCATCGTTTTTCTGGGGAGACAGAGACATCTGCAGGGTTTGTGGGCATTGGGACCCCATTTTTGTCCCTTTGGAATGGTCTGGAGCCAGGGAGGCAGCGCAGCCATGGGCTGAAGTGGAAAGGAGAGGACAAAGGGCAGAGGGCAAATGGCCTCACTAGCATGGTGCTGGCTTGGGCAAGGCCACTGAAGGCAATGTAGAGCAGGGCTTGGGACAATTACATGGCAGGATCAGGCTGGTTTTGCCCTTCAGTGTTGTGTAGTGTGTAAGCACGTAATCTAAATGAATGCATTTGAATACGTTTGGGGTCAAGACACTTCCAAGTAACTAGTATATTGCCTATTGCTAACATCTGTCTGGTACAAATGGAAATACAATCTGCTTATTTCATGGAGGTTGTCACATGTTCATGAACTGAGAAGAGCTTTTGGACATTTGCTGATTCTAAATTTGACTGTGGTCAGAGGTTAAATGTTGAGAATTCTATCATGTGTTCGCCCATCTGGTTCTCAGTTATTTTTGTGACAAGGCAGTATGTGGCAATAACATATTATTATTGTTTGATAATAGTTTTAAAGTATTTTGTCAAAATGGCTATTAAATGTATTATTCTGTATCTGGAAAGTGTGCTTCCCTCACATGAAGAACTATCTTTCTCTAAAAATTACAGATTAGGTACATTTTATAAAGTAACCCCCTCTTGACTAGATCCATGTTTTGTTTCAGTGGCATGCAGTATGCCTTTTGAAGCTCAGGAAATGTTCTTCCTCATCCATGTAGCTTAAAATCTACCAGCTGGGTGCTCTTGGATTTCAGTACTGGCAGTTCTTCCTTTTTTTGCCTTAGTCATTTGGTGGCTGTGCTGCTGCACTCTTGCAACATTCTTCAAAGCACTAAACTTCCTCTGAAGAATTAAGAAGCTGAGTGTCCCAGGCCTCCATTTTGTATACATGTGCATATATTGGAAGGAACTTTTGTTAGGTTACTAAAGTTTTAAAACATTAAGTATATGCAATTTCATTGCCTTACACTCTCAATAGATATCATAGATGTTTGTCTTATCTGATTTTTTTTTTATAATTTCTGGAAATTTTTCAGTGTTATTTTAGAAATTACCACTTTTTTTCTAGCTTGTTCTTTTTTTAAATATTATTTTTTGATGAATTTATATTTTTGTATTAATTTTTACCTGCACAGTAGCATTAATTCCTGCTGTCATTAATTGTTAGTCTCTTATGCTGACTTTATCCAGAAACATGAAATGTGCCTTTAGACATTATTGTTTTAAAAAGCATATTGATTAAAAAAAGAAATTCCAGCCAAGAGTCTATGAAATAGTAAACAGATTTGGATGTTTTTGTGAAAATAAAAATTTGAAATTCCTTACTCAAAACATATTGCATACAATAAAAATATCAGCTGGCATGTTTAGAAGATAATGTCATAAAATATAGGCAAACTCAGCAATGAGAAAACCTTTTGAGCTGTTTCTGAAACAAAGAATATATGGGGAGCTAAGTAAAACAGCTGTGATACAGACCCACAGTGATGTTGCAGGATTAATAACTGTAGACTGAAGTTCAGTCCCTTCTGAAATTGTGTGTGTGAGAGACAATTGTTTGTGTGTTTGAAACTGGAAAGTTTTATTTATTTATTTCAATTTCTTTTCTTTTCTGCTTTTCATACAGAAAATAAAAAAAGACCCTTTGGACTTGAAGCAAAGACCCCAAGCAGCATTCTGATTTGCCTCACTCAAAGTCCCTACTGTATTTATTTTCCTGAAGCTTTTTTCTTTCCTTTCTTTTTTTAATAAACACTTATAAAACTATATTGCTTGAAGTTGCTATCCAGCCAAAATACCTGTGAAATGCTTACCTGCCTTGAGTACCTATGTTCCCTTGCTCCTCTGCTCATTTCTTCTGTTTTTTTATTGTAGTGTTACACTTGCCCTTCCTACAATCTGTTCTATATTTCTAGAAATAACATTTTCTTGAAGGATCAGAACAACTTCATTTATTATGCAATTATGTGGAGACTCAGTATGAGACAGTGGCTGACTTGTGTGCCAGTTTCCATGTGGAATACTAAGACTCTTGCCTGGAAAAATAAGATACCATCAGGAAGTGACACTCTGAAAGAGTCATGAAATAACTCATCTAGGACTCCTGTCAGTCTTGATACTGTGTGAATTGGCTACTGATAGCTAAAAAAAGTAAATTGAACCTTGGTGTGGTTAAAAAGGAAGATCAGATTAAAGGCAGTGATAAGTGGAGTGTGAGACAGTCTCTGTCTGCCATACAGGTGTAGTTAAAGGTGAGTATATGGGCAGATGAGTTAGCACCTTCTGGGGTTGAAGGTTTATAGAGACACAGCTTTAAAATGTAGGTTAACAGGAGAAGTGTTCCAGGGGCAGGCAAGATTTAATCCTGAAAAAGGCATCAGGCAGGAAGAAACTGTTCTGGATTAGAAAACCTTGGATTGCTCTTCCACAAATATTGTTTCATTAGCTACAATCAGCTAAGACCAAACATCACACCAGTGTTTTGAGGTGGGTGTATAATTAGATGTGGATGCATGCCCACAGTGTAGATGACTTTATCAGATTTTTTTGCATAGCATTTTTTCTGGAAATCACAGAATCATAGAGTGGCTTGTAACTCTATAATCTCTAATATTTAGGCAGTAATTACCACTATCTGTTTTATTCTGTTTTTCAATCTTAAAATATGACCTCCTAGTAATACCTCAGAATGAGTATGACCAAAAAGAAAAGTCTGTTTAGTCTTCATTTCTGTATTTTTATTTTTTTAATGTTTTTCATTGTTTTTTTCCCCTTTGTGTATTGATACATTTGAAAATACTTTTACATCATTAGTCTTTTCTTTAGCTCTGTTTTCCCCATCACAATAGCCATACTGACTTTTCCATCCTCACATTTCTTTATTCTGTTTGAAGAGAAACTGTCATTTGGATAAGAAATTATCTGTGCCATCAGTGAGTTTTCAGTTGCCTGTTTTTCTGTCTTCAGTAAACTCAACTACTTTTTTTGTTAATTTTTTTTGACTTCCTGCAGTATCTTTTTTTGCCGTAGTTCCACGGATCTCTGATTTGATCAGTCTTCAAGATCCCTTAAAATAATGATATGTAATTCTGCCACAGAACCTGTATTCCTTTACTCCTAAGATGAGCAGCTCTGTTGACAATGGGCCCTACTACCCCACGTGTATTTTGTGGGCTACCTCTTTGAGTATTTTCTTTTCTTGTAAAGTTTCAAAAGTAAATTTAAATACTTGAAATTCAGTTTGAATTTTTACAGACTGTTGCAATATCTACCTATCTGTAGCTGTATATGTTCTCTATATATTAATTTTAAATTAAATAGCTTGGATTTAAAGAAAATCCCAATCTAAGATACTTAAGCACACTTGTATGTTTTGTATTTAAATCTGATTTTAAAATCTCCATACTCTTAGAAGACTATCAAACAAATTGCCATTCTGACATAAGGTTTTATGTCAGTGGATGCAGTGTGCCACGATGAAGTTATGCTGAGAGTGATCAGAAGTGATTAATGTGTCGGGGAAAGAAGACATTTTTGAAGAGTTGTGCAAAGCTGTAAATATTTTGTTTAGTTCTTTACCAGATACTATTTGAAAAGCTGACATCTGTGTTTTTAATATGTTTGGATAGAGTCTAATGGTATGTCACATCCTGATTAATTAAACTGACTTTGTCAGGATGTGTTGTAGGTATGTAAAGATTAAGACTGGAGATTTAACCCAAAATTTCATAGGAGGCATTTTCAGTCAGATACTGTTTTAAGTTAAGCTGATGAAGCATTACTGCTCACCCAAACACATTTTGTTTTGTACCAGATAGAGTTTTTAATGCAAATGAAAATCACATTTTAACTGGTTTGATGCTAAATACTGTTTAATTAGCGGAGTTATCAGATGCATGTGGAAGAGCTGTATTTTTAATATTTCTGCTTTTTTGGGGGTGTTTGACAGGGAGAATATTTACTGATGGAGACACTGGAATATTGCAACAGGGTGTTGATGCAGGACTACTAAATAAAATCAGCAATCAGGCTAGGAAGCTGGGTGTTTGTAACTGCTGGGCACACTGTGCATAAACAGAGGCAATGTAAATTCTAATTTTTCATCCTTTCTTCTGCCCTGCCTTTGCCACTTGTTGGAAAGTCTTCTAAAAGTAGCGTTGATAGAGGCTTCACTAGAATAAAATTTGCGGTGCTTTACCATGCGCAGTTCTGGGTGCAGTGCACCTATGAGCAGCATTGCTGATGATGTGTTGTGATGGCTTAGCAGAGAATAAAACAGAAGTTCATACTATCAGAGATATTGAACAGATGGTTTTCTGTGCTGGAAGCAGTAAATACATTGCTTGTTATGTGAAGATCATTTTCTGTGGTGTTTTTTTTTTTTTTTTTTTTTGATAAAGATGCCATAGGACAGAAACGTAAAGATGAAAACTTTATTATATTAGCAGAGATGTGAAGAAAGTATTTTATTTCCTTCACAACTTTTTGAAAGAAAACAGGACTTCAGTAGTTTTCATTACCAAGTGTCCATTTACAAGGAAAAACAGTGTGTTTCATAGCCTCATTCTGGATGCCTACACCAGCAGTCTGGTATACTTAGAATAGTCCCTGGAGAGAGACGGGATCCTTCAGCAAGCACTTCAGACAGCTGTAGGGTTCTGTGGTCAATCTCTTCAATCTCTACAGAAACATCTTTCTCGTTCCCTTCTCTGACTGTGTAGAGGCTTCTGTTGCTTAATGTCATTTGGAGATATAAATTGGTCTGAAATGGTTCTAGATACATTGCAGGGGCCTGAAGATGAGCATGGCAGGGATTCAACACGGGATTACTAGAGCCACTAGTGCTGCTTCTAATCGGATATCATTTTAAACTGATGATCCTAGTTCATGCTGATCAATACTCGTGAGTATACCTGGTCCTTTGAATATCATGAAAAGATTTGGAAAACAGCTTTCATATTGTGATTTCTGCATTATTTTAGCTATTCTGGGACTATTGCTTGAGAACAAACACTTGGTATTTTTTGCAAACTTACTTTGTTTTGTTTATTCTTTTGAGGCAGAAACTTTCCATAAAATTCATAGAAATTGTCACTGGCTGTACTTGGAAGACAGCAGGAAATAATGTATATAATTAAACTTCTATCCCCCATGCCCCAGGACATAGAGACCTTTTTGTAGTATTTTTATCAGATACAGGGTCTTACTTAAATATAAATATTTCAGATGTGTCAACCGATAATTTCTATTTAAATTTTGTATTGATTTCTAAAAACATGGCACATATGTCCATAAATATTCTTCTGAGTGGTGCTTCGGCAGTGTTGAAGAGTGAAACTAATTGTTACTGGAAAAAGAGTCTCTCTATACTGAAAAAACTAAACAATTTGCCAGGTTTTGATGGCAAGTTAGACTTTTAAAATATTTTTCATAACAATTAATATTCTTAGTGTGTAAATAGGGACCAGATCTAATACCCTACTGAGACTGAACCCTTGTGTCTTATATATTTTGACCTTTGATAGCACTTGTGCTGCTTAGTACATTTACAAAGTAAGAACCAAAGCAAGTGTAATGTAATTGCCACTATTTGAATAGCACTAGCTATTCAATGGAGCGATTCTGGAATCTGACTTTTCAGTGTAATTTACATAAGTTTTGAATTGCTATCAAAACTTTGACATACTGATAAATAATATTAGTGTTTAATTATGGTAAATGAAATACTTCAGTGTGGCTGTCTTTATTGAACTATGTAAAATGTTAAATAACATTAGGTAAGCACCAAAATTCTTAAAACACCCTTTAGAATGATAACAGAATTTTTTTCATTTCATGTCAATAAGGGATCTTGGTGTAAGGTCCAGCATAATTCTCTGAGCAGTACTACTTTCCAGGCTATGGCACCATCAATTGCCTTGCTTCCAACACCTTTCTGTATTTTTTTCTTCACTACAGTGCTCCAATATGGCTTATTGCCCTTTTCCTAACTACCGTCTATATTGTGCAGACTGTATCTCAGTATTTATACAATTTCCCTTCTATTTTCATATCCTGCATGCTCATACTGTACAATAAGGAGATAATTGAACTCATGTTGCACCACGTTTTATGTGCAGCTTTTTCTAAATGCTTTGTGTGCCTCTTCTGTTGAGATAAGTCTCAATTTTCTTCCTCCCTAATGACTGCATTGAGGATTTGCTAAGAGTGCAGTGACAATGCATGTGAAGGAGCTCTCAGTAACTGACTGATGACACTTCAGCAGCTAATTACTCATATAATTTTACTTCATGAAATGGTTCATACACCTGTTTTGCTTAGTATATAACTTTGGAAATCTACATGGTGAGTGAAGCCTTGCCAAAATGTGTGAGATATATTCCAAACTCCACAAACATAATTGGAATTTCTAACGATCTGCTCTGAGTTATTCCTTTTTCTCCCACTGAAAACTCTACCAATGGTAGATATTACTGACAGAGTGTGTTTGTGAAATTTGTTAAGTTTTTACGTGATTTTTTTTCATTTGTCATTCTGAAAGGTAGTTTTTGCTTCAGTAAAAATGACAGATGAAATTGTTATCTAAAACATCATCTGATTATTGTGAGATTCTGAATAATTAAGAAATATATTGAGTTCAGTTTTTAAAAGGAATCTGAGAGCCACTGGGGTAAGTAACTTCATGAGAGAAGAAATGAAAGGACAAGGCAAAAAATGGTCACTGTGGTGACTTTCACAACCCGTGCAGAATGCTAGTCCCAGAAATAAACAATCACAACAAAAGATGAAATGGGAAACTTAAAGCTGGTGTAATTAAAGTTGCTGCTTGAAGCTGTGGTGATTTGGAAAACCTGAGTTTTGATGCCTATACTAATGATGCATGAAAATGCCTAAACAAACCCTGCATGAAACATAGTGAAATGAAATGGTTTTTGAACAAAGCAACTCCAAAGATTCTACCAATTTCTGTATCAATGTATCATGTAACCTCCAGAATTTCATCTGGCTTCTCCCAGAATGTTCTGTTAGTTCCTTCCATGTCAGTCCTCTCCTTCCTCCACCATAGTAGCTTGCAGATTTGGAAGTTTCTCCTTTTACTCCCTCGGTACAGGCAGAACAGTAGGTGCCCTGTAAGAGGTGATGTGGACAGATAGAGACAATGCTAATGGTAGTAACTTGAAACCTGTAATTCTTTCCAAACTGTTGAAAATTGGAGCTCTTTCAAAAATTGAAATGAGTTTGTTCTGGCGCAAAAACTGTGAAGGGAGAAAACTGAAGTTTTGGAAGTGTCCAACCTCTGCACTTTTCAGTAGTGCTATGCTGAGTGCCAAATTCTTAAGTTCTCCTGTGTCTCCTGTGATGAGGATGCCGTTTTTTAATGGACTGAAGGAAATTTGTTAAAATTACTGCATTTATTGAAGCTTGTATGAGACTTAGACTGTAGCAGAGATTTAAGTGAGCTAAAATAGGTGAGATATGTTTGTGTCTCCTCCCCTGTCACTTCCCTTCTTCCTCTCTTACCTTTCTCCCCGCTTCTCCTTCCTTCCCTCTCTTTTTTGCCAACATAGAAAGACTCTATTAAGAATGTCAGAAGTCCTTTTGACATTTGTATATAGTCTAATCTAATAGATTTTTTCAATATCCCAAGTAAAATTACTGAATTCCATCAAGTTCTCATACTCTTTGTAGTGAGAAACAAAGGCTGCTGTCTTGCTAGTGAATTTGCTACAAGAATTAGTGGGTTAATTATTAGTAAATAAGAGTTTCGATAGGTTTATTAGAACATGTAGTATACTTTAATAATGCATATTTTCCTTTTTCAGTATGGAATAGAGCGCAATTAATGAAACATAAAGGATCTTTTGATATGAAACTTATGAAACAATGTTGAATTATTTGTCCTCATTCTAGTTGTATTACATTATCTGTCCTTTCTGTATGCATGCTAATATTGAGAATAAATTTGTGTGATTTTCTGTTTTGGCCTCAGAACTTAGTATGAAAGGGTTCTCTTGAGTCATTAACGTGAATTTTTACTACCATAAATATAATGTCATATTTTGCTTTGCAATTCCTTTTAAAAATTATTTTAAAACATAGCTAGTTTTAATTTACATAGCCCTATTTTTATTGCCAGAAGTTCTGTTTCAGTTCACATGAACCTGTGAGGAAGAAGTACCTGAACCTTGACACTGATTTCTCTGAAGTCAAGAACAGTCATAACTGGAAGCTCATTGTAATTTTTAGATTGATAATTGTTACTTTCCTTCTAAGTATCTTAAATTTTATATTAGATTCCTTTCAAATATGGATTTAGGGAGTTCTGGTGTGGTTGCCAGTTTCTCATGTAAAGGCATTGGTTTTCCAATAGCTTGTCCTCTGGTCTCCATTTGAGGCGCACATATATTTTGTCTGTATGGCTTAATGATACTCCTTAATATCTTTGAGATTGTATAAGTAAAACTGAGAAGGATTTATCCAACAGTTATATTCAGCTTAATCTGATCGTGTTAAAAATAAGTATGCCTGCTTTTTGAGAAGTCTCATTTTTATAGAGTTAAAACTGAATATAACACATTACTTTCTAAATGTTCTTACTGATCCCATTATTCTTTCTGTGCATTTTACAAATAGGATGTGATGTTTTGAGTATGCTTCAGGCTTCAGTAGTTTGTATAATGTTCTATTTTCTGCAGCAAAAGCATGTCAAGGTGATCTCTGTGGGTGGTTAATATTTTCTGGAGTTTATTCTTCAACCATGAAAATATGCAAAACTGAAGAGCTTGGTGGTATGTCATATATTCAGATATAATATATATATATACATAGCTTTCAATTTTATAATCATTTAAAATAACAAAAAAAAAATTTCACAAGTGTAGTAACAAATACTGTTTGTTCATGGATGAATGCAGCATTTGTCACTCCTGACTTGTGCTTGTGGTTATGCTGGTTAGCAGTTCTTGCAACAGCTTAAATTGTACAGTAAGAGTGTTGTATAAATGGAATATTTTAAAACATAATGCTCAAGATCATAGGAAATCATAGAATTTGGGGGGAAATGAAAAAATTACAGAATGTTTGCATTTTAGCAAATACTCTTGATTTGTTTGACAGGCTTTTGTTGTTCTTTTCTCTATTTTCAAATACAAGTACTTTTAAAAACAATTATAGAAAGCAACAGTAACAACTCTATAAAAGAGATGCATAAATATTGTAACAGTATTTCAATAGGGAAGGATTATTACAAGTCTGTTTGTTAAAGAACTGAAACAGGAGAAAGTTGAATGTAAGTACTGCTCATTGTGCTTTTAGTATTGTTACAGTAATAACAAGAAAAATTGGAAAATAAAATTTCAAATATATCCATATAAATAAAATGCATTTGATTTATAAAAAAGGGATATTGAAAAGCTACTGAGGATTTCAATTAAATGTGTGCTTTTTTTCCTTTCTAGCCTAAGGCAAACATATAAGGAAATTAACTCTTACTAAGAAGTAATGATGTGCGTTCTGATTGCTGACTGATGCCATGTTTTGTCATTGCTTCTGTCTTTCTTCTGGTTTTGTTTCCTTTAGCTTCTGTCTCTGGGAAATTGTGTTTCTGCTGTTTGTATAGCATATAGGAAAAGTGGGTCTTTAGTTTTTTCTCAGATATGCCTCATTAAGGTTGTTCTCTGATACTATGCAATGATCCAGAAGGTATCTGCAGCAGAGATGTTTTCATATTTCCCTTGCCAATCTTGGCAGTTTGATTTACCTCATTAAAAGGTAAAAAAACCACTTGCAGCGGCTCCAAACCCAGGGTCTTGGTTGTTGATGAGAAATTTGTTCTTTTGGAGCTTGAGCAATGTATAGAATCTGTGATTCACTTTAGTGCACACCTCAGGGCTTCATAAGAAATACCATACTAATGTTCTCCAGCAAGAAGCAAAGCAAGATCTTTGCCAAATGAGTTATTGGGCTTTAAAATAGCTGCAAATACATCAAAACCAGAGATTATATCTATATATCTATCTATATCTAATCTCTATCTCCATCTGTATCGATCTCTATCTATGTATCTATATCTATATCTATATATCTATATCTGTATCTGTATCTATATCTAGCTATATCTATCTAATCATATATCTATCTAGATCTAGATCTATCTAGATCTATATTCAGCTTAGTGGTGCTTATCTCTGAGAACCTGGCCTTTTTAAGGACAGACACAGTTCTCAGAACCAGAAAAAGGAAGCTGAGGATGACATCCAGTGTGTTACCTTTCTTTTTTTTGGGGGGAAGAGATCATTCTCTGCACAAGCCTTTCACTTCTCAAGGCAGCAGGACAACTACTGCTACAACTACTGTTAAGATATATCTTGTATCTTAAAAGAGATTGTTCTTTTCTCATTCCTTCTTTATACCATAGGTGGAATGGGAAATTTGCTGCAGTCCTACCTACCCTGCAGTTCTAGTGGCACAACTCTAGGAAGAGTTGGGTAAGGTGTTTGCAGTCTTATGTTGCTAATCCCACAATGACAGCAGTAGTCCTGGTTCTTTAAATATATTTACCTTTCATAGACTCATAGCTCTTAGTGCTACTCTTTGGTCTGCAGTGGGGAAAAGTTGTCACAAGCACAGTGAGTGCAGCAGGAGTCCACACAATGAATATGTTTGTGCAAAACAGCAGAAGTTGTTGGTGTTACAGAAAATGTTGCAGTTGAGCTGTTTTCTTAAGGGGAAGCCAGGTGATCTGTGCCTGGTGGGAGGCAGCAGCCACCTGGCTCACCATGTTTCAAATGGTTAGTTGATCTTTCTCTGTTCTCTGGTGCTGAAGTTTATAAATATATTTTAAAAAAGAAGCAAAGTTTGCTTTCATTAGGAATTTGATCATACCCTCAAATTTGAGTTACTTCAGCCAGCTGGTATGCTGCTGTTGTCATATTTTGTTAGCCACAATGACAATTTTTATAATTAGCTGTTTCATTTTTGTGAGAAGATTGCATATATCTATTACTGAGAGGAGCCCCCTCCTGCCCTCTCTGATAGTGGTGAATCTCTACTGCTCCCCCAATCCCATCTACGTGTCCTGGAGGCAGAGGTTTCATTGAAGACTCATCCTGAGTTCCTGTTTATGGTTATGCACTGCCCAGGAGGCACTTGAAGATTTACTGTAGAATACTCAGGTGGAAAACATGTATTCAATAATCCTAATTACACTAGATCAGTTGCTTCTCTTTGTGTTACAGCAACTATATTATTTCTTCTAACTTAGAGTAGGTTGCTTTGTTACATCATCTCCATATATCTTTCCGTTTTCTCCTGGTCAAAGAGGCTACACGTGGTCCCATAATACATCTGATGATGATGAGTATTTCAATGACAAAATATTTCTGTCCTAAACAGCATGATGGCAGCTGCAGATTTTTGCCAGTATATTATTTGATTGCTTTTCTAATTGCAGAATTGTAATGGCAGTTAGATATGGAAAAACATTATAAGTTATAATAGCAAAACTTATCTCAGAAATTCCTGTGTGCAAACATTTCTGACTAGCGTCAAGGTTTGTAAAATTTGGGTGCCTAAACAATTTGGGTGCATAAACATACTTTAGAATTCAGTAAATGTGAAGTTGCTGATCTTGGCAATGAGTAGTCCATTAGCTCTATTTGCTGTCCAAGGTTTTTATGCAATCTGCAGCTGGTGGGTATTTCCATTCCATCTGAAATGGGTGGAGAAATATGAAAACAGTAGAAAATATTTTTTTAAGGAATGCCATTAGAAATTGTCTATACCTGACATCTATGGAAATTTTGGAATTGATAACTTAGCTGTTGAAAGTACTTTACTTTCTCTTCCACCAAAATTAGTCAAGCAATTCAAGTCATCTGTTGCTTTGTTATTTTCTTCACATATAACATAGAGGTGTAGAACACTAAACTTAAACCTGTGTTGGAATTAATCCTTAATACTTACCAAAATCCCTCAATTTTACATTCTGGTGATTGAATGAGAAGAAGCAGAATTAGCCATTGGAATTTGGTCAGAGTTATTGACTTCAGCAATGAAAGAGATGAAAGTATCTTGCAAATACACATATATAGGTTTTGCTGCATTTCAGTGAACTCTGTTTCAATACTTGTCTGGCCCATGAAAAAATAATAGAAATTTGTGTGTTTGCTATTCAGTTAGTATTAATTAGTCTTAGCGTGTATTTTATATTAATTTGTTGGTCTAAAGTTTTGCTAAATCATATGGAGAGTTTGGCAGCAGGAAAGTGGTGTATAAATTCATGCTAAAAGCAAGTGGGTGAGATGCAAAAGAGCAAGGTTAAGTATGGAATTCTTTGGCTAAACATTAGAAGAGCTTCCAAATGTAAGGATTTACTTGAACAGATTTACATGCTGCTATAATTGTCCACTACTGAAACTGTGCAAAAATAATGTAAAATCTGCCAATGGTAGCCCAGTAGCCCTTTACTTGACAGGGTGGGCTTTATTATGTGTCCTGCAAATCTGAGATAACCTGAGAGGTCATCTGTCAGATATGACAGAGGAGACCTGCACCCTTCTGAAGTGACAGCTGGAGACCAGATGGGATTACCTTGGACACTCTGTGGACAGCTCAGGAGAGCCTGACATGTTTGAGGAGTTACCAAGAGGAGAGATATTTTTTACTCTTTGCTGCATAGGACTCCTACATAAATGAGAGGCCAGATATTGTTTGTCTGAGGCAAAGAGTTTTATTACAGTCAGTAGAGTTAATAGAATGCTGAGTCAGAGAAGCTGAAAAGATCCCAGTTTAATATTTATTTTTTTCTATAACATATCAACTGAAAAGTGTGCAGTCAAGGTGGAGTCACAGATATGACAGCACTGAATGAAATCCAGCTGTGGAATCCATAAATAAAGGAATTTCAAAAGTGCTCAGTTCTGGTTTTAAATCTGTTCTACTAAAATCAATAGGAATTTTGCTATTGAAGGGTAGCCTAGTTACATCAGTCCTGAGCTACCCTGAAAATTTTTTCCATGTAGTCACATTTATGAAAGGACCTCTTACAGTAAAGTGTTTAACAGTAACATCACATGAAATTAATTTTTTTTTTTGTATTTCACTGGAAAGTTTCAATTGCTTTAAATCAAGGACAGTTTAAATTTCCCCCAGGCAATACACAACACAAGGCCTTTCTAAGACTGCTGGCAGGCAGTTTTCAAAAGGGTCCTTTTTGTATTACAGTTCAGGGCAGCAGGATCATTTTTAAATAAATGCTTCTTGACATCAGTAATCCATGACTTTAATCTCTTTTACTTTACCTTCGACACCAACATACTGGGGCTTGTTTTCACACACATTTTAACAATTCCACTGTTTATTCTTTCATTATTCCCATTAAATTTTTTTGTCTTCTCCTTCATCTGTCTTTTGTTAGTTTTTCCTCACTTCTGCTTTCATTACTTAACTCTTCAGCTGCTTGTGTTTATCCTGTTAATCTATGCACAAGACTCAGGAAGAGAGGCAGGTGGAAAAGCTACTGCTGAGTAACATCTGAAGTGCATCTGCTGTGGTGTTACAGATCATCTGAGGCCATTAAATATCAGCTTACTTGATCTTTTTAATTTACTGAAATTGTACATTTTTCCTTGTGCTTACATGGTAACCCAGTGCTCTCCCAGTGTTGTTAAAATTTACAACACATAACGCTCAGAAGTGACACACTTGTCTGCCAGTTCTTTTACTTGTTCTTTTCTTCTTTTCCCCTTCCACCAGCACATATCCTGGATTTCACAGCTTACTCATTTATCAGGTTTTCCTTTCAGTTTGAACAGATCTATTTCCCATTTAATTTGTCAAATTTGCTTGTGAAACAAAAAAAGTCTGTTTCTTTTACTCAAAGGGCTTATTGCATGTATCAATTGCTGTTTGTTGCCATGGAATAAGATAGAATCTGTGTAACGTAGTCCTTTTTGGAGAAAAGTTTCAGCTATTGTGGCAATGTTTGTGCTCCTTACGGAAACAAGTTATGAGCATGTAATTTCTGACCTGTTTGATTTAGAAGTTTTAAAAACCCTTTTTCTTGGAATGCTGTTATGTACACTGCAGTAATGTAGGAAACACTTTTGAAGCATGTTATATCATCGAACATATATATCTCAGTGGAAAATTTTACATTTAATTGCTTCTTTCTTAATTTCACAGTTTTAGGGCTATCAGTTTCCAGAATAAATGCACTAAGTTTTCACAATGTTATAGTGCATGAATGTCCTTCAAAGTATTAGCAAAATGTCCAGTGCTGTGATTCTATGGGGTCAGTAGGTCAGTCTTGGGGGCTGGCTGTGGCCAGCTGCTTGCTTGCTTCCCTCCTCAACAGGCCAGGAGGGAGAAAATAGGATGACAAAAAGTTCACAGGTTATAATTAAGACATGGGAAAATTGCTACCAGTTACTGTTACAGGCAAAAGAGGTCTGACCTGGGAAAAGTTGATGCAATTTACTTGCAATTAGAATATATTTTGGTGGTGAGAAATAATGAAAGTGTTGCTTTCTTCTGGCAGCACCTTCCTGCTCACTGACCTTGACTGGTGTTCTCGAGCTGTTTCTCACACTTGCCCCCCACCAGTCCTCTGCCTGTGTGCGGTTTTGCCCTTTCCTAAGCCTCTTCTCTCTGAGGTGAGTGGCTTGGAGTGACTGGAAGCAGCCATGTCTCTGACAGAAATTTCCACAGGATTCTATAAAGTCAATTGTCAAATTAAAATTTGTTGGCTCTGCATTAGCCAAAACAATTGATGTTCCTGGCAAAAGCAATCACATGGTCCTTTTTGAAGTAAAGTTCTTATTTGCCAGGACTTTCTTACCCTATGCATTTCAATCAACCCTCTTTAAAAGAAAATATATGTTAATATTATTCGAAAGCAAAACTGCATAGTTTAGCTTATCAATATTTTGCTTTATTTATTTTATATTGAGTTTGTATGCATGAAGCTGTTTGTAAGAGGGTAGTTTTATTCATGTGAAATTGATGGGTTGAAGAAAGTCACAAGATAAGCATAAAAACAATAAATGTCCAAGATAATTTACTGCTTACATTCCCGTTATGTTTTGATTTGTATGTGTCAGGTAGATACTTTATGTTTCAGGAGCAACATGTACATCATACAGTGCAGGAGGTTGTTATGAAAATTTTGTCATTTATTATGAAAGTTGATGCAGAAATAAGAACTAGTATAAATGCCTAAATTAACTGGAACCCTTAATTTTTTAGAAAAGTGGTGGGTTTTAAAAATCTGTTAAAGGGATTGAACTAATTCATAGACTCTTCATAGAATTTTAGAATGGTTTGAGTTGGAAGGGGCCTTGAGGATCCTCTAGTTCCTTCTACAAGGACACCTATCACTAGACCAAATTGCTTAAAGTACCATCAAACCTGGCTTTGAATATTTCTCAGTGAGGACAGCTACAAAGTTTCTGGGCAACCTGATCCAGGTCTCACTCCTCTTGCATTAAAGAATTTTACAAATTCAACCTTGCTTCAGTTTCAAGCCATTGCCTCTTGACCTATCACTACATACTCTTGTAAAAAGTCCCTCTTCAGCTTTGCTTCTTTATGAACAAACACACTTTATTATCTTAGGAAAATGGAATGATTGAGTCTTCTTTCTTTGGATTTTACCATTTGGTTTAATTCACTAGGATAAGGTGTTTGCTTCTTTAACAGTAGTGTCCAAAAGATAATTTTAAAATAATGATGGAAGATACCTATGTATTTAGTGTGGGATCACCCACAGAATCCTCTTAAGTCTGAAGAATTGTATTGAAGTTCAGCACGTATGTGAGGCAGTTTCCAAAAGTTGCAGGCAGCATTTGGATCCTGCATATATTGTATTTTCAAAAACTGAATACAAATTTCATACGATCATAGAATGATAATGTTTGGAGGAGATCTTTAACATTGTCCAGTCTAACTGCCATCCAGCTCTACCACTGTAACCCCTTAACCACTAAACCACATCACCCAGCACCAGACCCAAATGTCTCTCCAGGTACGATGAGTCAAGCACCTTCGTGGGCAACTTATTCCAATGCCTGACCATCCTAACAGCTGCCTGAAAGGAGATTGTGGCCAGGTCGGGGCCAGCCTCTTTTCCCAGGCAACCAGCAACAGGACTAAAGGAAATTGCCTCAAGCTGCACTAGGGGAGATTCAGGCTGGATGTCAGGAGGAATTTTTTCATGGAAAGGATGTCCAAGATATGTAATGAGCTGTCTAAGGAAGTGATGGAGCCACCATCCCTAGAGGTGTTCAGAAAATGGCTGGACATAGTACTTGGTGCTATGGTGTGGTTGGCACAGTGGTTTATTTGGCACAGTAGTGTTTGGACAGAAGTTGGACTTCATGATCTTGGAGATCTTTTCTGACTTTATTGATTCTGTGATATCCTTCTGGGAAATACTGCAAACTGTCATTTCTTCTTATTCCTAATATTCTCTCTTTTAAATTTCTTTGGGTTTGTTTTATTTTTGTTGTTGTTTTTGTTGTTGGGGGTTTTTTTGTTGTTGTTGTTTTGGGGTTTTTTTGGTTTTTTTGTTCCATGCTGCTTAGTTTCTTTTAGAGACTTTGGGTAAGAGAGCTTGTAAAATGATTTTTGGAAGTACTTGTCTTACAAGTAGATCTCATTTGTCCATGTTCTCAGTGATTCTCAAAAAAATCTGAGATAATCCAAACCGTGTCTTTCATTTCCATACTGGGATGTTTTCTCCTAAACAATGTCATTTATATTGACGTGCACATAAACTTTATTGTAGCCTGTAGCAAGTTGCCTAGTGTGCGCTCCATTTGTACTGATCTGTAGCTTTCTGGACCTTCTCTAGATTTTTTAGGATTGATTTCTTATTTGCCACCTTCCTTTGATTTTCAGACGATTTGAAGCAGGCTTTTTTCTATTCTAAGTTCAGTTGTTTCATACTCAAGTCCCTTTAGAGTTGTTGATGGGATACACTCCAGTCTAATAATTTGTTAGAGCTCACTTTGCCTTTATTTCTCATGTTCTCTAATGGTACTTCGGTTTAAGACAGATCCTCTCCTGTATTTCTCTGAGGAGGATACCTGGCCTGGATGTTTCTCTAGTCTCCTCTGGTGTGGATAAAACCCCAGTTTTTCAGTGGCCCCTGCTTTCTACCAGGCCCAGCAGAAGCCCCAGGATGGGTGTCCGTGGGAGGCTGCACTCTCAGCCTGGTTCTGCCCTCAGCCTTGGCCTGTCTGCACTGGTGGCTGGGTGCTGTGGGCTAGGGCTAGCCCTTGGGCTGCTGTTCTCCCTGGCCAAGGGCAGCAAGGTCCTGCTCTGACCACGGACAGCCACACAACTTCTGGCTCCAGCCTGTAGGGAGCTGCTGGTCCTTGCAGACATCACCCTGGAATATGTTTTATGTTTAAGCCTTCTGAAGATTGCAATCCTTTCTGTTTTCCTTACTTGGATACAACTTGAAGCTTTTACAAGGATGCCTTTTTCTTTCTAATAGCCTCCTTCATCCCATTTGTTCGTGACAGCTCCGTTCTCTGGATTTTCTCAGTCTTTTTTGATGGGTCGTATGCATTTTTTGAGCTTGCAAAAGGTATCTTTAATCAGTCTCTGTGCCACCTGTAAAAATGTGACTTTTGTAGCTGATTCTTTTTTCTTCCTTGTAACAAGCTTACTCATTTTTATTCAGTGACCCTCTTTGAAATGGTGGTAGAGTTTTTTTTGGCTTTTGTTGCCCCTTCAAGGGCATAGATTCCAATCTACATCAAAGCAGTTATTGACTGTGGCTAGAAATTTACTTTGAGTCATACCCTGATATGTCATGTGCTTGTACAAGACAAGCAGAAATATCCAACAACCCTAATATTTTTCTGCCATTCTTAAGAAGGACATTTTTCAGTGTTATGAGGGTGTTCTGTTTCTTAGGTGTCTTTAGGGGTCAATCCAGAGCATGGGTTATATTTATACCCTATGTCTTTCTTGATGTCATCTACCTTGGCCATTGCTGAAAGGGATTCTGGATTGTTTAACATGAATGGGCTGTTAACTGCCAGATGGATATGGTAACCATGAGCAGTCATTCTCTAATGAGTGAAAAAAACCCAAAAAGGAATCATTGAGCTTGCCCAGTAATCTGAAGGAGTCCATAGCAAAATATAGCATAGTTGAAGACTTGCTGTGCCTGTACGGAGGACTGACCTATGTGTAAGAATTTTCCCTCCACAGACCAATGTAGAATAAGAAATCAAGAATAAGAAATCAAGAAGCAATGATGGACATGTGTGATCAGCATCCTCTGGAGAGACCTATCACTCAGGTCACTAAGCAGGATCTCTGCAAAGAAATCAAGGGCATAATTCTGTTCTATTTCTGTTCTTCTTTGCAAAAGACACAACTAATGAAATTATGTCAAATTTTGGGTTTAGGATAGGATCTGTGCAAGGATCCAGTCGTCTTATGGATATTTAGTTTGTGACAATTATCTGTAACTAAATGTGGTGGTCATGTCAGTATTGAACCAACCTCCTAAGCAATGTAAACTCTTCTTGAGGTGCCCAAACTGGAGATGTGTTAGGGCTATGGAAGCCCCAGTGAAGCTCTGTGCTGATGAGGGAGTTACCTGCTGTTCAGCTGAAGTAGAAAACACATACTTTGAGGTGCTGCAAACAGTCAGTTAATGGAGATAATTGCAATCTGATAGTATTTCTGAATTCTTTCTAAATGCATCACAGGAGAAAAAGGGAGGAACACATCATAATCTGGAAGTAGTTCACAAGACTGCAGTGCTGTAGTGTTTGTAGTATTGTAGAACAAACTATTTAGGAATAGTTACAGTAATTTCATGACTATAAGGCGCACCCTTTTGACTAAAATTTTCCCTTGAACCCGGAAGTGCGCCTTATAGTCCGGTGCGCCTTATCTGATGTACAGAGTTGTGACATTTGCCAAACCGGAAGTGTGAGCTGTGAGTCGTGGGGGGAGCCGGAAATGCCATGGAAGCCGGCTGGGGGCGGGCCCGGAGGCCCGCGGCACCGCCCCTCTCAGGTCCAGGCAGTCCCGGGGCCCCATGGCTGCCGGGTGAATGCTGCCCAGAGGGCCCGCGGCACTCCCCTTCCCGGGTCCAGGCAGTCCCGGGGGCCCATGGCTGCCGGGTGAAGGCGGGCCAGGGGGCCTGTGGCACCCCCGTCCCGGGTCCAGGCAGTCCCAGGAGCCCATGGCTGCCGGGTGAATGCCACCCAGGGCGCCCGTGGTGCCCCCCCTCCCGGGTCCAGGCAGTCCCGGGGGCCCATGACTTCCGGCTCCAGGGGGGCCCGGCGGCTGGCAGCACCACCCCTGCCAGGTGGAGGCCGGCCCGGGGGCCAATGGCTGCCAGGTTGAGGCAGGGCCTTGGCCAGCAACTGCGCGGGGTGAACTGGGGGCGGAGCCTCGCTGCAAAAAAAAAGTGCGCCTTATAGTCCGGTGCGCCTTATATGATCTACAAAGTTGCGAATTTTGCCGACTCCGGGAGGGTGCGCCTTATAGTCCGGTGCGCCTTATGGTCATGAAATTACTGTAATTGCTTTCATTTTTTGTTTATATTCTTCTCCCCCAATTAGTGTGGAATGTTGCAGTTTATTATAATAAGAAAATTCAACAAGTGGAAAGTGGTTTTTCTCTGAGTTGACTTAGAATGAATTATATGTTTTCAGAAGAAAGAAATGCCTGAGGATAAAGTAAGGTATGGTATCTGTGCACATTGGATAGAAATCTCTATAAATACGATATTGGTATCACGCATACTTGTAAGATTAGTTTCAACCGAGGTTATCTATCATGTAGGGGTAAGTCAAGCAAGTTAGACCTGCTTCAGGGATGATTTAGTCTGTATATCCAACTATTCAGACAACTTTGCTGCGGATATTTTGGAAGAAAAGACTGGGGGATGATTTTTCCATCACTCCAGGCTTCCCATTCACTGGTAGTGTCTCCATTTTTTCCAGCATGAGTTGATAGGATAAAGGTAATCAGTATCCTATTAATCTTTAGGACAAGTAAGACCTAAATGGAACAACATCCCCCTGCCAGCCCCTCTTCCCCAAGAGGGGTTACATGTAGCCCGTGCATCAATTGCACAGTGGATGGAACATACTGGAAGTAGATGAGGCTTTTAGTCCATGTGGACATTTCTCTGTCACTTGGCAATTTCCAGGGCATTTAATGTAAAATTTTTAACGATTTTTTTTGTAAATTTTAATATATCCTTGGCTTGCTTCTTTGCACAGTTATGTGTTTCATGGATTAATGGAGTATGGGTGTTTTGTGTAGGAAATTCCATGTTGTAAAAATTTAGTAATAATTTTTGTGGTATAGGATACAATGTGCACCTTTATAAGTATATAGCATTGAAAAATTTGGAAAATATGTAGTTCGGGAAGCTTGACAGCTCAAAGATCATATAATAATTCAATATTTTCTCTGTGCCACATGAAAAAATGTATACTTCTCCCACCACCACAGAACTTCTATTTGGACCCACTGATAATGTAATCCAGCCTTAATTTGACTAAGTAGTAATGTAAAATAGTATTTAAAAATTAGCTGATGAGATCATGGTAGTTTGAAAGTCTTTTAATTGTTTCACTTAACTTTGGACTGATTATAAACATAACTATTAATTCATTTTGCATATTCTTGTTAATTATAATGGCATAACCAGTACCTGTCTGGTTATGAGCTTCTGAGTGTCTTTCTATCATGGAAATGTGAATTCTGGAATCAGGAAGAAAGGGGGTTTACTGTTTGCAGTTCTGCAATTTATATAATATTCTTCAAAAATCATATTTTTTGTGGTGTAAATTAATGCATTGAAGTAGTTTAGATATAATTAAAAAATACATAGTCTAAATGTTAGTTAAATTTGCACCTTTTCATACTTTTAGAAGATATACATTATAGATTGTATGTAAATAATGTTTTTTCAAATAATGATCAGGACATCCCATTGACATAATGCAATTTAAGACTTGCTCAGAAGTCCTGTTATGAAATAAGACATTTTTCTAAATTGTGTGAGTCCTGTAATATGGAAAGTTGGAAGCTATAGATACCAGTGAATGTTTATGTCTTTAAAATACTAGACAGTCTCTTTAGCAAGTAATTTTTGCGTTAGTGAAACCGGTGCTGACTTAGGCTCAATCTATCTGATTTAAAGCAAGAGTACTTAATGATAAATATAGGTAACCCTCAACCAAGTTCTAAAGTTTTCTTGCATGTTTTTGTGAGTAGTGCTTCGTTAGAATATTTTATACAAATACCCACTTCAAGCAGTAATTCAGTTTGAACCATATTTTCTATAGAAGAAATTGGAACAAGCATGTCTTAGCTGAAATAGTGGCACATCATGGAAAGTTGATCTATCAAATACGAGAACTACTTAAGTGCTGTAGTGCACTTTGGTGGATTATTTCTATTTTAGAAAATGCCAAAGACCACCAATAAGGCAGGATAAAGAATAAAAGCCTGTATCTCAAATCAAAATATTGGCTTAGAGGCAGTGTACAAACCTATAGTAGATAAACTTATCCTAATGGTTTGTGATCTAAATATGGAACAAGCTAAGATTGCAGCAAGTAAATGAAGGAGTTGAGGAAATACTTGAAGACCATTGTATTTATTTAAGTCAAATTTCTAAGTCTTCATCTAGGAATTAATTTAACTTTCATTTTGAATTAAATATTCTAGGGGTTTCTGACACAACTATGACAATTAACGTTCGGTCAGGATGCTTTTAAAGCTTTGGTTAAAAAGGTCTATGAATTTGTAAATTTTTAAAATTCAGATGGAATTCAGCTGGAATTGTTAGATATTGAAGGATGGAAACTTATCTCAGTAAGCACTGTCAGGAGGGGATAGGTAAACAATTAAAGCTCTACTTCCTGGGGCCCAAGGAATGGAATCTGCTAGCTCAGGTGGAAGGTAGAGAAATGTTGGTGTTAAACTGGAATAACTGGAATGATTCAGATCCAGGTTTTTAGAATGCTAACAAAAATCAAAACAAATCAATATTTATGACAGAAGTAATACTATTTTTTAGGAGTCAGCTACCTTTGTCAAGTAAACCATACTGAAGTGTAGCATAAATCAAACAAGTGAACAGATAAGATTCTAAAGATGAAAATTTGCACCATTAAAAAGACAACTGGCAGCTAAGACCTGCTATCTCTCTGTGACAGATCTGTCACACCTACTTTGTGCCATCCTCACCACTTTAAATATTTATTATTGATTTCTGAAGAAATATAGAGAAATAGACCAGAGATAAAATTATAATAGAGATTAATGATTGCAATTGTTTTCATTGTAAGACTAATTACCTAAAAATATTATGATGAAAAATTTCTTCTGAAAAGACTGTATCTCAACAAAATGGGTCATGTTTTGATATAAGATTTCATACATATATATATATATAACTGTGATTGTCCTGGCTTTATTTCTGAGGTGAAGCAATATGTGATGTTTAATATACTCCAAGCTAAGAAAACTGATGACTTGAAAGTATTTTGGTATAATGAAGTACAGAAAAAAAGAGAAATACAGAATATTCACATTTGAAGCTTACATATTATCTGTCAACAAGATGTAGTGTTGAAGAATTAACTGTAATGTGTATTTCTGTCTAGAATTCAGATGCACAAGAAACATCAAAGACTTAGAGCCATAGCTATTTAGAGGCAAAACTGCAACCTTTTAGTGGGAAATAGGTCAGTGAGATGAATGCTTTTCGCTCAGTTGGTTGGACATTTACATTGTGGATCCAGGGTGACCACATGACCATGAAGCAAAGTTTCATTGACACATATTTTACTTTCTGAAAACTTTTAAGAATTGCCTCCCACCTTCACCTCCTTGTATTTGCCTTAGGATCCTTACCTGTTTTTAACATTTTTCTTCTCTTTTTTGCTTTGTATTAAGCTCATAAGATACCCTTCTCATTTCCCAGTGCTGTCCTACTGTGCAGGGGTTTCATGTAGTGTTTATTCCTCCAGCCTGTTGTTCTTTGCTCTCCCTTCTTCACTTGCTCTACTACAGAGGCTGCCAGGTAGCTTTCAGTTTTCTAGGAACTTCGACCTTCCCAGCAGGTTTTGTTGCACTCTACAAACAAAGGCAGAAGTTAGAACTGCAGCTCTTTTAAATGTCCAAACATCTTGTAACAAAGTGTGTATTAATAATGCCGGTTGGAACACAGATTTTTTTCTTTTTTTCCTTAAACTGTGGGAAAGCAGTCTTTTCCTTATAAAATTCTACATTCATTTTACTCTTCAGCCTGCTTCTGCCTGACCTTGTCAGCAAGGGAGAATTGCCAAGAGGCACCATTGAGAGGCTGGTAGGATGTACTTCAGAGATAGCAGAGTTTCAGGCATTAATTCCATATCTTTATTAGTAAATTAAACAATGCCTGGAAATATTTCCATGTCTTTGCCAAAGTTAATGTCTTTGCAAACTAACATTGTTCCAGAAAATTCTCAGACATTTATTTGACCACCTCTATTAGACAATTTTTACACAACCCCTCTGTTTTGGAGCATATGTGGCTATGCTACATAGATACAGGATTTTCCTACATCCTACATAGATGGAGGATTATCTTGTCCAGTTGATGTCCGGAAAGAGAAATGTGCTCAGGCATAGATGTAATCTAAATATTCTACACATCTACATGTTCTTTATTTCTTCTGCCTTATCCAACCTTCTCTCTTCATTGCAATCTTCCAGTCTCAGCTTCAAAGCTTTTCTTTTTTTTCTTTTTGCTTGTCCTTTTGTCCTTCCTAACATACATATAGATTTGAATTTTATTGGCATGCTGACTCCCAGCTTCTGTCCCTTCCTTCAGATGACCCTGTGAACTTACTGGTAGTGATACTGTGTGCAGTTCTCTGTCTGAAGCAAACTACTTCAGGGAAACCTTCCTTTTGTTTGCCCATGGGTACTATAATAATAAAAATAGAGTAAAAATACAAGACTAGAATTTGAGTGATGCCTTAGCTGTCACTCTACAGCAAGGAAGAAACTTGGTGAACATTTATATTTCTTTGTGGACTATATTTAAGCTTACTTGTTAAAAGCACAAATTAGAGGGAGTGGTAAGGCCAGATTCTATGTTGGTTTTGTTAAATGATTCTAAATAGCTGTAAATATTTTTCTTTGTTTTGTCAGGATGGTGGTACTAGAATTGATCTTGGACATCACTTCAGTTCAAGGTTGAAGTTAAAAGGTCTTTTTGAGGCTTAGAAGAAGCAGGTGAGTACAGGTCAATCATCACAAAAAAGAGGATTTTTTTTTTTGCAACGTTTTGTTCCAGAATTGCTGTTCTTGCTTACCAATCCAAATTCAAATAGCTGCTCTCATTACTTTCCCTGATTCACTGAGATGTATGACCAGTGTTAAAACTCCATAGCAGAGAATATCTGATTCATTTAGAATTTCTCTGCATGCTTTTTCAGCTTCTGCCATGAAAATAAGTGAAACCGTGGTTCTGTCACCAAGGTCTCTGAAACTCTGGAGTAATTTCATTGCATCAGCTGTGTTAGGAGTATGATAATTTAGCTGATTTGTTTTCAAAATTGTTTTAGATTGCATTTCTTGTAAAAAATAAAATTTTGAAAGGCAAATACACTATAATAAATAGTGAAGAATCCCTGAGTCTGGATTCCTAGTTCCTTGAAACCGGGATGATCTTCATTTCTCTGGTAACCAGGAATTCCATGATGTCAAGGACCATGAGTCCAAACCTTGTTTGAACTGCTTTGTGTGTTAACAGGCTGAACCTGCCTGGGACACCACAGTCAGTGGCTGTAGTGCCACTGGGGCCTTGGCACAAATACCTGCACTGAATACCTTGTTTTACTCCAGACCTTCACAGCTATCTTCAGTAAATTGTGTTCAAGTGGCTATCAGGTCTTTTTAGCCTAGACAGATCTGGAAGAGGGGATCCTGAAGGAATTAGTGCAAGATGAGAGCTTACCAAGGCAGTCACATTTATTTTTGATTTTTCATAATTGCTATTGCAACAAAAAATTAATCTGTATGTTGAGTGTCACAGTTGTTCATATTCAAAATTTCCTACAGAGGTATGCAATTTTTTGAGAATATTCGCAGAACTTTTAAAATTTAGAATTTTTAAACAAAATATGGTCAATTAGACTTGACACTAAATTTTTAAGATACAGATTTCAACAGCAAATTTACCATAATAGGAGCCAGGAAGTACAAACAAATATGAAATGCAAATAATATGGCAAGTGTAGTAACTGCTAAGGTTTACGAGATATTCTGATATACAGTCCATAATAGTGGTATGTCCATCTTAATGTATTGGTACCTCTAGAAAGAAAGAAAAAGCTGTTCTAGAGGAGTTAATTATGATGACAGTGATTTCTGACACTGTTTTTAAGAAGTTTCTTGAAGTTTTACCCTCTGTGAGGAAGCACAGCCCTTCTTAACCTAGTTCTGAGTAGTGTGAAAGACTGTTCTGGTATGTGTTTCACTTTGAGTGTCTTCGCTGGGTAATAAGAGAGGAAAATTCCTTTGTTTTGATTTAACTTAAACTTTTTCCAAGGAGTTAAGGCACTGGCTGGAAGGCTACAGTCTGAACATGGTGAAGCCAGGAAAATAAGAAAGGTTAGGTGTAGCAGGGTTGTAAGTCAAAGAATATACGCACTATACAGGGAAACTGTAGATATTACTGGTATCATATGCAAACCTTTATATGACTATATGTTGCAGGCAGTAATATATTTATTTGAAAAGCAGTGGGTTTTTTCTTTCATTCTTCAGTAGAAAAAAGCAGTAAGAAATATCAGATTGTTTGGTTTCTATGTAGCAATGGAAAAAGAGCTGGATTTCTGTCACATATTTGTACCTGTCTGAATTGTGTTACTTGTATGTAGTTATGTTAGATAGTTTTTTGATAGTGTCAATAATTTGGAAGACTGATTGAAACTGGAGCTTGATAGAAACTGTAGTAATGGAAATCAGTTGAGCCATCAGGAGTCTGTTAGATTTTAGAGGATTTTTTTCTGTAAGTTTACTATATTCAGACAAATAATGCCCAAAATGCTGTGTAACTGACTTGTGCATCTATAATATTTTGGCAGTATAATTTTTATTGAATTCCAGTATGTCTGAAACTTAAAGCATTTGAAAAAAAGTAACTGCTATTCTGCTTCCTCCATTATTTTCTTCCATAACTTTAAGTTAAACATATTCCATAAGAATGCTTTCTGTAAAGGAAACCAAAATCTTTCTGGGCTTTTTAGCATCGGTCTCTATTTCTTGCAGTATGTGAAAGTGAAGAAGGAATGTTTTTGCAGTCAATGAGGAAACAGTAGTAAATTCTGAATGCGAGTTCTTCTATATGGTATTAAGAATTATTGGGTTCTTTTATGGCAGGATATGATGTGTTTGCACTGATTGAAAACTGAGATTCAGTCATAAATGTAGTGATAGACATGCATAAAATAAAATTGCAATTATAAATACATTTTTAATCAACAGAGAGAAAAAAATCTGTTTGGTTTTTATTCTCTCAATAGAACACAACTTTTTAGGAGTGAGTTTTAGAAAAACTGAGAACTCAGAGAAATGTGAAAGCGGAGAAAAAATGTTCTATTTTCTGACTTATGACTTAAATAGACAGTTTTGAGACTGTTAGTGGTACATTTACATCTATGTTTTCTGAGTTATTTAGTCTTTGAAAAAAAACCCTAAATAAATCTTGGTGTTAATGATTATTAAATTGGCCTAGGTCTTCTGTGTTGTCAGTTTGGAGAAGGACACACGCTCATTCCTATTTCTGGTACTACAGGAAACAAAAATGTGAAACATCACAGCTCATGTACATGTATATGCATATATTTTGTATACTATTAAATATCCAGTCTATATGTATATGTTTATTTTGTAGAGGGCAATCATATGTATACTGTTACATTAGTACAGAAGAATATCTCATTTAGGTATCTTGCATCTGAAGTGAAATTCTCTCGAGTTACGCAAGGATTCATTGCTGGGGACCATGTTGATGACCAACATGTGTAAGATATGTTTTCCACTAGCTGCATAATAATTGGCTTTAACTGTGTCCACAAAGAAGTCTAACCCTTTCATGTGTCTGGTCAGAAGACAAAGGAGTTTTAATACTGCTGTAAGTGAATGAAAGGAGGATATGCAACATAATGCTGAAAGAAAAAGATGGTATCTGGTTTGCAAGAAGTAATTAGATGGGGTTTGATGGGCTTTGTCTTTAATATAGTTTCTAACAGGAAGAATCTGAAATATAAACAGTACTTTATAATTTAATGGAATTGTATTAGAACAGAGACCCTATTTATTGTAGATGTTTGAATTATCTTTCCAGGGCAGTTTTGAATAGCTATAAACTGGTGATTAGGGGTCACTTTTTGAAGTCAACTTTTGTCAAAAAGTAGTGTACATTGATAGAACTGAATTTGTGACCTGGAAATATGAGGCAGTAAATTTTTGCTATGATTATACATAACGTCAAACTATGGATTTAAACTGGCCAGCTTTTCAATTCAGCTAAACAGTAAGTACAGTCTTAATGGTCTGATTTGCTGGGAAGAGCAGTGTTGCAATAATCTACTTTTTACAGCCCATATCAAATATGAATTTGCATCAGTTATTACAAAGTTTGTGCTTTGGGAGGTATTTTTGTGACATCCAGGAGTGATGCTCCACATTTGTTGGAATTAGTCGCTAATGATACTGTCTTGAAAAATGAGATATTGCTTAAATACACTGATTTTTTTTTTTTTGTAGTTTCTAGCGCAGAAATTTTTAAGGAAAAACTAGTTGAAATGTGATGGGATTTTTCAGCTGTATGAAATGAGGAGAAAATGGTGTGCATCTTAATAATTTTATGGTTCTTTTTCCTATGTGACATGAATGAGAGAGGTGAGAACTCTTAATTTTTAACTGAACTGAATTCAGGTTTCTAAACGTGGCCTGCTTAAGAACAGAGGACCATTACTGTAGTTGTCATGTAAAATGAAGTTGGAGTCTGAATCTCCTTTTTAGCTGTCAGCTTTATTAAGGAGCTACTGGTGTGTTGAACTAGGCACACACATTATATAAGCGGTGTATGGTAGTGTCTGGAGGGAATTTTCTCTCTCTTCACTGCTGCTTTATTAGGTCTTGCTCACTCATTCACTGCTGCCCTGTCTCACTCCAGCTTGCTGGCTGCAGCTCACAGCGTTGTAGGTCTAATGTAGATTGACGCCTTTGCCAGAGGACTGATTGAAACTTGTGTCTCATAGTTGCTAATGCTCACTCAACCATTTTATTGAAGATAAAGTAAATAAAATAGATTGCCATATGAGAATTCTCTGAAATCAAATGGAATAATTTGACAGGTTTAAGCCCATGAAAAAGACAGAGCATTGAAACAGATGGGAATACTTTTTATGCACAATATACCAGGAAAAGGTGTCTACTGGCTTGCTGTTACACTGTCAATAACTTTTGCTAAAATTATAATTGTTGAAAATATAATTTCCAGTGGTGTTTAAATTGTTACTTCTCTCAAACAGAGGGATTATTTCTAATATAAAAGTAAAGCATATACTGATTTTATTTTCTTATTGCTTCTGAGTCTTTAAGAGACTAGTGATGGATAACCAGTCTCTTAAAATTCAATTAAAAAATAATACACGTTAACTAAGGGTGAGTTTAGTATTTGAGAAAATAATTCTGTGAAATTTGAAATAGATTGCTACTTTTATAGGTTTGTAATAATTATTAAGTGACATAATTTTGAATACTGCAAATAAAGTTGCTAAAAAAGACCCTAACATTTTTGAAAGTACAGCAATACAATACACAAAATCTATGAGGTACTAAAGTTACTGTGACAAACTGTGTGTAATAATGGTCAACAAGTCCCAAATATTCTTCACAACATTTTTATTTTATAAAGAATTTCTGTAGATAAGCATTGTAGTATGTATGTATTATTTTCAGAAATATGACAATACACGGTAATATCTGACGAAAGACACAATATATGACAGATTACTCTAATTTTTTATCTGAATAAAAATGAGTGTTGGTCTTTTCAGTCACTCTAGTGAACACCTTCTTACTAGTTGGACCACTTCTTCAAGAAAACAAGACACACCTGTATTTTAGTTTAGTGTAATAAATTGTTTCAAACTCCGAGTTAATAAAGGAAATAAATATAAAAGAAATTAAATCAAGAAAGTTGGCAGGTGTAGCCTAGGGTTACCACTTGAAAACACAGTCATTTAAATATTCAGTACTAATTTTTCTATTTTCTTTACATTTAAACAAAATCTGCTCTTTTTTTGGGTGGAGAGGAGATATTATGCATCAATTTTATTTCATTTTTTAAAGTTAAGAACTTGATTGTAAAAAATTGTGCTGTTTGTACATTTGGATGGGATGCTAAGTGAGATTTCATTAATATTGGGTAAAAATAAATTATGTATGAGCTATTTGAAAATGACCTACAGGAGTGAGTTGACAGACTAGAAAAACATAGTATGGGTGGATTTCCAGGTTTAATACACAGCCAGAATACACAGCTGGTTGTGCCTGATGTATGCAGTGGCAGGGATGGTTTTGGTCAAAATTGTATTTTCAATAAGACTGTGAAACCCAATAAACATCAATGATACTCTTCTTTTTTCCTATCCTGTTTGTATTACTAAGAGCAAAAATTGCTCTGTTGTGCTTATAAGGCAGAGCACTGGCCCCAGGTCAGTTGCCATGCTGGACTGTATGTGGCCAAACTCTATATGCTCTCAAAGCAGTTCCAGACTTAAAATTTTAACATTTACCCTATGGTACTCTTTCTGTTCATTCAGTAGGATAAAAGTGTAATCGACAGCTTTGCCTTTCTTTGGGACAGAATAGAACAAGTCACAACCCTTCCAAAAATCCTGTTTTAAACCTTTCATTTTCCATATCTGAAGTTCTTGGAAAGTCTTGTCATTTGGAGGGAACAGAAAAAAACAATTTAGTTACTTTTAATTATATACATAGATTTTCTTTGGCTTTTTTTCTGTGATAGGAGGTCCAAGGCAAAGAATCCCTGCTCATTTCCGTGTTACGTAGCCTTTTCTCTCTCTCATAGGTTTTTCTACTTGAATTGTAAAGCCATTATGCCGTTAGCACAATCTTTGGGAAAAAATGCTGAAGCCCGTGAGTACTCCAACATAGATTGATTTAGACAGAATAAAAGCTGGTTTTATCAAGAGAAAAAGAAGCCTCAGCAGTAGTTTATTTAGGATTTCTCTAAAACTTGGGAAAATAAAATGTGGTTTCTCATATTGCTTAGAAAAACTTATTTTTGCTGTTTTTCTCAGCATGGTCTCTTACTTGACTGTATCTGAAGTAATTCTGATTTTCATGTTATTATTCTTTATGTTCTTCAACAACACGGTCTGTATTTTTGGCACGCTTTTGAAGTTACCTTATCCAGAAATCATTCTATGATAAATGTTATGAACTAGCGATTTTAAATCCTTATTATTAAAAAAAAAAAAAAAGAAAGAATGTAGGCGATAAAGAAAGCAATTCAGTACCAGCAACTACGTATAGAAGAAATAGCATCACATGTAATTCCTGAAAATAAATGGGATTTTGAAAATGGACTAGACGTTTATTTGATTGCTTTGAGAGTTAGTCTCCCTAAAAAGCTGATTTTAAATGAGTTTTGTGTTTGTAAGTGGTGCTTGTTAACTGTCTTGGGGAGTGATCTCTTCTCTGGAAAATGCATTATGGGATCTAGGAAAGAAAGAGGCAATGATTTTTTTTAACTTTTTTTTTTTTTATTTCTTTTGTGTGTATGTGGCCTTTGTCATCTAGGAACTCTAGGAATTGGACAGAGATGGCTGTCCCTCATGAACTAGGCCTTATAAAACAACTATTTAGTGGTAATCGTTGTCAGTGACAGCCTATAGAATATAGGTTTTTACTGGCTATTTGGTGGGGAAAACTATGCTTAACTGCTTTTTTTTTTTTTGTCAGATGTTCAAAATTTAATTTTTTGAAGAAATTTTTTTTTTCCCCAAGCTTGAGTTGTCTAGGAAAGCAAAACAGTTTATGTCTTATTTCATTTGGTGGTTCTGGTCCTACATCCAAACATAAACATGTAGATTTAAGTACCTATATATAAATTCATTTAATTATGACAGATCCAGTGAATGTTTTGCAAAAACCCCCAAAACTACCAGGTGTGTAATCAAAGGCTTCAAAGTCAAAACTGCTTGATACAGTTTGCACAATATATGTCACTTCTCAAGAATAAGGTGGGATGTGGTACCTCAGTATGTAAAATATAGAAATTTAATTCTAGAATCTAGATACTTCAAGTATAGTTTTATAGGTAACAGCACTAATGGGAAATGTACTGTAATTTTAACTCAATGTTTTCATACTTGAGGGAGAAACTAAATTAAATATTGTTTTAAGTCTGTTAAGATACATAGAGATATATAGTTCCTGTCTGTAATTGAATTTTCAGCCTAATATCATCTATGTTATTTGGGTGAAGCTATTTACTAAACACTTCAAATTAGAGCAGATGAATAGTGTGCTATGACAAACACACGTGACCTCATGTCTTAAATGTTTTGCAGCTAATTTGAAACTAGTATTTATAATCTGCATGCTACCATCAAGTTGCTGAATATTTAGCTTTCTTCTTTCCAAGATGAAAATTTACTCACGTGGTCATTTGTCCTTCATTTTTTGCTTAGTTTTCTCTTTGCTACATCTTTTCATGATGTATCAATGATGATGCAAATCTAGTTCTCTTTTTTTATCATTTAATAAAGAATCAGAACTGTAACATATACAAAATTTCTATTCAGACCAGTCAAAGACTTTTAGCTTTAGGTAGATGTATTTTTTTCTCAAATTTGATGGTTGCTACTTGTTTAAAATAAGATAAATTCAGGGGTTTGTAATCTTTGCATCATCATCCGTCACCTTCTTCTTAAATGGAATTCTATTTCCAAGATTCCTTCTTCTTTAAAACATACAAACAAGCAAAAAACCCCATAAACAACAAACAGAAACCCAGCAAAAAATCCCAACCCAACAAAACATATTTCTATGCTGAAATTTTGCCTCGGGCCAGTTTCTCTGCTGCTTAAGTGGACTAAATGAATGACAGCATTATTATTTATTTTATTTTTAAAAATAAGGCTAAAATGTTGAACTGAATTACTGCATGAGTGGAAAAAAATTTAAAGTTTTCTCTTATGACAGAATCATTTCACATTTGCTTTTTTGAGCAGTTGTATTATAAAGAAAGTGGAACATAAGCATTTCCATTTGTAAATTTTTCATCCTCTCTGTAGAAGTATTAGACTCACCATTATTGATAATCCTTTTAACTAAAGCACATACTTATTTAATGAACTTCAGTTCTAGATACCTTTTCCCTCTTTCCAAAATTCTTTACAGCCCTCCTTGCGTTTGCATTCTTTCTTGTTTCTATTTTTCAATCTGTCAAAAAGCAAACTAAATTAACATGGAAAGCATGCCCAGCTGATGCCGTAGACAATCCACAACAGTTTAAACCATGCTCCTTGGTCTGCATTGAATCATTTTGTGTCATTTTGTGTGGTCATTCTGCCAGTTCTTGAGTGGCAACAGGCAGCTCTGGCATTGGGAGGGTAAGGAACAGTAGAGAAGGGAAGGAGCAGGAAGGAGCAGCTCTAACTGCTGCAGCTGTTTGCTAAGTGAGCATATGTTGAAGCCCTTGAGCCTCCACAGAACATCTTTTCCCAGGTCAGTGCTTAATTCACATGTGTAGTATTCCCCTAAAATTGGATCTAAGCACTTGCTTATTTGTTTTTTTAAGGGAAGTTGTTCTATTGTGCAAGTCCCACAGTTATTTACTTATCCTTGAAGTGTAATGGAATAGTCCAGTTACTTAAAATAAAGTGACGTTTTATCCCTGAATTTCTGCAACTTTTAGAGAAATTTTGGAGCTTTTGGAAAAATGAGCTTTTGGTATTTCTCTGTCTCTAGAAGATTTTCTGAATACTTTACCTTTGGACATTATTAGAAATTGAGATCTGAAGAATTATTATTTATATTATTTTTGCAATTCAGAAATATTTTTCATTGAAGGTATTTTTAAAATTTATTTATTTATTTATTTATTTATTTATTTATTTATTTATTTATTTGACCTGAAAAAGCTATATATTGGATGGATTTCATGTATTTGATAGGACAGTGTTTTAAATTATTGTGTTATGAACTTGAATAGCCTGTCCAATACTTAATGCAAACTTGACCTCTGTTCCCAGCCTGGAGACAAAGAGGGACAAAGTACTGTGAATCACTCGCGGTTGATATTATGAAGGTTCCCACATCCTTTCAGGTCCCATAGCAGTAGCCAGTCTGCTGCATGGATGTGGGACTTTCCACTAAAACTCTGTCATTTAGTGGCCAAATTCATCTGCTGCATTACTTCTTTAGGTGCCCTGTAAAAATCCTCTTTTTCATCTCCAGACATGGTCTTCATCTCTCATCTTCAGAGAGGTCCAGAGAGCTTTCTTTTCCAGATTAGCTGTAGCTGTGCAGAAGCACCTGGAGCAACCTGAGATGCTGGCCTCAGTAGGCTGAGGTTGGTTTTTGAGAGGGGCTAGTTTGCTCCTCTGTGAGACAGAATTGCCACATACATACAGGCTGTTACTGGGTGTGTTTAGTTATCTCACTTATTGATTGTTTGTGCAATTACATATATGTATTTGTGAGAGTTGGCTGGATCTGTCTCAATTTGTTTTTGAGAAAGATGTTTAATGTTTTCTTAAGTTAATAAAGATTTCTTCATTTTCTAGGAATGTAATTCAAGGAAAATCCTAAAACATTCCTTAGTATTTGAGATGTGATTTGGGCTGTGAAGGCTGGTGATAGCTTGCATGAGGATGGAGGGATTTATTCTGTCTGACAATGAAGGTCTTGATTTATGGTAACCCATAAGGTTATGCTGAAGATGTTTGTGAATAGATTTTTTTTCTAAAAACCATGTTTGACAGAGGCTTTAGATATTGAGGCAAGTGATTTTCGCTTGTTAGTCTGTAGTAAAAACCATCGTTGCTGTGCATCTTAAAAATTTACAGGCAAAATACAAAATTGTTTATGAAATTATAGTTGTAATTATGAAATATTTGATATTTATTTCTAGTGTCAGAAATTTATATGATTACCATATAATAATAGATAAAAAGTCCAAATTAATGTGTAAGTTGACAAGTACTGTTAGTATCTTCAAACTGTTGAAATGTACTTACTTGGTATCTAAAAAAAAGTCCATTTCCTATAACTTCACAGGAAGTTATCAAGGAGGTTTTTTAATTTCTTTAAAAATGCTTTTATGTATTTTGGATTTGCTCTATGTACTGTTCATTTCCCTTAATCTAATAACTTTGCAAGTTATTTGCACTATACTGGTGAGTGGCTACTTCTCAGTAAGATTAAAAATGAAGATTATAATAGGACCGTGAGGTGAAAGAAATATTTCTCTTATGTATTCAAACTGCCTAATAGGAATAAAAAACATGTTCAATAATTTGGTTTTGCCGTGTAACATAATAGTTGCTGTTAAATATAACTTCTGTGTTGTAAATACAAAAAAAATTAAAAACAACAAAAAAAATGGGTTTGATCTCATTTGACCTTTCTGACGTTCAGTCATTTAGAAGGTTTGTAAGATGTTTAATTACCAAATGGTATGATCATTATTCATCTCATCATTTGATATATAACGTCAAGTGAATTGCCTCCCTGGAGTGCACTGTGTTTCACAGATCAATAGATTTAGTAAGAGCTTGAAGGAGAGCTTTATGCATTCATAGAAAAGAAGGAAAAGTATATCCTCCTTGTAAAATGGCTCATGTAGTTATTCTCTGAGCTTTACAGACTTATTGTTTTATTTACATCTCAGGAATATGAAATCCTGTAACAAAGGCATTTATTAAAATATTTTAAACCTCTTTGTAAAAACATTTAAAATATTGCTATCCTACTCTACCTAATCAACTAGCTTTAAAAGTCAGTCCTGACTAGCTTCATTTATTTGTTGAATTATACTTATAAAAACAGATTTTTTGCTTTGACACACCAACACATGGTATGATGAAAGGCTGTCTAAATACAATAGACACGATTGCTTACACTATTCACATTTTGGGTTTCTGCATTTTTAAATAGGTATAGTTAGTCTTAACTAATTTGGGTTGTTGCTTAATGTGTGTGGGGTTTGAAGTTTTTTTTTCATTCATTGTGTCAAGAATATATATATATATATATACATGTCCAGAGAAAAGGATAAAGCTTGTTCCTAATTTAATATCTATGAATTAAAAAAAATTATGATAATTTATAATTAATTGTAAAAAGATAATTACATATAAGATGCTTCATGTTTACTTAGGCTTTTCTGAATATATTATATTACTCTTGTCCAATATAGATGAAAAATCTTTGGGCATGTCTGTCTGATTTCTTACCATTGATAGGAGGGCTTTTCAAATGACTGAAAGACTTCTACGAGTGCTCAAGCACTGGTATTTGGTGCTGTTTTCCTTCTGTTTTACATGCTTGATTTGCTCTTTTGACTTACCAGCTCTCTGAATAAAAAGTAAGAAAACAAAACTATATTTCTTCTTTAACTTTCTTTGGCAAAGGTAAGCTTTTTAGCTTAAATTTATGCCTTGTTGTTCGTCCTTGCATCAGTCAGGCATTGAGGAAACTGCATTTCAGCTAAGCAAATCTTCCCTGCTGCGGGACAGAAGCAACATTTACTTGAAAATTCTGCTCCCTTATTCATCTGTCACTTATAACCCATCATCTACTCAAAGATTAATTTGAATTGTGAACAATATCTAAGCTTCCTTAATCCCTTGCTCTTGTCCTTTTTCTTGAGCTGCTGTACTGTGACGGAAAGGCCATAATTCTGAAGCTTCCTATTCCTCAGGCCTACCTAAAGTAACTCCCATTGGGAGCCAATTGATGTTTTAGCAAGGAAATTCTTACCTGTTTCTGAGAACAACCTGGAAAAATTGTCAGGAGACATTCACACTCTCAGATGTTCACGCTGTGGAATTCTTGTAAATGTAAAATCTAATTTGTCTGGGTTCTTTGCACCAGCATTGTTCAAGGTCAGATGAAATTGTGTGAAATACAAGGCAGCATTTCTGAGATTTCATTCCTTTCTCTATACGTGCAATATTTTTCACCAGATTAGCAAATCAAGTAATAAAGAAATTAATTAACAATTAAGGTAATTTGTGATATATACTTAGCATCTTTTAGAACTGTACATATCAATAGTCATCTCTTCCAGGACATTCTTGTTGAAGCAGAATTCATTTGTTGCTGTTTGCATTTTTTTGCCCATATATTATGCTATTTACTGTTTTCAGTAAATAACTCAATGTGATATATATTTGAAATGCAAAGTCCATTTTGGATGAAAAATAATAGAAGTATGTAATTTTGGAATAATTTCTGTCGTAGTTTGGTAGGTGCTTTAGATGTTAGGGTAAAGAGCTCATTACTGGCAAAGTACAGGAACACTCTTGAATTCTGTGTTCAGTTTAAGAGGATGTGGTACCTGTGAATGCATCCAGAGGAGGGCAACAAAACTGGTGAGCAGGCTGGAGGAAATGTCCCATGAGGAATGGCCAAGGACTTGGGGTTCATCAGGTTTGGAGAAGAGGAGACTGAGGGGTGACCTCATAAGTTTATTCTGTATGAGCCATTTTGAGCTAAAAAACAAAGCTAAGGAAACAACATGTATTTATTTAGTAAATAATCTGACGTATTACACATGAATGTCTATCTTTTGTATCTGTTTGAAGCAACAAGTAATGGAGCTTGCAGTATTAGATTTGCATAATTGGAATTAAGGACAAGGAAGATCTCTTATAAAAATAATTTAGAACTCCATTCCTTCACAATTAAAGGAGAAAAGAATCTTGAGAACCCTAAAATTGCTTCAGAAATGAATCTCAGTACAAATAGAAGAAAATCATCACAATTTGTATTGAGAAACAGCTACCAAGTTTTAAGTGAGTTAGCAGAGCCTTCTTCATAAAAAAAAGGATAGTTGTACAATTTGAAAACATGAAGTAAAAAGTCTTGGTTGTTTTCCCTCCATAACATTAATGTACATTCATTGACAACCATAGTTAATGTGCATTACAAAAAGAGATGTAGGTAAAACTTGCGGTAACTTAATTTTGGAATTAAATGTGATCAGATTTTGCTTTCATGGAAGAAAGGGACTGTGGATCCATTAATCTCCAAATTTGTCTAAGTTGAATAGTTTGTTATCCCTTGTTTTGCTCTTTGGTTAAAAACTGTTTTTGGAAACTGCATAGCCATGAATCTGTCGCTTTCCCTCTAAAATTTACTTTGTCACGACTGGAAAATATTGTCTTAAAAACACGTGGTGTACAAGAATGGTGAAAATGTTATGTTTTGAGTTTTTCACTCCTTTTTCCACAAGTATTTGTATGCTGGCATTTAAGAGGAAATTTACTACTGAAATTTTAAGAAAATGGATTTATTTTTAATAATCTGTTAAAGTTCAAAGCATTTATTTATTCTGCTTAACTGGAATTGCAGTGTGATAGCAGGATGGGATTACTCTAAAAATAAGATTACACATGGGTCCTTATCCTATTCTTCCTTTCAAAAATCAAGCCATCAAACAAAAAGCAACATCCTCCCTCAAAAGAAAACCCCCAAACAACCCAAGTGTAACAGAAGTGTCTGCAGAACAGATGTAGATAGTCTGATGTTTGATTCTTCATAACTTATTTTAGGTGATGTTGGTTTTGTTAAATTGATGTAAAATCACAGAGTCATAGAATAGTTTGGAGAAGAAGGGACATAAAAATCATCCAGTTCCAACCTCCCTTACATGGGCAGGGACAACTTCCACTAGACCTGGTTACTCAAGCCCCATCCTGCCTGGCCTTGAACACTTCCAGGGATGAGAAAAGGTTTATTGCCATCCAAATTTTTCAGTAATTTTCCCACTGTAATTAAGCCAGATTAATGATAGCTTTCTAGGGTGGACTGAGTAATCTATATTTCATGTGATAACATTAGGTTGGTTTTGATTAATAAGTAGGTAAAATGGTGTTGTAAAAAAAATGGACTAAAGTTTATTATCTCTGTAAGAAACTATTCATGTATGGAATGATGATTGCAATGGTGGTAATTGGGTTAAGTTATAATTATTGACAAATAAAAGTTAAAATAATTTTTATGATGCTAGGTAGTGATGCTGAACCAGTAGATACAGTCACCCAGCTAGCTGTCTTGAGCTTTCTGTGTTGATTCTAATCCCAAGGAACATGGGAAGAAGTGGGAGTGAGGGGAAAATGTACATGGAAATTAATAATTCTGAAGTATAAAAAGAATCATATGTATATATAGCAGAGAAAGGTGAATAGCTATTAGCCCTCTAATAGAAAAGATGTCATTCAGGACAGGGACACAGTACAAAAGAGGTTCAGGTACCACAAAAGACAGGATGGAACTTGTTAATGGTGTCAGAATGGAAGGAAGAAAGACAATAGGCTGGAAGAGCTCTGGTGGACTGGTGTGTAATACATGTCTTCTGTCATTTGTGAAATAAATCAGGAAACCATTTTATAAAGTCCTGTGAAGACCAAAAGTAAAACTTATGCTGAACTTTGTGTTTTGTCACACTGTTAGTGATGCTGACGGTCAGACTGCCTTCATTCCTTTCCCTTTTACAGTAATTTCACGAATACAAGCTGCACCAATTTGACTAAGATTTTGCTCCTAAACCGGAAATGCGGCTAATAATCAGGAGCGGCTAATACAACCTCAGAAGTGCCTGCCAGAGTGCTGAGCCGAGCAGCTGCAAAGTCGGCATTTTGCGATTGTTACAAATCGCTACTCTGTTGCACCGCGGGTGCAGCCTGGCTCCCTGTAGGCAGCACGGGGGGCAGGGAGAGAGGCAGGAGAGCTCTCTTTCCTCCTCTGCCACAGCCCAGGGGAGAGACGGGGGGGGGGCCCGGCGCCGCCATTGCCGCGGCCCGGGGAGGAGAGGGGGGACCCGGGCCGCCCCTACCGCGGCCCGGGGAGGGGGGGGGGGAAGCCGGCGCCGCCATTGCTGCGGCCCGGGGAGTGGGGGGGAAGCGCGCGCCGCCATTGCCGTGGCCCAGGGAGGGGGGGGGAAGCCGGCACCGCCATTGCTGCGGCTCGGGGAGCCGACGGGAGCCCCGCGCTGCCATTGCTGCGGCCCAAGGAGGTGGGGGGAAGCGTGCGCAGCCATTGCTGTGGCCCGGGGAGCCGACAGGAGCCCCGCGCAAGCCATTGCTGTGGCCCGGGGAGCCGACGGGAGCCCCGCGCAGCCATTGCCGCGGCTCGGGGAGCCGACGGGGTGCTTTGTCCCCGCCCGCCGCCGCCGCGGCAGGAGCGGGGAAACTCCGTCCCTGCCTGCCGCCGGCGCCACGGGCGCGGGAAAGCTCTGTCCCCGCCCGCCGCCGCTGCCGTAGGAGCAGGGGAAGCTCCGTCCCTGCCTGCCACCGCGGGGCAGCGCCGACCCGGGGTGACCGAGCCCAGTGGCAGCGGCGGCCGGCCCCGAGCTGCAGCACCGGGCTGGGCCACCTGGCCCCGTCAGCGGCCCCTAGCGGGCCGAGCCTGCACAGCCTTAGCTCAGCCAGTAAACCCCACCCTCCCGCGGTTCTGTTACTAATTGCACGCGGGTCCTCGCTGCGAACGACAAAGCGGCTTATATTCGTGTGCGGCTTATCTATGGACAAAAACCGAAATATTTGCCAACACCCAGAGATGCGGCTTATAGTCAGTGCGGCTTGTATTCGTGAATTTACTGTATTTGAAATATAGATATAATATATATAGTAATGAAAGTGTAACAATTGAAGAACAGCATGCAATGATGTCACAGATTATTAAGATTCTTCTGTGTCTTTCTTGCATATTATTCATATTAATACCATCTATAATAATATAACCCAGATAAAACAAATACAAGGCAACTATGGATTAGTGAGTTGTAATACCATTGAGGAGCTCCTTAGGAGGCCATAAGCATGAAAGCAAAGCTTGCCTACTTTGTGCAGTCACTAGGACATCAAGGTGGAAATGTGGTCACATAGTTCAGCATTTTATTTGTTTTATTTTTGCACATATATGCCTACGTATTGAACTCCTGTGTGCCTCAGGCAGATGTTGCATATTTATCTCAGTGTTTCTGTTCCAGCAATTTCCTATTTTCTTACTGGTTTTTTTCTTACTTTTTTCCCTTTTTCTTTCTGTTTTTTTCCTTTTGATTCTGTCTCTGAAAACCTACATTGTAAGTCCTCAAGATGGTATCAGGAATAGGGAAATGCAGTGTTGTCATGTTGTGACACATGAAATACATGCATAGGTCATGTGAGGATGCTAGCTATGATTAGTGTATGTTTAATTAATTTTTACAGCTATTAATTGATGGCAGATTCATCAGTGGAATGCAATATTGTTACATTAAGTGGGCAGTTTGATGAATGTGATCACATTCTAAATTTTTATCTGTAACTGCGCATGTAAAAAAATATGAAACTGTTTAAATTGAATGCTAGAGATTTCTGTATGTTGGGTTTTTTTTTTTTCCTTCCACCTTCCTTTTTTCTCCTGATTTTCAGTTGTAAAATCTTTGGTGAAAACTGTGTTTACTTGCTTAAATATGTGTTGCAACTGTGAAATTTAATTCATGGTTTCACTGTTTCTTTTTATTATTGTATTTTCTATCTTTTATAATGATGTTGTGCTGCCTCTCATACTATTTAATTCTACTACAACATTTTGGATATAAAACCATTCTTCTTAGTAAAGTGTAAACCATAATTTGTGTTCAGTTGCTTTAGAATTAAATTAGCAAAGCTGTACATCCCTTTTGTGATGCTATCGAGGATTGCGTAAATTTGTGTATTTGTAACTTTATATCTGGAGAAACCTATTCATTAACCAAATAAGGTGGATATGAATTTCATATCTAGTACAACAGAATAAAAGAGAAAGTCAGGATACATAACGAACTTATACATTACATTAGTCCAGCATGAATGATTTCCTCAGTAGTTTTATCAACAAGAATATCAAATGGAAATGTAGCTTCTGCTACTTGTTTATCAGAGGTACTGACTTAAGGAGGAAAAAAACAAAAACAATCCATGCATGGGGCTGTATGTGGAACAGGATGAACCAAATGGATGAAGGAGTACTGGTCACCCTTGCAAGCCTGATGCCTGGGGTACTTTTAGCAGTAATGCTAGATAAGATATTTCAGGATGGCAGCTCCTCCATGGCAGTGGTGGCCCAATCTTGATTTCATACTAAACAACAAGATGAATGAAACAAAGTGAAAATAAATTATATTAATATTATATTATATTATACTATATCATATTATATTATATTGTATTATATTTATTATATTACATTATGTTATATTATATTATATTGTATCATATTATATTATATTATTATATTATTATATTATATTATATTATATTATATTATATTATATTATATTATATTATATTATATTAGTTGACCTGTAACAAAACCATGCCATTCTTTAAAAGCAGCCTTTCTTCCAATGAATAAATAAGAGGTGAGATAAGTGCACTGGAGTATTCAAAGCCTGACTGAATTACTAAAAGGGGAGTTAACCATACCTAAGCTGATGACCATATGCTCAAAACACTTGGAAGTATTGTGCTATATTCATCCTTAATAAAATGCTTTCTGAAGTATTACAGTTAAGTTTATTTGGTCTATCATGTTCTGTTGCTGAACCAATACCAAGCTTGGTTTGAAATCAAAGAAGTAAGCTCTTGGTTTTGTTAAGCTTTTCAAGCAGAATAGCCAAAAGTTGCTAACAGCTAATTACAGTATATTAAAATATGGTATTTCCTTTTTCTTTAAGTTTGCAATTTAATAATTATAATTGTTGAATGTTATTTTTAATATTTGGTGTAGTACTGGGCATATTTTTATCTGCTCTCCTTTTTGTGTTATGACAGTCTATCAGCTTGAGAATTCTTACTGCTAGACATGAACACTGTATTCGTGTGTTTTCCTGGCTTGGCCTTCCCTGCAGAAAGTGCCCTGCTGTGGTATTGTCTATTTCCTAGGCTAACATAGACTAGATTTGCTATTTTTATAGTACTTTCATAAAGAAATAGAAGTTTTTTAAGTTGATACAGTCATGCTATCTGTCAGTCCCCCACAATAATTCTTGAAGCTGTTGAACAACTTCATACAAATTTGATGGAGAAATAGAGACCTCAAAGACACTAATATCCATGAAAATGGATGGACTATTTAACAAAAACTTACAAAATAATGGATATGCTGAGGGAAAAGGCTGCAGCATTAGCAATGCCCATGCTGTTATTCATAAAGTTCCATTGCTTACAGCACTACTTAGTTTTGTTGTTATTTTGCTTCCACCCATAATAATTTCTTTGTTCATTCATTCAATGCCCAGTTGCTGTTATGGGTGTAGAACTACTTGCCACATGTTACTTGAGAGTTTTGTTTGAAAGTTGCTTCATGTGCAATTTGATAGGAACCCCCTCTCGGTCAAATGCAGTTTAGTTTGCGTTTTATAAAGAGTGACTGCTCTCTTTTTTCATTAAAAAAATGTGAGGAGTTTTTGGTTTGGTTTTTTTTTCCACTTAGGAGAAATGAGAATTAGTAGCAAGGTAATTATAGACTATTTCTTTTCTGAATTTTGACTTCCATTGTCCAGAGTAGTAAAATGTTTATGAAAGTAGGTTACACCATGATACTTCATTGAAGAATACACACAGCAGAGAAAATGCATGAACTTTTAAGGAAGATTTTTATTTATTTATGTCTAATTACCATAATGGTAGATGTGTATGAGACCCTAGAAAGGGAAGAATTTGCAATGAATGGAAATTTGTTCATATTTTTTATCATTTTATGGGACATGGTGAAAAGTTATTTGTTGCGGAAATATATTTCTTTGAAATGGTATTCTGCTTCGCTAAAAAGTTCCTCTAGTTCCTAAAGTGTGCATACCCAGGCCATATCCCTTTCAGTTTCAGCAACAAAGGGAATGCAGGGCAGAGACAACAGTGTCTGCTCCAAGTAATACTAAATAAGAGTATTTAAAAAACCAGTTGATTTTCAAATGTTGGTCTATCCAATGCAGTGATGAAACGTAGGTCCTGGGGAAACAAATACTATGGTACATAATAACAAAGAGTGGAAGAAAGGTCATGCAGAGGAGGTTGAAATAATGCCACATGAACAGCTTTACTTCAGGCATTTTCTGTTTTCTAAATGCTTGGCTTTTGCAACTTCAGCATTCTTTTAATGTAGAAGATGAAACAAAAATTTGCTTTTTAAAAAGCAATCATAATAGCAATTCCTTTACACAGTGTTACTGACCTCGTGTTTATCACAGTGTTGTGAAATTTAGGTCTGCTCCTCAGACTTCACTGCTCCATCCAGATAGTTGCAGCATTTTGCTGTTCATTGTGGCACATGAGGAACTAGAAGAAAATGAGACAAACATCACAGGTAGACCTAATAATTACTTGCTATGAATTATTTAGCGTATTTAAATATAATATATGTATGCATTACATGTCATTCAAAAAGACCCCTAAGCACTTTAAGTTATGTTTAAAAGAAAATTGTTTTTTTACACTCGCTTAAATGCACCCTCTGCTGGGGTAAAACACAACAGCTGTGAAGTGCAATGTGATCTGTAAGCACAAGTGTTCAGGAATTCTATTTTATGGTTCATCTGAAATACTGCGAGCAGCCAAAATCCACGTTCCTCTCAAGGCAAAATTGGGGATTGATTTATTGTTGATACACAGAGGAACAGATCACCTGTCCAGCATCTTGAGACAGTAGTAGCTTTTCTGTCTTAAAACCTGATGCTGTTTGTTTGTCACAGGTTGGAGATCTGTCTTTCAGAATTCCCATGTTTGTTAGCCTGTTTTTTTCTCTGTTAAATGAAGTTGAAAATAACATCAAGAAACTGCTCAATGTTGTGTTTGTGTTGTTCTTTTGTTGAGCTGTAAATACTTGTTTGCTTTTCACAGAAACTATATTTGCTGTCCATGTTCCTACTTTAAATCAAACATCCTATGACTACTTAAATTTACCCTGATCTTCTCCTTGCTACTGAGAGGTGTATTACCTCCCAAGAGTCTTGCCTTAGGTGGCAATGAGTGACAAAGTGTGGGGACCAGCATCAGAGGCTTCTTTGGACACAGAATGCATTGTGTGTGCTTTCCCATTACATATTAGCAGCTCCTCAGAAACCTTGCTGGTAGCATAAAGGAATTAAAAAAGAATATGTTTTTCTTCTTCATGTACAAAGAGGAGTCCAAATTGAAGAGAGGCAGGTTTTTCAGAACTTAGAATAAGTTCACTGGGAAAAAAGGATAAGTGTGGAAGCTCTGTTCCGCCCCAAAACGAGTGACTTAGCAATTAAGCTCTTTTTGCTGGGTTTTTGTTTCAGATCTTTTGCTTTGTCTTTTTTTCTCCTATCTAGTAGTAGATACCATTCCAGAAACCACTGCATCCCACTAAAGGCCATGTGTCACTTAATCATAATACTTTATCTGAAAGACCTGTGAAATAAAGAGACTTTACAAGCAAATAGAATTTTTACTATATATTCTCTAACCATAAGGGGATTACTTGACCTCCTGTGTCTTTTGCACACATCAAACTCTATACTTAAGCTGTCTTGAAGCTTGAGTTCATCCTCTAGGGATTTTTCTTTTGTCTGTCAGTCTACAGATAGAAAAATATGTCCAGTTATATTTAGCCATATGTTGACCATCTCTGTCTTTTGACTGTGGATATTATCAAACATAAAAATATTTTCAGTTATACTAACTTTGATAATGACAGCTTTTTGATGTTTTGTTATTAATAGTTTGTGCAACTTTCTACTTGGCCTGTTAATAAAAAATTTTTTAGGTATTCTTTGACCTCATTACAGTCATTACTAAATTATCACTGATTTTCTTCTTTGCAGAATTTGAGAGTTCCCTATATTCCCTATAAAAGAATGTTTCATGGAGACTGATGTTTTGAGCTTCCCTGTTCAAGTGAGACATTTACATGTCTCATACATCCTGATATACATTGCTTTGTAACATCTAACTGGAGATCTTCATGAGCATGTGCATACTGCTCCCACTCAGGGCCTTGTTTCAGCTGTCTCTACACAAAAGAACATTTAGCTGTTCCTTCCATTTAACTTGAATGACAACTGCTGAGTAAAGGGCTGGTTCCTAACCATGTCAGTGAATTATGGCAGTCATTATCGCCTTATAATGTAACTCTCTTTATAAGACAACCTGTGGCTCTCAGGTGATGGAATATGGTGCTGCAGTTATCTGGGGGGTTTTACCTGTTTTTGAACCACCACATATGGCTTGTTTTTCTTTTCTGACAGTATACCTTATTTAATCTGACATTTTGTTTGGGTTGGAAAGTTAACATGAATAACAATACTTCTATTCGAGAAAGACTTACACAGAAGCTAAATTTGTTTGTTGTCAAAAAAACCTTGACAAGTGTGGGGAGCACTTCTTTTTCATTCAGTCTCTGTGAACTAAGGAGATGGTGTAACCATATGCACAGAACCTAGTAAAAACTGTGCTTTCTAAAATTTTCAAAACCTTAGAGAATATCTAATAAGCTTTTTAAAAAGTTCTGCATTATATGTTTTGTCCAATAAATTTTGATCCGAGTCCCACAATTCTGGGTAACTAAATTAGTAATTTTGGAATTACTCTCAGGTTTTGGGGCTTATTACTCAAATAGGTGGGTGCTAAATAACTAGACAAGTATTAACCTCTGGGTTGGCTATCTACAAGTCTGCCATGCGATTCCCACACAAACACTTATCCAAAAGTCTCAGCACTCAGGAAAAAATTTTCTGTTTTTTTCTAATTTTGAATTTTTCTGTCTTCTCAATTAGAAATGTGAGATATCATAACTTCCCCATCAAATATTTGATATTCCTTCTGCTCTCTTGACCTTCTGTGTAAAGCACTGGATTTCTGCAATAGATAAATAAGAATACAGATAAGAAACGTAATATTGTCTTTTTACCCAGAGGGCAATGCAACCTTTCCCTCAGCTCACAATTGTAGAAATACTTCCACAGATGTTTATGCAGAACACTCTCCTTCACTGACATTCAAAGTATTCATCTGCAGCATAACTTACCTCAGTCTCAACTCAGCTCCTGTTTTTGGCACCACAGGAAGTAGTTGAACACAATAAGAAGCAAATTCCTTTCCTGCTAGCTGCAAAAGAGTTACTGGGATCTGAAAAAAAACAAAGTTTTGGCTCTCTTTTCCAGATTTCTCAAATATCTCAGCTGATCAACCAGCAAATGTCTCACTAGATTATGACTCCCTTTACTTATTTCTTAATGTAGTTAGAGTGCTATGATTTTATCTGATTTACAGTCTTGTTTCTGGACAGCAGTGTAAGTTTCCTGACAGTATTTTGTAAGGTCATATAGTTAATATTCATCATCTAGTTCATAATCAACATAATAAAACTATATAGTAAGTGTTGATGTAGGTTCTTGTGTTTCATCATGACAGTAAATTGTTAATGATTTTTAGAGGAGGATTAAGTCTAAATCCTAACCATAGAAAAAGAGAAGTTTCTAGAACACTTCATGATGATAATTACCAACAAGAACTAAGAAGAATTAAAAAGACCTTTTCTAGGTTTTGAATACCTTGCTGCAGATTTTTACTATGCAATTAATTCCATGTATCACTTGTGCTGGTAACATTGCAGTCAAATTGGTATTCTATTCATCCTGTAAAGTAGAAATGTCAGGTGAGGAGCTGGGTTGGTTATTGCTGGCACTAATGAAAACATCAAGCAATTGAAGAAGTAACAATAGCAGTAACAATAGCTCTTACTTTTTATTTTTAGTCTACTCCTCAAAAACTTGCTTACTGGGTTGCAAACATAAAAATTAAGCTTCCCTGTACTAAATGCACAATTCAGTATTTACACAGTGGGCCATTGACCTGCCTTCAACTTGCTAAGTGCAATTTGTTTTTTGTTGGTTTTTTTTCAAACAATATATAAAATGTTACCTGTAAGTAGTACACATTAAATTTAAGTAAGAACATAACATTATTTCTCCGTATTATTTTCTTGCTGCAGTACTTTTGTTGTATGTAATGTTTCCACTCTTGTATCCTGCTCATTGTATATTCTCTGGGTGGAGGGATTTAATTTGTTACCTCTTAGGAAAAGGAGTTATGTTCACCAGCTGTAATGCTGACCCTTCAATGGAGTTCTGGATATGTGAAATGTACTTTTATAAAAATTCCTTGTGTTTGTTTCAGACTCAAAACACACTTGAAAGTAGGTGGCTTGCATGCACATACCGTAAGTTTTCGAGTAATATAAAGAGAGCTAAACATTTTTAAATGACTGTACTTACGAATAAACCCATAAATAATAATACTTTTCCTGTGGAACTGTAAGCAGTTAAATTTTTTAATGATTTTTAATCTTGGAGAATTCAATTATTGTTTCTATAAATTCTGAAACACCATAAGGAATACTGTCCTTGCTTGTGAAAGTTGCAATTTCTGTGGTTTTTTTAAAATCAACCTTCACCCATGCATCAATGAATTCACTCTAAGGGTTTAATTTTCTTTAAAACTATGTATTTTAAAAAAAAAACCCACTACTGTAAAGTATTTAGATTTGGCAGCTGTGAGTTGTACATTAGAGTGGGATTTCAAATTTAATAGATTACTTGCATTTCTAGATTCTAGCAGTTGTCAAATGGTTGTCTTGATCTCTGGAAAATGGAAGAGATAAGTGAAATATGTGTGTTTAGTATCAAGTCTGGATTTTCTAGTTTATTCTGACCACTAGGGAGAAAAATGCCTTTATTTCAATATGGAATGGATACAAAATAAAAAAACCCTGTGTGTCTGATTTCATTAAAAATATCTTGTGTAGTAAATATAATACGAGTAGGATTTGGCTTGGATATTGTACGCCTGTGACGATTTCCCGTATTAGGGTTTTTTCCAAGAAGCCTGCCCAGTACTAATTAAAACCAGGGAATTTAACTTCTGCACGCTTTTGTAAAAATGAAGCTATTTGGATTAATATCTTGACTGTAAACTGAAAGGAATTTCACAAGACTGTGGCAGATAATTTGTAAAGTTTTAATAAAAGGAGCTAAGTAACATTTGTACTGATCATATACTGCTTTCTACTTTGCAGATTTAGGTGTTTTTAATATTTGATGCATAAAACCGCCTAAAATTATCTAGTTATAGCATAACATACAATAAATTGTACTGACATTGCGTGCTTTTCTAGGAACCCTTATTTGTAACAGATTCACTCCTTGGAAATAAAAGTGAAGTAGCCTGAATAGTATCACATGATGGCACTGTTTCCATTTCCACCTCCAATATTATGAAATAAAGCTATAATAAACTGGTATTAAAATGGTATGTAATTCCAATATACTTTGTATAATTTATGTAAAAGAAAAATCTAACTGCTCTGATTATTAATATAGGTATTAAAATGGATGTACAGTTTTCTTAGAAAAGTGTTTTGTAAAACTTTGCGTGTTTATAATATTCTTTATTTTGATTGTAGAGCAAGAATTCTCCACAATATATAATGTTTATGAATGCTGAACTGTACAGATTCATTTAGCATTGTGTTAAGAAAAAAAAACCCTGCTAATTGTTGTATAAATGGGATGTTTTATATTTTGTTTTGCTTTTATTGTGGAAAGAAAGCTAATGGCTGGCCTTTTTGTATTTAATATAAAGCCTTTTTGTGGTAAATTAGATCATTAATACAGACACATTTTTAAAAAATGCAAATTAGCTTTCCATGAGCAGAAAAGAGCTTAAAGTGTAGTAAGGTCAGAGGCGGGATCAGACATATTTGTAAAATGAATTATATTCAAGTAGGAATATGAGGGAAAATATGAATGTAAAAAAAGTCTGTGATTTATAGTATATAGATGGTAGATGTCATATTATTTAATTTTAAAATATTCTGACTGAATACCCATAAATGTTCATGTTCTTTTTAGTAATATAAATTAATAATTACTTCTAAATTAATATTTTCTATTTGTAGAATCATCAATATTAATTTTTAGGGAGAGAAAACACATTGCCGACTTAAAAAAAAAAAAAAGAGGTGGTGGGTGTGATTCTACTGTGCTGCAGATTACTTTAGAGTAAGATAAATATCCAGTCCCACCATTCTCTCTTATGAAATTAGACTATTCTGTACATTTCTCTGTTATGGGGATTGTTGCTAAAACAAAACAAAATAAAACAAAAACCCTGCAAGAGGAAGTAAGAAAATACCCTGTGGTGATACAGAGCTAATATCTGGGGTTTGGATGTATGCCAAATGGGTGCTTGCACTCCAGGAATGTCCTCTGCCAGTATAAACTTCTGTTCTGAGCAGTGTGAGACTCTTCTGTGTCTTTTTTTGATGTGAAGTCAGGGGCAAGCAAAAATGTCTGTTAAAAAAAAAAACAACACCTGTCATGTAAAATTTCTCTACTGTTTAGTGAATTATAAAATTAGCTAAATATACAGGGGCATAATATTCTTCTGAACTTCATCAGTAAACTAGTTTTAATAAGAAAAAAATTGTTTCAGTACACTTTAAGTAAAGAATATATTTATATACTGTATGTCATAACATTTAATCATTGAAGAAAATTACTCCTGTGCTAAAATCAGTGATAGAAGCTCACTGTACCAGTCTATTAAAATGTTTTTAAATACTTTAATTTCTCTTTTTTTTCTTTAGTCAATAAACAATATTTGCATAATTTCAATTTGACATTTTAATGGTTTTTTCTAGATATTTTGGTTAGAAGTACTGCTTTACTTAGAAACACTTAGAAGTGTTTCAGTGTTACATTACCTCTCTCTCAGTGTCTAATTGTCCACTCCCTTATATCATGTTAGAGAAAGAGATTAAAATTATTATAATTTTGAAATATTTTTACGAAGTTTTTAAAAGATTTAGTGGTGTAACTGGATTCCCATAATAAATTGCAATAGATAATGAAAAGCATTCATTACTCGCAGCTGTGTATTCATTTATATGTCCCATTTGTTCATGTATGAGGTGAAGAATTCCAGAATACAGTAAGTGAGCACTGCTCTGCTCAGTGTATTTCACCATTCAAATTACGTGCAATTTCACAATGCCAGTGTTACTTCTCAGGACAAATTTCATACAATAGTAATTCTGTGATTATTCATCCAGTTTAATTAATTCAATTAAGTAAGTCTGCTGTCAGGTGTCCTTTTAATAATTGAATCAACATGCAGATACATAATAAGCATAAAAGCATTTATGTAGCTGCAGTAAATTTAGATCCAAAAGAATCTGCTATTCCACTACATTTGATATAGATTATTCTATAATATTTCAGTAATGGATTGCACAAAGGCTGCCTTTTAATTCTTTGCTTTCTCAAATGTCTTTATATATAATGGTTTAAAACAGAAGGTGTTCAAAAGAGGGTGACCTTTTTCCATTACCATAGTTCCTGTCATTAATGCATTATAATTTTCTTTAGAAGTCTGGAAAAAATGTGTATATATGCACTCTGTAGCAGGTATGAATCAAAGTGTGTTAGTGAAAGTTAAGAATTGTCTGTTATTACTAAAAAAGGAGGGGGGAAAATAAAAGAAAAATGTGAGGAAGTAATTTTATTGTTATTTTTACAGTGAAAGTTTAAACAAACCTTACACTTTATACAAAGCAGTTACAGACTTGAGAGTTTTGGCATTTGTAATCGGAATGAACAGCAGTTGACCTACTCAGATACTAAAAATAATATGCCCCTTAACTAAATTTAAAGCCAATAGAATGTTGTATTAGACTGGATTGTGTATAAAGGCCATAATATATCTCCATCCTCTGCAATATATTACCATAGATGGTGTTTTAATAACATATATATTAAAAAACATGGTAAATTATTTACTTGGCGTAATCTCAATGGTGCTTGATGTCATAATTATTGTAAATATTAATTGCTGTGCTAAAAATGTAAGCAGGATGACTTTGTATTAGATGAAAAATGAAAATAGTCTGTGTACGGGTAAATAGATAATCATACAAAAGTAATTGGGGTTTTAAAACCCCAATCTATTCTGCCAGCATGAGCTCGTTTGCATGTTAATCACAAGAGTGATTTCCTACTTCACAAGGAAGTCCACACTCTTTCATAACCACTTTTAATTGCATTTAAAATGTTGCAGGGTTGGGATATTAGAAATGGAGGCGTATCAGTGTCAAATTAATAAAAAAATGTTTCTGAAAATCTTTATGGGCTACAGATTATAACATTATGGGTTCTTATTTGTTAGAAAATATTCAATGTGTTTTAGAATATATTTTAAGTGAAGCATGTTAAATGATAAAAACAAATTAATTTGTACATGTGTTGTTTCTTTAGAAATTTGATAAATTGAAACCCCTTTTTTAGCTGGAAAGTATAGAATACATTTTTATTAGTAAATTGCTTTTTACATTGACCAGTGCGTTCATTAATTTCTCATTAGTCAATGAAATTCTAAATTAGCAACAGTTAAAAATGTATTTTTATAATAAAGCATAAGGCAGTGTGACATTAGAAAGCTGTATGTAAAATTCCTTTGAGTTATATACCATTTTACTTGTATTTATATTCAGAGGGATCCAATTAATGATTTTAATGGCAAATAATTTTACTACTTCCATATATAGATTTTTAGAAGTTATTTTGATGTCATGTGCTAAACATAATAGAAACCAGAAAAGCAATTAAAGATCAGAATTCGTATAATTTATATATGCTGCATGCTGTCACTTGAGATTGATCCTAGAATAAATTGTGACAAAAATTATGTATTTGTTATTATTTATAGCTAATTCTGCCTTTAGAATTAGAGATAGGAATAAAAATTGTAGAAAGCTATTTAAGAGGTTTTTTTTTTTCTCTTTACATTCAGAGTGGTGCAGTAATAAATGGACAACACTTTAAATGATTTTCTGATATTCATATAAGATTCAACATAGCTTCCTCTGTAATCTGTAAAAGGCCAATGTCAAAGTAAAGACAAAATGACTTGTTCTCTGAAGACAGGAATGAAGAAATGTAGCTCTCTAATAAAATAGTGTTAAGTTCACAATGGTTACATTGTGATCAGTCTCAAAGATACAAAAACTAATTTTTAGTCAAGCTGTTAAAAATTATATATTTAAGAAGATGAAAAGTTTGAGGATTAAAGAAAAATCACTCACAATTTTAAAGAGGGTATATTTGCTTTCATCACCAGGTGTTCTTTCTAATATAAATTACCAAGATGATGTTTCCATAACATAGCTTGGGGTGCTCTGGAGATTAAAACTACCAAAACAGACCTATTAAATTTTTCATAGGGAGGGTCCACCAGGGATAATAAGCCAATATTCCTTGTCCCATATTCCAGATGTTTTATGTAATTCTGCATCTTGCTAAACCTAAATTGTAGCTTTTCCAGAAAAAATGTACTATGGAGACCGAGATGAAAGGCAAGAACTGTTGAAATGTTAATTTTACTATCTACTGTTGAGGTCTGTTACCTTTTTTGTATTTTTTTCTTACTCCCAGTAGCTCAGTTCTGTTTTATGAATGTTGTGGTATTTCAGTTGTTTGAAGTTTTGAAACTTGGAGCGTGACTTTGACTTGGCAAAACACAATGCCACATGGTGTGTGACACGCTGATGGATAGTCTTTGATCCATATGATTCACAGTCTTTCTAATTTTATTTGATTCAGGATGAGAAAAATAAAATTTAACAGTAAAAAAAGTTTCAGCAATAATCCTTGTAACATAAACCCAGAAAAATTATAAATAAAAAAGTTCTATTCAGTAATTATCAAGTAATAAAGTAATAAAAAATATATCTTTTGTTGCTTTTATGCCTATAGACTGTTATAGACAATAGACAATATTGGGGTTATTGCACAGCCTTGGAATATTTCTAGATTGGTCTGAAACAGTTAGTGCTTTAAGATAAAGTACTGCTGTGCTTCACAGATCAATTGGCAAATGTGATGAAATAAATACCCTAGGCCACTCTTCTGATTCCCACTCCTCAGTCTCCTGTTGTACTCCTGTGATATCAGAAAAGTTCATGGACTGACTCCTGCTACAGTTTGGCACACACATGGATCTGGTCTAAGTGAACTGGTGTCTATTGGTCTTTTTTTTGGTCCGCCATGAGATACAGGGAGTAGATGGGGATTATACAAGAGGAAAGAACCAATGCATTGTGCAGGGCAAGTCTTTTCCCTCCCATTCAGGCGGGCTGTTCTAGGAACAGTAAGAGACACCTGGCTGATGAAATAGGTTTTTTCCACTGATTGACTATGTTCAACATAGTTTTTCAGAGGCATTGTTCTGTGATAAATGTTTCTCACTACTTCTTATATTAAATGAGTTTTCTAAAACTGTTACTTTTATACTTTATAATTTATTACACTTATATTTCTGAAAATAAGACTTGTATGGAGGGTTGTGCTATTAAAGGCTAATGCCCTGATATGAATATTTAATGAATGCTCATAATTTTCTAACATTTGATGTTCCTGATCTTTAGCAATTCAGTTCTTATCAGTTTGCTCTTTTTCTAATTTTTTTAATTTTTATTTTTTTTCTAAATTTGTTGAATTTCCCTTCAGCTATTTCTAGAAGATTGGAAAAGAAGTAAGCAGATCATACTGTGTACCAGGGAAATACAGACAGTTGCAGGAGAGAGACTATTTGCTAAAATTTTAGAATTTGTTTCAGTTAACCTAATTTAATTTAACTTGCTTTCATTTGGAAAACAAGGGTTTTATTAAAAAAATCCACAATATTTTCATCCATTCAACTTGACAGATCCTATTCCAGTTCATTTGACTTCCAACCCTTTTAGAAAAAAAAGTAGGGAGAGTTGTGATTATCCTCCTGGGTCTAAACTAAGAAACCAGGTAATCTCAGTCTCTGTTCCATATGTTTTTTGGGAGAGAAATCAGGGGAAATTTCTTTCTGACCTATTTCTACATCATAAAGAAGGGAAGACTTGAAAAGCATAAACTTTTTTATGTAGATATTTTTCACCTGTGGGGGAAAAAAAGTGAGAAAACGTACAATCTGCTCCTGAAGAGATTTCCTCCTTTGCCATGTATGGCTACACTGCCTTAAGGTGTAATAGATAATGTACAGAAGACTATTTGGAGACTATTTGCATCAGTTCTGATATAAACACCAAACATTTCTAAACCTGTCATTTTGGCCATGATTTTAAACTAAGTGTATTTAACAAGTCTTTGTAAAAACAGTATTTTTTTTTAGATGACTTCAGTAATCAAATTGTTTTTATGGTTCTGTAACTTTAGAGCAAAAAGGTCTTCCTATGGAAAATAGAGGCACTTAATTTTTTTTTTTCTCGTCGCTACTTGGCAAACTATTGAATTTCTCAAAATGAAGCTTATTTGATTTTATTCTTGCTTTTACATGCAAAATTAAGATTGCTGTTCTTTTACCCACTCAGGATTTTTTCTTTGTATTTTATTTTCTTCTTTTGCAATAGTTTAAGTATTACGGCTGCAAAGTGGGGCAAAATGATCCTTTTATCTTTTAAACATGTACAGTCAGTGATTGTAACCATTTTCCCTAATCTGTTTCCATAGTTTGTTTCTACTTTTTTCCTAGAGGCAGTATGGTGTGATTGTTCTGCCACAGTTCGTATTAGTTATTATGAATTTTGCACAGTTTTCAGATCAAGTCCTTTAATGTCTACTATTAATGAAAGTAACAGAGTTCCCCAGTTTGAGCAGAAGTTTTATAAGTGTGTGGCAAAATAATGGAGGGCACTTGAGTTTGATGGCTTATAGCTGATGGTATTCGATTGTGACCAATATCTTCTAGCTTATGCCTGAAAAGAATCCCTCCAAACTTTTTATGTCTGCACTTGATACTAGTATCTTTTCTACTTCATTTTAAAGTAGATCTGTGCTATTCAATGTGGTGAAGATTTCAGACTCTAAATTTGCAGACTGTATTTCATTTATGAAGGAAAATATTTCAGAGTTCTTGCATACCTTACAAAAAGCCCAAACTCTTGGACTTTCAGGAAAGATGTATACGGGAGAAGTAGCACAGTGTGAGTAATAAACCTGTAAATATGCTTTAGGTATGTGGAGTGACTTGTGCCTGTTCAGAAACTGGCACATGTCGGTTTCTTATTGGCCTGGGGTATTTTCATATTCTTCCATGGTTTTTGCATGGTTCTCTGGTTCCATGCAAGATAGATGCAGTTCTCAGTGCTCCTTGTACTGTTGTTACTAAAGAAGAATTTAAGTAGATGTAATTACTGGTTATTGGGTTTCACAAAAAGTTAAAAAAGTAATTTACTGCCTACTGCTTTTCTGTGGTTTGCTTTACACTGAACATTTCTGGTCACATCCTGAGCTTGTATATTCCCTGATACATTGTGTGAAAAGCCAATCATTTGCTGTCCCGCTTTTTACTGTCTTCTGGTCTTTGGTTTACTGTTTGCTTGGTGTGCTATAGTCATTGGAATAGGAACCCAAGTAGCAACTTTGATTATCATGGGTTCTATTGCACCATGTGCTGTAGAAAAGCAAAGAAATTAAATTTTTTCCCTTAAAATTTACAGTCCTATGGAAGTCCAGCTACCTCATGGTTTTACAATATGCCAGGGCTCCAGCTAAGTATGAGTGATATCTTAACAAACATGTTTGCAGGTACAGGAGATCTTTTCACCATAATGGCACTTCTGTTTGTTTATGCTGTTCATGTGTGTGTGCCATGTCATAATATTTTGTTCCTTTTCATATCCAGTTTACTATCCAGGAACACACTCAGGGATGTTATTGTGAGGGTTATTCCTTCCCATTGAATCTGAGAAAAATCTATAATTTTTTCATCTAGTTGAAAAGTTTCATATTGTGCTAACTTGTGCATAAGACATGGGATTTTGTAATGAGATTTTATTGTGTTACCCAGAAGAAATTTGGGTAAGTGAAGATACCCTGTGAATACAATGCCTTCGGTTTCAGTGAAGTATTCCTTGGAAGATTTTTCATTTTCCTGTCTGGTCTTCTGATCTTAATTTTCAAATAATTCTTTTTCAGAAGAGATCACTGCTACAAAATTTTACTATGCCTACTTCTTTTATTGTGTATGCTTAAATTTTCAGATTGCATTTTTAGCAATGTAAATATTATGCTTATAGAGGCTAATGTAACAGGCTGCATGTCCTCTTGTGCTTTATGAAACAGAAGGGTCCAATCCAGTCAGTAACTGCATTGCCTGATGAGATGTCAAATTCCTGGTGACCAGATACCCACAATGGCATAGCATCCATACAAACAATAGCTGTGGCAGGGTGTGTTCCCAGAGCCACCATAAAATAGTTGTGTCTTTGTCTTTAAAAAGAATGGTGACTCTATGATGGAGCTGCTTTTGGAATGGGATTGGAGGAGGCTGTAATACACAATCCCATTTTGTACAGAAGGGCAGCTATTTTATTCCAATTAAAACCATTGCTTACAGATTTTCTTCTTCTGGCTGGCAGATTGGGTTAAGATAGTCCACTGGTCATTAGGGTAGCTAGTGAAGATTTATAATGCTGCTCAATCTGTAGATATTTTGTAAATAATTTCAGTGCTGAAGAAGGGAGTGCTTTTTTTTTAATCTGAGTGTCTCTAGGCTCAATCTGCAGTCATTGGATGTTATGTGAAGAACTTTCTGTTTATCACATACTTTTAACCTTCCTTTTCAGAATCTGAATAGAGGAATATTCAGTGAGTTCAATATATAAGACATGTTTTCAGGTTAGCTGAATTGTCTTTTAAACTATTCCAATTTATGGTCAACATTAGAACTGGTCACGGTGTTCTGCAATGGTTATGTTACCTTGGGATTTAAAAAAGCATAACCTTCCTTTTCTCATTCTTCATGTTGTCAAGGGTCTTTGCCCATTTGACTAGTGTGCCATGGGACTTAACTATGCATCGTAACTCCATGACTGTAATTTTTCTGAGACACCATGTTTCATCCTCCGAATATGGACTTTTTCCTTTGTAGCTACAGGTGCAGCTTTACACATGTGGTGGTATGAAAAGTATTCCTTTTAAATAAAACATTTTCAGAGATTCAGATAATTTCATTCTAGTAGCTGACTCTCCTCATTATCATTTACTGTTGTCAGCAAACGTCATCAGTTATGAATTTGCAATTTCTTGAAGGTCATTGATAAAAGGGTAGAACAGTATGAGACCAGTAACCTATCATGGCAGATTGCTCTTACAAATGCCCTTAATATAATTCCCTGTTTGCAATTACATTCTGAGACTTACTGATTTGTCTGTTTCTAATCCATTCTAATCCATAACATATTTTTTATGTTAATTTTGTATCATTCTTGCTTTGAAGTCCTGGAGTGGTGCTCAGCAAGCTAACACGCAGAAAGTGTTTTTCACTGAAGTGGGATGGTTTGCTTAAAACCAGGTGTAAGTAAAAGGTGGCCATAGATTAGAGGCCTGAATATTTTGTTTGAACACACAGCGATGAATTTTTATTAATACAAGAAAAGTTACTCTAAAAATTCCTAACTTCTATATTTGAGAAGCATAATACTGTATTGATATATAATACAACACACATGGAGATAGTCTGTATATAGAGAATTGTTTTTTGATTTTCCTGTATACAATTTTCTAAATTAAGAGGAAGAATTTTTCTAACCTGAAGTTACATGTAGAATAATTTATTTTCAGAAGACCTGTTATTTGAAAATTTTAAATAAACTTGGCATGGTCACTATGCAACTTCAAAAATCAGTCTGTGAAAGCATTGTGCTCACAGTGTGCAATACAATTTCTTACGAGGGAATTTGAGTAAAGAGTATTGGTGAACCACTGTCTGTCTGTCATTGAATTTTATAGTAAAGTCCAGTTTCTGTGGTTTTCTTTTTTCATTATTACTTTCATTACTGTTACTATTATCTCATAATATTTACTTATAAATATAACAATATATAATAAAAAATTTATTAATTTAGGAGTTGGACTCCATGATCCTTATTAGTACCTTCCAACTTGATATACTCTGTGATTCTATTACTTTATAATATAGTTGGATTTAGAGTTTTTTGGTGGTTTGGTGGTGGGGATTTTTGGGGTTTTTTTGGTTGATTGGTTAGGTTTTTTTGTGGGGTGTGGGTTTGATTGGATTTTATTTTTTAACAAATTGTTTGTAACTATGGAGACTTGTGGCAAAATACATGACTGGAAAATGTGCAGAATTTTGTTTCTTGATGACTCCTGGTAGGGTTTTCCATCATTACTGATATAGGATTAATAAGAAAGCTGCTCTATTCTTAGCTCATATTTAATTCCCTCTATTGAGTTATGGTACTATGGATTATTTCAACTCTGTGTAGTGTTTCAAGTATAAGCTAGAATTTATTGCCAGGTGGCAGGAATGAGGCATATAAACATTTTATAGACAACAGATGTAGATAAGTGGAGGAATTTATCTTGTGCACAGTATACTTGTTTGGCTAAGAGATACAGCCCTAAATAATTCCTCTATGCTGACTGATATTGGACAATTAAAAGCATATAAATTTCTACAAGATTAATTACTGCAAAGAGAGAATGTTCACAACTTTCTATGCATAAAAGCTGCTTCTCAAAAGTGTTGCAGTGAATTTTTTTTATTCTACATTGTAGAAGAAAAGCATTGAAGAATGATGAGTAGCAAGAAAAAACGTCTCACATCTCCTGGTCTCCAATTACTGAATTACAGCTAGTCCTTTTTATTTATCTTTATATTAAGGGGTTATCCCAATTGCATGAGATTTTCAGAATGCTGTTGTGTTAGAAGCTAAATAAATATGTAATAGAAATGCAAATACAGTTGACTATTTTTTACAAATATATCCTCATTGGCTGTTAAGAATAAGATAGAAGCCATAATCTATTTTACTTGGATAGATTTTCCCCAGGATAAAACAAACTTCCTCTAGTCCTTAGATTTTTAAAGTAGTTGTGCAGAGCCTGATACATAGCTCAGTTACAGCTATCATTATCAGGTGACTAAAGTCTGAAGAGTTGTATCAGAGTCTGTGTGAAGAGAATCAAATCCATAAAGTACTTTGGCTGCGTTGTCTGGTGTTTATTCCTGACACTGAGGCTTTTCTTAGTTAAAGAAAGCTTTTAGATTGAGGGAAAGCAGATGGGTATCATTTGAGAAAGACAGAAGTGAAATAATTTATTCTGATAATTTTGACTCAAATAAAATGTCATGACACACATTACAAAGTCATGGTCATTCTTTAAATGAATAGTAATAGAGTTTAAAAATTCTACCTAAGTATACATTTTCTGTCTAATTGGGCTTAATACATTTTTTGTAACTAGACTGCTGCACTGGTTTGCTGTTTTTTTTTTTTTTTTTTTTTTTAGATTTCTGTAAAAACAAACTGAAGTGAAATTCGATAAACCTCAGCCCTGAAATTATTTTTAAACAAGGTTTTGCTGGTGACAGCTTATTTTCTTAAGTAAACAGATTCCATATGTGGTATTAAGTAAATAATTTTGTGATTTGATAGTGGTGTATTAGGGTGAGACATCCTGTAATGTAGCTATGTCTGAAGTTATTTACTGGTTTTCCTCTGCCAAATTGTGATTGTTTAGTCTGCTAACACTTGTACTGAGGTTTTTTCTGGGTAGTGGTTAGCAGTTGTTTTCAAAGCAAATGTTAAATCTAAGAAGACATTCCTTTAGAAAAAATCCTGTTCTGGCAGAGGAACTTGATTTGTGTTCTTGTTCAGTGTTCCTTTACTGTTTTTAGTGTGGCTGTTGAAATCTATACCTTACATGATCTCATTGTACTGCCTGCATTTCATTAATGAGTGACTCTGTTTAGGGCTTGGGGAGTGAAATATTTTTCATATGACACTACCCAATATGAATGCAGTGCACCAGCTGCAAAAACCACGGACCATCTGATTTTGTGGTTTTTGAGGGTGTAAAAAGTTCAATTGCTTACACTAGAGCTTATATCTGTATATTATACCATATGGAAACGGAACTACTGTAGACATGGAAAGAAAAAGAGAAAACCAAATTCTTCAACCATGGTTCAAGTGATGAAAAATACGTATCTTGCCCTGTGGAGGATTGCTGTTACTAGGCAGCATTAAAATATTTTTGGCATAATAGAATAATGTGAATTAAAATTTTGCCACAAAACTAGTATTTTTAAAGAAGGATGAGAGATGTGTAAACAGCTTCATCAAGATAATGTTATTGATACTTAAGTGCATTTATTTTTCTCTGTTGATATTCTTTGTTTCATTTCCTTGTCTAGAAGAGAGAAAGCAGTCTGTAAGAGCTTGGGTGGGCATTATCCTTGTTATCCAGAGTGTAAGCTAAAATACTTCAAGAAATTCTATTTCAGCCATAAGATGGGAATTTTTAAGCTAGTTTTTAACTTAACAAGTCCAAACATAAGAGTCATTTTAGTTGTCATTGTTTTGGGGTTCTTCCTTCAGTAGAATCAAAGTATAAGCAACTACCTGTGAATCTGTGGAGTAGTATGTTAGACACATTTGAAATAGTTTAAAGTTGCTCTTTTAATTGACCAAGTAAAAAAAAAAAATCAAATGAAGTTCAAAGGGGTTTGCAAGTCTTAAATTCTTGGAAAATTTTTCTGGGTGTTCTTTAATATAGTGAAATTTATTCTCAGTAGAACAGGTTGCAAAAATAAATTCTTTGTTTTTGCATAAAGCCATAACAAGAATAAACACCAGTATTCTGGTTAGGAATTGATCAGGTGATAGTGAATACGTAACTATTTCATGTTACAGATGAGATTTGCATAGTTGTTTCAAAGTAACCGTAGGTGTGAGTCTTTTCTGTGATAGATAAACCTGAGATTTCAGAAGGGGAAAACTTAAGAGGCATTTGAGTATTTCTAATGAAAAAGCACCAATCTGTGTTCATACACACATGATGTCTGCGCAATTTTGAGATGCATTTTGGACTCTTCTCTGAAAGCAACGGAGAAGCAGCACTCTCAGCAAACTGCAACCTGTTGGTGACAAGCACACAGCCTTCCCCAGCTGCTGCTGTTTGGTTCATTCAGTCAAGTAACACAGTAAGTGTCATGATTTATATCTTGAACCAGAGAGTAATAAATGAAAGTTCCAAATAGCAAAAATAATAGCAACCAACACATAACCAAATCCTAGTTGGTGAGTTTTGTTTGAACAGATTGGTTCAAAAGCTGAAGAGTTTTGTAAAATATCATTCTTTTCTGCGAATAAAGCATAAACACAAAGCAGTGCTAAATTTCTGGTGCACTTTGTTCACTCTGACTCGTCCTCCCAGCTCTACATAGGTTCTGCCATACAGAGAAAGTGCTTTTTGTTGACAATAAGCCTCTATGACAGATTTCTCTGAATCACTGTTGAATGCCACTTAAATGCTAGTGATGCAGCAGGTATTCAGTGTGGTTATAAAAACCGTGACTGAGAATTGGTTCCACTCATAATGAGGATCAGATGTAAGAGTACCTATATGAGTTTTATAGCAGTACATTTTGCCAATAGAGAATGGGGAAAAAAAAACAGAAAAGAAAGTTTTTAGCTGTTTTGGCGACATGTAAAAAAAATCGTTTTATTTCAATAGTTTAGTGAAATTGCAAGTTGCTCATCTCAAAATTTTGTATTCGGCTGTGGTTTTGTTGTTTTTTGTTGGGTTTTTTTTTGCATTTTGAGGGCTTTTAAAACATACACTTTTTATTCTTTTTATCTAATTTTTAATCTCTGAAACTTTCAGGTTTTTTTGCTTCCATGAGAATTGGAAAGTTATATATATATAAAAGGCAATTATTGTAAAATTTCTAGATCCCAACAGTTGAAGCTTTAGGAGAAAACACCAAACACTGTGAGATTTTGAAAACAAAAACTCTTAAGTGTCATCACAAAGTTATGCTATGAAGAGTAAAATCAGTTTATAGACATGAATGGGTGAAATGTTCTGGCTATTGAAATTAATTTGAGCCTTTTGCCACTGAGATCACTGAAGGCTGAATTTTCTCTTAATCCTTTCCCTGTCATATCCAGGGTTAATCTGCTTGTCCCATGTCTATGAATCCTCATCTCTAAAGGGGAATGCTTCCTCCATCTGATCAATGGTGAGTCAGTTTAGAGGAGAGGGAGGCTGGGCTAATCCTCAAAGAGGCAGCAGTGTTGTTATAAAATTAAAATTATTCTTCCTTGTCACATAAGCTAAGGAGGTTTAAGTTCATTGATCAGAACTCAAAGCCATCAAAGTTTGTGAGATGTAGGAGACAAAAACAAGGTGTTTGTAATAAAAGTGTAATTACAAATGGTACTAAAAATGACAGATTATTTTTAACTTTCTGAAATCCTTGTTTGGCTGTGTTGGGATCTTTGCAGCTATGGATTACTTCATTAGTTACTTAAATCTCTGCTACTAAAATGACAGATTATTTTTAACTTTCTGAAATCCTTGTTTGGCTGTGTTGGGATCTTTGCAGCTATGGATTACTTCATTAGTTACTTAAATCTCTGCTACTACTGTAAAATAATTTTTGCCCCGTATTGGATCTCCACTGAGTCAAAATTTTTGTTCTTTTGTGTGCTAAGAGATTTGATAAAATAGATTTTGAATTTACCTAGCCGTAGGAGTAATATGGAAAACAAAAATGTTCAGATAAATGCCTTTGTGAAAGAGGTGATACCCCCAGCAAATAGTTTATGCAGAGGTTTTGAATTTTAATAAGTAAATAAAGTTTTTAATATAATCATATTCATTAAAAGTTGAGTAATTGAATTATGAATAGTACTTTGGGGTTTTGCATTTTTAAAATAAAATTTTTATTTACTATGCTTATTTTTAGATGCTAAATTATAGGTGTATTAATTATTTTTGTTATCTTCTTTTGATCTGTTTTCTGACATTTGATAATAATAGATTTGCTTTTTTGATTGGAGTTTTAACATGTTGATTTTTATCAACTTTCATTTATAACCCAAGGCCTAATTCCTTGATGGCTATTGGTCATCTATGTTGTGTCATCCTGTAGGTAGTGCTGGGATAGCTTTTTGCATCAACACACATCACCTTATGTTTGTTTCTGTTGAGTACTGTTCTCTATTTTGTTGTCCTGTACCTCGGCCTTATTAAATCCTGTGATTTATGACACTGAGTCCTATCTCAAATTCATAAAGAACTTAATTTAACCGAATTTTACTCATCTTAAATTTTCTCATCTTCCATCTTTTATCCCAATGTTTCTGTATGCCATGATCTTCTCTTTTGCCCTGTGGAAAACTAATTTGTCTGGGCATTAGTAAAGATTGCTGTTTAGTGCTTTCTCAAATTATCATTCAGGGGTACAACTGATGATTCAACAGGCATTTAATTTAAACTGAGCTCTGATGCTCTGTTGCCTCCCCTACTTTGCGTTGAATAGAGGCTTCCTTGACTGTAACTGATCCTTCATATCTATTTACCCTTCTTTAATAGGGGCAGTTTCATGCAGACAAGTAAATAGAATTGTGTTTCTTTTGACCTGCCTTGCCTTTATTTATTATTTAGGAACTGTGATGTGCTGGAGTATTCTTAAGTAGGATTAAAAGGTCTAAAAATATTTATTTAATGTAACTCATCTGAACATATGTAGTCTTCCTTTTTTTTAGAATGTAACCAATCTTTTTTTGGATTTCCACATTTGCGTGAGTTTCCTGTTTAGAAGACCTAACTTGTCTGATAATGTAGAATTATGCGAAGTTGATGTATATATTTATAGAAAATTATGCTTGGAAAAATAAAACTTTTTGAAATGGAGTTGAGCTCGTTTCACACAAAATTCTTAGCAGTCATGGACGACCTGAAATTTTGTAATGTTCTAGTTGAACTGAAATCAGTTATTTTGCTGACATAATTAAAATAAATATTGAATTTGAACTCAATTAGAAATGTTTTCCTGGAACCTCAAATATCTTGTTTGTTTTCTTTCACAATTCTGAAAAAGATAAATCAATTGGTACACCTCATATTAAAGCATATATAGGATTTATTCGCTGACTAAACTGAGATACACTGATAATTTTAACCAGGTTTTTCTGTCTAGAAATTCCATCTTTACCACATAGCATGACTGAATGGCAAACCTCCTTCTCTCTGGTCCCTTTTGAAACATTAATTAGTGTTTGAACTCTGTTAAGTTCATACATAACTATTTCAATTTATCCTTTCTATTTAGAAAGATAAGGAGAGGGAAAAATGCTATTTTATATAAGTGTTTAACATGCAAGGGACAGTTAAACTAATGAACAAGTAATACATTCATAAAAAATATTTAAATAAAGACTCATGAAGAATAAGATACCAGGTCAAATATACAAATGCATTGCAGAAACAGATATCACAAACTGCCTTTACAAAACCCAACTGCAGATGCCTGTAGTGTAAACATCAAGATATGAGGACATCATTTAGATACTCATTATAGCCAATGGAAAGAAATGGACATTTATAAAGGAGTGTTTATCTCAAATTTAATAGAGATTTCTAAGCTGCTTTTGGTATTTCTGGATGTATAAGAGTTATAGTTCCTTGAGCTAGATCATGATATAGCTGCCTACGTTATGTCTGGACTGATAATTGTCACCCCTCCTAAAGCATGGAGAATGAAATTACTGTAAGGTTTTTTTTGTTTTTTTAATTAATCACTTTTCATCTTGTCACTTCCTTGCACATGGCATTTTGTTGGAATAGCCTGATTTGATTTATAAACTTCTTTAACTTGTTGCATAGTTCATCTACACAAAACTTTACACGTGCATCATTGCTTTAAAATGAATATATATGTGCTGAAATAATCCAGCATTAGATCTTTATGTCTCCATTAGAGTTATGTTTCATAGCCAATTAAAAATCAAAATGGGAAAGTGTACATATATTCAAAGTGGCACATAGGTGGGGTACATTAATTGAGCTAATTTGTGTCTGAAATACTAGGTTAATCGTATTTGTTATGCTTGTAATGCTTGTAAATCAGAAAAGGATTGCTTAATTGTAAATTACATATTGATTAAAGCTCACGTGTGGTTTCAAAGGATGACTATATTTCATTTGCATAGTATACCATTCTACTGAGAGGGGGTTCATTTCTTTGAGACTTTGGAATGAGTTTTTCCAACAGATGTTACAGCATACTTAGAAGTTCATTAGTGATTTTATTTGAAAATGCATTATATATTCTTTTATTGTTTTTCTTTCAAATGTTTTCACAAATTATTTGCAAAATTACGAAAACTGGTACTTTTTAGTTCCAGAGTATGAAAATAAATACAAGCCTTCATGAACATCTATTATTTTAGAAACAGCTAGAAATTACAATTATGACAGCTTTGAAACAAATGGTCAGTTTTCAGGGTGACAGGAAGAAAGTCTATATTGCTATTCTTTTTAAAAAAATTTAAACCAGTATTAAATGCAAATTCCTTTTTCAATGTCATGCTGGTGACTTACATTGGAAATAGAATTAGTTTTTGAAGGGTACATTCATCTTAAACAATGCTAGATAACATAACCCTGAAGTCCGAATGTTATATTCTTTTTTTATTGTGGTTAAATAAAATCAAAACGTTTTTGATAAAACAAATTTCATCTTTTCACAAAAGCATAACTTTTACTGATTGCAATTTAAGCCTTGTTGAAGAATAGACTAAAGAAGACATACCCACTTCCCCCCATTCTTACATGAAATTTGTTTACTTAACAGCCAAAAATACAATAGCAATAAATAAATAAATAAATAGACAAACAAACAAACAAATAAATAAATAAAGATAATAATAATAAAATAACAAATAATAATAAATATTGATCAATAATCTAAGCTCATCTATCAGTCCATAAAATGTATCATCTACAAAAGCTAAATTCTGAGCCAAATTCAGCCTTGTAATTTAAGAAGGAAATTTGTGATGGTGTGTCATTTCAGATAATTATTATCATGCTCAAAGTGAGTGCAAATATTTTTCTCAATTTATGTATTAGGAATTCTGTTGATTTAATGCTGTGATGTTCTTAATTAAAAATTTATGTAATGATACAATACTAACCACAGAACTTAATAAGGGAAAATGCATAGCCATATTGTCCAAATAAGAAAATGTCAGTAGTAGAGACTTAGTGGAGGCATTGGGATTGTGGTGTGCCAGGGAGTGTGACAGAATGTGTTGTGATTGTGCTGGAATAAACAGACTGTTGGGAAAACAGGATCATGAAAGATATTTCTTGCGAGCAATCAATACAATAACAAACGTAGACTGAAATATACATAATTGTTTTTGTCTTTCAATTAAATGAAAAAGTTTTTCAAGTCATTACTTAGAGCTGGCCAATATCATACGAAGCTTTGTGTCTGAGTTTTAGGCACTCTTAGATTTTGTCTTCCAGTTTCAGAAACATTTGCAGTTACAATTTTTGTTTTATCATTACAACATGATGTAACCTCTAGGACTTGTAGGGCAGATCAGAGATCAGAAGGAAACGTGATAGTCACATAAGGAGATGTCAACATTTCCTTAATGGAGTGGTAATAGTCAGACTTGGCAATATTTCTGGATGTTGTCTGGATAGTTATTGAGATGTTAGTAAATTAGTATTCTGAGTCACTTCTGTAAAAAGGTACTGCCCCAATACACTTACAAGTGTTACATTTTTGCTACAAGAAAACTTTCTTTTAATAAATCATTATCAAATTGAGTTTAACGTCATAAATTATTTTTACCATGTCATATTTATCATTCAATTGATTTTCTAGAAGTGATGTAGCTTTTAAAAAATCAAACATTTTTATGAGACTTGTAAGTGTGCTTTTTTTTTTTGTCCTTTAGTTTGATATTGCAAAAGAAGATTGGAAAAGGATTAGAAATGCACAGGAAGTAAATTAAAATTGTTTTTTAAAAAAACCTCTCATGTTTATTAGATATGTATAAAAACTATTACAAATCAGTCATAAAAATTACTTGCTTGTAAAACTAGTATTTAATGAACAATATTGTATCTTATTGATTAGTTTAAAATCTGTGTCCTGCAATATTTTGGAAAAAAGTAGACCTCTAGTCACACCATTCTCAGCTTTTCTGCTTAGTGTATTCATGTAACCAACTGAGATAGCAAGGATCAGATCTGGTATGAAATTAAATGGGGAAAGTATTTTGCCTGTCCTTAAAGGTTCCTGGTTTGGAAACTGGAGTAGCACTGTAGTGAAATTTATTCTAATTTTATATTGATGATTTCCAATGCATTGCTGATTCGATTTTTTTTTTTGTTTTTTGGTAAAAGTTTACTGTTAGTACTGCTTTTGTTACATTTATGTAATTTCATAGTAAGTCCATGCTTAAAAATAGGCTATTTGAATTCCAATGAAATTTTAAATCTATTTGAAATGTCTCCTATTTAAATTTTAAACAAGAGTTTATTAAAATACATTATTCTTACTGGTTTTGTTGTTAGATTTTTAATCAGTGTGTATTTTATTCTTATTTATATACTAATAAGCATATACATAGTTACAGATAGTTATAATAAACATGCATTTCTTTTTTGAGAACTGTAGATTTCATCTCTGAATGCTTTCATTAAGAGCTAACACTTGTTTTAAAAAACTTTTGTTAATAAAAAAGAGATTAAAAAAAACCTAGAGGTCTGTAGGGAAGTATTTTTATTCTTAAATGGAATTTGTTTGGGCATTTGTTAGTGAACGTCATATAAGCAGTGAGAATTCCATTCTTTCCAGAGAAAAAGAAGACTGGGTTCATGACTATTTAACATGCATTCCAAAATAATTGCAGATGCCAATTTCATTTGGCATTATTCAACTTTTCTTTAAATTAGTGTAACAGTTAAAAAAGTCAAAAGTATTAGTCTGTAAATGTGGAAGGGTTTAACAAGTTTTTTTACATAGTATTATCAGTATCTGTCTATCCACAATAAGGTGAACTTTGGGTCTAATTTGTCTGGATGGTGTATTTCTGGATGACCTAGAAAGCTTGTAGATTTTCAATGTACTCAGAGTTGAATTAAAATATGTGTATTAACCTTTCAAACACTCTCTGAAGTTTTAACAATAGATGAAGATTTTAGTGGAGTACACTAAATATTTATTGGAAGAGGAGAAGCTCAAATCAAGAAAATGCAAGTGAGGCAGAACCTATGCATGTACTTGATACTGTTTATGCTATAGATAAATGCCAAGTCTTAAAGAGTTCTCTCTGCAAGGTCCAAGGAATACCACAGCATTTCACAAATGCATTTTTTTAGCGAGTTTCTGCCCCTTAAGAGAACTTCATGTGTTAAGTGCTGTAAACACTCACCTGCCTCACCAACCCAACGACAATGGTGGAAGATTTTATTCACTATTTCAGGGGTTTGTGTTTTCACTTATGACCTTCTCATCAGCCAAAAGTGAAACCTTTCTTCATGCTCTGGAAGCCCACAGAATCCATGTCCTCTATCTACAAAATTATTTTCTTCCCAGACCTGGCAGAATAAGATATCCTTCAGTGTTTGAGCTGTTTCTCTCTCTGAATCCTTACTTAAAGCAGCAGAAGTAGCATTGTAATTTTGCACAATGTAATACAAACATGGGGTAAAATGTTCAAGAAATGAGAAGACTTCCTAAAGAAATGAATTTTTAGAAGGATTTTTTAAAGGAATTTGAAGTACAGGTTTTGCTTGGATAAGATAAGAAAAAGGAAGGCTTAGACAGTGAGCATGAGTGAGGAATGTGTTTATGTGTATTCATTGTAAAATCTGGCTATCTTAATCAGCAACTGCCACAAATCTATTAATTAACTGTTTTTTGTTATTTCTGAGGACAATCCAGGTTGTGGGAAGTAGGACTGAATTGCCAAATTTCATCACAATTGTATAATGTGTATAAATGTTCAATAGAGTCCAAACCAAGATTTTTTTGTGTGTGTGATCATATTGAGGTATTTGGAATCAAATAAGCCTTTGTACCAACTACTGAACCAACTAATCTCCATCAGGAAGAAGAATGAGTTATTTTTAGATTGATGTCCTAACCAATATGTCAATATGACACCCAGGCTGAATTTATGCTTAATAACTATTATTAGCTGTTCCCTCTGTCCCATAGTCACTACATGAGCAAAGAGCATGTCTGTGAGCAAGTCTTCAGAGCACATGCTGGCTCTTGACTTAGCAAAGGTAGAAGAGAGGACAATTCTCTCACGAAAATGGGATAGGAAAAGAGAAGGAATTAGGGAAGAGGGGCAGAACTTAAAGTAATTGCAACAAAAAGGGAGAAGAACAACATTTTGCAGGAGAAAATTTTTATACACTCTTTCTGGAGATACCTGAGCTTTGCCAGTTTTGCTGGCCACTGAAAAACCTGGTTGTTTCATCATAGAAGGTCTAGCACTTTCTGTATGCTGTATCTCTATTAGAAAGGTGATCACATACATAACAAATGTAGTTTTCCTTTTTCCTTCTTGCTCTAAACTACTCTACTGAAATAAGAAACTCTGCATTCTTAAGTGTAGAGAAAATAGTAAAGTAATTTAGATTTGGCTGCTGTCAAACTTTTCAGTTGCAGATTCACTCTCAGCAGTGCCTCTCGTGGAGAAAACCAGAAAATATGGGGTTATTAAATAGCTACAAACTTGTCCTTTTGTTTATGTTATTAACTTCTTCCAGTCTTTGAGAACTTCTGTCACATATTTTTTTAAGGCCAGATTTTGCTTTTCTCTCATGTTTTTGATGGGTTGCTTTGTGAAAAGATGGGTAATCCAGTCCTCCTGACTTACTTGGGCTCATCACATTGGGTGGGTAGATTCAGAACCTCTTGAAAGACTTTGTGACTTTCACTTGAAATGTGAGATCTCTTTTAGAAAGATATGAAAGATATAAAGTTTGAAATGTAGGTAATCATCCATATCTGTCAACAGTTGGTACTAATAGGCTATTTATTTTCATTATTTAGAAATAAAGAAATGTGACTTTTACATGAAAAGTCAAGTAATAGTTTTCCAGTGGATTCCTAAATGCTTTTTTCAGCTAAATTAAACAGCTGTCTACTCTGAAGTATCCTGTGCCTTATAGATACTTACAGTTGGTTAGCAAGTTATCTCTTAACCCTTTGTTACATAAATGAACTGGATTATAGTTTTAATATATCAATTTGAGAGGTACATTTTAGCTGTGTGAAGCTCAGATGAGTTATACTGAGAAAGATGGGCCCATCTGTTTGATTGATATTTCCCATTGTATCAAGGCTGAGGTCATCTGAAAAAATTAATCTCTGATTTACAATGGAAGTAATAAATTTGGGACAATAAAAGTTCTTCAGAGAACCTACATTGTCTGACAATTTTCCAGTTAGAGTTTTCAAGATCTGTGTATTTAAACAGTTTTAATCCATGTAATGTAGAGTATTGATTTTGTATGGTGCTTGAAAATGTCATGCAAGATTAAATCTTATAGCAATCTAAGTGTACTATGACAATGCAAGTTCATGTTATTAGCCAAACTTGTTGTAGCATAAAAAATGGTATCAAGTTTAGTTGACAAGTCTTATAAGTGAATGAATTACACTACTATTTCTTAATTATTTACTCCTCAACCTTTCTAGAATTTATACTTGCTTGATATCACCCAACCTGTAGTTTCTCTGTTTCTCTAAACATGAACACAGTATTAAGATTTCATAATTCTCTTGATCTTATAGAGTATCCCTAGAATTTTTAAACCCAGAGGTAATTTTTCAGTGAGTTCCTTTTGCCTTAATTGCTCTCCATTGGCTTTTACACTTTTGGGGTATTAATGATCTCTCCAGATTTTAATTACATGCCTTCCTTTCTCCCAAAATTAGATTTGCTAAATGCTTATACTTTCTCAATTACATTTAAAGAATTGGTTGTTATTTTCTTAATGTTGTGGATTTTTATTAACACCTTTTAGGTTTCTCTTATTTATATGTCTTTTTGTGGCATCTTGATCTTGGGTGAACACCAGGTGCCCACTACGTTATCACTCACCTCATCGGTTGTAGAGGGCAGAGAAAAAAGGTTATGACAGACTCAAGGGCTGGGATAAGGACAGGGAGAGATCAGTCACCAATTACCACCATGGACAAAAAGGGCAAATTTAATTTATTTTCAATCAAAATCAGAGTAAGATAAAGATAAAAGTCCCAACAACCTAAATCTTAAAACACTAAATGTTAAATCCCTCCACGCCCATGTCTTTCTAGGTTTAACTGTACTTCCAAACACTCCCCCTCTTTCCTACCAGCACCACAGGGGGATGAGGAGCAGGGGCTGCAGTCATTCATCACACCTTGTCTCTGCCACTCCTTCCTTCTCAGAGAGAGGACTCTTCATGCTCTTCCTCTGCTCCACTATGAGATCCATCCCATGGCAGACAGTCCTCCGTGAACTTCTCTCCTGTTGAGTTCTTCCCATGGGCTGCAGTTCCTCATGATCTGCTCCCGCATGGGTCTCCTCTCTGGGGTACAGCCCCTCAGGAAATGACTGCTTCAGCATGGGTTCCCCATGGGGTCACGGCTCCTGCCAGAAAACCTGCTCCAGCCTGGGCTCCCCAGTCCATGGGGTCACAGCTCCTGCCAGAAAACCTGCTCCAGCCTGGGCTCCCCAGTCCATGGGGTCACAGCTCCTGCCAGAAAACCTGCTCCAGCCTGGGCTCCCCAGTCCATGGGGTCACAGCTCCTGCCAGAAAACCTGCTCCAGCCTGGGCTCCCCAGTCCGTGGGGTCATGGCTCCTGCCAGAAAACCTGCTCCAGCCTGGGCTCCCCAGTCCATGGGGTCACAGCTCCTGCCAGAAAACCTGCTCCAGCCTGGGCTCCCCAGTCCGTGGGGTCACGGCTCCTGCCAGAAAACCTGCTCCAGCCTGGGCTCCCCAGTCCATGGGGTCACGGCTCCTGCCAGGAGCCTGCCCCAGTGTGGGCTTCCCATGGGTCACAGCACTCTTCAGGCATCCCCCTGCTCTGGCATGGGCTTCTCCATGGGCTGCAGGTGGGTCTCTGTGTTGGCTCCTTTAGCACCTCGTCCCCCTTCACTGACTTGGGTGTCTGCACAGCTGTTCCTCTCCCATGTTCTCCCTCCTGTCTCTGGCTGACGTTGCTGTTGTGCAGCACCTTTCCCTCTTTCTTGAGGGACATTGTCCCAGAGGTGCTGCCCCAGCTGGTGATGGGCTTGGCCTTGGCCAGCAGCAGATCTGTCCCCAGAGCCAATTGTTTTGGCTCCATTAGATGTAGGGGCAGCTTCTAGCATTTTCTCCCAGAAGCCACATCTGTAGCCGCCCTGATACCAGAACTTTGCCATACAAATCCAGTACACTTTTTTTGCTAAGAGCTTTTTTTTAGGGATCTGGCTGGTGTATGGCTGAGACTGCACTTGTAGCATTACCAACAGATCTTAGATTTTTGCTTAGAAATCAAATATGAAGTGTTCACACTATGTTAATGAACATCCAGCTTTTACATGCTATCTTTTCCGATCCGTAGCCTACAGATATTTCCCTAAAAATTTGGGGGCGAGGGCTCCTGAGATTAAGTGAAACAATGGCAGAAAAAGCTCTGATTTGACCAAATTTCTGTTGTCAATATATCAGGTTTTGTTTGTAAACGTCATGTTTTGGGAATGCAGTTATACTTTCAACTGGTTTTTAAGTGCCGTGGCACAGTAATACCAAAAGGATTACACTCTCTTATTCTCTGTGTTTACTTGGTAAGGAATTTATGGCCTTCAGACATGGATGTGTCATTAGTATAAGGGATATCACTGTAAATGTTGAATGTTGAACTGATTTATTGCCAGGCTGCTTAACTTGGCTATGCTGTAATTCTGCTAGAGGTGGAGCAAATTATGCCTGATTGCTTCATAAGATGAGTGTCCAGCAGTGAAGAAATCACTTGTGGTCCAGATTTGTGCTGTCTGGATGCTATTCCACCTCTCTGACCCAAGACACTTTTTTCCCTCTACTATTTCATGATAATTTTTTGATTGGTATTTTTTTATTCGTCAAAGGCAGTCCAGGATATTGAGTACAATTTATTTAAAATCTGGCAAATAGAGAAGAAAGAGAGGCCTCATTTTACTGAAAATAACGTCTTTCTTTAAAGTAGTGGAATACTATATTTAAAAATAAGTATTCAGGGTTGTGGTTTTTTCAGCTCAGAATTCTGTGCTTTTTAATTGGCAAATTGTTTAAATTAAAGAGATTTAAAATTGCATGAATAGTCTTCTAAGGTATAATAGTGACCATATCATTCCATTGAAAAGGCAAGAAGATCTCTAAACTCGTAACAATTTATCTGATGAATATATAAGGTATTGCCTTACTTAACATGCTTACTGCAAGTGACTGCTTACATTTTAGATCTCATATAATCATTTCCATAATTTTCCACTTGAGAGTAAGGCAAATAATACTCAGTAAGCACTTATTAGACTGAAAATGGTGAGTCGAATTTATTTTATTATACAGATGACAGTTTCAGAGATATGAAATATTAGAAAAAACACTTAATGACTGATATAAAAGGACAATGCTGTTCTGAAGCACGTACCAGCACAGAACTCACTTTTCATTATTTTAGTATTTTAAAATAAAGAATGATATTGTGACATACTGCCTCTAAATGATACTCCAGAGTACCTACAGAACAGCGTGTTCAATTTTTTTTTCAATAAAGCAGAAGTCTGCCTTGATTTTTCTGCCTAATTAATTTGTGTATATCAAAATGTTATCTTCTGAGCAGGCAAATTAGAAGTATACAATTGATTCCTGTTAGAATATAAATGTTCATTGAAACATACTCAAGTTTTTAATTCTATTACCAAATGTATTACATAAATGTTTAAAACTAACCCTCTGTGTTGAAGATCAGTCCTGAGAGCTATGAAAGATTTAATTCTTTGGGGCTTGTTGGAAATTAAACCTCTGTAATTTTAATTGTGTAAACTTTTACATTAAAATTACTTCTGTTTCAATAAGGTGAATCTCTTTAGTCTTTTTGAATGATTGTTTGAGATGATGAGGGTCTGACAGTACTTTTTACTGAGACTTTTAGTGTTGCAATCTAATTTTTGCAGAGTACAGCAAGCTCAACTAATTTAATAAGATTTTGGAAAGTGATTATTTTTTAGAAGTTTTGTTTTTGAACACTGTGTTTATAACCATACAAAATGCTACATGTACATAGCATTTTTGACTACATGATATATCTGTAGTCAAATTTTTTTCACAGTAATGTCTGCTCTTAGTGAGCTAAATGATCAGACACTGATCATGATACTCATTCCTACTTCAAAATCTTTAACCACAAACTATGTGTTTCTAATCAAAAAGATATTTCATTAGTTTTAGAATTTTTAAACTATTATTTTAGAAGTGGGAGCACTGACAGTATAATAATTTTAAAATCTAATTGCTTTCACCTGTTAGAATAAGTAAAATACATGGTGGTGGAAAATATGTGTGCCTAAGAATGGAAAATAGTTGCACATATACCCTGAAGTATAGGACTTTCCTTTTTTTTTTTCTTTTTTTTTTTCCTCTGTCTGAGGGAAGTGTCTGTCTGTTTTGTACAGCTATGTCCTCTCAAAAGTCTGTGTGGCTTTTGAAAGCCAACAATTCTGCAATGTACAATATTTCAGGCGAGCAGCTACTGCCGAGTAATGAGGCATGGGAGCAGCTGGTATTGGTTTATTTCAGAAGCTTTGTGTCTGACTCTATTAGCCTACCTACAGATAGAACTGCTCTTTGCACTGCGATCTTAACATTGAACAAGTCATTCATAATTTTTAAAATAGTTACATGATAATTTTTGCATTTTGTTTCAAGTTTATTGCGTGAGGCTAATCGATGGTGAACTAAATTGTGAGTGTGCTACTAAACATTAAAGCAATTCTTAACTAAGAAAAAGAGCAAGAACTTTTATAGAAAGAAAAGATGAATGTTTGTCACTGAACCCTACTGAATCTAAACAAAGAAAAAGATTACCTAATAGTCTTGCAATGCATTTGAAGTACAGTCTGCTATTTGTTTGGGGAGCTGAATGGAATATATGTCTTAAAATATTTTAACAGCAGAAGTGGTGTTTTCCAGTGGTAGATCTTAACATTACTAAATTATTGTATCTTTCTCCCTAGTTAAGACTCATTATTATACTGCAAGGCAAAATAATGGAGGCTTTTTTTACTTGCCTGTGATGCATTTTAGAGCTAATTTGTACTAATGATGCCTTGCTTTGTAGGGAATTTTATGCTGGTTTATTATTATTTATATATTTTCTGCCCAGTTTGTGTTAGTTAAGTGAAGAATACCATTATCATTAAAACTTAATTCACATTTTAATTAAAAAGACCTAGTGACAGAGAGCTAGCTGACTTATAGAGAGTCAAATTTCACAAAACAAATTTCACCCCATGAACAAAATAAGTAAAGAAAATATATTTTTGATAAGCCAATTGCGTAATTGTCCTCTTCAGGTTGTGGGTACTTACGTTTTTGTTGCCATGAGTGAACACTGAATGTATACAATAAAGTCAACCTAAAATTTTTTAGATATTAGCACAACATGAAAGTAATACTTTTCCTAAAGGTGGAAGGCACTATTAACTTGTGCTGATTATTTTTTTTAATTAGTATTTCCCTATTCTGTCATCTAAAAATTACTTTTAAAAAAGTCATACTTACAGTCTATCTAAACTCTGACAAATTGCATGTATCAATTAATGAAGTATTGTATGATAATTGTAATAATAAATATAGAGCTTAAGAGTTAAATATATCTATTTGGAATATACGTACATATTACTTTTTAAGACTATTTCTTCAGTATTCCTAATTTTTCATATACATTACTTAACTAGTTTTAAAGTGAAAATGGATCAGTTTATAGAGGAAAATCTACAGCATGGTTGCATATGAAAACAGTAGGTCTGAAGGGAGAAATAATCCTTACTCTTCTCTGTCCATAACACTTTGAGCTTGGGATAATAAACTACTCCGTCAAATAGCTAATGTGTGAAATTAGTAATATCTTTGCTTATTTGTGGTAAAAAGTAAAAAAATGCCTTTTCCAACTTAAACAGGGCAGTAATGTGTACTTTAGTGTACAGTCAGAGTATAATAAAACCTCCAGTACACAGAAAATCAGTGATTGTCAGCAGTTTCTATTCAAGTAGTGAGTAATTTCTGCTCAGTAGAGTAATTGAACAGAATTTTTTTCAGCTTACTGTACTCAACTGGCACTTTCAGAGCTTAAATTTCTCTGCATGATGTGTTGCTTGTGGTCTTAGTGATCTCTAGTTTGAAGTCCTTAGCCCTAAGTCTGGTCATCCAGTGTTGATTGGTTTTGGCCTCATTCCACTGTAGGTGGTTTCAATAAATTCTCTCAGGCTTTATGACAAAAATCGTTCATAAAGTAATTGGGAGATTTCCTCAGAGCACTCTACATCAAAGGATGCTTAATTGTCCCAGCCATGCAAGAAGAAAAACAAGATGTGAAGTGCTCAGTTTAATTAGGGCACAACTTTATTAACTCAACTGGGAGCACTACCCGGCAATAAATGCAGGTCATTGTTCTTTCCTTGATCACTCGTGGTTTTGGAGTTTTGCTGTTTGCTTTCTTTTGCCAGCTCCAGTGATGGGACCTCATGGTTCTTCCCTTGTACAAGGACTAAGTTAGGGAATATGTGAAATAGGGATTTGTCTCTTTAGTGACACATATAGAGAGTCACACACCTTTCCCTTGCCTGTCCAGTGACTTTCTCATAGCTCCTTATTTAAGATAAATAGTCAGGGAAAAAAAACCAAACAACCTATTCAGAAAAAAAAAAATACTATTTTGAAAAGGATATTCATGCAGTAAAAGAAAAAAAATGAAATGTTATTTTAAGAGCATGAAGATGGGCATAAAAAATTCTCCCATGTGTCTGTGCTGTTTTCCTTAGCATATCTTAAAAGCAGTACTTTTCTGCTGGTTCCTTAAGACATTCTATAAACAATTTAAGTGATTTTATACATGGCAGACGTAGCTAAGCTCCAGTGCAAGGCAAGGCTGCACTTTGCAATACATAGAGCAATGCAGTGTATGAGCTGAGTTGCTCCAGACATGGAGAATGAGGTGACTGATACTTCTGGGAAGAAAGCAATGGCTTTGGAACACTCAAGTGATACAAAGGGCCTGTATGGAACTTGAATTTTCAACTTCTCAGGTTGGCTCATAGTGAATTTCTTACCTGATAGGAATCCTCTTTGAGATTTACTATCTCAAAGAGGAAATAATTTGTGCACAATTAGCAAAGCTCTTCTACCATAAAAACAAATTTTACCTGTTCTTAGAAAGGGTAATAAAATAAATCCCAATACTTTCTGAAGATATTCCTGAGCCCTTTAAGAGGACAAAGTGCACCCTCTGATGTGGTACAGTTGTGGTCTTAGCATGCAAGGAACTTTCCACATTCTACTTTTAATAAACAATCAAGATTTTATAGCAAACATTTTCTATAAACCCAGAGTTTCTAATTAAAAGTTTATTTTGTGGAAAGAACTCCAGGTGGTATAATTAGTGAAATATATTTTAATGATAAATCTTCCTTGTCCTATTTTTTCTTAATAACAAAAGATGTCCTATGCATTTGAGATGCTCCCTATGGGTTGTATATAAGAGCTTGGTTAATTAGCTAATCAACTTACCCACCTTACCTTTTTTAATGTGTCCTGTTTCACAGGTGTAATCTCAAATTTTATTTGGGATAGAGGAGATAAATAAAGCATTTAGTGCTCACTCTGGCCTTTACAGAAGAGGAGATTTTGAGCTGTCCTTTGAATGTCAGCTTCTTAAGGGGCACGTCAGTCACGGCTCTCAGCCTCTGGTCAGGCTGCTCCAGCTTTAGGCTATCCCTGTGTCTCCTACATCACACCATTCCAAGGCAGAGTAGTCTAGATACAGTAGCACAACTAAAGTATTGTTACTCCTCAGTGTTTCTAAAAACATCCCCTTGTGCAGGCTCCTTTCCTACACTTACGATTTATTTGAGTTTCTCTTCTATTTTTTTAAAGTTGCAGTGAATACGTGGGTTTTATAGAACTGTCTTTTCCTTTGCTTTATTTTGGCTTTATAGTTCTAATAGTTTTGAATATTTTATTCTAATAAGTGGTGAACAGTGACCAAACTTACAACTTTTCCACATTCTCCTTTTTGAGTTTTGCCTAAAAAAATTTTATTTTCTTTTCTGGGTGTTTGATGTTGGATAGTATTTCCTTCAAGGAAGGTAACTAGTAACCTAACATTTGGATTCAGTCTTGGGTTTACTGAAGTTACTCCAACCATTGATACGTGAGGAATTATTCTAGAAGTTCAGGTTCTCGAAACATCTTCCAAAATGACACAAATGGTAATTGCTGCAGATGTATCTGGGAGTAAGTATGGTCACTCTTGGTGAGTGTAGTCATATAAAAAAGATGGGAATTACATGGTCCTCTCTGCCTCATCAGATTTCTTCTCCCTCTCTTCCTTATTCCCCAGTATTGTTCTCTAAGGCCCTCCTGTAGACTGTAGGTTTCTCTGAATACCCTGAGCAGTGTAATAACATTATTGCATTTGTTCCTGTTTTTCCCACGGTGCAGTCCTATTGACTTCATTATCCTGAGATCCTAGACCATATATTTTAATCCATGATTTCTGGCATCTTTGTCACATGCTAAGAAAAAGAACAAAATCAATTGTAAAATCAGTTTGATCACCACCTTGAGTTTCTAGCTGCATTTGAATTTTATTAGGTAAGTAATCTCTAAGTATTCTGCAATATGTGTGTAGCTTACAAGGTATTTGTGGCTACCTTTACTCAAATCTTTGCCATTGATTCATTGGTTTCAATGCAATTACAAAAGGTAGTATTTTGTATTTTATTTTGTGCTAATCTGCTGTGACTAAGGGATATGCATTGCTCCGTGTTGCAGAGCAGTACCTTTTTTTTTTTGAGGCTTTATTTCTCCTCCAGATATGCACTAGCCTTATTTCTTCTGACTGGGAAAAGAGCTTCAGTCCCTATAAACACTGTTGACATGAATAGCATTATGTCACAATTTACCATATACTTCACCAGCTGCTTTGGTAGAGGGGAGGAAAAAAAATCTCTCTATATATATAAAAGAGGACATACACAGCATGTCTGCTTTCCAAAGTAGCTGAAAGATGACAGTGGATTTAATACTGTTCTATATCAAAAGTTGCATAATTATGAAAAATATCTGGATGGGTGAATGCTTTTTTTGCAGAGTGTCTATGCAAAATAACGAGAAATCTTCAAAAATTTGTGAAAAAGTAAAAAGACTAATAAATTATTATGCCAAGAAGAAAGAAGAAACCAAACTCATTGCTGTTTAGGAAAACTCACATCAGGTAGAAGAATAATGACAATTATGAACATACAGTCATCATGGTGTGTTTCTTTTTACTGATACTATTAGGAGTTGGTAGTAGTCACTCCATGGTAGATGTCAGAATGGTTCGTGTGGTTTTTAGTTTCTCATTGATTGATAGATTTAGAACCTCTGGCAGAACAAGCTCTGTTCACCAGTCATGGTGACAGATATGAAAGCATGGAAGGAAACCTGAGGGTTTGAATGGTGTAGGAAAAGACAGTTGTTCAAGGATAATTTTTCTGATACACAGTACAGAGAGCATCACTGTTGGGAGATTAATACATAATTCCCAGTATATGCTTTCTATGCATATAATTTCTGTGGTCTCTTGCACTACTCTTGCAAATACGCTGTTTTCTCTTCTGTTTCCCTTTTCCTGAAGTTCACATGTGAAACTAGTGTCCTCCCTTACTTTTTCATGAGTTGGCCAAGAGCAAAGCAGCTCGTAAGGTCCCTACCCATGAATCCTGTCAGTCTTTGTTCCAGAGGAACGGTAGTAGTTAGTCCAACAGCATCTCTGAACCAGTGGTGATTTCCCTTCCCCTCCTCTGTTTTGTAATATCAATACAACTACTTTTCCTGATCTGGATAAAGGTAAGGTGCTTTCCCTCTTATTTCCTCTTTCTATAATTTTCTTTTCTGATACAAGTAGAGTTGTGGAAGATAAGTAAAAAACGTTACCTCACAGATTTTCCTTAGGGTGAGGAATGTTATAATTCAGGCAAAGAGAGACCTCTGTCTTTTCTTTGGTCCTGCATCAACCCTGGTGAGTCCCTTAAAGTTGACAAACACTTCTTGCAGTATCAAAGACATACATTACCCATAATACAGAAGCTTTTGTAAAAAATGGCTGTCCAAGAAAAACCCTGTTACATAGGAAAATCTATGCAGGGCTCTGCCAATGTATAACACTACTCAAAAAACATGACAGTACTGAATATCTGATTATCTTTGGTCTGTGCCACTTTTGGGTCAAGATTTCAAGATGAAACTCAAATTCGTGGAAACTCATTTCAGATATTCTTTGTAACTCTCAATTTTACAAGGAGGTAATTAATTTTTTTTTAATTTTTTTTTTGTTTTTGCTAATGAGTATTCATTTAGCTTTTTAATTCTGGCAGCTGGATTTTAATATGTTTATACAAATTTTCATATTCTAAGGCACCAATCCTATTTATTAAAAAAACCAAACAGATTCAACATTCAATGTTAGCAATCTGATGCCTGTGTGGCCTAGCAATTGTGACACAGCCTCTATTTTGATGGGTACATTAACAATGCCTGTATCTTTTTCTTTCATTAAACTTGGAGCAGCTTAAGATGGTGGAAGCTCTGCAACATTCAGAGTGGCTTAGAAGCCTAGAAGATGTTTATTATTGATTGACATGCAAAATGATTGTATTGATCTTCTCTCACAAAGCTGGACTAATAAAGTAACATACAAATCTAAGTCACCCCTTTGTAAAAAAAAAAATACATTTAAGTGTGAAGACCAGGGATGCATGTTTAAATAGGGGAGACAAGACAGACTACAAAAAAAAAACAAAAAAAGAAAAATTTGAGATCAACTTCATGACTTCAGGTATAAGTTATCTGGATAATAAATTCTTGAAATCTAATTATATTAACTCTTGGTAAAAAGAAATTCAAGGGGATGTCACTTTTCTACAAAAAAGGTTCATTGAAGCAGCTTCCACATGTGATCCTGCCAGACATATATAGAGCAGTTTCTTTGTATTTTCAATGCACATAATTTTAAATCCTTGTTTAGTCATGTTGATCAGCTACCAAGGTGATAAAGTTTTGATTTGTAATGAATGGTCCTCCCAGTTAAATCAGAGACAACTGGAGAGTGATTCTACTTGCCCTTAGATAGGTGTCAAGAATGGGATTTGTTTGCCTAAACAAATGTTTAGATACCTGAAATGTCTACAGAGTGTTAGCAGATCTAATGGGAGACCTTTGTCCTCTTGAGCTGGCAGCTAAAAATTGGGCATGATATCCTACATCAGCTAAAATAACAACAGTTAAAATTTAGGCAACTAAGAACCCTTGTGAATTAATTAATTTCTCTCTAGGCTCCATGGACTGTACAGATTGTAGAAGCACAAATTATTCTTGATTGAAATAAAGTAGTAGAAACTGAACATACATGTTAGGACCTAAATTTAAACATTTTAATGTAAAGCTAAATCCTGCTTTTGTACTTCTTTTTGAAAATACTGTCCAAATAATAAAGAAAGTTTTGGGGTTTTTTCCTGGTATATAAGAATATTTTCAGTCTAAATAACTTATTGTAAAACTGTCAAAACATGTTAGAAACATTTTTCCACGATGCAAAACTAAGGTTAACCTAAGAAAAACAGATCAAAAAGATGCAATTCGAGCATCAAGTTTTATTGTGATAAAGGGAAGAAGTGTTAAGGAATAACGACTTTTTTTGTTCTAGTTGTAATGGAAAGTGGTCCAATCTCAGAGTGAATTTTTAGGCAATTGCTGAGAAATACTAAGTTTTAAAGACAATCTCTGGACTCTGCTTACCTTTGGTAGGGTCAAATACCACTTTCTGATGAAGGTCTCTAAAAGCAGCATAAAGGAAGCTTCTATATCACCTCATCTAGACTTTTTGTTAGATAGGTTCCTGACCTTTCTCTCCCATCTAAAGGAATTGAGGTGATCACGTGTATTCTTAATCTCAGTGGCCAGCTTCAATATGTTGCCATATACAACAGGAAAAAGGAAAATGTTTCCTGTTCCTTTTTAGATTGTATAAGATTTTATTTTCCTCTTCCTTTTTAATAAAATGTGGACTGTAAGCAATTGAAGTTATTTCAGAATCTGTGCAGAAAGCAAATAAATAATGGTAAGGAGTGTGAGAGGAAACATGAGTATGACTCAGTATTGTAAAGATAGCTAAAATATGGCCAATCTATTTTAATAGAATGCTTTACTTTAGTCTTTTAATATATATCCTTTCTAGATCCACAAGGATGGAGTCCAGCTCTTAAGTAAACGGCCCATACAGGGATTGAGCTGACAACCTTGGTGTTACCAACATCATGTTCTGTTGACATTGTATGGAATCTTTCAATCTGATGCTATGTAGGAACTGTTCCACACTCAGTAGCAGTGTGCCATACTTAGTATACTTTGTTATTACCCCCCAAAACAAGGAATTCCAGTTCACAAAGTCATGGATAATTAAATCAATAATTTATCTATTAAAGGAATATATTCTAGGGACATATCAAGAATTGTGACCAATAATAAAGGTATTAGATTAATTTGTAAAAAAGTTAATAGCAGAAGCTTATAAATTATTTCAAAAGAAGAAAGCACTGTCTATCAAACTGTTAGTAAAGAAGGCTTTTACCAGTATGATGGGAATTATTTGGTCATAAAAGAAGACATGTCTGTTTTAATCAACTGGATACCACAAAGTCCTTCAAGATGGACCAAATTCGACTCAGATTGTCTTCTCTGAGATATGTGTTAAGATGTTAGGTGCTCTGTGAGTTAGACCTGCTCTGTGTTAGTTTTTGCTTTTTCACAATTTAAAATAAGACAATAAGTAATGTTTTCAATGAAGATTATAGATTTTAAGGCTGGAAGGGCCTGAAAGGAATAGAAACTCTAGAATAAATTACTCAGATGGTAAGGAAGAGGGAGATAAGTAGGAAGAGAGAAGCGAACAAGAAGTAAAAGTGAAAAAATCCCTTATTGTGTTCTTCAAAATTAAGTCAAAGGGTTTTTTTATAGTAAAGAAGTAACTAGACAAAAGGTGAGACTAATAGAAAAGCAGAGTGAGAAAACTAGACAAAGGGGGAGAATAACATTAAAGGGACTGCAGGCAGTGAAAGAGAAAAAAGCATGAATTCTAAGGTCGATGAACTACTTCATATGTATAAACAAAACTCTAAATAGGAGATAAGACAGAGGTAATGAGATAAAGTAATAGAAATACTAAAGATTAACCTGAGATAGAATTTCTCGTTTGTGTACTATAGACTACAAACAACCTGTCGTGTGTCTGGTTTAGAAGTGTACAACTTGGTGGGCTCTAAAGGGTAGCAGGTAGTCCCCCCACAGTCTTAATTTCATTACATTTATTCTTGCATTTCCAAGCACTTCTCAGCTTTTGAAAAAGTACAGTAATAGTTACAATATTTGATCATTTTTTGAAAGAGCATATTGGCTTTTAAGTAGCATCAACTAGATAAATAGTTAGGAAAAAATTTCCTATATCTAAATTCTATCATATGGCATCAGTTAGAGCTTGAATGTCATGGAATATTCAGCTAAGGAGTCTAGTTAAAATCTTGTATAAATATTTATGCAATGTAATGCAGTGGCATTTGTCAGCATTCTAACAATAAATGTAAACCAAGCATATAGAATTTTTTTTGAGAATAACATTCCTTCAGAATACTTACATCAGATATATCCATCTTTACCTTCCATGGATAAGTTCTGGGTATACTGGGACTTTTTTCTGATGCATACTGATGGTATTCTGACTCGGAGAAATATCTCTGAGGAAGCTCTTCACCGCTGAGTTTCATGCTTTGGTTTATTCACTTGAGTTAACCAGTGCAGGTGTGAATAAAAAGTTGTATCTGCTCCACCATGTCCTTGTTAGCTCTGATTTTTAAGGCATGGGAAACATAACTCGATGTTCTTTATGCTACAGTGAGCTTAGTTGTTCACAGTGAACTGTGGGAGAGCCTTTATGTACTTCTAAGCATACACAAGACTGTTCCTTGATTGATGCTGTCAGATTAGTTGCAAGGGCCAAGAGATTTGCCTGGCTCTTTCATAGGAAGTGAACTATTCGTTTTCTGTAAGATATTTATTTACTTTAATTCAGCACTATCCTTAATGTGTCTTTTCTAGAGCAAAAGTAGTCCATCACTGTATATATGGAGTTTCTGTACACAGTTATTCTGCAACTGCTACTGTGCCTTTTTTCAGTTGTCTAGATTTCTTGCAGATGGGTGATGCTCTCTGGCATCTTTCCAGTTACAGCTGTGGCATACTAAAAGCAGTTTGGTGTTTCTTCTAAGGCTGACACAGCACCCATCACTCAGCACCTTTATATAGTGCTATTTTGCTAAAACAGCTCTGGTTTTGAACGTGAGGTTGAAAGGTGATGGCACTTATCTAGATAGAGGTAAGGGTTCATCCCCTTGGAGGTGGCTATCTGAAGGGTCTACTGTCAGTCAGTGTCCAAAGAGAACAAATATGTCAGCACCTCTCACTTTGGGGTCATATTTGTTTGCATTCCTGCCATACTTAGAGCATTTGGAGTGTTTCAAAGCCATGAGAATAATCATGCAGTCCCTCAGTGAGGTAGACAGCCATTACCCCAGTCTTGTGCGTTAACATTTTAATCTGTGAGATTAATGGGTCGTGCTTGGCCACCATGTTTTTTTCTGTCAGTGACCAACATAATGGTTCTTGTGTCCCAATCCAGTATTGCATCCTCAGGCTGAACATTAGTCCACAAAGGTGAGGGGTTTCTGGGAGAGACCTTAAGGAACAGAGACACTTTGCCTGAGAAAGAACCAGAGGGAGTTGCTTACTACCTGTACACCCCAAATATATTTTTGCTCCTTTATCCTCTTTTTTTCATTTATTCCCTCTCTGAAATTGCTAAGATACTAGCTAAAAATAGCTAACACAATCTAGAAACATTTTGTCCACTGAAAAATAAACCTCAAATACCAAGGCAGGCTGATCTTACAGCTGAGTCTTTTAAGCAGGTAGTGCAGCCTACAAGGATCACTTTCCACAACTGCAGGTTTTGCCCTTAAAACTTCTGTGTTAGGAAAAGTTTGCCTGCTTAATAAAGTGAGTTTTGATTTTTCTTCTTTGATGTTTTGTTGGGTTTTTTGTTTGTTTGTTTGTTTTTAAATTAAATTTAAGAGCAGAAAGAAAATTTGTTGGAAGTGTGAGAAACACATTGTAAATACATGAAATTTGTATTTTATTGCTATGTTACATCTGCCTGTGCAGGAGGAAAAAACCCAAGAAACAGAATGGAAGTATTTTTTTTTCTTTAATGATAAAAGTAATCACCTTCAAACAAAATTAATACAGCATGTACTTTGAGAAAGATCTGAATCCACATTTTTATTTACAACCTTTGTTCTTTTTCCTTCAACTTTGTTGATTTCTTCAAATAGCATATTTTCCATTAAATGCTTTGCAGTGTATTTGCAAAAGTTATTAGGTAATACCATACAATTTTTAGTACCTTTAATGTCATACTAAAATCATAATACTCAACTATTATATGTTTCAAATGGTGAGAAAGAAAACGGCAACAGTGCTGAGCTTAGGAAAACAGGATTATTATAAACAAATTATTAGAAGAATGAAGTTCTATATCTGAATAATTTTGTTCTGAAGTAGAGCTTTACTTCAAAAGTATGACAGGGATGACATTTTCCTGACTAGAGAAAGAAAAAAATGCATGTTCTAAAACTGTTTCCCCCATCTTTTCTTATGCAGAGGTTTTATCTGCTGTTTAATGGGTAAACTTACTGTGAAGTATAGTTGCTTGTTTAACTTTACCCCTATTCAAGTCTTTGATTTTGGCAGGTTAGTTAATTCAAATAAAATTTGTGAAGTTAAGCACTTTCAAGAAAAGGCATAGGAGAACCTAATTTAACCTAGAGTGTCTCTTTTATTCTTCTGTTATTCATTTGAAGTGCCCTATCAGCTTGAACTGGCCAACTTCAGTCATTTTTACCCTTTTATTTTTTTCTCTAATGTAAACTGAAATTCCCTGCTGTTCATGGTATTTTAGTGTTTAGCATCATTTAATGAGCAGGTATCATTAAACTTAAAAGGTCCTTTTCTGTATATATCTGATTAGTTAGTGAAAGAACCAAAGAATTCTTCTAATTTATCTTTGCTTCCTTGTTATATTTTGATGTTGGCCCATTTTACGTTTCAGTGCCTTTTTATGAAATATGAAATTGTAATTTTGGTGTGAAAGTAGGACAGAAAGTGGAAAAAATCTTTGGCACTGCAAAGATGTTTAAAGTAGTATATCTTGTTTACCAATCAACTAAGAGAACATGATTTATTTTAAACTTTTATTCATATAAATATATGTGTTACTGCACACAGAAATATATATAAAACGGATAAATATTCTAATGTGAGTATTCATTATCTGTCCTTTTCAGTATACTTCTTAACATCTGCCAGTGACCTTTGCAGCTGGGCACACATAAATTTGGCACCAAATTCTTCCTTCCTTGTACATCCAAAAATCCTATTGAACTCAGTAGTGAATTTTAATTTTTTGCAAATACAAGATCAGGGTCCAATTAGTTGATATAATCTCTGTGAAATGGAAAAACTAAAATGATCAGTTATGACGACTGTACATGTTTGTATATATAGGCTAGGCCATTTTCAAAAAAGCAGTAAGGAAAGGTTATTTGGTTTATAAAATTCCTTTTTCCAGTATTTTACACTTCAAATCCTTCTTGAGAAAAAAGTCCAATTTAAGATTAGACTGTCATAACTGATGGCTCATGTGCTCTTCATTTGAACAATGGTTTGCTGGACCAGGACCATTGTTTATTCTACCAGTTTGTTCTCTTAAGATCTTAAAAGTCTAAATGATTTAATCAATACTGAAATGAATCATTTCCATTACTGAGATATTTGCCTAAAGTAATTCATCATTTGATATAGATATTGCCATGTTTTAAACAGTGACAGCTACGGTAATTGATTAATGCAATCCAATATACCATTCCAGTTTCCATTTCCCATTTTTGATGTGCTAAAGAATATTCCAGCATTTTGATTTTCTTCTTATTTTCTTTTATGAAATAAAATCTGGGAGATAGAAACACTGCGTGAAGAAAAAATAATGAGGGTTGAATGGAAGTAAAGGTCAGATATTATGTAGAAAGTTGCAGATGGCACTGTATGTCATTAACATTGCTAACGTCTAAAAAGATGTAACAGTGCTGCCTACTGGTAAGATGTAGTAGTATTAAGGCATTAAAGTCAGTGTAGGGAAACTGTGTGTGTGTGTGTGCCATACCCTTTATTGTAACAACAGTGTTCTCTAGTTTTTTAAGCCCTGGTAAGTATTGACAACATCCATGGTTTTACATCGGGATGAATAACACATCCTTATATGCATCACTTGAATGGAAAGTGGATGTGGAAAATAAGAAGCCTAATTATTTTTCATTGATACCTGTAAAATTCTGTCCTAACATAATTGCATTCCAAAATTTTTGGAGTAAAATTACTTATATTATCTCTAAATTGTTCTTGTTAATAATGGTGTCCTGCTAAGAAATAAGATGCCAAATTAAAAAAAAAAAAAAACAAAAAAAACAACCAGTCTTTCATGTTACTTGTAAAGATTTGCCTTGTAAAATACAAAAAGGCTACCATTTTAATAGTAAATAAGAATACATAGCAGGTGCACATCTTCTTATATGAGAAAATAAAATCACTTTTTAAAGAACTCAGTGGTTTTACTTACAAAGATAGAAGAACTGAGACAATGGATCATGGAGATTGAAACTTTAATTTTAAAAAATTAATTTTAATTTTTTTTTTCTTGAGTTAAACTATTGAATTTGTAATTATGTGTTATTTTTGAAAGCAAGGAACTGTTTCTCCCTTTTGAGAATTAGAACCTTTTGTTGAGGTATGTTAGGAAATTGTGATCTTGCCACTAGGTGTGTGGTTTCAAAACAGGGATTGACATCCACACTGTAGTAAAACTGTGGCATAAAACTGGTGGCAAAACTCAGATCTTCAATATCCATGCCTTGAAATGTCATTAATTACAATGTAGACCAATTCAGACCAATTATTTGCTTACATTGATGTAAGAAGCATTTTTTTTTTCTCCTAGAAAAACAAAAACACCTCACAGTTATTTCAGAGTTAAGAAAAGAGGAGCTGGAAATACTGAGGAGTTCTCATATCATATGTAGTTATCCATATGCATGGCTCCTTCTTCCCTGGTGCAGAGCCACTGTCTTGTGTTGAAATACCTTCTCTGGGAGTCACAGACTGTAAGCCAGGACTGCCTGCCAGAGCTTGGTATCAATTATGGAGATGATTCAGGGAGCTAATGATACTTGTTGCTAATCATCTTGTGCCACCTTGTCCTTGATTATCTTCAAAAAAAGGAAGAGATGCTATGAGGAACTAATTCTGGTATCATCTACCAGGCTTCCACTTGAGGCATCTGTTGAGATAATAGAACTAGTTCCAGGAAGGATGCTCCTACTTATTAAAATCCTTCTTAAGATGAATTGTTTGGTTCTTGCTAATTAATAATGACACTTTATTTAAAACACATAAATCAAAGATGTATATGGCTGATATTGATGCACAACGTTCTAGAGAGCAGCAGAAATGTAGGTATTTTGTAACTTCATAATTACCAGTGAAATGTGAACACATTTCATTTTTAGAGCATAATTCTTGATCATATGTTAGTAACCTTCAAGAGGCAAAAATTAAGAGTCCTTACATACCATGCAGAGTACAAGTTCACTTGGACATGTTTCATGCATCTCATGCCTGACTAGCAAAAATACTGCTGTATACCCTCTGGTACATATTCTATCTCAAATACAGTTTTACATGTAAATATCACTGTTTTCTTAAAACAATGATGTCATCCATACAATGAAAATTGAGTTTAAGAGCACTCACACCTCAAATTCTTTACTTCCACTGACAACAAAATGGACATACCTTTTTTGCTCCAACCACTTTACCTTTCTCCTCTCAGTGGGATTCCAGCCCTAATGAATAACATTTCTTAAATGCGGTCAATAAAACTTTAGGATCATGTTTATGTTTGATTAGCTTTGGTCTTTTATTTCTTATAATTTCATCTGACTGACAAATTTAAGCAATTGAGCCCCATGACAAAAAGAATTCAGTATATCATAACGTATTGACTGAGAAAGCATTAATAAATACTGTATAACATTATTATCCATGTATCCTAAGCAGTCATGATATGAAAACTGCATTTGCATGGTTGTAGTCTTTTTTGCATTGTTCTTGCAGAATGAATACATCAAGAAAAATGTCATTGCAGATTATGTAATGAAATGTCTGAAACTGTAAAGCAGCCATGTAAAAAATGCAGTTTACTGTGATGTGCCGTAGCCTAGTGCACAACAAGTAGATAAATTACTGTTAAAATAGATTTAAAATCCATTCCAATATATACTTAGCTTACAGAGGGATATTCTCTTCCCTCATGCTTTAAGAGTGAAAGGTCCAAAAAGTTGACAGTCTCTTTTGTTTTCTGTCATGAGTATTAAGATAAAGTAAGTTTGACTCAAAAAAAACTTTAAAACTTCTCTTTTGCATAAACTACATTCAGTGATGTTCACGAAAGAGATTTCTACCTGCTCTTCTTATGGAAGTAGCTCAGATATCGAAAATCAGAAGAGGGTAGAGAACTGCGAACTAGTTTTTGAACTTCTTATCTCAGTGCTATTTTCTTAATTGATCATCTCTTTCACTTGGGTGCTTAATTGGCTGTTTTGTGGGTGTGAATATTTCTTGTATCTTCCAATGCAAGGATAAGCCCATGATCTGCCAACTAGATAAACATGAAATTGTGTGAAGGTTTGTGGACATAGCAGGATAGCTGGTCAAGCAGGTACATTGAAAGATCAAGTAGATGAAGCTTATAAAAAATGTGAGAAATCACTTGCAGATGAGAAAGAGAACCCTTTTGTGGAAGCAGAGAGCTTCAGGATGGTTTAGAACACAAGAATTACTCAAGAAGATTGAAAAATAAGAAATGTGTGCAAGTGTATTTTATTTTGCTGTCAGCTATATTTTCTAGTATTAGGTGGTTTTTTTGCGTGAAGTAACAAAGGCTCACCATTAGGATGAGGCTTGGTTTCACCAGGATGCCACTGCAACTGACTTAATTTATTCTATGTCTGGACTATTAATAAGATGTGTCCAGGATCATCCCCATGTGCAGAGTCCCATAGAACAGCTGATGTCTATGGTGTAAATTACCTGAGTTTTCAAAGCAATTTGTGGCAAGATCCACCTGCATATTTGGAATGGTTCCTGCAATGTTCTCACTTCTGATCTGTGCTGGCAAATTGTGTTGGAGAGTGCTAGCTGGCATGAGTGAAAAGCATTTCAAGAGCAAATTTAACAGTTCAAAATGTAGGTGTTCATATTCTAGTGCTCAGGAGTGTTTCTGGGAAGTGTTTGATTTACTAGTACAGATCAAGCTGCCAAGTCCCTGGAAGTGGCAGCAAATGGTGGCTTTGGAATTATGAATGGATCCTTACTAACCCCAGAGGAGTTGAGAAATTAGGTAGAGCTAAGCGTGATGAGCATTCAGATGAGGGACATCACCCTGGGCTTTCAGCTGTTACTACACTTCATCAAACTTCAAAAAGAAAGAATTCCTGTTGTCAAATTCCTGTTTCACTTGTGAGGCATCTGAGGTGTTGAGAACTGTGCAGTGCCTCTTTTTTAATCTCTCCTGGAGATGTTCCATTTTTCATGAGTAATTAAGAGCAGGAACTCCAAGACAAATGGGATGCATTTGTTATGAAAATTCTTAGGTTTTTCTGTGGGATAGGAGGGATATTTCTGATGATCTCCTATTAAAAAAAAAAAAAACAAAAAACAAACAAACACCCCAAACATTATTTAAAAAAAAAAATCGCTTGTTTTAAACCCACAGCAAAACAATAATTTCTAAATATTGCAAAATATTTAATTTTCAATCTGTAATGTGCAATATATCTTTCCTTTATGAATTGATAAGAAAGAGAAGAATCACTGCCACATTTTCACCTATATATATTTTGAATATGTAGTATTTGATGTATCAGTTAAGGGTAAGCATGTATGTCAAATGTCTTCAGTACAGCATTGTGAGAAACTTGAGTGAACTAACTATTTGCAGTGTGGCTGGTGGGAATAGTTGGAAGGTTTTAGTTGCAGACATGCTTTGAATACGCTGCTGAATCAGATCATGCCACGGTAGTAGATATTACATGAGCCACCAGGAGCTATGTAGTTAGATATTCCATAACACTTTTATTTTTTCAAGTCAAACATGGCATTTCACAGGACTGCTCACCACTTGTTCTAGTGCTTGCAGCTTTTTCATCATTTTTTCCCTCTTATTGCTGCACTTTTAAAGAAGAATACCCATGCAACTGTGCTTCGTGCTCAATGCACTGCTCCCCTTAGCTTCTAGGCATGATCCCTGTGAGCTTTGCAGCTCTGAAGTGTCCTACATGCAGTTTGTGAATCACTAACTGCCTGCAGTGTGCTCAGCTAGCACAGTGGTGGCTCCTGGCATATGCAGTAGCAGAACTTCTGGCACTTAGGTGACGTCTTTTCATCCAGGGAGGCAAAGGGATCGCTTTCAGAGACCTAGAGGTTTCAATGCCACCTGGTATTTTAGGCACTTAATTGCTGGTTTGCAACTTGTCTGTGGGAACTGAGACTGTCTTTCAAAGATGCTTTCAATGTGTTTGTGTTGTACAATACAAAGTGCTGTAGTACATACTCATTCTGCCTGAGCTAGTAGTGATCCACACGAGTACTTCTGCGTAGCACAGCTGCATGTCTGTGCAGAGATGCTCATTTTGGTATTAATGCTGAAAAACCCTGCTGAGTGTCTGAGCTCCATTCTGCAGCCTGCTTGAATGCTGATGGTTTGTGTTACATTTAACTGCAGAGTGTAGTTAAGCCTTTAGACTTCCAAGTGTGACACTCTGGATTCTGAGGAGCTTCGGTGTTCAAAAAATTTGTCATCTCTTCTGTCAAATAAATACAATAATTTTCTTGATAGAATTACTAATTTGTGGAGAAAAATGAGAGAAAAAAAAATAAACCAGCTATTTTGCTATAGCTTTTGGCAAAGTAATGAATACTAACGCCAGATAAATTAGAATCCAAAGCTGGATTGTAAGGACTGTAAATAATAATATGGTAGGATAAGACCTGGTGAATCCTGTATCCTTCTGACATCTCTGCTCTTATTTAATTAATTATCCAGAGTAATACTAAACAACATGTTAATGCTGTCCAAGGAAGATACTAATTGGTTAGAGGTGTCAACACTAAAAGCACTAAAAGAGTAAGAAAACCTTTCAGCACATGATAAGTATCTGTACAGGGATGAGAAAATCAAGATTCTGTCACTATTAAATTAATCTCAGAAAATGTATATATAATCTCATTTGCCATATATTTTATTTTATATTTTAACCATATATAAAGGTATCTGAGTTCTTTTACAGATTACAATAGAAAGACCAGTAACACAACCAAAACTGAACTATTTTTTCCTCAAAGTAAGTTAATACACTCGAGAGAGGGTAAATTGAAATGCAGGAGCCCAGACAAAAGAGACATTGGGGTGAAGAAATGACAGTGAGGCACATTGCACTAGGTCTTAGGCCACCTTGTTTTTATTCCTGTCTCTGCTGCTAGCTTGCTACATGACCTTGATCCAATCAGTTCCTTATTTTATGCCTCAGTTTTTTCATCTGTTAAAAAATGGGGATAATGATACTGACTTGCTGATGAAAAATGCTTTCAAAAATGTGGGTGCCATTATAAGCAGGGTATCAGATCACCAGGTCGGTAGTTAATGGTTCATGAATTTGTAACTATAATGTGAAACTATGTAATTTGTAACTATGATTTACTACTAGGTAAATTATTCCATTTAAATACGAGCCTTGGTTGACTAAAACAAACATGAAAGGCTTCAGTTTCAAAAGAGATTTTTTTGGGGGGGTTCAAATGACTTAACATATATGTATAGTATATACATTAGATTTTGAGATGAGGTGGGTGTTTTTTAAACCATGTCTAAAGCTGTTTGGAGCAGATGCTCCCAAGTGTTCTGATAGATACACTGCAAGAATGAGAATGAGTAACCACAACAGTGTTACCTAAGTTGATACAAAGCTACCCAAGTTAGCTGTGAAGGATGTGATTTGCATGTCTTTTTGTAGCCCTGTGTAGACTACCCAATGCAGTTTTAGCACAGGCTACTGCCCAGAGTTTGTCCTGGCTAATATGAAGGACATGATTGCTTTGTGGAAGTTGGAGCAGTGATCTGAGCACAGGCAGGAAGCCTGGCAAGTCCTTAGTTCAGCAGGAGCTTGCTGAATGAGTGTGAGAGCTGCTCTATGCATGCATAGGGAACTTCTGCAAACACTACTTTCCATCCTTTGACTGTTGCATGTGACAACCAGAGATGGCTTGGGTGATGTCTACAGCGCTTCAGGATATCCATTAGCAATCCTGGCTATTGGATCATGGCCTTGTGGTAGAATTGAGGTAGAAAGGACCCTCTGGAAATGATAGATCACTGTATCCCACTCAAAGCACAAGTCATTGAGAACAGGATGTTCACGGTGTTTCCTAGCTGATTTTAATTCTGAGACTGGAGATCTGTTGCAATGTACTTCACTGTGAATATTCTTTTTCTCTCATCTAATCAAATATTGTTGTGTTTCAACTTGTGTCCATTGCCTTTTTCTTGTCACTGTGCACCTCTGGTTCCACCTTCCACACCTTACCTTTGAGGTTCCTTGAAGACAGTAAAGGCATCCTTACACAGCCTTCCATTCTGAAGGCTGAACAAACCTACTACTCTCCTGGTCCATGGTGCTCCTTCTCCCCTAGCACCATGATGGTACTCTAGTGGACTCCTTAGGCTGTGATGGTGTCTTGTGCAGAGAGAAGCCTGTAGCACCATCATGTTCAACTGTGTGTCTGGACTCCACAGACCTTACCCTGAAAAGATGTTCTGTATCCTGGTGGCCACTTGCCTCCAGTAGGGGTTCTTACTGCCCAGTTGCAGTACTTTGCACTTGTTGTTGGTGAGATTCCACCTTGTCTCATTCCTCTGACCTATTGAGCTACCTCTGAATAGCACTCCCATAGTGTTTCCACACCCCCTCCACACCCCCCAGTTTGAGACCATCCACATCTACTTGGGTGCACTCCATTTTATTGTGCAGGCTGTTAACCAAGATTTTGGACAGTACTGGTCCCAGTACTGATCACCAGGAAGCATCACTAGTATCTGGTTGCAGTTGGTTTTCATATAGCTCATCTCAACAAACAGAAAAAAACTGTGTTGGAACAAGCAGGTCTCAGCTGTGTGTGAGCAGAACAGAGCTTCCATAGTGAATCTGCAGTACAGTTTGTGGCCCCAGAGAGAGCTCTTCTGCATATCAGAGATTATAGATCTCTCCACAGTGTGATACAGTCTTACCTCTAAGAGGCTGCAGTACAAAAATAGGGCAATTATCTAAAAATGTTAGCATGCATAGACCTCAAAGATAAAAGAATAGGAAAAGAGTGTAATATGACATGTAAACAGGAAATGTACATGTAAATGTAAATGTAAACAGGAAATTACAGAAAAAATTGCCTGAATGTCAATTAGAAATTATTTCTGAGAAGCATGTGATTATACAACAGTGTGTTCTGCCAGAATGTCTGTGTTATATAGTCAAAATCTTTTTTTTTTCCTAACATTTACTGAGAAAGAGATGAGATGAATCTTTCTATTTCATTGTGTTTTGTAATAATTTTGTATGTTTGGTACTTCTGATGTCTGCAGCTGTTAAATAAGTTCTTTGCTGCATTGTTACATTCTGGTTTTTTGGGCTTCATACCAAAGTCTCAGCCAGAATAGACTGGGGGTGAAATACAGCGAAAGATGGGATCAGAGGTGAGCTGCTAAACACAGATATGGATTTCAATTATCATTATTATATATCTTTGTTTATGAATTATATTTTCTGGCTTTTATATTCTCATCACAGTGTAATCTGAATAGCTTTTTTCAAGATTATATGTAATTTTTAAATCCTATTTTTCCCCTAATGTGAAAAGGGAAAAGAAAAATTCTATTAGTCTGAAAAAGGAGGCTTCTTTTTAATGAATGGACTTGAAATGTAAAGGAAATCCACATTTCTGCCCTAATCCTGTAAGAAATCCCATTAGATAGTGGCTCTAGTGAAACTTGTAGGTGATTTAGCTCCTGAGTGTGCTGATCTGATGCTACTTGGGATAGAAATCTCTGTTTGTGAGTTTAATACTGCATGCACTCCAGATACTCTATACCACTAAATCAGTGTAACTCTGGTGCTGTAGCATAATCTACTTTACTAGTTAAAGTAAAAAGTTAACCTTTTACATGTACTTCCCTGCTGTTCTGTCTTGATGGCACTCTTTTCTCCTAATGCTTTCCCTATATACTAGCTCTTGTAGTTAGTTATCATTATTTATTCAAGTTACCTTCAAATTAACACAAAATTAGCTAAACCCACTTCGAAGCAAAGTGTCTGGCACTCTCTTTCACTGCAGTGGCGTGCACCTGTTTACACTAGATCACAATTTTCTCCAAATGTCTGATTTAAAGAAAAACATAAATGATAATTTCAACTACTCTCATGCCAAATCCTGTCAAAACATTTTTGCTTCTGCACATCATCATTATTCGTTTATGACTGCATGGCCGTGGGAAAAGCTTTTCTTAGTTAATTACAGACATGAAGCCTGCAGAGGGAGCTCAAACCCTTGTTTATGTGGGCCTCACTAAAATATCATTTTTTTTCTACAGACAGTAGAGAAACTTGTTATTTAAATATATCAGAAATTTATCCTTCAATGTGCAAGGCTTTTTTATGTGGAACTTATCTATTTTGGAGATATACATGAGAGTAAAAAGCCTTTCCAAAGTGACTGGAAAGAGTGTGGATTTCTGGGACTTGGTAGGTGGCACTGTTTGAAATATCCAGAGCTGTAGCAGCCAGACCTCCAAGACTTTCTTTTCAGTCCTCATTCTGGATGGAAAATAGCTTCAGTAGGTCACTGTTCTGTCAGGTCAAAGCCAAAATAGTGCAGAAGACCAGATCGAACTCTGTGAGGTGGAGCTCAGAACAGGAATGTGGAGCTGAAGTAAATAGGACAGGAATAGATAAGCTGATGAGGCTGTTGCAGAAAGGAAAGACAGAGAATGCCTTATTTTGGATGGGAGCAGATGAAAAAAGTTGTGGTTGAAGGAGATTTTTAAGAAAAATGCAATTTACTTTGCTGACTGTGATACATTGCATTGTGAATGTCCGGAGAGGAGAAAGGTCCATAAATATCATTAGAATGAAGCAGTAGCACTGCAATTCACTGTTTGAAAAAGTAAAAAGAAAAAAAAAATACATATGTAAATCTAGCAAACAGATGAATCAAAGTGATGATGATGTTGGGAAGGAAGATACTGTGCTCCTTAATCCTCCCCTTGGCAGGTGCAGGCAAGGGCTGGGATTGGCCAACACCACGTCCCTGTGCTGCCCCAGGGGGTCTCCAACTGCTGAAGGCCCCTGCCCTGCAGTTGTGACGTATATTGAACCTTCAATCCCTTTTCTTGGAGATCAAATGAGAAAGGATGATTTTGTCTTCTATTCCATCACACATTTTGGTTTTGGAAGAGACAGGAGTGTGTGTGTAGCCAGAGCCTGGGAACCTGCCAAACTTGGCTGCTGGGAAGGCAAAACACACCTGCGAGTTTGTTCTATTTTGAGATGGATAGGATGGATAAAATAATTTTAGTGGTACCATTGGTGTTTTTTTGTGAAAATAGGTTTTCCCTATGATTGCTTGTTGTCCCACTGGCAGTGGGTTCTGGGACATGCTCAGAACAGCCTGAAAGAAAGATTGGTGTTGGTCACTGGGCTGCTAATTGCAAAGGTCTGTTAGCAACAAAAGAGAACTGAATTTGGGTTAGGTTTTTTTGTGTGTTTTTTTTTTTTTTTCTGGTGAAATTTTAAATGTTACTAGTACCAAAATCAATGAGGCAGATGGGGGATCAGTTCATACTGAAATACTAAACTGTTCTCAGGGGAAGAGTTTCACCAATCACTCCAGCTTCTTTTATATCTTGTGTATAAATGTCCTGGTTGTGGGCAGAACAGGGTTAATTTTTTTACAGTAGCTGAGAGAGGGTGCAGCCAAAGCAAGAAGGTTATTCTACACCACCTCACATCATTGCTGGAGGTGAAGGAAAGGAACTCTCTTCTGGGTCCTGTAAAGATGGCAGATGGAGTGGTCCAGTACTGTTTATTGTCAGGGGTGTTCTTATCTCAACCCATGCTCTTTGCCTTTTTTGTCTCCAGTTGTAGGATGGGACAGGGAAATGGCTCATGGTTTTAGTGGGAGTACTAAATGCAGAATACCATTCCTAAACTACAAGAATATGATAGATATTTTTTGTATTCTGTCTTCATGATGGTATAGATGGTCTGTCTTTCTCTAAAATGTAAATTATATCTTTCAATACAGGGGGGTTGACTTTTTTTTGTTTTGGTTTGGGGTTTTTTTTTGGTTTTTTGTTTTGTTTTCCTTTTTTTGTGTACTGTTCATGTCTTTAATTTCTTTAATTTGCTGGAAAACAAATATTGAAAATCTCAAGTGCTGTTTTACTTGGAGAAAATGGGTTGATATACTAACAGGTTTTTTGTGAAGGAAATATTGTTGGTAAATGGTTATTTACAAGAACAATCAGTGGAGTAATCAGTGGGTTGTAAATAGTGAATTGAAACTTGTTTTTCTTCTTTGTTGTATATTTAGATCTACAGTCTTCATAAGTTCCTCCTGGTGCACCCACATTGATCTCTAGTATTGGGAGGAAATCTAAAGCAGGGCTTTAGACACCTCTCTCCCTCCAACTTGTTCTAGTTTATTTTATTGCCAAAACCTCTCAGAGGTTTGCAAAGACCCTAGATCAAGAACATATTTGTAGTTTATTGCAAACAGAGGCTTTTTGGAATATATTTGCCCAGTTCGCTGTTTCTAATCTAGTATCTTTGGTCACATGCTGTAAAGTAAAAACTCTTATTAACCAGTTGGTGCCTGACCATCTGTGTATTTAATGTAGTTTAATGGCAACTTACTGTTTGCAGCAAAACATGATCCATCCTGGATCATCCTTGAGTGTTTTATATCCACAAGAGTTAATTACAGAATGGATAAGCTATTAGCCATTTTTACTGGCTCAGTTTTTCAAAATATTAATAAATTGATGCAGAATAAATATTGCATTCCTAGTAAGTTGCTAAATTCTTCCCCAAAGAAATTTCTTAACACTGTTAACCTTCTGAAAGAAAACAAGATGTAAGTGTTGACATAGTGTCAACAAGTAAGGACTTTTGGGTTTGAGTGTAAGGAACCATAATCATCACTGGAAACCACAGACTTTTTTTTTAAGCACACATGAAGCAAAATGTTTTGAGTAAAACTTTGTGCATAAACTGCACATGTGACACGCATTGGCTGCCTGGCTTATTCTGTTTCGTGCTGGGATCCTGATCATCCTCACTGTATCTGTGCCAGTTTCCACCCAGGCTTTCTTTCTTCCCTCCCAGGAAGCAGTCTGACAGCAGATAGGATTTTTCACCCTTGGATTCACTCCAGCCAGACTGACTTGCCTTACCCAGGACAATTCTTCAAGACAAGTCTTATGACCTTGCTTGCCCTCACGTGTCCCTGTGCCATGCTGAGGGACACACAATTCATACCGTTGTCAAGACCCCATGCTACTGATCTGTGGCCCAATCCTCTCAATATTTAAGATACTTCAAACTGAAAAATGAATTAAAAATAATGATTGTACTTTGTATCTCATAGTCATCTGAGGTGCAAATAAGTTGCAGTCTGAATTATATAAATTGTGAAGGTGGTGGCTCACCCATTGAGAGGGTGCCAGCCCTGAGTAGTGCTTACGTGTGTTGGTGATCACCAGTGCTGTTGGGTAGGGTTTGCTTCTCCAGAGTGTCTTCACAACCATTGTAGCCACAGGTCCCAGGGTCACCCTACATCTTCCCAAGTGTATTCCTAGACTGCCCCAGTAGGATGGCAGCAGCAGTTAAACTGTCTTAAGTATGAGTGAACTTTGGTTTCCTCAGTGCCTTTTCACTGCCAATCTCTAATAAACCCTTGGAAAGTGAAAACCCACCTACAACAAGCTTTCAGGAGTTTGTGTGCTATTAATTTCATGTCTGCACATAGCAAACAATAGACATTGTGGTTGAAAAAGGGGAAATTAGCAACTTGGAGGGCAAAAAGTCAATCTTTCCTCTTCCCTGTGCATGCTTATGATTGCTACCAATGTTAATCACTGTTAATTGAGTAAGTTGGGGGAAAAAAGCTTGCTAAGCAAGCTTAACTTTAAAGACTAGATATTTGGAGGGCCCACTTTAAAGTCATTTGTTACATCTTCTTTAATTATATTATCCTTGTTATGTTCTCATTATGAAAACACAATTTGAATAGAAACAGTAAAATTCTGATATCGAAATATTTAGCCATAGTATTTTAAATATATGGAGTTGCATTTTTATATCAGGAAATAAGTGACAAAATGTTATTTGGGATTTATTTTTTTTTTACGATTGAATATAGTGTTGTGTATTCTGTGATCACATATGCAATATAATGTAAATAAATACAATTTAAATGTGGTCATTATTATATAAATACATGATTGTGTTTCCAGGGGATTGGAAGTAGATGATCTTTAAGATCCCCTTCAACCCAAACCATTTTACGATTCTGTGATTCCAGTTCTTACTAACTGAAGTAGGATGTCTGTTCTCTCATACATGTAAAGGTTTTGCAATGTTAAGCCTATGATTTCTAGTTACTAGTATTTAAATCAACTCAGGGATTCCCTAAATATTGGCCGTGCATCTTGAAATTTGTGTTACTTAATGCTGGTATGTACACAGACCTGTTCACAGGTCTTCCTCTTAGTTCCTGCTAGTGCTCAGGACTGTTATTAAACCAGTTCTTTGGCTTATCACTGCAAGGCGTGATTATAGATCCTGGAGTACTAGAGATAGCATCCAACTGTTGCAAGAGCTGACAGTTGTCCAGAGGATTACAAGTGAGATCATATCGAGTTTGGGGGGATCCTGACCTGTTACATGTTCTTTTGCATAATTGTTGCTAGAGGCAAAAGGGCAGGAAGGGTGCAGAATTAGAGCAACACATTTGATGGGAACTTGTCATCTGAAAAACAGTTTGCATCGCCTGTCATCTTTTGTTTGGTAGAAAACAGGCTGTGACATAATACCTGTCACTGCCAGCGGGTTTTTCCCTGCACCCAGGAGTGAAAAATCCCATGCAGTAGCAGTCAGAGGTCTGGGCTACCTGTATGACTGCATAGGACCTGGCTGTTCTACTGATCTGGATTTGCATATGGGGGCCCACCTACCCCAGTTAAGGAGGGATGGAGATATGGAGAGATTTAAAAGAATTTAAAAAAACAAAAGAAAAAAAAAAGAAAAGTCTAACTACAGCCTTGATCCTGGAGGGGAGATCAAGAAATTACTTGTAGCATTGCTTTTGGGCCAGAAAGAATTCTGTGCAGAAGGGGGAATGGTAAAGGCAGAGCATGCCAAGTGTACCTCTAGATTTTTAGTAAGAAGATGGGCCAAAAGCTTGTAGCAATGAGAGGAAGTGTGGAATTAAAAATTTAGTTTCTGGTGAAAAGATGGGAAGTGAAAGAGAGAGAGAAAATACATAATTCCCTGATACTTGAAAAACGTTATTTTTTAATTACAGAATAGTACCCAGTGTTGTGACATCTGTGGAAAATTCATGCCTTAGAATTAGTTCTAATCTGCATAATAGAGTAGGTGTGTTGACTGTTTTATTTAAGAGTGTGGAGTGTGTTTTAGGAGATGATGATGGTGGCGATGTTGATGATAGGAATACTAAGGATTAAAAGGTTTTTGACAAATGCAGTGGTATCATAGCCACTGAAAAGCAAGTTCTTCCATGTTTCCTTTTTTCCTTTTTTTTTTTTTTTCTATCTTTCCTGTGCTGCATATGGTTATGAAATTGTTATTTGCTAGTTTATTTTTGACTTAGACTTCGGTCAGTAATTTTATTTTTGTCTTTATAAATGCCTGATATGAAATATTTTGGACTGAACTCAAGGTTAATGTAATTTTAACCAGCCAAACTTGACGTACCTCTGATACAGCTTTGTGGAAGAGGCACCTATCGCTTGATAGCTGTGTGAAACTGTTGCCTACAGAGATGGGCTCTTGACACTGTCTGCCAGCCTCAGGCTGTCCGCTTTGTGTCTGCTTTAATTGAAAATTAATAGTTAGGGGGTTGCTATGGAAATGATACCATTGCTTGCAGACAGCAAACCCAGCTTTTTGCAAAGAGACACTAGTGGTATTGTTTGTCCTTGTTGACCTCAGAAGTTCAAAAGCCTGGAGGAGGAAAGGAGATGCAAATATTTTACTTAAAAAAATTAATTTGCATATTTATAACATTATTTTTGAATGTCAGAGTTATCAAGTTTTTTTAACAAACTTTTGTGGGTAAAATGAGGCTGTAGGCTTTTAAATGTTATGTTAATTGTTATTACACCGCTTTGCAGGTTGATAAGGCAGTATTGCTGAAGAGCATATTATGTTATCATTCTAGTGAATGTAAACAGATTCGTGTGAAAATGTTATTTGACTGATGTGATAATGGAAACTATCATTTATTTCCTCTGGAGTACATAAAGTCATTTGTATCCTTGTATACATTATTCACAGTTTTTTGAAATGTGAAAGCACCATAAAACTGTGGGCAGTTGGGAAAAATAAAAAATAATAAAAAAGTAGATTGGGAAACCTTATTCTCAAAAGAGAGAGAGCTGGTAAACAAACTGCATGGAACACTTAACCTTAATAGTAAGAGGCAAATTTAAACTCTTTCTTATTTATTTTTTGTGGGGTTTTTTTAATGTTGCTGGTAAATCATAGTTGTGTATAGACCATGTCATGTGATTGTGGGCTTTTTCGTGCTTTGTTCATTCCTGTGATAAGGCATGTGTTCATATCTGCGTGTGTACTGCCACCCCCCCAGCCACCCACCCATCCACGGGGTGAGTGCCATCGATTTTTTTTTTCTTAAGAGAGGGCATTCTGAACCTCTGTTTCATTGAGCAAAAACACTATCAACACGCTATTTAACGAGTAAATTCTCTATTAAAAAGTGAAGAAAAATAGCTAACCCGCAGAATATTAAACTGTTCTCTATCACAGTGCGACAGAATAAGTGCTTTCAGTTCATTTCAGAGTAGGTGGAGAAATAGTGTAGCCTCAGGGGTTGAAGGTGAAATGTGAAATTTGCTGTAATTACTTACCCAAAATGTCTGTATTAAAGGCTATTAGAAGCAGTTATTTTAAGTACTTCTTTATACATCTTCCCCTCCTCTGTTTAGAATTTAAACGTACTACAAAAGTAGAGGCAGATGTTACTCATCTGAAGGCACGACTGCGGGATAGATACCGCAGGGCAGTGGCAGCAGCGGCGCCTGGTCCCGGCTCGCCCCGGAGCGCATTGTTCGGCCGTGCTGGGCTCGGGCTCCCCCCGCGCCGCGCCGCCAGTGCCGGCTCTGCCTCCGCTCCGCTCCGCGCGGCAGCGTCCTGCCTCCCGCTCCTGCACCCGCTCCTGCCTCTTGCACCAGCTCCTGCCTCCCGCTCCTGCCACTTGCACCCGCTCCTGCACCCGCTCCTGCCTCCCGCTCCTGCCTCCCGCTCCTGCTACCCCTCCTGCCTCCCGCTCCCGGCAGCCCGCTCCTGACGGCCACCGTCGGCGG